>NW_023425388.1:114370002-115653335 GCF_014108415.1 Molossus molossus
TGGAACTGCTCGGCGAGAACAGTGAACAGTCTGGAGTGTCTGTGACGCTGGAGTCGACAGGACTGGAGGAGGGAAAAATAAGATATTTCCATGTTCAGCATCTGCTCTATAGGTATTCTGTAGCCTTTCATTCACCAGCATTCAATGTGTATTTACCTGCTTACAGTGCGTGGGAATTAGACCGCTCCCCTGTCTTTTACACTCACAGACGTTTTGCCCCCGACGTTTCGTCCTATGCCTCGTCCGATGACGTCCAGCTGCATTCCCTCCAGCTGCTGCCCATTTACCAGACAGGTCAGTGTGCCCGTGGCCCGTGCAGTGGGGGCAGGGCTCTGGTTGGGGGCGGACTGACGTGGGTAATAGGCTGGGGCGTTCTGCTGAGTCTCCCTGGAGCCTTGGACGGTTCCTTAGCAAATCCCTGCGAGCACTGGAAAGGGAAGTCGTGTCTGCGGGGAGAAGCCATGGAGAGGACGTGACGGACAAAAGCCACTTCTGTTTTTGAAAAATGGCCTCTAGATCCAAAAAGGGAAATAAGAGCCACAGGTGGGGCGTCCCTGGGTTCCCGCTGGGAGTGGCCAGCTTCGCAGGTGGGGCGGTGGGCTGAGGGGGTCATTCCAAGCGGTTTCCCGGTGTGCTGGACACTGGGCTCACAGCGGTGCCTTTAAGGGTGGCGATGTCAGGTCCTGCACGCTGGAGACTCTGACCACTAGGTCACTTACGGAGCCTGGGCATCAGTCTTTTTGAAAAGCTCCTCAGGAGTCTAGTGGCAACCAAAACTGAGAACCGGCGTTGGGTACTGTACTTAGTCCTGGCCTGTTTACATCTTTAGATGTTGCCCAGAGAAAGATATAAACAGTATTCTGACTAAACGTGTTTATAACCTTCATTTACTTGTTTGTTTTAGTGAACATTTATTGAGTACCTCCTACGTTGGGTATGGTGGTGAACGTCAGGGAACCAATAATAAGCAAAAGTAGGCAAAGTACTTACACTCATGGAGCTTGTCGTCTCATGGGAGAGGTAGACAGTGATTCATCACGTAATCACAAAAAGGAGGGTACAGTTACACGCTGAAATGAGTGCTGTGTGTGTGTGGGGGGAGGGGGGGAGTCAGAACCTGCCTGGAAAGCCTACAACCGAAGATCCTGACTTCATCTGGTGGTCAGGAAAGGCTTCTTGAGAAAGAGGATCTGAAGAGGGAACTGGTGCTGGTGTGGGGATAGGATTGGTGCGGAAGCAGCAGCAAAGGCACTGTGGCTGAGGGCAGATCTTATTTGAGGAACCGAGAGAGGCACGACGGGGAGAGTCTAGCAAGGCAGAGAGGCCTGAGCGGTGAGCCTGGAGACCGGACAGGGCTGTGGCCACGTCGGAGGGCCAGCTCTGTCCTGGGGCCCTCCGTAGCACTTGGGGTAAAATCCCAAGTCATTTTCGTGGCCCACACAACCCTGATTCTTGTCTTGTCCCGCTCACCCTGCGTACGGTTCTCCATCCAAATGGCCTTTCTCTTGTCCTCAGATATGCCGTGTGTCTCTTGTGTGAGACATGTTACTTACTCTTCAGGTGCTGAGGGTGTGCCTTTCCCCAGGTCCTGCATGACTAGTGTCTTTGAGTCATTCAACTCACAGCTCAAATGTCACCTCACCCCAGAGGACTTCCCTGAGCGCCCAGTTTAAACTATTACCTCTCCACATACTACACAGTTCATTTATTCTCTACTTGGTCCTCATTACTAGAGTGAATGCAGTTACCTCGTCTGTGCGCTGTTGTATCCCCAGGACCGAGAACAGAGGCGCTTAGGTCTCTGATGAATGGAAGGGTGGTGCCCATCTGAGCTGGGCCCTAAGGGATACGCTTAGGTGTCTGATGAATGGAAGGATAGTGCCCATCTGAGCTGGGCCCCAAGGGTGCGTTTAGGTCTCTGATGAATGGAAGGATGGTGCATGTCTGAGCTGAGTCCTAAGGGATGTGCTTAGGTCTCTGATGAATGGAAGGGTGGTGCCCATCTGAGCTGGGCCCTAAGGGATGTGTAGAGTGTTTAGAAGATGGAGATTTTAGGGAGATACTACACCAGAGGAACCAACATGTACAAGGTATGATAGCATCGTATGTTTGGAGATGAGCGCGCACAGACGTGTGTGGAGAAGGAGAGGGAAAACTGGACAGGTGCCCTGGGCCAGTTACGGACAATGCAGCATTGGGCATTCTTCTGTTGTCAGTGGGTGTCCTTGAAGAGTGGCAGAGCTAAACTTTTATTTCATTTTCAAATTTTTTTCTTACTGATTTGAGAGAGAGAGGAAGAGAGCGGGAAAGAGAGATAGAAACATCAAGAGAGAACATCGACTGGCCACCCCTTGCACGCCCCCCACTGGGGATCGGACCCATAAGCTGGGCATGTGCCCTGACCAGGAATCAAACCAGTGACCTCTTGGTGCAGAGTCGAGGCTCAACCACTGAGCCACACCGGCCAGGCAGGAGCTAAACTTAAACAAATTTTTTTGATTATGAGAAATTTCAAGCACATAGGTGTAGAGAAGATATACCACTGAACCCATGTACCCATCACACAGCTTCACTGGTGCTGACCCCTCCCTGCCCTGTGCCAGATTATTTTGATGCACATTCAAGAGTTTGTACTATTTGATCCATAAATATTTCAGCATGTATTTCTAAAAGAAAAGGATTCTTTTATTTAAACAAACCCAAAATACCATTTCACATGTTTAAAAAGTCATTGAGATCATCAAATATCCAATCAGTGTTCAGATTTCCCTAATTGTCTAAAAAAAAATTTCCTTTAATTCATTTCTTTGCATCAGATTCCACCTACGGTTCATGCACTGCAATTGGCGGCTGGTCTCCAGAGTCTTTTAATGTGTAGGTTCTCCCCCTCCTCCCTCGTTCTCTTCTCTGTGCAATTTGTTTAGCAAGAAACTAGACTAATAACTGTAGAATTTCCCACAATCTGAATTTTGCTAAGTGACTCCTCGGAGTGTCATTTAACATTTTCCTGTATCCCCTGTATTTCCCCAGGATTTGGTAGTTCTGTCTAACGCTACATGTTTCAGTATGGTAGCCATTAGTTACACGTTGCTCCTGAGCACTTGACGTGTGACTAGTCCAAATTGAAATCTACTGTTTTTACTTTTGTAAATGTGATTTCTAGGAAACCAAATTACACAGGTGGCTCACGTTACATTTCTGTTGACAGTACTAGTCTAGACTTAGTCTTGATCAGGTTATTATTATTATTGTTACTAGGGAACACAAGTAGTGTCGAGTTCTGTTGAAAGGTACATAGAATCCGGTTGACTCTTTTCGTAACGTTAATAGCCATTAATGATTACCACCTGGATCTGTTCATGTATTAGGAGTTACACTGTGGTGATACTCTAATTATACCATTCCTTTTGAATTTCTCACTGTCATTCTTCTGTCAAGAGCACCCTCCCCTAAGAACTCTTCGGTTACCCACCGAAAGACTTTTTTGCCTAGAAAAGTCAAGATATTGCTTCCCTTTAATCTACTAGTTTTATGTGTTTTTTTTCTTTTTCATACAGATTCTCTTACTTCTCAGAGAAAAAATTTGTCTCAGGAAAAGGAGTTGCTGAGTCTGTTTTGTTTTTTCTCATTGCCTCATGTGGGCTATCTCTACCTGGTGGTCAAGTCGGTGGAATTAATGTCGGTGTACCAGTACCCCGAGAAGTCCCAGCAGGCCGTGCTCACGCCACAGTTTTTGCATGTCATCACAAGGTGCGTTGTAGGGTCGCTTGCTGGCCTTTGAGTCACTATTTTTCTGTGAACTCTTGAGGTGCTTTCCAAATCGAAATGAGAATTGTGTGAACCAGCATATAACACTGTAAATTAATGTTTATACCTGTCTTTTGATGGCCCATCGCTGCCTTTTTGGCGTCAATGATTTAGATTCCGGTTTTGCCTTTGTTTTGTTTTCTTAGACGGGATGGGGATCTTTGTAAGAAAGAATGAGGTTTTTCCCGAGAGAAAACTGTCACAGGGAGTTCTAATGAAAAGTCAGTGGGGCCAGTCAGGGCATCTCTAGGTTTCTTTCTCTAATTTTTTTCGCTGCTATTGTATCTCTCCGTGTGAGTTGAATTATTTCATAATGGTTCAGAACTGGGAGGGGCCAGCACGGCCGTCTGCACCTTTGGTTGGTGCAGGTAGGGAAATCGTCCAGAGGCCGGGATTGGCCGAAGGCATGCTTGGTGGCAGGCGTCCTCTGAGGTGCCTTCCCCGGTTTGCTGGCGTGTAAACGGGGGTCCTGAGCAGAACTTTGACTTCATTTCTTCTTATCTCAGCAGTAAGCGATGCTTTGGGTTCTATTTCATGTTTTATTGAGCTTAGATTATGTGCAGAACACTTGCCGTGGGCCCTCCTGCCAAGCAACTGTGGATAAAGTGCACCATCTGTTTTCTAAAGCAACAGCATAGAGGGGGCCAAAGACACACACGCAGGGCGCAGACACTAGGGATTTGTGAGAAGTGTCTTGAGGCCTCAGGAAAGCGGTGGACACTGAGAAACTACTCTGGCTGAGTCATGGAAAAGTGTTTTATGTTTGACGTGAAGCCTGAAAGCTAGTTAGACTTTGACAGGTGAAGACTGGAAAAGAAGGGCATTATGGAGGGAACACTATAAACAAAGGCTGTGGCATATAGGTTTTTGCAGGAGCGACCAGAAATTTATTGTATTGTTAATTAGATTATTTTTATTTTTTATAATTTTTTTTTGTTAATTGATTTTAGAGAGAGAGGAAGGGAGAGGGAGAGAGACAGAAACATCGATGAGAGAGAACATCGACTGGCTGCCTCCTGCACGCCCCCCACTGGGGATCGGGCCCACAACCTGGGCATGTGCCCTGACCAGGAATCAAACTGGTGACCTCTTGGTGCATGAGTCGATATTCAGCCACTGAGCCACACCAGCCGGGCTAAATTATTTTTTAGAAACAGGACAGTGATTTTTTTTTTTTCCCTACTGAATGGCATTATCAGAATCTGCAGCAGGTGCTGGAGTGTATTCCAGACAACCCAGGACCCACCTGGGGATTGGATGCCCACTCCTCGTGGGGGTGCTGCCCACTGCTCGTGGGGGTGCTCCCCTCTCCTCCCACTCTGGTGTAAGGAGAAATGCTTTCGTATGTTTCTTAAGTGGACACTGTGGAGGTAGCTAGTCTTCTCAGTTTCCAGAGTGTTGTTCCTCAGAAATAAGGAAGCTGAAATGTAGCTCAGGGCTTTGAAAATTCAACTAAGGATTTTTTAAGGTTTTGACCAAAGAAAGTGATGTGGTCAGAGCATTGTTTTAGGAAAATCACTGGTGGCCACTATGGAGGGTGGATTGGACATAAGTAGCGAGTGAAGTGTGCCCAGTGAGGATTGAAGGGCTGTGTTTGGGCAGGACGGTAGAGGAGAGAGAAGAATGGGTGGGAGAGGCTCTGGCAAGAGAATGAAGACTCGGTTGGTGTCAGATGGAGTAGCTGGAAGGGAGGAGGCATGGAAAACCCCAGGAGTTTCGAGCCTGCTTTTGTGAAAGAATGGAGGTACTTAGGGAATATTAAGAAAAGATGGTAAGTGTGCTTTGGACACATAGGATTAAAGGTGAGGGAAGAGAGGAAAACTTAGATGTTTTATTATAGTCGGAAAATAGCTGCCTATTGAAGTAGTGAGCGTGGAACCCAGAGAGGAGCAGAGAAAAGTGGTTGGACTAAAGCTCCGGTGAAGGTCACGTTCAGGAAGCGAGAGGAGGAAGTGAAGATCTTCAAGGACGTGGAGAAACCTAGGACACGACAGCATCTCAGAGACCAAGGCAGAAAGAGGGAGGAAGAAGGAATACAGTATTAATTTATGTCCCAAATACTGATGCTCAAGTCTGTCCCTCTTTTCCCCGTCTCATTGCACAGACGTATGGGACAGAATTTGGTGAGTGGGCCCTGTACACGTATGCCCGGCCACTTCCTGAGTACAAGTCGCGTGTCCTGCAGACCGGAATGTTTATACCCCTAGAAAGAGCAGTGTACACCGACCTGGCAGGGCAGACCCCTGAGCACGAAGGCTGTCCCAGGGCGAGGCTTGTCCACTGCTCTCCAGGTGTGCTGGCCCCTGCGATCCCCCAGGTGTGGGGAACGGGGCTGCATCATTTGTGGGAGTGGGGGACTGCGTGCTCTCCCCTGAAAAGAAAGCAATAGAAGAAAATTAAAAAAAAAAAATCTAACAATATAAAATCACATAAAATGTCGCCCTTATAGAAATACATAAACGGGAAAGGCCTCACCTCCAACCCTACTTCTCACAACAGTCGGTGCATATTCACCAGAAGCCTCAGCGAGAGATGACGAGAGCCCCGCCCGGCCTCCCTACTTGTGCAGTCTCCAGCCGGGCAGGTGTCAGAACACCTCTCGTGTTAAAGGTGTATTGCTTCTCTTTTAGGATTATTGTTAGGTTTGCTTTAGTGTTTTGCTTTTTTATTTTAGCAGTGCTCATTTGTACTTCTCCCACTTTTTAATTTGTTTTTAAAAATCATTCCTGTGAATTCACTACAAGATAGGTTTTGTAGCAATTTCGAAGTTAACTTTTTTTATTTATTTAAAAACATTTTTTTCCTTTATTGATTCTAGAGAGAGAGGAAAGGAGAGGAAGAGAGAGAGAGAAACATCGATGAGAGAGAACATAGATTGGCCGCCTCCTGCATGCCCCCCACTGGGGATCAGGCCTACAACCTGGGCATGTGCCCTGACTGGGAATTGAACCAGCGACCTCTTGGTGCTATAGTGCTCAACCACTGAACCACACCGGCCGTACTAAGTTAACTGTTTCTAATGTCAGTATTGCAGTATTGACTTACCCACCAGTCACCAGGCATCTGTGTGCCCTTCCTGGGGGCCCCTGAGTTGTCCCGTGCACAGAAGCAGCCAGGCGTTGTGAAACAAGATGGAGTGTGAGGAGTGAGGAGACCTAGGGTCGGATTTGGCTCTGTTCTCCAGAAAGGCCTTGGACCTGCCACGAACCTTCCATGCCCTAATCTTTAAAAGAAGCTGCTGAATGGGTAACTGAAGATTCTGTCAGACAGCCCCTGATTTTCCAATCTCCCCTGGACTTGTGTCCGTGTCAGCTGAGTGTGTTGTCCAGTATGATCCATGACAGTTGCATCCTGAGATGAGCGGCATAGAGATGATAGTCAGGAATTTGGGTTCTCACAGAACCTATGTGCATGTATGCATAACCTGTGGACGTAGACAGCAGTGCTGGGCGGGGAGGGGTCAGGAGGAGGGTGTCAATAGGGGGAAAAGGAGAAACATCTGTAACAAAAATAAATTAATAAACTAAATAGCTTTAAAAAGGTGAATTTAGACCCATTTTTATTAATAAAATATCTGCAATTATTGCTGCCCTAAAAAAAAAAAAAAAAAGGATTTGGGTTCTAATCTTGGCTTTGATCCTGAACTCTGTACCTGGCACTGCTCCTGGGCAGATTCGTCTGCAAAGTGAGGGTATGGACCCCGGTCCTTGGCTCTTAGCTGGGAGCAGACAGCCACGCGGACGACTCAGCAGGGAAGGTGGGCACCGATGCCGTTTTAGAAAACACTCTCTAGGGGTGCCAGGGTACCCTCCTGGATAAGAAGCAGTCTACCTGGTCCGCATTTGGCAGACACGAGTCTTCTCCCGCCTCGGTCACTGCTCGGTTCGCTGGGACACGCTGCAGGCGGTGGGCACGGCTCCGGCCTGCACACACTCAGTGCCTCTCTCCTCCCCTCAGTAACTACCTGCAGTGTTTCACCGTGCGGTGCAGTGCGGCGGCGGCCCGCGAGGAGGACCCCTACGTGGACTCCACCCTGAAGGTGAGGCCGGGCTGGTGGCGCATCGCCCTGAGCTGGGGACACAGGCCTACTTCCAGCCCGCGCTCGGCCTGAGCGAGCCAGACGGGAGGGGTCCTGAGAGCTTGTGTATGAATCAGAGCTGTTGAATGTGGAGCCGCAGGCGTTTTTATTCACGGCTTAGATGGCAGTGTTTAAGATTAGAAACTTTTCACTCAGAATTTAGGTGTAGTGTATACTTTAAAAAATTTGCTGAAGAATATGTATAGTGTAACTTCAGAGGAAGTACTTTCCAACTATAGCATGCTACAGTTTTATTTTCTAACAGAAAAATTGGTGGCAATTATATATAGCTATTAACACAGCAATTTAGAAATTAGTATATTCAAGAACACAACACTGAATAAAGTACATTAAAATAGTTTCTTTATATTGTTATCAGATCTGCCCATAATTCTTCTGCTACTTCACAACCCTTCAACAACCTTTTGTATTTCTGTAGCCTAAATCTAGAAGTTGATGGGTGTGGGAGATCAGTGACCTCATTTGTAGTACACGAGTCTCTGCAGGGCTCTTGACCACAAGATACACCTGGGTGGTTCATGATGAAATTCTGTGTGTCCGACCTCGAATTTCTGTTCTCAGAAACATACTGATACTGTTTACGATGTTCATCAGATGCATTTTCCCTGACTTGTAAACTACTTGAGCGGGTGTTTGTTGTGCAGATAGAGGTTGCAGGAAGCCCAGAGCTCGATGGCCTGTGTGCACAAGGTAGTGTATGTCTGTCTGGAAAAAGGCATCTGGAAGCCTATGCCTGCAAGACGAAGTGTTCGGTCGTGAAGGTCTGGTGAAGGGCCGGCGCTGTGAAGGCTCCGTGTGTCTGAGGCGCTCCGGTCCTCACGGCTGCAGGCTAGGACAGGCGGTCGGCTTTCCTGCCAGCTGCGTTCCCTCGACTCCTTTGCTGTGGCCGACCAGGCTCGCTGCCCGCCCCCGGCCTCCGGGAAACGAGTCACAGCTCTCCCTCGCCTCTCTGTCTGCGGTTCACATAGACGCATAGCCTTTCCAAGGGATCATTGCAAAAATAAAGGTATTTTTCTAGTAAAGAGTTGAAAGCAGACAGACTCTTTGTCCCTTTCTTCTCCCCATACCATGCCTTAAAAAAACAAACTCAGGAAGACATAGGTGGTGGTGGTGGTAGTGAGGGATAGAGAATACATTGAGGTAGAATCGATCTGCACTTGAACATAAATAGTAACTTCAGGTCTTCTCAGTCTCATAAGCCCAGGGAAGGGGCCGAAAGGGGAAGGGAGAACGGAGGAGAGACGGGCAGCTGGTGGGCACCTCCACCCCTGAGACCGTCCCCCTCCCTGGGTCTCCGCCGTTCGGAACCCCTCGATGCCACCCCACCCGCTCACAGACATTGAGCCCGCTGAGAAAGCTTCTACAGCCTGTTTGGCCCAGAGTGCTTTGTCTTTCTCTGCTCTGAGGTCCGGCTCCTCGGCGCTAGCAGGGCCACCCCGCTGTTGTCAGGGATAGAGAGACGGACGGAGGTGTCCCGCAGCGCCTCACGAAGGGCCCAGGAGACGGCTCTGTCAGAGCAGTGTGCACGGAGGGGGGCTCAGGCCTGGCAGCGTTCTGTGACCCTGGACAGCTCTCTGACTCCTCCACTCTCGCTGAACTGATGCTCCTGGCCCAGGTCTCCGCCAGCTGCCCCTGCCGGCCATTCTGGGCATGTCCACACCTACGACTCTCATGCGAGCATGTCTCACACCCATCTGCCAGGAAACCAGTTCATGTGCTCTGCGCAGGAGTGTCCTCTCGTAGTGTCTCACTTTGCCGAGAAACCCCGTGTGGGCATACCCCCAGCCTGCACACTGATAGTGGGATCTCCCCGGGGGCAGCTCGCCAGCCCATGGCTGCACTCTGGGAGCCAGGGGGGGGGGTCCCCATGCTGTGAGGGGCCTCAGGCGCACCCACTTTCGGAATGCGTTCAGAAAGTGGCTCTTAGGCAGGCACACATGAAGTAAATACTTGGTTACATGAGTTTAGATGGGTAACCTCCCCGCTCTGGTAAGGACAGGAATTTGAGGGGTTTTTTTTTTTTTTTTGAGAGGGGGTGGAGCAGGTGAGACTGTCAGATGAACGGATGGATTTTTGAAGATGAAGTTCACGTATGTTTTTCCTTGGTGAAGTTTGTGATTTCTCCTCCGCTAGGCTTGCCCACCTGTCAGTATGGACGTCTGCGTTCTAAGAATACAGCTTTTCATAGGCTTGAAAGCCATCTGCCACTTCAACAGCCACATCGTACTCCTGGCCAAGGCGGACCCTGACGCGGTTGCAGAGAGAGGAGAGGCGCCCAGGAGGCTTCTGTGAGCACCCCTCCCCGGGGCCCGGCAGCTCCTGCACTGAATTGTTACGGGTGTATTTTGCAAAACCGTGAATGACCAGGCGACGTTTTTATCATGTTCTTTTTCCAGAGAAAGGAAAATAAGTTTTAATGATCTCCATAATATCCTTTATAATTGACCTTGCAACTCTTAGAAGAAAATGCATTATAAAACAGTTTCAATAAAAATCTGGTATTTTAGATAAACCGTTAAAGGACACGCTTTTCTGTATAATTAACAGAACAGACAGGGCCTCTGATGCTAACCTATTTCTCTCACTGCGTATTTTTCTTTTTTGACCTTTCAGTGATTGTATTTTTATCTGAAGATTATTTTCTGGTGTTTCAATTCAAAAGAAATTAGCAGTGTGTTTCTTACCTTAAATCACATTCATGATGTATAGCTATGTACTGATCTACCTTAAAACAATTGCAGTTCGATAACACTGATATCTGGTCCACATTCCACGTTTCTGTTTTCATGCTGTTTAGCACAGAATGTTTCATTTCAGATCGTTAAGCTTCTAGCTGATGTTTTCTGTGCTGTGCTCTTAGTGGTAGGCATTGCAGTCTAATTGGAACATTTCTATGTGGAAAACTTAATCAGGCAAGAAACTGTTTTCGGGCGAGAAACATACAATGTATTTCAAATCAAATACTGGCATTTATTTTTATTTATTTTTTATAATATCTTTTTATTGACTTTTTTTTAGAGAGAAAGGAAGGGAGAAAGAGAGAGAAACATCCATGTGAGACAGAAACATCAGTTGGCTGCCTCCTGCACGCCCCCCACTGGGGATCGAGCCTGCAACCCAGGTGTGTGCCCTGACCGGGAATTGAACCCAGACTCTCAGTCCCTGGGGCGACGCTCCATCCACGGAGCCACACCGGCTGGGCTGGTTTTTATTTTTAACTTAAGTTTTCATGTGTGTATGTTTTTAATTGCTTGTGCCTGTACTTGTTCCACCAAAAGGAATAACCAGGTTGACTTGGGGAAGTGATCATTTAGAGTACAGAGTGGTCTGACTGATCTTAAAAGCGAGAGGAAAAACAACTTGTAATCTTGTACATTTGACATTTGTGAAGTAGTATATATTTTTAATGCTTTTTCAAAATTCTAATTTATTTGAAAGTGCATTTGGTCCAGGGTCTATGTTTGAAACAGTTTGTGCACCACAGAAAGGGCATCACACAGCAAGAGGTGGGCAGTGCTCCAAGCAGACTGGCAGGGGTGTGTGTCCCCACAGCTGTGAGTGTTTGAGTGTTGCCCTGATGGAGCCTCGTGGACTCGTGGTGCAGGGCGTGTAGACTCATGGTGCAGGGCCTGTAGACTCATGGTGCAGGGCGTGTAGACTCATGGTGCAGGGCGTGTAGACTCATGGTGCAGGGCCTGTAGACTCATGGTGCAGGGCATGTAGACTCGTGGTGCAGGGCGTGTAGACTCGTGGTGCAGGGCCTGTAGACTCGTGGTGCAGGGCGTGTAGACTCATGGTGCAGGGCGTGTAGACTCATGGTGCAGGGCCTGTAGACTCATGGTGCAGGGCATGTAGACTCGTGGTGCAGGGCGTGTAGACTCGTGGTGCAGGGCCTGTAGACTCGTGGTGCAGGGCGTGTAGACTCATGGTGCAGGGCGTGTAGACTCATGGTGCAGGGCCTGTAGACTCATGGTGCAGGGCATGTAGACTCGTGGTGCGGGGCGTGTAGACTCGTGGTGCAGGGCCTGTAGACTCATGGTGCGGGGCGTGTAGACTCATGGTGCGGGGCGTGTAGACTCATGGTGCGGGGCGTGTAGACTGGCGATGCGGGGCATGTAGACTCGTGGTGCAGGGCGTGTAGACTGGCGGTGCAGGGCGTGTAGACTCGTGCGGGGGGTGTAGACTGGCGGTGCAGGGCGGGGCGTGTAGACTCGTGGTGCGGGGTGTGTAGACTCGTGCGGGGCGTGTAGACTGGCGGTGCAGGGCGGGGCGTGTAGACTCATGGCACGGGGCGTGTAGACTGGCGGTGCAGAGCGTGTAGACTCGTGGTGCGGGGCGTGTAGACTGGCGGTGCAGGGTGGGGCGTGTAGACTCGTGGTGCGGGGCGTGTAGACTGGCAGTGCAGGGCGGGGCGTGTAGACTCGTGCGGGACGTGTAGACTGGCGGTGCAGGGCGTGTAGACTCGTGGTGCGGGGTGTGTAGACTGGCGGTGCGGGGCGTGTAGACTCGTGGTGCAGGGTGTGTAGACTGGTGGTGCAGGGCGTGTAGACTGGCGATGCGGGGCGTGTAGACTGGTGGTGCAGGGCGTGTAGACTCGTGGTGCAGGGCGTGTAGACTGGTGATGCGGGGTGTGTAGACTCGTGGCGCGGGGCGTGTAGACTGGCGGTGCAGGGCGTGTAGACTCGTGGCGCGGGGTGTGTAGACTGGCGGTGCAGGGCGTGTAGACTCGTGGTGCGGGGCGTGTAGACTCGAGGCCGCTTGCAGCAGAGTCCTGGGCACACGGACTTGCACAGACACCTTGCTGTCCCTTTGGAGGGCTCTTGCCTGTGCGTGAGCTCACTGCCTGTTTAAGAATACTGTGGAAGGAGGGGGACGTGAGGGGGTCGTCAGTTCATGGGTTGTAGAATGTTAAGTATAGGCCTGTGTAAAGCCCGGCTGTATAGTTAACACTGAAGGAAATACTAAAGGAAGATGATGTCATAGTGACATTACTTTAGGTATCAATTAAAATCGCCATTGATTAGATATCTTGTCTTACAGTTTTTGTCCTTTGTTTTGCTTTTAGTTCTAAAAAAGGCACCAGGGTGAAATTCAGAACACCTCCCGTAGCTGAGGCCGGATGGAGCTTGTACGTAGTGAACACGGTCTCCCCGGTGCGGCTGTACAGAGAAATGGTACTCCTCCAGACTCCTCGTCTCCTTTGTAGACATCCCGAGTGGGACTACGGTCCTTCCCGGACAGGGTGGATCCGTTATCCTGCTTCCAGGACGCCACCCCCGCTCACGAGCTCTGATCCCCGCCCTCGGGTTTCCCAGCTCCCGACATCTGAGGAGCTGGTGGAAATTTCCTTCACCAAAATAGGACGCCCATGTTCACACCATCCTCCTGCAGGGATCGATGGATGGGTCCAAACATAAAGAGCTTTTGACCTTTACTTTGAACCCGAGCAGAGAGGCCATGAGATGGAGCTGAGAGACCGGAGAGCGGGGTCCCTGTCTGCCCCTCACTGAGCGGCAGCAGGTGGTTCCGGGGCTTGCAGGTGGTTCCGGGCCTGCAGGTGGTTCCGGGCCTGCCGTGCCGCGGCACCGTCCTGGGAGTGGCCCGGAGTGGGCATTCTCGCTCCTTTCCGACAGTGACAGCTGCAGCTCATCCCGGGCTTTTAAAAAACTTTATTTTGAAATATGTGATTTCAAACTTACAGAAAAATTACAAGAATTAGAATAGTACAAATAAAACCTGTCTATTCCCCACACAGATCTACCGAATCTGCACCCCTTGCCCCACCTCCCCTTTTACACTGTCTTTTTTTTTTTTAATAAAATATTTTTCATTGATTTTTTTTTTTTTAAGAGGAAGGGAGAGAGAAACAGCGCTGTGAGAGAAGAAATATCCATCGCTGCCTCCTGCACGCCCCCTACTGGGGAGCAAGTCCGCAGCCCGGGCATGTGCCCTGACCGGGTGTCCAACCAGGACCTCTCAGTCCCTGGGACGACGCTCCATCCACTGAGCCACATCGGCGAGCTCACTCTTGTACCTTCCTTTTCAATCCTCACCTAAGGATACTTTTGCATTTCTCTTCAGATAGAGTAGGAGGGAGGTGGGGAGAGAGAGAGACACTGATTGGTTGCCTCCTGTACGACCCCGACCACAGCTGGGGACCACACTGCAACCAAGGTATGTGGCCTTGACCGGGGCCAGGAATCCAGCCTGCACCTCTTTGGTCTGCGGGCCGGCGCTCTAACTGCTGAGCCAAACCGGCCAGGGCCGCTCTTGCACTTTCTACACACACAAACACGTTTTCTGGTCCTTTGGAAAGGAATTGCATAGATCAGTGTGTGTCTCCTGAGAATCTGTGCTCACACAACCACGGGGCAGTCACATGCAGCAGTAGATTTCACACTGACACATGCTTGAGTCTCTGGCTCGTGTTTCATTTTGTCGGCTGACCTGATTGTCTAAAAGCATTTCCCCTCCAGCCCATGACCCACTATGGCCTCAAGTAGTGTACTTGTCATAGCTCTGTCCTTTTAAATCTGGAATATGTTCACAGCCTTTTTTTTTTTAGTTTTTTTCCCCTTTATTTATTTTACAGAGAGAGAAAGTGAGAAGGAGAGAGAGAGAGAGAAACATCGATTGGCCGCCTCCTGCATGCCCCCCACTGGGGATCAGGCCCACAACCTGGGCATGCGTCCTGGCCTGGAATCGAACTGGCGACCTCTTGGTGCAGGGTCGACGCTCAGCCACTGAGCCACACCAGCCAGACTTTTTTTTTTAATGACATAAACACTTTTGAAAATATATTTTCCCCTTTCCACCTTTAAAAATTATTCATGATTAGCTTCTCTTCTCTGCTTGGCCAGAATGTGGCACAGGTGATCCAGTGGTGTTAGTGGTCTTGGAGTATGGCCTTGGGGGGAGCACCATCTGCCCCTCATTGGTGATGTTGATTTTGATCATCAGGTCTAGGTTTTGCCTGATTTGTCCCTGGCATTTTAAGGCTAGTATTTCTATCAGCTTTGCTCTGTTTTCTTTTTAGTTTTGCTCAATTGAAAATCTTAGACTTCATCTAGATGATTTGCCTACTGGAGTCTGAAAATACAGATCGACTCAGATAACTGCTGATAATTTCTTATTTATTTATTTTATTTTTTTATCATCCTCACCTGAGGATATTTTTCCATTTATTTTCAGATAGAGTGGGAGGGAGGGGAGAGAGAGAGAGAAACATCAATGTGAGAGAGACACATCTACTGGCTGCCTCCCACACGACCCCGAACAGGGCTGGGGACGAACTGTAACCAAGGTATTTGCCCTTGACCGGAATTGAACCCACAACTCGGTCTGTGGGCCAACAACCTAACTGCTTAACCAAACCGGCCGGGGCTGGTGATAATTTGTATAAGTCCACTGCAACTTGCAGAGATCGATGTCGTAGAATCTCAGTTCACTGATTGAAACTACAAGAAGGGATATTCAGTCTGAATTTGAAAAAAATTTAAATCAAAATAGAACTTTAAACTAGAGTTATCTATTTCAGATATGTTCATTAGCTTTATTGCTAAGTTAGTAATAACTTAGCTAATAACTGGTATTGTTAGTATTAAAGTATTTGTACCTTCTCTAATGATGAGCACTATTTAACAAAGGATTATTTACAATTGTGTGTATAAAACTGGCTCATAGATGGGGGGCTGCACTTTGGCCAGGCCCTGTCTGAATTATAAATAACCACTTTTTATGTTTTAGGATTTAATGTATCCAAATGTTAATTGTACTAACAAAGTATATAGATATTCTTAAGGACTGGGCAGCCTTCAGGAGCCTTTCCGCTGTGACGTGCGCCGCTGGCCTTTCTGTTTAGGTGGACTACAGCAACACCTACAGCAAGACCCAGAGCTGCATCCACCTGCTCAGTGAGGCCCACCTGCTGGTGAGGGCTGCCCTGATGGACGCCAGCCAGCGGGAGCCTGGGGACACAGCGGAACTTGTGGAAGCATTTAAGGAAAGCTGTGGGCACCTTGGAGACTGCTACAGCAGGTTGGTGACGCCGCTGGGAACTTGTTCGAGAAGCCGTGTTGAGCTTCGGCTGAACTTGTAGCTCTTCTGTCTCTGATAGTTACCTGATGGTGGGAGCACGCAGGAGGGGAGGCGGCTCCTCTGCGTATTTCCCAAGCCTCCGTTGAACGCGTGCCGTGCGCCAGGTATGGTGCTAGGTCTGGAGATACAGCGATGAGCGTGCCTGCCGCCCAGCAGTGGCCGTTTATTAGATGATCGGGGAGTCTCACGTTCATGAGTCTCCCACCACTGAACTGATGAACTCGAAGTTTCTCTTTAGGCCTTGAGGTGGGGTGATGTGGGGCATGACCAGTGAAAATCCCCGACAAGCTATATTCCTAGTTTATTCCCTCCTAGTTTTAAGGGGGCCATGCCAGTTGGATGGCCTGTGATTTTAATCTTGGTAGTCAAGGCTTTCATGATGTCAGAAAGGACACCAGTTTAACGGTGGTTTTTATTTCTGAGAATGACGTTTACAGATTGTTTTGTATATGATTGTTTCAAAGGCTTGCTTGACCCATGGGGATGATTATAAATTAATAAAACTGACATTTTCTACCTATAAACACTGTTATTTTGGAGCCACATTATGAATATAAAATTCATTTAATTTTTTCTGTCTGTATTACGAGCAAGCAAAAAGAACTCCATTAATGAGAACGACTTTGCAGAATAACACTCGGGAGGTCCTTCCCCCTGCTAATGACAGTGGACAGATATTGTGAGAACGATGTCGTCTGTTTTGTTATCACACACGTTAGATGCCCCGGCTTACAAGGGACACACCTGAGCTTCCTTCGCTTCCTCCCCGCAGGCTGGACACCCCGCATTCCCACCTGGCCCTGCCCTACTACAGGATGTCTGGTCTGTCCGTGGCTGACGTCCTGGCTCGAGTGGACTGGGCGGCCGGCGGCGGGCCGCAGAAGGGGCTGATCTTCTATATTAGTCATTCACTTTATGAAAATCTGGATGAAGAATTAAGTGAGGTAATTATAGTTTTCTATTTAGTTATACCTAAGATTTTTAACTTTTCATGTTAGTGATTTATTTTATGTAATACCATTTAGAAGTCAAGTTCCAAATGGTTTTCTTTGGTTAATAGTTTCTTTTACTAAAAAGGTGGCCGATGTGTCCCTTTCTTCATTAATAATGATAAAGTTATGGCCTGGAAAGGAGCTCATAAGCATCTTCTCATACTTCTTCATTACGTAGAGGGGAACTGTGGTCCACTGTGGGCCTTGCCTTCCCTCTCCGCAGGCCCGGTCACCCCTCTCCAGGTGTCCACACCTCTTACACTGTCCTGGCTCGGGACCTCAAACCACTATTACGGATTATTTGTAGCCCTGTGTGTATTTTTATTGTTTATTTTTATTTTTTTCTTGATTTTTAGAGAGAGTGGAAGGGAGAGGGAGATAGAAACATGGATGAGAGAGAACATCGACTGGCCGCCTCCTGCATGCCCCCACTGGGGATCAGGCCCACAACCTGGGCATATGCCCTGACCGGAAATCGAACTGGCAACCTCTTGGTGCAGGGTCAATGCTCAACCACTCAGCCACACCGGCCGGGCTATTTTTTAAATTTTTTTTATTGATTTTAGAGAAAGAGGTCGGGTGAAGGAGAGAGAGAAGCATCTATTGGTTTCTTCCTGCACACACCCTGACCAGGGATCGAACCCTCAACCCAGGCATGTGCCCTGACAGTGAATCGAACCGGTGACCCCCTGGTGCACAGGACCACGCTCAACCACTGAACCACATTGGACAGAGCCCTCATGTATTTTTAAAAAGGGATGAATACACATATGCAATTAGATATTGTGATGAGATTTTGAGAGAAATGAAAATTTATAATAAATTACCCTATTAAGTATATTTTATACTAAGCTGTAATTTTTTATAATGGGCTTTTGAGTGTGATTTAATCCAATATTTATTTTTATCTGAGTTCTTGTTAAAATGAGAAGTGCCGGCCACAATTTGGTACCTATTTTCACTGCTTTCTCTTCTCCAGTCATCTGAGGTCTCCCACATCATCGCCATCAACTGCCTTTTAAAATCAGAACGTAGTAGTATAAGTTTCTTTTCATTGGAAGTTGTGTCTTGGCTTTGTATCTTTTCGTTCTCCTGATTGTTGCTTTCTGTTGGCCGTGTCTCTGCTCCTCCTTCATGCTCACCGAAGGAGTTAGCGGTCAAGGTGGTTCAGATGTTCCACGTGGCTGAGCCGAAGCAGGTGCCCCACATCCTCTGCAGCCCTTCCATGAAGAATGTCAACCCTTCCGCTGCCATGAGCTACCTCCGAAAACTGGACACTTCCGGGCTTTCGTCCGTCTTAGTGACGCTGACCAAGGCAGCGATGGCTCTGAAGATGGGAGACCTGGACCTGTACGGGAGTGCGATGAAGAGCCATTCAGAGGTACGGCGCTGCCTGGTGCTCACGGCGGGCGGAAATAGGACCGCAGTCCTGAGACGCTTGCTTTGCTCCCGGCCCCTGTCCAGCTCATTCTGACTTAGTCCGAAAGGGAAATAGATTTGATATGAGAAAGGGAGTGACCCATAGTGGAAGCTCGGGCTTTGGATCTGGCAAACGGAACGAATTCTAGACGGCAGCAGCGGGTATCCAAGGACCTTCCGGCTTAGTGTCAGGTGCGCTCAGAGCAAGGGGTGCATAGGCTCTGCCCGCGGACGCCAGGGGACGGCCTGGCCACGGAAGACAAAGGGAGTGTGCTCGGGCACAGCGCGTGGGCGTTCACTGTGAGCCCGAGGGGTCCAGCGGCTGCACAGGTAGCCTGCCCTTGGGAAAGCCACAAAGGCCTGCGTGGAGGAGTGGACATCTGAATGGTGTAGCTTTCCCTTGGCAGAGAGGCCATTTAGGGGACAAGCTGAAGAGGTTCATTATTAGGAGAAATTAAGAGGTAACATTAATTGAGCACTTATTATGTCCCAGGCCTATTCTCAGCCCCTTGTACACGTTTTCTTACTTAATTCTTGCAGCAGTGTACAAGGTAGATGCTACCGTTATAGCGTTCTACAGATCAGCGAACTAAGCCACAGAAGGGTTAAATAACTTGTTCAAGATGACACTGCTGGTGAGTGGCAGAGGCAGGATTAAAGCCGGCAGTCGGCAGTCAGTGTTCCTATGCTGTTGTTTTATTGTCCAACTGGGGGCGAACACCCACAGTATGACCCTGGTTCCTAACACAAAGAGGAGCAGGGGTACTGGAGCACTATGTAAGGGACACATTTTGTTACGATGGGAAGAGGAACTTAACACGGAGGTATCTTTGCTTTAAAGAGTAGAATTATAGAAAGATGTATTTTCTTTCCATAATTTTGAAAAAGCTTAAGGTCTATTATTATTATTAAATCAAGTAAACTTAAATGTAAAGCTCTCTCCAAAACTAGGGCACCTTGATGCCTAATTAAATATTAATAACTTCTATGAAGAGAGTTAATAATGATATTCTTAGAATAAGAATTGGTCTTTGTAGTTAAAGAGAAACATGGAGATTAAAGTAAGTTATCACTAGTTTAACCGTGAACCCTGAATGCACTAGCATGTATTTCCAACATGGATGTAATCAATGTACATTTTGTTCCTAAATTTCTTTTTTATCTTAAGATGAAGTTAGTATGTGGTTTTACTCTGGAACCTCGGCTATTGATTCAACAGAAGAAGGGACAGATTGTTCCAACTGAGTTTGCAGTTCACTTGAAGGAGACCCAGCCCGGCTTGCTTGTGGCCTCAGTCCTGGGCTTACAGAAAAACAACAAAATTGGGATTGAAGAGGCCGATTCCTTCTTTAAGGTTTGTCAGATAAAATTGGTGGGGGGCAGGGAGCAGAATAAAAGAAATGAGTTTCCATTTGTTTATTGAAAAAAAAAAGCAAACTTAGGCATACACAGTTTGTGAAAGTATAGAGCAGCAGAGTGTCTATTGGCTGTGCTGCGGCATTGATGCTAATGATGAACCATTTACCGCGCGGCCCCGGGCCGAGTGCTGTCAGCGCTGTGACCCGATCGACCCTGTGTCGGTCGGGACATTGGCTCGATTCGCTGTGTTCCAGGTGCTCTGCGGCAAGGGTGGGGATGCGGCTCCTCAGCTCCTGGTGGACTTCTGGGAAGCCCAGCTGGCGGCATGCCTGCCGGAGGTGCTGCTGCAGGAACTCCTGTCCAAGCTCACGTCCCAGTACATCTGGAGACTGTCGAAGAGGCAGCCCCCTGACACTGCGCCGCTGAGAACATCGAAGGACCTGGTAAGATGACGGAGTGCACAGCACATCACGATAGAGCACCTTCTCATTGGAGTGCCTTTGAATCAGACCTAAGTTCTATAACCAGGTATCTTTAAAAAATTTTTTTCTTTATTGATTTTTAGAGAGAGAAGAAGGGACAGGGAGAGAGAGATAGAAACATCAATGAGACAGCATCAACTGGCCGCCTCCTGCACGCCCCCCACTGGGGGTCGGGCCCACAACCTGGGCATGTGCCCTGACCGGGATCGAACCGGCGACCTTTTGTTAAAAGTACACTTAGAACTTGGCCATGGATGAAGTGCCCACGTTTTAAATAGTTTGCGTTCTAAAGCGCGTCCCTGCCGCTCACCGACTTCCCTGCAGCCTGGGCCGCACAGCCCGAGGAGGGGCTGTCCCAGCTCACGCGGTGCTCCCAGGGTCTGGTGCAGCATGAGCAAGGGGCCCACCCTCCCCGCTCGGGGCAGGACTGCAGAGGCTTCTGGGAGAGGATCCGTTCCCGGGGGCCTCACACGCAAGCTGTCCGGAAGCCCATGTGGCAGCCTCCCCGTGGCCTAGCCCCTTCCTGCGCTGCCCCAGTGTCCCCCGTGGGTCACAGCCAACGGAAAGTCCCCGAGCTCCGGCTGGGAGGCTCTTAGGGGGATTATCGTAAGAACTTATGGAAGAGATTCGATCTCCCAAGGAAAGTAGTAGGAATAAAAAATCATTTCTGGTATTGCTGTTAATTTTTTATTTTTTTAGTATAATTAGCTTAAAAGCACTTACTGCTTTTTGTGCTCGAAAGGGCCTCCTTGGAGTATTTTAAATTTAAAGCATTAGGAAATATTTCGTGTGGAGTTGTCAGTGAGAAGTAGGAAGGCTGCGACTTCCCAGGGGAATCGATTCTGAAAGACGTCCCTTCCCAGTCCCAGGGACAGTGCACTCAACTCTGCGACACGGCCGCTGATTGCCTGCTCTGCTTAGTATGATGAGAACTTCTCGTTCTGTTGTACTTTGTTTATGTTCATTTCTTTTACGTTTTAGATAAACGCCTGTAGCCATTATGGCTTAATCTATCCCTGGGTTAATGTCTTAATAGCATCTGCCTCCTTACCTGACAAAAATTATACAGAAGATCTCTCCAAATTACAGGTAAATGAAAAGGCCTCTTTTTATTAAAATGAATATACATGTTGCTCTTTAATGTAGGATGTACATGTGGTTAGACCTCAGGGGTCCTGTTCATCTAGAGGGTGTGATTCTGAGGGACAGACTCATAGGCGGGCATCTCAGGGTCTCCTGCCTCGGCCGAGCTGCTCCCAGGAAGGCTGGTCTCACGCACGTGCGTGAGCATCTCAGCACGGGACTGTCCCCCACACCCCCACAGCATGGGACTGTCTCCCCCCACTCAGCATGGGACTGCCCCCCACCCCTCAGCATGGGACTGCCCCCCACCCCACAGCACGGGACTGTCTCCCCCCCCAGCATGGGACTGCCCCCCACCCCCCACAGCACGGGACTGTCGCCCCCCCTCAGCACGGGACTGTCCCCCCTCTCAGCACGGGACTGTCTCCCCCTCTACGGGACTGTCCCCCCCCCCCAGCATGGGACTGTCGCCCCCCCCCAGCACGGGACTGTCCCCCCCTCAGCACGGGACTGTCTCCCCCCGTCAGCACGGGACTGTCCCCCCCCTCAGCACGGGACTGTCCCCCCCCTCAGCACAGGACTGTCTCCCCCCGTCAGCACGGGACTGCCCCCCCCCCCGGCACGGGACTGTCGCCCCCCCTCAGCACGGGACTGTCCCCTCCCCCCCCCCCCGCACGGGACTGTCCCCCCTCTCGCCGTGTGCTTGAACGCACTTTGCGAGAGCCAGGTGTCTAGCAGGGCGTTACCGCCGAGCCTCACGTTCCCTTTGCCCCATTCATTCACTCTCCGCCTGCAGCCCAATCTGGCCACTACTGTGTTTCATCAGAAATAGTCAAAGTAGCCAAAGTCAAAAGTAGCCAATAGTCAAAGTGGGTCCTGAAAGGGTTTTTAAAAAAAAGAAGTATGACCAAAGAATGTGGATCATCCTGTAAGAATTCTGACTGTGACAGTGTTTCGACTGGAATGAGAAATAAAGTCTGCATTGGACTAGGTGGGCTAGGCTGGGCTAGATGTGGATATGATTTTGTTTAACGTAGTTCAGTGGGCCAGGGAGTAAAGGGAACCCCCAAATCTGTTCGTCTGCCCACTGTATCTACCAATATATAAAAGTTGACATTTTATTTTATTATTAAAAAAAAATTTTTTTTTTCTTTATTGATTTTAGAGAGAGGAAGGGGGAGGGAGAGAGAGAAAGAGAGATGGAAACATGGATGAGAGCCCTGGCCGGTTTGGCTCAGTGGTTAGAGCATCAGCCTGCGGTCCTGAGAGACCCGGTTCCCGCTAAGGGCATGTACTTCGGTTGCAGTTTGTCCCAGGTCCTGGTCGGTCTTGCGGGTGGCCACTCGATGTGTCCCTTCACATCGATGTTTCTCTCTCTCTCTCTCTGTTCCTCTCTCTCCCTCCCACTCTACCTGAACAAAAAATGGAAAAATGTCCTCGGGTGAGGATAAAAAAAAAAAAAAGAAACATGGATGAGAGAGAACATGGATTGGCCGCCTCCTGCACGCCCCCCACTGGGGATCCGGCCCACAACCTGGGCCTGTGCCCTGACTGGGAATCGAACCAGCGACCTCTTGGTGCAGGGCTGACGCTCAACTACTGAGCCACACCAGCTGGGCTAAAAATTGACATTTTAAGTGAAGAGTTCTGAGTTCTACGTTTCCCTTGAAGAGCTCAGCAGAACTGGTGGCCCGGCCTCCCTGCCTGAGACCTGCGGTTGGGGCCAGTGGCGGCCCCTGCTGGGGCAGTGCTGTGCTGTCGCCTGCTACCTGTCTCCGCCCCAGTCTCCGCCCAGACCCGAGGGTGTGGTGACTATTTTCCTTGTAGTCAGCTGCCATTGATTCTTAGGTTTTAGAGTTTGCAACCCCTGGGAACAGGTGTAGGTACAGTTATTGCTTCTAGAAACCATAACGGGGGTGGGGTTGGGAGGGAAGCTCCGTAGACGAGGTTGCTTAGACCGCCTCTAGGTAGCCTGTGTTGTCTGCAGACGGAGTTACTAACATTCTTAAAAAGTCACCAGAGAACATTCCTGTTGGTTCTCCTCCCTGGTACCCTTACGACACAGAGGGGGTCGAGCTGCAGACAGTCCCTGAGCAGACACTGAAGGTGCACGTGCCGGCCTGGCAGGCAGCCCCTGGCTCTCCCGGAACTCGTACCAGTTACCCCTTAAAATCGTAATTGCAACAAGTGTCGTTAAATCTCACCTGATAAAGCTACGAAGCCTGTTGTAATCACTGCTTGGAAAGTATAATTTAACAGGCTCTTAAAATCCATTTAAAAGTATTAAAAGTATCCCCGTGGGAGCCTTTGCTGTTAAAGGATAGAAGTGCAGTCGGCCTCAACGGCTCCAAATCACTTTCCTAACCATGGCCTTTTCTAGATTATCTGTGGGCCAATTAGCCTTAGTCATTAGGAACAAAATAACCCGCAAGAAACAAGATTTCATGTGGTTCTCACCTGGAAGAAGGGGTGGGGGTCAGGACCACCTGGAAAGGTTTTCAAAGTTGCGTGACTGCCCTCTGCCCCCACCTGCCACCACCACACAGATTTGATGTGTCTCCTGTCCTCAGTCACCGTGATAGTGTACATGTTTGTGCAAAAATTAAAATACAAACAGTAACTGGTAAATGCCCTACCCTTTACCAAAACTGTCCTGGGCTCCTCCCCCACCGCCCAGCCAGCCTTCTGGCCCTAGAGCGGCAGGTGTTTGTGTGGGTGGAGAAACTCCAGAGGTCTGGGTTCCAGTCCTGCAGAGCCGGCTGCAGCTGGGGGATCGAGATCGGAGGGGGAGTAACGGCCTGTGCTGGGGTGGAGGAGGCCGTTTCCAGTACTGAAAACACAGTAGAGTGATCGCTGTGTAAGTTCTGTGGAGAGATAAACCACAGAACTTACACACATGTGTGCATGACCAGTGGACATGGACAGCAAAGCTAGGGCGGGGAGGGAGGGGAGAGGGAATCAGTGGGGGGAAAAGGAGAAACATCTGTAACAAAAATAAATAAACTAATTAAAAAATAAATAAAATTTAAAAACAGAGTATTTTAAGAGCCCTGGCCAGTTTTGCTCAGTACTTAGAGCCTCAGCTTGTGGACCGAAGGGTCGTGGGTTTGATTCCCAGTCAAGGGCATGCACCTCAGTTGTGGGTTTGATCCCCGGGTTGTGTGGGAGGCAACCAATTGGTGTGTCTCTGTTACATCTATGTCTCTCCCTTGCTCTCTCTCTCCTTCCCTCCTTCCCTCCCTCTTTTCCACTCTATCGAAAAATATCAGTGGAAAAATATTCTTGGCTGAGGATTAACAACAAAAAAAGTGTTTTAAAGAGCAGTTGTAACCTTTGGGCCATTTTTTAATTCAGTAATATATGTGTTGTCTGGTGTTTTTTACTTTTAAATTTCTTAATGATATGGATAAAACTAAGTAAAAGTTCATGGGTACTCCATTTTGTATCAAGCTTTGACTAGTTGCATTTTAATCTTGGGTTGGGTTACCCGTACCTAGCTCCTTCCTACCTGGCACACTGTCTCGATGAATCAAAAGTTGAATAGAGAAATAATCTGTCTTCTTCTGTGTTGGGAGATCTACGCGTGCCAAGTTATCCCCTTGTTCCGTGTTTGCTATCGCACTATCCGAAGAAATGATTCGGATGAAGGTGATTATTAAACTTGCAGGAAGGAAAGGACCGACCTTATTCTCCTAGCCATTCCTTGGTAGAGATGCGGAATAAGATAATCATGCTGACTGTAAGTAGATAGTTCACGTCCCATGTTCTCCTCTGAGCCTGAGAAGCTGTAGCAAAAAAAGACAGAGAAAGAAGGAAATCAGTATCTGATCATCTCGTCTTTATCCAGAAGGAAGGAGAATGGAGATTATTTTGGTAAAATCAAAAGTAGTACAGTTGAAAAAAAAGCAGTCAGATTGACCCTTGAACATCATGGCGGTTGGGAGCACCAGCTGCCCACACAGTGGAGCATTCACACGATTTAAGTCAGCCCTCCGCATACGTGGACTGCCAGCTGCTCGTTGACCCTCGAGGTGAATTGCATGGGGCATTTGAAAAAATCTGCATGTAAGTGGGTCTGTGCAGTTCAGATCCACATTGCTAAGGGTCAGCTGTATTTATCGTTTCAATGCGCAAAAGTAAAATACTGCTTACAGTTCTGAATACTGAGATAGTACCTGCTCCTTTATTCAGATTGTAGCAAATGGTGTTGATAACAAATTATTAGGTTCTTTTTTTTTTTTATCCTCACCCGAGGACATTTTTCCATTTTTTGTTCAGATAGAGCGAGAGGGAGGGAGAAAGAGAGAGAAACATCGATGTGAAGGGACACATTGAGTGGCTGCCACCCGCACGACCAACCAGGGCCGGGGACAAACTGCAACCGAGGTACGTGCCCTTAGCGGGAACCGAACCCGGGTCTCTCTGTACCACAGGCCGACGCTCCAACCGCTGAACCAAACCGGCCAGGGCTATTAGGTTCTTAATAATTGTGTTTGTTTTCTTAAATGTTACTTTTTATTTTGGTTGAATGTGCCGTGCATGCTTATTATGGAAACTTTGGAAAATACAGGGAAACAGAAACAAGTGGGCTCTGTCTCCCACTCACGGAGCTGATCTCTGGTGCGGATTCTGTGCTCTCCAGAGGCATTTCTGTATCTGCACGCACCTGTGCTTACAAACCTGATCGTGCTCTGAATATAATTTTGTACTGAGATTTTTTTTTTCTCTCATCATTTTATCATGACCATTTTGTCATTAAGTGACCTTTGAAAACAGTTTTGATGGCTATATAATATTCCGTCATACAAACATACCATAATTTACTCATCCCCGTTTGTGTAACATTTAGGTTGCTCCTGGTTTTCAATGTTATAAATGCTCTTGTGGTGATCATTGGACATAGATCTTTGAACACAGTGTTGTTATCTCCTTAGGATGGGGTCCTAAAGCATTCCCGGTAGTTTTAAAATGCAGTCTACCCAACGCAAATAAAATCATGTTATTTTTTAAATTATTGCTATTAAAGGGCTTGTTATTCTTAAAAAAAAAATTTTTTTCTTTATTGATTTTTAGAGAGAGAATAAGGGAGAGGGAGAGAGAGATAGAAACATCGGTGAGAGAGAACATGGATTGGCCGCCTCCCGCATGCCCCCCACTGGGGATCAGGCCCACAACCTGGGCATGTGCCCTCACTGGGAATTGAACTAGCAGCCTCTTGGTGCATGGGTCGATGCTCAACCACTGAGCCTACTGGCCAAGCAGATTATTATTCTTTAAACTAGAGGTGGTTAAAACTTAGTATCACATGCATGTGCTCTACAATTACATTCTTCTTTTTCTTTTTTATCCTCACCCGAGGACATTTTTCCATTTTTTGTTCAGGTAGAGTGGGGGAGAGAGAGAGAGAGAGAGAGAGAGAGAAACATTGACGTGAAAGGGACACATCGAATGGCTGCCACCCACATGACCAACCAGGGCCAGGAACAAACTGCAACCGAGGTACGTGCCCTTAGTGGGAACTGAACCCGGGTCTCTCTGGACCGCAGGCCGACACTCTAACCGCTGAGCCAAACCGGCCAGGACTTTCTTTTTTTACAAGTGAGGTTGATAGTCTTTAAAAAAAAAAAAATTGTACTCTGTATGTTGTGCTTTGGATTGTTGAGTGCCTCATTCCATAACGTTTCCCTTTTCTATTTATAGTCTCTTATATGTGGTCCTTCATTTGACATAGCTTCCATCATTCCGTTCCTGGAGCCCCTGTCAGAAGACACTGTCGCTGGCCTGAGCGTCCAGGCTCTGTGCCGGACACGGCTGAAGGAGTATGAGCAGTGCATCGACGTGCTGCTGGAGAGGTGCCCCGAGGCGGTCATCCCGTACGCCAGTCACGAGCTGAAGGGAGAGACCCGGGTATGCCTTTCAGATTCGTGTTCTGGGCCCATCAGCGACGGTCGGACTTGACCAGCTTGTTGCCCTCTCTGCCAAATGGGGACAGAGAAGGCCAGTCCAGCGTCACAGGACTGTGCGGGCCCACTGAGCAGGTGTCTTTAACGTGCTCTGTGTTCTGAGTACTGTTCGGGCCTATTAAAATGTTTGGTGATGGTTTGTTATCTTCATTAAAAATCACTCATTTGAAGGTGAACTAGGCTATTCCCCGAAGGTTTGGGAAAAAAGTTGATGGAAAAATATTTTCTGGGCTCCATGGTCTTTAGTTTAGAAATCAATTTTAGACTTGACTCCTTTTTCTCTCCTTCCTTCCTTTTATCCTTCCTCTTGCCACCTCAGAGGATCCAGGCTGTGTCTGTTTCCTCGTGAAAACAGCTGTGTACATACGTACAGTATAGTGCTATTAGGTTTTCAAGCTACAAATCTGAGTTCTATGTCATAGTTTAAGCAGAACACTGGCTGCTGATACAACTTCTGTTGTAACAAAGTTGCCGCGTTAACCAAAGTGACATACTCTTGCCTGTACTGTCCTGCATGATCTTCTTCTTGTTGGAAATCTGAATGCAGAGTGCATCAGACTTAAAATGTGTTCATTTTTTCCTAAGATAGACTTTGTG
Organism: Molossus molossus; assembly: GCF_014108415.1. Taxonomy (NCBI): domain Eukaryota; kingdom Metazoa; phylum Chordata; class Mammalia; order Chiroptera; family Molossidae; genus Molossus; species Molossus molossus. The sequence continues at coordinate 114,397,901 of NW_023425388.1, forward strand.
GTGGAAAAAACTGCTGCCTGAACTCTGTCAGAGGATAAAGTGTGGTGGAGAGAAGCACCAACTTTACCTGTCGTCGCTGAAAGGTAAATGGTCATGTTCGCTGGGTTACACGTGAAATTGTGCCTTCGCTTCAGCTTCCTTACTTTGCTGAAGCCCTTGTTCTCCAGCTTGTCCTTGTGATTCTGACGGAGGCGGAGGCTCCGAGGACACCCGGAGAGCTCGCCCTGCCCTCACCCTGCCCTCACCCTGACCCCCCGACACCCTGACACCCTGACACCCCGACCCCCCGACCTGTGTGCGTCTCCTGGCTCCAGGAGCTGCCGCTTCCCTGCTGCCGTTCCCTCACGTAGCACAGGTCACACAGACGCTCAGACCTCGGCATCCAAAAATCTGAGTTTTCACGACGACAATCACAGTTTTATTGGTGATCTCTGCTTATCTTCCTTCATGTAGGAAATTAGGATGACTATCATTATTAATCATGATTGTAAGCAGGTATTGAGGGGTGACAAGGTTCTCAAGGATTTGAAAGAGGAGGGTCTCGCAATTATTAAGTATTTTACAGCATGGGGAGTTATTATTTGAATTTTCCTAATTTATAATCATTTGTAAATCTTGATAGATACATGGTTATCCAGTTCTCTGCTCTTGTGTGTTGACAACACTGGTGAATTGCTGGCCCGATGACAGAGGGTGCGGTTACCCTGATCTCTGCGCGTACAGTGTTAGAGACGGGCAGTGTTGCAATTGTGTTTTGCAGCAGAATTCACTGCTGCAGCCCCTGGAAGGCGTGTTCCTGAAGCTCCCTCTTCATGATGGGAGGGGGTGACTTTCCCCTCACTGTCTGCGCCGCCCGTCTCCGTCTCCGTCTCCCCTTCTCCCCGTCTCCCTGCGGGTTTGGTTTTGGAAGACTGAGTGGCGGGTGCTGGTTGCCCAGCCCACCTCCATCGCCTTGACCTGCACTGCGCCGATGATCTGTGTGGGTGGGTCACCTTCCAGGGAGACGCCCCTCTGCACGCCTGCGCACAGCACGGCCTCGCCCATAAGACTCCTTTTTTCTTTATTGTGTATCTTTCTTTATTGTATTTTCTTCATTGAATGTATTGGGGTGACACTGGTTAATAAAATTATATGGGTTTCAGGTGTACAATTGTATAACACATCATCTGTTTATTGTGTTCTGTGTTCACCATCCCCAGTCAAGTCTCCTTCCCCCACCATTTATCCCCCGTATACCCACTTTCTCCTCCCCCACCTCCTTTGGCTCTCGTAATTACCACACTGTTGTCTGCATCCATGAGGTTTTCGGTTTTGTTTGTTCCTTGCTTAATCCTTTCACCTTTTACCCAGCCCCGCAACACCCCTCCCCTGGCAGCTGTCAGTCTGCCTCTCTGTTAAGAGTCTGTTTCTATTTTGTTAGTTTATTTTGTTCATTAGATTCCATAGATGAGTGGAATCATATGGTACTTGTCTTTCTCTGACTGGCTTATTTCACTAGCATACTGTTCTCCAGGTCCCTCCATGCTGTTGCAAAGAGTAAGATTTCCTTCTTTTTAGTGGTTGAGTAGTATTCCATTGTGTAAATATACCACAGCTTTTTTATCCACTCATCTACTGATGGACACTCGGGTTGCTTCCAAGTTTTGTCTATTATAAATAACATTGTAATGAACATAGGGGTGCATATATTCTTTCAAATTAGTGTTTAAGTATTCTTAAGAAATAGTCCCAGAAGTTGATTCACTGGGTCATAATGCAGTTCCATTTTTAATTTTTTGAGGAACCTCCACCCTATTTTCCACAGTGGCTGCACCAGTCTGCATTCCCACCAGCAGTGCACTAGAGTCCCCTTTTCTCCACACCCTCGCCAGCACTCATTTGATGATTTGTTGATGGCAGCCATTCTGACAGGTGTGAGGTGATATCTCATTGTGGTTTTAATTTGCATCTCTGATGATTAGTGACATTGAGCATCTTTTCATATATCCATTGTCCATCTGTATGTATGTCCTCTTTGGAGAAGTGTCTCTTCAGGTCCTTTGCCCGTTTTTTAAATTGGATTGTTTGTTTTTTTGGTGTTGAGTTTTATAAGTCCTTTATAAATTTTGGCCATTAACCCCTTATCAGGTGTATCATTGGCAAATATGTTCTCCCATTCAGTGGGTTGTCATTTTGTTGATGGTTTCCTTTGCTGTGCAAAAACGTTTGAGTTTGATGTAGTCCCATTTGTTTATTTTTTTCTTTTGTTTCCTTTGCCCAAGGAGATACGTCAGAAGAAATAGCGCTACAGGAAATGTCTGTAATCTTACTGCCTCGGTTTTCTTCGCTTCATCTTTATCTGAGCTGCACCCATAAACTCTCTGTCCCTAACTGACTGCAATCATTCCAGCAGGTGTTCCGCTTTTCCGTATCTTCAGAATACGACTGTGTCTGCACACAGATGTGTGCATGGCTCACGGGCCTACGTGCTCTGTGTCTTACCTCTGTTAGCCTCTAGCCCCTCAAGGCTGATGCCGTGTTTTAGTCACTTTCCACGTTGCACCCTCCTCACCGCAGCCTGCCCGTCACAGAAAGCGTTCGGTAACTGCTGATTGACTTGAGGGAGGACCTGCATGACTTCAGGTCCATTTTCAAGGGAGATCTTTCTGTCGGCAGCTGTACTACACGGAAAAGCGACCAGGATCAGAGCCTGGAGAATTGGGACCGAGTTCCAGGTCTGCTACCCACTAAGTGACCTGTATGCTTAGGAGCTTGGATGTTGTATCTCTAACGCAGTGTTTCTCTACTTGGCACTATTGACATTTTGGACCAAATAGTGTGTGTGTGTGTGTGTGTGTCCCCTGTACATTTTAAGATGTTGAGCAGCATCCCTGGCCTCTACCCACTAAATACCAATAACACTGCCCCAGTCCAGACAAACAAAAATGTCTCCAGACATGACCAGATGTCGCCTGGGGGCAAACCCTGCTGGTTGAGAACCTTCACGTTAGTGCAGAGCCATTGAAATTGAGTTAGTAGTTGGCTTGTTTCAAGGAAATGTTTGTTACTGTTTTTCTGGTAATGAATTGTGCTCATTGCTACAATTCTCATACTGTAGTAACTTATAAAAATAAAGTTTAAAAAGTCATTTAAAGTCCCACCAGCCAGAAATAGCTGTTTTCAGCCTTATGATGAATAGTTTCTAGTCACTCTGGAGGGCTTAAGGTACTTGAAGGGTTTAAAGACCTTGACCTGGTTCTTGGAGTTACAGCCTGCGTAGCCCTCGCTGGTTGGCAGGGGAGAAATGGGTAGTGGCAAGACCTTTCTGTGGGTCTGTAACTACTGTGCATTGTCCCCCAACTCAGTTTTCTTGTGTGTAGGAGACGATTTATAGACTCCACGTTTAGGCCAAATAAACTGGCTTGATAGAAAAGCATTTGATCATTCGTGTTTTCCACGTAGGGTCACGGACTAGTCAGAAGCTCCTGTCACGTTCTATGCTGTTAGATGCACATCGTTGTATTTAGTTCTCAAAGGCCTCCGGAAGCGAGCAGGTGGCACCGCTGCACTACAGATGAGGAAGCGGGCTCAGGAGGCAAGACTTTCTCGAAGTCACCCAGAGAGTAGGTAGAAGAGTCTGATCCCTGCCCAGCACGGTCTGATACCGGAGCTGGGGGTCTCCCCACACACCACGCTGCTGCACGCTAACCCCAGCAGCAAGGGCGTGCGGCCCTTTGCGGAGAGGGGCCTGGGCGCTTGGTACTGCACAGGTAACCTTGAAGGCAGCAGGCACTGCGCAGAGCAGGTGGGCGTGTGCGCTCACCCAGGCGCTGGCACTGCTCTGTGGTTATTGGGAACACTGTTCCTAGATGTCACCCCTCCTCCTAGCAGAGGGCAACAGGGGTGTATCCGGAAGCACTGGAACCGTCCAGTTATCTTGACAAAAATGTCTGCTAAATTCCTTAATACCTAAAATGTTCATTAGAGCTCCTTATTTTGCACTTTGGAAAAAAGGGAAATGGTCACGAAAACAGCTTTGTTCTCATCTGTATAAATTAGCTGCAGTACAGTTCTCCCATTAAAAATGGTACTCAAATGATTGCATCTTTCTTCAGAAGATAATAGAAATTTATTGGAAAGTATTGTAATAATTTCTCTGAATGAGATGAAATAGTAAAGTCCAAATCGCATGGGGCTAATATAAACTTTAAAGGATTCTAGAAAGAATAGATAAGAAGTGGTAAAACCAGAAAACGTAGTGTAGACTTAGAGAGACTGTTTTTCTCTTTCTTTCGTAGTTGTAATGTTTTGCTACCTGAACTAACTTCTAACTGGCTGGGTGGTAAGAGAGTTGGACGGAAGACATTCAGTTCTAACGCAGATATCTTTCCTGCCAACAGAAACGCTGTCCGTTGTCGCTGTGGAACTAGACCTGAGGGATTTCCTGAACGTCCTTCCAGAAGATGGCACCGTGGCATTTTTCTTGCCGTATCTTCTCTACTGCAGCCGGAAGAAATCCCTGACTTGAAGGCATCACTTGAAAGTCGGCACAACAGCGTAGGAGAAGGAATAATGTTAAATAATTGAATGCCGCGTACAACTGTGACGGAAGGGTTTTCATATGGAATATGTACATATATTGCAAATGCTTTCGGGCCTCTTACCTTACCATGGTATTTTCTAATTTATTACCTGAATCCACTTAATTGTCCAGAATGTGAAAAAGCTACAAGGCATAAGCATTTCCTCAAAGAAGGTCCATATTTTTAAGGTAGAGACTGGCTTCTATTTCAGAGAGCATTGATTTACTGTTGTTGGAGACATTACAATCTTTGTCACCCCAGGAAAACAAAGAACCTTTTTGTAAGTATGTGTGAAAGAACATCCCTCTAAGTGATCCAGAATTTAATCTTGATTTTTCCAGTTTTTTTTTTTTAAATTGGGCCACTTTTTAAAACAATTTTCTTTGAGAAAGATCTTAATGTTTCCCCCCAGTAAACGATTTCAAACTATTATTTTGTTACTTTTAAAATCCATGCTGCATTTCTCTCTGAAGCAAACGAAGTAGAAGCGTACAGGGTCCCTTCCTGGACTGGCCGGGACCTCGTGCTCTGCTGCTGTGTGCTGTGGCTCTTAGCTCGAGTGTACGTGCAAATAAAGGGCTATACCGTGTGTTCACAACTGTGTTTTCTCTCTAACTCGTGTTGAACGATTTTGAGCCAAGGATCGGCTCACTGATAGTGCGCTTTGGCTTTGCCAGGCCTGGCGGAGTGCCGCTCACCAGCCATTTGCTACTAGACATGTTCTATTTCTGTTCAGATAGGAGGGGGAGAGAGAGAGAAACATTGATGTGAAAGGGACACATCGAGTGGCTGCCTACCGCACGACCCCAACCAGGGTCCGGGATGACTCTTAACCAGGGTACATGCCCTTGACCAGAATCGAACCTGCAACGCATTGTTCCGCGGGCCAGCACTCTAACCACTGAGCCAAACCAGCCAGGGCTATAGAGCCGTTTCTTAACTCTGCCTTTCTCCAGTTCCAGAGTCATAGCCTTTTGACCGTTTCTTCAAGGGTTCATAAAACTCAAATTTGGAATATTTTTATTTTTAATTTAATTTTTATTTTATTATTTTTATTTATTTATTTATTACTTGATTACATGATATTTTTATTGTACTTCCTGCACCCCTCTTCCACTGGCTCATTAGAAATGGTGTCAGCAGCGTGCTGGGGTTGATGGGGAGGACAAAGGTCGGAAGCATTTCAATGAACCTTCGTAGTGATCCTCTGAGGACCATCCGGGACAACATCTGCTCATACATAGATTTAAAAAAAAAAACTAGTTTTGTAAAGCCCCAGAGATGTTGATATGAAAGGCCTATATAAATCAGTTCCTTTGCCTAGTGGATTCGAGTCAGCCACGTGTCATAGTCTGTTGATCTTCTCATGTGAAACAGTGTAACACAGTCTCCCCACAAATGCACAGAAGTGTATGTTTTCAGTCTTCTTTTAATGCTTCTTTTAATGCTTTTAGAGTCATTCCAAAGCAAACATGCTATTCGACACTTTCACATACATTATAATGAATTGGTGGGGTTTTTTTTGTTTTTTTTTTTCACTTATCACCAATTTATTTCATTCAGCCAGACTTGGTCTCTATAGAAAAAGAAATTTTAAGACCATTATTAAAAATAAGATATATTATATGATTAAAAAAACTAGTATAAGGTATTTTAAATGTATTCTAATTTTTTTAATGTTTATTCTAGATTCATTTATATTTTTCTTCATGTTGTATGTTTAAAAACGCATCTTTTATTCCAGTACTGCTTTGTTTAAAGAAAAATTAACTCTCCCCCCTCTCCCCCCAGATCCTTATTAATTAACTATAAAGGAAAATAGTAACTTTACAGCGGAGAAACCTGGCCGGCACCTCCTCAATCAGATGCTCAGTTCACATAACCAGTAAGGGAACAAATGGACCTCTTTTGCCTCTTGACATATGTACTGAGAAAAACTATCACTTCTCTGAGAGTCTGGCCAAAAATGCCTAATCTGAATCTAATCATGAGGACCCATTAGACAAACCCAAATAGAGGGACATGCTACAAAGGGACTGCCCTGTATTCTTTTTTTTTAATTTTTTTTTTTCTTTACTGATTTTAGAGAGAGAGAGAGAGAAACATCGATGAGAGAGAACATCAACTGGCTGCCTCCTGCACGCGCCCCGCTGGGGATCAGGCCCACAACCTGGGCATGTGCCCTGACCGGGAATCAAACTGGCAACCTCTTGGTACAGGGTCGACGCTCAACCACTGAGCCACACCAGCCGGGCTGTCCTGTGTTCTTTAAAAATGTCCCACTGGGAAAGGCAAAGACCGAGGGGCCCGTTTCAGACTGGGGTGGGGGTGGGGAGGATGTGTAAGAGGATTCTCATTTTCTACAAAGAACGCGATGAGAACTCGGGGTTGGACAAGGGTCTGTAGTATGAAATCGTTTTTAATTCCCTGATTTTGATAGGTAGTGGTGTTTCTGTATGAGGATACCCTTATTTTTAGGAAACACGAGTATGTATATTTACAACATGTATATGCCATGTGTGGAGAGAGGGAGATGGGAGAGAGAATGAAGAAGCAGACTTGACCGAAATGGTACCATCTGGGGAGCTGGGGTGAAGACTGGGATTTTTGGGTACTGCTGTTGCGACTTTTCTATAAGTCTGACACGTCCAGAAGAGTTTTTAAAATTCCTTTCATTGAGTTCATCCGAGGTTAGATATTTACCCAGCAGGGTATTGTACTGGGTTTGGTTACCTGGTGGAAATACAAGGCTAGTCCCTGCCTGGAAGGATCTCAAAGCCAAGCTTGCTTTCGACAGACTGCTCCAAAAGGATCTGTGGTAAGAATGTCTTAGTCTTCACAAAGTACCCCGTTTTATCTTTGTCACCGGAAGTCTTCATTAAGCTTCCTCTGGTAGGGGAAGCGAAGCATGAAGTATGACAGGATAGCCACATTGTTTTCTTTTTGGAGGGCAGGGGGAGGAAACTGTCTCCTGGCGCATAATTCTGAAAGACTTCCCTCTGACCTCCAGTGCGCTCCTGTCTGAGTCATGGTAGGAAGAGACTTTTTGAAGATGCACAATTCACGTAGGCTTGCCCAAAGCTTTGTCAGACTTTTACTCACAGGGAATTCAGATTGGTAGCTGTTGCTCCTGTGTTTGAGAATGTAGTTTAAACTGTCTTATCCATTAGTGCCCCTGTTGGTCCCACACAATAGCTTTCTCTGTGTCAGTGTTGAATTCCTCTGTAATCCTTTTCCCCAACATGTGCTTCTCCTTCACATTTTCTATTTGTTCTACAGTGTTCTCTGTGGCTTTTTAAAACAATCTCTCTGCCCGGCCAGGGTGGCTCAGTGGTTGAGCGTTGACCCAGCACCCAGAGGTCGCCGGTTCGACTCCCGGTCAGGGCACATGCCCAGTTGTGGGCCTGATCCCCAGTGGGGGGGCGTGCAGGAGGCAGCCAGTCGATGTTCTCTCTCATCGATGTTTCCCTCTGTCTCTCCCTCTCTCTCTAAAAGTCAAAATAAAGAAAGAAAAATTTAAAAATAAGACAATCTCCCCTGTCTCCCTCGTCTCCCCCAGGCTCATGGTGCAGAGGAATGTTCTTGTCTGCGTGTCCAGGGTGGGGAATGACGGTCCCTGGGCCGTAGAAGGCCCGTGCACTCAATCCCAGCTAACATCACATTCCTCACCAAGCGAGCCTGACAAACAGGGCAGGCTAATTTTTAAGTGGATAATTTTGTATGGCCTGTGAATGATGTTTTAAATATCCCAATGGCCCCCGGCAGGAAAACGGCTCCCACCCCTGGGGGTTCCTGCAGCAGCATCCTCAGGGGGCCAGCCGTCTGCAGGCAAGGATTTCCTGCCTCCCTGATCCCGCGCTCCTGGTGATTGTTCTGAGCCGGACCCTCCTTTTCTGCACTAAGCTTGTGTGCTAAAGTTCTTTTTTAAAAAAGTATGTTTGTATTGATTTTTTTAAAGAGAGAGGAAGGGAGAGAGAGAGAGAGAAACATTGATGTGAGAGAGAAACATCGATTGGCTGCCTCCTATATGCCCCCATGGGGACCAAGCCCGAAACCCAGGCCTGTGCCCTGACCAGGAATCGACCCAGAACCACAGTCCCCGGGAAGACACTCAGCCCACTGAGCCACACCGGCCGGGCTGTGCTCATGGTCTTCGGGGCCTAAGCTCTCTTCCTCGTTTTGACCCTTCGCCCTCTCATCAGTCACGGGCACGAAACCCCGCGGTTTACTTGCCTGTGAGTCGTGGGTGTTCTGGGGCACTCAGTACAGTCCTTGTGATCGGGGTTTTCGTAATTTTTCAGTGGTATAAGGTATTTATATAAGACCTGGGAGCCCTGGCCAGTTTTGCTCAGTGGTTAGAGCGTCGGCCTGCGGTCCGGAGAGACCTGGGTTCGGTTCCCGCTAAGGGCATGTACCTCGGTTGCAGTTTGTCCCCGGCCCTGGTTGGTTGTGTGGGTGGCAGCCACTCGATGTGTCTCTTCATGTCGATGTTTCTCTCTCTCTCTCCCTTTCTCTCTCTCCCTCACACTCTATCTGTACAAAAAATGGAAAAATATCCTTGGGTGAGGATAAAAAAAAAAAAAAAAAAAAAAAGACCTGGGAGAAGTTAAAGCTTCTCATCTGCACTCATGGTTGATCTTTCTATTTACTTGTATGCTTCCTTCCATTTGTATGTTCCCTTATTGCCAATTTTTAGGAAACACAAGGAGTCATTTTCTCTGCATAGTTTCCCCCACAGGATTTCTCAGTGCCAATCCCAACAATTCTGAACTCGGAAGGCCCGGGAAGGAGCCAAGCCCGCAGCCACAAAGCAGGGATTCACTCCTCATGTCGCACATTGTGTCAGTGTTTATCCACAGAAGGGCTGCTGTTCTCCCGGCTACTCTGTGTGGGTGTGCGTGTCAGTGTGTGCGTCTGCGGGGGTGGGGGGTGTTCCTGCTGGGGTGGGGGCGGCGGACTTCATAATTCCCTGGGTCTTGCTATGACCCCTCCTCCCCTCCCCCACAAAAAATTGTTACATGTTGAAAACCTAATGCCCAAGATGATGGTTTCAGGAGGTGGGCCTTTGGGAAGTGGTTAGGGCGTGAGGATGGAGCCCTCAGGAATGGGAGTTGTCCCTTTATTGCAGAGACTCCAGAAAGTCAGCTTGACCCTTTTGCCATGTGAGGGTTCAGTAAGAAGTCTGCACCCTGGAAAAGGGCCGCCCCCAACCACGCTGCACCCTGACCCCAGACACAGCCTCCAGAACCGCGGGATGCATTTCCGCCCCTCGGAAGCTCAGTTTTGTGTTGTTGCAGCAGCCCAAATGGACTAAGCATCTCTCCCAAACAGTAGTCAGCATTAGACCCCTCCCCCCAGAATCGAGAGAGAACTGTTCTGCCTGGGGGAGTATTTGAAATGATATTGATTATTTGGGAATTTTGGGGGGGAGGGGTGCTTTTTTGTGTACCAGACACTACCTAGAAAAAAAAAGTTAATCTTTTCTTTTAGGAAAGACATTAAATGTGTAAGCCATGCTCAGTTTCTTTATAAATAATATGACTGCTCATTTATATCCGTTTTCAGTATAATTACACTGCATCTAATTGGTGTTAATTTATACGAGCTTAGGGTACTGGTGCTGGGTTTAGAACTGACCCATACCATTTAGCAGTAAAAAAATAAATAAAATAAATCCCGTTCAGAGGTAGAGAAGGAAGAAAGAACAGGAAATTCACAAATGCTTCGACTGGGGGAGCATGTAGGCAGAGTAGTGCACATAATTCTATCCGCGATCTGTGAGCTCCGAGGCGGTAATGGGGCCCTCACCTTCCTTTGGCAGGACCGTGTACGTGGTCTCCATTCCGGCGTGAATGTGGTCAGTCACATGGCAGTGCAGCAACCAGACTCCAGGTATCCTTGGCGACATTTCCAGGGTTTGGTATGTCCCAGGGAAAATGTCAAAGACGTCAGAACTATAGACGCCCCTGTGCTTAATTAGAAAAGTGACATTTGTATAGCGTTTGTTATATGTGAGGATTCATTCAGATAATTTTTCATTGGCTGGGTCAGGGATATTAGAAAAATGGATCTGTTTAAAAAAAAAAAATAGGAGCTCCTATCTATTTCTATGTTTAATACAAACTGAGATTTGTGGTCTTGAGTTCCTGCTAAAGCCGGGGCACGGTGGGCCATCCGGTGAGTGGAGGAGAGAGGTGGTGAAGTCCGCCAAGCAGGACCGTCTTACCTCTGCCACTTCGACTCCGCTTTGCCTTTAGATCAAAGCACTTGTGTTACACAAGGAAACATTCCTACGCTCTCTGCCGGCGCCTCTGTTCAAGCGCCCTGCCCAGGACCATGTGAGCAGAACCCCACGGAAATCCAGCAGGAACTGAAACTCCCAGGACGAGCCACAAGTGAAACAGGTTGGCAGTGCTGCGTGCCACCCGCTTAAGAAAACAGCTACCTCTCGAAACGTTCAACGGTTCATCGGTCGGGCTGGGGAAATAGTTTCTGTATTTGTACGAAAACGTGTTCAAATGGAGCGAGAAGAGCGGCCGTGGACGGCGCTTACCTTGTATCGGAAGCTGTGGCCGTGGAAATGGACCGAGTGCAGGTCTATCTCGTTGCCCATGCCCATCAGGTACCAGCTGACTTCATCTCCCTGGTGCATTGTGAGGCCCTGCAGGTTCCCAAACATTCTTCCATTGATGGCTGGGGAGAGCACGTGGTTTTCATGTTACCTTCCAGGATGTTTGATTTAAACAAACAAAAAAATTTCTTTTTCTTTATTCATTTTTAGAGAGAGAGGAAAGGAGAGGGAGAGAGAGATAGAAACACTGATGAGAGAGAACATCGACTGACTGCCTCCTGCACGCCCCCTACTGGAGATTTGGCCCACAACCTGGGCATGTGCCCTGACCGGGAATCGAACCAGCGACCTCTTGGTGCAGGGTCGATGCTCAACCACTGAGCCACACCGGCCAGGCCCTTTCAGGATGTTTTAAACCAACAGCTATTCCACAGAAAACATGATTATTAGAGTCATGAATGGGGTCTTATTTGAGATCATTGAAGTTATTTCATGACAAGTGCATACTTCAAGTTCAGTAATGTCACACTGTTTCTCTAGTCACTTAGCCCCAAAAGCCTTAATCTTAATTTTGAGTGTATTTAAAAGGGAATGAGACACTAGAAGTGTGGGAGAAGTTCACAGATGATTTTGAATATAGTCCCCTTTTTGCTGTGAGCAGGGTTCTCCCTTGCAAAGGGAAGAGGTTGCGCTTCATGATAAAACGAAGCAAATACTAGTAAAATAATGACTTGAAAGTAGGAAGAAAAAGGTTCTAGAAGAACGTATCATACCGTGCATTTTATTGCTTTCTATAAAGTCATCACTCTCCTTGTTTACTTTCTCGGGGTGATCAGAGTATGTTTTGATGTTGTCATCTAAGTACCAAGATTCATTCTCATCAAAAACTAAAAACAGAAGGGAAAATTCCAGTTTCTTTATGGGATTGAATACTTTCAAGTAATGCTTCCGACAAACAATCAGTGGGCCAATTAATCCACTATAGAGATCCTGAAAAGAAGCAAAAACGTCAGTCATCCTTGGGATAGAGGTCAGGATTTCAGAGAACTCGGGGACCGAGGGATTTCGGGAGGACTGATGTAGGCAGTAAAACCCAATGTGGTGTGGTGAAGTCAGTGACTTTCCACCTGAAGCCATTAAGCCGGAACAAGGGTGAGTTGCAGGTAGGTTGTATGGGTGCAGAGGCCAAATATTGGCTCAGCCAATGAGCAGCGATTTAAAGAACCCAAAGTGAACAGTGTTGGTTTGCCCGTTTCGTAAGCCAAGCGCTATGGCAGTCACCGAAAATCCAGAGATGAATCGTGTAAAGCCCCTGCCCACCAGAGCTCAGTCCGGCAGGGAAATGGAGGAAGAGAAGAGATGGGCCACCTCTACGGTGGAGGTACGTGCACTGCTGATGAACACGGAGGAGGAAGACCTCAGCCGACAGCCTGTGAGAAGCTTAGCTTGGCTGGGCATTAGCAGTGGCAGGTTATGTCCTGAAGGACCTTTGTGTTGCATCGTGTTCAGGAATTTCAGATTTTGTCTCGTGGAACATAGGTAGCCACTGAAACACTGAACACGGAATGGCAGTGTATTTGCATTTTAGATCAGTCATCCTGGTGTGGCGGGAAGGAAGGAAGGATTGGAGTGGGGACAGCCTGGAGACGGGGAGGCCACCGCAGTAGTGGGGGCAAGTCACAAGGGCCTGGTCTGCGGAGACGGGGGAAGGAGGGGCTGGTCCTGTGTGAGTGGCTGCATTTCCCCGTTGACCTACAGCAGCTGTTCTCAAACTGTGGGTCGCGACCCCTCTGGGGGTCAAACGACCCTTTCACAGGGGTCGCCTAAGATATAACAGTGGCAGAATTGCAGTTATGAAGTAGCGACGAAAATAATTTTATGGTTGGGGGTCGCCACAGCATGAGGAGCTGTATTCAGTGGTCGCGGCGTCAGGAAGGTTGAGAACCACTGCTCTGAGGGGAGCATTAGATACTTCATGTCCAGGGTTCGAGCTTGAACAGCTGAGTCGGTTGGGTACTTATGGTTCCGTTACAGCGGGAAATACAGGAGGAGGCAGGGACGACCGCGATTTCCCTTTTAGAGTTGCTGAGTTTCCAGCGCCTGTGACACGCTCGTGGTCAGTTGGCAGGTGTGCAGATAAGTCTAGAGCGCAGGAGAAATATTTCCACTAGAGATGCAAGTCTACGGAAGAATCTGGGACCTGTCCTGATTTATCACTGTTGAGCGTTTCTGTTGACTTTGAAATATTTAAACAAACAGCAGCCTTCGTTGTGCTGTGATTGACTGGTGAGGTCAGCATTTAAAAAAAAATTTTTTTCTTTATTGACTTTAGAGAGAGAGGAAGGGAGAGGGAGAAGGAGAGAGAGAGAGAAACTGGTGAGAGAGAACATCAATTGGCCGCCTCCTGCACGCCCCCCACTGGGGATCGGTCCCACAACCTGGGCATGTGTCCTGACCAGGAATCAAACCGGTGACCTCCTGGTGCAGGGTCGATGCTCAGCATTTTTATTATGTAATAAGAGAGCTCTGGATTCAGGTGCTTCAGTTCTTTGTGTCTGATGTATTTTGATATGAAAGAAGAAAAAAATACTGTATTTAATATTTAAATCTGTGTTATCCATAATCAGCAGTCATAGAGCTGTATCCTTAAAAACAAACAAAAAGCCCTGGCTGGTTTGGCTCAGCAGTTAGAGTATCGGCCTGAGATCCAGAGAGACTGGGGTTGGTTCCTGCTAAGGGCATGTACCTCGGTTGCGGTCTGTCCCCGGCCCTGGTTGGGTCGTGCGGGTGGCAGCCACTCCCTTTCACATCGATGTTTCTCTCTCTTCCTCTCTCTCCCTCCCGCTCTATCTGAACAAAAAATGGAAAAATGTGCTCGAGTGAAGATAAAAAAAAAAACAACAAACAAAAAAAGAAACCAAGGTGAATTTCAGAGCAGTTTACTTTTCTGGGAACTCACCATAGAATTGGACCACAGGAAAACTAACCTCGTCTTCCTTATGCTGTGTGTTTGTTTTGGGACTTTTCACAGGACACAGGTGATTTAAGGTTTACCTTAACTTGATCCACAGTTGAGTAGTAGGCCCATGGGATACAAGCGGAATCCTCTGTTCCAGCTCCAGATCTTTCTGGGATTTTCCACAGGTAAGTGTGAGTTTCACCTAAATTAGGCAAGTGTTAATGCATCTGTTATATGTGGTACATATGCACACACACACACACACATACGTAACACACATACGTACATACACATACACACATATACATACGCACACACATATACATATACACACATATACATCACACATATACATATACACACATATACACATATGCACACACATATACACATATATACATATGCACACATGCATACACACACAAACATACATGCACACATACATATACACACATACACATGCACATACGCACACACATACATATATGCACACACATATACACCACAAGTATACATATGCATACACATATACATATATGTAAACCACACACATGCATATGCACACACACACACACACATACATACACTCACACACGTACATGCTAAGTCTTGATAACCGATGATGCAGAAACTGGAATGTGAAGGAAATTAGATTTAAAAAGTAACGGTACTCGAAATTGTTTTCCGGAATGTAGCTAAGACACACTGTGAGGTACACGTTCTATCTCATCAGTTCCGAGTTAACTGGGCACCACGTGGGCAGGAGGTGGTGAAATCGGGCCGAGCACCGAACCGGACCTCACGGCCTTCCCCTCCGGCCGTTCTGGCTTTCCGGAAAGCCCAGCAGCCTCCCAGGTCCGGTGCCACCAGACCAGCCAGGTCAGACTGGCCCAGAGGCTTGAGTGGGGCAGGAAGGTGACAGATGAGCTCCGGCGGAGTCGTACGGGTGGCCAGAACCCAACGAGCTCCTGCCGGGCACCGTGCCCACCAGGTCCGCGAGCAAGGGCGCCTCCATCTCGCGCAGTCGGAACCTGCCAACGTGCAATTTCTGCACACTTCCTCTCACACTCTCCATCCCTTCCTCAGATAACTCGGACCCGGGACCATCCAGGCTGAGCCTGGAATTAGAATTCATCAATATGTATAGCTCCTCCTGACCTCATTGTCTAAATTTACTCCAAGCCTTTGTCCGAGGGAGACTGAGCCTTCCCTCCTGCCTCCCTGTCCGGCTGCCCGATGAATACGTCTATTTTTTTCTGGGAAAACTCTTGCCTCAGACTTTGACCTCTCTATACCAGAAGGACATCAAACCCCTTGACTGTTCAGTACCAGTGGCGATTCCAACATTACGTGAAGGAACGTTGCAGCCCATCCCTTCTTAGCTTGAAGTATGTTTCTCTGCTCCGCTTTGTCCTCAAGCTGTCAGGTGACGTCCCCTTCCCCCGGGTCTCCTGTGTCTGTATTTGGACCACCTGCGCCATGCCCCCAGCTCCCCTGGCCTTCTTTTCTCCTCTGTACCGTTTTCCTCGGCGACCTCACAATACCCAGGCAAGGGTCATCGCACCTTGACCTGTGGCTCACTGACCTCTCTAGCTGGTCCCATTCTGTTTGTGTGGTCACAGCTCTGTCACCCACAGGACCACACCCCGGGCCTTGACACTCTGAAGATGGCCAGTCGCTTCACCCTCCTGTCTTGCGAAGGCCTGTACCCTCGTCCGTTTGAGCCTCGGCTCCCGGTCACCCCGGGCTCCTGCACAACCCCTCACGAGGCCTCGGCGTTCAGGCCTGAGCCATGTCCCTCCGTGTCCGCAGACCCCCGTCAGGAGCTTGTGCTGTTGGGCCCCAGTCAGCCGGAGTCTGACACCCTCGTCCGGGGATGGCAGACCGTGAGGGTGGGCTCCAGGGGTGTGGGAGACAGACGGTTCCTCCCCACGCCTCCCTCTTTCCTGCTCCTAGTCCTCAGCCCCGCGTAGCGGAACGGCTCACCGAGAGGACGTGCTCATGGCTCCTGAGTGCAGTCTCTTCATCTACACATTTCATGGGCTGAGGATGGAGATTCCTTCTCTATTCCCCACCGCACCTGCTGTGACCAGCTGCCCTGGCTGCTCCTTCTCCCCAACCTTCCCTAGTGCCAGCCTTTCAGCAGGTCCCCCTACACCACCTTTACGCTACAACCAGGGCACAGCAGCTCACCACTTCGGCTGTTTCTAAGCTGGTCCAAGTTTTGTTTGATCCCCAGGTTACTGCGACAGCCCCCTAACGGACCGACCCTTGCTTCTGCCCTTGTCCCCTACAGTCACCAATCCACATGCCAGCCAGACGGTCCTTGGACAGGGGTCGTGGGATCAGCACTCTCCAGCTCACAGGGCTTTTTGAATAAAACCTAAGGTTGTGACCACGGCCTCTGAGTCCCCTCCCGCCTGCGTCTGGCCCCTGCCCTCCCTGCCTCTCACCTCTTCAGTCTCCCGTTTGCTCTGCTCTGGCCTCTGGTCGCCTCGCTGTCCCTCACACACACCAAGGCCCCTCCCATCTCGGACCTAGAGTGCTCTTCCCACACAACTTCCCAACAAGGGGACCCTTACTTCTCATCCCCTCGGTGTCTTCACCGGGGCGCCTCCTCCAAGAAGCCCTCCTGACGACCCTACCTAAAATGGTCCCATTGTTACTCTCTCTCATCTGCCTCACTATGTTTATAGCACGCTTTATAACTGATCTTGTATTTATTTGTTGTGCACCTCCTGAGGAAGAAGGAGGGCAAGGCTTTTCGTTTCTGCTCCCCTCCAAGGAGTTGTTTCTCACTTGATAAATAGTTGTGAGTATGTGAAACAGAGCTTTTTCTTGTATTACTGTTCATCAATTACTGGATTATTTTCCATACAAACCTCCTTCTGTCCACCCTGTGCTTGGGAACCATGGGATGACAGGGAAATGGTCCCTTCCCAGAAGCCAACTTTTCAACAAAGAGATGAAAAATACCATTTTATGAAAGAACCTACACCCTGTATTTAAGCTATTTCAGCTTTTACTACTCTGTTAAACACGTGTTGAGTTCTTAGTACATGCCGGCTAGTGGATTAGATACTGGAGAGTTACAACCTCAAGGGGCTCCTCTGTCCCTGGGATCTGTCCTCACACACAGGCAGGGACACACTCGGCCACGTCAGGGCGGTCGGTGGTGTCTGGGGTGTCCTGGCTGCGCGTGGGGAGCATCTCCCTGACTCACACCTGGGGATCTGTAGGTGTCCAGCACCCATCAGCATTCCTTTCGCTGCTGGGACTTGCTGATGGGACATGCAGTCGTCCACACCCGCACACACACTTCCCTTGTCCCCTCCGGACCAGCTCCTTCACTCACGCGAGGCACACTCATTTGGAGGGAGCACCTCTCTGATAAGTCATTTGTGGAAAAGCTGTAACATCTGGTGCACCCCCCCCCTCCTGCCCCGCGAGTACCTGGGAAGGTTGGAGTGACGGTAGAACTCTTCGTTTTCACCCCGTGGGCGTGTATGGAGTAGGGCCTTGTGGCCATGTTTTTAAAGATGATGGTCACTTTGTCTCCAACGTCTGCATGAAGCTGCGGGCCTGGCGGGAGTGAAGAGGAAGCGTGGGTGTTCCAACAGTAACGGAGTCCCGCCGGAGCCCTAAGGCCAGCCCGCTTGACCTCCCGTGGCTCCGCGCTGTGTGCTCTCGGGTTAGACCTGCTTCCAGAGGCTAGGACAACAACACAGAACTGTGCAGCTCTTGTCTCGAGTCCTCTGGGGTTGGGCCCTGAAAGTCCCCTGCAGCTAGTGGCTTAATGCTGGTGGGTCAGCGGTGACCCGTCCCTGGTCACCGACCTCAGCATGTGGACTCGCAGAAGGTCCTGGTGTGAGTGGAGAAAGGCAGCAGCCCTGCGTGGGAAGGTGGGGTGGGCTGCCCTCCCGTTTCTCCTCTGCAGACGGTGGCAGCGTGTTTCCTGCCCGGGAGGTTCCCGGGACCCGGCCACGCTGCATTCTCCCTTGGGTGTCTTTCTCAGGGGGCTGAGGATGACCAAGCCCCAGGGACCCCGGACAGTATGAAAGCAGAGCAGGGTTGGGAGTGGTGTCCCCTGCACTGGGCGGTTTTCGAGGACAGTCCCGAGACAAGTGTTGGTCAAGTTTTTAAACATTCTGTCTTAAAACGATTCCTGGAAAATGGAAGGAAATTTTCCCCCGCCTTGTGCACAGTAACACTTTTTTCTTTCCATATATATATACACACACACATATATATATTGCTCCCCCCTTGGAGTTAATAATTTACATCTTAATTTTAAAAGTAAATAGCTATGGCCCTGGCTTGTTCAGTGGTTAGAGCCTTGGCCCGCGGACCAATGAGTCACGGGTTTGATTCCAGTCAAGGGCACGTTCCTCTGTTGCGGTTTGTCCCCAGTCCTGGTTGGGGTCCTGTAGGAGGCAACCAGTCAACGTGTCTCTCTCACGTCGATGTTTCTCTCCCTTTCTCTCCCTCCCACTCTGTCTGAAGATATATTTTTAAAAAAATCCTCAGGTGAGGATTAAAAAAAAAAACAACCTATGATTTTTGGACTGATGGGAGAATAACGGAGAATCTGGTTAAGAATTTCACTAGAAAGTAAATTTCTAGTGAAATAAAGGAATTTCACCAAAACTCCAACTATCAGTTTGATATATACCAAATATATATGACTTCATTAGTATATGGGATAATATATTATTTCTGACACAAATAAATAATATTTTATTATGCCATATTCATAGGCTTCTATTTTTTTTTAGTAACTTTTTATTTTATCCTCACCCGAGGATATTTTTTTTTTGTTTTTTTGTTCAGATAGAGTGGGAGGGAGAGAAAGGAAGAGAGAGAGAGAGACATCGACGTGAAAGGGACACATCAAGTGGCTGCCACCTGCACAACCCAACCAGGGCCAGGGACAAACTGCAACCGAGGTACATGCCCTTAGCGGGAACCGAACCCCGGTCTCTCTGGACCACAGGCTGACGCTCTAACCACTGAGCAAAACTGGCCAGGGCATTTTTTGAGTAACCTTTTATTGTTTGAAGATCTAATTGGCTTTACTGAGTGATTCATTAATTGGGCAGCTTCCCATATAGCAACTAGAAGAACTTCCTATTTTTGTTTAAATAACTTTGGTACCTGAACTGAGACAGTTAGACCCCTGGACATGGAGTGTCAGGGCTCACACAGCACACTGCCAGCCCCCCGCCCCCCGAGGAACGGGAGTTGTTAGGGTACCTAGAATGCCCAGATGTTCTTCTTCAGCTGTTCTCTCCACTGGAACTCGGAAGGTGCCATCAGTGTATTGCCGGTACACGACTTTCTTATACTTGGAGCCGATGTAAAACTCACCCTTATCTAAAAACGCATTATTCAAGTCACTTAAAAAAAACACACACACACAACTAAGTTAGTATTTGTCTTAATGAAAGTGAAAGTTGAGTTTTAAATATTAAATTTTGAAAAAAACAATACAGGTTTTATTTAAGTAGTTACACTGGTTTTCAATACCGATCTCCTGTGCCAGCCAGACTTTATAAATGGGCACGGGTGGTCGACAATGCCCCCGCGACAAGTGGTGCCATGGGTCCTGGCCCTGACTCTGCCCTGAAATGACCTCCAGCCAATCGGAGGCTCAGTTTCAACTCCCCTCAAATGAGGTATTAGAGGAGGTCACCTGCAGGGGTCATTTATCGCTCTAAACTTTTATGGCTCTGGAAATTCCATAAATGGTGGCAGAGTGAATGGAAGCTACACAGGCCATCTCCCAGGACCACACTGGAATTACAACTAAAATAAAGACAAATCGTCGGGGAAATGCAACAAAAAAGCAGCTAGCGAGGATCATATAACCAGGGACACTGACTCGATCTTGGTAGGATTGCAGAGGTGCAAGAGGGGGGCTGGGATCCCATGGACAGCAGCGCTCTTAGCTGTGAGCAGCACTCTTGGGTTACACTCCCAAGTGGCTCCACAGTGCAGAGCCGGGACAGATGCTAAAATAGCCACAGCCACTCACCTTGGGCTCTGGCAGAGGGAGGGCAGACTAAACTGGAACGGTGTGGGGACACTTGGGATTTGGAGGGGGCTCAGAGTTTTTGCTGAGATGCAGCCATGCAGGACTGTGGCCATCATACTCCTTCCCAAGGCTCTGGAGAGAGGCGGCAACCCATCCCTCAAAGATTCAACCCATCCCTCAAAGATTCAACCCTACCATTGAATGCAAATTGAGGCTCATTAACAACTAGCATCTGTCTCACCCTCAGGAAATCCCCTTACCCTGAGCACCTGAGGGAGTTTTTCATTCAACTTAGAACCCAAGGCTCTTCAAGTAACCGCTACTGATAGCCTTCAAGAAAAAAGCTAGAGGATAACTGAACCATTCCTGGGCTAGCAACTCTAACCAGGAAAGTAGGACTTGACAGTGGTGTTTAATGTGGGTCCTCCCTTGCTCATCCAAACCCAGGAGAGGGAGCCACAAACAGCAGAACACCAACACCCACAGGGAAAAGTTGGTAGGCTCCAAAGCCCACTGTGATAGCAAAAATGGTGAAACAAAAAAAAAAACACAAATGCCAAATGTAAGAACAAGAGACCTCTACTGAACAATAGATAAATGAGGAGCAGTTAAGTAAGTTAACAGAGCTAGAATTCAGAGCCATGATCTTGAAGAAGCTCAACAGCATGAGTAAGGACATCAACACCATAAGTAAAGAAATAGAAATGTTGAAAAGCAACCAATTGGAAATTAAAAACCACCAAGAAGAAATGAAGAATGACATATCAGACATTAAGAACACATTGGAAGGGCTAAACAGCAGAGTAGAGAAAGCTGAGGACTGGATCAGTGAATTAGAAGACAGGGTAGAAAAAAAATCAACCAATCAGAAAACCAAAAGGAAAAAACAATGAAAAAAACCCCAGGAAGACAGGTTAAGAGAACTGTGGGACAACTGGAAACGCAATAATATTCGCATCATAGGACTCCCCGAAGAAGAAGAAAATGAGCAAGGGTTAGAGAATATATTTGAAGAAATAGTGACAGAAAACTTCCCTAATTTGATGAAGGAAGAAGGCATTCAAGTTCAAGAAGCTCAGAGAGCCCCAAGTAAGAAGAACCCTAACAGGCCCACATCAAGACACATAGTAATTAAAATGCCAAAATTTAAAGACAAAGAGAGAATCCTAAAGGCAGCAAAGAGATAAGCAACAGATTACCTACAAAGGAAACCCCATAAGGTTCTCAGCTGACTTCTCAACAGAAACACTAAAGGACAGAAGGGAATGGCATGAGGTAATCAAGGTCATGAAAAACAAGAATCTGAATCCAATACTACTCTACCCAGAAAGGCTATCATTCAAAATAGAAGGTCAAATAAAGAGCTTCCCAGACAAAAAAAAAAAAAAGTACATATCAATAATCACCTTAAATGTACATGGATTGAATGCTCCAATAAAGAGATACAGAATAGCTGACTGGATAAGAAAGCATGACTCATATATATGCTGTTTATAAGACACCCACCTCACAACAAAGAATCACAGAGGTTGAAAGTGAAGGGATGAAAAAAAATCTTCCAAGCAAACGGAAAGGGAAAAAAAACTGGGGTAGCGCCCTGGCCAGTTTGGCTTAGCGGTTAGAGCGTCGGCCTGCGGTCCGGAGAGACCCGGGTTCAGTTCCCGCTAAGGGCACGTACTTCGGTTGCAGTTTGTCCTCGGCCCTGGTTGGTCATGCGGGTGGCAGCCACTCGATGTGTCCCTTCACATCGATGTTTCTCACTCTTTCTCCCTCCCATTCTATCTGTACAAAAAATGAAAAAATATCCTCGGGTGAGGATAAAAAAAAAAAAAAAAACTGGGGTAGCAATACTCATATCTGATAAAGTAGACTTCAAAATGAAGGCTATAACTAGAGACAAAGAAGGCCACTACATAATATTGAAAGAATCTATCCAACAGAAAGATATAGCCTTGGTAAACATATATGCACCCAATATAGAAGCACCAACATATATTAAACATATTCTAGAGGACTTCAAAGGAGAAATCTATAGCAATACAATCATACCAAGGGACTTCAACACTCTGCTGACATCCCTGGGTAGATCTTCTAGACAAAAAATTAGCAAGCAAACAGAGACTCTAAATGAAGCACTGGACCAAATGGATTTAATAGATATCTACAGAGAACTACACCCCAAAACTGCAGAATTCACATTCTTCTAAAGTGCATATGGGACATTCTCAAAAATAGACCACATGTTAGGACACAAACTAAGTCTCTACAAGTTCAAGACAATTGGAATCATATCAAGCATCTTCTGAGATCACAATGGCATAAAACTAAAAATCAATTGCAACAAGAACATGCAAAGACACTTGAACACATACATGAAGGCTAAATAGCATGTTATTGAACAACGAATGGGTTACCGAGGAGATCAAGGAAGAAATTAAAAACTTCCTGGAAACCAATGAAAATGAACACACAACAACACAAAATCTATGAGATGCAGTGAAAGCAGTTCTGAGAGGGAAGTTCATAGCACTACAGGCCTAGGTCAAGAAACAAGAAAAATTTCTAATAGACTATCTAACCTCACAACTTAAAAAACTAGAAAACAAACAAACAAACAAAATAACCCAGAGCAAGTAAAAGGAAGGAAATAGTAAAGATCAGAGCAGAAAAAATGACATAGAGACCAAAAAAAAAGCAATTCAAAGGATCAATGAAACAAAGAGCTGGTTTTTCAAAAAGATAAACAAGATTGATGGACCTTTAGCTGGACTCACCAAGAAACACAGAGAGAACCCAAATATACAAAATCAGAAATGAAAGAGGAGAAGTCACAACTGACACCACAGAAATACAAAGGATTGTTAACAACTATGAACATTTATATGGCAACAAATTCAATAATCTAAGCGAAATGGACAAATTTCTACATACACATAGTCTCTGAAAACTGGACATGGAAGAGATAGAAAACTTGAACAGACCAATAACAACTAAGGCAATTGAAGATGTAATCAAGACTTTCCCAGCAAACAAAAGCCCAGGCCTGGATGGCTTCACAGGGGAGTTTTACCAAACATTCAAAAAAGAACTAACACCCATTCTCCTCAAACTATTTCAAAAAGTTCAAGAAGAAGGAAGACTTCCAAACTCGTTTTATGAGGCCAGCATAATTCTAATTCCAAAACCAGAAAAAGACACTACAAAGAAAGAAAACTACAGGCTAATATCCCTGATGAACATAGATGCCAAAATCCTAAACAAAATACTAGCAAATCAAATCCAGCACTACATCAAAAAAATTATTCACCATGATCATGTGGGATACATTCCAGAGATGCAAGGCTGGTACAATATTCACAAATCAATAAATGTGATACACCACATAAATAAAATGAAGAATAAAAACCACATGATTATATCAATAGATGTCGAAAAAGCATTTGACAAAATCCAGCATCCATTTCTGATAACAACACTCAGCAATCTGGGAATAGATGGATAATATCTTGACATACTAAAGGTCATATATGAAAGACCTACAGCCAACATCATACTCGATGTGCAAAAATTAAAAGCATTTCTCTTAAGAACAGGAACAAGACAGGGATGTCCACTTTCACCACTCTTATTTAACATGGTACTGGATGTCTTAGCCACAGCAATCAGACAGGAAGAAAAAATAAAATGGATCCAAATTGGAAAGGAGGAAGTGAAACTGTCATTATTTGCAGATGACATGATATTATAAATAGAAAACCCCAAAGACCCCATCAAAAATCTACTAGACTCGCCCTGGCCGGTTTGGCTCAGCGGTTAGAGCATCAGCCTGCGGTCCGGAGAGACCCGGGTTCTGTTCCTGCTAAGGGCACGTACTTCGGTTGCAGTTTGTCCCTGGCCCTGGTTGGTCATGTGGGTGGCAGCCATTCGATGTGTCCCTTCACGTCAATGTTTCTCTCTCTCTCTCCCTTCCTCTCTCTCCCTCCCACTCTATCTGTACAAAAAATGGAAAAATATCCTCGAATGAGGATAAAAAAAAAAAAATCTACTAGACTCAATAAATGAATTTGGCAAAGTAGCAAGACACAAAATTAACGTCAAGAAATTGATGGCATTCTTATACACCAATGATGAACTCACAGAAAGAGAAACTGAAAAAACAATCCCATTTACCATCACAGCAAAAAAATTAAGATACCTAGGAATAAACTTAACCAAAGAAGTAAAGGACCTATTTGCAGAAAACTACACGTCATTGAAAAAAGAAATAGAGGAAGATATAAAAAAGTGGAAGCACATACCTTGTTTATGGATTGAAAGAATTAACGTCATTAAAATGTCCACACTACCCAAAGCAATCTATAGATTCAATGAAATCCCCATCAAAATACCAATGACATATTTCACAGAACTAGAACAAATACTTCAAAAGTTTATATGAAACCAAAAAAGACCCCAAATAGCCACAACAATCTTGAAAAAGAAGGACAAAGTAGGTGGGATCACAATACTGGATATCAGGTTATACTACAAAGCTACTGTAACCAAAACAGCCTGGTACTGCACAAGAACAGGCATATAGACCAGTGGAACAGAACAGAGAACCCAGAAATGGACCTAAGACATTATACTCAATTAATATTTGACAAAGGAGGCAAGACATACAATGGAGTAAAGACAGCCTCTTTAATAAATGGTGTTGGGAAAATTGGACAGCTACATGCAAAAAAAATTAAACTAGACCATCAGCTTACACCACACACAAAAATAAACTCAAAATGGATAAAAGACTTAAATGTGACACATGAATCCATAAAAATCCTAGAAGAAAATGTAGGTAACAAAATTTCAGACATCATACGCAGCAGAATTTTCACTGATACATCACCTAAGGCAACAGAAACAAAGGAGAAAATGAACACATGGGACTACATCAAACTAAAAAGCATCTGCACAGCAAAAAAAAAAAAAAACAACCATCAAAATGGAGAGGCAACCCACTTTATGGGAGAGCATCATTCCCAATGATATATCAGATAAGGGGTTAATTTCCAATATATATATATAGAGTACTCAAACAGCTCAACAAAAGGAAGACAAAGAACCCAATTAAAAAATGGGCAGAGGAGCTGAATAGACACCTCTCCAAACAGGATATACAAATGGCCAAGAGACATATGAAGAAATGCTCAACATCACTAATCATCAGAGAGATGCAAATTAAGGAGGTATCACCTCACACTTGTCATGTTGGCCACCATTAACAAATCATCAAACAAGTGTTGGCGAGGGTGTGGAGAAAAGGGGACTCTAGTACACTGCTGGTGGGAATGCAGACTGGTGCAGCCACTATGGAAAACAATATGGTGTTACCTCAAAAAATTAAAAATTGAATTGCCATTTGACCCAGTGATCCTATTTCTAGGAATATACCCTAAGAAGCCTGAAACACCAATCAGAAAGAATATATGTACCCCCATGTTCATAGCAGCACTATTTACAATAGCAAAGATCTGGAAACAGCCCAAGTATCCATCAGTAGACGAGTGGGTAAAAAAGCAGTGGTACATATACACAATGGAGTACTACACAGCTTTAAGAAAGAAAGATCTCTTATCCTTTGAGATGACATGGAGGGACCTGGAAAGTATTATCCTAAGCGAAACAAGCCGTGCAGAAAAAGAAAAATACCACATGATCTCACTTATTTGTGGAATATAATGAACATAACAGTCTGAGGAATAGGGTACACCCAGAGACGTGGAAGTAGGGTATAGACTGACAACCCTCAGAAGAGGGGGTAGTGTGGAGAGGGAAGAGATAAACCACAGAAGTTATATGCATGTATGCATAACCAATGGAGATGGACAACAAAGCCAGGGACAGGGTGGGGGTATGGGGCAGAGGGCGTCAATGGGGTAAAAAAAAGAGAAACATCTGTAACAAAAATAAAATAAGAAAAAAGAGAGAGAGAGAGAGAAAAAAAAAAAAACTTTTATGGCTCTGGATTTCACCAAGAAAGTGTTCCCTGGATACTACATTGTTTCTGGTCTATAGGAACTAAAGTAGCCTGTTTTTCCAGATGTTTCCTTTACCTAAAGTTTTCATTGACTCTGAATAGCTCCTGTAGGCTTTCAACTGTTTTACCCCAATCACTGAAATAACCTTTTACTTCTTTATACCTCAAATCATACTCATTGCAGTCAAACTGACCGTCTAACTGCTGTGTAGCTACAGGTGAGCCACGGTGTGCACCCCAGATCTGAACACTCGCCCACTCAGCCTGTCTAGTCACACCCACAAATGGCTGGCACATGATGTGGGAGATGATGGAGGGAAAGTGCTCGGGACAGTGCGAGGGGACTAACCACCAGGTGGGGGCGCTGCTCTAACCAGCGCTCCTGAGGCTCCAACCACCCCCTCAACTTCTATCTAATCAGACTGAACTTATTTTTTCATTCCCGTGATGTACTTGTTATTGGTGGTTCTGAACCATATTTTCCTGTAACCTGTCGGAGGGCAGAGACCACAGTGGCTATACTGCCCTCAAGAATTTAAAGTTTTCTTTCATACATAATAGCTTTAAGAATGTGAAACAACTGGTGGCTAGGCTAATAACACAATCTTTGGAGAAAATGACACCAATGCAATTAATCCAGTTACTCAATACCTGGAAAGGAACAAAGGGAAGACCAAATAGTATAGGCATGCTCAGTAAAGTCTGGGTGACATCTGGAAGGTGCGTGCCTCTCTGTCACACCTGGGAACAGGTCATTAGCCAGAGTAGGTGTGGCCACAGCCAGTGCTGGAAGACTTGAGATACCTAAGCTCCTAAACAAAGGAGTTTGCTCTCTTGCTCCTGGTTTGTACTCCTGGCTTGCAGGGCTGTCATGCTCCTGTATTCGCTCACATGGCTCACAGCCATGTGGACCCCACACAATGGACTAACGGACCATATCTAGCCTGATGCTCCACCACAGGCAGCTCTACCATGGAAAGGAGACTCTGGACTCTGGCTTTGCTTCTAGCTCTGCTGAATCCCCAGCTGCAGATCTCCCAGGGCTGGTTTAAGGGAAATGGACTTTGGAAACCAAGAGATGCAATTCCACGCAAATAAAGATTACTCATTCTTTTTCTCGTGATAGTATAAGGATCCCACTCCCACTAGCAAGAGAGAGACTATCCACACATTTCTCTGATAACAGAAAGATAATGTAAACAGCAAATAATTGATAAGGAAAATAATATGTTAGCTCTGATCTGAGGCACTGATTTTGGTGTAAGTTTGAAAATCAATGATAAGACAAGGTCAAGTGAATGTGAGAAGACAGTCCAACAGAAAAGAAAGAAACAAGAGTAACTACAGATGGAAATTTTCCAACAAGAAAACCGAGAGAAGCTGAAATTAATCAGAAGAACCCCTAGGAAGCATTTTGTTGTTATTGTCTAATACAACTGTTGGTTTTACTGCAACCTAACAAAATTCTGTCTTCTCTGAAAGAGAAACTGAAAAATCGGGAATCAGAGTCTAGAGAATTACCTTAGCTCTTGTAAACGATGCAGCTCCCTTTCCCATTTCCTGTTTGGGGAGTAATCCCATTCCACCTCCACTGCAGCGATGTAGTAGGTCCTCTCCCCCAGATATAAGTCTGGGTTCTCAGACAGCTTCCTGCATTGGTTCACAGTGTATTTTTGCTTCATGCCTCCTGTGTAGTGATCAGTTGTGAGGCACTCAACATTAAACGTCCCTTGAAAGGTAAATAAGAAAGTATGTCACTCCTCTGCTCAGCACCTTCTGTGGCTGCTCACGTCACTCAGAATCAACACCGGAGTCCCTACTGTGACCTGGGTTACATGAGTGGGCTTCCTACACCTCTGATCACATGGCCTACTATTCACTCTGCTCCAGCCTCAGGTCAAGGGGGCACCTGCCTCAGAGCATTTGCATTTGCTGTTTCCTCTGCCCAGAACATTTCTTTTCAAAATATCCACAGGATTCAGTGCACTCATTTCATTCAACCCCCTTTTTCATTGTCACCTCTTTAGAGAAACTTTACCTACCTCCCCCCATCAGTCACCATTCTTCCCCTGCCTTATTCTTTAAAGTACTTGTTAGCTCCATGAGAGCAGACACTTTATCTCTGTTGTTTACTGTTGTATTTACACTTGTGTAATGAATAGAGGAAAAGGTGACCTGGACCTGAAGCAAGTTAGCATCTTTTCACATTCATTTTCATTTGTTTTCCTCATTCAGAGCCAAACCTGTAGGAGTCACTGAATTTGGATGGTTATAGTTCTAGTATAATTATTCAACTGCAAACAATTGGCAAGTGAACTCTCCATCTAGGCTACAGAAATGATGAGAAGTTTAGGTACAGAGCCTTTAGGGAGTCCTCCTCTGCCTAGTCTGATTTGCCGGTGTGACAGAGAATAAAAACTTTATATTACTCTGACTAACCATAGAATAGAACTAAAATAAGAATGAACAAAACAAATCTATAAAAAAGTCTATATAAAGCAACTCATAAATGTTAAACCCAGCTTGTTACTCTAACCTGATATTTCTCTTGAAATAGAGCTTGCATGTTAAACATTCTTTTAGTAGTATACTTTTTGGTTCATGAGTTTTTATTCCTGTGTGAACCTAGGAAGCAGGTTGACCTCAAGACCCTGGCTGATGCTGACCACCAGTGACAGGAATTCAGCAGACAAAAACAAACAAACAGATGGCCAACTCAAGAATGGTGACATAAAGATTCATATGAAGGCCTACGGGACAACATCCTGCACAGCCTATACACACTGCCTGTCAGCTTTCTCTCCCCATCTTTCAACCCTATACAATTTGCTAGCCTGACCAGAGCTGTTAAGATGGGCATAGGGACAAAAGTCCCTCATCCTCTCAGGTAGCCAGCACTTAAATAAACTACTTTCCTTTTCACCAGCACCTGTCTCATGAGTTTGGCTTTCTCTGTGACAGGCAGCCAAACCTGGGTTTGGTTACACCAGTTATCTTTAAAATGACCATAACATAGAAGGAGAATGTGTTAAGGATTCTGCTTTGTGGAAATGGGATAAATCCCAGTCTACTCTTCGATCACTCTCTTCCCTCCCACCAACAAACAGGAAACGGACCTGTCTGGCATACAGCTGGTAGTGGCCCAGTCTTGCTCTTCCAAGGCAAGGAAGGGTACTTGGGAGGCTTGGGGAAGGAGTGAGTTCATCACCCAATACAGGATTATAAACCAAAACTTCAAGAATTGACCCAATAGAGACTTATCTTGACTTTAAAGAAATCCACCTTTAGTATCAGGCTGCATGGTGAGTGTGAGGCTTGTTTGAGGGAAGAGGTTTGCCGTGTCCCTCCTTTCTTCTCTTGACAGATATGTGTTTCCTGAAAAGTAAATCCCGTGGACGTCGGCCTCATTGCCAGCACTGAATAAGTACCACGTGACCAATTCTCCTTTGCACATACTGAGACCAGGCTGATTCCCGTACATAAATCCATTCATGGCTGTAAAAGGTAGAAAAGAACACTATGAAAGTAGTTTACCTTATGTCCTACTACATGACAACTTCCTAGACTTTCCAGAGCCAACTTTCTTTATTTAACTTTTAAAAGATCCATCCTGGCCTCTCCACTCCTTTCTGTCTCAGGAGTATCTTTGCAACTCCTTGATGTGCCCTCCAGAGCAGCCCTGGGCCAAAGGAGCAGAGCTGAATGCAGGGCTCTCGGAAGTTCTGTGTCCCGGGGATCTCACTGTTTTCTCCAGCTGGTCACTTCTCAGTTCTCTCAAGGATCATACTGTGAACACCCAACTATGTGAGAAATAACAGCTCTTCTGGGCACTGTGGACTGGGAATAGGTTTGTTGTTCTAGATACAAAATTCTGATTCATCTTCAATTACTAGGGAAGAGCATTTGCAGATGTTTTCTCTCACTACCGTTTTCAATAGATAGTATCTTTGGCTCCTCCAAAATGCAAAAAGGCTTAATCAAAAGGAATATTTTATTTTTTTATTGATTTTAGAGAAAGAAAAAGGGAGAGAGAGAGATAGAAACATTAATGAGAGAGAACATTAATTGGCTGCCTCTTGCATGCCCCTCTCTGGGATTTGGCCCACAACCTGGGCATGTGCCCTGACTAGGAATTGAACTGGTGACCTCTTAGTGCATGGGTTGATGCTCAACCACTGAGCTACACTGTCTTGGCAAAAGAAATATTTTGAAGATTGTGGGTAATGTGACTAATATCAACCCAATTTTTTTAAATTCATAAAACAATTTGACAAGTTTTCTTTCTTGCTACAATAATTTTCACATGTTGTCCATTAGTGGTGTGGGTTTTGTTTTGTGTTTTTTTTTAAACAATTAGCTCACTGCCTCTGAACCCTAACTGCATTTCAGTTACACTGGGAGCTAAACATAAGACTGATGCCAGGTTTCAATTAAATAAAAACCTCTGGAAGTTGTTCTGAGCATTTTAAAAATAGCTTTTGAAAGGGTCAATAACGTTTTACAGGGTAAAGGCAAAAGCTTGCAAAAGGCAAAAACTGTGAAAAATGCATTGCTTGCGAGACCTTTGCTCAGCCTTCTGTCGAGTATGGATTATCTGGATTATGCACAAGACAATGTATCACCCAGCAGATGCAGAATGAGCTACCAGACCAGTCCAACTGCAAAGTGGACAATGGGCCATGCAGAGTACGTCATCAGAAACTGCTGGAAGCTAGAAGCAGAATACATAACCTACACCCCGTTATTCGAGGCTGACTCCTTTTTCGGGCACAGCCTGCCTGCCCCCAGGTGTATGCAATACAATTGTTTTGTTCTACATTGGCCTTGCATTGTGGATGTGATCTCCCGCCGGCTCAAACCTTTTAGCTTTAATAGTTTTTGAAAGTTCTCCATTGATTCTACTGTGAGATCAAGGGTGAGACTTATTGAAGTGTACTGGGAGCAGAGACCATATCTTTCTTCATATTAAATGATAAAAAGAACCTGTCAGTCTTAAGCCACCGAGGAGGAGAGCATCTAAGCAGCAAATGAGCGTAGATCAGAACCACGTGGAAAGTGTGTTAAGCACAGATTGCTGGCCCCACACCCAGACTTTCTGATTCCAGAGGTCAGGGTTGGGGCCCTGAGTGATGCTGGTCACATACTAAGGACCATGCATCTAATTGACATATTTTCTATGTTTTATTTTGAATTAAGTGAAATGAGGAGGAATTGACCAATACATAAATAATCAATGGCAGCACATTCACTATATTTAATCATTTATTGGAAATTGAACAACAGGCAAAGCTGTTGGGATTTGGGTATAATTAAAAGCATCCATAGGCAGCCCTGAAATAACTCGAAACCGTGGTGGGAGAGGCAGTACTTACAGTGCATCTTGTTAGATTCCTGGAAGTCTGCATCTTCCTTATTCACCTGATCGGATGCAGTTGTAAACATCTTAATATTATCATCCAAGAGCAAACTCTCGTTCTCGTCAAACACCATGGGGAACAAATAGAACTCCTTGCTGACGCCCATCTGTAAATCAAAACAAGAGCAATAAGGTAAAGACAGTAAGTAAAGCAGGAAGACTTTCACGCGTGCAACACTGTTTCAAAGGATGGGGACCGACGTTTGCATGCCTCTTTGTAAACGGGGGCTTATGGAAAACCACCAGAGTTTTCATTAGTATCCGTGTCGTGGATTTTTGGTTCCACGTGGTAAGCTAAGCCTCTCGCTGCACCTCAAAGCTCTGCCTCTGGCTGCCTTCCTGCCAGCCCCAGTCCTCATGGAACCCGCCAAAGCAATCGTCCGCCGAGGCAGACGGAGCCTGTGCTGGAAATCAGAGCACCGAGCATCCATGAACAGGCGAGTCCTGAGAGGCAGAGCGGGAGGAGGCAGTCCGAGGGGGGCATCATCTTAGGGAACAGCAGCCTGCCAGGCGGACTGCAGGCGTTTCCACAGCCGCCAGGCCTCTGAGCAAACACTCTTGCTGCCCTTCCTCCATCCCTGGTGAAAAATAAGGAAGCAGAAAGGCCATCTGGTCTATGAGTGACTTGGTACTTCTGTCTAAGGCAGCGGTTCTCAACCTGTGGGTTGGGTCGCCTAAGACCATCGGAAAACACATGTTTCGGATGGCCTTAGGGACTGAGACACCGCTCCTCTGTCCTCTCCAGGCGGCCCGCCCACACGCAGGTGCGCCCACAGACAGCATGAGGAGCTGTAGCCAAGGGTCGTGGCATTGGGAAGGGTGAGAACCACTGGAAGGGATCAAAGCACACGAGCCTCTAAGAACGAGTTACTGCCTCAAAGAAGAGAAAATTTCACAGATGATTGCAAGTCTCTCCTGAGATTGTTTTCAGATCAAAACCGTCATTATCAAATTGTAAAAATCTAACTAAAGCTGAGACCTGAGGTTAGAGCCTGCAGAAAACGGAATCAATGACAGAGATGATCTTAAGAAAGCTCCCGTAAATCAGAAGAAAAGATGAAAAATATACACATAGCAATGATTTTAGAGACAAGTTATAAAAGGGAGAGATAACGATAGTAAATAATAGTGGAAGTCATTGGATTTCTCTACTACAATAAATGTCAGAGGAAGACGGAGTAGTATCTATGTTTTTCAGGGGAAAAGATTATGTTACAAAATTCTGTACTAGGCAAAGAACAACAGAAAAACATTTCAGATGTGTGAGGTTTCCAACAGGGGACTACTACAATCGCTTTATATTCGAATCTACAGAGAAAACTTAAGTAAAGCGCCCTGGCCGGTTTGGCTCAGCGGTTGGAGCGTCGGCCTGCGGTACAGAGAGACCCGGGTTCGGTTCCCGCTAAGGGCACGTACCTCGGTTGCAGTTTGTCCCCGGCCCTGGTTGGTCGTGTGGGTGGCAGCCACTCGATGTGTCCCTTCACATCGATGTTTCTCTCTCTCTCTCTTCCTCTCTCTCCCTCCCGCTCTATCTGAACAAAAAATGGAAAAATGTCCTCGGGTGAGGATAAAAAAAAAAAAAAAAAAGTACAGAGAAAACTTAAGTAAAGCATTTATAGCTCACATTTTCTGACTTTAATGCAGCAAAACTAAAAATTGCTAATAAAAGGACAAAAAGTTAAAAAACTTAAAATGATCATATTAAATCCAAATAACTCTTAGATCAAAGAGGAAATGAAAATGAATTACTACATACTCAGTAAATAGTGTTCATGAGAACACCACAAATTATAATGTATGGAACATAACTAAACATATAAACTGAGAGTCTGAAATGCTTTTTATTTTAAGCAAAGCCAAATAAAAATAAATGTGAATATCTAAGTACTTTAGAAAAAATAAAATTATAAAAGAAAAATTAATCAAGGCAAAATAGAAATTAATAAATTAGAATGCATTAAAATAGCTAAACCTGAAAGTGTACTCTTTGAAAAGACCAATAAAATACACTAAATTATGGCGAGTCTCACCAAAAGTATCGCGAGAGAGCCCAAATGGTGTGGCTTAGTGGTTGAGCATCAACCCTGCACCAAGAGGTCCTGGTTCACTTTCTGGTCAGGGCACATGCTCAGGTTGTGGCCCAATCCCCAGTGTGGGGCATACAGGAGGCGGCCAATAGATGTTCTCTCTCATCAATGTTTCTCTCTCTCTCTCCCTCTCTCTTCCTCTCTCTCTAACATCAATAAAGAAAAAAAATTTTTTTAGCACTTTAAAAAAATAATTGAGAGAGAGATTCTATATATCCCACATTAGGAATGAGAAAGGAATATAACCACATGCATGAGGGGGAAATAAAGTAGGACCACTATTTACAATAAACATGGTCAGTTGACTTAGAAGGAGGTACCCGACTAAACCAATATCCACGGGCGAAATAAAAACAGCGATTAAAATATAAATAACATAATTACTTCTTAAAAGTCACAAAGTCAAAAATTTCTAAGTAGCAGATGGGTTCCTATCTAAACGGTTCCAAAATATTAAAAACATAAGAATCTTCCCAATTTATTTAGTGAAGATGGTATAACCATGATATAATACCTGACAATGCACACAAAATTTAAACTGGTATCATTTATAGCTTAGAGGAAAAATTCTAAATAAAACACTACTAACGTCAACATGGAAATATATTGAAAAAAACACCATGCTCAAGTAATGCTTTTTCGCAGAAGGGCATGGATAGTTCGACATTAGGAAATCCTTAATGCAATTGGTCACACTTTCAGGGTAAAAGAAATGAAATACGTTGTATATATCATTTTTATTTTATTAATTTTTAAAATAATTTCAAAAAAATCTAAAAATGAATTCTTGTAAAAGTTGACGCCCTGGCACCAGCTGTTCCCCCCGCTTGTCCTGCAGACCTCTGCAAGGCTGCCTCTGTGAAACTTACATCTCACCCCAAATGTTACCGCCACCTTATCTGAATCAGGATTTCTGTTACCATGATATTACCCTATTTTGTTTTTTAACACTTGTCACTTTCTGAAGTTATCTATTTCCATTTTTTTGTGTTTGCTTATCTTCTCTCCTCCCCCCCCCCCCCCATCTACCCTTCCTCCCTGCTGTTCCACACACTACAATGTAAACCTTATCAGAACAGGAAACTAACCTGTCTTATTTAGCAATAAACTCCGTGTCTAGCACAAGGTATTTTCTGAGCAGCTCAAGTGATTTTAAATAGGAAAACATTTTCGGTAAACCCAAAATGAAGTCTAAAAATACCAACTAAGCCCTGGCCGGTTTGGCTCAGCGGTTAGAGTGTCGGCCTGCGGTCCTGAGAGACCCGGGTTCGGTTCCCGCTAAGGGCGCGTACCTCGGTTGCAGTTTGTCCCCGGCCCTGGTCGGTTGTGCGGGTGGCAGCCACTCGATGTGTTCCTTTCACATCGATGTTTCTCTCTCTCTCTGTTCCTCTCTCTCCCTCCCACTCTACCTGAACAAAAAAATGGAAAAATGTCCTCGGGTGAGGATAAAAAAATAAAATAAAATAAAATAAAAATAAAAATAAAAATAAAAATACCAACTAAAAGCCAATGTCATACTTAGTGGTGAAATAATAGATCTTCTCTTTAGGATCAGACACTAAACAAGGCACTATTTTACATTATTGGCACATTGTATCCAATCTGAAACCTTATGGTTAGTAAGTGAACATGCCAGGGTGAGGACTTTTTTTTTTAAATCCTCACCTGAGGACACTTTTGCACTTATCTTCAGATAGAGAGGGAGGAAGAGAGGGTGTAAGAGAGAGAGAAACATCTCGATGTGAGAGAGACACTAGCGGTTGCCACCCACACGACCCCAACCAGAGCCGGGGACAAACTGTAACCGAGGTGCGTGCCCTTAGCAGGAACCGAACCCGGGCCTCTCTGGTCCATGGGCTGACGCTCTAACCGCTGAGCCAAACTGGCCAGGGCGGGATAAGGACTTTTAATGCCTCCTGTAGACCTTCCTGTGTTGTGACTCATTCATTTGTAAAATGAAGATAATGAAACATAAAGAGGATAAAAATCACATTTTAATTCTCAAGTCACTGAGTTCCTGCTCTCCAAAAAAGTGGGGAGAGCAATCCTTAGCCTCTCGGGTTACCGTGAAGGTTAAATAAAGTTGTACCTGTGAAAGTGCCCGGACAGAGTTCAGTCAATAGTAGTCTCTTTATTCTTTCCCGAGGTGAGCACAGGATCAAAGAAGGGGACCCAGAGGTCGAAAATCATTCCTTTATTTCAGTTACATGTTTAAAAATTTTAAATGATGGCACTACCATTTATACTAGCGAAATAGAAATATCTAGATATAAATGTAACAAAAATTATCCAAAACCTATATAAGGAAAGCTACAAAACACTGAAAAACACAAAAGAAGACTCAAACAAATGGAAGAACATGTTCTTCTACAGGGTGACTCAACTTTATAATGATGTTGTTTTGCCCTGGCCAGTGTGGCTCAGTTAGTTGGAGCATCATCCCATACACTAAAGGGTCATGGGTTCTATTCCCAGTCAGGGAACACACCCAGGTTCTGGGTTCGATTCCTGGTTGAGATGCAGGAAGGAAGTAATAGATCAATGTTTCTCTCTCATATCGATGTTTGCTTCTCTCTCTTCTTCTCTCTTCCTCTCTCTCTAAGATTGGTCTGTTACTTCTAATTTAATTTGTATATTTGAGACAGTCCCAATCAAACACTGTTAGGCTTTTTTTCCCCCTGGAGCCAGATAAATTTTAAGGTTCATTAGAAAGAATAAGTCAGCAAAAATAGCCATTAAAATGATGAAAAAGAGCCCTGGCCAGTTTGGCTCAGTGGTTAGAATGTTGGTTCCTGCTAAGGGCACGTACCTCAGTTTGTCCCCAGCCCTGGTTGGTCGTGCAGGTGGTAGCCACTCAATGTGTCCCTTTCACATTGATATTTCTCTCTCTCTCTCTCCCCCTCCCACTCAATCTGAACAAAAAATGGAAACATGTCCTCGGGTGAGGATGAATAAATAAATAAATAAATAAATAAATAAATAAATAAATAAATAAAATAAAATGATGAAAAAGAAGCGCAATGGAATATGGCTACTAATCATTAACTATATTATAAAGACTCTGTAATTAAAATGGTATGACGTCCATGCATGAATATATAAAGATGAATGGGTTAGAATGGAAAATCAAGAAATAGACTTAATTGTGCATGACATTTTTAGAATCTGATAAAGGTAGCTTTTAAATCAATGGGGAAAAGTTAGACTTTTTAATAAGTGGTGTTGAGATGACTGGGTAGTCATACAGAAAAGGATACACTCTCTCCATTCCTCAGCTGCACATCAGGATGCATTCTAACGGAACAGAGGTTTCAATGTGACAAGTGAAACCTACATGTACTTGAAGGCAGTGTGGGTGAATTCCTTTCTAACCCGCGAAGTGGGAAAACTTTCTTAACTCCGACTCCAAATCTATATACGATAATGGAAAAGATGATAGAAATGAAGAAATAAAGATGGCAGATAACATCTATAAACAAAGTAAAAAGGCAAATAACAACCAAGAAAAAAGTATTTACAGCTAATATCTCAGACAAAGGGTTTCTATCCCTAATACATTAATAGCTTCCAATCAGTGAAGAAAAATAACCATACAGAACAATGAGCTACAGATAGAAACAGTCAAATAAATGAAGTGAAAATGGTTTTTAACCATTTGAAAAGATGCTCAACTACTGAACAAGAAAAACAAATTAAAATTATAGAGATACTGTTTATGTCCAATTAGACTGATAAAAATTCCAAAATTTGACAATATGCTTTGAGGTAATCCTGTGGGAAAATAGAGCATCTCACAATATACCTGGCAGGGATACAACATAGCACAATTCTTATGGAAGGAAATTTAGCAATATCTAGCAAAATTGTACATGTACTTATCTTTTATCCAAGGAATAACACTTTTAGAGATTTATTCCAAAGGTATGCTGGCAAAATATATATATATATATATATATATATATATATATGAACAAGGCTACCCACTGTATTGTATTTGTAAAAGCAAAGACTGGAAATAACCCAAATCCCTGTCAAATGATAGATTGATGGTATAAACTATAGCATGTCTACATTGTGGCATAATAGCTGCTGTTAAAAGGAATGAGGAATATCTCCATATATTACAGATGGGAGGGAATTACAGATTATATTGTTAAGTGAAAAAAAAGCAAGGATATAAATACACATACATATTTGTTTATTTAAAAAAATAAAAGAATAAGAATTAGAGAAGTAATCAATGGCATTGAAAGTGGAAATCAACACATAAATCAATGAAACGGAAAGATGATTCTTTGAAAATATTAATGAAATCAGTGAGTCTTGAAGCAGGCTAAAAGAAAAAGAGAGAGAAGACAAATTACTAACAGTAGAAAGAAAACAGGAGATCACTACTGATCTTATGAACATTAAAAGGATAATGAAGGAATACTACAGAAAACTATATGCCCATAAAAATGGTCTTAGAGAAAATGGATCAATTCCTTAAAAGACACAATTTGCCAAAATTCACACAAGAAAAAATAGACAATCTGAATAGCCCTATATCTACCAAAGAAGTTGAATCAATAGCTAATAACTGTTCAAGACAGAAAGTACCAGACCCAAATGGGTTCATTGGTGAATTCTACCAAACATTCAAAGAAGAAATTATGTCCATTCTATACAATCTTTTTTAGAGAATAGAAACAGAGGAAATACTTCTTATCTCATTCTAAAAGGCCAGCATTATTCTAATACCAAGAAGAGACAAAGACATTACAGGAAAAGAAAACTACACAACAATCTATCTCTAATGAACATAGATGTAAAATATGCCACAAAATATTAGCAAATCAAATCCAACAATATATAAATATAATAATATACCATGATCAAGTGGCTTTTATCAAGGTATGCAACGCCAGTTCAATATTTTAAAATCAGTTCATGTGAACCATCAAATCAATAGTCTAAAGAAGAAAAATTATGTGATCTCAATAGATGCAGAAAAAGCATGCAATAAAACGCAACACTAATTCATAACTAAAAACTCTCCATAAACTAAGAGTAAAGAAAACTTCATTAACTCAAAACATATCTACAAAACTAACTACTACTAACATCATACTTTATGGTGTGAAACTAAAAGTTTTCACACTGAAATCAGGTACCAGTCAAGGATGTCTC
Source organism: Molossus molossus (assembly GCF_014108415.1). NCBI lineage: Eukaryota > Metazoa > Chordata > Mammalia > Chiroptera > Molossidae > Molossus > Molossus molossus. Next base: position 114,436,715 of record NW_023425388.1, read on the forward strand.
CTTTCACCACTATTTTTTGTTGTTGTTGTTGAAAGTATTAGAGATATTTCCCCCCCCCCAAATCCCTGCCTCCCCACTCCCACTCCTTCCAACTGCTTTCCCCAAACTAATGTCTGTGTCTATTGTGCATACATGCATATACGTTCTTTGGTTTACACCCCCCCCCCCCCAGCCCCCAGCTCCCACTCCCTATCCCTCTGAGGTTTGTCAGTCTGTTGTCTACTTCCATGACTTTGGATCTGTTTTTCTCACCATTACTTTTAACATTATACTGAAAGTCTTAGCTAAGGTAACAAGACAAGAAAAAAAAAAAAAAAAAAAAAAGGCATACTGATTGGGAAGAAAGAAATAAAACTGTCTTTGTTCACAGATGACATGATAATCTGTGTAGAAAATCCAAAAGGATCTTTGGACAAAGAAACTCCTGCAACTAATAATTATAACAAGGTTGCAAGATAATATACAAAAGTAAATCAAATCACTCTCCTATACACCAACAGTGAACAAATGGAATTTGAAGTTAAAAATTAGACCATTTACATTAGTATCCCCCAAAATGAAATACTTAGGTATAAATCTATTAAAATATGTACAAGATCTATATGAGGAAAACTATAAAACTCTGGTGAATGAAATTAAAGAACTAAATAAACAGACATATATTCCATATCATGGATAGAAAGACTCAATATAGCCAAGTTGTCAGTTCTTCCAACACTGATCTGTAGATTCAATGAAATTCCAATTTAAATCTCAACAAATTATTTGTTGACACCAAAAAACTGATTCTAAAGTGTATGTGGAGATCAAAGGATTTAAAATAGCCAACCAAATACTGAAGAACAAGGTTGGAGGACTGACACTTCCCAACTTCAAAAATTACTATCATGTTACAGTAATCAAGACAGTGTGATACTGGCAAAATAACAGATTTTTAGATCAATTTGAAAAGAAAAAAAAAAACAGGGAATCCGCCCTGGCCGGTTTGGCTCAGCGGTTAAAGTGTTGGCAGACCAGAGAGTCCTGGGTTCGGTTCCCGCTAAGGGCACATACCTCGGTTGCGGTTTGTCTCCGGCCCCAGTTGGGGTTGTGTGAGTGGCAGCCATTCAGTGTGTCTCTCTCACATTGACGTTTCTCTTTCTCTCTTCCTCCCTCTCTCCTTCTGCTCTATCTCAAGATAAATGCAAAAAAAAAAAAAAAAGTCCTCGAGTGAGGATAAAAAAAAAATATTTGAAAAAAACAGGGAATCCAAAAACAGACCCACGTAAATTTAGTCATCTGATCTCTGACAAACAAGCATACACAAGCGTAGGCAATCCGATGGAACAAAAATTGTTTTTTCAATAAATGGTGTTGGATATCCATATTTACGAAAAAAATAATAAAGGACCTAGATACAGACCTTGCCTTCTTTACAAAAATTAACTCAAAATGGATCACAGACGCAAATGTAAAGGCAAAGTCATAAAACACTAGAAGATAACACTGGAAATCTAGATGACCTTGGAGAGCATGATAACTTTTTAGATAAAATACCAAAGGTACAGTCCATGAAAGAACAAATTGATAAGCTAGACTTTATTAAAATTAAATTTTATGCTCTGTGAAGACAATGTTGAGAGAATAAGAAGATAAACCACAGAATGAAAGAAAATATTTGCAAAAGACATCTGATAAAGGACTATTGTCTAAAACATCCAAAGAACTCTTAAAACTCAACATTAAAAAAAGACCAACAGACACCTCACCAAAGAAGATATACAGATGGCAAATAAGCATATGAAGAGATGCTCTACATCATATTTCACTAGGAAAGTGCAAATTTAAGCAACAATAGGATACCACTACACACCTATTAGAATGGCTAAAATCTGGAATCCTGACAACATCAAATGCGGACAAGGACTTGGGACCATAGGAACTCTCATTGCTGGTGAGAAGACAGTTTGGTGGTCTCTTACAAATCTAAACATATTCTACCATATGATCCGGCAATTGGGCTTCTTGCTATTCACCCAAAGGAATCGACAACTTATGTCTACACAAAGACCTGCACATGGATGTTTGTAGCAGCTTTATGAATAATTGCTAAAACTTGAAAGTAACCAAAATGTTTTTCCGGAGGTGAATGTATAAATAAACCGTGATACATCCAGACAATGGTATTTTATTCAGTGCCAAAAGGAAAGGAACTAGAAAGCCATGAAAGACTTGGAGGCAATTTAAATGCATATCACTCTGTGAAAGAAAGCGATGCAGAATGGCTATGTCCTGTATCATTCCACCTACTGACATTCTGGGAAAGGCAAAACCTGGTGGCAACCACTGGCCTTTTGCTGTCTCCATAGGGATAAATAGGTGGAGCAGAGAGTATTTTTAGGGCAGTGAAAATACTCTGTATGACACTATAATGATAGATACATGTCATTATACATTTGTCCACACCCATAGAAGGTTAGCACCAAGAACAAAACATAATGTAAACTATAGAGTTTTTTTTTTTTTTATCCTCACCCGAGGACATTTTTTCATTTTTTGTACAGATAGAGTGGGAGAGAGAGAGAGGAAGAGAGAGAGAGAGAGAGAGAGACATTGATGTGAAAGGGACAAATCAAGTGTCTGCCACCCGCACAACCAACCAGGGCCAGGGACAAACTGCAACCAAGGTACATGCCCTTAGCGGGAACCGAACCCGGGTCTCTCTGGACTGCAGGCTGATGCTCTAACTGCTGAGCCAAACTGGCCAGGGCAAAACTATAGACTTTTTATGATATGTGTATCAATGTAGGTTCACCAGTTGTAACAAATGTACCACTCTGGTTGGTGATGTTGATATTGGGGAGGCTGTGCATGTGTGGGGTATTGGGTATACGGAAACTCTCTGTACTGTAACCTCAATTTTGCTACAAATTTTTAAGTGCTCTAAAAAAATAAAGTTAATAAAAAAATAATAAATAAAAGAATAAACTATACAGTAAAAATAAGCTACCCGTAGCAAGGTGAGAGGAAAGAATGAATAAAAGCTAGACTTCTTTAGACCTCCTTTTTTAGATTTGGTGCTAGAACCAGGTAAATATCTTACATAATTATAAAATAATGTTATAGTTTAAAAAGCAATCTTTTATTGGCTGCACCAGTGCAGACTGGTGCAGCCACTGTGGAAAACAATATGGTGTTACCTCAAAAAGTTAAAAGTTGAACTGTCATTGGACCCAGTGATTCCACTTCTATGAATATACCCTAAGAATCCTGAAACACCAATCAGAAAGAATATATGTATCCCCCATGTTCATAGCAGCACTATTTGCAATAGTTAAGATCTGGAAACAGCCCAAATGTCCATTGGTAGACAAATGAATAAAAAAGCTGTGGTACATATACACAGTGGAGTACTATGCAGCTGTAAGAAAGAAAGATCTCTTATCCTTTGGGACGACATGGAGGGAACTGGAAAGCATTATCCTAAGTGAAACAAGCCAAGCAGAGAAAGACAAATATCACATGATCTTACTTATTTATGGAATATAATGAACAAAACAAGCTGATGAACAAAATAGACCCAGAGACATAGAAGTAGGGTACAGACTGACAAACCTCAGAAGAAGGGGTCGGTGGGGAGGGAAGAGATAAACCACAGAACTTATATGCATGTATGTGTAACCATGGACATAGACAACAATGCTGGGGATGGGGTGGGGGGGGGTTGGTATCGGGAGGAGGGTGTCAATGGGGGAAAAAGGAGAAACATCTGTAACAAAAATAAATTAATAAAAAAATTAAAAATTAAAAAAAATAAAAGCAATCCTTTTTTTAAAACAATGTAAAATTAATTAAGTACACCTGTGTATCCTATGGATCACAAAATTACAGAAGAGAAGTATTCCAAGTGCCTTTAAATCTGTGATTTAACTCAACATCCCTAGTGGGATCTACTCTGATCTTAACCTGTTTTCAGTAATTATAGTGTCGGTTGCAGTGTTGTAATTGTGATTCTGAGATTGTTGTGTGTAATTATGGGATGAATTGAAAAAATATTTATGTTGGTATCATTAAGAGCTAAGATTTTTCAGTGCTTTTGAAGGAAAACATAGCTACAAGATCAATGTGCTTAAGTAAAAAGAAACAAAAACAAACAAACAAAAAAGCTATAGACCTGAATTGCATAGAAAGTATCACTACAAACTTATGATGAATTTTATCTTAACATTTTTTTCTAGTTCTGCCCACTGAAATAGCCTAGAAATAATGACTAACCCCAAAACAATGAGCCCCCTTAGCACCCAGATTGTGGTTCTAATAATACGTTCTTACCCAAAAGAACCAGATTTCAAGTTTGGCTCAGAAAGTGTGTAACATAAATCTAAAATAGCTTTTTATACTGCAAGTCAAAGAAGCGTCAAAGATTACCACCATGTTCAGTTAAAAATGAAGGACTCGGCAAGTCCCTCCAGCGGAAAAAATTGGATACATGTGGCATCAGTCAGCATAATGGCAATGAGTCAAAACACACCCAGTATGCCTAAATCCAGGAGCTCACAACAGCACTTCAAAAGACACGATTAAGAACTTTTGCACTATGCTAGAGGAAAGCTATTGCTGTGAAAACCTGGAAGAAAAGGGGAAGAATTAAGCACTTGCCATTCCTTTCTCATAAGATACATACCTCGGGGTCAGCAAACAGTCCATCAGGGAACGTTTCTGTTATCGAGGTACATTAGGTAATACGCAAAGAAGGAATGATGCAATCAGAATGTGACTAGGTTGCAATATGTGATTAGTTTATGAATCTAATAGGAAATAGCTATGAGTGATTAAAAACATGGACAAAAAATTATATAGTATCTATTTCCTGATAGAAGGACCCAGTACCACACCTGAGTAGTATTGCCAAAAACAAAACACACACAAAATACCTAACCTGAATCTGACCGAGCCTGTGTACCAAGCCACTGATTTATAGGAAATAGAAAGAGGAAGAAACATGTTACATGACACGCAGGAACGCATTCAGTAAAATCCAGACACAGGTCATTTCTATAGGATAAATGACTTGCAACAGAATAAAATACAAAAAAAGTTATTGAGCAACATATCGATCGATTATAATGTGTGAATTATTTACGTAGTCATTCAAACAAACTTGAAACAATTAAAAGACAATAAGGAGATGTAAACAGTGATTGGAAATTTGTGATATTAAGAAATGATTATGATGATTTGACAATATGATAATATGATAATTCCATGGAAGGCATTTTTGAAGACATCCTTATCTTTTAAAGGTTCATATTAAAATATTTATTTTTGATATTAAAAAAATGATAGTGCTAGGTATATCTATTTCTAGGTCAGAGAGTTATTTTCTCAGTTCTAAAAAATACTTTAAACAGTATTTTCTTCAGTGAATGTTGAATGACCTATTACCATTAATAGCTAGCTTTTTTATATGTGTGTGGAAGGCTAATTGTATCATGAAACCTTACATTCCAAGGAACATTTTATTTTCAACTCATCATGTTAGTAAGAGAATCTGCATAATACAGACCTTACAAGCCTGGAAAAAAGATGTATAATAAACATCATGTATAACATCCTCATTATGTTTAGAAAACTCGAAATTTTCCTTATAATAATGATAATTCAAAGGGATTTGGAAACCATTTCCATTTCCCTGGTTGGACTTACCTGTCTCCCATTTGCAAGTAAACTTCCTTTCCTGCATATTTTCATTGGCCCAATGAGCCCCGTGAATATATCTTTGGTGGGGTCCACAGCAGAATAATACATCTTAGCCAGACACACAGGGTCTTTGTAAGTGGGTCCCACTCCTTCAGGGACAGTCCACTCATAGGTGAATGTTTCCTCGGGTGCCACATGGGAGGCGGAAGGAGGAGGCACACCTGTGAGGAAGGTCACACGGGTGAGGTGAAGTGTACTTCCCGACAGGGCGGTCTGAGCCACAGAGTAGACTGGGTTAGCCTAGGATCACCCACTCTGAGACCCGTGCGACTGAGAGTGGAATCCTGCTTCTGCTTCCGTGTCAGGTCACTGATGGCTGCGATTTTCTCCAGAAGGCTCCTCCAAACTTCATCTGAGATTAGTGCCTGCTACCCCCAGAATGCTTGCATTGCCCCCCAAATTCACACACTGGAGTCCTAACGCCCACTGTGGAGGTGTTAGGAGGTAAGGCCTTTGGGAGGTGACTGGGTCATGACAGTGCAGCCCCCCCGAAGGGGATCAGTGCCCCTGTACAGCGGGACCCATGGAGCTCCCCAGCCTTTCACCAGGTGAGGGCACAGTGAGAAGCCTGAGGCCTGGCAGAGGCCTCGTCTAGCCACGCCCTGATCTCGGACTTCCACCTCCAGAACTGGGGGACACATTTTTCTTGCTATGAACCACCCCGCCTGAGGCCTTTGCTTCCACCAGCCTGGGACAGGGCTCCTCAGAACGTCTCTAGCACCTTTCGCGTTATATCGCGTGTGTCTCCCAGCCCAGCCAAACAGAGCGTGACCTCCCTGAGGGCAAGCATTGGCCTCTATTTCTATCAGCTAGAACAACACCTGGAAATCGGGGTAGGCAACGGATTTCCTACTGAACAGAGCTGAACTGATAATAAGCTTATAGCGGAGGGTTTGTTGATGATCCTGTTCAACTCTCCCAGTTTTGCACCGGAGGAAACTGAGTCAAGGAAGACGGAATAGCTTGCCCGTGTGGGCAAGCAGAGCTACTAGTCTTCACTGGTCAGCGCTGACATATAAAAATACCTAGATATATCCATGTGATGGAATACTTTGTATCATTAACATTATATTTATAAAATGCTTGTAATGCTCAGACAACAAACTCTGGGTATAAAATTATAATGGTAAGTATTTTTGTAGATTACAAGCTCAACCACATTTAAAATATATACTGTATATACACGGATGAAAGAGTAGAGGAATTATATTAAAATATAGTGGTGGTTGTCTGTAGAACAATGGATACTATTTGGGGATTTTTCAAATATTCTAAAATGAGCATCTAAAACCACAGAACTTATATGCATGTATGCGTAACCAATGGACATAGACAACAATGCTGGGGACAGGGCAGGAGGGGGGATGATTGGGAGGTGGGTGTCAATGGGGGGAAAATGAGAAACATCTGTAACAAAAATAAATTTTTTTTTTCTTTTTATCCTCACCCGAGGATATTTTTCCATTTTTCGTACAGATAGAGTGGGAGGGAGAGAGAGAGAGAAACATCGATGTGAAGGAACACATCGAGAGGCTGCCACCCGCACGACCAACCAGGGCCGGGGACAAACTGCAACCGAAGTACGTGCCCTTAGCGGGAACCGAACCCGGGTCTCTCCGGACCGCAGGCTGACGCTCTAACCGCTGAACCAAACTGGCCAGGGCTGTAACAAAAATAAATTTTAAAAAAAATGAGCATCTTGTAATGAGCATCATTACAAGAACATTTTTAAAATTTAAAAATCATCCACATAGTACTCCAGAAATGTGTAATTGCGGTAAGTTAAACTGCCAGCATTGTCGATAATCATCCAGTCAAGGGTGACAAAGTTCCTTCCCCCAACTGGAATGGCCGGAGGAGAGGCACCCGTTCCCGAGGTGTCTGAGCAGTGTCTCCGAGGCCGGCCTCAGTCCGCGGCCGCTTTCCCGAGCTGAGCTGCGCCGGCGGCTGCTGGACGGCGCCCGCGGTAACCGAGCCCTGTACTCACTTGCCCTCGGGGGGCTGGAGCGGGAGGCGTAGTGTGCGCCCTCGTTGCTCTTGCTGACGCTCACCCCGACTGGCTCGATGCTGAGGGGATACGCTCCTTTGTTACGGAAGGTGACTCTGACGGTGTCTCCCACCTCGGCCCAAATGACAGGACCTGGGGACAAAGAGAAGTATTATACTCCCCTGGCGGGTAACCTACAGAATGGTCAAGACTGTCAGTGTCTTCGGCTTTTCCGCCAACCAGAACCACACCGTGAGCATCGGGCTTCCCTGCAGCGCATAGAAAGCTTGGTCTTGAAAAGCCCATTATCAGTCTGACACGGTGAGATCGGAGAGAGATGAGCAGGGGTTTTTGATTCCGTTTCAGGTTAACGAAAATGTTTATCCGAGTCAGTCCACAAGCTTTATACACCTGTAAAGACTGTTCAGCGTGGATGCGCTCAGCCCAGTCTTCCGTTGGCTACATGTGTGTAATGTATCAAGTCGGGGGGTGTCTACTACCCCTGAGCGCGCCGAGGGGGTAAATTCAATCACCTTGGACGTGAAGACTAACACAGCGATGACTTTTCCATCACCAAAATTCATTTTGTCACCAAATATAGAATACACCAAAGTACACAAAGGTTTTATGTAACATGTAAAACTCTGTTCATGTAGAGCTTCCTCTGTGCTTTCTGCGTGTTTTTGTGAATGAACTCAATCCTCACAAGCATCATGCGGTAAGAACTGCTGTCGTTACTATTGTTCCCATGATACAGAAGGGAACAGGCACAGAGCACTGAGCACCCTCAAAGGCCACACAGCTAACAGGTGAAGGGCGAGCGGAGTCTGAACCCCCCACTCTGCTCTTCGACCCCAGTGACTGAGCGAGGACAGGTGTTTGGGCTCCGCCGGAGGGCAGCCTACGGAAGCTCCAAGACAAACCCAGCCCATCTCGTTAGTAGTCTGGAGTTGCTTTCTTTTTAAAAGAAATTTTTTCCCCTTGTATTGATTATAGAGAGAGAGGAAGCGGGAGGGAGAGAGAGAGAGAAACATCAATGAGAGAGAACATTGATTGGCCACCTCCTGCATGCCCCCCACTGGAGATTGGGCCCACAACCTGGGCATGTGCCCTGACCAGGAATCTAACTGGAGACCTCTTGGTGCAGGATCGACGCTCAACCACTGAGCCACACTGGCTGGACTGGAGTTTATTTTTAAGGGAATGTACCTCTGGCAAAGAGCAGGGGCTAATAGCTTATCTGTTTGGCACCTAAACACACAATTATTATTTTTTGTTGCTGTTAATCCTCATCCAGTGATATTTTCCCATTAATTTTTAGATGGAGTGGAAGGAGGAGAGGGAGAAAAAAAGAGAGAGAAAAAAACGTCCATGTGAGAGAGACACATGGATTGGTTGCCTCCCGCATGACCCCAGCCAGGGCCAGGGATTGAACCTGCAACCAGGTACGTGCCCTTGACCTTGACCGGGAGTTGAACCTGTGACCCTTCGGTCCATAGGGCTGATGCTCTAACCGCTGAGCCAAACCGGCCAGGGCTCAGCACACGGTTCTTGAAGAAAACACCACACCAGCGGTAACTTCCATTTGGAAAGGTAATAATAGCCGCTGTGTTTTGCTGGTGACGCGTTTCCATCCCTAGTGTCCCGTTCTTCCTGAGGCTGCGGTACCCTGGGGGGAGACACAGGGCGTTTGTGCTGTGCAGGGACTCACCCAGGATGCCAAGATGTTCCTCCTCGGGGCCTCTCTCCTTCCGATGTGTGAAGGAGGCGTCAGTGTATTCACGATAAACCAGCTTCTTGTAAGAGCCTCCAATTCTTGTGGGACCGTGTTCGAAAAACACCTGCGAGGCACTGCGAGAAGGAAGGCGGTCAGTGCTGGCGCAGGTGCAGGCGCAGGTGCTCGCTGGCCGCAGCGTCGTGACCAGCGCTTGGAGGTGATGACCTCCCGGGTGGACCAAGTGCTCAGACGGAAGCAGACTAGGCCACCTCACAGAAGGATGTGCAGCTAAGGCATAGACCACCATGGCAAAGAAGTTTCACTTTGTCTTTTTTTTTGTACACCCGAGGATACTTTTCCATTTTTTGTACAGATAGAGTGGGAGGGAGAGAGAGGAAGGGAGAGAGAGAAACATCGATGTGAAGGGACACATCGAGTGGCTGCCACCCGCACGACCAACCAGGGCCGGGGACAAACGGCAACCGAGGTACATGCCCTTAGCGGGAACCGAACCCGGGTCTCTCCGGACCGCAGGCCGACGCTCTAACCGCTGAGCCAAACTGGCCAGGGCTCACTTTGTCTTTTTAAAATATATTTTTTATTGATTTTTAGAGAGAGAGGAAGGGAAAGGGAGAGAGTGGTAGAAACATCAATGAGAGAGACACATGGATCGGCCGCCTCCTGCACGGCCCCCACTGGGGATCAGGCCCACAACCTGGGCATGTGCCCTGACCGGGAATCCGACCGGCGACCTCTTGGTGCAGGGTCGACGCCCAACCACTGAGCCACTCCAGCCGGGCAGAAGTTCCACTTTTTCAAGTGAAGTAAAGCAAATTCCAAGAGGGCCCATGTCAACTCCTGATGGTTAATAAATTGTTCGAAAATTAAAGTTTCAAACAGATTTTGGAATGTTTAAAAATATGGTCGCTGCTGCTTATTGCATACCAACCAGGTGCTCAGGAGCTTCTAGGTGTTATTGAAACTCACATGGGAAGGCAACAAAGTTCTTAATATTCTTCCTATTTTGCCAATGAAGAATTCTATCCCAGAAAGACATTGACTTCACAAAACCTCCCCTTTCATTTGACAAATGCATTAAACAGCTGCTGCTTGCCAGGAACCCCTCGCTGCACTGATGACGTAACCGTGAGCAAGCTGGACCCGTCTCTGTCCACAGGAGCCTGGCATGTCCCCCCTTGATGGCAGTGTAGCATGCTGGGCAGGGCAGAGGAGTGGGCGGGTGGATGGGAAGGACTAGTTCAGGGTTCAGCACTCCACCCCGGTGGGAAAGCTTTGGAAGATGGAAGCATTCAGGATCCACAGGGTCCCTAGGGATTGAGCAGGGTCGCTTGGCTGCTGCCTGGATAATGTGTTGGACTGTGCTAGACAGACACAGGGAGACCCGCAGGAGGCAGCTTCAAAACCTCAGCGAGGGGGAGTGATGACTTCAGAGGTCTTGGCAAAGAGGATGGCGAGAAATAGACAGCTTTCAGAGATACTTAGGATGTAAGAGCCAGTACGTGATGGGAGAAGAGGGGTTAGCCAAGGAGGGAGGGGTCGAGGATGGTGTTCAGGTTTGGGGCTGGATGGATGGATGGTGATACTATTCATGGAGAGAGGGCAACTCAGATCTGTGGGGAAGATACTGAGTTCAGGTTTGGACATATTGATCTGGAGAAGCCTCATCCACGTGGGGTGTCCATTAAGCAGTTTGAAATGCAAACCTGCCCTTTATAAGAGCCTTCTGGGCCAGAGATGCGGTTTTGAGAGTCAGTGAATCTGGACATTGGCGTAGCCTGGTCTTAAATTTCTGCTTCAGAAGTCTCAGCCTGGGTAGAGCTAGGCCCAGCTATTGACTTGTGTGTTGCGGCGTAAATTATTTAACCATTCTAAGTAGTTGAATGGCAAACAAGGCTTCTCAGGAGGGGTGGTGTTTGAGGAGACTTGAAGCGAGAGGGGCCTCTCGGTGATGTCTGAGAGTTCACAGTGGACCCTGGGAAAGACGGGCTGGTGGAAGTCATCAGATGTGCCCAAAAGACACAACAAAGAGAGTGACAAGAAAACCCACAGAATGGGAGAAAATATTTGCAAAGCACATATCTGTAAAGGACGAATATCCGAAATATCTAAAGAACTATAATTCAACAGAAGCAACAACAAAACAACTCAATTAAAAATACGAGCAATGGACTTGAATAGACATAGCTCCAAATGATCGACAAGCATATGCAAAGATGTTCAACACCACTAATCATAAGAGAAATGCAAGTCAAAACCACACAAGATCCTTCTTTTTTTATAGACATGGAAGCATAGAACAGACTGACGGATCTCAGAGGGAAGGAAGGATGGGAACAGACTAGCCAAAGAACTTTTATGCATATATGCATAACCCATGGACACAGACCATAGTGTGGGGAAGGTGGGGGCGGGTGTCGGAGTGGGGTCGAGGGGGTCAATGGGGGGAAAAGTATCTGTAATACTTCCAACAATAAAAATAAATTTAAAAAATATTTTAAAGCAAAACAAATAAAACAAAAGAAAACCATCATGAGATACCACTTCGCACCCAAAAGGATAACTAATTACAACAAAGCAAAACATGGAAAATAAATATTGGCAAAGGTGTGGAGCAATGGGAAACCTTTTATGTTGCTGGTGGAAATGTAAAATGTTGTAGCTGCTATGCAAAAAAGTATGGCATTTTCTGAAAACTTAAAAATAGAATTACCAAAGGACAGTAACTTCACTTTCAGGTAGTATCCAAATGGGTGGAAAGCAGGAACTTAAACAGATACATGTATTACAATGTTCTTAGCAGCATTATTCACACAAGGCACAACAAACAACCCGATTGTTCATCAACAGGGAGATGAATCAATAAAATGTGGTACATGTAGACAATGGAGTACTATTCAGCCGTCAAGAGGAATGAAGTTTTGATACATGCTAACACATGGATGAACCTTGTCAACATTATGCTAAGTGAGATAAGCGAGACCAAAAAGGACAAATATGGTATAATTTCACTTGTATGATGTGCCTAAGATAGGTAAATTCATAAAGACAAAAAAGTAGAGTAGAAGTATTAGGGGTTAGGGAGTTATTGTTTAATGGGTACAGGGTTTCTACTCTGAATGAGAAGTTTCCGGAAATGGGTAGTGACTGTATTTAATGCTGCTGGATTGTACAATGTTATGCTGTCAGAAATGGAAAACAAATGAATTGATCTGTCTAACAGTATTGAGTGTTTTTCAGAAGTTTGCCAAGCATTTGATACCTTTTAGACCCATCTTTTTTCATGCACACAAAAGACTCAAAAGTCATAGTTCTCAAACTGGACTCATCCCAAATACCTTAATAAATATTGAGTAGTTTAGTTACTCAATTTCAGGTACCAATTAAAACTTTAATTGCCAAATGAACATGTTATGCCTTCTTTTTTTTTTTTTTTTTTTTAAGGGGGAAGCATGTTTCAAAATACTAGTCTTTTTCCGAATTACCTTCCAGGTGCTGTTAAGTTTTCCTTGGTGAAGGTGTCTAGGCCGGAGGGTGCGTAGTTCCAGATGACTTCCTCAGCAGCAATGTAGTAGTGTCTGACATGCTCCCCCTGGGCTCTGTCCTTTGCCACGCTCTTGCTACAGTCTTGCACCTGGAAAAAGGCCTGCAGACCAGCTGAAAAACACAGGAAAAGGTGTGTTCATGGTGCCAGCGATGCTCTCTCCTGCTGCCTTGGAAGCCTACTGGTGAAACGGATGGGAATTGAAGAAACAGAGGGCTGCAAACAATAGCATAAGCTAGAGCAAACATAGATATAGCTCCAAATGATCGACAAGCATATGCAAAGATGCTTAGAAATAAATGACCACTGATGGAAAGCCAAGCAGTTTTTGTAAACGCTTCATACAACATACAGAAGACATATTAATCAGTAGTGTTTTCAAATATATGGTACTCGTTTCTGAGGGCTTTCACGTGGGGGGTCTTCCGATGAGAAAGAAGATACATTGAGAGATCAGTGAAGAAGAGAGACTCTGCCATATGTGAAGCGGAGGGTGGGCTAGCGGAGGTGGGACAGAACGCACACCTGTAGTTACTGTTCTCTCACAGACGGGTTGCGCACCTGCTGTGCCAAGCCTTCTGCGGCCAAGGTCACACTTGACAGGTGAGATTGTGTTTGAAGGTCAAGGTAACATCCCCAAAGATCCAGATTAAACCTCACTTCTTCAGGAAACCAATATTACAGACTAGTATTTTTCAAAAACTAGGAACGTTTCATCACATTATATGAAAAAGATGGAGAAGGGATTTATCAAGTTAAACCAAGGAATAGCTGGACTCAAATAATAAACGAAGTTGGCTGTATTTGATAGAACCAACTCAAGAAACCAGGCTATTTTGCAGCATAATGTACAAATATTATGGTGTTTACCATATTGTGTATTTTTCAAAGCTGGGCAACTATAGACAGTACTATATTTTAGGTCAGTACTATATTTTCAGGGCCAATTATTATTTTCCAAAAATTAATGTGTTTTCAGATTTCATTACTTTATAAATGTTCCAGGCTTTCAGTCTTTTTTATTACGTTATGATGCATACATACCATCATAGGAATACAATTAAGTTACCCCTTCCAAGTTCCTATCATTCTAAAGATATTTAGCTTATAGTTTCTGCTTCCTAATTTTGACCCCGTCAGTAGTGTACCTGAGACATGACTTTCCTTTTGAGCTGACAGCTAACTTCAGGTAACGATGTCCTACCTTTCAGATGGTTTAGATTCTGACAGCTAACCAGCCATTCTCCAGGGTTCTGGGCCACCATGAGAGCGTCAACAAGGGTAGCGGGGAAGAGGTTGATGGTATCAACACGGTAGTTCTTGTGAGTCAACGTTTGGCCATGGAAGTAGGCTGCGTGCACATCAACTTCATTCCCCATACCAAAAAGGTACCATTTCACTCTGTCCTCTGCACACATAGAGAGTCCTGGGAGGCTTCCAAACGCATATCCGTTTACAGCTGTAAGTCAAGAGCAGAGATTGACACTAAGAGCGGTTGGTGCCTGGTTTAGTGATGGTGACCTCTACAGAAATACATCAATTTGGGACAGGAAATACCTGACCCATATCCTGCTGTTCCTCCCTCCCGCATGCCCACCTCAGACATTACTCATCAATCACAGCATTCTTTCATTTGGGACCCAAATTCGGCCCCACTCTTCTTGTCGACACAGATGAACACAATGCTGAAGATGAAACCTGCTTGCTCTTTTGGTTATAAATTAGACACTTTGGTATGTATGTGTGTTATTTTTAAATACAAATGTGTTCATATATGCAACACACACACACACACACACACACACACATACAGAGTGAATAAGAAAAGACTGATGGTTATGTAGTCATTGATCATTAATGATGGTGGTGGTGGTAGTATGGATGACTTCTCTTTGCTCATCAGAACTTTTCCACTTTTCTACAGTAAATATAAAGTGCTCTTATAATAACAACACAAGGAAGAAGTTCTGTTTGTTTGTTTTTTTGAAGATTGGAAGACAAAATTAGGAAAGTTTTGGAGAAGGAAAGAAGAAATACAGGGGAAGGACAGTGACCAGACACAAAGACCCGAGAGTTCAGAAGCAGAATGTCCTGAGACTCTGCTCAAGTTGGGTGGTCCTAGAGGTAAATGGAAGCTGGGTCTGGGAAGCACCACGAAGTCACCTGATGTGACCAAGGTACAAACCAGACCTCTCCAGGCTAGAATTTTATGGATCTTTATCAAATATCTGTTTTTGTTGACACACAAAAAACAGAATTAAAGTATGGAAAGAGGGCCCGGCCGGTGTGGCTCAGTGTTTGAGCATTGACCCATGCACCAAAAGGTCACTGGTTTGATTCCTGGTCAGGGCACATGCCCAGGTTGTGGGCCAAATCCTCAGTGTGTGTGTGTGTGTGGGGGGGGGCAGGGGGCATGTAGGAGGCGGCCAATCGATGTTCTGTCTCATCGATGTTTCTCTCTCTAAAAATCAATAAAGAAAAAGAAAAAAGAATAAAAAAATTAAAAAGTATGGAAAGAGGATCTTCCAGCCAGAAAAAGCAGAAGTCGGAAACAAAAAGCTGTACTTTCTTAATAAGTTTAGCTTTCTGTGTTGATAGGGTGATCATTTTTGTATTTTCAGTTTCCTTGTAAAGGTTATTTTGAAGAAGCTAAAAACAAGCAAACAAAAATCAAAACTCATTGGTCCAGCTGGTGTTAAGGGATTTGATTTCTTATGCCAATGATAGAAAATCTTGCCGAGCTCATTATTTGGTCTGCGAAAATGAACAAGAAGCCTAGGCAGTAAAGAAAACATTTCTAGAAGAAATACAGTGAACCGAAATATAGGAAAAATGACGCAGAGTGGGGAGGGACGATGTAAGTGCAGAAGAAATACGTTTTGGACCTATTTTCCTAAATACAATTCAATGCCTTACAACATAAGCCTAATTTTAAGCATTTAGTTTAATCGTTTTAGGCTGCCTCAATGATTTTTAGAAGGAGTTTGGAGGATAAACATAGAAATACAATATGCATATGTTTTCATCCATAATTGATGATATTTTCTCCCTGGAGGTTTGAGTACAATCTGTCTTCACCTCTCTTAGAGTTTTGGATTGACCTTTTTAGCTGACTAGGAAGTTTCATGTCCAATATGTTTTGCTAGCAGAGCCGCAGGTTAGAAACGACTTACTCATACGAGGGAAGGAAGCTAGCAGAATTAATCAATCAAGAGCAATATGATCAAGTTAGCATGTCAGTTCGTAATCTTACAATACATTCGGTTACTCTCCTGGAAGTCCTCGTTCTCCTTGTCAACTTTCTCTGGTTCGAAGCAGTAGGAGTTAATGTTGTCATCTAAGTACCAGCTGAAATTTTCATCCACCACCGAAAACATCACCACAAATTCTTGGTCGATATCTTTTTCTTTGTCTTTTTCATCCAGAGAATCTGAAGTGAAAATTGCTATTTTAGTGGGACTTAATCTTAAGCATGTGTTTTAACATGTAATTTATAGTTTTAACATTTTTTTTCTAATTTATTTTCCTAATACTCTACAAATCTGGACTAGCGACTCCTGTTTTACAGAGTTGGAAATACTTAGGACAGTTGATGTTCAGTGTCCTGGGCTCGGTAGGGACTCAGATATCTGCATGTTCACGAACCACATAACTATTCAATGCTCTTTGGCAAATGTAAATTCAGAGTTATGTACCCATCGACTGGTTCATGCAGCCACAGGCTGAGACAAGTCTTTGAAGGTGACTGATGCTGGCTGAAGTCAGAGTTAGATCTCAAGCTCTTGACCTATGTTGACTTTTCTGTGATGTTAGAAATAGATACTACAATATCGTATTTACAAAACCGGTAACTACAGATCTGTCACCGTGGAGTGCCACTAAGGGAAGAACATTTGGTCAAGTCATCCATGTCTTCAACACCATTGCGAAGTCAGAGTCAACAGGCCTGTCCCCAAGGAGAACACTTTTCCTGGAGCTCAGCAATGTGCAATGAATGCCTGGAACCCTTGCTCCTTCCCCTCCCCTCTCTTCCCTCCGTTTTTTCCTACACTCACTGTCTCTCTACGGTCCGTGCTCAATCCCAGCGCAGAAGAACTTGCCTCATACTATTTAAAAAACCAACCGCCTTCCTGTCTCTTGTCGTTTGGCCCTATGTTCTGAGCGAGAGTGAGACCATGTACCTTTTTTGCAGAATATTAAAGGTCCGATGAGTCCCGAGGCAATGTCTCTTGGAGCATCAATGTGGGAGTGGTAGATTCTGGTCACACAGTTGCTGTCCTCCTCAGCAGGACTCTGTCCTTCGGTCGCGTGCAGTATGTACGTGTACTGCTCGCCTGGGTTCACTTTGTCATCTGCTTTGTGGAGATCTGTGGTGTTATCAGGGTAGATGGCCCCTAGGAAGAAACATGGCAATGACGTTGCAAATGGAATGTGGTTGAACTTAAATGAGAGAATAGATGTTTACTAATTGATTCAACAAACGTTTATTCAACCTCGAGAATGTGCTGCGATGTCCTATTTGAACACAGAGGAGTGAGGGGCCAGAGTGTATGAGAGCTTCACCGAGAATGTTACTATTTTTTTTGTACTCGACTGAGTCTTCAGGGAGCAGGGATGGCTATGTCGGGGCTTAGGGCCCTGCTTGGGTCACGGTATGGAAGCATGAACAGAACGGAGAGCCCCTCCTAGAATATGAAGCTTTTTTGTTTTTTGTTTTTTTTTTATCCTCACCCGAGGACATTTTTTGATATTTTGTTCAGATAGAGTGGGAGGGGGAGAGAGAGAGAGAGAGAGAAACATCGATGTGAAAGGGACACATCGAGTGGTCGCCACCCACACGACCCAACCAGGGCCGGGGACAAACTGCTACCGAGGTACATGCCCTTAGCGGGAACCGAACCCGGGTCTCTCCAGACTGCGGGCCGACGCTCTAACCGCTGAGCCAAACTGGCCAGGGCATATGAAGCTTTTCGTATGCTGTCAGATTTTTGCCTGTGAAGTCACCATCGGATATTTTTCTTCTTCTTCTTCTTTTTTTTTTTTTTTACCATCAGATTTTTAAAATTATTTTACTTTTAATTTTGTAGATTTCCAAATATAAGTACAGGTTGAGAGAATATGATGGACCTCCAAGTACTCATCAACCCAGCTTTAGCAACGGTCAGCTCAAGGCCAGTGTTTTTTCATTTATACACCCACCCACTTTTATCTCCATCTCTACCTTTTCACGTTAGAGCAAATCCCAGACATCGCATCGTTTCATTCATAAATGCTCAAGTATGTATAGCTAAAAGATCAGAACTCTTTTTTGAACATAGCCACAATATAATACCTTAAAACAATTAATATACTAATATACCATAAAACTGTAAAAAAGAAATAAAATTGTAGTCAGGCTTTATGCTATGAATATATTTGTTGGGTTCAGAAAAAGAAACAAATACGTGATTAAAACATTCACCTTCTAAAGCAATACCTCTTTTTAAAAAAGACTAGTAATTCATCACATCTAATTCTTATCTTAATTTTCAGACTTGATCCTTACAATTTCAATGAACTGTATAATGGCTTCAGCATTTTTGCTCTTGATCATAGCTGACATTTATTGAGATATTACTAGGTACACTATTGTCCCTATTTTATACTTGAGGAAATTGAAGCACAGAAAAGTTAAGTAATTCGCCCAAGGTCATTCAGTCAGTAAAAGACAAGGTTGTGTTTGAACCTTTGGGTTTGAAGCCCTTGTTCTTAACCACAACAAAAAACCTACTTTTTTTTTATCATCATCATCATCATCATCATCACCAAGTACTAAGGATGCAATAACAGGCACCAAGCCTGAGGCTTCCAAGTCCTACATTTAAACAACCTTTTGGTGAATTTCGTCTCAGATGTGACTCCAGGGTCCTGCAGCCACAGGTGCCATTTGGCTGATGGATGAGAACACCCATGATGCCTCAGCTGTGAGAGTTTGTCCAAAGTTAGGATGGAGGGTGACAGTGGCCACCGTACAGTTATGTTTCCACAGACAAGAAAATCCCCGTCTTGAGACCTGTCCCTTCCTTCTGGATTTGTCCCTCTCCCAGGCCTGCATGCACACTGTTTACTCTTCTTATTCTGACTGTTCGACTGGAAAGAAGCTGGGCACTGGGAGGGACGTCGCAGCTCTCACTGCCTCGCACTGTGTCCACCCAGAAATCCCGTCACACTCATCCCTCACACAGACAGGCACACGCAGGGGAAGCACTGCATTCCTGCGATGAGCTGAAACCCTTACAAAGAAACAGTGTAAAGCGAAACGACAGTGACCGGTCTCATCTGGGAGTAGAGTTCACGGTCTTCGAGTTACCAAGTGTTCCCACTGAAGAGGGAGAGGAAGTCCCAGACAGAGGAGGGCTGGACTCACCCTCATGTTCCTTGTAGTAAGTTATCCCGTGTGAGTGGAAAGTGTAGGGCCTGGAGGCAAAGTTTTTTAAGTGAACATAAACCGTGTCTCCGGTTTCTGCTTTGATAACAGGGCCCAAAAACCCCAGCCACGCGGGTTTCTCTATCACCGTCCCGAAGGTCCCATCTGTGTACTGAAGATAAAGGGCCTTCATGTATGTCCTCCCAATTCTATCAGGGCCATCTTGAAGGTAGATGTTGGAATCTTCCCTGCAGGAGAAAAGAAGACAGTCACTCTATCATTGCCATCCTTTCTGGGGATAGCATGATAATGAAAGAGAAATTCACCACCGCATCACATTAGAAGTGTGCCTGTTGTCTTAGGGGTGCCTCCAAAGAGTGAAGAGGAGAGCTGGCACTGAGCATTGTTGCCTCCATTATGGCAGGGGCCCGACATCAGGTACGCAGCAGAGAACCACCTGGAAAGGTGCCATAAAAATATGACGCATTCCGCCCAGCTGGGGTGGCTCAGTGGTAGAGCGTCGACCCATGTACCAAGAGGTCACCAGTTCGATTCCCGGTCAGGGCACAGGCCCAGGTTGTGGGCCCCATCCTCAGTGGGGGGCGTGCAGGAGGCGGCCAGTCGATGTTCTCTCTCATCAATGTTTCTATCTCTCTCTCCCTCTTCCTTCTTCTCTCTCTAAAATCAATAAAGAAAAAATAAAAAATATAATGTATCTTACCAGAGTATTTCCCACAAGATTTTTATATTAGAACACAGAGGCATTATGGAATACAGTGTACAATTAAAATAAAATATAAAGATAGAGCAGTTAAGACATTTCTCACTTATGGTATACCTCTTTCAGCTACTGGAAAGTTTGAGTTTATAAGCAACCAATTTGGATATTTATTGTTTCCTAAATAAAGTGAACTTTGATGTTAAATTAATTCTATCATATTTATTTATTTTTTTAGTAGCACAAGGTTGGAATGGATGTGTGCATTGTGTATGGGTTTTAAAATTACCTTTGGATTCAAATTACCCTTGTGTTTTTTAATCCCTTGTTACTGAGAATTCTTGAATATTGAATGTTTATATTCTGATTAGTGGCTGATTAACAGTTCCTTAAAAATCACCTAAAAATATCAGCAAAGTAAATAGTAGCTTTGAAAAAAAAAAGAAAAGAAAGAAAGAAAGAGAGTTTGGTATTCAAACTTTGGAAATAATTCTTAAGTTATTATCCTTATCAGAAGCCTGGATAGCTCAGTGGGAGCTGTGGGCACTGCCATCTAGTGGTGGGAAGACCGACTTCAAACCGGACTTGGGCCTGCTCCCTGACAACTGAGCAACCAAGGTCTCCTCCAGGAGAATAAAAACTTCTCAAACTCAGGCTGACAATCTGGGGTTGGGGTTTGTGGTGTGTGCGTGTGTGTGAGTGTGTGGGTGGGTGTTGACTACCTTTGTCTCTGGGCCTTACCATTTTCCACTCAACGCCTGTGAGGCCCAAATAACCTGATCGAAGAATAAACATCATCTTGTTTCTGCAGCTGTGAGCTCATCGGAAAGAGTGAGAGATATTTTCCCTTCCTTTCTTCAGGACAAGAGTTCGGCTTGTCTGGGAGCTCTGGTCTTTCACTGCTGCAGAGTGTAAAGACCTAGTTTTTATAAAATGTAGGGCTCTAGCCTACATTTTCTTAAGTTGACTGTGCATAGGAATCTTCTGCATAGGGTTTGGATAAAATGCAAGTTCCCAGCCCCAACCCCATTGATTCTGCTTCTGTGCATCTGGGTGGGGTTCAGGCATCTTCATTTACTAAGAACCACTCTGTGTTCTGATGCTGCTCATTTAGTAGCTTGAGTCGGGGAGGCTCCAGGAGGAAAGTACAGCCTCCCCCCCCCCCCAATTGCAGAGATTGCAGAGGCGGTAGAATCCCCTCAGGTCCTGAGACAGAAAGGGGGCAGGGTCTGTCTGCAGACCACACCTGGTGGTGGCAGGCCCGGGTGCCGGAGCCAAGGAGCACGGCTGCCGGGCAGGGTCCTGCTACCTGAGTTTGAGCAGCAGGGGCAGGTGTTGGTACGGCCGAGCCATCGTGCTCTGGGCTGACCTAGGGCTTCGACAACGACCGTCTCCTAGTTGTTATCATGTAGCAAATACCCCAGTTTCTCTGGATCGTGTAAACCCCAGGATTCTCAAATTGTTCCCTTAAAAACTAATGAGATGGGGTCTCCGTCCCCCATCCTGGTGGGAGGAGGGTCAAGCAGGAAGTTAGAAAAATATAGTAACATTTTTAGTCCCCAGTCTGGGGAGGCAAATCCATGATTATGCCTTCATTTCTTCTATTTGTTTTCATTTTTAAATTGTCGGTTGCAGTTTCCATTTTTTTAGGACAAAACAAAAAAAATTCAGGAAGGCTCAGAGAGACTTCAAGGACACCAAAATGCATGGAAAAACAGCAGGACAGGGGTGTGAATCCCCCCCCCCCACCCCACTCCAAATGCAGCATTAGTAACAACGGTGTGGTCTCAATACATAGATGTTTTAGCAACAGCAGAATTCTGGGCACTGAAGACCCCGAGACACAAACAGATTCGTGCAGTCCACGCTGCTGATGGCTCAGAGGGAGTTCAGGTGTGGTCAGGCTCAGCTGCCGCTGCAAAGCTCACCGAGCAGAGACGCAAATCCTCTCTGTCGCCCCCAGAGGAACCCGGGCCATTCATTCCATCTCACAGGGTCCATCCAGTCCCCAGGGTAATTTACACACTCCTAATGCTAGGAGATCAGTCCCGGTTATAGATGACACTCTGATCTTTCTACTGTGCCCTGTTCATGCACATCTTACAGAGGCCAAAGTTTAAAAAGAGCTCAGTGTGGCTCGGTGGTTGAGCATCGACCCATGTACCAAGAGGTCATCGGTTTGATTCCCGGTGATGACACATGTCCAGGTTGTGGGTTTGATCCCCAGTGGGGGACAAGCTGGAGGCAGCCAATCGATGTTCTCTCTCATTGATGTTTCTCTCTCTCTCTCCCTCTCCTTTCCTCTCTCTCTAAAAAGTAAATCAATAAAGAAAAAAAAATCATAAGAGCTCTCAAATTCTTAAGACTTTATTTAAATAAAGTTGATAAAAGCTTTGAAAAAATGCCTTTATTGCTCTGAAATTCTCCATATTAATCATTTGCTCAAATAGGAGGAGCATTGCCGAAGCTTTGGCATTTGTTTCTGTATATCATGATTTGGGGGTGGGAGGGCCATGAAAATTACTTTTCAAATAGTTAATCTGAAGTTATAATATATTCAGGGTTTTGAGCAACTTCTTTTCTATACACAGTGATAGGCAAAATGTTTCACTTCTCGTTTTGTGGTGAAACAAAATTAAGTCAGCCAGATTGAGACATATTTTACATCATGTGATACTTTGGGGGAGGTGTATTTGCTGAAGTTCTGTCCCCAAGTGAAGATCAAAGTGTCATCAGGGACTGTCTATTTAATTACATGAGCACGGCCTGGGGACAAAAGGTCAGTTACTGGAAGCCTGCAGGAAGTTTGCCCATCAAATACTCCATCACAAGAATCTATTCTAGTTGTTCTTTGAACCAAAAAAATAATTCACATTAATTGCATTTCTTCCTGTTGACAATTGTCACATTCGGTCTCCTATTCGTTAGAGCAGCTATGACCCCCCCCCCCCCCCAGTAATCCCATCCTTCCTTTTTCATCCCCCAGTTCCTAAAATCCTTTAACCAACGTCCATAATTTCTGGTAGAGTCAGACCCAGAACTGAGTTTTTAATGCTAAGGGAATTAAATTTTTTTTCTTTATTGAAAGAGAGGGAGGGAGAGGGAGAGAGAGAGAAACATCGATGAGAGAGAACATTAATTGGCCGCCTCCTGCATGCCCCCACTGGGGATTGGGCCCACAACCTGGGCATGTGCCACCTCTTGGTGCATGGGTTGACACTCAACCATTGAGCCACACAAACCGGGCATGGTAGGGGAATTTTTAAAAATTATACTGCCTTGGTAAGATAATAAATTCGTAATGCAAGTGGTCTCGGTTTATACATGACTACTAAAAGGTGGGTTATATGTGTGAAAAGTTTCTGGGTTCTTGGCTTCATAAATTGAGACATAGCATAGGACTTTACTATTGGTGCATAACAACTTGTCACATAGCAGCTTAAAGCAACATCCATTTACTATTTCAGAGTCCTGTGGTCAGACATGGCATGGCACGACTGTGGTCTCTGCTCAGGTTGCCACAGGGCGCTGGCTGGGCTGCATGTTTGTCTGGGAGGCTCTGTGGAAAAACCCACTCCCAGGCTCATCCTTGCTGCGGGCACAATTCGCTTCCTTGTGTTCGTAGGACTGAAACCTCTGTTTCCTGGCTGGCTATCAGCTGAGCCCCTCCCTGTCCCTGCAGGCACCGCGATCCTCCTCAAGTGGCCCTTCTGTTTTCAAGTCAGCAACAGTTTGTTGAGTCCTCAACTCTCGTTGACTCTTTCTGACTTCCTCTTCCTCCCCCCGGAGAGTTCTCTGCTTTAGATGAGGTCCCCCTAGTTCACCCCCCTATTTGAAAGTCAGCTGTGCCATTGAATAGAACACAGACCGAGGGACTGACATCTCGTATGGTCGAGGTTTAGGAGAGGACACCTTCGGGGACACGCAGAGAGTCTGCCTACTTCACACGGGAATCACCAGGGGAACAGACTCACCCTGGGCGTACACAGCAAGTGCGGGTGGTTCTGCCCAGCCTGGCTTCACCAGCACAACAGGGAAACAGCAACCGTGGGCTTCAAAAGGGTAAGATGCTACAGCTGCTGAACTCGCTCCATCGCGCAGCTCGTCCTGTGCAGTGACTGACCTCACTAACTAGTGTTTGCTATTCTTTATTGGGCAACCTTGGGCTGTGAGTGATTATAACGGACTTTCCCAGAGTGTTTTAGCTACTAATTGTGCCTGTGTAATCATATTAAAACATTAAGACCATTTTTGAAGGGGTAAAGTGAATTATTTCAGTGAAAACTTTTTATTTAAAAATATTTTGTTTGTATGATCTCGCTTATTTGTGGAATATAATGAACATAACAGTGTTAGGAATGGGGTAGTCTCAGAGATGTGGAAGTGGGGTACAGACTGACAATCCCCAGAAGAGGGGGTGGTGGGGGAGAGATAAACCACAGAACTTGTATGCATGTGTGCATGAACAGTGGACATGGACAACAAAGCTGGGGACAGGGTGGGGAGGGTGGGGGAGGGGGGAATCAGTGTGGGAAAAAGTAGAAACATCCATAACAAAAATTAATTAATAAAAAAAATATATTTTGTTTGCCCAGCCTGTATGGCTCAGTGGTTGAGCATCGACCTATGCACCAAGAGGTTGCTGGTTCGATTCCCCGTCAGGGCACATGCCCAGGTTGTGGGCCAAATCCCCAGTGTGGGGCATGCAAGAGGCGGCCAGTCGATGTTCTCTCTCATTGATGTGTTTATCTCTCTCTCCCTCTTCCTTCCTCTCTTTCTTTCTTTCTTTTATTTTTTTTTATCCTCACCCGAGGACATTTTTTGATATTTTGTTCAGATAGAGTGGGAGGGAGAAAGAGAGAGAGAAACATCGACGTGAAAGGGACACACTGAGTAGTTGCCACCCGCACAGCCCAACCAGGGCCGGGGATAAACTGCAACCGAGGTACGTGCCCTTAGTGGGAACCGAACCCGGGTCTCTCTGGAGCGCAGGCCGACGCTCTAACCGCTGAGCCAAACCGGCCAGGGCCCTTCCTCTCTTTCTAAAGCTCAATAAGGGAAAAATTTTTTTAAAAAGAAAGAAAAAAAAATGTGAAAAAATATAAATAATTTAGGAGCAGAGAACTGTATTTTATAGAATCTTTAACTATTTATTAATTTGTTAAAGTGACAGGTAAGGCACTCACCTTAGAAAATGGCAGTCCCAAATATAAAACATTTACTTCCTATCTCATTCCATTAGAAATCAATTATTGGTATTACTGCAAGAGAGGTAAACTATTTTCCTAGTAAAAAAAAAAATCTATAATTTCTCTCTTTTAAAATCTGCTAATATTTTCAGTTTCACTAACTCTATGTATAACTCCATTAAGTGGCCTTTTTTTTTGTATCCTCACCAGGGGACATTTTTCCATTTTTTGTTCAGATAGAGTTGGAGGGAGAGAAATGAATAGAGAGAGAGAGAGAGAGAAATACCAATGTGAAAGGGACACATCGAGTGGCTGCCACCCGCACAACCCAACCAGGGCCGGGGACAAACTACAACCGAGGTACGTGCCCTCAGCGGGAACAGAACCCAGGTCTCCCTGGACCACAGGCCAATGCTCTAACCGCTGAGCCAAACTGGCCAGGGCTTAACCGGCCTTTTTTATTTCATTCTATAGTGTGCTTTATTCCACAGTGTGACTGTCTCCACTAGGAGCCAGTGAGAGACTTCACATCACAGCCTATCATTTCTTCTAGCTTCCTATATAGCTTTTATTCATTTATTTTTATTTATTCATAACTATTTTTTCAGTGTCTCCTATGCTCTAGGTACTACTGACCAAGCAGATGGACTTGCTATCATCTCAACAGGTATTCTCCTCTTCGTTGTCTCAGACCTTCAAGGTCAATGTCATCTTGCACTGAATGCTCTGCCAACACCTATCTTGTACACTTTCAACCTTGTTTCTCAGCCTTTCCATCTCCACTCCTCTTTGGCCTTCACACAAACAAGGAATGCCAATGACATCTGGTGATATCCCCCCATTATCCTTGCTGACAGTCTGGCTTGGTGTTATGGTCTGAATATTTATGTCCTCCTGACAATTCAGGTGTTGAAATCCTCCCCTTTGATGTGATGGAACTTTGGGAGGAGATGGGACCTCTGGGAGGTGCTTAGGCCGTAAGAATGGAGCCCCCATGAATGGGATAAGTACCTTCTAAAAGAAGCTGGAGAGACCCTTGCCTCTTGCACCACGGGACAACAGAGAGAAGGCTATCGGCCGGGAAGAGACTCTCACTAGCACAGGACCATGCTGGCACCTTGACCTGGGACTCCACAGACTCCAGAACAGTGAGAAACACATTTCTGTTGTTCTGTCGTTCAAGGCCAGTCAGTGGCATTCTGTCGGAGCAGCCTCAACGAAGACAGCGGGGCGTGCTGCCCATGCGAGACCAAGAAGGAAGCCAAGAGCCGCTACCGCAGCTCATTCATACAGAGTGCAGGCTGCTGTTGGCACCAGGGCTGAAGCTCCAGTTAATATTTACCATTCGGGGAATTTGTGACATGTTGCTGGCAGAGCAAACAGTGCCATCTAGAGCGTGCGTGACCCTAGCCTGCTGATGAAGCCCCAGGAGATGATTGAACCAATGTTGCATAACCTCTCGCGCACAGTGACGATGGAAGCAAAGATGCTCTTTTCCCAGGCTCCACCCCCAAGAAAACATTCTTAGCCAATTCCCTCTCTCTTCTTATTTTCTAGTTCTAGACTTAGAAACTTCTTTTTGGAAGCATGCTTGGGCAATCAATGTCTTGTACTTAGTTTATGCCCAATAAAGCTGATTACTTTTTTATCATGAATACTGCCTTTTCTTCTTTTAAGACTGTATCTGACTACTTTTAAAAATGTGCCACATTTAAAAATGTGGTTTCCCTATGAAAACGGCATAAAATTTACATTACATTTAATCAGGAGAAATACTACTGAATCTATACAAAATAATGGTGTTAGTAAAATCACAAAAATATGTCATACCCTTAAGAAAAGAATACTACCTCTAAACCAGGTTTAAAAAAATAATTGCAAGATCTATTATTTTTATTTACAATGAATTATTTTTAGGTCAGAAATGGTCCTTACCATATATTACCAAATTAATATTAAACAACAATTAGTATTAAAATCTATGCACTTATTTTTTAGTGTTAAAAATTTCCAACATATATAAAATGAATAGGAATAGGATATGCTCATCAACAGTCAACAATTATGAAATTTGACATACTTGTTTGGTTATTTTTAAAGATCTGATCTTATTTATCACCAGTAAAATACATTTCTAAATGTAGTGAACTTTCAATAAAAAGTTTCAATTTGGTGGTAAATGTTTATTAACATTATTAAAAGAGAGGACCTTAGCCCTGGTTGATGTGGCTCAGTTGGTTAGAGTGCTGTCCCGAGCATCAAAGAGTCTCAGGTTCGATTCCCTGTCAGGGCACATACCCAGGTTGTGGGTTCATTCCCCAGGAGGCAACTGCTTGAGTCTCTCTCTCTCATATTGATGTTTCTCTCTCTTCCCTGCCTCTAGAATCACTGAAAAACACATCCTCGGGTGAGGATTAAAAGAAGAGAGAGAGAACCTCAGCCTCGGTAAACGTCAAGGAGAACTATATTCTTGTTTTTGTGTGCGGCAGCTATTGGTGGAAAAAAGGGGGATTTCAGCTAAAGCACAAACACAGTTAAGTATGTAGAGTTTGGGGGGACATCATAATAGATATCTCACATTTTTTTGCACATGTATCATGTGCCAAGCACTGTATTAAGAGCTTTGTAAGTACCCAGTCTTCAAACAACCTTCATAGGCATTCTTATTGTCTCCATTCTGTACATTAGGATGCTGAAGCTGAGTGATCAGTACAGTTAACCAGCAAGCCGTAGTCAGGCATTGTTGTTAAACTTACATTAGATTTCTATAAATGATGTTTCAAAGGATGAAAAAATGTATGCAATAATCAATACATGGTATATAATAACATTGTAAACAGTCATTGTTTAAATTAATGAATGTCTGTATGAACAAGAGGACTTAATGAATGTCTGTATGAACAAGAGGACTCAACCCTCAGGGGAGATACAGTAACAACCTGCAGGTCACAAGAAGCCCACACAGTTCCTGGGACCAAAGGGGGTAGGAGTAGGGAGGTTCTAAACAAACAAAAAAAAACACCCGGGGAATTTAGAGGACATTTATTAAAGTGTCTAGGATTTCAAGTCCACATTTCTGCAGTTTCTGTATATAACAAATTAAATAAATATTTCATCTTATTGGCTTTATTGTTAAACTGATAATTTATAAATATGGTCTATAAGCAATAAAAATAGTGACTTACGTGTCAACCGAAATAAGTTTCTTTTCTCCATTGTCAGGGGCATAATTCCAAGTTGTTTCCACAATTCCAATGTAATAATGCTTCTCCTTTGCCCAGGCTGTAGCACTATACAAAAACAGAAAAATACCCAGCAACAGAGTCTGCATTTTCCCCTCTCAGCACAGGAGCAACGCAGTGAAATCAGGAGCAGGCAGTTTTATGACTAAGGCTTTCTTCCTTTATTTGCTTGATTGACACAATTTAACGTTGCATAAGAGTAAATTGTTTCGTTAAAGCAAGTAACATTTTCCTTCCACTTCAGTTCAGTTCTGGTAAACCCAGGAAAAAAAAAATCGTTTTCCTTTGCCAAGCTTCTCTGATTACAAATAAAAAGTCAACAGTGACTGCTGGGGGCCTAGAGAGTGTCTAAGCCCAGCTGCTGGCATCCGTTGTGTCCAGTCCAGAGGGGCAGACGTGGCCTCCCAATGCTGCTTTTGTCCCCCCAACAATGAACCACAATGTCCTGCGTACTGTGGACTTTCACTGAACCAGGATGAAAAGTATGCCAAGTGGATCAAAACCTGTGGCTCTTTCCTTCTGAAAAGCCTAACAATACTTGATTGCCACTTTTAAGATCCGGAACACGGTCTTCACCATGCCAAACCCAAGTACCTCAAACTAAAATTGTATTTGGAAGGATCTCTGTGTTTTGTAAGTCCTGAGCACATTTACATGGAACTGTGCAGATCGCTCTGCACTGCTGTGTGCACCCAGGAGCAGAGCACCCTGGAGGCTGATCATTCTGTGCTAACCACCCAAGGGATCAGGCATAAATCAACCTGGCTTCAAAGGGCAAAGGCGGGTCTTAGTAAATGCCGGGAGGGCTCTGTTCTTTAACCTGGGATTTCTGCCTTTGACACGGAAACATCAACTTCAGGGTAAAAGACTTTTTTAAGAAAAATATCCTGTCTTTGGTCATGACATATTTGTCCAAAAATATAAGGCAGTTTTTTTTTTCTTAGCTGAAGAGAATCCTGATGGTAGCAGCAGTGCACGTTTTGTGCTAATATAACCTTTGCCTCTAGAATTCCGCAATGGGTTCGTATTTGCGAAAAGTTGTGTAAAGAAATAGATCGGGAAAGCAGGAAGTGCCTGATGTTTGAACAGTTCATTCATTTAATAGAGTTACTGAGGGGTCCGACTGAGCCAGGGCCAGCTGCTGGACACTGGGGACAAAACAGTGAATGTCTACCCTCCTCAACTCCCACCGCACTTCAGAGAGAAGGACAATGTTCAGGTAGAGTGAAAGACCTGGTATCAGCAGCGAGGGCTACGGAGAAAAATAAATTGGGGAATAATGAAAACAACAGGGTGAAGATCAGACTCTGCTGGCACCACCGGACCTCAGGCGAGATGCTGAACCAGATGGTCAGTTTCCTCACCTGTAAAACCTCCTTCTCCGAGGCCTGTTGTACACGCTTGGAATGATCCCCGCCAAGGCACGTAATGGAGATTTCCTTTCTCCAGCTGGTAATGATTTTAACTAGCTGTCTGGTACGGGAAACTGAGACACAGTGCCACCCAGGATGTCCCAAGAACATGTTCTAGGGCCACCTTAAATGACTGTGCCCTCCTGCCCTGGCCGGTTTGGCTCAGCAATTAGAGTGTTGGCCCGAGGACAAATGAGTTGCAGGTTTGGTTTCGGTCAAGAGCATGTACCTCGGTTGTGATTTGTCCCCGGCCCTGGCTGGGGTCCTGCAGGAGGCAGCCACTTGATGTGTTCCTTTCACACAGGAACATTGATGTCTCTCTCTCTCTCTTCCTCTCCCTCCCTCCCGCTCTATCTGAACAAAAATAAAGAAATGTCCTGGGGTGAGGATAAAAAAAAAAAAAGACTGTGCCCTCCTGCCCACTGAAAGGACTTGAGTGGGACCAAAATCTTGCCCAGACTTCACTGGTCAAACTCTGTGCCTTGCAAGATGCTGTTTTGTTTTGTTTTTAAATATAGAATTGTAAGCCCAGCCAGTGTGGCCCAGTTGTTGAGCGTCGACCCTGCACCAAGAGGTTGCTGGTTCGATTCCCGGTCAGGGCACATGCCCAGGTTGTGGGCTCAATCCCTAGTGGGGGGCATGCAGGAGGCGGCCCATCGATGTCTCTCTCTCTCTTCCCTCTCCCTTCCTCTCTCTCTCAAAATCAGTGAAAAATATATTTAAAAATAAAATAAAAAATAGGTATAGACTTGTACACTTGACGCCTATGTGGTCGTATTAACCAATGTCACCCCAATACATTCACTAAAAATTTAAAAATTAAATAGATAAAAATCGGTCCACACAGACCGGGCATCTTTCAGCAGTTCGTTCTCCCAGAGTGAGGGGCACTGGCTCCTCAGGGGCACGGAGCCCTGTGTGAGCGGGTGACCGTCCGGGCACCACCTTCCCCTTCTCTGCTCCACGCTCGGTCCAGCCCTGGGGCGAGAGGATGGCGACAGAGCGGAGCACCAGCGACACCCTGAAGTCACTGCTCCCACACATCCTCCCCGGAAACTGCTCCGAGTGCTCCGCGGGCCCAGCACGCACGCCCGCAGCTCCACGCCCCTGGGGCTCGGGAGGCTCAGCAGGGCCCCCGCCCAGCGCAGGGAGCACTTGACGGCGAGATGCAGGAAGGGCCATAAAGTCCGATTTCCGCCCTGTCCTGTGACAGTCACCTGTCCTATTAAAAAGCATCCCAGAAAGTGGAGAGAATGTTCTGAGCCTCAGGCCAGGCTGAGTAAGCAAGACCCCTGGGGACTGGTAAGCAGCCAGCCCTGGGAGGAGTCTGTTAACACCACAAACCAGAGTTGGTAGGAAGAGTGAACTTCGAATAACGTTGCTGTTGAGAATTTCTGCATTCGAAACAGGGCGTCGCGACCGGCACAGGGGCAGGCGGCCGCCAGGAGCGGCTCAGCCCACTGGGACCACTGTCGTGCAGGAGAGGGAGCTCGGGGCACCAGCAGTCTGCGTTAGCGGGTCCGTCGGGTCTTCACCTCGGATCCCCGGCACATGGTGGTTTGTTACACATGACTGCTGTGTGCCTCCGTTAACTGTCTCGCCACCTGGGTTACATAGCACACGTTTTCATCCTGTCCCACAATTTCTTTCCTCGTCGTCTTAAAGAGTCCTGATCGGGGCGCGTCTTATCGGCATTTAGCAAGCAAGATGCTGGGGCTGGCCCGGGCTGGTGTGATCAGTGGTTAGAGCGTCGGCCTGTTCCCGGGAGGGACTCAGGTTTGACTTCCGGTCAGGGGCACATACCTGGGTTGCAGGTTGGATCCCAGCCCCAGATGGGGCGTGTGCAGCAGGTGCCTCTCTCATATCAATGTTTCTCTCTCTCTCTCCCTTCCACTTTCTCTAAAAAAAGATAGTCAACAAGCCCAGCTGGTGTGGCTCAGTGGTTGAGTGTCGACCCTGCACCAAGAGGTCACTGGCCCGATTCCCAGTCAGGACACATGCCCAGTTGTGGGCCAAATCCCCAGTGGGGGGCATGCAGGAGGTGGCCACTCGATGTTCTCTCTCATCGATGTTTCTATCTTTCCCTACCTCTCCCTTCCTCCCACTCTCAAATCAATAAAGAAAAAAAAAATCTTTAAAAAAAAAAATCAATGGAAAAAATGTCCTTGAGTGAGGATTAGCAACAACAACAAAAGATTCTGGGGCTGCTAATGGTTAGAGTCAAAGCAGCCATCATCCTTACAGAGCATCAGTTCAGCTTTCTGTCTGGCAAGAGGCAAACTACCTCCACCGTTCCCGCCTGCACCTGCCAGTTTCTTGTCCATCCGTGAGAACGGACCTTCAGCCTCTGCTCCAGGACAGCAGAATTACTGGGAAATAAACCACCAGGGACAGTCTTTCACTTTGCGACCGAGGGAGACACTAAGTATAAAATAGCAGGTCATTCTGTCCACGACCAGTCACACCACGACAGTGTTACCTTTTTCACAGAAAGTTGTTTCACTCTGGAAATTCAGGGGTCAGTGTGGTCATGTAGAGAACTTTGATAATGAGTCCACTGACTTGACCTCGCACCGGTCAGGTCATGATGATTTAGGGTAATGATGACTCAGATGGCCCCATCCCTGGGGCTGCCCATACGTGGGTCAAGGTCTTATCATCATTTCCCGGCATGCTGAAGGTCACAGGCGGAGGAAGGGAGGAAGGCCAGACTCTAATCCGGCAAAAGTCAGCCTTGACGGTGCTGGGAAAAGGGATTTTTTTTTTAATGGCATACGGATTCCAATTTCTCCTTCAAGCTTGTCTCACACAACATTGAATGAAGTGGACATCGAAGCTTATGCTTTACTAACAGTGAAACCGAATCACAACACTAGACTTATTTTTAGAAAAGATGAAAGCATAACTTATTCATGAGGTTTGACTACACAGAGCTTCAACGTGTGCCTTCTCGGAAGCACCTTTCTCCCTCGTCATTCCCAACTGCCCCCCTCTAGCCTCTGCACCCCTTCTGGGGTGCTACACTCTGCATGGCGCCGAGCACTTTGACTTGTGCCCCGGTCCTCTTGCAACCACGTTGTCTGACAAAGTCCGGATGTGGAGAAGCTTCGAGGGTGCATCTGCTAGGAGGAGGACGTGGCATGGGGTGGGATTAATCGGTACTACGTAGAATTATTATTCTACTATATGACTAACCTGGGAGTCACAAACAAGGTATCTGAAATCATGCCTCTTCGATTAAATTTGGAAGAAACCCCAGCTTCCCCTAAAACAGTCACCACTGCATGTCCAGACTGTCTTAACAATTCACTAATTCGATTAGGTAAAAATTTCCCCCGAAAGTCCCTAATAAACAACTCATGGATGAATTGTGACAAGTAGAACTAATGGAGGCACCTTATCCTCCTGTGCCTCCTCCCCAGATAGAAAGAGTATTTCAAGGGAATAAAAGAAAATTGTACCCACCTACCCACTGCTCAAGGTTTCCTTATATAGCTTATTGGATACAAGGAAAACTATGGTCCCACCTAGAGGGGCTAGAAGTATACAAAGGATTCCTGACCCTTCTTGCCCTTTACAGGAGCATATAGTGAAGATGGAATGAGAAGAGTTAACAAAGACGGACTCCACGTTCCTTACGCGAGCTTGCCTTCATGGAACGATCCGCACGCCAAGGTCCCCCTTGGTGTTTACGCACAAGGGAACAGAAGAAATCTCAATCATTGCAATTGAATAGGTTTTATAAGAAATGTCGTCCTGAGTTAATTAGGGAGGTAAATCAAAAACTAGCTGATCTAAAAGCCCAGAACTGGATTTTAAACAAAGGTCAACTATTAATCTCAGACAAAGGGCCTGTAGAAAACTCTGTCTCACCTTACAGGTTACTCTGCTCCCTTCTTTGTATCTATAAACACAAAAAGTTATCAATTCATTCTGACAAAATGAAACTAACATCCTGGTACTAGGGAATGTAACTCCCTGCTTCTTTAACCTCAAATGTTAAATGTATCCCAAAAAAGAAAATATATAAGCACATAGAAACTTGCAATAAATCGGAACCGTGTCACACAGCCTCTGAGTCGTGTGGTCGTCTGTCTCCCAGCGCCGACGCCTCCCACCTTCGGGCCCCCTGGACCCTGCTGCAGCTGGGCTTCGGCAAGGCACCCAACTGTGTGAGGAGGCAGAAGTAGAAGCTGGTGGCGGGGGGGTACACACATCACAGCTCTCACTGGGAAAGCAAGGCGGGGAGGAGTAAACAGATTAGGATTGCTGGGCTTCAACAATTCCAGCAGGTGTGGGCACAGAGACTGTCTGTAGGGGTCTGGTACGCACTTTGGGTGGCTGAGGGCAGGGGACACGGTGTCTTCGTGTGTCTTTGTGTGTGAGAGTTAGATAAAGGAGGTGGTGGGGGGTATGGACTTCTGTTTAAAAATCCTCACCCAAGGATATGTTCTCATTGATTTTAGAAAGAGATGGAGGGAGAGAGAGAGAAACATTGATCAGCTGCCTTCCATACCCACCCCAGCCAGGGACTGAACCCACAACCTCTTGGTGAAGCAGACGATGCTGCAGCCGACTGAGCCACCCAGCAGGGCAGGGTCTGAAAGCCTGGCTTACTGACAGGTTGTTCACTGTCTCTAGGAATCGACCACCTTGGGGAGGGGCAATCTTGCCCCCGATAGCAAGGCTTCCCCAGGATGTCAAAGCATCAAAATATTAAAAATTAAAAACATGGTTGATACACATTTTATATCAGAATTATCTGTTTATGTGACTGTCTCCTCAGTTAGACTGGGCCTCCTTGGGACCAATGCTTATGCCTTGTTTTGTGTTGAATCCTAGGCACTTAGCACAGTGCTTGTCACATGGCTTCATACACACTGATGGAGTAAATAAATGTAAGCTATAATCACAGTCACTAATGTTTGTTAAATGATTACTAGATCACTTCCGGTCAGGATGGCGGGTAGGTAAATGTGGTCTCACCTCCTCCCCCAACCACATTAAAATTACAACAAAACTACAACACAACCATCGCTCAGAACCGCCTGACATCAAGCTGAAGGGAAGTCCTACAACTACGAGATTAAAGAAGAACCACATGGCCCTGGCCGGTTTGGCTCGGCGGTTAGAGCGTCGGCCTGCGGTCCGGAGAGACCCGGGTTCGGTTCCCGCTAAGGGCACGTACCTCGGTTGCAGTTTGTCCCCGGCCCTGGTTGGTCGTGCGGGTGGCAGCCACTCTATGTGTCCCTTCACGTCGATGCTTCTCACTCTCTCTCCATTCCTCTTTCTCCCTCCCATTCTATCTCTACAAAAAAATGGAAAAATATCCTCGGGTGAGGATAAAAAAAAAAAAAAAAAAAGTAAAAGAATAACCACATGGAGACTGGTAGGAAGCTGGTCCCACACCCACGTGTGGCGGATAAAAATCAGGGGACACCTCGGCTGGGAGGGTCCCCCCTGAGGACTGAGGGGTCGCCGTCCCACAAAAGACACCCCGCTCAGGGTCCCAGTGCCAGGAAGAGAATCCCCATCACTTCTGGCTGGAAAACCAGCGGGAACTGAGGCTCAGGGAGGCTGAGGCGGCTGGAGCCCCAGGCAGCTCCTCTTAAAGGGCCCACGCCTGAACTTATTCAGACCTGCTCCCTCTGAGATCAGAGGGGAGGCAGCTTGAAAGGCACCAGAGACATACAGGGAAGAACTGAGCTGTTTGGTCTCAAGATGAGGGCTGGAGAGGCAGCTTTCTCTTGGACAGATGTACTGGCATAGGCCTTATTCCTTTGGTGAGCCCTTCCCCCACAGGACAGGCAGAAGGCCACCATATCTGGGATTCCAGCAACCTGGCTCACACTGTTTACCCAACCCTGGTGATTCCCTAAGGCCCTGCCCCACCCAACTTTCAGGCCCAACCAAGCTGTTTCCAAAGGCTTTACCACAGGATTGGCCTGTCTTTGATCCTGCTTCAGAGTTTCCTAAAATCTCTCAAACAAGCAACATCTGACCTCAGCAAGCCCCATACCTCTTGTTAAGTGGCCCCAGGCCTGGCACTAGAAGCAGCCAGCCTTGGTTCACAACTTGGCTTTTCCTGGACACCTCCAAGCCCAGCGCGAGAAGCAGCCATCTGCAGATCACTCTGTAGCTTATGCCTGGTGGCCCTGGATAGAACACAGGCAGTGGCTGACCTTGCCCCAGAGCCAGCACACCCAGTGGACAGCTTCAGACCATGTCGAAGAACCACCACCTAACCACCTCCACAAGTGACACCCTCAATGAGCGAACTCAGTGAATACTAGAGCCCTGCTGAAGTCAGTCTTGCTCTGTGTGGTGGGCCCTGCACAGCTGATCCTCCAAGGGACTCAGAGGCCAGTGGTCAGTGGGCACAGCCAGTCCTTGCAGCTGATCAGCCTGAGTAAACCCCTCCCACTGGTGTGCCAACAGCAAACAAGACTCAATTACAACAGAAGGGTGTACAGTCCACACTAGGGGTGCACCTTGATGGCCCAGCTGGGGTGATCAGGGAGAATGTGCCACTGGATCCTACAGGACACCTACAATAATAGGCCATCCTACAAAACCTAGGAAACATAGCAACCCTGCCTAATACATGGAAACAATCACATGGAAGCAGCCAAAATGAGGAGACAAAGAAACATGTCCCAAATGAAAGAAAAAAACAAAACTCCAAGGAAAGAACTAAACAAAATGGAGATAAGCAATCAATCAGATACGAAGTTCAAAACACAGGTTATAATGTTGCTCAAAGGACTTGGTGAGACATTCAAGGAACTTTGTGAGACCTGCAAGGAACTTAAGGAGACCTTCAAGAAACTTAGTGAGAACATCAACAACATAAAAAAGGACTAGTCAGAAATTAAGGATGCACTAACTGAAATAAAGAATAATTTACAGGGAAACAATAGTAGAGTAGGTAAAGCCAAGAAGCAAACCATCAATTTGGAATATAAGGAAGCAGAAAACACCCAACCAGAACAGGAAAAAAAAAAAAAAAAAAGAATCCAAAAAATGAGGATAGTGTAAGGAGCCACTGGGACAACTGCAAGTGTGCCAACATTCACATCATAGGGGTGCCTGAAGGAGAAGAGATAGAGCAAGAAATTAAAAGCCTATTTGAAACAATAATGACAGAAAATGTCCCTAACTTGGTGAAGAAAAACAGGCATACCAGCCCAGGAAGCACAGAGAGTCCCAAATAAATTGAACCCAAAGAGGTCCACACCAAGACCCATCATCAAAATGCCAAAGGTTAAATACAAAGAGAGAATCTTAAAAGCAGAGAGAGAAAAGCAGTTTGTTACCTACAAAGGAGCTCTCATAAGACTGTCAGTTAATTTCTCAAAAGAAACTTTGCAGGCCAGAAAGAAATGCCAAGAGATATTCAAGGTGATGAAAAGCAATGATCTACAACCAAGATTACTCTGTCCTGCAAAGTTATCATTTAGAATCAATGGACATATCAAGAGTTTCCCAGACAAGAAAAAGCTAAAGGAATTCATCACCACCAAACCAGTATTATATGAAATGTTGAAGGGTCTTCTTGAAGGCAAAGAACAGAAATATGAACAATAAAATGGCAATGAATACATATCTATCAACAATTGAATCTACAAACAAAATGAGTAAGCAGAACAGAAACAGACTCATAGATACAGAGAAATTTTTGTTGCTTACCAGATGGGTAGGGGCTGAGGGAATGGGTGAAAAAGATGAAGGAATTAAGTACTGATTAGTTGTTGGACTGATGAACCTCAAAGGGAAGGGGGGAGGGAGGGCGGGATGAGATAAATCAAAGAACTTCTATGCATATATGCATAACCAATGGACACTGACAACAATGTGGGAAGGCAGGAGGGGGGCAGAACTGGGGAGGAGGGGGGTCAATGGGTAAAAAGGGGAGAAAGTTCTATAATACATTCAACAATAAAGATGAGTTAAAAAAAAAAAGAAAAATTTCCTAAACATCTAAAAAAAAAATGATTTCTGTGTGCCAGCACCGTGCCAAGGTCTAAAATTTTTATTTCCTTTAATTCTCACAACAACCAATTAGTAGTTTTTTAAATTGGTGTTATGAGGTTATTAAATAAGTTTCTTGCCATACACTTAGTGGCTTAAAACAGCATAAATTTATTATCATGCAGTTCTGTGTGTCACTGGGCACAAAGTCAAGGTATCAGTGGGGTCGCACCTTTCTGGAGGCTCTAGGGGGGAACCCACTTCCTGGTCTAGTCCAGTTTCTAGGGGGCGCTCACAGTCCTGGGCTCATGGCTCGCTCTCACCTTCAAAGCCAACATGGTAGGTTGAGTCCTTCATCCTTTGTATCACTCTGACCTCTTCTGTCTCCCTCTTCTACTATTAGGGACCCACGGTGGTAGTCCTGGATAGTCTATTTCATGGTTAGTTAGTTAGCAACCTTAATTTCACCTGCAACATAATTAGGATGTGAACATCTTTGGAGGGACATTCATCTGCCTATAGAATATCACAAAGGGTATTATTGTTGTTATTATTATTGTCTTCATTTTACAGATGAGGAAACAATGGATAAGAAAGATTTTATACCTTGTCCAAGACCCCGAAGCTGTCTGGCCAGAGGTGCGTTGTGGTCCTGGGGCATTAGTGCCTGGCTGCAGAACCTGGTAGGCGGGACTCCCAGTCTCTACACTTTGCAAGGATTCTGTCCAATTTCCTTGTAATTCGGCAGATTCAGAACCTTCATTTCGTTAGTTTACATAAAGTTCTGGGGGCTGATTGATTGTAAACAAACTTGGAGGAAAAAACAATATGGTAATTTATTCATTTAAAAGTCAAGAAAGATGGGCATCTATTATTGGTCTTCTAACAATTTTATTTATAGATTTACTCAGAAAATCATACATGGAACAAAGTTTCTTGCTAAGAATAGAATTTGAGCAAAAGGAATGTATATTCTTAAAGTATATTCCTTTATGTATTTTCTTTGATAAAAAAAATGTTTTATTCTTTATTGAGTTTTGAACAGAGAGGAAGGAGAGGGAGAGAGAAACATCGATGAGAGAGAACATCAATTGGCCGCCTCCTGCACGCCCCCTACTGGGGATCAAGCCCACAACCTGGGCATGTGCCCTGACCGGGAATCCAACCGATGACCGCTTGGTGCAGGGTCAACGCTCAACCACGGAGCCACACCTGCCGGGCTGATTTTTTTTTTTGCACTATCAATCTTTCTGTCTGAATAATGAGTACTAGTCCTTAGACACACGGACCTTCCAATAGTTATGCAGAGACACCTCCCACGGGCACAGTTCTGGTCCTTGACTTACCTGCTAAGCCCGCATGCAGGGGGGCTATTATAACCCAGTAATTCTCCATCTGCTAGAAGAAGGAACCTCTCCTGGGTTCCTTGAGCCTGAGTTGTTTTTGCAAAAATTCTTGAAAAGATGCATCAGCCATGACCATGAGCTTAACTAATCAGGAGATGCCAGACGGGGCGATGAGGCATTCAAGGCTAGGGTTTAGTAAATGTTAAGAAATATAAAACAAACAACTTGTGCAGCTACTAACTGCTGATATCTGCTTCTGTACACGCAGCTTGCTTGCTCTGCTAAACTCTTGAGTGACCCCTGTCCTATATAAGCAACCCTCCCCCTGAGCTCGGGGCTGCAGTTCTCCTCTGTGGAGGTTGGCTGCAGTCCCTGCGCAGCTAATAAAGCTCCTAATATTCAAAATTACTTGATGTCTGAGTGAGGATGACTCTCCTGGGTTACAACAGGGCGGCAAGGCAGCTGAAGCCTAAGCAAGTCCCCTCCGCTTGCTCCCAGCACAGGACCAGCCTGGAAGCGAAACTACAGGACATTCGGCTTGAAAACCCACCGGAAGATAGCTGATTGGAAACACTGCCAGCGGGGAGCGGGAGGGGACAGGCGAGGACCTGGAGTGGGCCACCGGACTCCCGCAGGTGCGGCAGCTCCTGGCCCGGGAGCGGGGACTCGGCCCACACAGGGATCCCCTGAGAACAGCAGAGAAGGGACGGGGAGCCCACGCAGCCTCGGGCCGTGGGAATCAGGGGGGATTCAGCCCCCTGGGGACTCCCCACTATCCCAGACTGGAAGCAAGTGCGTGGTTACAACACCAGCCCGGGAAGCTCGGCCTCACTGTGGGCGCCGGGAGGGGTCACAGAGCAGAACTGTGTGCTGTGTACCCAGGAGGGGCCGGGGCGGATCGCCCAGCAATGAATCTGAGGGGCGATTATTCGCTGAAAGACCTTTGGCAGGGGCTAGTTGAGGTGCCCCGGGAAAGACTCGCTCCTCCCCACCTCGAGCGAAGAGGAGCATCCCCTCCCCCATCGGGGGAGCGGCTCTGGGCTGGAAATTGGCCCCGGTGTCTGGGCCTGGCCGTGCTGGGCATGTCTGGCTCAGTGGGAGCCTGGGCCGACCCCTCCCCCACCCCTCCCAGTGAGAGCCAGCCAAGCAGGTGGTCTCATTTTTTCTTTCTCCTTTTCTTCTCTCTATCCTCCAATGCTTGGGGTGGTGACCAGGGGGTGTCAGCGACCCCGGCAGAGCTGAGGCATCGGAAGGAGAGAAAGAGACTGCCTGCCCCTCCTGTAAGCTACAGGCACCAAACCCAACACAAATCTTTTTAAACCATCCTAACTGGACCGGATTACCCCCAGAACCCAGTGCTAAGGGGAAGGGAAAGTAGCCCAGAACAAATTCATTCAAGCTTTGAGCCCCAAAGCAGACTCAGCCCCTGGGCCAGGGAAGGCCACCCGCTGCACCTCCTGGGATCCAGCCCTTCAGGGCTTCAGCAGGAGGCCGGGCCAGATAGGACCAGTGATTCACATTGGC
Source organism: Molossus molossus (assembly GCF_014108415.1). Lineage (NCBI taxonomy): Eukaryota > Metazoa > Chordata > Mammalia > Chiroptera > Molossidae > Molossus > Molossus molossus. The sequence goes on from NW_023425388.1 coordinate 114,477,528, forward strand.
CTGAACCAGAGAACTGCTCAAGAAATCGGGGACCCACACGCCAAGGGGACAGATGTGACAAAATCAGAGCAAAATCCAGGAGCTCCACAAACAGCAGATCCAAGGTTTTTGTTTTTTGTTGTTGTGTAAGTGGGTTTTAAAATTTTTTTATTTCAAATTAAATTTTTTTCTTCTTTTCTTTTCTAATTTTTTTTTACTTTTCTATTCTATATTTTATTTAATCTCGCATTATTACTTTCTAAAACTATTATTATTATTTCAGTCATTATTTTCCATACTTACCCTATTTTTGGTCTCTGCCTTATTTACTTTGAGATATATATATATATATATATATATATATATATATATATTTTTTTTTTTTTTAATCCTCACCCAAGAACATTTTTGCATTCATCTTCAGACAGAGTGGGAGGGAGAGAGGGAGGAAGAGAGAGAGAGAAACATCGATGTAAGAGAGACACATCGACTGGCTGCCACCCACACGACCCCAACCAAGGCCAGGGACAAACTGCAACCGAGGTATAAGTCCTTAGTGGGAAGCAAACCCGGGACTCTCTGGTCCGTGGGCCAATGCTCTAACCACTGAGCAAAACCAGCCAGGGTTGATACTCTTTTTTATTTTTCTCCCTCTCCTAACTCTTTTGGTCTCACACCTGCTAATATTCTTCATGTGTGTGTATTTACTGTTTGTTTTTTGTCTTTTAATCTTTTGTTGAGGCTGGTGCTTTTATCACTGTTGATGTTGGTATTTTTTCAGGTTCTTTTTGGTTTGGTCTGGGTTTGCCTTGCCTTTACTTTCATATTTTTTTCTCCCCCTTCTAATTATTTTGGTTTCATGCCTCCTAGAATTCTTGTGTGTGTGTGTGTGTGTGTGTGTGTGTGTGTGTGTGATTTTCATTTGTTTGTCTTTTTTGTTTTTTCATCCTCACCCAAGGACATTTTTGCATTTATCTCCAGATACAGCTGGAGAGAAGTGGGGAAGAGAGAAAAAGAAACATCAGTGTGAGAGAGAAACATCGATGTGAGAGAGACACATCGAGTGGTTGCCCCCCACATGACCCCAACCAGGGCCGGGGACAAACTGCAACCAAGGTACGTGCCCTTAGCGAGAACTGATCCTGGGAATGTCTGGTCTGCAAGCCGACGCTCTAACCACTGACCCAAACCGGCCAGGGCTCATTTGTTTGTCTTTTAATCTTTGGTTGAGGCTATTGCTTTTATTATTGTTGATGCCAATTTTTTTTTTGGGGGGGGGGGCGGTTCTTTTTGGTTTGGTCTGATTTTGCTTTGTTTGCTTCTTTCAACACCTATATAACAGTTGGCATAACAAATTTGGGGTTGAGGCTCACAGACAACACTGAGGACTGAGGCCATCTATAAATGGACAACGTCAGTCAAGATCCAAATTCAACGGGAGAGCCCACATATCCCATACAAGGGTCATTCCTAGAGTACCCAATTCAGAAGGTCAAGGAGACTACTCCACTGGGTCCCACAAGAAGGCCACCACACCAAGACTGGAGGCATAGCAGTTTTATCTGCTACACACTGACCTGCTGACATGTACCAGTGCTTCACTACTAGAACTACTAGAGTGTTAAAATGGTGAGACAAAAAAACAATCCCCAAATGAAAAAAGGAGAACAACCAGAAAAGGAGCTACTTGAAATGGAGGCAAGCAGTTTTCAGATAAAGAATTCAAAGCAATGGTTTTAAGGGTGTTCAAATAACTTAGTGAGAATTAAAAGCAACTTAATGAGAATTATAAATAGCTCAGTAGGAACTACTACAGGACAAAAATAGGTAGAAGCTATGAATAAAAATCAAGTGGAAATGAAGAATAACATAGCTGAAATAAAAAAAATACTCTGGAAGGATTTAATAGTATATTAGAAGAAGCTGAAGACCAAATCAGTGAGTTAGAAGACAAGATAGAAAAAAAAAAAAAAACAAAAACACCCAATAAGAGCAGCAAATGGAAAATAAATTAAAACAGGAGGAGAGTTTAAGGGCACTCTGGGACAATATGAAATGCAACAACATTCACATCATAGGAGAACCAGAAGGAGAAAAATCAGAGAAAGGAAGAGAGAACCTGTTTGAAGAAATAATGACAGAAAACTTCTCTAACCTGGTGAAGGAAAAAATCACACAGTTCAGGAAATACAGAGAATCCCAATGAAGATGAATCCCAAAAGACCCCAAAACTGCAGAATATACATCCTCAACTGCACACAGCACATTCTCAAAGATAGACCACATGTTAGGACAAAAACTAAGTCTTTACGAGTTCATGAAGATTGAAATCAGCTAACCTGGTTTGGCTAGAGCATCAGTAAAGAGTGAAGATTAGATTGTAGGAACAAAAAAAATAGAAGCAATGTTTCGAAGACCTGTATTACAGGTGCTTCATAAATTTGTAAGACATGAGTCTGAAATAGTAAGCAGCTTGGTTCTTGAAAGATTTCTGAATCATGTGCAGTTGCTTGGGCGAGTGGGTCAGGACCCTGTCATGAGACAGGTGGAAGGGAAAATCCCAGTCACAATATTTTCTCTAGCAACCAATGAGATGTGGAAATCAGGAGACAATGAAGCATACCGACCTTGGTGACCTCAGTCAAAAGACAACATGGCACAGAATTTCAGTATTCTGACCAGGCCTCAGAGATGTGGCATATCAGTATGTGAAAAAGGGGTCTCGAATGTTTGTGGAAGGGAAAGTAGACTACAGTGAATACATGGATAAAAATAATGTGAGGCCACAAGCAACAACAATCATAGCTGATAACATTATATTTCTGAGTGACCAGACAAAAGAGAAGGCATAGAGTGGACCATTCTTCTTCGGCCAGTGTTTGGTACAGTCTCATTTCCGAATCATGTGTAGTCTTTATAGTATCTAAGGATAATAATTAAAATATTCATTCATATATATATATACATATGAAGATTGAAATCATATCAAGCATCTTCTCAGATCACAATGGCATGAAACTGGGAAACAATAATAAAGACACTCAAAAACATGCAAACATATGAAGGCTAAATATACAAAATATATGGCATACAGTGAAAGCAGTCCTCAGAGAGACGTTCCCAGCATTCCCAGTCTACCTCACAAAACAAGAACATTTTCTAATAAACCATCTAACCCTACAACTTATAGAATTAGAAAGAGAACAAAAAGAAAAAACCCAGAGTTAGTAGAGGAAGGAAATAATAAAAATCAGAGTGAAAATAAATGACATAGAGACTAAAGAAACAAATGAAACATTACAAAACATTAATGAAACCAAGAGCTGGCTTTTTGAAAGGATAAACAAGATTGATCAACCTTTGTCCAAACTCACCAAGAAACAGAGAGGACCCAAACTAATAAAATCAGAAAGGAAAGGAAGTAAAAACTGACACCACAGACAAACAAAGAATAGTAAGAAAATATTATGAACAAGTATATGCCAACAAATTCAACAAACTAGGGGAAGTAGACAAATTTCTACAATCATAGTTTTCCAAAACTCAACTAGGAAGAGTCGGAAAACCTGAACAGACCAATACCAACTAACAAAATAGAAGTAGCAATCAATAAACTCCCAGGAAACAAAAGTCCTGGTCCAAATGGCTTTATAGGGCAGTTTTACCAAACATTCAAAGAAAAACTAATACCTGTTCTCTCAAACTATTCTAAAAAATTCAAGAGGAAAAAAAGACTTCCAAGCTCTTTTTATGAGGCCAGCATAATCCTAATCCCAAAACCAGATAAAGACATCACAAAGAAAGACAATTACAGACCAATATTCCTGATGAACATAGATGCCAAATCCTCAACAAAATATTAGCAAATCAGATCCAGCAATATATTTTTAAAAATTATTCACCACAACCAAGTGGAATGCAAGACTGGTACAATATTCTCAAATCAATAAATGTGATACAGCACAGAAACAAAATGAAAGATAAAAATCATATGATCATATCAATAGATACAGAAAAAACATGTCACAAAATCCAACACCGCTTTTTGATAAAAACTCTCAACAAAGTGGGAATAGAAGGATCATACTTCAATATAATAAAGGCCATGTATGACAAACCTACAGCCAAAATCATACTCAATGGGCAAAAACTAAAAGCATTTCCCTTAAGAACAGAACAAGAGAGGGATGTCAGTTTTAGTCACTCTTATTCAACATAGTACTGGATGTCTTAGCCACAGCAATAAGATAAGGAAAAAATAACATGTATCCAAATTGCAAAGGAGGAAATGAAACTATCATTATTCACAGATGACATGATATTATACATAGAAAACCCTAAAGATTCCACCAAAAACCTACTGAAATTACCACAACTTTTTAAAAAATATATTTTTTCCCTTATTGATTTGAGAGAGAGAAAGGGAGAGGGAGAGAGAGAGAGATAGAAACATCAGTGAGAGAGAACATTGATTGGTTGCCTCCTGCATGTCCCCCACTGGGGATCAAGCCCACAACCTGGGCTTGTGCCCTGACCAGAAATCAAACCGGTGATCTCTTGGTACATGGGTTGATGCTCAACAACTGAGCCACACTGGCCAGGCAAAAACTTACTAGATTTAATAAAAGAATTTGGCAAAGTAACAGGATACAATATTAACATCTAGAAAGTTTGACATTTTTTATACACCAATAATGAACACACAGAAAGAAAAACTAAAAAAAAAAAAAAAAAAATCCCATTTACCACTGCAGCAAAAACAATTAAGATACCTAGGAATAAACTTAACCAAGGAGGTAAAAGATCTGTTCTCAAAAAAACTACAGCACATTGAAAAAAGAAATAGAGGAAGATATAAATAAGTGGAAGCACATACCATGTTCACGGACTGGAAGAATCAACATCATTAAAATGTCCATACTACCCAAAGCAATTTATGGATTCAATGCAATCTGTATTAAAATACCAATGGCATATTTCACAGAACTAGAACAAATACTCCAAAAGTTTATATGGAATCAAAAACAACCCTGAACAGCCACAGCAATCTTGAAAAAGAAGAACAAAGTTGGAGAGAGCACAATTCCAGATGTCAGGTTGTACTACAAAGCCATTGTAATCAAAACAGCCTGATACTGGCACAGAAACAGGCATATAGATCATAGACCAGTGGAACAGAACAGAAAACTCAGAAACTGACCCCAGATATCACGCTCAATTAGTACTTTACAAAGGAGGCAGAAGCATACAATGTAGTAAAGACAGCCTCTTAAATAAATTATGTAGAAAAAATTGGACAAGTAGATGCAAACAATGAAACTAGACCACCAACTTTCAGCATACTGAAGAATAAACTCAAAGTGGATAAAAGACTTAAATGTAAGTCATGAAACCATAAAAATCCTAGAAAAAAATGTAGGCAGCAAGATCTCAGAAATCACACATAGCAGAATTTTCACCAATATATTACCTAGGGCAAGAGAAACAAAGGGAAAAAATTAATAAATGGGATTATATTAAACTAAAAGGTTTCTGCACAGCAATAACAACAACAACAACAATACCAACAACAATAAACCCCACAAATAAACAAAAAAAGCCCAGCATCCAAATGGAAAGGCAACTCACTGTATGGGAGAGCACAATTGCCAATGATATATCAGATAAGGGGTTAATTTCCAAAATATATAGAGTGCTCATACAACTCAACAAAAGGAAGACATACAATCCAGTTAAAAATGGGCAAAGAACCTGCATAACGACATCCAGATGGCCAAGCGACATATGAAGAAATGCTCGATATCACTAATCATCAGAGAGATGCAAATTAGAACAACTATGAGGTATCACCTCACTCCTGTCAGAATGACCGCCATCCACAAATCATCAAACAACAAGTGTTGGCGAGGGTGTGGAGAAAAGGGGACTCTAGTGCACTGCTGGTGGGAATGCAGACTGGGGCAGCCACTGTGGGAAACAATATGGTGTTTCCTCAAAAAATTAAAAATGGAACTTCCATTTGACCTAGTGATCACACTTTTAGGAATATACCCTAAGAAACCTGAAATACCGATCCTATAGAATACTATGCAGCTGTAAGAAAGAAAGATCTTTTACCCTTTGAGAAAACATGGAGGGACCTGGGGAGTATTATGCTAAACGAAATCAGCCAGTCAGAGAAAGACAAGTATCACATGATCTCATTTATCTGTGGAATATAATAAACAAAATAAGCTGATGAACAAAATAGATCCAGAGACATGGAAGTCGGGAAGAGACTGACAAACCTCAGAGGGAAAGGGGGTGGGGAGACCAGATAAACCAAAGAACTCGTATGTCTCTATGCATAACCAATGGACACAGACGGCGCGACGAAGGCAGGGGTGGGGGAGAAGTGGGGAGGTGGGTGTCAATAGGGAAAAAAGGAGGGACGTCTGTATTAAAGAAAATTAGTTAATTAATTTAAAAAAAGAATGTATGCAAAGCAGGGATAAATAGTGACAGGAGACTTGACTTGTGATGGTGAATACACAATATAATATACAGATGATGTATTATAGAATTATCCCTGAAACCTATAAAATTTTATTAACTGATGCCACCCCAATACATTTAATTAAGAAATTAAAGCCCTGGCCAGTTTGGCTCAGCAGTTGAGCATCGGCCTGCAGACCGGAGAGTCCTAGGTTCAGTTCCCGCTAGGGGCACTTACCACAAAAAAAAAAAAAAAAAAAAAAATTAAATATTTTTATTATTTTTAAAATTAATATTACTTTTAAATTTTTTAATGAGTTTGAGTCAAACTGATGACAATTGCCAGGAAGCAAAATCTCAAGGAACTGAGAAAAATGCTCCAGGGACTGTTTTTCCCATTATTATTATTATTATTGTTATTATTATTCTCATTATTGTTATTTGTTCATCCTCACCTGAGGAGATGCTTTCATTGATTCGACAGAGAGAGGAAGGGAGAAAGAGAGAGAGAGAGAAACATTGATGTGAGAGAGAAACATTGATCAGTTGCCTCCTGTGCACGCCCTGATGAGGGATCGAACTTGAAAGCTAGGTGTGTGCCCTGACCGGGAATGGAACCGGTGACCCTTCGGTGCATGGGATGATGCTCCTATCCATTGAGCCACATGGCCAGGGCTTGCACCTTATTTTATACATTACAATCAAAGGAGGAGGTGCAAGGAAGTTACATGAAATCCACTGGTGATAGATCAGGGAAGTGGGAGAGAGCAAAGTGAGGAAATCTCTGGGATTGGATAAAACGTAAAATGAATAGACACACATCTTTTACATTGGTGGGTATAGGATAGTTTACAGTTAAAAAATTAACACGGTAACAATAACAATGAAGGTTTTTGGTGGGAGATTGTGTCCTGAGGGGTCTGGAAAAAGAAGATTATTGTAACATTCCAAAGACATGCTATGCAAAAAGACATCGCAGATGCAAAAAGAAAATATGGTAAAGATTGATCTTTGTCAAGCAAGATACCGACCTAGGACACAACTATCTGCCTTGACTCGCTTTAGTTAGAAAGTTTTAATTTCAGATCGTCCTGTGTGGTTACTTTAGGTCTCTGAGTTTATAAACCTTCCTTGCAGGCCTTCCCTGAGCTATGAGGGTTAGTATGTGGCCCCTTTTCTCGTCAACACTTCCGCTTTTGGTCACAAACCAATCTAAAGGATGCACCGATGACCAGCCATTTGGTAGAATAATGTGATTTATTTCATAGTGCCAGGAAGGCTCATTCCAAGAAGTCTTAGTGTCAGCATTTGTCTTGCTGAACGATGGACCATTGGGAATGTGGCCACACCTAAGATGGAAATAAAGGCCACATGTTTCAAAAGTGACAAGCAGGTAAATGTGAAGCAGTGAGGTCTTACGCGCTTTCATTAAGAAAAACACTGGGTCGTTTGTGACCTGTCAGCTATCATGAGCCAAGTTGGGCTGGCTGTCTTCTCTGTGCTTTGCATCTAGTATAATATTTACTTGTAGTTTAAGGTCATAACACACACCTCTTCAGTTTTCATAATCTGACCATGAGATGAGTTCCCATTAAATCAGAGTCTATTTTAATACTGTGACTCCTGTCTGTCTGAGTCCCAAAGTCGAGGACTATGTTCTTAAATAAATGAATGAGTGGACGAATTAAATATTATTCTTGGTGAGATTTGGGTAACATTGCTTTCAGTTCCTTAAAGAACATTCTAGTTTTAGTAGTAACAACCTCAAAACTCTCAGACTAGGATGTTTTTCTGGGGCTGGGGGGGGGGTGCTAATTGCATCCATATTCTATAGGTTCTTAGTAGTTTCAATATCAAAGAGTGAAGCAATATTCATTTTGTTTGATGTTATAATAGAATTGTTAATATATTAATTTTTGAACGTCATCTTCTGGAGATACATATTGATGTATTTTGGGGTGAAATGATATAATGTCAGGGGTTTGCTTAATAATTCTCCTGAGATTCATGTATTACAAACTTAAGAAGTTAAAAAAGTAAAAAGAATAAAAAGTCTGACTTGGTTCCAATTTTTACTAAAAAATTAATTATTATTAAAAATAGTTTATTGATATTTTAGAGAGAGAGGATAAAAGAGAGAGTGAGAAAGAGAAACATTGATGTGAGAGCAAAACATCAATTGGTTGCTTCCTGTATGCCCCCTACCAGAGATCAAGCCCGCAACCCAGGCATGTGCCCCGAATGAGAAGCAAACCGGCAACCTTTCAGTGTATAGGACGACACTCAGACAACTGAGCCACACTGGCCAGGGCTATTTTCAATTTTCAGGTTGATCTTTTTGTTTAACCAACTCCTGATTTCAAATAGTCTTACTTATTGTCTAAGGCAGAAGCTGTTTGTTAGCCCACCCACACGACATTTCCAACTCCTTCTCTGTGTTATTTCCACTATAGAGCCTACAAATGCTCTTTTCCAGCCTTCCTTACAGTTAGGAGTAGCCAGATGTTAGGGGTTTGACCAATGAGACATAGGCAGAAGTTGGCTAGGGCTCCTCAGAAGACTTTATATTTTCCTGATAGAAGAGATGTGGTTTAGTGCTACCCTTTTCCCGTCTTCCCTGCCTTCAACCTGGATGTAATATCTGGAGCTGCAGCAACCATTTTGCAACCATGAGGAAGTAGTCATAAGGGAAAGGCCAAGGGAATTAAAAACACTGGCCAACACATCATCAAGTTGCTGAACCAACTCTGGCAGCCATCTACCTTCTAATAAAAATAAAAAATAAAAAGGAAACAAACGCCATTGATAATTTCTTCTTGGCTTTGTTTTCTGTTACTTATAGTGGAACACACCCCAACTGTTAATGTTGCTGGTTACAAAGTCAGAACATGAGTTCTTATTTTTAGTTCTGGAGAACTGGCACTTATGCATTCTATAACCTGCAGTCTTTCAAGCCTAAGACACAACATACTACATGAATGTGCATTTTATACACTGATTCAAATGCTTACCTATAATATGAGAATTTAATTTTTTCAATGTTTGCAAATGTTGCAGTTTAAGGTAAAGTCTTAGACGGTGTGTGTGTGTGTTTCTCTCTGGCCAGACTTCGATGTGTACCTGCTCTCCTCTTTATCCTTCTCACGGACCCCCACTACCATTTGTTAAAAGCCTCGTTACACCTCTACAGACTCTACTCCAGTGACCCAGTTTCCAGAAAGCAGCAGCTCCTCACACACAAACATTAGCAAAAAGGAAGCTTTTATTTTAAGCCGGTTTTCCTGGTGCATTGCCAGAGTCTTTAGCCAGCCCCTCCACGCTCCTTCATCCCTGGAGTCTTATCTTCCTCAGCAGCTTGACTTTGACTTCAGGGCCATATTTATGGTGTAGAAAAGACAGTTCCAAGAAGATCTAAGTCAGAATAGCAAAGTAAAATAATTATATACCTTTGAGGAAAAAAACATAACATTTATGTAACTCTTAAGAAAATGCTTGAGCCTGGCCGGTGTGGCACAGTGGTTGAGCGTTGACCCATGCACCCAAAGGTCGCTGGTTCGATTCCCGGTCAGGGCACATGCCTAGGTTGAGGGCCTAATCCCCAGTGGGGGCATGCAGGAGGCGGGCAGTGTTCTCTCTCATCGATGTTCCTCTCTCTCTAAAATCAATAAAGGAAAAAAAGAAAGAAAGAAAATGCTTGACATAATTAGCATAATTAGCACAGCTTGTGCAACAAGCTCATTCAGTGACAGCAGCTTGGCTGTCCCTCTGCCAGGTGGACTTAAGTCCTGTAGAAGGAACCAGCTCTGGCTTTCCAGAGTTTGAAATGCAAAATCTAGTTTCCCCAAGAAACAGCGGGGACTTAATTCTTGGACACCACGTTCAAGTCTCTTCTTCTAGATAGGAATGAATATGAAAAGTTATAGGAATAAGTAGTGATTATTATAACTGTATTTGCAGTAATATTATTATTAACATTGACATAATGCCATAGGCATAATTATGTTTTAGGCTAGGAAGTGTGTTTCCCTGAGCAATGTAGTCCTATCAGGGCGGATGCTGAGCGACGTCCACACTGCGCCTCCTTCCCGCTCCAGCGGCTGCGCGCTCCAGGCCCGCGAGGTGCCCGCAGAAAAACACCGCAGCGCGCACGGGTGCTCAGCACGTTCAAAACAGCAGACAAATACGCTTAAGAGTTTTCCTGATTTCAAAAGTAATTTAAACCTTACGGTAACCCTCAAAAGAAACAGAAAAGTACAAGAAGAAAATAAACCTCACTCATAATTTTGCCACCTAGAGAGAGTCACCATTAATATTTCAGTAAGTTATATATATATGAGAATTTCGATAATATTTCAAATACTATGAAAATTTTTTTCTTTATTGATTTTAGAGAGAGAGGAAGGGAGAGGGAGAGAGATAGGACATCGATGAGAGAGAACATCGATTGGCTGCCTCCTGCATGCCCCCACTGGGGATCAGGCCCACAACCCGGGCATGTGTCCTGACCGGGAATCGAACTGGTGACCTCCTGGTGCAGGGTCTACGCTCAACACCAGCTGGGCACAAATACTATTTTTTAAACATTCTAATCACTCAATATTGTATTATAAACATTTTTCCATGAAAATTTTAAGGCATAAGTTTTAAAGTTAGGTAACACTTTAGACGACAAGCAAAGCTTAGAGTGGACCATTTGCTTATTCTCAGTTTTCCATTAGCATGAAATAACATGGTGATAAATATTTTTTAGCATTTTGATAATTTTCTGAGATCAACTGCCTGGTAAAATTACTGGGTCAAAATATTAGAATTATTGTGTCAAAAGACCAAAGGCTAATGACTTCATAGATAGCCAAGTAACTAAGAAACTGGTGAAAATCTCAGGACAAAGATACAGTCTGCACACTGAAATTGTCAGTAAACTGTGTTAGAGGGGAGGCAGATGGGAACCAGAGGAAATACAATGTCAGCCGAGTGTGAAAGACATTAGAATTATTATTTTGCATCTCTCGAGGGCTGTGGGAACTTTCTATACTTCCCCCAAAGTATGCCCAGTACATACTGTTATTGACTGGAAAATTGAAAAATGAAATCTTTGCCAAATTTATGGCTTCCTCACTAAAAAAGTTATCTTGCTGTTGTTTAAATGTGATTTTTAAGTGATTTGATTATTAGCAAGTAAAACATCTTTATAGCTTCAATTGTCATTTGTATTTCATGTTCTATGAACTGTCTGTCCAAGTCCGTATGCATTTATTATATGAATCTAGAAATTACATTCCACTCCAGAGTAGCTTTTATCAGATCAGGCATAGTTACATAAGTTTCATTAAAAAAAAAAAAAATATATATATATATATATATATATATATGCATGTATGCATGAACAGTGGACATGGACAACAATCTGGGGACAGGGCAGGGAGGGAGGGGAGGGGGGAATCAGTGGGGGGAAAAGGAGAAACATCTGTAACAAAAATTAATTAATAAAAATAATAATAATAAAAAAATAAAAATAGAAAATAATAATAATAAACCAGTGTTGTTGTTTTTTTATCTCAGAACAATAATCTTTGAATGAAAGAGGGGTCACATCACATAAAGGGTCAATGGATTAGAAATCCTTATGGAAACATCAAGTTTATTTACACTTGATTACTTCTACTAATTTAGCTTACCTTTCACTTCACGACAGTGTAGGTGCTTTCCATTCCAGAAGCAATGTGCCCACTAACGTGGCAATGAAATAACCAGGTCCCCACGTCGTTTGCGTACATTTTCACAGTTTTGTAGACCCCAGGAGGAAGGTCATAAACGTCAGAGCGGAACAGTCCAGAATCCTTAACCAGGAGACAAAACGCCATTAAGTGGCTTACACACGGTCTCAGCCAGCCCTTGACACACCTCCCCGTTTGCTGTGACTGCCCAGGTCTCACAGACGTGGTTAGATGACGATCAGAAAGAACTAGCGCTGGTGTCTGAGCACAACTGCGGGTCTGGAGGAGGAGCACGTCCCAGAACCTTGCAGGGACAGGCCACAGGGAGAACACCTCACTAACAGGGTCTCTGCAGCAGTGCTGGGGTTAGAGACCTTGTCAGCATCTCCTACAGAAGAACGCTCTAGATTTCAGAGAACATCTGGTCTCACACCTCCCAGAGGTTTTAACCGAAGTGTTTCTAACTAGGGATGCTGGTGATGGGAAGATCACTCCCGGGGTGTAAGCGATCAGGAAAACTCGTGGCTACGGGAAGGAAAGGTGCTCAGCGGGCTGCCGCTGCGCCATCTGCCTTCCGGGGGTGGGGCTGAGGGCCAGCGCCTTCCTGGCTGATTTCTCGTCCCAGCAGGAGAACCGGATAGGTAGGAGACCACCTTGATGTGGAAAGATGAAGCCCAGGGTCCTCCTGGCTCAAATGGTTTGGAAAGAGAGTTCCAGAGGGAGATGTAGTGCTCCGCATAATAAAATGCCAGCTCTGTGGAGGGGGATGTATTGGGGTGTGTAGCTCAAGATGGGGTCCAGAGTAATCTGGAGAGAGAAGAGGTGTCAAGAGAGTCTGGAGAGGAAGAATGTAGAGAACGAAGTCCCGAGCACGAGAGTACAAAGCAGGCGAGCCAGAGGTTCTCCGTGACGCACGGTGAAGGGGTAATTGAAGACGAGAGCATCTCCTGTCAAATGCTTAGTGCTCGCACTGTGCAGTATTGAAAAAAAAAGCCCTCATTTACCCTCAAACTTCCACCAACAGTCTGTGACCCACAATGCCCTTGATATTGTGGTGGCTTGGGGGGGGGGGTGTTCCATTTTCGACCCCCACGGAGAGATGAGGAAACAGCAGCCACAGCAGGTGAGAGGCAAGGGTTGAACAGAAGCAGGAAACGAGAGTCGGAGGCGACTAGAAGAAGAAATGTAGGCTCTCGAGACTCCCTGGAGATGCTGGAAGGTGCCCAGGAGGACGGTGGACCCATTTCCCCTTGGACACAAAGTGCAAAGTGCGGGCTCCGGTCACTGCTATTGGGGAGTCAATTTTGCATCTAAGGTGACAATAATATTGGTGACAAGCTACAGGTATAAGATGTCAGAAAATACAGAGAACACTGTGGAACAACTTTAACTAAGAATTGGCACTGTCCAAGGCACCAGGAAATGTGCAAGGCCTGGAGCTCTGGCCCCGAGGGCTACTGCAGCCTTAGGGAACAGGAGGCCACTGGCTGGCTGGTCCCAAGACCAGGTTAGTAATCCGGTGGGCTGCTGCTGCCCCCTGGAGTCCCAGGGAGTAAAGCCCAGCAGCTGCACAAATGTTGGACTATTTAAATTCCACCTCAAGGGTAGGAGAACACACTGTGGTCCTCTGTGAGTTTAGTGCCGAGAGCTGGTGGTACGGGGCTCCATGGGGTCCTTCTTACGGAAGGCAGTTCTGTGAAGAGGTTAAGAGTGAGGGGTTCAGGCAGGAGTGCCAGGAGTTGAAATGATACTTTTATTACTTGCTGCTTGCAGGAAAGTTCTTTATCTTGTTAACCCTTTCTTTCTCCTGTCTCACAGGGAAGTCATGAGGCCAACAAGAAATCCATGCGAAGTACTAAGCATAGCGCCTGGCACATAAGCTATACTGAATAAAGGCTGTAATGACCATTAGAGAGAGGTTAGCATATGTTTCACTTAGTTTGACCCCGGTGACATAACCACTAATGCGGATGTGGTCCCCGGAAGGCAGCTCTTTGATTTCCTTTTGTCTCCACACACTCAGCACGGCTCTGGGAGCATCAGAGACGTTGGCTTAGCTGACCTGCACTGCACGTCAAGTGTACTGGAGAGAACTAGAAACACATTCTAAGTTGTTATTTTGTTCTAATTTTCAAAGTCAAACACTAACAGTTAGAGGCTTAATAAGAATCCTAATATCTAGGCTTTTCCTGGATATATGGGAGTGTGGATGGAAGTATAGAAAGGTCGTAATCGTTGGACCTGGATGATGGGTAAAGGGGTTTATTGTATTATTCTATCTACTTTATTATATAAAATTCCCTATAATGAAGGTGTTTTTAAGCCCTCTCAAACGTATAACAGGAATACGTTTGCTTACTAAAGGGTAGGAAAGAAAGCCACACACCAGTAAAGCGTTGTGTAAATTAAGTCTTGCACACTCATTTCCATATTTTCTACGATGGGCCCTGAGCATTACAGAGGCTGTGGGAATAGTCCATCTAGAATCCGGGAACCTTTATGTGAAGATGGATTGCATTATGCCAAGTAGTTGAATTAAACGTTGGAGGTGTCAATGCATAAAAATACAATTGGTCCTAAATGTTACGTTAATATTTCCATAAAGGATTAGGATGAAAAATAAAGACAATGCTCCTTACGTAAATAAAAGATACTAAATTGAAATGAAAAGGGGGAAGGATAAAATGGAAAGTACTTATTGTAATGGAGAGACATGGACAATCGAAAGTGGTCAGAAAAAACAATTATAAAAAAATATGATAGATGGGGTGAGAGCAAGCAATGCAGACAGAAGACACAGAGAGACTAAGAATACATAAATAGAAACAGATGGTACTACCAGTAAAAACGGTACCATAAACCCGGTGGACACCAGGACCACATTCTTGTTTGATAAACAAAGTTGAAGGAATGATAGGAGCAGAAAGCTACGATTTGTAACCCCCACTGTAAAAGTGGATTTGGGCAAAGATCACCAATGGAACCATTTAAAAAGTACAAAGTGAAAAATTGTTGGAGAATAAAATACATTTTAAAAAATCACTTCACAGATTATTTACTAATGACAATAGGAAGATGATACTTCTAAAATGGAGAGAATGGTGCACATTATCTTAATAAAAATATCAAACTTAGCTTCACCAATATTAGAACCGGTTGACGTCAGGGCCCTTTTGATGTGACATGAGAGGTTCACAATATCACCTGTGGCGTGTTATTGCCAAAGATGTTTGACATGGATTCCATCCTGAGGAAACTGTCAAACCGATGTAGAATATGGAGCACTCTACATAACAACCGGCCTGGATCCTTCAGAAAGTAAATGTCATTTTTGTATGTGTATAAATGATTAGCTCTTGGACTGAAGGAAACAGTTATAAATAGCAATTTGGGGACACTTGAGAATATTTTAATGGATTGTACATTAGACTATATTATTGAATTAAGGTTAACTTTGGGTGATAATGTTATTGTGATCGGGGCAGAGAGTGTTCTCATTCCTCATGCTTTAGTCTAGGAGTGAAGAGTCATGATGTTTGTCATTTGCTGTCAATGGCGTTCAGAAAAATATATATAAAGAAAGTAAATGTGGCAAAATGCATATGAGGGCTCATGGTATTTTCCTTGTGTTTTATTTATTTATTTATTTTTTTATCCTCACCCAAGGACATTTTTCCATTTTTTTTTTTTGTACAGATAGAGTGGGAGGGAGAGAGAGGAAGGGAGAGAGAGAAATATCGACGTGAAGGGACACATCGAGTGGCTGCCACCCGCACGACCAACCAGGGCTGGGGACAAACTGCAACCGAAGTACGTGCCCTTAGCGGGAACCGAACCCGGGTCTCTCTGGACCGCAGGCCGATGCTCTAACCGCTGAGCCAAACCGGCCAGGGCTTCCTTGTGTTTTATGTTTGATAGTTTGAAAATTTTAAAAAAATGGGATAGAAAGGGTAAAACTAAAGATGATTATCAATGTCTCATTTACTCATTGAGTCAAATGAGGTGGGAGTAAGAAATGCACAGGCATTTATCCAATGTCCATGAGCTATCAAGAGCTAAATGTGTAACTCTTTACTTGCCTCCAATACCCTAGAGATGGTGTGCATTGAACCTCAGTTCCGGCCCTCTCCTTTCCAGCCTGTTACCTGGCCACGTGATGAAACGGAGCTCCCCGGGGCTCTTACCGTGTACTCAAAGCTGTGGCCATGAATGTGAACTGTGTGCAGGTCGAACATACTCCCCATGCCAATAAGATAAAAATTCACTTCGTCACCAACGTGAAATGTCAGACCTTGATTATTTCCAAACAGTCTTCCGTTAATTGCTGTGGGTAGACAGAGATTATTAGGTTCAAAAAGGGATTTTAAGAAAGGTGTGGGTGTGTATTTTTTTAAAAGCACCTTGTACACAATATAATGGGGCAGCTTCAGGATGGCTGTGGAAGAGGCGGAAGCTGCGCTCACCTCCTCTGGGCACCGGAATGATTTACAGTTAAATACAGAGCAGTTGACCTGAATGAGCAACTGAAGTTCAGATGAACAGGAGTGTTGTCCCGGGGTTTACAGAAGAAGCCGCGTAGAGACTAGAGAGAAAGGCGGAAATGAGGAGAGGGCTGGCCCCTGCACCCTCCTCAGGCAGCGTAGAAGCCGGAAAAGTATCTCAACTGCAGAAGTCCCCCCAGGGAGCGTGGGTCTCATCCCTATGCTGGGACCCCCAACCCAGAGCACCTGGCTGGGCCCCTCAACACAGAGCACCTGGCTGGACCCCCCAACCCAGAGCACCTGGCTGGGCCCCCCAACCCAGAGCACCTGGCTGGGCCCCCCAACCCAGAGCACCTGGCTGGGCCCCCCAACCCAGAGCACCCGGCTGGGCCCCCAACCCAGAGCACCCGGCTGGGCCCCCCAACCCAGAGCACCCGGCTGGGCCCCTCAACCCAGAGCACCCGGCTGGGACCCCAACCCAGAGCACCCGGCTGGGACCCCCAACCCAGAGCACCCGGCTGGGACCCCCAACCCAGAGCACCCGGCTGGGACCCCAACCCAGAGCACCCGGCTGGGCCTCTCAACCCAGAGCACCCGGCTGGGACCCCCAACCCAGAGCACCCGGCTGGGACCCCCAACCCAGAGCACCCGGCTGGGACCCCCAACCCAGAGCACCCGGCTGGGACCCCCAACCCAGAGCACCCGGCTGGGACCCCCAACCCAGAGCACCCGGCTGGGCCCCCCAACCCAGAGCACCCGGCTGGGCCCCCAACCCAGAGCACCTGGCTGGCCCCTCAACCCAGAGCACCTGGCTGGCCCCTCAACCCAGAGCACCTGGCTGGGCCCCCAACCCAGAGCACCTGGCTGGGCCCCCAACCCAGAGCACCTGGCGGGATCGGAGCTGCGCAGCATGTGGGGTGACGCTCACAGGGCCTCCGCCCACCAGGACGGGGAGGGGTCTGCTGGAACCCCGGGTGCTCTCCTCACGGGCCAGCACACAGGAGCGCTCTCGGGCCCCACCAGTAGAGAAAAGGCAACCCAGGGCACAAGGGAGTCGTAACAGGAGACCTGGGCGGTGTGGCCCAGAGAGGAACCTGGAGGGTCAGCTGCTGAAGTCCTGTCCCGAGTCCCTATCCCACACCGCCCTCAGGCACCGCCTTCCCAGGGTCGGGCGCTCCTGTTCTCCCAGCATTACCCGCAATGGGAAACCATTTTGTTCTATCTTCCCAAGTCCCCGTGGCCCCGCCCTGCTGAGCTGAGATCCACAGGGTTAGAGTAGGAGGGTCAGGGTGGGAGGTAGGGAAGGGAACAGCACTCAGAACTGGGACTTTCAGAGCACACCTCCCTCAGAGGCTCTGGTCTGGCCCGAGTGGCTACCCAGCTAAGGGGAGGCACAAAGCTCACTCTCCTCCCTCAGGCTTGGCTGGTGCCACCCCAACAAAGGACTATCTTGATCTGTTTTTCAAAGTCCTGGCGGCCCCGCCCTGCTGAGCTTGCCCTGCAGTGAGGACAGCTGGCTGCACCAACCTGGAAGAGTAGTGTGCTCCTGCTGGGGGAGCCAGAGCTGGAGACTCTAGCAAAGGCTGAGCGGTATGGCTCTGGAGTGGGGGCCACATTCTCCCCACTGGGTGCTTGACCACCTGCCTCAAGTAAGAGACCCACTCGTCCTGTCCTCCCTGCCCAGCTCTGCACTCTGCTGAGCTTGCACCACGGAAAGGGGCAGTGAGGCACTGCCAGTTGGGCCCACTCTACAATCCCTTCAAAAGGCTCTGGAGGAAGTGCAGCCAACCCCAGAGAGTGTTGAAGTAGCTGACAGTTGGATGTGGACCTCAGAGAGCCTTGGACCTTTTATTGATCTGCCCCCAGAGTTTGAGGAAGCCAACCCTTGTACACAGCTTGAGCCCTCTCCCACACATCCAGGCCCAGTAGACACAACCACAATCAGTGACTAGCGTGGTAACTCCAGACAAGTAGCCCAAGGACAGTTACATACAATGTCTGACATCAACCTGCACCAGAACTCCATCCAAGTGCCCCCGAACCAACACAACCAGTGGTGGGCTTCAAACCATACCAGAACCCAACCCAACTAGCCACACAAATGGCACAGCAAAAGTGGACTCCAGCAGGCACCATAACCTGCTGGGAACAACTCTGCCTCAGGGCACAGCTCCTAAACAGTGACTCATACATGGTGAGTGAAGTCTATCCTAATAGTCAGCCAGCCTGAGGGTTAACTCCACCCATGAATGGGTCAACAGCATTCAAGATTCAACTACAACAGGAGGGGGCACAAAACCCACACAAGAAACATTTCTGGAGAACCTAGCACAGGTGGTCGAGAAAATTGTGCCACTGAGATCCACAAGGCACCTACATCAGAGAGCCCCGAGAACCAGCTTGAGAGTCATGGCAGACCTACTTAATACACAGAGTCAAACACAAAAAGGCAGACAAAATGGGGAGAAAAAGAAATATGACCCAAATGAAAAAAAGGAGAGATATCCCCAGAAAAAGAATTAAATGAGCCCAGCTGGTGTGATTCAGTGGATTAAGCATTGTCCCATGGACTGAGGTCCTGGTTTGATACCTGGTCAGGGCTGTGGGCTCAATCCCCAGTGGGTGTGTGAGGGAGGCAGCTGATTGATGTTTCTATATCTCTTTCCCTTCCTCTCTCTCTCTCAAAAAAAATTAAATTAAATGCAAACAACGGAGATAACCAGAGTTTAAAACAATGGTTATAGGATGCTCAAGGACTTAGGGAAAGAATGGATGATCTCAGTGAGAAATTAAACAGAGATAGTAAGCATTAAAAATGACATAAAAAATAAAATAAAAGAAACCAGTCAGAAATGACAAATACAATGTCTGAAATGAAGAATATGCTCAAAGGAATCAACAGCAGGTTAGATGAAGCAGAGGACTGAATCAGCAATTTAGAGGACAAGATAACAGTGAGGACCCAAGCAGAGCAACCAAAAGAAAAACAAATTTTAAAAACTGAAGAAAGTCTAAGGGATCTCTGGGACAATATCAAATGTAACAACATCTGCATCATAGGGGTACCATACCAGAAGGAGAAGAGAGTGAGCAAGAGATCAAGAACTTGTTTGAAGGAATAATGGCTGAAAACTTCCCTAAATTGATGGGGGAAAAAAAAAAGTCACACAAGTTCAGGAAGCACAGAGAATGCCAATCAAGAAAAATTAAAAGAGGCCCACAACAAAACATATCATAATTTAAATGGCAAAGGTTAAAGACAAAGAGATAATCTTAAAGATGGCAAGAGAAAGATAGTTAGTTACCTACAGGGAAGCTTCCATAAGGCTGTCAGCTAATTTCTCAACAGAACACTTCAGGCCTCAAGGGATTGAAATAAAATATTCAAAGTGATGAAAAACAAAGACCTGCAACCAACACCACTCTATCCAGCAAGGCTATCATTTAAAATTAAAGGTGAAATAAAGAGCTTCTCAAACAGAAAAGAAAGCTAAAGAAGTTCATTACCAACAAACAAGTATTGTAAGAAATGTTAAAAGGCTTTTTTTAAGAAGAAAGAAGAAAAGAACTATATATAGAGAGAACATAGGTATAAAGATTGAATAGCAATAAATAAGTACCTGTCAATAATAATTTTAAATGTGAATGATTAAATGCTCTAATCAAAAGACTCATGGCAGCTAAATAGATTAAAAAACATGGCCCATATATAAGCTGTGTACAGTAGACCCACCTCAAAACAAAAGATACACAGAATGAAAGTGAAGGGATAAAAAAAAAAAAAAAAATCCATGAAAGTGAAAACAAACAAACAAACAAAGCTGAGTTAGCAACTCTTATATCAGACTAAATTGACTTCAAAACAAAGGCCATAACAAGAGACAAAGAAGGACATTACATAAAACTAAAGGGACCAATCCAACAAGAGAATAAAACCCTTTATAAACATATATGCACACAACATAGGAGCACCTAAATATATAAAGAAAATCTTGGTGGACAGTAAGGGAGAGAGCAACAGTAATACTGTCATAGTTGGGAATTTGAACACCCATTGACATCAATGGATAGAACTTCCAGACAGAAAATCAACAAGGCAATAGTGACCTTAAACAACATACTGGACTGGAAGGATTTAATTGATATTTACAGAACATTTTATCCCAAAGCAGCAGAACATACATTCTTTTCAAGTGCATGTGGAACATTCTCTAAGATAGACCAAATGCTAGGACACAAGATAAGCTTTAATAAATTCAAGAAGATTGAAAGCCTATCAAGCATCCTCTCTGACAAAAATGGTACGAAACTAAAAATCAATTACAACAACAAAAACAAAACAAAACAAAAGCACTCAAACACATTGAGGCTATAGAAGATGCTATTAAACTATGCATGGATGAACAATGAAGTCAAGGAAAAAACTAAAAGTTACCTGGAGACAAATGAAAATGAAAATGAACACACAACAACCCAAAATCTGTGGTGCACAGTGAAAGCAGTCCTGAGAGAAAAATTATAGGCCTACCTCAAGAAACAAGAAAAATCTCAATAACACATCTAATCCTATACCTAAAAGAACTAGAAAAAGAACAGCAAACAAAGCCCAGAGTAAGTAAAAGGAAGGAAATAATAAAGACTAGAGTGGAAATAAATGACAATGAAACTAAAAACATGGTGTAAAAATCAATTAAACCAAGAGCTGGTTCTTTGAAAATACAAACAAGAACAACATGGATGAATCTTTAACCAGACTTATGAAGAAAAAAGAGAGAGGATCCAAATAAATAAAATCAGAAATAAAAGAGGAGAATTAACAATGGACAGTACAGTAATACAAAGAATTGTAAGAAAATATTAGAAACAACTATATGCCAACAAATTGGACAACTTGGGTAAAGTGTATACATTTTTAGAAACATACAATCTTCCAAAACGGAATCAGGAAGGATCAGAAAATCTAAATAAACCAATTACAACTAATGAAATAGAAGCAATAATAAAGAATAAAAAGAACTCCCAGCAAACAAAAATCTGGGCCTAGATGGCTTCACAGGCAAATTTACCAAACATTTAAAGAATTAACACCTATTCTTCTCAAACTATTTCAAAAAATTTGAGAGGCCAGCATTACTGTATTTCTAAAACTAGATAATGACACTACAAAAAAAAGAAAATTGTTGGCCAATATCCACAATGAACATAGATGCTAAAATCCTCAACAAAATATTAACAAACCAGATCCAGCAATACATTAGAAAGTTCATAACCCATGATCAAGTGAGATTTATTCCAGAGATGCAAGGTTGGTATAATATCTACTTATCAATAAACTAAATACACCACATAAACAAAATGAAGGATAAAAATCACATGATCCTATCAATAGATGCAGAAAAAGCATTTGATACAATCCAGCACCCATTTAAGATAAAAGCTCTCATAGAGTGGAAATAGAGGGATCATATATCAACATAATTAAGGCCATATATGACAAACCTACAGCCAATATCATACTCTATGGGCAAAAACTAAAACTGTTTCCATTAAGAACAGGAACAAAACAGGGATGTCTGCTTTTACCACTTTAATTCAACATGGTACTGGAAGTCCTAGCCACAGCAATCAGACAAGAAGAAAAAATAAAATGCATATGACTTGGCAAGGAGGAAGTAAAACTGCCATTATATGCAGATGACATGATACTGTATAGAAAACACTGAAGACTTCGCCAACAAACTACTAGAACTGATAAATGAATTTGGTAAAGTATCTAGATACAAAATTAATATTCAGAAATCAGTGGCATTTTTATATACCAACGATAAACTATCAGAAAGAGAAATTAAGAAAATCCCATTTACTATTGTTACAATAAAAATAAGGTACCCAGGAATAAATTTAACCAAGGAGATAAAAGATCTGAACTTAAAACATTACTGAAACTGAAAAATATATAAATAAGTGGAAGAATATATCATGTTCATAGCTTAGAAGAATTAACATAATTAAAATGTCCATACTCCAAAAACAATCTATAGATTCAATGCATTTCCTATTAAAATACTAATGGCATGTCTTAAGAATATAGAATAAATACTCCAAAAACTTATATGGAATCACAAAAGACCCTGAATAGCCACAGCAATCTTGAGAAAGAACAAAGTCGGAGGTATACACTACCTGATCTCGAACTATACTCCAAGGCCATAGTAATCAAAACAGCATGGTAATGGCATAAGAACAAGCATATAGATCAATGAAACAGAATAGAGAGCCAAGTAACATATCCACGCCTTTATGGTCAATTTGTATTTGACAAAGAAGGCAAGAACATGCAATGGGGTAAAGACAGTGTCTTCAATAAATGGTGTTGGGAAAATTGGGCAGCTACATGCAAAAAAATGAAACTTGATCACCAACTAACTCCATACACAAGAATAAACTCAAAATGAATAAAAGACTTAAATGTGAGTCATGAAACTATAAACTTCCTAAAGGAAAACACAGGCAGTGAAATTCCACACATCTTTCGAGCAATATTTTTGCTGATATGTCTCCTCAGGCAAAGGTAAAGGGGGGCTAAATGGTGATGGAAGGAGACTTGACTTGGGTGGTGAACACACAATACAATATACAGATGATGTGTTATAGAACTGTATCCCTGAAACCTATTTAATTTTACTAACCAATGTCACCCCAACACATTCAATAAAAAGTTTTTAAAATGCAGATTATGATGTACTAGGTCCGTGAAGCCTAAAATTCTGCATTTCTGACAAACTTCCAAATGGTGCTGCGCTGCTGACCATGGACCACACTTGCGCACAGGGGCTTGAAGGACTGCTAACCCTCTGTTCCACATCGCCCTCGCTCAGGCACTTGGTGCCTCCAGCGGGACACTGGCAATGCTTGGAGACATTTTTAGTTGCCACAATGTGGGGGACGGGGCTACTGGCAATTACGGGATGGAGACCAGGGATGCTGCTAAACATCCTACAATGCACAGGCCAGCCCTACGCAACAAAGAGTTATCTGGCCCAAAATGTCCATAGAGGCAAGTGTGAGAAGCCCTCATTTAGATCAAGTCTACATCTTAACAGGGTATCCGTGGGCTTCCACAATTCTGTTGACTTTTTCTTAGTACCTTAGTTTACATTTCCCTTCTTTTCTGCTAGACAGATTATTGTGCATCCTTAAAAATGCAAATGTTGCTTCCCTTTGTGAAACCTCTCTTGATCTTCAAATAGGAATTTAAAAGACAGCCCTGGGTTTCTGTTTCTGTTATAGCATCCCCCCAAGTCAGCCTTGCACTGTAACAATGCACGGTCTGCAGACCCCCACCGCAAACCACTGGAGAGAAGATGGGCCTGTGCATCTCCTTAGGGCCAGTACAGTACGTGTGCCCTCTGTGATGCCTACTGAGAGGATAATCAGAGCGGAGGTAGTCCTTAAATTAATGCTAAGTTTACATATATTTCTTGCAGGGGAAAAACTAAGAAATTAGAAATGATCATATTCAGATTTGCCTTCGTTAAGGATCCCTTACCTAGTCATTTCCCTAAGATTCCTAATGACTTGATTCAGTAAGATTGTGATTGAGATTGTTGGTGTGCTTTCTATTTGAATAATTGTCTTATTGCTATGATTCTAGATGGAGAAGGTCATGAACAGAACGAGCCTTGTCATAATCAACCTATAAAAGAATTTTGTTCAGCCCGGCCGGTATGGCTCAGTGGTTGAGCGTGGACCCTGCACCAAGAGGTCGCTGGTTCGATTCCCGGTCAGGGCACTTGCCCAGGTTGTGGGCCTGATCCCCAGTGGGGGGCACATAGGAGGCAGCCAATTGATGTTCTCTCCCATTGATGTTTCAACCTCTCTCTCTCCCTCTCCTTTCCTCTCTCTCTAAAATCAATAAAGAAAAAGAGAAAAAGAATTTTGTTGACAGGCATGGGGATTTTAAAAGTTCTGCCTGTGAAGGTCCTTGGGTAATGGGGTGGGGAAGAGAGCATGGGGCATGCGCTCTCCAGCTTACCTCCAACCCCACTGTCCCTGTGTTCATCCAGGTGAAGTGTTTGAAAAAGTGTTTGGCAAGGCCCTCCAGAGATGGCAGCTGGTGGTCTTGGTGCCCACTGCCCGCATGACTCCAAAGGTATAGTCAATTGTCACACTACTCAGGTAGGGGTCACAGCCCACAGGCCAGGTCCAGCCCATTCATTGCATTTTTCTTTTCCTTTTTACAAATTTTTTTGTTAATCCTCACCTGAGGATATTTTTCTATTAATTATTAAATAGAGTGGAAAGGAGGGAGAGATGGAGAGAAACATGGATGTGCGAGAGACACATCCATTGGGTGCCTCCTGCATGACCCCAACCGGGGCTGGGACGGAACATGCAACCCAAGTATGTGTTCTTGACCGGGAATCAAACCCGCAACCCTTTGGTCCTTGGGCCAGAACTAACCACTGAGCCAAACCAGGCGGGGCTCATTGCATTTTCGATGGCCTAAGAGCAAAGAATGGTTTTCACATTTTTAAGTGACTGAAAAAATATTTAAAAAACAAAATATTTCCTGATGTGTGAAAATTACATGACACACGAATTTCAGCGTTCATAAATGAAGTTGTGTGGGCTCATGTCCACTTCCGTTTGTCGGTCTCTTGTCTACCGGGCTATTGTGCTACCCTGGCGGGGGGAGGACGGCAGAGACGGATGGGGCCTCGGTCCCCGCAGCCGCCGCCAGCCCCAATTCTACTCTCGGTCCTTTGAGCAAAAAGTCGGTGGACTCCTGGTCCATGTGCCACATGCCCAGCTCTCTGGGACCATGTTCTCCGGACTGTGCTGATCCTGACAAATTGGAAGCTTCACCTGCTCCGTCTGTGGGAAACAACCCACAGCTACAGTCGGCGGCCGGTCAGCGGACATACCGTGCATTTGGTTGCTGAGGGCAAAAGTCTTATCCTTCCTGTCTACTTTGCTCGGGTCTAGGGAATAGGTGTTGATATTGTCTTCAAAGTACCAGGATTCGTTCTCATTAAAAATCATGAAGTGGAGAACACGGTGAACGATGCTAGGTTTGCTGTGTCTGCGACACACTATCAAAGGGCCTACCAGCCCGCTGTTAAGATCCTGAAGAGACAAAGCAAGATTATCAGTCACGCCCCCAAGGAAAAATTTGCCACAGTCAATAAAAAGAGTGGAATTGAGTTTTAGTTCTCGTGAGGTCAGATCCCAAGTTCTTAATGTTTAGGGTTCTAAGTCTGAGAATAAGAAACACGACATGTTACGTCCTTGATCAAAGAGAAATGGTCTCCTCTCACTTACTGGAGTTGAAATCAAATGAGAACAACACATCCCTGAAAGGGGTTTTAGACACACTCCTCAGGGGATTTAAGCGCTATTTTTGAACACTGAATGGAAGAACAGGACTTTGCTTTTAATTCGAGTTTCCTGGCTTTGGAGTTGGTTGGCAGAGATATCTAAAGCTCTCAGATCACTTCTCCTGTGATGTCCCCGTCCACACAGCCTTCTCCGGCTGGGAGTCTTGCTTTATTTTGATTTTGATTCTGGGTTGAATGTCTGAGCAGACTTTTGTTCCAGGCAGAAAATGGCCAAAATAAGTAGAAGTCCAAAGCAGGAACTCTTTTTTGTGTGTGTGTAAATGCAAATAAACTATAACTCCAGAGTTGAAGGTTAAAAAAAAAGCAATATGTATACATTTATTTCTCATTAATCATAGAATTTAATCTCTGTACTTTATTTTCTGTGACTCAGATCCAACTCAATGAAACAAAGAAGAGGATATTCCAAGTGACATTCTGAAAACTGTCATAAATCTAAGTAGTCATAGTATAATAATTTACTTTGCTCTTGAAAAATGCAGCATTTAGGTTACTTAATAGAAAGTTTATACAGAACTAAGATTTTTTTTGGAAAACAGAAAATAAACTCATTCTTCCTTCCATTATAATTTCTAAGAGGAGATAGGATGAAACACAGATTTGATTTCAAGTTTACCTTCACCGGGTTCACAGTGGAATAGTAAAACCAAGGTATGCATTCAAAGCTCTTCGAGGTAGGACCGGTTCTTTCAGGAATCTGCCAAATATATGTTTGGATGTTTCCTAAAATAAGCAAATACAGCATATTAATATGGAACCTTTTAAATCGCATGTCTTCATGGAGACCCAGACAACGATGCTGAAGCTATGCAGGTAACTGGTTGCAGATTCCTCTTTTTTTTTTCTCCTCTCTGGCTCTACTGCTCCCAGCGTTGTGACCTTAGTGTATCTACATTTCTGAGCTCTTGCTTCCTCAGGCACATGAGATGGGGATTTGGGGATTAGCCCAGACGATGCAGATGGAACTCTTGACATTGCATTACCTGGGCCACAGCGTACGTCCAACGCCACCATCAGTGGTGGGCATTACGTTGTCAGGGCTACTAGATTGAAACCTGACAGTGATTCTGCCATTGAAAAATGACAATGATTAAATATCTCATTCATTCATTCATCCATTCAACATTTATTGTAGTGACGATAACTCAGGCAACGGACTTGCTTTGAATCCCAGCTCTGGACCTCCCAGTCTGAGGACTACATAAGCCTCCTTCCCACCCCATGGCTGTTTGAATTACCCCTGCAGAACTGGAATCTCCCGGACTCTTGCAGGAAAGTTCTTTTGATGCCCCACCCTCACTCCTCACTGTGTAATCCTCCATCGCCCACTTCCAGACGCTTAAAATTAACTTTCCCAAGCACCTGTGACATCGTTTTCATCCTCCACTAACCAAGCCTCTCCCCAGCCTCCCTGCTTCCAAACTGCTAACAATCTGCTTACTGCTCGCCCTCCCCGTCCAGTGCACCACGCTGCCTGGGTGCAGCAGGCTCTCGGGAGGGTTTGTGGAGCACACGGAAGGTGAGCCTTCCCTGACCAGTCCCGAGTACTGACTCGCAAACACCCTTCATAGGGGATTCATGTTGGTGCCACCACAGGAGCTGGCTTTTCAAATCAAGGGGGAATATTCCGACCACATCGAAATCTACCTTCGTTCCCTGTGCCCCATAAAGTTTCCCTCTTTGATTTTGCCTCTTTCCTTGACACCCTCAATTTCTAGAACTTTTTGCTTTTGTGGGGAGATACGGGTGACACTCTGGACACCCCGCTCAGGTCCCTCTTGAACAACGGAAGACGGCTCCGCCGGCTGCCTACCCACCTTGCCCGGGCCTGCACCCGTGACTCTGCAGGGGAGGCGGGGCAGGAAGGAGTTCGGGGAAACTTCGGACAGGCGGAGGGAGAAAGTAGGAGCTGACATCACAGGCCAACGAACCGCCAGGCCCCCTCATGGGAGCCCCGCTCACGGTCAAAGGGAAACAGTTCATGCAGGAAACCCCTGAGGTGGTCACAGAAATCAACAGTAGGGACTGACTAATACCAGATGACTCCAAGAGGGAGGAAAACTGACCAGAGACTGACCCCAAAGCTCCTTATACCATCACTGTAATGGCAACTCACACCTATTTTACTATTCCATTGTGAACCACCATGACACTCTGGAAAGGACCATGTTAGTAACAAGACCCCCTCCCCCCAACAAGAAGGCAGAGTCAGAATTGGGCATGACAGTTCAGAAATAACCTACCCTTGGAAACACACGAACTCCCAGGAACTGACTGGCCTCGTGCTCAGACAGCTCCCTTGCGGGTTGGCCTGTGTCTCCTGAGACTCAGACTTCCACTTCTTTCACAACGGCCCTGTGTCCTGGCCTCTCTCTCGGTTTCTACCTGAATAAAACTTGTTTTCATTTGCTCTCTGACTCGCTCTTGAAATCTTTCCTGCATAAGGCAGGAACCTGGAGGTTGCCTGACACTGGAAATGTCCCAGGCCATGCTGGGGCAGAACCAGCCCCTGGCATGGAACCAGTCTGGTGGCACAGGGACATAAGGAGCCAGTTCTCACCCCAACTCAGGACAACTCAGGGCCACCCTATCGTCAGAATTTCTTGTAGGGCCGGTGGTGACTTCTACTGAGGCCGCATCTCTGTTCAACCTCTCCCCCTGCTCAATACTGCTCCCTCGTCTTCCTTCCCACTGTCATGGATCCCAAGGGTACTCCTTGCACACAAATCACGTTTCAGAGTCAGCTTTCTGGGCATTTACATGAAAAGCTTTTCATTATCTTCCACGTTGAGAACGCTGAATGGCATTCTCTATAGTGGTGAGAATGAGAACATGAGGGTCGTCACTTCCTCGTAGCACCTCAACTCTACCCCTGCCCCTCCCTCACACACTGCATCTCATACCCAACTCCTACTTTAGCATTTGCCTTAGGGAGATTGAATATAAGAACACATGGCCGCTGGACCCGTGGACAGGTGCAAGGGGGGTGGCCTTAGAGCAGAGACTGTGTACCCTGGAGAGTTTTGCACAGGGTGCCCCCTCCTGGAAGCAAACTCAGTTTGCCAAAGGAACTGCTCTACCAAGTTTTCAGGCCCTTCTGACTAGTCCACTGGTCTTTCTCATTTGGAACTACACCTGCATTTAAGAAAGAACATTACCACCACAGTCCTGTATAAAAGCTAAGAGGCTTTACTTTCTTCCAAAGCAGTTACCTGGCTGTGTTGGAATGATAGGGAAATTCTCTGATTTTACTCCGTGGGCATAAATAGAATATGGTCTTGAGGCTTTGTTTTTAAAGATAATTCGGACTTTCTCGCCAGGAGTGGCAAATATTAAAGGACCTAGCAAATGTAAAAAGAAAAACGTGTAAGTAATCTTTATTTATTTTAAATTAGCGTCATCTGTCCTCTAAGTATTTACACAGTAACATTTTTATCCTTTTCCTTAACATGCGCTGAATGAAATACAATCACATTTAACAAGTGGATCTTTGCTAATTTCTTTCTTTTTTCCCCCCAATTTTTATTAATTTATTTTTGTTACAGATGTTTCTCCTTTTTCCCCCTAGACACCCTCTTCCCCATCCAGTCTCCCCACCCCCTGGCATTGTTGTCTATGTCCATTGGTTACTCACACATGCATATAAGTTCTTTGGTTCATCTCATCTCATCTTGCCCTTCCACCCCCCTCCTCTGAGGTTGGTCAGTCTGAACCGTACTCCTTTCTGTGTCTCTGGGTCTATTTCATTCATCAGCCCACCTTGTTCCTTATATTCCACAAATAAGTGAGATCATGTTGTATTTGTCTTTCTCTGACTGGCTTATTTCACTTAGCATGATACTCTCCAGGTCCCTCCATGTTGTCTCAAAGGATAAGAGATCTTTCTTTCTTATAGCTGCATAGTACTCCATTGTGTACATGTACCACAGCTTTTTTATCCACTCATCTATTGATGGACACTGGGCTGTTTCCAGATCTTTTTTTTTTTTTATCCTCACCTGAGGACATTTTTCCATTTTTTGTTCAGATAGAGTGGGAGGGAGAGAGAGAGAGAGAATCATCGACGTGAAAGGGACACATTGAGTGGCTGCCACCCGCACGACCAACCAGGGCCGGGACAAACTGCAACCGAGGTACGTGCCCTTAGCAGGAACCAAACCCAAGTGTCTCTGGACCACAGGCTGACACTCTAACCACTGAGCCAAACCGACCAGGGCTGTTTCCAGATCTTGGCAACTGTAAATAGTGCTGCTACGCACACAAGGGCACATATATTCTAAAACATGACTTT
This sequence comes from Molossus molossus, assembly GCF_014108415.1. Classification (NCBI taxonomy): domain Eukaryota; kingdom Metazoa; phylum Chordata; class Mammalia; order Chiroptera; family Molossidae; genus Molossus; species Molossus molossus. The sequence continues at coordinate 114,507,871 of NW_023425388.1, forward strand.
TGCCTGGAAATATGAAGTCACCTGGAATTTTTATAAGCTCCATCTCCAGAAAACCTACTTTGAGGAGCATCAGTTAATGCATACAAAACACACACTTTAGAAATGGAGCACTACATCTGCTTTCTTGAGCCACCTCATCATTTAAGCCTTCAATTCTCTCCCCCCTTCATCCTAGTGGAAAATTGGGAGGAGCTGCAAGGCCTTCTTATGACCCAGGGTAAGTTTCTCTCTCACAGCCTGAAGACCCTTTATTTCCCTCTTTCTCTCTTCCACCCCAGGCTAAGGACTGAAGATACAACATTTGTTATAAATCTCCCATGTGGAAGCAGATTGAACGGTTGGCTCCCCAAATTCTAAGACAGAGACCATGTTGCGATGAACTAAGCAGAAAGGGCGCTCCTCAAACCCGTGCTATAATCCCCCAAACCAGAGCCCCGAGGAGCCCCGGCGAACACTGCCTACGCGTGCCGACACCTCTTTGACCCCTGTGGCGAGTCTGCCTTCTCAAACACGATGTTTGTGTTTTCTTTTCTATTTCCTGTTTTCTTTTGGATAAATGATGATGGAGTCTAGAGGGTCATATTGTGTTGCTTTGCGCGTTTCATTCAGCCAGAATCCCAGAGAAAACAAACATCCTGCTGTTACTAAAGATAGAGAAGCATCTAGAAGCAGTGGGAACTGGACAGCACAGCCCTCCCTCCAGAAGTCAAAAAGGGACACGCTGACCAGGAGCCAAGAACAAGAACCATTCCCCTTCGCCTGTGACAATCCGTCTTCTCGGGGTCTCATGCCGAGTCCTTTGATAGATACGCAGACAGCGGGGCCCAAGCAAGACTGGGCACGCGGGAAGGCCACGTGACTGCGGGAACTACTGTGCAACATGGGACAGCCGTCTGACATACAGAGCCATCATGTGACCTGCGGAAATGCCACGTGACCTGGGAGAATGTTACGTGTGGCTGCCGTGCAGGTTTCCTGTCAAGGGTGGAAGGAAAGGCTCCTTGTTCTCACTCTTGCACAGAGATGAAATTAAGTCTTAACATTGACGTGTTTAAGTTAAACACAGATGTGAACAAAGATGTCCCCGCCTCACTATAGAAGAGTTTCTGGGCCTCCGTTTACTTTAAATGCAGTTATCTCTAAATGCTGTTTCCGAGGTCCCTCCCAGATCCAGAAATCTCGGAGTCTGAGTACAACAAGCCGGGCAATGCGAAACTGACCGTGGTCATTTTCCAGTGTCTTTCCATTAGACAAGGCTGGACTCACTCGGTTTCCAGGAAAACCAGTTAGAGTTAGAATGACAGGCATCGTCCTCTGTCGAGATGGAAGTTGACAGCGTCCCCAGTGTGTGCCACCATCTCCAGGGGTTGGAGACCAAACCCCAGAACCAGCCTTACTCTGTACCCATACCTAGTATATCCAGATGCTGCTCATCTCCATTTCTTTTTGTTTGCTTTGTGAACGTGATGTCGTCGTATTGACGGTACACGGCCTTCTTATATTTGGACCCAAGAAACATCCCAGTTTTATCCAAATATATGTCTGTTTCACTTAGAGAAAATGGAAACAAAAGCAAAACCCACAAATTAGTTAATTTAACAATTAAATTAGATACAGTCCCACATGGAAGAGCTTCTTATTGAAATAATGCAATTTATTCATAACTAGAAGCTATTCACCTTAGAAAGTAATTCTTCTTTCTTTAAAAAAATATATTCATTCTGGTAAGATTGTTGGATACTTACTCCATACTTTAAAACATATTTTCAGAGTAAGATTTTAGTTTTGATAAGTAAATAAAAAGTGAGAGAGACAATTGGAGAAGGAAATCATAGTGTCTTTGGTTTGAGATTCTCAGGAGAACAGGTGGTGATGGATGGAGACAAAGAAGCATCTGACTGGTTCCGATGTTAAACATAGCTGCAGTTTCGTTCTTCAACTTCCGAGTGGTGCAGTCGGATGCAACACCCGTGGAAAATAGGGTACCAGAAGGGGGAAGAGGGGCAGGAAGAGACAGTGCACCGACGTTGTGTAGATATTTAGAGAGATTTGAAGTCCTCTGTAATGTAAGATACCACACATGCACACTCTGAAGTTATCTGTAAGGAAGTGTATCCTAAATACACACACACACACCCCCGCAGGAAAGGGGGGACACTGCAGAGTGGACCCTCCCTGGCTGGACTGAAGCTATGGCCATACTTCTCCTCTCTCTGTGAACGTTTCAGTTCTTGCTCCCACTTCCTGCTGGGAGAATAATCCCACACCACCTCCTCAGCGGCGATGTACATAATCTTCTCCTGGTACTGCGGGGGGTCGGGGTGCGGCTTCGAACACTGCCTCACGTTGTACCTATGTTTCATGCCTCCTTGATAGTGCTCTGAAGTCAGACAGACCACATCAAAATTCCCTAGAGGTGGGTAAGAAAAGAATTTGCAAAGATTAGCATTCAGATCTCTCTTCTCTCTGTAAAGTCATCTGCAGGGTATAAGAGAGTTTATTCTTTCACTGACTTGATGAATATGTGGTGAGTATCTTCTGTAGGCCAGGCATAGTTCAGGGAACTTCAGAAGCATCAATAAACAAAACAATGAAAAATCCTCATCCTTATAGTTTATATTGTAAGGTCTTGTAGAAACAAACAATAAACATAGTAACTTTTATGTATGTTGGAAGGTAATAAATGCTATGCATTCAAGAAAAAGGTATGTTTGGCCAGTGTGGCTCAGTGGTTGAGCATCGACCCTGCACCAAGAGGTCACCAGTTCGATTCCCGGTCAGGGCACATGCCCAGGTTGTGGGCCTGATCCCCAGTGGGGGGCGTGCAGGAGGCAGCCAGTCGATGTTCTCTCTCATCGATGTTTCCATTTCTCTCTCCCTCTCACTTCCTCTCTCTCTCAAATCAATAAAGGAAAACAACATTTAAAGAAAAGAAAGAAGGAAAAGGTATAACAGTGTAAGGAAGACTGAGGATTCTAGGGGTCGGAGGACCAAGGGGCTCAAAGGAGCAATGGGCAATATTTTAAAGGATGATCAGGGTAGGCCTTGATGAGAGGGTAGCATTTGGGCGAACTCCCCCAAGCTGAGGGCCCACTTGGTGCAGCTGAGGACCACGCAAAAGGCCTGGGTGCTGGATGGAGTGAGCAATGGTGCGAGGACCAGGAGACAGGACCAGTGGGGACTGGAGGGCTGCGTCACATGGGCCCTTGGGGGCCACTGAGACGTCTGTGTCTTTACTTAGTGAAATTGGGAGCCATTGTGGAATTTTGAATGGGTGGGAGACACAGGGCACCCTGGCAGCTGTACGGAGACTAGACTGGGGTGGGCAAAGGGAAAGGGAGGAGACCTGCGAGGGGCTGTTAACACTGTCCCCTGAGAGACGATGGTGGCTTGGATCAGAGAGGGAGCAGGGGGCGGCTTCAGCCGAATACATTAGGAACCCCAAAGAGTAACCATGACCCAAACAAATCACCACAACAAAAAAAATTTCAGCCTGGTCCAGAACTTGAATTCCACCTGAGTTCTGGTTGTCTTTTGTTCCGGTCCATTGTATGCCCCTCACATTCTGACCCTGCTTCATATCACCTTCACAGCAATAACTCTGCCTGTCAGCACTTCACATATTCCTCTTGTTGCTATTACTTTTTGTGGAGGGTAAGATTCAAGAAGATGGACGAGGAAGAAAACCCTCCAGGTTCGGAGGGTTTGGGAAAGAGAACAGGGTTAGAATGAGATGATTCCGTGCAGCAGGCTGCTCGACGCGAGGTTGGTGTCCCAGGTTTACTGGCGCTGATACTGTTCAGGAAAATGAACAAGGAGCAGTAAAATGTTTTTAGGTTCAGGGAAAAGGAGAATGAGGAGTGGGGTGGAAAGATCCCCCCGCCCCCATATTTGCCCTTAATCACAGATTTTCTTTGTTTGAGAAGTAAAACTAAAAGTTTTGGAACGTAGAGGCTGGAAGATGGCAGCGGGCAGGACCGGAGGGAGGGTGAGTGTGAGAGAGAGAGAGCGAGTGTGTGCGAGAGTGAGCGAGTGTGTAAGAGAGTGTGAGTGGGCGTGACGGTGGACGACCAAACCCGAGCAGTGCAGAGCCTGGAGCAGAAGGTCCCTGTGCTGTGGACGGAGCAGCCGGCTATGCGGTGAGCGGCCCTTCAGGGAGCTTCTCCCTGTGCTGCAGGGAGGTCCCAGCATTTAGGAAGATCCCGGGTCTTCCCTGGGAGGAGGCAGTGGGAGCGGCTGGGGCCCAGCAACCTGACCCCACCAGCACCCCTGGCACCAGTGGACACTCTGGGTCAACACAGACCAGTGCACAGTAGTGGAGCTCCTAAGGTGCCGGTTGTGGAAGCCACGGACAGCCTGGAGCCCAGCACCATCCCCCACAGTAGCAGCCCGATCAGAGTCCAGATATACCCCTGGGAACAGAGGCTGGGGAGCAGACATCCATCCCCAGGCAACAGGAGCACAGACCAGCAGCTGAGACCCATCCCTAAAATCTACAGCAAAAGCTGAGCAGGAGCTGAGCCCCATGGGGCAGCAGCACTCCTCAGCCTCCAGCAGCGGGACCTGGGGCTGCACAGAGGCCTGTGCAGTCCAGCAGCTCACAGGAGCAGTGGGAAGCCAGAGCCCCAGAGGGACTGGTGCAATCCAGCTGCCCGCCTGTGGGACCTGCAGGGTGCGGGGGCACCAGAGAGGCCTGTGTGACCCAGCAGACTGTGCCATCCAGTTACCCATGGGGACTGTGCAGTGCTGAAGCACCAGAGAGACCTGTTCGACCCAGCAGCCCATAAGATAGGCATAGAGCCGGGTCCCCAAAGCGACTGTGCAATCCAGTTACCCGCGAGACCTGCAGGGTGCAGGGGCACCAGAGAGGCCTGTGCCATTCAGCTGTGCACAAGATAGGCATAGAGGATGAAAATGGAGGCGGAGTGAATGAAAACTACACAGATGATCTCCCAGGACCAAACGAGAATTACAACTAAAATAAAGACCAATCCTCAGAAAAAAGCAACAGAAAAGCAGCAGGACAGGACCATATAACCAGGGACACAAGTAGGATCTGTAGAGGCGCAATAGGGTGGCGGGCTGGGAGCCCAAGGACAGCAGCAGTCTTAGCTGTGAGCAGCACCCTTGGGGAATAGAGACCAAGCCCGCTCCACAGCACAGAGAGCCAGGACAGAGTGCTAAAATAGCCACAGCCACTCACCTGGGGCTATGGCAGAGGGAGGGCAGACTGGGCTGGAACTCTGTGGGGACACCCGGGATTTGGAGGGCACTCAGAGTTTTTGCTGAGTTGCTACCACAAAGATGGTGGCCAGAGTGCTCATTGCCCTTGCTGTGGGGAAAAGCAGCAGCCCCCACCCCTTCAGAGATTCAGCCTTTCCCAGGTGAGGCAAATAAATGCAAATTGAGGCTCATTAAAAACCAGGATCTATCCCACCCTCTCAAAATGCTCTTATGCAGAACACCAGGGATACATTCTAAGGCACTGAGTAACTGAGACTACTAGCCACCAGGAAAAAGCTAGAGAATAACTGAACATTTCCTGGGCTTGCAAATCTACCCAGGAAAGTAAGACTTGACAGTGGTGTTTAACGTGCGCCCACCCAGGCTCATCCAAACCCAGCAGAGGGAGCCACAAACATCAGAACACCAACACTCACAGGGAAAATTTGGCAGGCTCCAAAACCCACTGAGATAGCCAAAACAGTGAAACAAAGAAACAAATCCCAAATGAAAGAACAAGAAAACTTTATTGAAGATGAGATCAATGAAATGCAGCTAAGCAAATTATCAGAGGTAGAGTTCAGAGCTATGATCTTGAGGAAGCTCTAGGGCATGAGTAAGGACATCAGCACCATGAGTAAAGATATAGAAACATTGAAAACCAACCAAGTGGCAATGAAGAATGACATAGCAGACATTAAGAACACATTGGAAGGACTAATTAGCAGAGTGGAAGAAGCTGAGGACTGGATCAGTGAATTTGAAGAAAAGGTAGAAAAAATTCAACCAATCAGAAAACAAAAAAATAATAATAATAAATAATAAACAGGAAGACAGCTTAAGAAAACTGTGGGACAACTGGAAATGTAATAACATTTGCATTATAGGAGTCTATGAAGAGGAAGAAAATGGGCAAGGGTTAGAGAATACATTTGAAGAAATAGTGACAGAAAACTTTTCTAACTTGGTGAAGGAAGAAGGCATTCAAGTTCAAGAAGCACAGAGAGCCCGAAGTAAGAAGAATCCAAACAGGCCCACACCAAGACACATAGTAATTAAAAAGCCAAAAATTAAAGACAAAAAGAGAATCCTAAAGGCAGCAAGAGATAAGCAACAGGTTACCTACAAAGGAAACCGCATAAGGCTGTCAGCTGACTTCTCAACAGAAACACTACAAGCCAGAAGGGAGTGGCATGAAGTAATCAAGGTCATGAAAAACAAGGATCTGAATCCAAGACTACTCTATCCAGCCAGGCTATCATTCAAAATAGAAGGTCAAATAAAGAGCTTTCCAGACACACAAAAAAAAGGCTAAGGGAATACATTAGCACCAAACCAGCACTGCAAGATATGTTAAAAGGACTGCTGTAATTAATAGAATAAATAGAAAGAAAAATATAACCACACTAAACAAAAATGGCAATAAATAAGTACATATCAATAATCACCTTAAATGTAAATCGATTGAATCCTCCGATAAAGAGACACAGAGTAGCTGACTGGATAAGAAAGCATGACTCACATATATGTTCTTTACAAGAGACCCACCTCACAACAAAAGAATCACATAGGTTGAAAGTGAAGGGATGGAAAAAAATTTTCCAAACAAACAGAAAGCAAAAAAAAGCTGGGGTAGCAATACTCATATCTGATAAAATAGATTTCAAAATGAAGGTCATAACTAGGGACAAAGAAGGCCACTACATAATATTGAAAAGATCTATCCAACAGGAAGATATAACCTTGGTAAACATATATGCACCCAATATAGGAGCACCAACATATATTAAAAATCTTCTGAAGGACTTCAAAGGAGAAATCGACAGCAATACAATCATAGCAGGGGACTTCAACATCCCACTGACATCACTAGATAGATCCTCTAGACAAAAAATTAACAAGTAAACACAGACTCTAAATGAAGCGCTAGATCAAATGGATTTAATAGATATCTACAGAGAACTACACCCCAAAACTGCAGAATTCACATCCATCTCAAGTGCACATGGGACATTCTCAAAGATAGACCACATGTTAGGGCACAAACTAAGTCTCTACAAGTTCAAGAAGACTGAAATCATATCAAGCATCTTCTCAGATCACAATGGAATGAAACTAGAAATCAATTGCAGCAAGAACATGTAAAGATATTTGAAAACATGGAGGCTAAATAGGATGTTATTGAACAATGAATGGGTTACCATGGAGATCAAGGAAGAAATTAAAAACTTCCTGGAAACCAATGAAAATGAACACACAACAACACAAAATCTATGGGATGCAACGAAAGCAGTTCTGAGAGGGAAGTGCATAGCACTACAGGCCTACCTCAAGAAGCAAGAAAAATCTCTAATAGACTATCTAACCTCACAACTTAAAGAACTAGAAAACAAACAAAAAGAAAACCCCAGAGCAAGTAGAAGGAAGGAAATAGTAAAGATCAGAGCAGAAACAAATGACATAGAAACCAAAAACAAAAACAAAAATGATTCAAAATATCAATGAAACAAAGAGCAGGTTTTGCAAAAAATAAACAAGATTGATGAACCCTTAGCTAGATTCACCATGAAACAAAGAGAGAGAACCCAAATACACAAAATCAGAAATGAAAGAGGAAAAGTAACAACTGACACCACAGAAATACAAAAGATCGTTAACAACTACTATGAACAAGTATATGGCAACAAATTTGATAATCTAAGCCAAATGGATAAATTTCTAGAAACACATAGTCTCCCAAAACTGGACTGGGAAGAAATAGAAAATTTGAACAGACCAATAACAACTAAAGAAATTGAAGATGTAATGAAAACTCTCCCAGCAAACAAAAGCCCAGACCCAGACGGCTTCACGGGGGAATTTTACCAAACATTCAAAGAAGAACTAACACCCATTCTCCTCAAACTATTTCAAAAAATTCAAGAAGAAGGAAGATTTCCAAACTTGTTTTACAAGGCCAGAATAATTCTAATTCCAAAACCAGAAAAAGACACTATGAAAAAACAAAACTACAGGCCAATATCCCTGATGAATACAGATGCCAAAATCCTGAACAAAATACTACCAAATCGAATTCAGCAATACATCAAAAAAATTATTCACCATGACCAAGTGGGATTCATCCCAGGGATGCAAGGCTGGTACAATATTTGCAAATCATTAGATATGATACACCACATAAACAAAATGAAAGGTAAAAATAATATAATAAAAATAATATAATCATAGACACTGAAAAAGCATTCAACAAAATCCAGCACCCATTTCTGATAAAAATGCTCAGCAATCTGGAAATAGAGGGATCATATCTTAACATAATAAAGGCCATATATGAAAGACCTACAGCCAACATCATACTCAATGGGCAAAAATTAAAAGCATTTCCCTTAAGAACAAGAACAAGACAGGGATGCTCACTTTTGCCACTCTTATTTAATATAGTACTGGAAGTCTTTGCCACAGCAATCAGACAGGAAGAAAAAATAAAAGGGATCCAAATTGGAAAAGAGGAAGTGAAAGTGTCATTATTCGCAGGTGACATGATACTATACGTAGAAAACTCCAAAGACTCCATCAAAAATTTACTAGACTTAATAAATGAATTTGGCAAAGTAGCAGGATACAAAATTAATGTCAAGAAATCGATGGCATTCTTATACACCAATGATGAAATCACAGAAAGAGAAAATGCAAAAACAATCCCATTTACCATTGGGGCAAAAAAAATTAAGATACTTAGGAGTAAACTTAACCAACGAAATAAAGGACCTATTTGCAGAAAACTACAGGTCACTGAAAAAAGAAATAGAGGAAAATATAAAAGTGGAAGCACATAACTTGTTCATGGATTGGATGAATTAACATCATTAAAATGTCCATATTACCCAAAGCAATCTATAGATTCAATGCAATCCCCATCAAAATACCAATGACGTACTTCACAGAACTAGAACAAATACTTCAAAAGTTCATATGGAACCAAAAAAGACCTCGAATAGCCAGAGCAATCTTGAAAAAGAAGGACAAAGTTGGAGGGATCACATTACCAGATTTCAGGTTATACTACAAAGATACTGTAATCAAAACAGCCTGGATCTGGCACACGAACAGACATATAGACCAGTGGAACAGAACAGAGAATCCTGAAATAGACCCAGGACATTATGCTCAATTAATATTTGACAAAGGAGGCAAGAGCATACAGTGGAGTAAAGACAGCCTCTTTAATAAATGGTGTTGGGAAAATTGGACAGCTACATGCAAAAAATTGAAACTAGACCATCAACTTACACCATACACAAGAATAAACTCAAAATGGATAAAAGACTTAAATGTGACTCATGAATCCATACAAACCCTAGAAGAAAATGTAGGCAACAAAATTTCAGACATCATACACAGCAGAATTTTCACTGATACATCACCTAAGGCAACAGAAACAAAGGAGAAAATAAACACATGGGACTACATCAAACTCAAAAGCTTCTGGACAGCAAAAGAAACAACCACTAAAATGGAAAGGCAACCCATCCTATGGGAGACCATCATTGCCAATGATACATCAGATAAGGGGTTAATTTCCAATATATAGAGAGTGCTCCTACAACTCAACAAAAGGAAGACAAAGAACCCAATTAAAAATTGGGCAGAGGAACTAAATAGACACCCCTCCAAACAGGACATACAAATGACTAAGAGACATATGAAGAAATGCTCAACATCACTAATCATCAGAGAGAAGCAAATTAAAACAACAATGAGGTATCACCTCACACCTGTCAGAATGACTGCCATCAACAAATCATCAAACAACAAGTGTTGGCGAGGGTGTGGAGAAAAGGGGACTCTAGTACACTGCTGGTAAGAATGCAGACTGGTGCAGCCATTATGGAAAACAATTTGGTGTTACCTCAAAAAGTTAAAAATTGAATTGTCATTTGACCCAGTGATCCCACTTCTAGGAATATACCCTAAGAAGCCTGAAACACCAATTGGAAAGAATATATATACCCCTATGTTCGTAGCAGCACTATTTACAATAGCTAATATCTGGAAACAACCCAAATGTCCATCAGTAGACAAATGAATAAAACAGCTTGGTACATATACACAATGGAGTACTATGCAGCTGTAAGAAAGAAAGATCTCTTATCCTTTGAGACGACATGGAGGGACCTGGAAAGTATTATCCTAAGCAAAACAAGCCAAACAGAGAAAGACATGTATCATATGATCTCACTTATTTGTGGAATACAATGAACATAACAGTCTGAAGAATGGGGTAGTCCCAGAGACGTGGAAGTGGGGTACAGACTGACAATCCCCAGAAGAGGGGGTGGTGGGGAAGAGATAAACCACAGAACTTATATGCATGTGTGCATGAACAATGGACAGGACAACAAAGCTAGGGACGGAGCAGGGAGGGAGGGGAGGGGAGGAATCAGTGGGGGGAAAAGGAGAAACATCTGGAACAAAAATAAATTAATTAAAAACATAAAAATACATAAATAAAAATTTGGAATGTAGAAAATGTAGTCAGGTGAATCTGTGGTATCACAAAGAGTTAAGTTCATTGTGTAGACAGATTTGTTTGGTGCCAGTAACTTTTGACCAAGACAGATGATTCTGTTTTTGTTATGTAAAGTTGGATCTGCAGGATAAAAGGAGACACTGACATTGTCTTTAAAATCCAACATAGTCTAGGTAAGTGACTACATCTTTATTACTTGTATCTCATGGGATCTGATCATTGCCTCTTTCTTTTTGTAAATTATTGCAGTACGTACTTTACAAATGAGGGTGTTAGGTTTAGAGTGGAGGCTTGACTCCTCTGATCCCCACAACGATTCTCTGAGGTGGGCTGTCTTTTTAAAAAATATTTGCCAGCCACTGTCAACCTCATTGACGTCAAAACCTCTCCCTTGAGAACAAAGCCAGCAAGGAGAGAGGTAGGGAGCAGGAGGCAGAGGGAAGCGGGTCAGGTAGAAGCAGAAAGAAGGCCTGGGAAGCGGATGGACAGGAAAGTTCGAAGTGCAGCAGATAGTTGAAAGAAAACAAGGTCAAATGCTTCAAAACATCTTCATTGCTTTTGAGGGAGGGGGGTTGGTTTAAAGCCTGAAGCTCAGGGAGGAAACACTGGGAGAGGCTAAGAAGATGTTTGTGTACAGGAACATTATATACCAATGCCTCTATAACTTAAACAGAAAAGGGCAACAATTTTCCAAACACGATTTGTGTAAGTTCTTCCTTTTCTTTGTACAAACAGAATAGTCAATGCATCTAATGACGCTATTTTTCGTACTTTTAACACGTTTCTGGCCGAAGGAGAAGATTCACCACCTACCTGTGGCATCAGGTGTCATTAAAAGTGTCTGGGAAGTGTGGGGGAACAGAGCTACTGTGTCCTGTCTTTCTCCTGTGGAAGTGAAGGTATTTCCTGCAAAATACAGTCCATGTAAGTCAACCTGTAACCCCACACTAAGAACGTGCCATGAAACGTTGTCGCCTAAGCACATCTCCAGTCCTGGCAGATTCCCGTACATGTATCCGTTCATGGCTGCAAGACATTGGAAACAAAGACAAGAGAATTGGATTCACTGACGTCTCGTGAAACTCAACAAAGAACTAACCATAAAGCAGTTCATTCGCGGAAGAATCTCAAGATGATCCCAGTCAATCCTTTCCTTTCGGATTTCAGAAAACTAAGGCCGGAGGAGTTCCTTGTCCAGTGTCATTAAGCTAATGAAGGGAACTGTTGAGACCAGAGTCTCCAGACTAACCCTTTCCCACCACATCTCACGCTCTTCAGAAACCACCAACTCAACAAAACCCACCACCCACTCCACTCGTTGGTCAGTAGAGAAATACGTGACCTTTGTGTCTTACATGTAGTAATAGCTAGAAAATATATTACACCCAAAAGGCATTGGGAAATATTTGGTAAATTGAATTTTACATAACCCTCTTGGTAGACAATATTTTTATTGGGAAATTATATTTAAAGGTAACATGAAATATATTTGCCAACCATCGTGGGGTGAAATGTACATTTCTTTTAAATAGCCTGTTATTCTTTAGCCATAATGAAATTAAACAACTGCTTAATACATTTATTGTGTAAATTAAATGGTTTCTTACAGGACATCAAGTTAGAGTTTCGGAAATCTTGATCCTCTTTGTCCACATTTTTAGGTTCTGTGGTAAATGTTCTAATATTTTCATCCAGGAGATAACTTTTATTTTCATCAAATACTGTGACAAGTAGGTAAAACTCTTTGTCTATTCCCTTCTGTGAATGAGAATAGAAAAAAGAATATACGTGAAATATAGATGGTCCATATTCAGAGTCTAGTCAAATGGTTGTTCTGCATATAATATTTTCTCTACAAGGAGATTTGTATACTCCTAGACATTTTGATCAGTTGACTTCCCCACTTAAGACATTTTAGATAAGGGCATGAATCTCAGTGAATGGATTTATCACAGAACTAAGAAATTGGGAATAATATAGCTGTTTTCATATAAAGCTCTTACTCTGGGGATCACTACATCTGAAATTTCATAAAACTAAACCATATGATCAGGTAATCATAGATAGTGGCTTTTCGTAGGCTGCTTTGTAGAAAATAAGTTAAATAAAATGTTTTGAATTCTAGAAAGTCTGCATTTTTAGAGTTTATGAAGAAATGAAATATGTATAAATATTTCTCTTTTGAGATAAGATATAAACATTGTATGTATGTAAAAATTATGAGACTTCTGTGTGACTTTATATAAATAAATGTGAATGTATAATCACATTTAAATATAAAATATACATTCAATTCTACATATAATTATATCGGGGAATTTATAAGGTCATATTACACATGAATTATTAATGCAGAAAAGAACTTGGATGTTAGTTCGCTTGTGAGTGAAGGAGGAAGGAAAGTCGTTCATCAAGCATTTAATGAGCACCTACTATATGCCACAGAGGGACTGTGGTTGATACAATAAATAAATAAAGACTCTATGGTTTCAAGGAGCTTACAGTCCAGTGGGAGATAAAGGTCAGTAAAAATAAATGCATGGATAAGTGCTTTAATAAACACGCAGACAAGGGACTATGGTCATCTGCAGGAAGTTCCGCTAACTTTGTTAGGGAATGTTGTCGGAGGGCAGCAAGGAACCCTCAGGATGGGTTTTAAAACTGTCTTCCCTTTTAGCAGGCAAAGCAGTGAGGAAAGACTGTTCCAGACAGAGAGAAGAAAGGCAAAGCGAAGAAATGTGAGTTAGCCTTCCTCGCTCAGGGACTAACAAGCCAATTGCGCAGTAAGGCCGGGACGGTGTGTTTGAGACCGTGGGGAGGGATCCGTAGGGTCTGCTGTGTTGACCTCTGAGTCAACAAATGGTGACGTGGTTTCCACTGTGGCGTGTGCTGTCGCTAGATTTGAAAGGAAGGGGTGTGGAGTTCTGCTGAAGGAGGATGGGAGTCGGGACAGGAGTTCGGAGGCTGAAGGGATTCAGAGAGAGACAGTGGTGCCTACAATAAGGCAGTGTATTGTAGATTTGGTGACCGATGCTACAGAATAGAGGAAAAGAGGGTGGCTCAGAAGGGAGAGGGGCAGGAAGGAGCCACCCAGAGGGAGCTGAAGAGTTAAAATACTTCGTTGGAATTAGAGGTGTTTGTGGAACCTGACGGGGGGCTGTTCATTGGGTAGAGGAAGATACAGGCCCAGAGTTGAGGGGAGAATGGACTTGGGAGACATCAGCACGCAGAAGTGATGTTGCCCTTTCTCCGCAGCTCTGTCTCAGGCTAACTCTCACGGAGCAGACCTGGACACAGGCCATGGCTCACCTGTTGGCCGTCCTGTCCGAGACTCCCCTTTCTGCACACCAAGAGGGGCCCCACAAGGCCGCTGAAGGAGTCTTTCGACCCATTCACCGAGGAGTAGTATGACCAGGTCAGGCAGGCGGGATCCGTGGCGGTGGGACCCACATCTCTCGGCACTTGCCACGTATAGACCAATGTCGTGCCAGGATTTACATGCGAGGAGGCTGGAGGGGCGCCTAGAACGGAATAGCCACTCGTAAGGCCGTGTCTATGACCCAAAGTCCTCCAGAGGAGACTGGGGTCTCCGAGAGCGAGAACTGATTGCCCACCTTGCGGCACCTTGGGTGACCGCTGCCAGGGGCCAAGGGAATCACTTTGCCCCAGTAACTACACAGAGCGGCCGGGGAGTGAAAAGCGAGTCGCACACTGACGCCAGGGGGAAGTTTAGTTTCTTGTTGACATTACATTCCTGTGTGGCTTTCTTGGCCCGCCCTCGAGTTCCACTCACCGCCTCCGGGTGTTCTGTAGTACGAGCCCTCGTTGTCTTTGCTGTAACGTAGTCCGTGAGGCTGGATGCTGAGCGGCACGGGACCTTTGTTACAGAAAGTGACCTGGATGGTATCTCCCACTTCTGCCTTGATGACCGGGCCTGGAACCAACAGTCAGTCATTGTTCTTGTTCTCAAACGTGTACTTGCCAGGTTGTGTTACTTGGGTAAGGGGCTAAGAACAAGTTAAAGGATGATGCCACGAACCAGAAACTGCAAAAGTCTATATCAGCGGTTCTCAACCTGTGGGTCGCGAGCCCTTTGGGGGTCGAACGACCCTTTCGCAAGGGTTGCCTAAGACCATCGGAAAACACATATTTCCGATGGTGATTCATAACAGTAGCAAAATTACAGTTATGAAGTAGCAACGAAAATAATCTTATGGTTGGGGGTCACTACAACACGAGGAACTGTATTAAAGGGTCGCAGCATCAGGAAGGTTGGGAACCACTGGTCTAGATGTTTCGAGGTACTACAAAGTCACTGTGGGTGAATATAGTAATCTTACTGGATTTATAGGGACAAAAGAATGTAGCTTAAAGTTGGGGGAATTGAAATATATTGTTTTCATAAGGTTTTAAGCTGATGGCTAAAATCAATAAAACCAAGTTGGCGAATACTGTTTGATTGCACAGAATTCATCTAAAAGTCACATACTTATAACCTCACGGGTCATGAATAGGATTTTACCAAGGATTCCAAGGTGCTTTTCTCTTGCCTTCTGTGTTTGGAAAGAAGCATCTGTGTATTCACGGTAAACTAGTTTCTGGTAAGTTCCTCCAATTCTGGTTGGACCTTGTTCAAAATACGGCTGGGATTCACTGCAGAGAAAGGAGGCACACTAAGAACCTTTAAGGTTACAGCGATCGTGTGAGAGGGAAGCAAGAATCTGCATACCTCTGTCTCAAAGCACGTGTAATTCATTTATGAAAGTAGAAAATGTGGGAAATAAGGCAACAAAGAAAATAAAAATCTTCATAACTCTACCTTCTATATAGAACCATTGCCAATACTTTCCATGGACATTTTTTTCAGTCTTTTATGTATGGGTGACACACAAGTATCTCTGTTTAGCTAGCGGTTTATCTACAAATCTAAAAAAAAATTTTTTTTCTATATTGATTTTAGATAGAGAGGAAGAGAGAGATGGAAACATTGATGAGAGAGAACATCGATTGGCCGTCTCCTGCATGCCCCGCTCTGGGGGTCTGACCCACAACCTGGACATGTGCCCTAATTTGGAATCGAACTGGCGACCTCTTGGTGCATGGGTCGATGCTCAACCACTGAGCCACACCGGCCGGGCTTATTCACTTTTAGATACTGATGCTGCAGTAATGTATTTCAGTCTTAGTTTTTGGTCGTTAACATAGCAATTGGTAATATAGTCTTAGATGCTATTGAGAAAAATATTTACATAACGTACTTTAAGGATGCCCCAGGAAATGACATCATTGCTTTCAGATCTTAGCAGGAAAGCTAGATTCCACACGAGGAACGTTTCTGAATTTTTGTAAAGTTGCTATTGATCACATTACCCACTATGCTGTGAAATGCCTCAGGGGTGTAAGCAACCCATTGACACCCAGCGCCAGGAAACCCATGAGCAGTGTTCTCTTCACAGGGGCTGCCAAGGCCGTTCAGAGGAAAACTTGTGCAATGATCCTTAGGTTCCATTTTTTCCGGTTATTGATATAATAATTTTTCTACCTTTATTTCATCAAGAATCTTTTTATTGTAAGATGCCTAAATCCTGTTCAGGAAAAGCTGGGTTCTGAAAGGTTTCAATAACCTTTACTTAACCATAGACTCTTCAATCAGTGACTCATTACCTCCCATTGGCCGTTAAAGGCTTTTCGGTGAAGAAATCTGTCCCAGACGGAGCATAGTTCCACAGTGTCTTCTCGGCGGCAATATAGTAACGTACGACACGGGTCCCAGGAACCTCTGCAGAAGGATTCCCGCAATCCCTTACGTGGAAAAAGGCATGCATGCTCTCTGCAAAACATAACCCGAAGGAGAGAATGTTACTAAAACATTTCCGTGGCCCATGCATACTTCATGCTTCAGCCCACACGGTTGCAACTTCCCCTTCTGAGAAATGTTAGGTATTCTATTTACGGAATCTGTGAAAAAGCCTAGAAATGTATGGAAGAAGTACAAACCCAGGATGCAGAGATAAATAGCAGAGGACTATATGTTGTCAGAAAATAACCAGCATTGGACCAACTCAGAGACAAAGACGGCAACTGCCTACCGAGAAGAATCTGGAGTCCGTGTGGCCAAAAACATTTTCCTTGTGGGCATACAATTCCTCCCACTAGTCACTAATGAGGGAGTTGGTTTATTAGATGAACTGTTGGCAGCCAGGAGGACCATCCAGGCAGGTGCATTTTCACGAGGGCATCCACCCTGTGTTTGAATTTCAGAGCACCTTTGGTGGAATGTCCATTAGTACAGACTTTTGGAAGGCAATCCGGCAACATTTGTTAACATTAAAAACCCTTTCATTATATAATTTGAGTTCCTGGTAGTTACCCAAGAGCACATGCACCCAAAGACACAAATAAAAAAGGTATTAACTTCAACATTGTTAATAAACAAGAAAAAGTGGACGCAATTAAATGTCTATCAGTGGGCAAATTGTTAGATAAATTAAGATACGTCCCGAATACGGAAAACTACATAACACTTTAAAAGAATAAGTAAAATAGATGGGAAGTGTCATGGAAAAGATTTCAAGACATATTGATGAGTGCAGAAAGCAAGGAGCAGAATGTTATTGGCAGTGTGATCTCATTATGCAAAACAACCACAAAACATAGTTATATATTTTTAGTTCTACGTGTTCATACATATTGTGTGAAAATGCATAGGAAATAGGTGTGCAAGTATTCACACCCAATGATTTACAGTGATTCCTGTCTGAGTGGTAAAATGACAGTCCTTTCTAATATCATTAGATTCAGCCCTTGAATTACAATCGCTGTGTGTGGTTCTCCTTTTCCCATGGTCCTGGGGGGGACACAGCACTCAGGAAATCCTAATAAACACCTGCTGCTTAGTTGTTTAAATAATGAATCAAAGCATGATGCAACCAAAGCATGGGACTTAGAAAAAAACGAAGGTTTTGATCAGAGACATAAACCCCATTTTTGTACAAAGAAAGACAAATTAAATTCTTCAGTTCTAGTAACAATCATATTTTCTGATTGAAAAGGGAAACAAACATTTACATAATTGTAGGTAGAGTTTGGCCATGTTTAAGAATAGAGCAGATCAATAACTTCATAACTGGCCAGCCTCTTACTCACTGGACAGCGTGATTGAGGAGGGAAACGCTCTAGAGTAAGGAGGTTTTCTAATGGATTACAATCACAATTGATCCTTGAATAACTCGGGTTTGAATTGTGTGGGTCAAAATATATACAGATTTTTTTATTTTGTAAACAGACTACATAAACTTATGGTATTAATAAATACAGTACAGGAGTGTAAATTATTTTCTCTTATGATTTTTTTAAAATTTACTTTTCTTTGTTGATTTTAGAGAGAGAGGAAGGGAAAGGAAGAAAGAGATAGAAACTTTGATGAGAAAGAATATCGATTGGCTGTCTCCTGCATGCCCCCCACTGGGGATCAGGCCCACAACCTGGGCATGTGTCCTGACTGGGTATTGAACTGGTGACCTCTTGGTGCAGGGTTAATGCTCAACTACTGAGCCACACCGGTTGGGCTTCTTATGATTGTCTTAGTAACATTTTCTTTTCTTTAGCTTACTTTATTGTAAGAATACAGTAAATAATACATAAAATATACAAAATATTTGCTAACTGACTATGTTATCAGTAAAGCTTCAAGAGTGGGGTCATAGTACTATGCAGCTGTAAGAAAGAAAGATCTCTTATCCTTTGAGACTACATGGAGGGACCTGGAAAGTATTATCCTAAGCGAAACAAGCCAAACAGAGGAAGACAAGTATCATATGATCTCACTTACTTGTGGAATATAATGAACATAACAGTCTGAGGAATGGGGTAGTCCCAGAGACGTGGGAGTGGGGTGCAGACTGACAATCCCCAGAAGAGGGGGTGGTGGGGAGAGATAAACCACAGAACTTACATGCATGTGTGCATGAACAATGGACATGGACAACAAAGCTGGAGACAGGGCGGGAAGGGAGGGGAGGGGGGAATCAGTGGGGAAAAGAGGAGAAACATCTGTAACAAAAATAAATTAATAAAAAAAAGAGTGGGGTCATAGTGGTTGAGTTTTGGGGGAGTCAAAAGTTATATGCAGATTTCTGACTGTGAGGGTAGTTGGTGTCCCTAATCCCAACCTGTTTAAGGGTATTTTTTCCTACATAATTCCTTTCTCTACCTCTTACAGGGTTTTGGACCAGTGTCTTAACCTCTTGGAACTTGTCTTCTCAATTAAAAAAGAAATAAACCTGCTCTGTCCAACATTCAGGGTTTGTTTTTGTTTTGTTTTTTTGTAAGGCTCACAGGCTAATGAACATAAAAGTTTTCTTCTTCTTCTTCTTCTTTTTTTTTTTTTTGTAAATCAACGACAACAAAAACCCATATATACCAAGAAGAGTTTGTTATCATGGAGGTAAAAGGGGCAGAGACCTGGGTTCTAGGCCTGGCCTTGTCCCTGACTTTCTACAAGCCAACCCTATTACTTCCCTAGGGGTCAGTTTCTCCATTTGGAGGATGAGGCATTTGTAGTGGGTTGCAACCTTGGAAGTTCTCTGACCCTGTAGTAGGTAAAAGTAATAAACCCCTACCGTATATTGAACATCCCAGCATCCATTCTCCAGGGCCCTTGGCCACCATGAAGGCATCTTCTAACGAGGCCGGGAAGACAGTAATGGTGTCCTTCCTGTGATTCCGAGAGATCAGAGTTTGTCCGTGGAGATAGATGGGGTGTATGTCATAAAGGTTACCCATGCCAATAAAATGCCACTTGACCCTGTCCTCGGCACACATGGTGAGACGGGGTAGGTTTCCATACATGAATCCGTTAATTGCTGAAAACAAATGTAAATTCGCCTGTAAGCACGATGGACAAGGGCCTCACGGGGTGCATCCCATGCATTTCGTCATTGCATAAACCCAGCAGTGCCAACACTGCACAGCACAGTCTACGACCAGAACTGACGGCGGTTCGGGAAAAGGGAGGTCATAAACATGGGGTACGATTGGCAGTGTCAGTAGCACCACGATTTAGAGGCGAGGGGAGAAGAAGGGCCGAAAGGCAGGGGCCAGGGAAAGGGGGAAGAACAGAATGCAGCTGCGTCCAAGAAAGAGATCAAGGATAAAGGCGACTGAGGTAAAGGGGCATCTCTTCTGAAAAGGTCTATGTAGAAACACGTTTTCATAAAATACCCGCTCAGCGATGTCTTGGCTCTTCCGCAATATTTTATTGCCTTAAAATGACACCTTTTCTATGTGTTTTTTACCGTCAACGTTTGTTCAATACCAGACTTTAGAAAACAAACACATCTACCTAACTCTACTTGCTAGGACACTTCGGAAAGCAGTGAGGTTTACCAGATGGCTTGTAGGTCAAGCAGCACACCCTGAGTGAAAACTGAAACACACATGAAAGCAAACAGACTCAACAAAGAAAAAGCGCTAAATAGAATCACCGAAGGGAGACGCATCTGATATTATAAATGAGAAAGATGCTTAAATCTTACAGCCCAGAATATTGCTTTCCTTGAAGCTCTGGTCACTGGCATTAACTCGGCCAGGTTCCGTGTACATGTTAATATTGTCATCGATATACCAGCTTTTGTTTTCATCAGTATGAGAGAACATCAGAACATAGAACTTGTCGATATTTTTTTCGGTGTCTCCCACCAGTGTGCCTGAAACAACAAAACCAGCAAAACTTACTCCTTGCAGGAATGACCTCTGCTATAAAACAAGTTGAATGGATTCCATTTAAAATATAAAAGTAAAATCTTGCACCTCCGCAGTCAGAACCCTAAGGAACCGGGCATGCAAGGAACAGGCGGACCGCCTCTCAGCACCCCATTTCCCCCCACCCTGCCGACTCAACACTGCAGGAGCAAGGTGGCTGCAGCACTTTGTGTGAGGAGAGCTAGTGAAGTGGACTGGGTTTGACTACCATCTGCTGATCAACCTGCATTATTGGACTTGAACTCGGGCGTACTCACGATCGCCATCTAGTGTGCAGAGTCCAGGATGGCAACTAGATTTTTTTTTTTTTTTCACTAGAGACTCAAGATAAGGCAGGAAAACAGAACTAATCTGATAGCCTAAGTCCAGAAGGACAGCGAGGGAGACCCCACATATTCTGGCTGACGCGATTGCTGCAGCAAAAGTTTAAAAGTCTGTTACCTCTTTTACACGTCAGAATTGGTCCGATCAGTCCTGAGGCCACGTCTCTGGGAGTGTCCACGTGGGAGTGGTACATCCGCGTCACACAGTTGCTGTCACTGGGGCCCGGCCCCTGCCTTCCATGTACAAACCACTTGTAAGTGTAGCGGCTCCCTGGCTCCAGGCGGTCATCTTCCTTCTGCGGGCCCGTGGTATTGTCAGGGTAGAGAGCCCCTAGGGGACACCACCTGCGCTGTGGTCACAGTGTCCACGGGGCAACACTGTGCTGAATGTGCCGCCCGCGCTCTCCACCAGCCACAGATACATATCAGTTTGTATTTTCAGAGTGAAGTGTGCACCTCTCTCCTCCTCTCTCCTGACTCCTGTCTCCCTCGGGCCCCGTTAGTTGGCTTTCTCTAAATGCCCAGCTTGGCCACCTTCCAGACCAAATTGTAATGAGGCAGACCGTATACCAACAGATTATCCACCTTCATGGATGGATTCCACACATATTTAATGTGCACGTACTGTGTCCCTAGATACTGGATACAGAGATCTGAGCTCCCGGCTGGCCCTCCACATTTTCTTCACCACAAATAAGACCGGGACCCATGGCATCAGGAGGCGTCCATGTGGCTGCCACGGAGCCCACTGGGGTCCAAAAGTGGTCCTCTGAAGAGCTTACCCTGAGTTGTCACCTCAGCTCTGAATTTAGGACCTTGCTCTCCTTTCTTCCTTCTCCTAAAATTTCACTTCATATCTCGGCCTCCCGAGGCTAGAACCCCGATAGCTACGCACGAGATGTCTTCAATCAGAGCTCTTTGAAGCAGGCCTCTCTCATCCTTTCTCGTCTTTGGGGACTCTCCATGTTGAACACAAAGCCCTAATTGATTGTCTCCTACAAAAAAGCTTCCTGTCGGTGAGTGAAAAATGTGTTTTCTTCCCCAGGAACTGCACAAGGGTGGTCACTCATTCAAGAGTTAAATGAGGAAGGAAACTTGACTTGGGGTGGTGAACACACAATACAATGCACAGGTGATGTGTCATAGAATTGTACATCTGAACCCTATATAATTTTATTAACCAATGTCACCTCAATACATCTAAAAAAAAATTTAAACGCACATAACAACAAATAAAGAATATGATTTAAGTGAAAAGTTTTAAAAGAACTGTCTTGGATATAAACATGAAAGGCATCAGAAGTAAGAGTCTGCAAATATCCCCAAATACTCCTTGTTCATAATGATACCCAGTTAATGATCCTTGTTTTTCCTGACGTAGTGGACCTATACTCTCTATAAGCAAAAGCTCAGGAATATAAGGACAGAGAATCCACTCACCTTCATTTTCTTTAGAGTACGTGAGCCCGTGAGGATGGAAACTATACATTCTTGAAGCAAAATTTTTTACATGGACATAAATCAAGTCTCCAGTCTCTGCTTTAATTATAGGACCTAAAAATCCCAACCAAGATGGTTTCCTAATGATCTTTTTAAATGTATCATCAGTATACTGGAAATACAAAGCCTTTTTATAAACTCGTCCAATTCTATCTGGGCCACGCTGTAGATATATCCGGGACTCTCTGTAAAAAAAGAAACACACAGAAAAAGAGAAGGTGAACACATGTGGACTAGAAAGAAAAAAAAGTTGAATCAACTCAAACCAGAAACGGCTTTACAGCCTAATTTTGGTAGAGAAAACAGACCCCGGAGAAAATGGGAAGGTAATCAGAAGAGGTGCTGCAGCCAAGGAGGATGTTGGAGTGTCTGGCGAAGAGACCTCGTGCAAAGGAAGCAAGTAGCACGTGGCGCTTGGGTTTAAAAGACTGACCACAGTCTTTGTTCTGAACTACAAAAGGGCTTCTCACCGAATCTGGAGGTTACTTTAGCTCTCAAGCATTCGATGAATTCCTATGACTTGGGATCAGTGATACATTTAAATACATTTGTGGGTTTGTTAGTAGAACTGGGGGCATTTTGGCCAACAAACAATAAATCAGAGCTCCACACATAACCTCTAGACGCGCCCCTTTCTATGATCTGAAGAGAGAAGTCAAGAAGACAGCTGCGATTTTACAATCTCTGGCACACACTCAGCATCAGAAAGTAAGTGTTGCTTTGCATGTCGAGCGTTACTTGAACGAAAGAGCTGACAAACACACAATGAGACATGGTTCCTGAATCATGTAGCATGAGGATAAGAGTGGCGGTGATCCCAGAAAGAAGCCATTTCTGATTTATATGAATATCTGTCTGCCATGCCATTCTTATAGTAAAGACACTAAGGAAGTAGTTCTAATAGCAGATGTGCTCTTAAAGGGCCAATCACGGGAAATCCTTCAGTAACAGCTACCATCTTTTGCTTCTGATAGTAACTTTTTCTGTGCGAAGGCATTACTTACTCATCTTCTGAAATAGGCTTCCCATTCAGCACATTTTTACCAGTAGGAGCATAGTTCCAAGTAGTTTCTTTAATTCCTATATAGTAGTGCCTATCTTTTGTCCAACCTGGAGAACTAAGAAAAACCAGAAAGGTCAGTGGCAAGAGGGCCTTCATTATTAAACCCCGAGCCTGGGGAGACTAACTAAATGATGCTTGCCTTCCTTTTATAATCCAGACTTTCTTCCTTATCGGGATTCATTTACATAAATTAAGTTTGCATAATAACTCATCCTGTGCACGTCGAAGTATCTGTCGGTTCCATTCCAAATGCACTGAGTTTTCATTAGTCAGACCAGGTGAAATACTGCACACCCACAGAGAATACTGGGTTTTCGGCCAGGTGTCCACTGCCAGTTCGGAGTATTTTGAAATTCCTGGGTAGGTTGGTTATCCAGATCACCCATCACCCCCTGTTATGTATTTCTAGGTTACAGAAATTGTCTCCAGTCCAGAATCCAGCCTCCATTATTTATCCTACCTACTAGTCTCAGATTCTTCTTTAATTGTTAAGAGTGATTCCCCAAATGATAACTTAAATTCCTTGTCATTTATGACTTTCTATAAGTTAGTCTCAAATTTCTTGATGTCTAAAACTATCCATAATCTAGCCCCCAGTCTGATATTCCAGGTGTGTCTCCATAGGTCACTCACGGGATGCCGTCCTTTGAGCAGTTGTCTTTAATGTTAAGGGCACAGCATGGAGCCGGCAAAATACCAGAGCGCTGGGATCAGACACGCTGGGTTTGAATCTCAGCTCTGCCACTTACGAGCTGTGACCTGTGTGTGATTGTGGAACTCAAATTCTCAATTTACAGATAGATAATAATATTACCCACTTAGGAAGTTGTGAAAATTAAATGAGACGGCACGTTTAGAGAAGCTTACACCACACAAGGAGCCTGAAACACAGCCAGCATTTCACAAGGGTCATTGACCTCCCTTCCCCCATTGTTAGAATGGGCTTTGCGACAGGACAGTCGGCGAGTTTTGACCCGTGTACAATTTAGCCACTGTTGCTTATAAAAGAACCTTACAGCCTCATGATTTGTGAGTGTTTCACATTTGTGAATCCTTTGGTGAGTTTAAAGAAGAAGCTGGGTAAACAACCTGAAGCTTTGGCCGATTGTAATGTCACCAGCAGATGTTGGAAGGAATTCAGAAAAGTGGGGCCCAAAGGATGGGGGTGTGTGTGGAGAAACAAGAGGAAGAGATTCACTCCCCTGCACACTTGGGAAACAGTGGAAAGGGTTGGCGAAACGACCAGGATAGACACGATGGATCTCGTGAGAGAGGTTAGAGGTCCCCTGGTCTCAAGAAGGAGCTCCAACGAGGTTTGAACCATCTGGGAGCTACAGTCTTATAGATTTCACTCTGTATATGGAAGTACTGTTCCTGTCACTGTGGCCTAGACCAGCTGTCGCAGAAAGATCTACCCTTTAGGCAGAGGGTCAGGATTCCTTAAATTCCCTTTAAGTGTCCCTTTTCCCAGAAATTTTATGACTTCCTTCCTCATCCTCCAGGGAACACTAATTTTATTCTGGAATGTGAATAACAGAAGACTCATTCAGCTGGCTTTTTTTTTCTTTCTCAGTAAGTATTCCAGTAAGTACAAAGAAGTCTAGTATATTTAAATCAAACAGATCTACCTCCAGTTTCTACTCCACCATTTACCCATTGTGTGATTTGGGATGAGTTGCATAATCATTCCAAACCCATTTTATTACTATAAAATGAAAGTAATATAATTAAAGCTCAGTGCTCCTGTGAGGACCTAGCTTCCCGCCTGATAGACAGTAGACACTCAAAGAAAGTTAGCATCCTCCCCCCAGACAACAAAATGGTGTTGGTATTTGTTTTTTGTTTTCTTCTCAACCTATGACTAAAAAAACTGGCATCTAATTTTGGGGGCAGGGGTATTTTTTTTTAAGGTAATAATATATTTTATGGCTTGTCAAGATGGAAATGATTTTTGTGTTCCTGTCTTTCCCTGCCTGGATATCCCATGGTAGATCAGTCTTTTAATACACTAGTACTTGAAGCTGGTCACCATTGTTTGACTAGATTTCTGGTTTGTAGCCCAAGAACATAAGGCAAGGAAACGTACTTAACTAAGTTTTGTTGAATTTGGCCCAAAGATAGCCCAAATGGTGAAACAAAGGAAACAAATCCCAAACAAAAGAACAAAAGATTTCTACAGAAGAAGGGCTAAATGAAATGAAGTCAAGCAAATTTCTTGGTGAGTCTAGTTAAGGGTTCATCAATCTTGTTTATCTTTTCGAAAAACCAGCTCTTTGTTTCATTGATCCTTTGAATTGTTTTTTTGGTCTTCATGTCATTTATTTCTGCTCTGATCTTTCCTATTTCCTTCCTTCTACTTGATTTGGGGATTTCTTTTTGTTTGTTTTCTAGTTCTTTAAGTTGTGAGGTTAGATAGTCTATTAGAAATGTTTCTTGTTTCTTGAGGTAGGCCTGTAGTACTATGAACTTCCCTCTCAGAACTGCTTTTACTGCATCCCATAGATTTTGTGTTGTTTGTTCATTTTCATTGGTTTCCAGGAAGTTTTTAATTTCTTCCTTAATCTCCACTATAACCCGTTCATTGTTCAATAATATGCTATTTAGCCTCCATGTTTTCAAATGTCTTTGTATGTTCTTGTTGCAATTGATTTCTAGTATTTTTCTTCCTGTTCCTTCTACTAATTACAGACGTCCTTTGAACATTTCTTACAGTGCTGGTTTGGTGCTAAAGTATTCCCTTAGCCTTTTTTTTTTTGGTCTGGGAAACTCTTTATTTGACCTTCTATTTTGAATGACAGCCTTGCTGGGTAGAGTAGTCTTGGATTCAAATCCTTGTTTTTCATGACCTTGATTACTTTATTCCATTCCCTTCTGGCCTGTAGTTTTTCTGTTGAGAAGTCAGCTAGGAGTCTTATGAGGGTTCCTTTGTAGGTAACCTGTTGCTTATCTCTTGCTGCTTTTAGGATTCTTTCTTTGTCTTTAATTTTTGGCATTTTAACTACTGTTTCTTTGTGTGGGCCTGTTTAGGTTCTACTTAGTTGGGGCTCTCTGTGTTTCTTGAACTTGAATACCTTCTTCCTTCACCAAATTAGGAAAGTTTTCTGTCACTATTTCTTCAAATATATTTTCTAACTGTTGCTCATTTTCTTCCTCTTCGGGGACTCCTATGATGCGAATATTATTACATTTCCAGTTGTCCTACAGTTCTCTGTTCTCTTAAGCTGTCTTCCTGTCTTTTTTAATTGCCTTTTCTTTTTGCTTTTCTGACTGGTTGATTTTTTCTTCCCAGTCTTCTAATTCACTGATCCGGTCCTCAGCTTCTTCTACTCTACTGTTTAGCCCTTCCAGTGTGTTCTTTATTTCTGCTATGCCATTCTTATTTCTTCTTGATGGTTTTTTATTTCCAATTGGTTGATTTTCAATGTTTCTGTGTCTTTACTCATGGTGTCGATGTCCTTACTCATGCTGTTGAGCTTCCTCAAGATCATGGTTCTGAATTCTATCTCTGTTAACTTGCTTAACTGCTCCTCATTTATCTCATCTTCAGTGGAGGTCTCTTTTTCTTTCATTTGGGATTTGTTTGTTTGTTTTACCATTTTGGCTATCTCAGTGGGTTTTGGAGCCTGCCAAATTTTCCCTGTGGTTGTGGTGTTCTGTTGTTTGTGGCACCCTCTACTGGGTTTGGATGGGTGCGGGAAGACCCATGTTAAACACCACTGTCAAGTCTTACTTTCCTGGGTAGAGTTGCAAGCCCAGGAATGGTCCAGTTGGTCCAGTTGTCCTCTAGCTTTTTTTTTTTATTCTCACCCGAGGACATTTTTTGATATTTTGTTCAGATAGAGTGGGAGGGAGAGAGAGAGAAAGAGAAACATCGGCATGAAAGGGACACATCTAGTGGTTGCCACACACACACACGACCCAACCCAGGCCAGGGACAAACTGCAACCAAGGTACATGCCCTTAGCGGGAACTGAAGCCAGGACTCTCTGGTCTGCAGGCCAACTCTCTAACCACTGAGCCAAACCAGCCAGGGCTATCCTCTAGTTTTTTGCCTGGAGGTTATTAGTCTCAGTTACTTGAAGATCTTTGGGTTTTCAGTTGAATGAAAAACTCCCTCAGGTGTTCTGTGTAAGGGGATTTCCTGAGGGTGGGGCAGATGCTGGTTGTTAATGATTCCCAATTTGCATTTCAATGACCGAAAGGGTGGGGTTGAATCTCCAAGGGAAGGACAGCTGCCTCTCCCCAGAGCCCTGGGAAGGATCAAGGTGACTACTGTCCTGTGCAGCCACAACTCAGCAAAAGCACAGAGCACCCTCCGAATCCCTAGTGTCCCCACACAGTTCCTGTCCAGTCCACCCTCCCTCTGCTCGAGCACTAGGTGAGTGGCTGTAGCTATTTTAGTGCTCTGTCCTGGCTCTCTGCGCTGTGGAATGGGTTTGGGAGTTTAACCCCAAGGGGCACTACTCACAGCTAAGACCACTGCTGTTCATGGGCTCCTAGCCCCCTCTTGTGCCTCCACAATTTTACAAGGATCGGTTCAGTGTCCCTGATTATCTGGTCCTTGCAAGCTGCTTTCCTGTTGCTTTTTCCCGATGATTTGTCTTTATTTTAGTTGTAATTCCAGTTTGGTCCTGGGAGATGGTCTGTGTAGCTTCCATTTACTCTGCCGCCATTTTGGAATCTCCAAAGAGAGAATCTTAAAGGCAGAAAGAGAAAAGCAACAGGTTACCTACAAATGAACCCTAAATAAGGTTATTACCTGATTTCTGAACAGACATACTACAGGCAAGAAAGGAATGGCATGAAGTATTCAAGGTAATGCAAAACAAGAATCTGAATCTAAGACTACTCTACCCATCAAGGCTATCATTCAAAATAGAAGATGAAATAAAGAGCTTCCCAGACCAAAAAAAAAAAAAAGGCTAAGGGAATATATTAGCACCAAACCAGCACTGCAAGAAATGTTAAAATAACTGCTGTAATAAACAAAAGAAATAGAGAGAGAAACAAAGTCATAACAAGAGACAAAGAAAGCCACTACATGATATTGAAAGGATCTATTCAAAAGGAGGATGTACCTTTGGTAAACATATGTGTACCCAGTATAAGAACACAAAATATACCTTAAAACTTCTGGAACACTTCAAAGGAGAAATAAACAGCAATACAATCATAGCAGGGGACTTCAACACCCCACAGATAACACTGGATAAATCCTCTAGACCAAAAATAAGTAAGAAAACAGAGACTCTAAATGATGCATTAGATAAATGGATTTAATAGATATTTACAGAAAATTACACCTCAAAATTGCAGAATTCACATTCTTCTCAAGTGCATGTGGAACATTCTCAAAGATGGACCATATGTTAGGACATGAACTAGGTTTCTACAAGTTCAGAAAGATTGAAAGCATATCAAGCATCATCTCAGATCACAATGGCATTAAAATAGAAATTAATTATAACAAAAACATGCAAAAACATTCAAACACATAGAGGTTAAATAGCATGTTAATTCTTCTTTGAATGTTCGGTAAACCCCTCTATGTGAAGCCATCTCAGCCTGGACTTTTGTTTGCTGGGAGCTTATTGATTATATCTTCAAATATTTTCTAATGTAACTCTGCCAGATTGTTGTCAAAACTTTGTGTGTGAGTAGTTTCCCATGACTTTTTATAGTTTAAAATCCTGCATTATTTACATTTAATTTGCATTTTATTTGCAGCAGGAGAGTAACAAATATATTGACATAGTGAGTAGAAAATATATTTGTGTCACATGGGAAGACATCTTTAAATGGGGACTAACATTATAAGTGGTCACTTTAAATCACTAGATTTCCATGTATTTATATTTATAATAAAAATGGTGAACACAATGCAGATATGAATCTAACAACTAAAAATGTTTAATAATATGGAATAGTTTAACATTTTTTATCTTGAATGCTGGCTATTCAAAAAGGAAGCTTTAATTACAGAAATAGGAATGATGATTCTGACAAAGCCTTTTCAAGGACTTTATATACCAGCTGAGTATTTGACTTCAGAGGTTCATGAAATCAATTCTTTATTATAGATGATTCTTTTGAAAAATATGATTTGTCTTCCCCTTGGATTTGATCTTTCAGTATAGTAATACTTAAAACATATCACACAATAATAATGGCTGTTTTGTACTTTTACAAAAGCAACCTTAATAGCCACATTTTCAAGCCTTCTGATCCACATGTATTTCATTCACTTTTGGGTTTTAAAGACTTTGTTTGCCCCTTCCTCACTTTTTTAGTTTAAAATTTCAAACTATAGAAAAAGTTAAAGAATAATTAATACACTGAACATTTGTATTCTCTTTATTTAGATTCACCAATAATTAACATTTTCCCTTATTTGCTTTATCTCTATGTATTTGCTTTTTCTTTGAATCATTTAAAAGTAATTTATAGATATATCACTAATATTTTATGACATTTCACTCCTACTATGTCAGCATGCACCTCCTAAGAATAAGGATATTCTTATATATCTCCACAATATCATTATCGTACCCAGTTTGACATCGATACCCAAAACTTGACTAATATATAGTCCATAATCTAATTTCCCCAATTATCTCAATAATGATCTTTATAACTTTTTCTTCTTTTTTTCTGACTCAGGATACAATCAAGGAACATATTTGTATTCAGTTGTCATGTCTCTTAAGTATTTTTATTCTAGAAAAATTTCTTGACATTTTTTTAGGTCCTTTATTATATTTACAACATTTTGAAGAGCATTGGCCAGTTGTTTTGTAGACTGTCAAATTGCCTGATTGATTCCTCATTATTAGAGTCAGGCTAGACATCTTTTGGCATGAACATCATATGGTTAATATCTCTTTGAAGACGTTTTATTTAGATCCTTTGTCCATTTTTTAATTGCATTGATTATTTTTGTTTGTTTTTTGGTATTGAGTTTTGTAAGTTCTTAATACTTTTGGATATTAACTGCTTAGATGTATCAGTGAATGTGTTCTCCCATTCAGTGGGTTGTTTTTTCATTTTTTTGATGGTTTACTTTGCTATGCAAAACTTTTTAGTTTGGTGTAGTTCCATTTGTTTAATTTTTTTGTTGTTTTCCCCACCCAAGGCAATATATCAGAAAAATTATTGCTGCAAGAAATGTCTGAGATTTTACTGCCTATCTTTTCTTCTAGGATTTTTATGCTTTAGAGCAGTGGTTCTCAACCTTCCTAATGCTGGGACCCTTTAATTCAGTTCCACATGTTGTATGTGGGCGCATCTGCACGTGGGTGGACCCGCCTGGAGACGGATAGAATAGAGGAGCAGTATCTTGGTTCCTAAGACCCTTGGAAATGTGTGTTTTCTGATGGTCTTAGGCAACACTGTGAAAGGGTTGTTCGACCCCCAAAGGGGTGGCAACCCACAGGTTGAGAACCGCTGGTTTAGAGTCTAACATTTAAGTTTTTAATCCACTTTATTTATTCTTGTACGTGGTATAAGAAGGTGGTCTAGTTTCATTTTTTGCACATATTTGTCCAATTTTCTCAGCACCATTTATTGAATAGACTATCTTTAACTCATTGTATGTTTTAGCCTCCTTTGTCAAATATTAATTGACTAGAAAGGTGTGGGTTTATTTCTGGGCTCTCTATTCTGTTTCATTGATCTATGTCTATTTTTATGCCAGTACCATGCTGTTCTGATTACTATGGCTTTGCAGTGTAGTTTGATTTCAGGCAGCGTGATTCCTCCAACTTTGTTCTTCTTTCTCAAAATTGTTATTCCTATTTGGGATCTTTTGTGGTTCCATATAAATTTTTGTTCTAGTTCTATGAAGGATGCCATTGGTATCTTAATAAGAATTGTGTTGAATCTATAGATTGCTTTGGGTAATATAGACATTTTAATGATGTTAATGGCCAATAGACATATGAAAAGGTGCTCAATGTCAGAGAAATGTAATCATCGGAGAAATGCCAATTAAAACCACAATGAGATATCACCTCACACCTGTCAGAATGGTTGTCATCAATAAGTCAATGAACAACAATGAGGATGCGGAGAAAAGGGAACCCTTGCGCCCTATTAGTGAGAAAGCAGCTTGGTGCAGCCACTGTGGAAAGCAGTATAAAATTACCTCAAAAAATTAAAAATGGAACTTCCTTGTGACCTAGCAATTCCAATTCTGGGAATTTATCTGAAGAAACAGGAGACACTAATTCAAAAAATATAGAGACACTCCTATGTTCTTTGTAGCGTTATTTACAATAGCCAAGATTTGGAAGCAGCCCCGGTGCCCAGCAGGAGATGAGTAGGTAAAACAGCACAATGGAGTACTACTCAGCCGTAAAAAGGGAGAACATTTTACCCTTTGCGACCGCATGCATGGACCTGGAGAACATTATGCTAAGTGAAATAAACCAGTCGGAGAAAGACAAGTACCATATGATTTCACTCATATGTGGAACTTAATGAAGAAACCGAACTAATAAGCAAAATAGAGACAGACTCGTACCTAGAGAGCAGGCAGACAGCTCTGGTGGGGGTAGTTTGGGGGTGTGTGGAGCAATGGAGCAAAAAAGAGAAAGAACTCATGGACACGGACAACAGTGTGGTGATGGGGGGTGGTTGGAGGTGGAAGAGGGTCTAAGGGGGATGAATTGTGATAGAAAAATATAAAATAAAATAAAGGAAAAACAAGTCATTTCAGAGGTGGTTCTCTGAGATTAAATAAGTAGTTTATTCTCCAACACACTTCACTAGATGATCTTCATGTTATTCATTCATTACTCTTATTAACATGAGGAATCATACCCTATCTCTGACACCGAAATCCAAAACCTGCAATGAAGGAAGGTCAAGCTCACCTGCGCTACTAAAGTCTGAGCCTGCCTCAGTCTCCCCCTAGCTGTTCTCTTAGATCTTCAGGTGCAAAGGAACCAATCCTGAGGGTTTTTATGGTCATGTAAATGCTGGCCTCTAGGATTAATGCAAAATATTTCTCTTCAATCTCCTTGCCCGACTCTTTTTTTTTTTCTTTATTGATTTTAGAGAGAGAGGAAGGGGGAGGGAGAGAGAGAAACACTGATGAGAGAGAACATCAATTGGCCGCCTCCTGCACGCCCCCCACTGGGGATCGGGCTCAAAACCTGGGCATGTGCCCTGACCAGGAACCGAACTAGCGACCTCCTGGTGCAGAGTTGACGCCCAACCACTGAGCCACAGCAGACGGACTCCTTGCTCTACTCTCCGGACTGGGTCTATCTGCCGCTGCCGGAGCAGGCGAAGACGAGGCCCAGAGCTCAGAGGCAGAGCAAAGAGACTTGCTCCGTCATGTCCCAGAACCCCAAGAGGCTCCCAGGAGCCCCCTCTTCCAGTTCCGAGAAGAGATGAAGGACTCCTGAGGGACAGGCGGCATCTGCGCTGCAGAGTCTCCCACCGCGTGGACCTGCCAGGCCCCCTGGAGCAGCAGGACTCGGCCAGCCGACCTCATCCTGCCCACTGGGCTGGAAACTCCGCGTTGCCTCCTTCCCAGGCTCCTCATTTCTAGCGTCCTTTTTTCTAGGTCTTTCAGGAATAGCTTCATCTGCCCTGAGGCCTCATTCAGCAGGGCTTCATGTCCTTGGTCTGCGGAAGAGATCTCACCTCCCAGCCTAACGGAGCTCCGACGCCCCCCGCGTGGTCTGTTGCACCCTTACGTGGGTGCAGCTCTGGAAACACAGAGCCAGGCTCCCGGGGACAATAGGGAGGATGGGACACCCAGGAGATACACCGAGGTGCTCTCTAAAGATCTCGGGCGCTCACATCTGTCTGTAGATACAAATACGTTTCCTAAAGGTCATTAGAATCACTCAAATACATTCACCTTAGTGCCTAGAAAGACAACCAGAGTTCCTGTGGGGGCTCACACCCCGGAGGGCACGTGGAAGGGCATGCAGGACCAGATCGGGGCCACACGGAAGTTAGCTCACACATTTTGGAGAATGTGGGTGGTCCCCAAACCTCGACATTAATGCAAGCTTCTGGGCTGCTGTGTTTGAGGCTTTTCTTGAGTTGGATTCCACTAAGATGTCCAATAAAACATTTCGTATGAAGTCCAGAGCTGATTGGTAAAGGCCCAGGAATAGCTAGGGTGACACTGGAATTTACCTTGGTGAACACAAGGTATCCCCTGGGACGTAGGCTGTGTTTTCTGTGTTATTTTATCCTTTTACCTGGACATCTATTTCTAACCGATATATTGCTTGTTTTAGAAGAAAACGAGCCAAGCAGAAAAAGACAAATACCACATGATCTCACTTATTTGTGGACTATAATGAACACAACAGTCTGAGGAATAGGGTAGACCCGGAGACATGGAGGTAGGGTGCGGACTGACAACCCTCAGAAGAGGGGGTGGTGGGGGGAGGGAGGAGATAAACCATAGAACTTGTGTGCATGTATGCATAACCGATGGACACGGACAACAAAGCCGGGGAAGGGGCGGGGGGGATGGGGAGGAGGGTGTCCATGGGGCAAAAAAAGGAGAAACATCTGTAACAAAAATAAAAAGAAAAAGAAGAAGAAAACAAACAGGAAGCCTACCCTGTTTGTGTTAGAAAGGGGCAACTGTGCCACTGTGGGGTGAAAAGCCCTGCAGCTCCCGGGGCTGGGCAGAGGGGCACAGCTGGGGAGGGAAAGATGTCCTCAGCTGACCCAGACCGCGGGAATGGAGGGGGCAGCGAGACGACGCCAGCTACAGGTGACAACCGCCCGGGCACGCCGTCCTGACCTGAACGGCTAGCTCCGGGGCAGCAGAGCTCTTGGGGAGGACTGTCCTCGGCACAGCTGTCAAGTCCCACGGCTCCGATGGGCTGCTCACACCTGGGGACAGGCGGCACGCCGGGACACCTGCTCCTTCTTCCTGGGAGTTCCCCTGCCCTCTCTGGTCCTAGCTGGTTTCCTGAATCTGATTTCGTCCTCTTCTTTCATTTTGATGGAGTGCATTTTCCAGGAACTTCCTGGAACGGGGATATAGTTTTTTACTTTTGGAGAACTTATCAGAAAGCCTTGCATGTGGGAATTCTTTCCTGCAGGGTTTAAAGGGCACTGTTCCACAGTCGTTGTCCAATTCAGCTGTTTGAAAGTTTAAAGGCAATACGATTCCTAAACTTTCTATGTGAAATGTTCTTTTTTGTCTGGAAGCTTATAGAGTATTCTTCCTCAGTTGGGGATTTTAAAACTTCCTTTGGTATTTCTTTTCTGTCTGGATATTCAGTCTCATAAAATTTTCTTAAGTTATAATAATTCCTGTTCATTTTTTTCTTTCTAGAAATTCCTAGTATTTAATGTTGGACTTCTTAGACTGACCTGTTCTTTTTTTTTCTTAGTTTTTGCTTCGTTAAAAATAATCTCGCCCTGGCTGGGTTGGCTCAGCGGTTAGAGTGTCGGCCGGCGGACCAAAGAGTTGTGGGTTTGATTCCAGTTAAGGGCACGTACCTCGGTTGAAGTTTTGTCCCTGGCCCTGGTGGGGTCGTGCAGGAGGAGACCAGTCAGTGTGTCTCTATCATGTTGATGTTTCTCTCTGTCTCTCCCTCCCTCCCACTCTATCTAATGATAAATAGAAAAATATCCTCAGGTGAGGAATAAAAACAAACCTCTTATTCTTTTAGCTCTAGTCCCTGAGTGATACCTCAGTTTCATTTCCAAAATCTTGGACTGAGTGTTTTTGTTTGTTTAAGCTCTCTCATTTTTAATTCCCAAGAGTTCTTCTTTTGTTTTTGTTTTTTTTTGGTATGTGCCTCTAACGGGAACCGAACCCAGGACTCTCTGGTCCACAGGCCAACACTCAACC
The DNA here is from genome assembly GCF_014108415.1 of Molossus molossus. NCBI lineage: Eukaryota > Metazoa > Chordata > Mammalia > Chiroptera > Molossidae > Molossus > Molossus molossus. Next base: position 114,543,111 of record NW_023425388.1, read on the forward strand.
ACTGAGCCAAACCGGCCAGGGCTTCTTTTGTTCTATTAATGTCCCTTTTAAAAAGATTCTCATCATTTTTTCATGAACACAGAATCTTTTATCTTTTCATGGAATTAATGATTTTTAAAAAGTTTTCTTTTCTCCAAACTGGTCTTCATTTACATTTGTTTTGGTCTCTGTCTTTTATGTAAGAAGGCTCTTATCAGATGTCTGGGGATCCTTGTCTGTCTGCTTATGATAATGAGTGGAGGAAAGAGCTGGTTGGAGGGGAGGGAGGTGAGGGTTTACTGAATCTAAACCTTAGTGTTGGGTAAACTGGGTTGGCCATTTATTGAGGAATTTCCATTATGACTATTCATTTCCTATTGCTACTGTGACAAGTAACGACAGACTTAGTGACATAGGACAAGTGTATCGTCTTACAGCTGTGGACAGCAGGAGCCCGAAATCGGCTTTACTAGACGGCAGTCAAGGTCTCGGGAGGCCCGCGTTGCTCCCGGGGCTCCGGGAAGAACCCACTTCCTGGCCTCGCCGGGGGGCGGCTGGCGCTCCCTCCTTCGAAGCCTGGAGGAGCAGCCTCTCTCCCCCGGACCCTGCTCCACCCTCACATCGTCTCTGGGGACCCGGTACCCTGCTCCCTCTTATAACCGCCCTTCGTGATGCATTAGGCTCACCTGGATGGTCCGGGATACTCTTCCCATGTTCAGAACCTTACTTTAACCACGTCAGCAAAGTTCATTTTCAGGTAACATATTCACAGGCTCCAGGGGTTAAGACACGGATCTTTGGGGGGCTAGTATCGAGGTTACCACCGGAACCAGCTAAGCTCTCCCCCTTGCACGGGCCAGCCTCCCTAGAGACAGGTTCCAGCTTAGAAGGTAAATTCTGGAACCTGGGTGGGTCGGAGAGCTTGGGCAGGGGGGCCTTGCAGTCACCATCCAGGGTGTTCAGTCTCTCAGTCCCCTTGGGCTTGGTGCAGTAGCTGTATTGTTGGTGAATCTACTTCCCTCCCATTCAGAGAGCCTCTGCTTTACCCTTTGTAGAGAATAAACGTTCAGTTGTCCGCTGCTTCCCAGGGGCGCGGAGAGGACAGGGATGCGGGGACTCACCCGGCTCGTCTTGTCTTAGTGGTCTCTTTCCTCCTAGTACCAGAGGTATCTGATGCTGTCCATGTGGGAGTGTTTGGGGGATGTAAGACATGAATCATGTCGGCTCTCAGCTTCCCCCGCTGGGAGCTTGGGGTTGTTCATGTTTCTTGAGTTGTTTTGGTCAGTTATGTCCCATCAGTATGCTGCTTCCAAAGTGTTATTGCTGTTGTCTCTTACCCTAATATTTCCATATGTGTTGGTTCATGATTGTGAATTTAATGTGTTATCAGCAGAAGTGAAATAGACGTGTGTGTGTGTGCGCGTGTGTGGGTGTGCGTGCACACATATGTGTGTTTTCATATTGACCCAGAAAAAGCACATGATTTGAATCGGTCGCGTTCCTTGGCCGGGCACGCGCCGGCTGACCTGGGTGGCCAGGCACCACATCTAGTAAGACGGTGCAGAGGCAGGGCTGTGGATTGCACACATTCAAGCTTGACTCGTCCCCGGTGCTGTCCCAGTTCCTCCGGGACCGCAGCCTTGCCCAGAATCCCCAGCTTCCTCTCCAGAGCAGGAAGCGAAACTGGCAGGAGGCTTTCTGAATTTGAATAGTTGTGACTCTCATACAGGAACCTCGAATTGGCCCTATTCCTTAGGGTTCCCCAGTGAGTGGAAGGGACAGGCCACCTGAGGAGGATGCTGTCAGCTTCAGTCTCCGGCATGTGACAACAGGAAGTGTTGGCTTCTCTATGGTTCATCTGGTCTAGCAATGCCTACCTCTTATCTCTGTCTTCTTTATCTCCCCAGACAGCTGACCCTGCGCTGTCACTGTGACCCTATGAACTTCCTCCACCCCTTCCTTTTCGGTTGTACTTATGGCATTTCCAGGTTTCAGCCACCCCAAATCTGCTCCAACTGCACCTGGTTCAGAATTAAGTCGCCCTGCTTCTAAGAGTTTTATAAGTATTAACTCAATCTCCACAGAGACTATCGTTATTCATATTTTACAGATTCAGAGACTGAGGCACAGAGAGGTTAAGTAATTTGGCCAAGGTAACACAGCTACTAAGGCAGAGCTCAGATTGGAATCTGAGCAATTTGACTCCAGAGTATATCTTTTAAATCACTATGTTATAGGACGGATAAGTAAATCCCATTCATGTGCCAAACACTGTTTTCTGACGTGTGTGTGTGTGTGTGTGTGTGTGTGAGTGTGTGTATACTATATAAATGAATTAGTATACATATATAGTCATTTAATCCTCATAGAAACTTTAGATCAAGCAAACAGCCAAAAGGAAAGATAGTGAATATCTGAACAACAAAATTAACACCTTGACCTAATGGAAACATATAGAAGCCTGCACTCAATCCATTTAGCGGAAGCATATACTTGCACATAGAACAGTGACAAATCAAAAAGTCTTAAAAATGGCCCTGGCCTGTTTGGCTCAACGGTTAGAGCATCAGCCCACGGACCAAAGAGTCGTGGGTTCGACTCTTTGAGCCAAGGGCACGTCCTTGGTTGTGGTTTGGTCCCCGGCCCTGGTCTGAGTTGTGCGGCAGGCAACTAGTCAATGTGTCCCTCTCACATCAATGTTTCTCTCTCTCTCTCTCCCTCCCTCCCTCTCTCCCACTCTATCTGAAGATAAATGAGAAAATATCCTCGAGTGAGGATGAAAAAAAAAAGGTCTTAAAAATGTTCAAAGTATCAGAATCATATAAACCACGTTCAACCATCAAATACAATTTAGTTATAAATCAATAAAAAAAAAACAAAATTCATAAGTTTGGGAATTTTAAAGCACATTAAAAACTCATAAATGATAAAGAAAAGTAGAAAATATTTATAACCAAATAAGAAAAATACCACATTTTAAAACTTGTGAGATATAGCCAAAGTAGTTAAATAACAAATACACAGTCTTAAATGCTTATTTTTTTTTTAAAAAAAAAGATTCAAAATTAATAAGCTAGGCATTCAATTCAAGAAGTCAGAAAAATGAGCTAGAAATTAGGAAACTAAGAGAAATAATAAGTACAAGAGCATAAATGCATACGATAGAAATCATTCTCAATTAGAATTAGCTGGCAGTACTGTCTCTCTGAAATTTAGGAAATAGAAAGAGTTCCTTCTAGAAAGGGGAAGGCAAAGGACGGTCACAGAGCTTTCCTGTCGAGCACTTTCCTCTTTTAAGCTCCTTAAATGAATCTTACAGAAAAGATGAGAGGATATTTGCTTTTTAAATATTTATTTTTCTAATTGTTCAAGTAACACAGTTTTCAAAGAAAGATTTATAAATATAGAACAATGGAAAGAAATATAACTCATCATCGCATCACTAAGTGATCATTATCAACATTTAGGTATTGTTTTTCAGTCTTTTTTCTGTGCATCTGAAGATGTGTGCATGTCTACTTGTAATTACATGGTTGTTTAATAAAAAAACTTAGACTCTGGCGGGTGTGGCTCAGTTGGTTGGAGCATCGTCCTGTGGCCCCAAGGGTCCCGGGTTCCATCCTTGGTCAGGGCGTGTGTGGGAAGCAACCAATCGATGTTTCGCTCTCACATCATTTTCTTCTCTTTCTCTTCCTCTCCCTTCCTCTCTCTCTAAAACCAGTGAAAAGAATTAAAACAAAAACAAAAACATGGGCTCAAACTGCACATAGAGATCTGTATTGAACTCTTTACTTAAAATTGCATTGTTGGCATATTCTCTTTAAAAACTACATTTTGAGCGGCTGTGTCAATATTTAATTTACTAATAGATACACTGTATTGCATTTGACTGTGCCCCTGTTTTCTGACAATGTTTCTGGTTCTGTGGTGGAGTCATTCAGCTGACGTCGACCCACAACCCACACACTGTAAGGGGCCATATTGAATCTAAACACGGTTGAGACGGTGGGAATGTGTCTGAGCAACTGCTGGAGTTGACCTGTCAGAAGTCCCTTTCCAACAGGACCGAAAGAACTGGACGTGATGAGTTTGTGGCCTTGACAGACTAATCAGATACTCTCTGCATGTTACTTTTCTGATAGCAATGCCGGGTTGCTTCATTCTTGGCTTCCTAGTTCAAATTCTCAACCAAGAGTGACCACCAATCTTGTTTGGTCGATGTTTTCCTCGAGGCTAAGAAAGAGGCCACTAGGGTGACAATGGGCTTCCCGTGACTGGAGCGCCCATCCCAGTTCTATCAGCTGGGTCCGGGGCATGAGGGTTGTGTGATACACCCCACGGCTTGTTTTTAAGATGCTCACTTCAGCACAGGCTGTGGGCTGGTCTGATTCTCTTAAAGAAGCAGTGGGCTGATTAGGCACCAAGGGGACGGGCATTCTTCAGACTACTGGCTACTGCTGCCCAGCTTTGGCACAGAGCAGATGTTGGCAGAGCATTGTTGACAGTGTCCGTAGAGGAGAGTGATGGGGAAGTGGCAGAAGTGTTAAGGCCCAGTGTGCTTGTGATGGAGACAGGCACTCAACAGAGCAGCCATGAAGAGCAGAAGGGCCTGGTTTGAATATCCAACACTGAGTGTCTACTATGCCCCTGCATGCCAGGCCCCACGGGTGATGGGAAAATGTAAGACATGGCTTCTGTTCTCAAAAAGGTCATGGTAAGCACAGGCAGAAAAATTAACAATGTTTTGCTTAATACACTTAAAATAAGAAATACAGGTAGAGATAACCCCCATGACAATTAGCAATTGGTCAATGGTCACTGTCTCTAACCCACTGAGCATGTCCTCAACTGCTCATTTATTTCAAGGCTGTCCCCTGTAGCCCACCACCCACCAGGAGTGAGAAAACAGTGCCCAAAGCTCGGTCAGGTTATACAAATTTATATAAAACTCCATTTGGTTTATCTATCTCACTACTTTCCCCACTGAACATTGATTGGAGTGTGACTCTATGACATTTACAGGTGCTCAAGGCTGGAAAAAGCATATGCTTCTTTAAAGGTTGAAAAATATGAAAAAATTCTAATAGTAAAAATATGTTTTTAGAAAGTATTTTGATAGTAAAACATAAAGATGACTTGGAAAATATGAAAAATTAGGAAGAAGGGTCACCTACGACCCAAATCACCACAGGTGACACTTTTGTGTAAACTCTTCTCGATTTAGTTTTTATCCTATATTTTGATTATTTGGTGTTTTGTTTTGTTTGTTTGTTTTAGATGGTTATGCTTTTTACTGTAAACATAAATTTGTAATCTGCTTTTTCACATAGCATTATTCATAATCTTTAAAACATCATTTGTAATGACCATGTAAAATTACAGCTAATGTACCACTCTTTGTTTAATCTTTCTAATGTGCCACTCTATTTAATCTTTCCCCTAAGATTCAACTTTTTTGGTATTTCTAATTTTTCAGAATATCAAATAATGTTGAAATATATCCATCTGCATAAAGTTTTATCTTGTATTCTTATTTATTTCCATAGTAGAGTATATATAAACATTTCTAAAGACCTTGACCCATATTACTTAGAAAACAATTCTAAATAAAAGTGTGGCATAATTTGCACTTCCAGTGAGAACTGTAAATTTCACAAATGATGACAATAAATACCAAATGCTGAAGATACCATTTGGATATTGCCCTCGAGACTTAGATAGATGACCTTAACTTGATAATGGAAAACGGTTCTTGTCCTTATTCAAATGATTCCAGGCTATAAAAAAGAAAAGGAAAACCAAAGTGAGTAAAGTAGTAAATTTGACTTGATTAATGATTCATAATCCAGGTAACAACTTAAACTTACAGTTTGTATTCAACATATAATGGACTAGGAAAATATCTGTTTGAAACTGCTAGGAAAGGAATGATCTAATATATGTTGTTAAACATGACACAAGATCTCAATCATGGTTTCTCTACCCTCTGGACTTGCTGGATAGGTTTAGTAGTTTCAATTAAGACTAAATTATTGTTAATATTTTAGCAGATGATACTGAAATAGTTCCAATAGATGAAGACATATTTAACTTCTTAAAAACTACTCACTTATGACTCAAAGAAGGCTCATTAGCGGAGTGTACCAGCATGCAAAAGAAATAGGATAAGGTTGTGAGTCTTTGGTTATTTTATGAACAAGAAAATTCTCAATACACATAAATGCATATATTTATCTGAGCTTTGGGTCATATCGGCACAGAACACTGAAATGTTGCTCATTGAAAACAATGAGTTGTTTTCATCATAGAACGTGGAATGCAGATCTTACTATTACATTGATTCAGTCCACATGGACACACCAACAGACACATTGGAATATTGAAAATAATCAGAGGTAGTAGAGGTTGGGTAAAGATGGGGACAGTAGGAATGGAAAGGAAACGATGGAATTCTAACAGTCTTCTAACAAAGCTCCCTGAGTCCTGGGCAGTGGGGGTGAAAGGAATGAGGTACAGGTGTGAGCGGGGGGTGTTACCTGGATGATGACTGAATAGGTCCCACACAATATCTTGGATAACTGAACGACTACTCTGACGAGGCAGACGGTCACCTGGAGCCCGCTGAGCACTATGAGGATGGAGAACAGAATGATGTTCCATTCCACCACGTGCGCGGGTTCAAGGCATTGACTCCACATGCTGGAATCTGTGAGGAAACTGAGAGCAAGGGGGTCATGGTCAACAAGCCCAGCATGGCCAAGCCTACATCCGTGGTCCAAGATAGAAGGCTGCAGTGATTTACATGTTTGGGACACTAATACATATAATAAAATACATAATATTATTAAGTATGAGTTTATATATTTAAAAAATCATTCAGAACATATATGGGCCATATAGTATGTATAGCACTGGGTTATGCTTATTATGAACACGGTGCCTGTCTCAGAGACAATCCTAATTCAATTGGGAAGCAAGACACAATCTGAAGAGTTCGATAGCAATGGAAGGCAACAGATGTCAATACCAAGAGCGGTAGAGGCCGCCTGTTCTCTCGGAGACCAAAAGTTAGCCTGGGCTGTCAGGGACAGGGCTGAGCTTGCGCTGGACATAACATCACACAGGTGGTCAAATAAAAACAAGAAAGTCTGCGAGATATTCCTAGACTCTGTCCCAAAGCCCTTAGAACAGTGGTTCTCAAACTTGACATCGGGATGGTGGAGGGCTTGTGAAGGTGCGGATTGCTGGGCCCCACCACAGGGTTTCTGATTCAGAAGTTGTGGGTGGTGTTCAAGACTGCATATCTAAGTTCCCAGGCGATGGTGATGCTGCTGGTGTGGGGTCCACAGTGTGGGGCCCTCTGCTTCAGAATGTTGCTATTACAGTCGGCCCTTGTTTATGGTGGTTCATCAGTTCCCGACTCTACCGCGATAAATGAATTTCCACGAAGTAGGATTCTTTATTTATAAATCGAATATTTTTGCAATTAGAGCATAGAAACCTGTTTAGGACCTTCTAAATACGTTTTTAACATTATTAGGGCCCTATACACATGAAATAACACACTTTAGTCACCATTACACTCATATTACCCAATATATTAGAGAAAATAAGACATATTAGACGTTACAAATATATTATTATTATTGTACATTTAATTACACACACACAGTTCTTACACACAACCACTAACCTATGAAAAGAGTGCAACTTGTTTGATGATGAAGCGATGACGATGAAGAGATGTGCTGCACAGCAAAGAAGAGCAAGGTTGCTTCTGATACGTAGGATGCAGAAGCGTGTTTGAGAGACACGAACTTGCGTGAGGCTGAGCCAATCAGTGGCCAGGATAGGAAGAGGATAGGCTAGCCCATCAATGACCAGCATGCTCTAATTGGCTTGGTTTCACCACACCCAATTTTTTGGGAAAAAGTTATTGCCCAAACACAAGGGGTGGTTGAGCGGGTGCACCTGGTGTTGAAGGGTTCCTGGGGTGCTCGACTACATAGCCTCCAGTCTGCACGTACAGTAATCGTAATTGTAATTGTAATTGTAATACAGGGGTGTATAATTGACTCAGACAACTGAGCGTGCGCTGTATCATTTTCACTGTCTCGATCAATTTTTTAATGAATGTATTTGGGAAAAAATGCAATAGAGTGAAGCCACGAACGCCAAAGAGCGAAGTGGCGAGGGACGACTGTACACGGTTTTTAAGATGTCGATTGTGAGGTGGGAACGCAAAAGACCAAAAGCTATGATCAGTCTAGTTCAGCACAGAATTGTGAGCATTGCACACCTTCCAAGATCATTTTAAAGCCACACGCATCAACCTGACGACTTTTGCTCACTTCCAAGTCTACTATGACCATGACCCCTTCTTCTAAGGATACACGCTCTGTTCAACAAAATCAAAATGGAAAACTGGTCTTTTAAAAATAAATCCTCCAAACAAAAACAATCAAGCCTATTTACAGGGCAGAATTTTCTATAAATATCTTGTCAGTAGGAAGATGATTGTTCTTAAAATGGCAATGCAGGCAACCTGAGTACCAGCCAGGTGCCTCTGGGGGTAACGCCTGTGGTAGAAAGGAGTGAATTCCGCATTTCGGTGACTACCCTCACCACCATGTCCTCGCTCTTCTTTTCGTTTTTCTCTCTCCCCTCTTCACTTCTTTCTTATTCCCTTCCTTCAATTCTTTCTTATTCTCTATGCTCCAGAACACTCAGAGGAACTCTGAGAATTTCTTGGTATTGCCAATGACTCTGAGGTCCCAATAGGTAAAGAACACTAAATATGAAGTCACAACTCCCAGACCTGTAGGATGTTGGGTGAGGGACATTACATCTCTGTCCTTGAGAGTTTTATCTGGGCAATGAGCTCAAAATATCTAACCCTACGGTTACTGTGACTGTTTGTTGAGAGTTATGTAAAAATGCTTTGGAACCTGTAAAGCAACCTACAGATCTAATGTCCTGTTACCATTTCCCTAGACCCATGTCATGTGCCCTTAGACTCCTCACTCAGTCTCAGCCACCAGGGAAGCTACTCTCTTCAAAGTCCTTATTCTAGACTGTTGCTCGGGCACGCTCTGCAAGATCACCCAACACTTCGAAGTGAGATGACTCGCAGGGTTTCTATTTCCCTCCCAGACTACGGTCCTGTATTTGTTCTTGTAAAACCACAGAGAGTCATAGTGCGTCAGCAGCATCTGCAAGGGGTGGAGAGTCTGGAGATGGGAATGCAAATGGCAAGTGCAACGTGAAAGAAGCAATGGAGAAGCCAGTGGGGAGCCTGAGATTCTTGCATGGTTTTGGGGTGGGGGAAAAGTTCAGGGACTGATGGCATAAAAAAGGATTTTTTGCACCCTCTGGGACGTTATAAATTAGGGCCCCTTTCCTAAAGCCCTTCAGTTCCACAGGGTTGTCTTCTCCAAGTGCTCAGAAAGGCCTGGGGTTGTTTCTGAGGTTCTCCTGAGCCGAGGAAGAGCTTTGGACGTGGCACCTTGTGGGACCTTCCGAATAAAGGGGGCACAGAGCAGTTCGTCCAAGCAGCTCCAGGTGAGCATGAGACCTCAATTAGATGTGGGCCTTGAACAGTAAAGCCAGTTGTGGGGAGTCGAGAAGAAAATGTGACTTCCCCAGGGGATGGTACAGACACTCCCTCATTTCATTCCGTTGGATTCTGAGCATAGGGAAAGACAGGGAGAGATTCAATGACCCTCTCCTGTGTCTCCGTCTGGGCCCTGCCTCCTTTTAAAAAAATTATTATTTACTTAGTTTTGTTAATCCTCACCCGAGGATATTTATCCATTGATTTTTTTTTTCAGATAGAGTGGAAGGGAGGGAGGTTGAGAGAGTGAGAAACATCGACGTGAGAGAGACACAGTGATCAGCTGCCTCCTGCCGACCCTGCAACCCGGGTATGTGCCCTTGACCAGGAATAGACCTCGAGACCCTTTGGTCTTCGGGCCGCCACTCTAACTACTGAGCTAAACTGGCCCTGCTACCTTCTGCGCTGCCTCTGCAGATGCTGGTAGGCCAGCCAGCTCCGCACGACGCCAGTGTAAGGCATCTGTGATGCAGCACTGGTCCCTCATCCCCGCCTGCGCTGCATCCTGGCCTCCGGAGCCGTCTCTTAGCCTCCTCCGCAGTACCTGCTAGATGAGTTCCCGGCTCCGTCTACAAACTCCTGCTCCCGGGCATGTCTCTGGGTCTCAGACTGCACTTTGCTACTTGCCCTGCCTGGTTCTAGCTCTGTGTAGCCCCTGCTGGTGTAGCCCTGGGTGTCACCATCCAAGGGCATTGCGAGTCTCTCTCAGTTGAACCCTTTTATATCTGTAACATAGCACATATGTCCAACCTGGCCACAAAACAAGACCAGCTTCCCAGAACCACCCACGTCCCAGCAGCTGGCAGACAGCGATCAGCATGAAGCCCTGTTCTGAAGGATGGGAGAACACGTCTTTTATTCGAATATCTCCACGAGAGCCTCAAAATAGTGACTGCACGTGGATTAACCGACTGGAGGGAAAAACATCTGAACAAAGATGCAGGCACATATTGGTCTGGAGATCAGGAAACAAATAGGAAAATCGTGCACTAAGCCAGCTGCACGAAACTACAAAGCGATCATGGAAATTAACATGAGCGTGAAGTCAGGCGCCTCCGGCCTCCTTGGGTGGAGGAGTTGTTCCTTACCGTCCTGCAGTGCCTTCGAAGGCGTACTCCCAGCCACCGAGGGTGCGGCAGTAGGGGCCTTGGACGAGGCCCAGAGCCGAAATCGCCAGGCAGTATCCAGAGAAAGCAATGCCAAGGACAGAGAAGATCATTGACAGCAGTGTCTAAATGTAACACAGAGGAAGGAGGTTAGTGCCACAGAATGAGACAAGGGGATATTGTGGGTAAATGATCAGATAGGTACCTCCCCCTACTCACCCAAGCCTCCTCAACTCTGCGTAATACCAAATGTCCAGGTAAAAATGGGAACATTTAACATTTAATCCAAGCCCACCTGATTTTAAAAATAAGTTTTTAAGTTACTTTTCATTTGGCATTCCATAGAGGTGACTAGCTAATTTACTAAATTTCTTCTATTTTTTTTTTTCTGGAATTTTGACACCAAAATAATGATCATCTCATACATAACGCAGTGAAGGGTATGATCAGTCCATCTATTTATTGAAGACATGTTATTTTCTAAGTAGGGGTTCTCTAAGAATCATAAGCTATGATCCCTGCTTTTCTCTTATGTAAATGATATTTTAATAGTCTCACACAAAGGAATCTGGGGGGAGATATCTGGGCTTAGCCTGGATGGTCATGTTTGTGTTTCAGTAAGGCTGTGATTGATGGGGATGAGGGTGTTTTCTGTTATTCTTGGTGTCAGCAGTGGGATCCGGAGGGTGTTTTCATTTGGGTAGAGAAATGAGCCACGGTCACGGCAGGTCGGCACAGGCAGAGCTGTGAGTAGGTAGATCGGTTTGATCCAAAAGGGGACCCTGCAGAGGCGTCGAAGACAGAGCTACGAAGACCAGACAGACACGGTGCCAAAGCTGGGAAACAGGGCTGATGGGACACAGTCTAGCCCTTGTGGCTTTTACAAAGTGAGTGCAGATCCATAGATCTGGGTGGAGCACGGCCTTGAGCTGCATCAAGGACTCTGGACTTCCTCCTTCTGGGCAAGGTTATTTTAACAAACTTTTTTTTTTTTTTTCATCCTCACCCTAGGACATTTTTCCATTTTTTTGTTCAGGTAGAGTGGGAGGGAGAGAGAGGAACAGAGAGAGAGAGAAACATCGACGTGAAAGGAACACATCGAGTGGCTGCCACCCGCACAACCGACCAGGGCCGGGGACAAACTGCAACCGAGGTACATGCCCTTAGCCGGAACCGAACCGGGTCTCTCAGGACCGCAGGCCAACGCTCTAACCGCTGAGCCAAACCGGCCAGGGCTTAACAAACTTTTATTAAAATGTTTTCAAATCTACAAAAATATTCAAAGTATAGTACAATGAACCCCTATGGACCCTTTACCTAAATTCACCTTTTGTGAATATTTACTGCTTTGGCTTGCACACTCTTTCTCTGTTTATGTGTGTGTGTATATATATGTTTATTGACACAATTTTTTTCTTAAAGTATTTGACATTATGCTCTCTCTCCCCCACACACATCAGCTCATATCTTCCAAGAACAAAGATATTCTATTTTTGTGTGGTTGTTTTTCACTGTTTTATACAGGAGCCTATGAAGTGTTGTGCACAAAATCACATCTCTGAAATTTCCTTTAATCCACACTAATCTTACTGCCTTTTTGTTTTCTAGTGTATTAAATTATTTTTGAAGAATCCCAGCCAGTTGTCTTGTAGAATGCTCTACATTCTTAGCTTTTCTGATTGTCTCCTCCACAATGGACTTGGGTCGAACCTGTTGGCAAGAACGTGTGATTGGTGTGAGTACATTGTGTGTCTCTCACTGCTATTGGTGATTGTAAGTTTGAGCTCTTGGTTAAGGTGGTTTCCTTCAGATTTATAAATGTACATCTTTCACTTTGCAATTAGTAAATAATTTGTGAGGTAGTACCTTGAAACCGTGTCATATCCTGTTCCCTAAAGACATTTCAACTGATGCATTGAGCCACCACTGGTCACCAATTATCACAATCATTGGTTGCAATGTGCTGTTTTTCTATCATTTCTTCTGCATTTATGTTATTTTTCTGCACAGAAGAACTTCTACTTTTTTCTTCGCTGTATCTCTCTTTCTGTACTCATAGATATTCTAATTCAATGTGTTATAATTCATAACTTATTATTTTTTAGATGTTGAGATGGGCCAAATATGGCCAGTGGGAACATCATTCAAGGTCCATTCCTGTGCCCCTCACATGTCCTTATTCATTCTTTGAACATTTCCTTGCTCTCTGGCACAGATGTCCCAAGCTCACCTTGAATTGACATTGCCCTGGCCTGGGAGAAGCTCTTTTTCTGACAAGTTAGGTAGTTTGTTTTTGAGCATGGATGTGATATAAACCTACATGTGATTTTGGAAAGATTTCTCCGGCAGTGATGTCATGAAGCTGGAAGTGAGAGAGCCCAGGAATAAAGTCTCCATGTGGACTCAGCTTCAAGTTCAGGCGACAAAGACATGCACTGGAGAAAGAAAGACATTAAGCAGGAAATCAGTAGCTGAAGATGGACTGAAGAAAAATTCCAGAGTTTAAAACTTGGATGAAAAGGAGGCAGAAATAGGGATGCCAAGAAGAGTGGTTGGTATGGAAAAACATTAATTTAGTTTTAGAAGTGATTGTTTCAAATGAGAGTAGGAAAGCCAAAGAGAAACATGCAGAAGCCAGTAGATGAAAATTCAAAAACCGAGACCAAAGAAAGTGACAAGAACAAACTTGTGATCTCAGGAACAAGGGCCTTCTGTAGTTCTTTGTTTAAGATTATTTTACTGATTATAACATTAATACATGTTTACTAAGGAAAACTGGGGAAATATATTTCAAAAACAAAAGAACAATTGTGCTTTTCTGATATTATTTCATTGATATCATCCTCTATGATTAAAAGCTCTTTCAAGTTATATTTCTTATATTGATTTTAATAGGGTTTTGCCCCATCATGAAATGAGATGAACAGAGCTACTTTTTATTTTACATTAGATTATTGTTAGTGACACTTTGTAAAGAAAATTTACCTGTTCAGCAATGCCATCTTTGAAAAAGGAAGAAGGATGTTTTGAAAAGATTGAGCTCTTTGTTTACCAAATGTATTCTTAAACAGTTCACTGGGAAGATCAGGGAAGGATTTCTTCATTCGGGAAAATTGGCAACCACAGCATTACATATGTATTACATTACAGTGTAATGAATGCTAGACACCATGGCACAATCAAGGTAAGCATCACTATAAGTGAGAATAAGAATCTCTGGCTCTGGCCAGTGTGGCTCAGTTGGTTGGGCATCATTCTGTGTATCAGAAGGTCATAGGTTTGATTCCCAGTCAGGGCACATACCTGGGTTGTGGGTTCAATACTCAGTCAGGGCACATGCAGGAGGCTACTGATCGATGTTACTCTCTCTCTCTTTCCCTTCCTCTCTAAAATCAATAATATAAAATAAATTTTAAAAAGAATCTCTTGGAGATTCCAAAATGGCGGCAGAGTGAATGGAAGCAACACAGACCATCTCCCAAGACCAAACTGGAATTACAACGAAAATAAAGACAAATCGTCAGGAAAAAGCAAGAGAAAAGCAGCTTGGAGGACCATATAACCAGGGACACTGACTCAATCCTGGTAGGATTGTGGAGGCGTGAGCAGGGGGCTGGGAGCCCGCAGCATCCTGGGCTGTGAGCAGTGCCCTCGAGTTAAACTCCCAGGTGGCTCCACAGCCCAGAGCCAGGACAGACGCTAAAATAGCCACAGCCACTCACCTTGGGCTCTGGCAGAGGGAGGGTGGACGGGACTGGAACTGTGTGGGGACACTCGGGATTTGGAGGGTGCTCATAGCTTTTGCTGAGTTGTGGCCACACAGGACTGTGGCCATTTTACTCCTTCCCAGGGCTCTGGGGAGAGGCAGTGGCCCCTCCCTTGGAGATTCAATGACACCCGGTGGCCATTGAAATGCAAATTGAGGCTTATTAACAACCAGCATCTGCCCCACCCTTGGGAAATTCCCTTATGCTGAACACCTGAGGGAGTTTTTCATTCAACTGAGAAGCCAAGGCTCTTCAAGTAACTGCAATAACCTCCAGGCAAAAAGCTAGAGAATATCTGAACCATTCCTGGGCTTGCAACTCTGCCCAGGAAGGTAAGACTTGACAGTGGTGTTTAACATGGGTCCTCCCACGCTCATCCAACCCAGTCGAGGGAGCCACAAACAGCAGAACACCAACACCCACAGGGATAATTTGGCAGACTCCAAAGCCCACTGAGATAGCCCAACTGGTGAAACACAGAAACAAATGCCAAATGAAAAAACAAGAGACCTCTACCAAAGCTGAGATAAATGAAATACAGTTAAGCAAGTTAACAGAGCTAATATTCAAAGCCATGATCTTCAGGAAGCTCAACAGCATGAGTAAGGATATCAACACCATGAGTAAAGAAACAGAAACATTGAAAATCAACCAATTGGAAATGAAAAACCACCAAGAAGAAATGAAGAATGGCATAGCAGAAATAAAGAACACACTGGAAGGGCTAAAGAGCAGAGTACAGAAAGCTGAGGACTGGATCAGTGAATTGGAAGACAGGGTAGAAAAAAATCAACCAATCAGAAAACCAAAAGCAAAAAAAAAATTAAAAAACAGGAAGACAGCTTAAGAGAACTGTGGGACAACTGGAAATGTCATAATATTCGCATCATAGGAGTCCCCAAGAGGAAGAAAATGAGCGAGGGTTAGAGAATATATTTGAAGAAATAGTGACAGAAAACTTCCCTAATTTGGTGAAGGAAGAAGGCATTCAAGTTCAAGAAGCACAGAGAGCCCCAACTAAGAAGAACCCAAACAGGCCCCCACCAAAACACATAGTAATTAAAAAGCCAAAAATTAAAGACAAAGAGAAAATCCTAAAGGCAGCAAGAGAGAAGCAACAGGTTACCTACAAAGGAACTCCCATTAGGCTCTCAGCTGACCTCTCAACGGAAACACTACAAGCCAGAAGGGAGTGGCATGAAGTAATCAAGGTCATGAAAAACAAGAATCTGAATCCAAGACTACTCTACCCAGCAAGGCTATCATTCAAAATAGAAGGTCAAATAAAGAGCTTCCCAGACAAAAAAAAGGCTAAGGGAATACATTAGCACCAAACCAGCACTGCAAGAAATGTTCAAAGGACTGCTCTAATTAGCAGGAGAAATAGGAAGAAAAATATAACCAAACTAAACAAAAATGTCAATAAATAAATACATATCAATAAACACCTTAAATGTAAATGGATTGAATGCTCTGATAAAGACACAGAGTAGCTGATTAGATAAGAAAATATGACTCATATATATGTTGTTTACAAGAGACCCACCTCACAACAAAGGAATCACCTAGGTTGAAAGTGAAGGGATGAAAAAAATCTTCCAAGCAAAAGGAAAGGAAAAAAAAACTCTGGGGTTGCTACCCACATGTGATAAAATAGATTTCAAAATGAAGGCCATAACTAGAAACAAAGAAGGCCACTACACAATAGTGAAAGGATCTATCCAGCATGAAGATATAACCTTGATAAACATATATGCACCCAATATAAAAGCACCAAAATATATTAAAAATCTTCTGTAAGATTTCAAAGGAGAAATCGACAGCAATACAATCATAGCAGGGGACTTCAACACCCCACTGACATCACTGAATAGATCCTCTAGACAAAAAATTAGCAAGGGAACAGAGACTCTAAATGAAGCACTAGACCAAATGGATTTAATAGATATCTACAGAGAATTACACCCCAAAACTACAGAATACACATTCTTCTCAAGTGCACATGGGACATTCTCAAAGATAGACCACATGTTAGAACACAAACTAAGTCTCTACAAGTTCAAGAAGATTGAAATCATATCAAGCATTTTCTCAGATCCCAATGGCATAAAACTAGAAGTCAATTGGAACAAGGACATGCAAAGATATTGGAACACATGGAGGCTAAATGGCATGTTATTAAACAATGAATGGGTTACCGAGGAGATCAAGGAAGAAATTAAAAACTTCCTGGAAACCAATGAAAATGAACACACAACAACACAAAATCTATGGGATACAGCGAAAGCAGTTCTGAGAGGGAAGTTCATAGCACTATAGACCTACCTCAAGAAGCAAGAAAAATCTCTAATAGACTATCTAACCTCACAACTTAAAGAACTAGAAAACAAACAAATAGAAACCCCACAGCAAGTAGAAGGAAGGAAATAGTAAAGATCAGAGAAGAAATAAATGACATAGAGACCAAAAAAACAATTCAAAGGATCAATGAAACAAAGAGCTGATTCTTTGAAATGATTAACAAGATTGATGGACCTTTAGCTAGACTCACCAAGAAACAAAGAGAGAGAATCCAAATACACAAAATCAGAAATGAAAGAGGAGAAGTAACAACTGACACCACAGAAATACAAAAGATCGTTAACAACTACTATGAACAATTATGTGGCAACAAATTTGACAATTTAAGCAAAATGGACAAATTTCTGGAAATACATAGTCCCCCAAACTGGACAGAGAAGAGACAGAAAACTTGAACAGACCAATAACAACTAAGGAGCCCTGGCTGGTATTGCTCAGCGGTTAGAGCATCGGCCTGCGGTCCCGAGAGACCAGGGTTCGGTTCCCGCTAAGGGCACGTGCCTCGGTTGCAGTTTGTCCCTGGCCCTGGTTGGGTTGTGTGGGTGGCGGCCACTTGATGTGTCCCTTTCACGTCGATGTTTCTCTCTCTCTCTCTCTCTTCCTCTCTGTCTGAACAAAATATCAAAAATGTCCTCAGGTGAGGATTAAAAAAAAAACAACTAAGGAAATTGAAGAGGTAATCAAGACACCCAGCAAACAAAAGCCCAGGCCTGGATGGCTTCATGGGGGAGTTTTCCCGAACATTCAAAGAAGAACTAACACCCATTCTCCACAAACTATTTCAAAAAATTTAAGAAGAAAGAAGACTTCCAAACGTGTTTTATGAGGCCAGCATAATTCTAATTCCAAAACCAGAAAAAGACATTACAAAGAAAGAAAACTACAGGCCAACTGATAAACATAGACGCCAAAATCCTGAACAAAATACTCACAAATCGGATCCAGCAATATGTCAAAAAAATTATTTACCATGACCAAGTGGGATTCATCTCAGGGATGCAAGTACAATATTGCTGGTACAATATTCACAAACCAATTAATGTGATACACTACATAAATAAAATAAAGAATAAAAACCACATGATCATATCACTAGATGCCGAAAAAGCCTTTGACAAAATCCAGCATCCATTTCTGATAAAAATGCTCAGCAAAGTGGGAATAGAGGGATCATATCTTGACATAATAAAGGCCATATATGAAAGACCTACAGCCAACATCATACTCAATCAGCAAAAATTAAAAGCATTTCCCTTAAGAACAGGAACAAGACAGGGATGCCCACTTTCGCCACTCCTATTTAACATAGTACTGGAAGTCTTAGCCACAGCAACCAGACAGTAAGAAAAAATAAAAGAGATCCAACTGGGAAAGGAGGAAGTGAAGCTGTCATTATTCACAGATGACATGATACTATACGTAGAAAACTCCAAAGACTCCATCAAAAATTTACTAGACTTAATAAATGAATTTGGCAAAGTACCAGGATACAAAATTAACATCAAGAAATCGATAACATTCTGATACATTAATGATGAACTCACAGAAAGAGAAACTAAGAAAACAATCCCATTTACCATTGCAGCAAAAAAATTAAGATACCTAGGAATAAACTTAACCAAAGAAATAAAGAACTTATTTGCAGAAAACTACAAGTCATTGAAAAAAGAAATAGAGTACGATATAAAAAAGTGAAAGCATGTACCTTGTTCATGGATTGGAAGAATTAACTTCATTAAAATGCCCATACTACCCAAAGCAATCTATAGATTTAATGCAATCCCCATCAAAATACCGACAACATACTTCACAGAACTAGAACAAATACTTCAAAAGTTCATATGGAACCAAAAAAGACCTGGAATAGCCACAGCGATCTTGAAAAAGAAGAACAAGGTTGGGGGATCACATTACCAGATTTCAGGTTATACTACAAAGCCACTGTAATCAAAACAGCCTGGTACTGGCACAAGAACAGGCATATAGACTAGTGGAACAGAACAGAGAACCCAGAAATGGACCCAAGGCAATATACTCAATTAATATTTGACAAAAGTGGCAAGAGCATACAGTGGAGTAAAGACAGCCTCTTCAATAAATGGTGTTGGGAAAATTGGACAGCTACATGCAAAAAAAAATGAAACCAGATTATCTACTTACACCATACACAAGAATAAACTCAAAATGGATACAAGACTTAAATGTCACCAGTGAATCCATAAAAATCCTAGAAGAAACTGTAGGCAACAAAATTTCAGACATCATTCGCAGCAGAATTTTCACTGATACATCACCTAAGGCAACAGAAACAAAAAAGAAAATGAACACATGGGACTACACTAAACTCAAAAGCTTCTGCACAGCAAAAGATACAATCATCAAAATGGAAAGGCAACCCACTGTATGGGAGAGCATAATTGCCAATGATATATCAGATAAGGGGTTAATTTCCCATATATAGAGTGCTCATACAACTCAACAAAAGGCAGACAAAGAACCCAATTAAAAAATGGGCAGAGGACCTGAATAGACACCTCTCCAAACAGGACATACAAATGGCCAAGAGACATATGAAGAAATGCTCAACATCACTAATCATCAGAAAGATGCAAATTAAAACAACAATGAGGTATCACCTCACACCTGTCAGAATGGTTGCCATCAACAAATCATCAAACAACAAGTGTTGGCGAGGGTGTGGAGAAAAGGGGACTCTAGTACACTGCTGGTGGGAATGAAGACTGGTGCAGCCACTATGGAAAACACTATGGTGTTACCTCAAAACATTAAAAACTGAACTTCCATTTGACCAAGTGATCCCACTTCTATGAATATACCCTAAGAAGCCTAAAACACCAATCAGAAAGAATATATGTACCTCCATGTTCGTAGCAGCACTATTTACAATAGCTAAGATCTGGAAACAGCCCAAGTGTCCATCAGTAGACGAGTGGATAAAAAAGCAGTGGTACATATACACAATGGAGTACTATGCAGCTGTAAGAAAGAAAGATCTCTTATCTTTTGAGGCGACATGGAGTGACCTGGAAAATATTATCCTAAGTGAAACAAGCCAAACAGAGAAAGACAAGTAACATATGATCTCACTTATTTGTGGAATATAATGAACATAACAGTCTGAGGAATGGGGTAGTCCCAGAGATGTGGAAGTGGGGTACAGGCTGACAATCCCCAGAAGAGGGTGTGGTGGGGGAGAGATAAACCACAGAACTTATATGCATGTGTGCATGAACAATGGACATGGACAACAAAGCTGGTGACAGGGCGGGGAAGGCGGGAAAGGGGGAAATCAGTTGGGGGGAAAAAGAGAAACATCTGTAACAAAAATAATTTAATTAAAAAAATAAATAAATAAAATAAAAAAGAATCTCTCTGAATTATAGTTTCATTTTCTATAAAATGTAGATTATGTAGATGGTTATAGCACTTATATAACAAGGCTATTTCAAAAATTAAATGACACAATGGATATAAAAATTACTGGAAAAGTGTAAAGTAAACTAAAAATGTTACCTATTATTTCAAGTGCCCTTATTTGGCCGATAAGTGTTTTCTAGGAATCACAGCCCACAGAGTTTTAGCAGAAGACGAGACTCTCTGGAGGAAGGGGTAGCAACCAAGAAGCTGATGAAGTTCAGGTTCTGCCACTGAAATATAGACCTTGGTAGATTGCCTCTCTTAAGCTGAAGGAGTCTGAGAAAACTGTGGAAGCAGGCACCCGTGTGCCGACCATTGCGAGCTGAGATGAGTCACTCTGACCCCTACCTCTCCACCTGCTGTTCTTCTCTGAAACAGAACGTAAACTCCTGTGACAGGTACCTTCCCTGGGCCAAGAAGAAAGAAGACATTATCACCAGAGACAGGGAATTTGGGACCGAGGCATCTATATAAACAAACTTGTTAAACTAAATTTTAGCTTTCTAGTTACTACTTCACCATCCACTGTCCCTATCTCAAGCCCCTCTGCTGTGCCAATGTTCAAACATGTATTGTGTCTCTGTCTAAAAGAAGTTTGCTGCCCTGGCCCACCTCTTAGGGTCTTTTTTTTTTTTTTTTTTTTTATCCTCACCCGAGGATATTTTTCCTCTTTTTTTTTTTTTTTTTTTTTTGTACAGATAGAGTGGGAGGGAGAGAGAGGAAGGGGGAGAGAGAGAGAGAGAAACATCGATGTGAAGGGACACATCGAGTGGCTGTCACCCGCACGACCAACCAGGGCCGGGGACAAACTGCAACTGAGGTACGTGCCCTTAGCGGGAACCGAACCCGGGTCTCTCCGGACCGCAGGCCGACGCTCTAACCGCTGAGCCAAACCGGCCAGGGCCTCTTAGGGTCTTTCTTCTCCTTCGAAGGATCTCATCTGCAAGTGAAAATTCAGTAAAATGTGTATGCTTTTCTTCTGTTCATCTGTCCTTGTCTGTTTCATTTTCAGACTCAGCTAAGGATCCTAAAAGGGTCGAGGAAATCCTTTTTCTCCCCTCCAGTTTCTTGCACCCAAATGGGACACCACTGTCTGGGGGCGTGATCTGGAAGCGGCCCTGGAGACAGACTCTGATGCTCCAACAAAATCCGGCAGAGGGTACACATTCTTGGCACATCAGTCTTTTGTATCTGCCTGTTGCAACCAGTTGGGCAAAGGTGGTAATAACTTTTTCCTTTCCGGGTTTAGACTGGCAGGAGTAAACGTTGGTAAGAACTGGTTCTTTGGATTGTGACTCTGGTTGAATTTGGTCTTAGGGTGCCCATGAGTTATTGATCCTTTCCCTCCCATGGGCAGCTCTTGCTTCCCTGTTTCTCCCTGGTTTTGTGTCCTGAGACCTGGCTTGCCTTTCGTCCGTGGAAGTGTCTCAGGCAACCCGTGGTGAGATTGAGGACCCTCAAATGTGACGGCACAGAGATGTGAGCTGCCCCCCACTTGTCGCAGCCCCCAGCACCGTCTTTCCTTCGGTTGTCTTCGGGGGGGATTCCGCATCTGGGGGAGGCTGCCTCTTTGTCACTTTTGGAAATGCCTCTCGAGTTCACGGCTAATGGGTTTGGGTTTCAAGTCACTTGATAGGTAAGCCTTTGATTTAAACATCTGAAACAATTTTTCTAAAAGAATGCTATAGCCAGAAGTTGGCCAAGTTGGAGGTTGATAGTCAAAGCCTGACAGAACTTTTTTTTAAAAAGTCCTCACCCAAGGATATTCTTCCATTGATTTTTTGATAGAGTGGAAGGGAGCGGGGGGGGGGGGAGAGAGAGAGAACCATCGATGTGAGAGAGACACATAGACTGGTTGCCCCTCGCCTGGAGCGGGAATCAAACCACAACCAAGGTACATGCCCTTGACTGGAATCAAACCTGCGACAATTTGGTCCGTGGGCAGACGCTCTAACCACTGAGCAACCGGCCAGGGTGGTGGAAGTATTTAAAGGCCTTCTCTCCTAAGCTGAATGGAGCTTGTGCTCAGAGGGAAACAAGCGAGCTGAAGGCCGCGGGGGACGACTTATCGGGGCGTTCCAGAGACTCACGGCTCCAAGGCTAGAACCTAGACGGGTTTTATTTCTGTCTCCGTTGGAAATCTCCCTGATACAAGAATCGCATTCTTGTAGGTGGACGGGTGCATCAGCCCTTTCTATCGTTCCGGCTACGAACCAGTTCTTTGAGGACTTTTGATAAAAAGAACCTTGTCTTACAATCCGGTCTTTACAAACACAGGCATGTGGTTCCAGCAGCGATTCGAAGTGCGTCTACCTTACCAGTGCACGCATGCCATTCATCTCAGAATGCTGGTAGCTGTGAACGTCAGGACATTGGAAACAGAACTGTTCTGCACTTACGAAAACGGAGAAAGATGGAACAGTAATCACCCTAGACCGCTGGTAATAGACAAATATGCCCCAAACCGCCTTCTAGGAGGAAACCGACATACTTCCTGTGTCCCTAGCAGATGGAAATCTTACCATGTCTTTGAAATGTTTCCATCCCAAGAGATAACTAAGATGCTGCCCACAACCACCTGAGGCTGAAGGGGGCAAAAAGAAAAAAGGCTTGAAAAAACCCAAACTGCTCAGAAAACTCCCTTGCCGAAGTCTAGTCTGCAGCCTCCGCGAGATGGCTTATCAAGGGCAGATGCAAATATTTAAAAAAAAATTTTTTTCCCTTTATTGATTTTAGAGAGAGAAGAAGTGAGAGGGAGAGAGAGATAGAAACATCAATGAGGGAGAACATTGATTGGCTGCCTCCTGCGTGCCCCCCACTGAGGATCAGGCCCACAACCTGGGCATGTGCCCTGACCGGGAATCAAACCAGCGACCTCTTGGTGCAGGGTCGATGCTCAACCACTGAGCCACACTGGGCAGCCAAATACCTCAATTTATCTTTTAATGCTATGTTATGGATATGTGATATTTTCCCACCTTTGTATGGTATTATCAAAGTAACATAAAATCTTTCAAAGGAGTTCTATTCAAACTGGTTTAGAAATAAATGAAAGTAAAGATAAATTAAATATTCCTAAAATTCTCAGAAATATAGAAACCAGCCAAAGGTTTATTTTTTAAGTTCATGTGGTTTGGGATAATCTTTAGTAAACAAAGCTGGTTTTAGGATTGTTGAGAAAAAAAATGAGCTTAACTTTAGAGTTTTTTCTACCCAGTTTACTAGTCAAAGTTATGTTATCTCTAGTAGACACTTAAGATTATAAAACTATAGCCCTGGCCGGGTTGGCTCAGCAGTTAGAGCGTCGGCCTGCAGCCCAGAGAGTCCTGGGCTCAGTTCCCACTAAGGGCACGTACCTCGGTTGCAGTTTGTCCTCGGCCCCAGTTGGGGTCGTGTGGGTGGCAACCAGTCAATGTGTCTCTCTCACATCGATGTTTCTTTCTCTCTCTCCTCTTTCCTCTCTCCCTCCTGCTCTATCTGAAGATAAATGAAAAAATGTCCTTGAGTGAGGATTAAAAGAAGAAGAAAAAAAAAAAGATTATAAAGTTATAAATTAAAAAAAAAATAAGCATAAATTGCTTAATGCATGTCAAGCATGGTAGTTTTAAAAAAGAGAGAGAAAAGTTGTATGTTAAACTTTTTAGTTGTATTGTTTCTATGATATTTGATGCTTCTCAATATATAGCTATATATCTGAATATATATTTGATTACATATATGTTACAAAATTTGTCAAAAAGAAAAATGATGTAAGAAGGCTTACCTTGTCTAATATTTCATGAAATTTTCTTTTTTAAAATTTATTTATTTTTGTTACAGATGTTTCTCTTTTTTCCCCCATTGACACCCTCCTCCCAAACCCACCCCCCCACCAGCATTACTGAAATTTTCATTAATAGCTAAAACACAATTGTTACAAGTGAGTAAATTAATCAATGTGAAATAAAAGTTTCTAATAAACAAATTTGTTAACAAAGATTATGTTGTATAAAATGTGTCTAATTTAAATGGTTCCAAAATCTTTTTGGTAACTAGAAACCTTAAAGTCATATTGTTCAATTAAATGATGATAATTCATTGAGTATCTAGATAATTTCCAAACAAGGTAAATTACTGAAACATTAGTCACTAAACTTAAGTTTTTCTTTTGTCTTCCTATTACATAGGAATTGAAGATGACATGGCCTGTCCATATTGAAAACTATATGCTGAGAAAGTGTATACTTCTAGGCATTATGAAAGGTATGTGTATTCATAAAAACAGTTCATAATTTTTTAGTTCCTAGTTTCCACTAGAAATTAAGGTTTCTGAGAGCTAAGAATTTTGATTAATATATGTAATTTAAACTACTAGAATAATAAGTGAACAACTTTGTATGCAAAAAAATTAGGATGTTTTTGGTCCAAAAAGGGATAAAGTATGGAAATGTGTTTTTGTCAAGGGAAAAGGAGAATAATTTTGTCCTGAAGTAAAATAAGGACTGATACTATCAGTGATAATTCTAATCATGATCTTAAAATATTCTGTCACAAAATAACCAAATTTCCTTGTCAATTACATTATAACAAACTCTCATCAGATCTTTAGTGATGGCCACTTTGAAGTCTCCTGTTGTTTACAGACAGTCATTGATTTGCTCTGACGCTTCTGCGAAAGTGCCTGCTTCAGGGGGATTTGTGGAGGGAGCTGCTAAGTACACGCCACTGGACTGGCGGTAAACTCCCCAGAAACTGACGCATGCCTGCAACTGCTAACACAGGACGCGCAGAGGAGCAGTTAATTACATAGTGCTGAGTACAGTGAGGAGGATGACTCATGTTTATGACTTTAAAAAAAATATTGCCTGATCGTGAATATTTTGTTTTCCAGATTTAAGGAAACGTTTTCTTCTTTTCTCTTACGCTATCTAAGACTTCCAGCAGTTTGGTAAAGCATGCCTTTGTGAACAAAGACACAACCATTATTTTTCTCCCTATTCGATTCCTCCAGAATTTGGAAGCTCTCAGTGATTTTTTTTTTTACTTTTATGGTGATATAGTTATTTGCATAAGTTCAATAAGAGTCGGTTCTCCTTATAAGGGACACAGTTGGAATCATTGGATATATTACCAAGGCTTCAACTAGAATGTCATATTTAAGAATGTGTATAGAATCAGATATTACCAGCCCTGGCCGGTCTGTCTCAGCAGTTAGAGCGTCGGCCTGCGGTCCGGAGAGACCCGGATTCGGTTCCCACTAAGGGCGCGTACCTCGGTTGCAGTTTGTCCCCGGCCCTGGTCGGTTGTGCGGGTGGCAGCCACTCGATGTGTCCCTTTCACATCAATGTTTCTCTCTCTCTCTCTCTCTGTTCCTCTCTCTCCCTCCCACTCTACCTGAGCAAAAAATGGAAAAATGTCCTCGGGTGAGGATAAAAAAAAAAAAAAAAAAGAATCAGATATTACCAGAGAGCTTTAAGCGATTGAGGTTGACTTTCTGGAACCGCACGAAGCCCCTGCTGACAGGGTTCTTGGCAGCCTTACCAGGTGAGCAAGGAAGGTCACTCCCGATAGGCCCAGGAAGCTCAGGAGACTTCAAGGAGAAAGAAATTAACCCAATCTATAGGTATTGCAGGCAAAGTCTAATGGCAAGTCCTTGGCTTGGTTTCTTAGCCTTGAGAGGCTTTTAAAAGTCGAACTTGAGTTATGAAAAGTTCCAGCGAAGCAAACGTTAAAAGAGCCTTTATAGTCATCACTATTCTCGCTCCACCTATATGAATAACCAGGCCATGTTGAATGAGACTAGACTTATTTTGCAAAGAAATTAGTCTCACTTTAATGATCTCTGATGGAAATGGGGGTGATTGTGAAAATATATGTTCTAGCAGGAAACTACAACACACCGTGTGGAGATCAGATTTCAGTCCTGCTCATTGTTTTGGAGGCTTGGTTCTCTATCTGGAAGCTGGACTGGAGACTGAGTTTTCATTGTTTCCTCCAGTGTTGTCTACGACTCCCCAAACGAATGTTCTCAATGTTCTCCCACCCTCTGACTTGAAATCACTGAGAAGTAAAACTGCCCTCTCCCAAGCCTTGCAAAGCTAAAGGTAGACAGCTTGATATCAACTTCAGAGGAATCGCAATAGCTCGTGTTTAGACTACCTTCATGCCCACTGGGTGGGCATCTCACAAAGTTTGCTGAAACACCTGATACAGTCCCCAGGGACAGTCAGCTACAAACAAGCGGAATCTGTCAGGTTCTACTGCTTGCCCTTACTCTATCTGAAGGCGTTTGGAGCCCAACAGCTAGAAATCTTTCCAACTGACCACCCTCTAGACTTAAAAACAGAGTTTAGAGTTTGTGCTAACCATTAACCGTTACTTTTCCATCGTCATGCCCGGACTGAGATACTTCTTCCATGGGTTAGGGGACAATCTAACTCAGTTTGTGGACTGTGAGACATCTTGGCGAAAGTTTCAGATATGGGGTTCGGGAAATGCTGCCCTCTACATATGGCATCTTGGAGAATGGAGTACACGAAACGCAAGGAGTGTGAGGACGTGGCAGAAGCAGGAAGGTCTCCCGGACAACCCTCACCCCGCCTTTTACCCTGACACAGGTCATAGATCTCCCATGTGAAAGCCACCCCCCGCGCCAGGAGGAAGGAGACAATCATATCACCAGGGCTGAGAAATCTACATAAACAAACCTTATTAACTAGCCCTTATCTTCCTAGTTACTTCTTAACAATTTACTAGCCCACGCCCTTCTGCCTTGCCAATCCTTCACACATTTGTTTCTCTACGTGAACGGTATAAACCCTGGCTACTTCTTTGGGTCTCTAGTCCCCTGTGAAAACTACCACGTACATGTAAAAATGGAATAGAACGTGTATGCTTTTCTCCTGTTGATCTGTCTTCTACCAGTTTAAATTTTCAGACTCAGCCAGGGACCTCTAAGAAGGTCAAGAATGACTTTCCCCCTAAAAAGTGAATCTTGGGGGACCCCAATTTCCATTCTGGAACTTCAGAATTTACAAACTGATACAGACTCAAATTTTGCCTGCTTCATTGAAACTAAATGGGAATTAACGGCCAACATTTTATAGTTAAGAGGTTTTAGAGAAAAATTCATATTTCTGCTTTGCATTGAAAACAGAATTATTGCCCAGTTTTGACGGTAGAAAATGGCAAGCTGGGAGCAACAGCTTCCTTTCTTCCTTAGTGGAAATTTGGCTCTAATGCCTACCAGGCCCACCTCTTTCACTTCCTCAGCTACTTAGCTCCTGGGGCCATGAGCTGGGCCCCCTATCCTGAGCCTTCCCTGAAGGGGCCACGCGGGGGGCCCAGCGAGTCCTCGCTGCCTTCCTCCTGTTCTCCCCACTGAGGTGGCAGCCATCGCCCCCAGCGTTGACTGCAGACCCCGCCCAGACGCTAGCCTATTTCTAGCACCCACTCGTGCTGGAGGTGCTGATACTGAGTTTAAGCGAACTGAACACATGGATTTTTATTGGCACGTACATTTGTTTTCTAGAAATTTCCTATGTTTCACAGCCTAAATTGACCTGAATCCATTGCTTTGCCTAGGCAATTCAAAAGCTTCTCCGTAAGTACAGTACCAGCAGCTACTGGGGGACATCTGTGTCAGATGATTAAGAAACACACACACACACACACACACACACACATATTTAAAATGTTCAGTTCTTCACCCGGCCAGTGTGGCTCAGTGGTTGAGCATTGACCCTGCCCCAAGAGGTCACCAGTTTGATTCCCAGTGAGCGCACATGCCCAGGTTGTGGGCCCGATCCCCCGTGGGGGGCATGCAGGAGGTGGCCAATCGATGTTCTCTACCTTCTCTCTCTCTCTCTCTCTCTCTCTACCTTCCTCTCTAAAATCAATCAATCAATCAATCAATCAATCAATCAATAAAATTTTTAGTTCCTCACCAAGGGCACAGTGATAAATTAAGCAACTAATTTAATCTTCCAAAGGCATTAGTTAAAAAAGCATTTTTGCTGCACATTAAAATCTGGTTGTACCGCAGACCAACTGAAACAGGGACGCGGGGTGTAGGGTTCCAACTCCAAATTCCTAGATGATTGCAAGGCACAGCCACGGTGTGGGACCTCTGCAAGGCATGCCTGCCCGACCTCCAAAGGTGTCCTCCTAGTTGATGAGTCACAGGCTCCCTTTGAGCCACAACTGACTCATCTATAAAACAGGAGTAAGGATGACCTAATTCACTGGCTAAACATAGAAGGACTATAAAGTGCTATGCAAATATGAATGAGCAATGACAATGACGACAGGAGAAAAGTACTGGTGGAAATGTAGTAGCCCGACTCATGCCTCGTCAACACAGGCTTGGAACATGTGGGCATATTATTCTCTCTTGCTTCTATTTTAATTACTTAAAAGTTCCGATTTCAGAATGTGCATCGCCTATCCCCAACAACACAGATGAATCCCAAATCATTATGCTGAATGAAAGAAGCCAGATACAAAAGACAAATGCTGTATGATTCTGTTGGTACAAAGTATAAATCAATCTATAATGACAAAAGAAGATCAAAAATTAGTCTTTTGGCCCGGCTGGTGTGGCTCACTGGTTGAGCATTGACCCACGCACCAGAAAGTCTCCAGTTTGATTCCCGGTCAGGGCACATGCCCAGGTTGTGGGCTGATCCCCAGTGGGAGGCATGCAGGAGGCGGCCAATCGATGTTCTCTCTCATGGATATTTCTATCTCTCTCCCTCTCCCTTCCTCTCGTTCTCAATTCAATAAAGAAAAAATATTTAAACAAATTAGTCTTTGGTGTTATGGAAATGTTCTATGCATTGATTGTGATGCTGGTCTCATGGGCATAGTCACTGTCAAAACTCATGGAACTGTACTCTTTTAACGGATGCCATTTGTTATGTGTACATTGGTCTTCAATAAAGTTGTTAAGAAGAAGACAAAAAAGAAACTTTACAGAAACCCAGTTAGAGAAAGTTATGAGTATTTTCTAATCTCATGTATCTTTAAATTCTGAATTTCTGAGAGAACATCAGCAGAACAAAGGTGAAGAAAAGACTATTAAAAAAAAGGAAGGGGATTTTCGGAGTGAGTCCTTGGGCTCTACAAGGGGCGGCGAGGGAAGCACAGTGTCAGCACCTTTGTGCTGAGGAGGAGGAGAGAGCGCCGCAGCCCACCCCCTGTCTGCAGAAAGCCCGCCGCCGTCTGCAGAAAGCCCACCCGCCGTCCGCAGAAAGCCCACCCGCCGTCTGCAGAAAGCCCACCGCCGTCTGCAGAAAGCCCGTCCGCAGAAAGCCCACCGCCGTCTGCAGAAAGCCCACCGCCGTCTGCAGAAAGCCCACCGCCGTCTGCAGAAAGCCCACCGCCGTCTGCAGAAAGCCCACCGCCGTCTACAGAAAGCCCACCCTCTGCAGAAAGCCCGCCGCCGTCTACAGAAAGCCCGCCCTCTGCAGAAAGCCCACCGCCGTCTGCAGAAAGCCCGCCGCCGTCTACAGAAAGCCCGCCCTCTGCAGAAAGCCCACCGCCGTCTGCAGAAAGCCCACCGCCGTCCGCAGAAAGCCCACCGCCGTCTGCAGAAAGGCCACCCGCCGTCCGCAGAAAGCCCGCCCTCCGTCTGCAGAAAGCCCACCACCCTCTGCAGAAAGCCCGCCGCCGTCTACAGAAAGCCCACCGCCATCCGCAGAAAGCCCACCGCCCTCTGCAGAAAGCCCACCGCCGTCCGCAGAAAGCCCACCGCCGTCCGCAGAAAGCCCACCGCCGTCTGCAGAAAGCCCCCCGCCGTCTGCAGAAAGCCCCCCGCCCTCTGCAGAAAGCCCACCGCCGTCCGCAGAAAGCCCACCGCCGTCTGCAGAAAGCCCACCGCCGTCTGCAGAAAGCCCACCGCCCGTCTGCAGAAAGCCCACCGCCGTCCGCAGAAAGCCCACCGCCGTCTGCAGAAAGCCCCCCGCCGTCTGCAGAAAGCCCCCCGCCCTCTGCAGAAAGCCCACCGCCGTCCGCAGAAAGCCCACCGCCGTCCGCAGAAAGCCCACCGCCGTCCGCAGAAAGCCCACCGCCGTCCGCAGAAAGCCCACCGCCGTCCGCAGAAAGCCCACCGCCGTCTGCAGAAAGCCCACCGCCGTCTGCAGAAAGCCCACCGCCGTCCGCAGAAAGCCCACCGCCGTCCGCAGAAAGCCCACCGCCGTCTGCAGAAAGCCCACCGCCGTCTGCAGAAAGCCCACCGCCCGTCTGCAGAAAGCCCGCCCTCTGCAGAAAGCCCACCGCCGTCCGCAGAAAGCCCACCGCCGTCTGCAGAAAGCCCACCGCCGTCCGCAGAAAGCCCACCGCCGTCTGCAGAAAGCCCACCGCCGTCTGCAGAAAGCCCGCCCGTCTGCAGAAAGCCCACCGCCATCCGCAGAACGCCCGCCCTCTGCAGAAAGCCCACCGCCGTCTGCAGAAAGCCCATCGCCGTCTGCAGAAAGCCCACCGCCGTCTGCAGAAAGCCCGCCCGCCGTCCGCAGAAAGCCCATCGCCGTCTGCAGAAAGCCCACCGCCGTCCGCAGAAAGCCCATCGCCGTCTGCAGAAAGCCCACCGCCGTCTGCAGAAAGCCCGCCCGCCGTCCGCAGAAAGCCCATCGCCGTCTGCAGAAAGCCCACCGCCGTCCGCAGAAAGCCCACCGCCCTCTGCAGAAAGCCCACCGCCGTCCGCAGAAAGCCCGCCGCCGTCTGCAGAAAGCCCACCGCCCTCTGCAGAAAGCCCACCCGCCGTCCGCAGAAAGCGCAGCTCTTACCAGGTACTTTTTGCCGCAGTTCTCACCCTGGCAACATCCGTGGCTGTGCTCGCTCTCCAGGACCAGCAGGGCTGCGGCCACCAGCAGCATCTGCAGGGGAAGGGGGCGCGTTAGCACGGGGGTGCTGGCTGGCAGTCCCGCTCACAGTCCGAGCCAGGGGCTCAGAGCACTGATTCTGGGCCAGTGGCTGTGGGGTCGCACCCCAGCTCTGCCGCTTTCTACCTGCAAACCCAGGAGTCCTGCCTAGAAAACGGTGGTGTTAGGGTATTATGAGATAATTCGGTACAGTTCCGAACATAGTGCATGCTTCAAGCAAGTGGTGGGTAAATAAATGTTCGCTGTTATTATCATGGTTGATCAGTCATCAAAAGCGAACAATCAAAGAGTAGTAAGTGGAATGGACGTGGGAATCCCCCCGGGCAGCAAACCTGCATTTCTCGCTGACCCAGTTGTAGAAGGAGAAGGAAAACCCTTCCCAGACTAGTGTGCAGCCTCCCTCCATGTACTGCTGCCTGGGATTGCGGGTGAGGGGCTGGTGAACCTGAACCCACACTCTTCATTCAAAAGTCAGTCCATGCCCGGCCGGTGGGGCTCAGTGGTGGAGCGTTGACCCATGGACCAAGAGGTCGCCGGTTCGATTCCCAGTCAGGGCACATGCCCGGGTGGTGGGCCAATCCTCAATGGGGGGCGTGCAGGAAGCGGCCAGTCGATGTTCTCTCCCATCGATGTTTCTCTCTCTCCCTCCCTCTCCCTTTCTCTCTCTCTAAAATCAATAAAGAAAAAAAAAAGTCAGTCCATTCCCCCAGTATTCAAGCCATCTCAGCACACATTTTCCAGAATGTTTTGTTTGTAGTAAGCCAATAAATTCTACTTCCTTTTTTTTTTTTTTTTTTTGTATCTTAGGCAAAGGATTGTACTTTTATGCTGGAAAGACATGAATTTCTTCATTTGTACAGTTCCTGGTTGGGCAGGTATAGAACACGTATTGCTTCTGGCAAATCCCCCCCCCCCCCGCCCTTGACTCCCCCTGTCCTGAAGCTGTGTTCATTGTTATCTTTATTGATTGTAGTCAACATTTCCAGCCTCCAAATTCCTTCAGTCTTTATTTATTTAGCAATCATCTTACCATTTACCTATATTCCTCTCCTTCCTCCTAAAAGGATTTGATGCAGTCACAATAATGTTTTTCAACAAAGTCTTAGAGAATAAAAAATAGAGAACAGGTTCTTGCCCTACTTTTAAATTTTACGTGACTATAAGCAAAAGAGTCCTATGTTGCTCTCCTTTCAACACATCAGTTACCACAGATTTTAGTAGATTTTAACCCCATCCTGCCCTGCAGCCCTCCCATCGACTACAACTGCGGGAGAGAGAAGGACCAACAGCCACAGACAGCGACCGGCTGCAGAGTAAACTACTGGCAGAAATGACCAACCGTAGGCCCCGGAGGACTGTGCCAAAAGAGGAACATCGGCGCGGCCGTGGTGAAACACAACTGCTTTCCTTTTTTGTTGTGAAATATAACTGCAGTGCAGAGCGCTCGAGGATGGGGGGGAGTTACCCACAATTCCACCACCCTCCCTGGTTTTCACGTAGGGATCCCCAGTGTCTTCCCACCTGTGTCTATTTTAACATAGTTGCCATCACAACTTATTCACAGTGTTATGTCTCTTTTTTCACTTACAGAATGTTCATTTCCCCAGTTGTTAGAGCGTCATCATTACCATTTCCATCACCATGTAAGTGTGAATGTATCACAGCCGATTTGGCCACTTCTGTATAGGACGCTTCTTGTTCTTCACTCTGCTAAGTACGGCTGCCACAAACATCCGTGTGGACACCTCTTTCCTTATTTTGGATGATCTCCTCGGGGTGAATTATCAGATGGAGGATTCCTAACTCAGAAGACCAAGCATTCCCGTGGATCTTAATATATCGTTTCAAAATCTTTCCAAAAGTTTGCTTCTAGTGTAGAACCACGAAAATAAATCGTAGGTACCTATTATAGAGCAGCTTCAGGAGCATTGGTTATTAATTTTAAAGTTCACTAATATGCAGAACAGGAACAAAATGAAAACTGTTTTCCAACATCACTAGTCAAATATTATAATCATTAACCTCCGCAAAGATGTAGCGATGGATTATATTGGATTTTCTTTAAGTTATTGGTGGCATAGAAGGCTCCCCATGCACAACGTGTTGTTTTTTAGTGAGGATGTGACCAAGAAAAGTGTCTTTTCCTGTGAGCTGCCCACGTGATCTATTTTTTAAACAAAAAGTCGTCAAGAAAACACTCATGGATTCTTTCCGTGCATAATCTGATTGTTTTTCAAAAATGCCCTCCATTATTGGGGGTATAACGTCACACTATTTAACCATGCTATGTCCTATTCTTTAATAAGTACTTCTAATCACAATAGTCGCTGGCTACCTACTAGAAGTCAGTCTGTACTGGACGCTTCATACACGAGATTTTATTCAATCCCCACAATTCCCCAAAAAGTAAAGGTCGTCGTCCCCATTTTCCAAATAAAGACAAGACACTGTGTAAGTGGCCCAAGGTCTCGTGGCACAAATAACAGAGTTTAAATCGAGTGCAAATCTGTCCGAATCTCCACGTCTCTGCTTTTCCTACGCTGTCTCCGTATCAAGCCAGAGAAATCGTCAGCACAGGTAGAAAATCTGGAGATTAAATAACGTGGACACACAGAGGTCACGAGGACACGACATTTCGACAGGCCGGAGCCCCAGAAGTTCTTACTGGGATTAATTTCCTGCACAGCCGAAGCGCACAGAAGAGCAGTTTACCAAGACACAAAGCTGCTCTCCAATCCCCGAGGGACCGCCTGTCTCTCCACCCTCGCCCGTCTTCCAAACCCCAAACCCGGGATCAGTAGAATACTGTTATCATTATCGATTACTTTTCGTAGGTGCCAAGCAATTCCTACTCGAAACTTCCCCTCTTGTGATCTCGAGTCTCCCAGGTCCCACTTACCATGATCCCCGAGAAGCAGATGCCCTCGAAGTACCACACGTAGTTGGAGAGCTTATTGCTGGAGGCGTAGGAAGTCTGCCCGTTGGGGAAGTACAGCAAGATGTTCACGATGATGCTCCAGACTGCCAGGGGGATCAGCAGGCCACTGAGGCAGCTCCCACATTTCCGGGACCCCATCTCTCCCTGCCCCGAGCCTGCAGGAGACCGCAAGAGTGTAAAATTACATGAAGCCCAGGTTCGTCCTCCCTGTCTTCTTTTTTAAGTACCTACCACTTTCTGGGTCAGAGCCCTTCACTTCATATTCATGAGGAGCCAGGACTCAGGACCGAAGCCCACAGGCTCCCGGTGTGAAATAGAGGTTTACTGTTTGGAGAACAATAGACAATGATCCGGGACTGAAGAGCCCAGCTGGTCTTCATCCTGTGCCAGAGGAATGCGGTGTTTTCACTGCTTTGAAAATAAGTCATTTTCCTCTGGATCACAGCGCTACAGACTTAACCCTGAGCCAGTCTAAGAAGGAAGTCGGGCTGGGGTGACGCTGGGTCTGGCAGATCTCATGCGACAGTGGAAGGAGGTTAAAGACAAAGCTACCAAGGGGGCTCCAGCCGGCAGGCAGGGGGTATGTTTGCTCAAATATCGGCCTTTATATTCCTGTTTTATATTCCTTGTTCTTAATGTGAGCTCCCTCTTCAGCGGGCATTGTTCACACTGCAGGGGGCACAAAACAGACAAGATTGGCGGCTGAGAAAAACAAGCCAAACAGAGAAAGACAAATATCACAGGATCTCACTTATCTGTGGAATATAATGAACATAACAGTCTGGGGTAGTCCCAGAGACGTGGAAGTGGGGTACAGACTGACAATCCCCAGGAGAGGGGATGTGGGGGGAGATAAACCACAGAACTCATATGCATGTGTGCATGAACAATGGACATGGACAACAAAGCTGGGGACAGGGCGGGGAGGGAGGGGGAGGGGGGTGTCAATGGGGGAAAAGGGAGAAACATCTGTAAGAGAAATAAATAAATGAATAAATGAATAAATAAATAAAAAAGGGAAAGAAGACATCACCTCTGCCGAGTGTACTGTTATAACACCAAGACAGCTTTCTTTCAAGAGTTTGTGCTTATTTTCTCTACCTCTCTGAAAAATACCAACAGGGATAAATCCACATCTTTCTTACTGCTTAGGAAAAGGGAGTAAGAAAAACTGGGTAACTTGATTACGATTTCATGAGTGGTAAGTCTGAGGCAAGGATTTACGAATTCTTCCTTGCAAGTCATTGCCCTCAGCGTAAAGAGCCCCAGATCCCCTCTGGGGACATGAGAACAGCACTGAGGGGAGGAACCTTGGGGACAACATGGTGGCGGTGATGTAGACAGCGGGGGTCAAGAATTCAGGCTGCGCCCCCCCCCCCAATGCCCACATTACTGGTAACCTCGGGACCTCAGAACCCTTCTCAGCTTCACTTTCTTACGTCTCAACTATCTCAACTGTAAAATGGGAATAAAAATGGTACTTTTCCCACAAGGATTATGTGTGCAATTAAATGAGATTATTATGCAGTGTCAGGTGATATGGAAAAGGGAGGCAATAAATGGAAGTCATTATTCATAATAAAAAGAGCAGCCCAGCCGATGTGGCTCAGTGGACTGGGCTGCATTCCATGGGCTGAGAGGTCCCGGTTCAATTCCCGGTCAGGGCACATGCCCGGGGTTGCAGGCTCCATCCCCATTAGGGGGCGGGTGGGAGGCAGCTGATTGACGTTTCTATCTCTACCTCCCTTCCTCTCTCTCTAAAAATAAAAAATAAAAAAAATACTTGAAAAAAAAAAA
Organism: Molossus molossus; assembly: GCF_014108415.1. Lineage (NCBI taxonomy): Eukaryota > Metazoa > Chordata > Mammalia > Chiroptera > Molossidae > Molossus > Molossus molossus. The sequence continues at coordinate 114,578,969 of NW_023425388.1, forward strand.
GAGCAGTTATAGGGATATAAATAATACGGAAATCAGAAGTAAAGTCTTCTTATGATGTCCTCTTAGATACAGAGTTCTGTATCATGAACTCTTAAAATCTTGATCCCAGAAATACTTACATTTAATTTGTTTTTGGCCTCCAGAAAATATTAATACTATGTAACATATATACTTTTAATTCAAGAGAATAAAAACTTATTTTTATATGAATAATCCTAAATTATACTAATACTTTTTTAAAAATTGAGATACTTGGGACCACTTCTGGATGCAAACAAAACGACCCTAGAAAAGTACATTGTGAGGGGCTCCAAAGGGGTTTCTTGGCCCCTGTGATGGATGGGACCTTTTTTCCTTTAGTTTTTTTTTTGAGCAAAGTGCATCAACAAAGTCTCTTTATTCAATCCCCCCTTCCCCCCGCCCCAGGGACATAGAAGTGACCTACAGTCGTATTTACTAAAGCCCGTGGGACGATGGGGGGAGCAACACCACTTTTGGCTGAATATTTGTTGAGTGCTCTGTGCCAGTCTCTCTTTGAAGAGCTGAGGAGAGATCACTGGACACCCAGCCCCCAGCCCTGGCCCTCACGGAGCTTACATTCCCCTATAGGGAAGACTAACAATAAACATGGGTGGGTAGAACATAGAAACATATGGCCCGTCAGAGAGTGCTAAGTGCAGCTGCAGCAAATCCAAGGACAGCTAAGAGTGCCAGAGAATGAGGGCGAGGCTGGCATTTCTTGCGGGTGGTCCAGGAAGCCCTCTTGGGGGTCCTAAGGCAGTGGAGGGAGGGAGCCCTGCAGAGGACTTGAGGAAAAGCATTGCAGGCAGAGAGCAGCCCCCGCGTCCCAGCCCGAGGGAGCAGCCAACCACAGCAAGGAGGCCAGGCAGCTGGGGCTGGAGCCAAGGGGGGAGGGGAAGAATAAGGATACCCGACACCAGTGTCCAGTAGAAAAGGGACTTGATGCGTTAAAAGGCTGCTGCATTGTGAACAGGTGGGAAAGGGTACCTGTGAAAGAAAGGAGGTGGGTTCTGGGGGGGAAGACGAGGTGGTCGGTTTCAGGTGTCCCAGGTTTTAAGATAACCTATTTGAAATCCAAGTGGACAGGCCAATCAGGCGGTTGGACACACACATCCCAAGTTCGGGAAAGAGGTCTGGGATGGAATACATGAGGGTTGTCAGCGTATAAGTGGTATGTAAAGCCATGAAACACCATGGGAAGGAGTATAGATAGAAAAGAAGTCAAAAGACTAAATCCTAGGCCGTCCAATAAATTGAGTTTGGGGAAATGCGGAGGCTAATTCGTGGCCCGTGAGTAGGGAGAAAAGCAGAGAGCTTATCCGGGACGTCGAGTTTCCAGGCGAGGAGGAAAGTGATCAACCGAGTCGACCGCTGCCTATTCCACAAGTAACATGGGAGGACCGAGGACTGGCTGCTGGGTTTAGCGACGTGACGGTCACCTTGACCCTGATAAGAGGAGCTTTGGTGGTGAGATAGACAGGAGAGCCCAGCGAGAAGGGGTTCGTGAGAGAATGAGAAGAGAGGAATCGGAGACAGAGAGAAATGGTTCCTCGGAGAGTTTTTCTGTCAAGCAGAGAAATGGGGCAGCCCCTGGAGGGAAAGTGGGAGCCGGGGGGGGGAGTTTAATGGGAAGAATGATAACGTGTTTGTATACTGATGGGAATGTTTGGTGGGGCGGGGATTCCAGGAAGGTGGGGATCGCCGACCCAGGAGAGAGAAGAATGGCTGGAATGGTGAGTGCCCCGGAGTGAACGAGAAGGGGTGGAGCAGGTGCACGTAGAGGAGCCGGCCTTGGACCGCAGTGTGGGCGGTTCCTCTGGAAACAGAGGGAAGACGGAGCACAAGGGCCTGGAGCTAGTGGGAACTTCTGATTGCTTCTGCTTGTCTCAGTGACGCGGAAAGCAAGTTTGTCGCAGAAAGAGAGGCCAGGGGGAGGGTATTAGAGATTTGGAGAGAGAAGGGAAGATGTGAAACAGTTGCCTAAGAAAGGTGTATGGGGAATGAATCTTGAGAAGTGTGGCAGGATTACTAGCTGGCACCGAGGGCCCACTTGAGGTCGTGAATTTATAGTGAGACTGGGAAGCATGGTTGAGTGTCCTCCCTCCTGAAGCTTAGCTGTAGAGGTGTGGGCAGTAGGCAGAGTAGTAAGAAAGCTGGAATCAATCAGGATTGGGACCGCGCCAGGCAACTACCATGGAGAAAGGGATGAAGGAATCAAGAATATAAGTAATAGCCTGGCCAGTGTGGCTCAAGGGATTGAGCATCATCCCATGGACTGAGGGGTCCTGGTTTGATTCCCGGTCAGGGCACATGCCCGGGTTGCGGCCTTTATCCCTAGTGGGGTGTGTGCAGGAGGCAGCTGATTAATGTTTCTCTCTCACATTGGTGTTTCTATCTCTTTCTCTCAAAAAAATCAATAAAAACATTTAAAAAAAGAATATATGTAATAGAGTGATTATAATGATAGACTGTGGGGCTTAATCTGAGTAAGGACATGAGAGAATGTAAGTAACAGTAAAAAAGGGGGGGGTTGGATTTGTAGTTTGTGTGTCTTAGTGTGGTTGAAAAATTACTGGGTTTGGGTAACACAGAGAGAAAGAACTGGAAAGATAAAATTCAGTGATTAAGAAGTAGGACCCTGGAATTTGAGATTAAGATGTCTTGAGAATTGGTGACGACAAAGTCTGAAGGTATGCTATAAGCTGAACTGTGTTCTCAAAATTCATATGTTGAAACTCTAGTTCCCATAAATTAAGATTGTGACTATATTTGGAGATAGGGCCTTTATAGGGGTGATTAAGTTAAAATGAGGCCGTTAGGGTGGGACCTAACCCAATCTGACTGGTGTTCTTATAAGAAGAAATGTGAACATGCAGAGAGCTTCTGGGGGTACCTGTGTACAGAGACAGAGCCGCAGGAGAGCACAACAAGAAGGTGGTCCCCTGCAAGCCGAGGACAGAGGTCTCATGAGCGGCCAGACCTGCTGACATCTTGATCTTGGATTTATAGCTTCCACTGCTGTGAAAAATAAGCTCATGCGGTTTAGACCGACTCTGCAGTGCTCATTATGGACACAAGGTGTGACCATGGGTGGGACTGGGGATGAGGTAGGGTGGAAGGCAAGAGGACTGGAAAAAAGAAACTGATGGAGTTGGGTATTGGGATGACTACTTAGAATGAATATGAAAACCAACAATCATAACAACGGGAGCTTTGGCGAGAATGACTACACTTAGAGAGCCAGGAGCTGGACGCTTCCAGAAGCAAAGGAAGTAACCTCGAGATGGAGTGAACTGTGGGTGGGAGATGACAACAAGGTAATCCAGTGAAATGCACAAGCTCTTCAGCCAATACTCAACCATCTCCTCTCCCATCAACTTTGAAGCCAAACTGTTCACAATACTGAAAATGTTTGATTTGGCTTTCAGTTGTCCTCACCTTGAAACTTCTTGTCATAGAAAGTCTAGCACGTGCTGAAATGAGGAGAAAGAGGGAGGACAGGGGAATCTCTGACGAGGAAAACTGGTTACCAAGAAACCCAGAAGCAGTGGGTTTTACCAGGAATATTTGCAGGGTTCTAAGAGGGTTTAGTTGAGATTTCATGGAAGTTTATATTGGCAATATTTTGCTCTTTGGAGGGAAGTAACTAAGAATACCTTTTGTTCAAGTTCATGGGGAGTGGAACCACTCAGCATTTCCCATCCTGTACTAATGATTAACATGTTAAATTGTAGCTTCCAGGAATTTTCAGTGTCGGTGAGGTGAGCTGTCACTCCCAATCAGGGCCTCCCGAAAATAATTATGACACATCAACACCTCCATGCCATGCGCTGTGCCGGGGGCTTTCACGTACACAGAAGACAAACCAAAAGCATTCTCCCACAACAGGAAGGTGAAGACATTACTCACCCCATTTTGAATGTGGAAAAAAAAATGGATTCAAGAAAAAATTTAAAAACTTGCCCAACAACTAGAAGTCCAACCCAAGACTTTCCTATTCTTTGGACTCTTCCGCCATGTTTCACCACTGTCTTATATACTTTTATGCATAAACCCTCTCTTCTTCATTGCAAATAGGTTTTAAATGTGGGTGTTCTGGTTCCTCGTTCGTGACGGCCTACAGTGCTATTCTGAAGACACACTGGTTTCCACGGGAGATAGAGGTGAGGCTCTGTGCTGTGAAGACGGGGTCAGGGAAGGGCAACGCCCATGACTAGTGTTCCCAGTCTTGGTCACGCCCACAAAGATGTCTCTGGTAATGTTTTCATGTCACAGGTAGTTATGACGACCTGTCATTTGGAAAGCTGTTTAGAAAGGATGACAGAAGAGAATGAAGAGGAGATGACAAGTGGGAAACCTTGATAAGATTGTGAAAAAGGGAGTTGAGCAATTTCCTGGTCTTTGGTTATCCCATTAACACAAATATCTAATGAAGTTTTCCTGGGCAACTACAAGTTTTGCTTAACTTCATTCTTAAGAAAACTCTTTTTTTTTTTTTTTAACCTGACTACTGGAAAAAAAAAATTTGTATTTATTAAAAGCATTCCCAAAGCCATTTGTCTCCAGTAAATCCCCAAATTTCTTGCCAAGGAACTCTTACTAAATCAGGATTTTCTTGCTAGTCCTCCAGGAACTGGGAAGTCACTGGCTTTCTGTGCCTATTGGCTGCTGCTGGCCTTGCTTCCCGTCCTCGGCAGCAGAGCTGAGGACATCCGCAGGATGCCTGCTACCAGGGACAAGGTGACTCAGGAGGAAACACTCCACCTAAAATAGTCTCGGTGTGTCGGCTCTTAGTCACTTCGAAATCAGAGTTAATATATGACCCTGGAATTAATCTCCCAGGTGGTGGGAAGTGGAGAAGGAAGTATCTGAAAGAAATTTATCAAAAAAAGCTTGCCGCAGACATAAGTGTTTGAATGCAGCAAAAGCTAATATTCAGAGAGAAAATTCACCCAGGGAGCTCAGTGGGTGAACTGGGGTTTACTCCACTGACTATGGGCACCGAGTGTTGGTCATAGTTCAGTCGAGGCACCCACGGGGAGTGGGTATTTCCTTGAAAACACGTTGCGAAGGCATCAGTAGAACAGCTGTGTAAACAGAAAAGGGCCGTTGAGATGCAGTATCCTTGATTTTTGTGTTTATAATTCTTCCTCGAGAAGTATCTGGCCCCAGATGTCTACAGGCTGCTAGACGTTAGGTCCATCTCCAACTAATAATAAACATGTAGCATTTTGCCCACTGGAGAGGTGAAGGAGTGTACAACTCATATGAAAGCTCTGCAAGCAGTATTCCCTACTTGGAACAGCTTCTCAGACCCTTGTCTTACCTGCCTTCTACTCCCTTCCCCTGGCTCCAAGCCCCCTCGAGTCCCTTTATTCAAACCAGCTCTCCACGGTGAAGGACCAAGGCGCTGCGCTCCATCATTTATTCCTTGGACGTGTTTTGAACAATTATATCCTAGCAGGGGGGCACATGACACCCATTTCTTGCCCCCAAGATGCTCTGCTTAGTCTATCTGAGGAAATTAAAAAATTCAGCTCAAGGTCTGTAATGCAAAAATTTGAATCTTCAATAGATTCACGAAAGTACAGCAAGGCACAGGAACCTCGCACGGAGCTGGCGGTTTACGGGAGATTCCTTGGAAGGGCGGGGACAGACCTAGTCCTCTAGGTGAAGAGAAGCAAGTAGCTGGGCAAACTGAGACTCCAAGTGAAAGGGTAGATAAGTGCCATGTGTGACACTCGATTGCATCTTGGTTTGGGTAGCAATACGGTGAAATACCTTTGGGGGACAATGGGGGAAACATGAATATAGACAGCATTAGGCAATATCGAAAGGTGGCTTTCCATTCATTTGGGGTGTCATAATGGTATAGTTATGAAGGGGGTGGTTCTAATTTTTAGAAGATATATGCACCTGAAATGTATTTAGCAAATGGTGTAACGAAAATCTGAAATAATGTCGCTGGAGGGGGAGGAGAGAGAGAGCGAGAAGAGGTACGGACGTACGGTAGATCGATAAATGAAGCAACGACGATGACATGGATGTTCATTGCACCAGTTTTTCTACTTTCCTGAATTTTTGAACTTTTTCTTAAAATGTAGTTGAAAAGGATTATCCTGGTAGACATTCGGTTGCCTACACACCAACACTGCCCAGACTTCAGAGGGTGATTTCATCCTGGGAGTGAGAAGTGGAGGTGAATGCTCCGCCGGACAGCTGCCCCGGGCGCCCAGAGCACCGAGGTAGGACACAGTGGCAGCCAGCGTGGCTGTGCCGCTGCCCGAGTCCGATACCAGGAATGCCGCGGGGAGGGCGGGCAGGAAGGAGCTCAGAACTCCGAAGGCCTTGTGCAGGTCAAGCTCCAGAGTCTGGACTTTATCCTGAGGAAGTCAGAGACACTTAAGAGTGGATAGCATTGTTGCCTCACCTCACACCTGCCAGAATGGCTACCATCCATAGGTCAACAAGCAACAATGTTGGGAGGATGTGGAGAAGGGCACCCTCGTGCACTGTCGGTGGGCATGCAGACTGGGGCAGCCACGGTGGAAAGCATTGCGGAGGGTCCTCAAAACACTAAGAATGGAACTGCCTGTGACCCAGCGATTCCACTTCTGGGAATTTATCTGATGAAACACAGAACGCTAATTTGAAAGCATACATGGACCCCTATGTGCATTGCAGCGTCATTTACAATAGCCAAGATCTGGAAGCTGCCCACGTTCCTACAGTAGACGAGTGGATAAACAGCAGTGGTACATGGACACCATGGAACACTCCTTGGGCAGAAAAGAGAAGGAAATCTTACTCTTTGTGGCAGCACGGAGGGACCTGGACAGCTAGTGAAAGAAGCCAGTCAGAGAAAGACAAGAACCACATGATCTCACCCAGATGTGGAATCTAATGAACAAAATAAACGAACAAGCAAAACAGAAACAGACTTAGATAGAGAGCAGGCTCCTGGGGAGGAGGTTAGGGGGCCGGGTGATGAGGGTGCGGGGTGAAGGGTTGAGAAGAAAAGAAAAGAGGAAAACCTCAGGGACCTGGCAGCAGTGTGGTGATTGCCCAGGGGTGGGGGAGGGGAGGCGGAGGAAGGTACAGGGAGGTAAATGGGGGTGGTCAGGGACTTCACTTGAGGTGGTGAACACATACTACATTGTGCAGATGATGTGTTGAGGAACTGTGCACCTGAAACGTGTGTGTTTTTGTTAACCAGGGTCACCCCAATACACTCAATAAACAGGGGAAAAAAGAGGGGGGAGCATTTGAAGGCTCATTCTGGTTTCAGTTTGAGGATGGATCAGAGTTTGAAAGGTACGGAACTAAGAGATTGCTCCAGAGACAATTGTAGTTATCCCAATAGGTAGGAGGAAGGCCAGAAGCCGGTGGGGGTGCGAGGCCCCAGAAATTCTCACTTGTTGCTGGTGGGAGTGGGACATGGGGCAGCCACTTTGGAAGACAGTTTGGCCCTTTACAAAGTTAAATGTGCACATAGCACACAACCCAGCAATCCCACTCTTGGTTATTAACTTAAGAAAAATGAAAATATTAAGTCCACACAAAGACCTTTACAGAAGCTTTTTTTTTTTATCCTCATCCGAGGACATTTTTCCTTTTTTTTTTTTTTTTTTTCTACAGACAGAGTGGGAGGGAGAGAGAGGAAGAGAGAGAGGGAAACATCGATGTGAAAGGGACACATCGAGTGGCTGCCACCCGCACGACCAACCAGGACCGGGGACAAACTGCAACCGAGGTACATGGCCTTAGCGGGAACCGAACCCGGGTCTCTCCGGACCACAGGTGGATGCTCTAACCGCTGAGCCAAACCGGCCAGTGCTACAGAAGCGTTTGTAATCGCCCCAAACTAGAAGCATCAGCGGGTGAATGGATAAGTAAATTGTACATTTATAAATGGAGTGTTTGGCAATGACAGTGATATTTCAACAGGAAGGACCCTCACAAAGACTGATGTTACGGGAAAGAAGGTCGTCTGCATATGTATGATTTAATCGGTATGGCTTTCTGCACAAGACAGGGCCGTTGGTGTAGACATCAGATCAGTGATCAGCAGTGACTACAAAGGACCCCACAGAACCTTCGGGGCGATGGAAATCCTTTATGCAGTATTTGTATTGTGGTGGTGATCACACAGCCGCACAATCTGTCAAAGCTTAAAAAGTGTGCATTTCACTGTCCAGAAATTTTCTCAGTATAGCTCGTTTCAGAAAAAGGGGAGGTGAGAGGGGGGTTGGGGGGCTGGATGTAAAATGAAAGGATTAAGAAATACAAATTGGTAGTTACAAAACAGTCCCATGAATGTCAAGTACAGCAAAGGGTATACAGTCAATCATATGGTGATAACTATGTATGGTGTCAGATGGGTACTAGCCTTATTGGGGGATCACTTCGTAAGTGATATCAGTGTCTAACCACGAAACTGTACACCTGAAGCTAACATAATGTTGAATGTCAACTGTAATTGAAAAAATTTTTAAAAGGAGGGAAGAAAAAGAATAACTGGACTTAGGACTTCCTGGATAGAGCATAGGGAGGTGAAAGGTGTTTTGCTGATCTAGAACACAGGCACACTGAAGAAAGAGGTGACGTCGGAGGACTGATACAGTCACGCACCTGCTGAGAGAAGGAGATATGAATCGAGTCACATCTAGGAGTACTTCAGAATACCCAGAAATATTTCCATCTGTTTTAGGTTATTACTTTAGTGGTCAATCTGGCACAATATGAAGAAAATGTCATTAACCTTTAAAACTGTATAATGGATTCTCAACAAGAGATTTATATCCTGGGAACAAACAGAGCAAGTTTGTGTGTGTGTGTGTGTGTGTGTGTGTGTGTGTGTGTGTGTGTGTATGTACATGCAGGGGCATGTCTGGCTCAAACATCTGGTGATAACCTTCCTTGGCATATGTCTTTCACTGATTTACATGTCCTTTAAGCAATTAAAATGTATGCAAAATAATTTCTTAATTCTAATTAATAAAATATGCTTTTTTTAAAAAAATGAGGAATGGCTATCATGTGGCGGACCCACCAGGCATGTCTAGTCTGTCCCATTGGTCTGCATGTTTCTCTTTTCATGTGATAACTTTTAGAATCCTACACCAGGGTTACTCCCTCATCCCTCGTAAAAAATAATTTTATTTAAAAAATTAATTAATTTATTTTTGTTACAGATGTTTCTTCTTTTCCCCCCACTGATTCCCCCATCTCCCTCCCTCCCCGCCCTGTCCCCAGCTTTGTTGTCCATGTTCATTGTTCATGCACACATGCATGTAAGTTCTGTGGTTTATCTCTCCCCCACAACCCCCTCTTCAGGAGATTGTCAGTCTGTACCCCACTTCCACGTCTCTGGGACTACCCTATTGCTCAGACTGTTATGTTCATTGTATTCCACAGATAAGTGAGATCATATGATACTTGTCTTTCTCTGTTTGGCTTGTTTCACTTAGCATAATACTTTCCAGGTCCCTCTATGTTGTCTCAAAGAATAAAAGATCTTTCTTTCTTACAGCTGCATAGTATTCCATTGTGTATATATAGCACTGCTTTTTTATCCATTTGTCTACTGATGGATATTTGGGCTGTTTCCAGAACTTAGCTATTGGAAACAGTGCTGCTACACACATGGGGGTATATTCTTTCCGATTGGTGTTTCAGGTTTCCTAGGGTATATTCCTAGAAGTAGGATCACTGAGTCAAGTGGCAGTTCAATTTTTAATTTTTTGAGGAAACACCATATTGTTTTCCATAGTGACTCACCAGTCTGCATTCCCACCAGCAGTGCACTAGAGTCCCCTTTTCTCCACACCCTCGCCAACACTTGTAGTTTGATGATTTGTTGATGGTGGCCATTCTGACAGGTGTGAGGTGATATCTCATTGTTGTTTTAATTTGCATCTCTCTGATGATTAGTGATGTTGAGCATTTCTTCATATGTCTTTTAGCCATTTGTATGTCCTGTTTGGAGAGGTGTCTATTTAGTTCCTTTGCCCATTTTTAATTGAGTTCTTTGTCTTCCTTTTGTGGAGTTGTATGAGCACTCTATATATATTGGAAATTAACCCCTTATCTGATATATCATTGGCAATGATGCTCTCCCATACAGTGTGTTGCCTTTCCATTTTGATGGTTGTATCTTTTGCTGTGCAGAAACGTTTGAGTTTGATGTAGTCCCATGTGTTCATTTTCTCTTTTGTTTCTGTTGCCCTAAGTGATATATCAGTGAAAATTCTGCTGTGTATGATGTCTGAAATTTTGTTGCCTACAGTTTCTTCTAGGATTTGTATGGATTCATGAGTCACATTTAAGTCTTTTGTTCATTTTGAGTTTATTTTTGTGTGTGGTGTACGTTGATGGTCTAGCTTCATTTTTTTTGCATGTAGCTGTCCAATTTTCCCAACACCATTTATTAAACAGGCTGTCTTTACTCCACTCTATGTTCTTGCCACCTTTGTCAAATATTAATTGAGCATGTTGCCTTGGGTCCATTTCTGGGTTCTCTATTCTGTTCCATTGATCTATCTGCCTGTTCTTGTGCCAGTACCAGGCTGCTTTGATTACAGTGGCTTTGTAGTATAACCTGAAATCTGGTAATGTGATTCCTCCGACACTGTTCTTCTTTTTCAAGATCGCTGTGGCTATTCGAGGTCTTTTTTGGTTCCATATGAACTTTTAAAGTATTTGTTCTAGTTCTGTGAAGTATGTCATTGGTATTTTGATGGGGATTGCATTAAATCTATAGATTGCTTTGGGTAATATGGACATTTTAATGATGTTAATTCTTCCAATCCATGAAAAAGGTATGTGCTTCTACTTTTTTATATCTTCTTCTATTCCTTTATTCAATGGCCTGTAGTTTTCTGCGAATAGGTCCTTTATTTCTCTGATTAAGTTTATTCCTAGGTATCTTAATTTTTTTGCTGCATTGGGAAATGGATTTTATTTTTAGTTTCTCTTTCTGTGTGTTTATTATTGGTGTATAAGAATGCCACCAATTTCTTGACATTAATTTTGTAGCCTGCTACTTTTCCAAATTCATTTATTAAGTCTAGTAAAATTTTTATAGAGTCTTTGGGGTTTTCTACATATAGTATCATGTCATCTGTGAATAATGACAGTTTTACTTCCTTCTTTCCAATTTGGATCCCTTTTATTTTATCTTCCTGTCTGATTGCTATGGCTAAGACTTTCAGTACTATGTTAAATAAGAGTGGTGAAAGTGGGCATCCTTGTCTTGCTCTTGTTCTTAAGGGAAATGTTTTTAATTTTTGCTGATTGAATATGATGTTGGCTGTAGGTCTTTCATATATGGCCTTTATTATGTCAAGATATGATCCCTCTATTCCTACATTGCTGAACGTTTTTATCAGAAATGGGTGCTGGATTTTGTCGAAGGCTTTTTCAGCGTCTATTGATATGATCATATACTTTTTATCTTTCATTTTGTTTATGTGGTGTATCACATTTATTGATTTGCAAATATTGTACCAGACTTGCATCCCTGGGATGAATCCCACTTGGTCATGGTGAATACTTTTTTTGATGTATTGCTGGATTCGATTTGCTAGTATTTTGTTCAGGATTTTGGCATCTATGTTCATCAGGGATATTGGTCTGTAGTTTTATTTCTTTGTAGTGTCTTTTTCTGGTTTTGGATTAGAATTATGCTGGCCTTATAAAATGAATTTGGAAGTTTTCCTTCTTCTTGAATTTTTTGAAATAGTTTGAGGAGAATGGGTATTAGTTCTTCTTTGAATGTTTGGTAAAATTCCCCCTGAAGCCATCCGGGCATGGGCTTTTGTTTGCTGGGAGAATCTTGATTACATCTTCAATTTCTTTTGTTGTTATTGGTTTGTTCAAGGTTTCTATCTTTTTCCGGTTCAGTTTTGGGAAACTACGTGTTTCTAGAAATTAGTCCATTTTGCTTAGATTGTCGAATTTCCTGCCGTATAATTGTTCAAAATATCTGTTAACAATCCTTTGTATTTCTGTGGTGTCAGTTATTATTTCTCCTCTTGCATTATTGATTTTGTGTATTTGGGTTCTCTCTCTTTGTTTCTTGTTGAGTCTAGCTAAGGATCCATCAATCGTGTTTATCATTTCAAAGAACCAGCTCTTTGTTTCATTGATTCTTTGAATTGTTTTTTTTTGGTCTCCATGTCATTTACTTCTGCTCTGATCTTTACTATTTCCTACCTTCTACTTTCTCTGGGATTTTCTTTCTGTTTCTTTTCTAGTTCTTTAATTTGTAAAGTTAGTCTATTAGAAATTTATTGCTTCTTGAGGTAGGTCTGTAGTGCTATGAATTTCCCTCTCAGAACTGCTTTCGCTGCATTCCAAAGATTTTGTGTTGTTGTGTGTTCATTTTCATTGGTTTCCAGGAAGTTTTTAATTTCTCCCTTGATCTCCATGGTAACCCATTCATTGTTCAATAACATCCTATTTAGCCTCCATGTTTTCAAATGTCTTTGCACGTCCTTGTTGCAATTGATTTCTGGTTGTATGCCATTGTGATCTGAGAAGATGCTTAATATGATTTCAATCTCCTTGAACTTGTAGAGACTTAGTTTGTACCCTAACATGATCTATCTTTGAGCATGTCCCATGTGCACTTGAGAAGAATGTGAATTCTGTGGTTTTGGGGTGTAATTCTCTGTAGATATCTGTTAAATCCATTTGATCTAGCACTTCATTTGGAGTCTTTGTTTCCTTGTTAATTTTTTGTCTAAAAGATTTATCCAGTGATGTGAGCGGGCTGTTGAAGTCCCCAGCTATGATTGTATTTCTGTTGATTTCTCCTTTGAAGTTCTCCAAAAGATTTTTGATATATGTTGGTGCTCCTATATTGGGTGCATATATGTTTATCAAGCTTATATCTTCCTGTTGGATAGATCCTTTCAGTATTATGTAGTGGCCTTCTTTGTTTCTAGTTATGGCCTTCATTTTGAAATTTACTTTATCAGATATGAGTATTGCTATCCCAGCCTTTTTTCCCTTTTCGTTTGCTTCGAAGATTTTTTTCCATCCCTCCACTTTCAACCTATGTGAGTCTTTTGTTGTGAGGTGGGTTTCTTTAAACAACATACATGTGAGTCATGCTTTCTTATCCAGTCAGCCACTCTGTGTCCTTTTTTCGAAGCATTCAAACCATTCACATTTAAGGCGATAATTGATATGTACTTATTTATTGCCATTTTTGTTTAGTGTGGTTCTATTTTCTTCCTATTTCATCTACTAATTACAGCAGTCCTTTTAGCATTTCTTGCAGTGCTGGTTTGGTGCTAATGTATTCCCTTAGCCTTTTTTTGTGTCTGGAAAGCTCTTTATTTGACCTCCTATTTTGAATGATAGCCTGGCTGGATAGAGTAGTCTTGGATTCAGATCCTTGTTTTTCATGACCTTGATTATTTCATGCCACTCCCTTCTGGCCTATAGTGTTTCTGTTGAGAAGTCAGCTGAGAGCTTTAGAGTTTTCTTTGTAGGTAACCTGTTGCTTATCTCTTGCTGCCTTTAGGATTCTCTTTTTGTCTTTAATTTTTGGCTTTTTAATTACTATGTGTCTTGGTGTGGGCTTGTTTGGATTCTTCTTACTTGGGGCTCTCTGTGCTTCTTGAACTTGAATGCTTCCTTCCTTCACCAAATTAGGAAGGTTTTCTGTCACTATTTCTTCAAATATATTTTCTAACCCTTGCCCATTTTCTTCCTCTTCGGGGACTCCTATGATGCAAATGTTATTACGTTTCCTATTGTCCCACAGTTCTCTTTAGCTGTCTTCCTGTTTTTTAATTCTTTTTTTCATTTGGTTTTCTGATTGGTTGATTTTTTTTCTACCCTGTCTTCTAATTCACTGATCCAGTCCTCAGCTTCTTCTACTCTGCTGGTTAGTCCTTCCAATGTGTTCTTAATTTCTTCTATGTCATTCTTATTTCCACTTGTTTGGTTTTCAGTGTTTCTATATTTTTACTCATGGTGCTGATGTCCTTACTCATGCTGTTGAGCTTCCTCAAGATCATGACTCTGAACTCTACCTCTGATAATTTTCTTAGCTGAATTTCATTGATCTCGTCTTCGACAGAGTTCTCTTGTTCTTTCATTTGGGATTTGTTTCTTTGTTTCACTGTTTTGGCTATCACAGTGGGTTTTGGAGCCTCCCAAATTTTTCCTGTGAGTGTTGGTGTTCTGCTGTTTGTGGCTCCCTCTACTGGGTTTGGATGAGCCTGGGTGGGCCCATGTTGAACACCACTGTCAAGTCTTACTTTCCTGGGTAGATTTGCAAACCCAGAAAAGGTTCAGTTATCCTCTAGCTTTTTCCTGGTGACTAGTAGTCTCAGTTCCTCAGTGCCTTGGAATGTAGCCCTGGTGCTCTGCATAAGAGGTTTTCCAGAAAGTGGGATTGATGCTGGTTGTTAACGAGCTTTAATTTGCATTTCTTTGCTTCACCTGGGAAAGGCTGAATCTTCACGGGTGGGGGGTGGGAGGGGCTGCTGCTTTCCCCCACAGCTCTGGGAAGGAGCACACTGGCCACCGTCCTTTGTGGTTGCAACTCAGCAAAAAAAATCTGCCCACCAAATCCCGGTGTCCCCACAAATTCCAGCCCAGTCTGCCCTCCCTCTGCCATAGCCCCCAGGTGAGTGGCTGTGGCTATTTTAACACTCTGTTCTGGCTCTCTGCACTGTGGAGCAGGCTTGGTCTTTATTCCCCAAGGGCTCTGATCACAGCTAAGACTGCTGCTGTCCCTGGGCTCCCAGCCTGCCACCCTCTTGTGCCTCTACAGATCCTACCAGTGTCCCTGGTTATATGATCCTGTCCTTCTGCTTTTCTGTTGCTTTTTTCTGAGGATTAGTCTTTATTTTAGTTGTAATTCCTGTTTGCTCCTGGAAGATCGTCTGCGTAGCTTTTATTCACTCAGCCTCCATTTTTCACTTCCTCTGTACCTATCTTGTGCACAGCTGGGTGGCACAGGCCTTCCTGGTGCCCCAGCACCCTGCAGGTCCCACGGGTAACTGGATCACACAGTCCCTTTGGGGACCGGGCTCTATGCCTATGTTATTGGCTGCTGGGTTGCACAGACCTCTCTGGTGCTTCAGCACCCCACAGGTCATGGGGGTAATTGGATGGCATTGTCCCTGCTGGGTGGCACAGGCCTCTCTAGTGCCCCTGCACCCTGCAGGTCCCTCGAGTGGGCAGCTGGATCACACCAGTACCTCTCGGACTCAGGCTTCCCACTGCTCTTGTGGGCTACTGGACCGCACAGGCCTCTGTGGAGCCCCAGGTCCCGCCACTGGTGGCTGGGAAGTGCTGCTGCCCCGTGGGGCTCAAGTCCTGCTCAGCTTTCGCTGTTGTTTTTGGGAATGGGTCTCAGCTACTGGTCTGTGCTTCTGGTGCTTCTGGGGATAAATGTCTGCTCCCCAGCCTCTGTTGCTGGGGGTATATCTGGACTCTGATCGGGCTGCTACTATTGGGGATGGTGCTAATCTCCAGGCTGTCTGCGGCTTCCACGATCTGCACCTTGGCAACTCCACTGCTGTGCACAGGTCTGTGTTGACACAGTGTCCACTGGTCCGATGGTGCCAGGTGCACTGGTGGGCTCAGGTTGCTGGGCCCTAGCTGCTCCCATTGCCCCCTCACAGGGAAGGCTTGGGATCTTCCAAAACGATGGGACCTCCCTGGGGTACAGGGAGAAGCACCCTGAAGGGCTGCTTACTGGGGTAGCCAGCTGCTCTGTCCATAGCACAGGAACCTTCTGCTCCATGTCTCTACACTGCATGGGTTTGGTCGTCCATCTTCACGTCCACTCACACTCTCTCACACACTCGCTCACTCTCTCACACACTCACCCTCCCTCCCATCCTGCCTGCCCCCATCTTCCGTCATGAGAAATGATTTTAGAAAAGAGCACAGTGTCCAGGGGACATGTGACTGATTGCACGCGGGAGTTGAAATGGAGAACATCCACGCTCCTTCTGGCTAACTCCTTCCTGCATCTTTTTCTGTCTGCCTTGGGTGGAGCTTCAGGCTGTTGGCCAATAGGTGCCAGGGAGAGAGTCAGGAGAGAGTCAACAAAAGATAAAACTCTTGGCTCACACCGAAGGTATGCGCAGAAGTGGGAGCGAGGAAGAGCCTGAGCATCTGCAGTGAGGACTCTGTATTCGTTTCCCAAGGCTGCCATCAACATCACCACACAGGCTTCACAGCAGAAATGTATTGTCTCAGCCCGGGAGACCAGAGGTCTGAAATCAAGATGCCAGCATGTTTGGGTCCATGGAGGTTCTGAGGTACCCGATGACCTCTTCCCTGGCTACCTCCCAGCTTCAAGGTTTGCCAGCATCCTTGGCATCTTGGCTGGAGCTGGATCACACCAATCTCTGCTTCTTTCATATCTCTCTGTATGTCTCCACATGGACTTCTTATAAGAATACCAGTCACTGACCCGGCCAGTGTGGCTCAATGGTTGAGCATCGACCCATGCTCCAGGAGGTCACCAGTTCAATTCCCCATCAGGGCACATGCCCAGGTTGTGGGCCTGATCCCCAGTGGGGGACACGCGGGAGGCGGCCAGTCGATGTTCTCTCTCATCGATGTTTCCATCTCTCTCTCCCTCTCCCTTCTGCTCTCTCTAAACAACCCAATAGAAAAAAAAAAAAAACTTAAAAAAAAGAATACCAGTCACTGAATTTAGGGCCTCATCCATCCAACCACTGGAGTCATCTTAACTAATTACATCTGCAATGTGCACTGTGGTGGAATGTATAATCTGATGTTCTGGGATGAAAGGTTCGGTGAATATCCATTTGGTCTAATGCGTCACTTACGGACGTTTCTTTATTGATTTTTTTCTTTGAATGATCTTTCTAGAGCTTCAGGGAAGTCTTAAGGTCCCCAACTCTGATTGTGTTTTGTCTGTTTTTTTTCCTTTACTTGTGTTAGTAGCTGCTTTATAGATTTCGGTGCTCCCTGATCTTGATTGGGTGCCTATATTTAAGAACTGTTATGTCTTCTTGATGTCGTGTTCCCTTTATCATTCTATAATGTCCATCTTTGTCTCTTGGCATCTTTGTTATTTTGAAATTGTTTTGTCAGATATAGGTTTGGCTACACCTGCTTCCCTGTGGATGTTATTTACCTGGAAAATCATTTTCCCCCCTTTCCCTAGGCGTCCACCTTTGTCTTTGCAGCTGAGACGTGTCTCCCAAAGGCAGCCTGTGGTTGGCTTTGCTTTCTGATCCAATGTGCTACTCAGTGTCTCTTTATTGGTGAGTTCAGTCCATTTACATTTGGGATAATTATTGATGTATGAGGATTCCCTATAGACATTTTACCTTTTGTCTTCTGGCTGCTCTGTGCCGCCATTGGTTCTTTTTCTTTGTGTTTCTGTGGTTTTGGGGTTTCTGTCTATTCTTTTCTCTTTTTTGAAGCTACGTGTCTCAGTACTGGGTTTTTGTGTCTGGTTTTTATTAGGTTCATGAAAAAGAAAGTTTCGTATATATAGTAGTTTTTTTTTTCCTTAGTGCATCTGATTTCCATCCACCTTTGCAAATTCAGACCTTTACACCCCAACCCCTTGATGTTTTCATTGTCACAAATTATCCCTGTTCGTGCTGTGAGCTCGTTGATGATCTTACTTGCAGAGCTGTGATCTTTTTCTCTTTGTTTCAGGTAGAATAACCCCTTGGAGTATTTCCGGCAACGGGGATTTCCTGGTGATAAATTCCTTCAGCTTTTGCATGTCTGGAAAGTTTTTATTTCGCCTTCAAATATAAAGGAGGACTTTGCTGGATATATTATTCTCGGCTGGTAATTTCTCTCTTTCAGTCCTTGGTTCCACTCCTTCTGGCTTGTAGACTTTCTGCTGAGAAGTCCGATGATAACTTAATGGGCTTTCCTTTAGAGGTTACCTTTTTTACCCCTGGCTGCCTTGAGATTTTCTTCTTGGTCATTCATTTTTGGCAGTTTTAATATAATGTGTCCTGGAGAAGGGCTCTTCGGATGGAGTTAAGTAGGTGTTCTGCGTCCTTCTTGGATTTGAGGATTTAGTTCTTTCCATAGGTTTGGGAAGTTCTCACCCACTGTTTGTTTGAACAGGTTCTTCATTCTTTTCTCCCTCTTTTCTTCTTCTGGTATGCCTATTATTCTTCTACTGCTCTTTCTGGTGGAGTCAGGTCATTTTTGTAGAGTTCTTTTATTTTTTTAATGCTCAAGTCTCTCTCTATTTCTCTCTGCATCATTTTTGGATTTCTACTTTGGGTATCATTACTCCTTTCCTCCACCTGGTCTGTTCTATTTCCTATGCTTGCCAGTTCATTCATGTTATTGAGTTGATCATCTCCATTCATTTCAAAGTTTCAATCTTTTTGGTAAAGTACTCATCCCTCCAGCCCCCATTAATTTGTTTTCTGCGTGCATTAAATCGCCTGTCTGTATTTTCTTGCATCGCATTGAGTATTTTCAGAACTGCAATCTTGAACTCTCTGTTGTTTATATCACATATGTCCATGTCTTTAAGTTTGTTTTCAGGGGATTTTTTATTTTCTTCCTGCGCTGCCTCGCTACTTGGTTATCAGTGGTATTTGATGGATTCCTTCTCTGTCTAAGCGTCTATGTATGAGTGGCACTTCTCCAGTAGATTGATACAAGGCGATCTTTCTATCATCCCCCATAGATGTCACTAATTACACGTTTTTAGCTCTGTAAAATCCCAGTGCTGCCTGCTGCAGTCAGTCAAATACTGTTGTCAAGGCAGCTGTGCTGTGTGTTGGGTGGGGAGGCTGGGGAACCTGCCAGCTTCTTTGTTGTTTTGCCCTCCAGGTAATGGTGACCTTGGACCTCTACAGGGTTCCCCTGTGCCCCAACACCAGGACAGGTCATAGAGTGCACCCTTCGTTCAGGGGAAAGAGTGATTCAGTAGTACCCGTTCTTGGGTTTGTGGATAACGTGCTCCACAACCTGATACCAAGGCCAAAGGGAGGTGAGCTCTGGGAGCAGCCGGGCATCAGGGCTCCGTGCCTTAGTTTCTCTGTCTGGAATGCCAACCCCTTGCCAGCCACAGCCACACCGTTGTGATGCGTCCTTGCCGTGGTCCCTGCGTTCAGCTGTGTCTTATACTGCCCACTCCTACAGCAATGACCATCAAATCTCTCTGCTCCTTGCAGCTGAAGGGAGCACCGGCCACAACCGCACTCCTCCTGTTTCTGGGCTGAGCCCTGTTGTGGGCTCTTAGCTGCAGGGCTGCCTCTGTGGCTCATCTCAGCCGTTCTCCTTTCTCGCTTCCCCCTTTTGCCCCCACGTGCCCACCTTTAGATGTTTCAGTGCATGGGTCTCTCGGGTATGTTTGTGCATTTAGCTGGGAATTATCTGTTGAGTTATAGCTGTTAAAATTGTTGAAACTTCAAGGGGAGAGACCAAGGGGAACTCTCACACTGACATTTTTCTGACGTCATTGTATACCAATGTATCTTTGTTAAAAAAAATTTTTTTTTCTTTATTGATTTTAGAGAGATAGGAAAGGAGAGAAAGAGAGAGAGAGAGAAACATCAATGAGGGAGAACATTGATTGGTTGCCTCCTGCATGCCCCCCACTGGGGACGGGCCCACAACCTGGGCATGTGCCCTGACCGGGAATCGAACTGGCGACCTCTTGGTGCAGGGTTGATGCTCAACCACTGAGCCACACTGGCCGGGCTATACCAATGTATCTTAAAGTAAATTACAGATGATATAACACTGGGATTAAAAGTCTATTTTTTTAAACACTTATATGCTGCATACTGTTTTAAGCATGTTACCAATATTAACTCATTTAATTTTTATAACGACCTAGTGGAGTGGGTACTATTATTGCCTCCATTTGATGGGAGAGGAGACTGATGTACAGGGAGGTCAAGTTACTTCCCTGTGGTCACAGAACTGGTAAGAACTGAAGCTGGGGTTCAAAGCAGGCATTGTAATCTAGGTAGAGTCTGTGCTGCAGGCTGCCTCTCAACGTACCTGCAACCTCTTCTCAGAAGCACAGTATCTTTTTCATGTGACCTTTGTCTGCAGAGGAAGGTAAGGAGGTCAGCCTGCAGGTTTCTCCACTCGTCCCCACCTGTGGGCTCCCCATTTGCCCCTCGCTGTTCGCACACAGCTCTGTAAGAACATACATGCAGTAACGTACACACACTACCGAGTCCATGTCAGATTTAGAAAAGTGGACAGCAACCAGAGTCAGCCCAGGCCGGGGTTGCTCGTGTTAAGCCCCACGTCAGCACACCAAAACGTGTAACCATATCTCTATGCTCAGCTCTCCCGAAGAGAAACAGCTGCTTGGACAAGGCTCCTGACCCGGTTCCAAGACTTCCCTTGACTCTGTAAGAGGAAGGTAACCTTGCGATAACCAACCCGCTTTGCCCAGTAGAACTTCCTTGTTCCTGCTCATTTGGGCCTATGAAATGTTCTTAAGCTCTGTTCACTGTCCGGGCTCCTCTCTGTCTGTGAGGTTGGACCTTGCTGGATTCATCAATCCCCAAAGAGCCAGTAAGATCTTTACATTTTACTCGGTTGAATTTTGTTCTTTAACAAAAAGAAATCATTCTCTAAAGTCATCATAACCAGAAGGAAAATAATTCTGCTAAAGGAAAAAACCCAAACTAGGCCAGCCAGTGTGGCTCAGTGGTTGAGCGTCGACCCTGCACCAAGAGGTCGCTGGTTCGATTCCCAGTCAGGGCACATGCCCAGGTAGTGGGCCTGATCCCCAGTGGGGGGCGTGCAGGAGGCGGCCAGTCGATGTTCTCTCTCATCGATGTTCTCTCTCATCGATGTTTCTCTCTCTCTCCCTCTTCCTTCTCCTCTCTCTAAAATCAATAAAGAAAAAACGAGGTCGGCGCCATGGCCGTGTGCGGTCTTGCTGCATTGCTTGGTGGCGCGCGGGCCACAGCGTGGAGAGCCACGAGACCTCCCCCACCGTCTCATTCTTTGAGGAAAACAAGTTCTTCTCCAGGAGGAAACTCTGAACCTGTCCAACAATCCCTCAAGAAGCCAAGGTTACCACAAGGTCGTTTCGATGCACCGACGATACCCATTCGGAGAAGGAATGACTGGCAACTTTTCCAGATGATGTTATTCCTGTTACCAAAGAAAGAGGTGGACCCATGGGCCTGGAACCTACCAGATGCGGAGATTGGGAACGGAAAGGAGGCTGTATTGATTTTTAAGCCAAATATTCTTTAACTTCAGTATCTTTTTCTGAATACATACAACTGAATTACCTCATTTCTGATTATTTCTGTATATCCTTCAATCACCTAATTTCTTTGATGTGTTTAAAAGTATACATGATGGCATTGGAGGGAAAAACGCTGCTATAAATCAGAAAAGAAAAAATATTTCTGCATTAGCACATTAATTGTCACGTAATTTATTGGGGTAAGTGATGATTAGAACTGTAAACTGCTTTCATCGTGTTTGAGTTTAAATTAATCAGTTGCTTATAAAATGCAAATGTAAAGAAAGCAACTTTTTTCCAATGATTGTATCGCCTTGTGCTAGGCAATACTGGCTTTCTGGATGTGAGTTAAATAGGGCATCTTAGTTGAGAAGGCCACAGTAACAACAGAAAGTTGTTAATTTGGAGCCAGATTACTTGGGTACAAATTCTGGCTCTACTACTTACTAATTATGTGACCTTGGGTAAGTTACTAACTTCTCTATGCTTCAGTATCCTTGTGTGTAAGTTGGAGTAAAACTAATTTCACCTCACAGGACAGTTGAGAAGAGTTAATGAATAAATACCCAGAAAGCACTTGGAACCGTACATAGCACATACCACTCCGTAACGTTAGCTGTCCTTCCATCATGAACGGGTTTCTCCAAGTCTCTTGCCTTCCTGGGGGGAAGAAGATTAAGAAACCGAAATCTGAAATACTTGAATCAAAATGGTTTTGTGTGAATATAACATTAAAAAATCATTGGTTGGAAAATTAGTGATGATTTGCATAGGTGAACTGAGCTGAAATGTACACTTATTTGTGAAACAAACTTCAGGTACAGAGGGCAAATATCAGAAAAGCTGGGCATGGAATAGACCAGCCTGGTCAGTTCTGATGATTCGAGGTCCTAGTCCCGTGGCCTTTGGATAACGGGGTCAGGAAAAGTCAGCCTAGTTACAGACCTGGAGAGAAGGAGGGATGAGAACTGCCGGGTCCCTAAGGCCTCCTTTGCTGTCCTGTGGCCTCACCCAGTCGCAGAGATTGGCCTTCAGTCCTCAGGCTACACTTAAATTAGGAAGACGTGTTTCAGAGCCTGTAGAAGGCAGAAGACAGTGGGCCACTAATCGTGTGATATGAAGCACAGATGCGGCGAGAAGATTGTAGGGAGACTTGTTCAAGAGAATAAACTTTAAAAAGTGTATTGTTCCCAGAAACTAACTAGTGTGGTCATTGGGACTAGCCATTCTCTCTCCTAGTCAACATTTGTTCTCTAATTACAGTTACTGGGTATGCTGCTAAGTAATAACCACGTTCCTATAAAACTAGGCTATAATTAGTCAACCTCCAATTAGCCCAAATTAGTGAAGGTTTTTACTCAATTAACATTTCAGGAATGTTGCGGTCCATTATTTTGGGTTGTCTACTTTTGCTTGGATTCCACACTACTTGTCATGATCCGTGACAGAGAAAAGACAACTTACATACTTCAAACCCTTATATAAAATATGTAACACCCAAAGTGCGGTATTAATGTAATAAAAGCCTTACTCTCTGTTAGTGGCAGTATGATTCATGACAGCATCGGCTGTGGAGGTAAAATCTGGTGGCATGAAGACATTTACGGTTCGGTGTCCATCAAACATTAGCAGGAAAACCTGAAGACCTACGCAAGGCGAGGTGGTGGCATGGAAACGCATCACTCAGCTCCCCGGTGGGAGCAAGGTGGGCTGAGCCCCAGCTGCCGCCCCCTTGGGTCCACTGCGTGAGTCCAGGCGCCCCTCCTGCTGTTCCCAGCCAAAGAGCGACTGTGGCGGGCTCCAGGGAATGACTCGATGGCCACCCCCTGACGGACGCCGCTGATTCGAGGACTCTGTTCGCCCTCCTAGAATTTTCCCGGGGCTGCGCTGCTGCGGAGACTTCCTACGCAACCCTGTCTTTCCCCCCCTTCACAGGTGTTAGACTCTGCTCCCTCCTCCCCTTTATAGTTCACAGAAGTCTCCCCAGTAAACCTTTTACATTTAATCCCCCCCAAAAAGAAAAAAAAGTATTAAAAAAAACACCACGAAACTAAATACAAAACCAAAACAAGAAACCTTCTTAATTTACATTATTAGTTAGAACCTTACTTTGAATTCTGGTTCCATTTTATCCTCAGTAAAATTACATGAATGCTTGTACTTTACATTTGCAGACCCAAACCCATCAAAGTAGCTATTTTTTTCCACAAAATGGAGTCATTTTACCCTGCAGACCCTTCCCCTAGATGGCATTGGGCAGAGGGTTTATGTAAGCTACTGAGCAGCATAGAGAATACAGCGCCCCCATCAGTGCTATAGAAAACGTCCTGGAGCCCTGGCCGGTCTGGCTCAGCGGTTAGAGCATCGGCCTGCGGTCTGGAGAGACCCGGGTTCGGTTCCCGCTGAGGGCACGTACCTCGGTTGCAGTTTGTCCCCGGCCCTGGTTGGGTCAGGGCCATGCGGGAGGCAGCCATTTGATGTGTCCTTTTTATGTCGATGTTTCTTTCTCTCTCTCTCTCTCCCCCCCGCCCCCCCCCCCCCTGAACAAAAAATGTCCTCAGGTGAGGATTTAAAAAAAAAAAAGAAAAACAGTCTCGATCATCATAGCCGTGCGGCTAGGCGGTGAACAATTTAGCTCCGGATAACAGAAACTATAATTTCCAAAACAGCAGTTTTTAGAGTTTCAGGAAGTGCAAACGTCTAATCTCGACTAAGAATTTTATTTCGATCACACATTATTTTATGGTTACCAACGTGCTTTATCGACATGATATCATTGACCTAAGAACAGTTCTGTGGGGTGCGCGGGAAGAATGTTGTCGTCTCATAAACCCACGCAGATAACAAGCCAGGATGAAACAGGCAGGTTGACTTGCCCACAGTCTCTTGGCTGGGCTGTGGGAGCTGCCCCTGTAACTCGCCTCTCCACCTCCAGCTGCTGCAGGCCTCCCGCAGCTGCTGGCTGAGGAACACGCTTTGCTGCTGTAAGGACGCACAGGGGCCTCATGGGGTTATAACCATAGGGGCCTCAGTCCATTCTGTAGTACCCGTTGGTGGAGGTGACTCTCTCACCCACTGGCTGTTTTCAAGACAACTGCTGGCTCAGAATCAGGGCGTATAAGGGGAAAGCCACCAGCAACGGCCTCGGTTACCTGTGAGCCAAGAACAGATCAGCTCACGCGGCATATTTAGTTAGAGCAGTGAGTCCCAATCCTGGCTGCACATTAATTTGTGGTTAAAAACCCTGAAGCCCAAGGCACCCTCCAGACCAGTCGCATCAGACTCTGGACTTGGAGTCTGGACACTGATTTTAAAACTCCCCAGGTGGTTCTCACATGCAGTCGAGGTGGAGAGCAAAGAATTAGAGAAATATGGTCATCTCATCTTCTCTAAACCTGTGACTTTATTAAATGGTTCAACTCTTGATTGGTCTACAAATTTGGACTCTCTACCATTATTACAATGCAGCCAACTGTATGGAGCAATCCCGCTTAGCATTCCACTCGGCCGGCATCTCTCCTGAGCAGGTATTCTTTCCAATTCAAGGCAGGGACGCTGAGGCGCAAGGCTTAGTGGCTGGCCTACATCGCACAGCTGCTAAGTGGTGGAGTTTGGATTCAGACCCAAGTAATCTTGACTCAAACACTCAACACAGGGAACACCTGGGCATCACTGCTTGCATGAGAATTATTGACCTAATGGGCTGATTCTGTGTTTGGTTGTTGGCATTTGTTTTTCTTTTATGCCTCTCGGTATTAGTGATAGCAACTAAGACTGACTGAGATCTTCCTCCTCTCTGCTGTTTTAGTGTCTTGTGATTCTCTCTGTTCAAGCAGGTCCCTTGAGGGAGAGAGCATGTTCTGTTCTATACCACTCTATTGTCCATGCCCAGACCAACGCCTGACCCATAGTAAGGCTCACACCTTAACTATTGTTTAAATGATTGACACTCTAAGCCACATAGACTGTACCCATTTGACTAGATTACACAATCATATTACCAATAAATATATAATGCTTTGAAAAGTAATACTGTGGTGTTAAGCTACAAATTACATGAAATATTTAATCAATTAAAAGTACAAAAAAGCATTTCTCTCAAGAACAGGAACAAGACAGGGATGTCCACGTTCACCCCACTTATTCAACATAGTACTGAAAGTCTTAGCCACAGCAATCAGACAAGAAGAAAAAATGAAAGGCAACCAAATTGGAAAGGAGGAAGTAAAACTGCCATTATTTGCAGATATATGATATTGTACATAGAAAACACTAAAGACTCCATTAAAAAACTATTCAATTTAATAAAGTAGCAGGATACAAAATTAACATCCGGAAATTGATGTCATTTTTATGCACCAATAATGAATTCTCAGAAAGAGAAACTAAAAAAAAAAAATTTCATTTACCATTGCAACAACAACAAAAAATGATAGTTAGAAATAAATTTAACCAAGGAGGTAAAAGACCCGTACTTGGGAGCTATGAGACATTGAATAAAGAAACAGAGGAAGATACAAATAAGTGGAAGCATATACTCTGTTCATGCTCATGGATTAGAAGAATTAACATCATTAAAAAGTCCATACTACCCAAAGCAATGTGCAGATTCAACACAACCCCTACTAAAATACCAATGGTATATTTCATGGAATAAATATCCCAAAAATTTATGTGGAACAAAAAAGGACCCCAAATAGCCACAGCAATATTGAGAAAGAAGAACAAAGTTGGAGGGATCATAATACTGGATATCAAACTACACTACAAAGCTGTTGTAATAAAAACAGCCTGGTACTGGCACAAGAATGGGCATATACATCAGTGGAACAGAACAGAGAACCCAGAAATCAACATATACCCTTATGGTCACTTAATATTTGACAAAGGAGGCAAGAGCATACATTGGAGTAAAGATAGTCTCCTCAATAAGTGGTATTGGGCCCTGGCCAGTTTGGCTCAGCGGTTGGAGCATTGGCCTGTGGACCAGAGAGTCCTGGGTTCGGTTCCCATTAGGGGCACCTACCAAAAAAGAAAAAAAAAAAAAAAGTGGTGCTGGGAAAATGGGACAGGAACATGCAAAAGAAAATGAAAGTAGACCACCAACTTATATCATACACAACAAATTCAAAATGGATAAAAGAGTTAAATGTAAGTCACAAAATCATAAAAATTCTAGAAGAAAACACAGGCAGTAAAATTTCAGACATCTCACATAGCAGAATTTTCACCAATACATCTCCTAGGGCAAGAGAAACAAAGCAAAATATAAACAAATGGGACTACATCAAGCTAAAAAGTTTCTGCACAGCAAAAGAAACCAGCATCAAAATAAAAAGGGAACTCAATGTATGGGAGAACATATTTACCAATGATACATCTGTAATCTCCAAAATATACAAAGAACTCATACAACTCAACCAAAGAAAGATAATCCGATTAAGATGGGAAAAGGACATGAACAGACACTTCTCCAAAGAGGACATACAGATGGCCAAGAGACATATGAAAAAAAAAAAAGTTCAACATCACTAATCATCAGAAAGATATAAATTAAAACTACAATGAGGTATCACCTCACACCTGCCAGAAGGGCTGCCATCAACAAATCATCAAACAAGTGCTGGCGAGGGTGTGGAGAAAAGGGAACTCTAGTACACTGCTGGTGGGACTGCAGACTGGTGCAGCCACTATGGAAAACAATATGGAGTTTCCTCAAAAAATTGAAAATAGAACTGCCGTTTTACCAACCCAGCAATCCCACTTCTGGGAATTGATCCTAAGAATCTCGAAACACCAGTCAAAAAGAATACAGGTACCCCTATGTTCATAGCAGTATTATTCACAATAGCTAAGATCTGGAAACAGCCCAAGTGCCCATCAGTGGATAGTGGATAAAAAAGCTCTGGTACATTTAAATATGGAATACTATGCAGCTGTGAAAAAGAAGGATCTCTTACCCTTTGAGACAGCAAGATGGGACCTGGAGAATATTATGCTAAGCAAAATAAGCCAGTCAGAGAAAGACAAACGATTTCATTTATAGGTGGAATCTAATGAACAAAATAAACTGACAAACAAAATAGGTCCAGAGGCATGGATACATGGAACAGCCTGACAGATCTCAGAGGGGAGAGTGGTGGGGGCCAGGAAGTGATTAACCAAAGAATTTATGTGCATATATGCATAGCCCATAGACACAGATGACAAGTGTGGTGAAGGCCTGGGGTACTGGAGGCTGGGTGGAGGGGGGAAAGTGGAGGACATCTGTAATAGTGTCAACAATAAAATAAATAAATAAAGAGAGAGAGAGAAGCACATAGTGTACACAGTGAATAACGCAAGGTTTTAGAACGAGCGCATCTGTGGCATGAGCACTGTATTACTTTGAGCCTGGCCGTCTCAAGAGAAACTTCTGCCCACCCCTCAACTACAAAGAATAATTTTAAATTAGGGACCTTGCCATAATAAGAGTTATTATCAGAAATAACCTCTTCTGACTTATCTATGTAGCAGGGAAAACATCTAATTACTGAATATCTGCTCTTCTTACCAGTCTGCAAATGACCCCCTGCCCTTCTAAAACCTCAGGTGCCTGCTTAACCCAAGATGTCATCATACATACCTCATTTTGTCTGTCCCAAACCTCTCATGTGTGCGAGGTCTCTGGCTCTCTCGCACACGTGTATGTCATTAAATTTGGTTATTTCTCGTTAATTTGTCTCATATCAATTTGATTATTAGACCAAATGAAATAACCTAGAAGGGTAAAGTGAAATTTCTTCCTCCCCCAATAGAAGCATGAATAATTTCTCCAGGATATTCTTAGAACATTCAATAGTTTCATATAAAATTGTAGACATTTGAGCTCAAATGTCCCTTAGAGAAAAATGTAATGACTCCAGTGTAGTCTGTCTTAGGCAGTGGCCTGGAGCGTGGTGCTCAGGGCCTCCAGCAAAACCCGCAAGTGTCGAAATGGTATAGTTACAGATTTGCAAAAATTTAAGTAGTCTATTTATAACATGTACTTTAGAATGTATTTAACCAGTCTGAACTGCTCCAACAACTCAAAATGTGGTGGGGGAGGGGAAATTTTCTCTTCTTTTTCCTCTTCTTCTGGTTGTCTAAAGGTCAAATTGACATGAGACAGATTAACAGAAAAAATATATATAAATTAATTACATATATATGGGACTTGAGGACAAATTGGGCAGTTGAGGCTAATATGCCATTTTGAACTAAGGAAATGGGTGTGTGTGTGTGTGTGTGTGTGAGAGAGAGAGAGAGAGAGAGAGAGAGAGAGAGAGAGAAATGGTTTGGACTTCAATGAGGAAAAAGACAACTTCCATGAAAATGACAAAGGAAATATTTGGTAAACAAATGTTTGCTGGGCCATCTTTGAATGGCGCACAGAGAAGATGTCCATCCAATGGGTCTTGCTGGGCTGCTCCCTGTCGATCACATCCAGTCCGCGTTAACCTGTAGTTACCTGTGATGATAGCTTCCTTCCCGAGCAGGTCCTCCCTCAAAATTATTTTAGGCAATTAGAGGGAAGATCAAAGGTTCTTTCTGAGTCTTTTATTTCTTAAAAATAACCAGTTTAAAATAATATCCTTCCAAAAGGCAATTTTGGGGTGGCAAGCTCCGCTCCCACTCAGCACCCACACTGAACAAAGGGGTTGGCCCCCACTGAGCCTAGCAATAAGGTCATTGGTCGTCACCCTCTGAAGCTGCTCCAATCTGGCTTGACCCCAGGGGAGCCGATGAGCGCAGTGCTGTCTTTAGTCCTCTCCGCCACACAGTGTCGCTGTTGAACAGTTGGTGAGCCTTACAGTGCTCCTGAGCGCTGGGAGGAGCCCTCAGCGCGCCAGTCCCTGCGGAGCCCCGGGTTCACCGACAGCAGCGCGGACCCTCAGCCTCCTCTCCGCCAGGGCCCCCGCGTGGCTGCCCCTCCAGCCATCCCGGTTTCTGTGCACCCCGTGCTGGCCCCTGAAGTTCTGAGTCCTCTGTTCACAAGACTCTCTGTCCGGTCCTTTCGTTCCAGTGATCACCAAAGGGCAGGGTGGCTGCATTATTTCCACGCCAGCCCCCCAGCTCCCAAAATACAAAGAGCCTCTCCATGTCCCCTTTGCCTAGATAATCCAGATTACTCACCCTTTACTACATGGCCTATCCCAGCCCATAAGGGAAAGTAGTTTGCACTTCTCTCACTAAAGAAGTAAAGAGAGAGCCCGGCCAGTGCAGCTCAGTGGTTAAACGTAGACCCTGCACCAAGAGGTCGCCAGTTCGATTCCTGGTCAGGGCACATGCCCAGGTAGTGGGCCTGATCCTCAGTGGGGGGTGTGTAGGAGGCAGCCAGTCAATGATGTTTCTATCTCTCTGTTCCTCTCCCTTCCTCTCTCTCTAAAAGTCAATAAAGAAAAAGAAATGTTTAAAAAAGAAGTAAAGAGACACAAGAGAGGATGAACTCCTTTGAGAGAGAGAGAGAAAGCAAGAGAGAGAGACAGAAACATCAATCGGCTGCCTCCTGCACGCCCCCTACTTACTGGGGACTGAGCCTGAAACCCTGGTATGTACTGACCGGAAATTGAACTGGGACCTCTCAGTCCATGGGACAACACTCAAGCCACTCAGCCACACAGGCTGGGCACCAAGTATATTTTAATTCTATCAATCATTTTTGTTTTTCAGTAAAGTTACAGAACTGCGATATAGTATTTTTTTGTGATAGTAACTATATCCAACCCCCTCAAAGGTGTTCTATCCTTCCATTTCTACCCACCTCCAACCCTGTCCATGTTTTACCGTACTGTATTCTGCTTCTAAATGATTTGTTCTAACGCCCTGTTAGTTGAGAAGGGAGTGAACTTGACCAAATCAGCGCAAGCCTGGGACTGTGCTCTTTCTGCAACACTACCCTGCAGCTGCACGTCTGGCCATACCCCCACCTGGGACAGCCAAGGAGCTAACTGGCGGCTGGATGGGCAGTGGAAATGAGTCAAGGTGGATGGTCAAGGCAGACCCCACAGCACCCGCTCTAACGTCCTACGTTCCAGCACTGAATACATGTGTCGTTTTCAAAGTGCTGGGTTCAAGCTGCAGCTAGTCTTTGAAGCCATCGCACTCTTGTGGACCCCGAGAAGAAAGATGCATTTGATGTGAACCCCAAGAAGGAGTTTATCTGCTGAGACGAACTTCCCATGGTCAATCAAGGGCCAAAATTTTATGAATAATTAGAGTCTAAATTTTAAAAGAAGAGCCTAGAGCCATTTGCTGCCAGGGGCTCCCATGCCCTGTGTACAGGGAAGAACCTCACACTAAACCCTCAGCTTCCCACACTACGCCGCTTGCTTCCCGTCCAAGTTCACCACTGCAGGGAAGGAAGCCTGGTGTTAGCCTTCCGCTCACGGACTGAGATCTGCCCTGTCCAGTCAGAACCGCATAAATTGTGTCTTCATTTGCATCTATGTTGACCAATAACAACTGCAGAATTTGGAAACCTCATTTGCATAAAATTGGGATAGGCCAAAACTTTCTGTATAAAAGGTGATCTCCCCATTGTCTCGGCGGGGGGGGGGGGGGGGGGGCACACACAGTCTAGGTTGATCCCTGAATCTGTGTCTCTCGGGCTGCCGTTCCTTTTGCTCAGATAAATGCTTTTTATTCTTCATTACACTGTGAAACTAATGTTGGTTTACACTCTGCTCCACTTTCCATATCCTTTTCTCCATCTCTTCTCCATCTCAGGCAGGAAGTACTCCTATGCTGGGTTCCCATCAACTCTACTTATGCATTACTGTTTTGGCTACTTGGAATCTTTCTTTTTTTTTTTTAATCCTCACCCGAGGACATTTTTGCATTTATCTTCAGATAGAGCAGAAGGTAGAGAGGGAGGAAGAGAGAGAGAAACATCGATGTGAGAGAGACACATCGAGTGGTTGCCACCCACACGACCCCAACCAGGGCCGGGGACAAACTGCAACCGAGGTACATTCCCTTAGTGGGAACTGAAGCTGGGACTCTCTGGTCCGTGGGCCGACGCTCTAACCGCTGAGCCAAACCGGCCAGGGCAGGAATCTTTCTTTTCTTCCTGTGAAGAACCACCCTTTGGCATTCCATGTGATCTTGGTGTGTTTGGCCCGTCCTAGCTACCCTCAGGCATCCACTGGTGTACACACATGGCCCATGCCCAGACAGTCCAAATATCTCAACCCCAGGATCACAGTGTATTGGTCTTGTAGTTGGTGGCCGGAACAGAACCAGGTGTTAGACTGGGAGGTCAGACCAGACCTGGGTTCGACAACCTTGGTACTTGAGTTCCGGAAACAAGACTCAAACTATAAGAGAAAGTTCATTTAGAAATTCAGAGGTGGAAGTGATTATGTAGTTTTGCTGCTTTTCTGGGCCTGGAGCTGAGGCCTAAATGTTATTCTTAGGAGTTCATGCTTAAGGGACTGGTGATACAAGGGCCCACATGGCAGTCACATGGGGCCACTCTTCGTCCCCTTGTTCCTCCTCTAAGGAGTCTCCACATGAGTGTTGACATGCCAGGGGGGAGTCCGAGCCTTATGACCAGCGATATGAAAACTCAGGGGGTCTAGACCACACGGCCAGCAAATGTGCGAGGGGAAGCGGGTTATCCTGGGGCGAGGTCCTTGTTCTCCCACACTGCCGGTTGCTAGGCACCCGAGGACCTACGCCCTGGTGACCTTCTGCACCTGGCCCATTGTCCTGCTCTGCTCATGTCTGTCTGACTGCCCAGCACACAGGGCAGTCAGGGCCCTTCCCTGCAATACTATCTATGGACACTGAGAGAGTCGGGCGTTTTCCCCTGGGGTAGGTAAGCGGAGATGACGAATCACTTAGGTGTCAATTATTTGACACTGTGCATTCTGCCCCCCCGCTGCCGTATGGAGGAAGCTCATCTGCAATAAGAGAAGCGAGGCCAATGTGCCAGGAGACGCAGAGGCAGGAGCTGGGAGAGAGAAAGAGAAAGGAACCAAAGAATGTACGCAATGTTGTTTGAAGCCCAGAGGCCCTGAATTCATTGGCATTGGAGTTGAGTTTCTGTCACGTTTAAACTGAGGAAATTCTTACTGAGTTATTGCCCCACTCAGACCTTTTCCTGTGTGCAGTATAAAAAGTATATTACAAGACTTCCGGTCAAGATGGCAAGTAGGTAAATGCGGTCTCACCTCCTCCCACAACCACATCAAAATTACACCTAAACTACAACACAACCATCCTTCAGAACCGCCTGACGTCGAGCTGAGTGGAAGTCCTGCAGCTACGGGATTAAAGCAGCAGCCACAGGGAGATGGGTAGGAGGGGCGGAGGGGCCGGGCTGGTCCCACACCCACATGTGGCGGATAAAAATCAGGGGGACACCTCGGCTGGAAAGGTCCTCCCTGAAGACTGAGGGGTCCCCGTCCCACACCAGGTGCCCAGCTCAGGGTTCCAGTGCCAGGAAGAGAATCACTTCTGGCTGGAAAAACCAGTGGGAACTGAGGCTCAGGGAGGCTGAGGCTGCTGGAGCCCCAGGCAGCTCCTCTTAAAGGGCCTGAGCACAGACTTACTCGGACTCCCTCCCTCCAAGCTCCAGTGTAGGGGAGGCAGCTTGAAAGGCACCAAAGACATACGGGGAAGAACTGGGCTGTTTGGCCTCTGATCAAGGGCTGGAGAGGCAGCTTTCTCTTGGACAGATGGGCTATCAGAGGCCCTTGTTCCTTTGGTGAGCCCTTCCCTGGGGTGGCAAACAGCAGCCATATCTGGGACTCTAGCAACCTGGCTCACACTGGTAGCCCCGCCCTGGTGATTCCCTCAGGCCCCGCCCCACCCAACTTTCAGGCCCACCCAAGTTGTTCCCAAAGGCTTTACCATAGGATTGGCCTGTCTTGGATCCTGCTTCAGAGTTTCCTAAACTCTCTCAAACAAGGAGCATCTGGTCTCAGCTAGCCCCATACCTCTTGTTAAGTGGCCCCAGGCCTGGCACTAGAAGCAGCCAGCCTTGGTTCACAGCTTGGCTTTTCCTGGGCACCTCCAAGCCCAGCACAAGAAGCACCTCTGCAGATCACTTTGTAGCTTATACCTGGTGGCCCTGGATAGAACACAGGCAGAGGCTGGCCTTGCCCAGAGCCAGCACACCCAGTGGACAGCTTCAGACCACATCGAAACACCACTACCCAACCACCACCACAAGTGACACACTCAATGAGCGGACTCAGTGGGTACCAGAGCCCTGCTGAAGTAAGTCTTGCTCTGTGTGGTGGGTCCTGCACAGCTGATCCTCCAAGGTAGTCAGAGGCCAGTGGTCAGTGGGCACAGCCAGTCCTTGCAGCTGATCAGCCTGAGTAAATCCCTCCCACTGAAGTGCCAACAGCAAACAAGACTCAATTACAACAGAAGGGTGGACAGTCCAAAGTAGAGGTTCACCTCGAGGCCCAGCTGGGGTGAATAGGGAGGCTGTGCCACTGGACCCTACGGGACACCTACTATAATAGATCACCCTACAAAGCCTAGGAGACATAGCACCTCTACCTAATACATAAAAACAATCAAAGGAAGCAGTCAAAATGAGACAAAGAAACATGTCCCAAATGAAAAGAAAAGAACAAAACTCCAAGTAAAGAACTAAACAAAATGGAGATAAGCAATTAATCAGATGCAAAGTTCAAAACACAGGTTATAAGGTTGCTCAAGGAACTTGGTGAGACATTCAAAGAACTTAAAGAGACCTCCAAGGAATTGAGTGAGAACATCAACAACATCAAAAAAGACCAGTCAGAAATGAAGGATGCACTAACTGAAATAAAGAAGAATTTACAGGGAATCAATAGTAAAGTAAGTAAAGCCTAGAAACAAACCATCAATTTAGAATATAAGGAAGCAAAAAACACCCAATCAGAACAGCAAAGAGAAAAAAGAATCTAAAAAAAATGAGGGTGGTGTAAGGAACCTCTGGGAAAACTTCAAGTGTGCCAACATTCACATCATAGGGGTGCCAGAAGGAGAACAAGAAATTGAAAACCTATTTGAAACAATAATGACAGAAAATGTCCCTAACTTGGTGGAGGAAACAGACATACAAGTCCAGGAAGTACAGAGTCCCAAACAAGATGAACCCAAAGAGGACCACACCAAGACATATCATTATCAAAATGCCAAAGGTTAAAGACAAAGAGAGAATCTTAAAAGCAGCAAAAGAAAAGCAATTCATTACCTACAAAAGAGCTTCCATAAGACTGTCAGCTGATTTCTCAAAAGACACTTTGCAGGCCAGAAAGGAGTGCAAGAGATATTCAAGGTGATGAAAAGCAATGACCTACAACCAAGACCACTCTATCCTGCAAAACTATCATTTAGAATCGATGGCCATATCAAGAGTTTCCCAGACAAGAAAAAGCTAAAGGAGTTCATCACCACCAAACCAGGATTATATGAAATGTTGAAGGGTCTTCTTGAAGGAGAAGACCAAAAATATGAACAATAAAATGGCAATGAATACATATCTATCAACAATTGAATCTACAAACAAAATGAGCAAGAACAGAAACAGAAACAGAGAACTTTTTGTTGCTACCCAGATGGGTGAGGGCTATGGGGAGGGGTGAAAAAGATGAAGGAATTAACAAGTACAAATTGGTTGTTGGACTGATGAACCTCAAAGGGAAGAGAGGCGGGAAGGGCAGGACGAGATAAACCAAAGAACTTCTATGCATATATGCATAACCAATGGACACTGACAATAGTGTGGGGAAGGCAAGAGGGGGGCGGGATTGGGGAGGAGGGAGTCAATGGGGGAAAAAAGGGAGGAACATCTATAATACATTTAACAATAAAAATGAATTTTTTAAAAAAGTATATTACATCGTTGTCCCAGATTCCAGGCACAGAACTCCTAAACCCTTGGAATTCCCTGAGTGATGAAAGTGTCTTTTGTTATTCATAATAAGCCCAATTCTATTACACCCGAGTTTATACTAATGAGGAGGCTAGGTAGCTTCAGTATAAAGCTGGTCACCAGAAAGATCAAGTGATCTGATGTTTGGAACTTTGAGCCCCACTCACTGACCCCCAGGAAGTGGAAGAGCAGCTGGAGATTAAGCTTTATAAAAACTCTTGAACAGTAAGATTTGATGAGTATCAAAAAGCTAGGAGGGTGGTGTGCCCAGAGAGGGCACGGGAGCTCTGTGCACCTCCTGCATTTTACCCCATGCATCTTCCCATCCCAATGATACACTGGAAACACAACTAAGACATTTTCCTGAGTTCTACGAGCCATTCTAGCAAAATATTGAGCCTAAAGAGGGGGGTCCTGAGAACAACTGAAGTACTCTGAAATGGGTACAGCCTTATGAGACTGAACCCTTAAATCTGTGGAATCTGTCACTAACTCCAGGTACTTTGTTTCAAAATGGAATTTCATTGTTGGACAGCCAGTTGCTAACCAGAGAATAGGAAAATTGGTTGGTGTTGGGAAACCCCTGTGTTATCCCGATGCTGGGTTCTATGTGCTTGAAACTCTACGCTTATGAAGGGAACTGCACAGCTTCTCTGTAATGGGGCAGAGGTGTGGACGTGTCCCCAGCCATCATATTTGCTTTGCCTGCCTTCCTGAAACCCACGCTAGCACATGGGTGCTCCCACACTCCTTCAAGCGGGTAACACCCCATCCCAGAACTCTTTCCTACACAACCCTCAACTTCCCTAGAAGCAACCATTATCCTGACTTGCGGTATTCATGTTCTTACTTCCTAGTTTCATCATGAAAGGGCATTCCCAAACACTACAACTTTGTTTTGCTTTTGTAGGGAGGTGGGAGGGCTGTGGGGTATGTGTCATACCAAAGAGGATTTTATAGTGGGCAGTGCTTCTCAAACTCGAGTAAGCGCTGGAATCACCTGGAGCATTCATTAAAACACAGATGACGCACTGGGCTCCACTCCTACGAGGGCTGATTCAGTAGCCCTGGAGTGAAGACTGGGATTGCATTTCAAGCCAGTTCTCAGGTGATGATGATGCAGCTGGGCTCGGACCACACTTTAAGAGCCACAGGCTCAGAGTGTGTGATGCTATATCCGGGGCTGTCCTAGATTCATCTTTGAATAAACAGGCTTCTTATTTCCAATAATATTTTTGAAATCAGCCCTCAGAGTTTTACAAGGCATGTGTGTATTCTTTCCACTGTGCTTAGCCAGTCCCCTGTGCCCAACCAGAAGAGCCGAGGTCTGAAATCCCATGAGCTCTTGTTTCCAGACTTCTCTGGTTCTAAACCACTGCTCTGTGAAGGTCAGGAACACGGATGTAGCTGAGTTCTCTTGGGTGACTAGCCCCTAGAGTTTGGATGCCTTTCTTTCAAGAAAGTGATCAGTGAAATACTAAGATTCTCCATTTTGCCCACAAGCCAGAAGGAAAGCTTTCTACCCCCAGACATTCCAAATAGTCGACACAACATTGCATTTGCCACTCCAGCTATACTGCCATGCAAACGGAAACCATGAGTTGGATGGTGGTATAGATCAACGTGCCGACTCGAGCTCTTCCAACAGAATGTATATGAGGTAAAAGGAAAAGTTAGGGGGAAAACTAACATTTATTTCTTACCTTCTTTTTGTCACTCCATGTGTTGGCTGCTGTGGTAATCAGTCTCCAGGATGGCTCCTAGTGATCTCTGCCCTCCTTGCACCAGGGTTGGTCTGTGTGACCAATAGAATATGACAGAAGAGATGGTGTGTAACTTCCAAGAGGAGGTATAAGCACCTGCAGCTGCCATTCTTCTGTCTCGGGCACTTGAGTGCGGGCTCTCTCTCCCTCTCATCATGACTGTGGGAGAAGCCAGGGCGTCTCCATGGCAGCTCGTTGGAAAGGCTACGTTGCAGGAACTAACGCCTCCTGCTGAAGGCATATGGGAGCATCCCTGGAGCGGAACCTCACCCCAGTCAAGCCTCAGATGACAGAGGACCCAGTAAACATTTTAACTCTGCCTCATGGGCAACTTTAACCTAGAACCTGAGTTTAACTGCTCCTGAATTGCTGGCCCCCAGAAACCATGAGAAAAAGGACTGCCTTAAGCCGCTAACTGTTGGGGTAACCTGCTATGCACATACAGGTGCTTTTCCAATGCTACCCTGTTTCAGCCTCAGACAACCCTGAGGAATAGTGATGGCTGTGTTTCACTGAACCTAAAATGCCATCGATTGCAAGATGCCCCGTTTATTCTATGAACCATTAGGAAAGAAAAGAAATGCTGTTAATCAAACTATGACATGCCTTCAGTTGTGAGATGCACTCCAATTTCAGGTGTGTTATGTGTGACAAAGTGTGCATCTTAGAACAGATGAAATGTGCTAGCTACATTTTGTGTCAGGGATTTCTTCTCATGCATTGGGGAAATGAACTCAATCCCCATTATTCTGCTTGGGGTGGAGTGCCTCTTAGTACATGTCTGTAAGAGGTTTTGTTTTCAATAGAGAGGTTGGCTATCTGAATGGACATAACCTGACTTCTAGGGCAAACCTGGATACAGCATAGATCTTGTTTTTAATTATAGATCAGTACGAGACATTTTACAAATTTATCACATGAGTCCAAGAAAGGCTCCTTTCTGGATTCTTAATCAGCAGAATCCTCCACCTGTCCTCTTACTGAAATGCAAATGTGCTGCATAGGTGGCCCTTTAAAATCAGCCCAGGGTGCCCAGCCAGTGTTGCTCAGTGGTTGAGCATTGACTCATGTACCAAGAGGTTGATGTTTAGTACCTGGTCAGGGCACATACCCTGGTTATGGGCTGATCCCCAGCAGGGTCATGCAAGAGGCAGCCAGTCAATGTTCTCTCTCATCAATGTTTCTCTCTCTCTCTCTCTCAAAATCAATCAATAAAAAATATTTTAAAAAATAATGATAATAATAAAAATCAACCCAAGGTGGCCTGGCTCCTTAGAGTAGCTGACATTCTCACGTACATTACATGAGCCAGAGGTTATCATTCCCACAGGACATATGAGGGAAGAAAGCTGATGGACACTGACAGACTTGAAGATAACAAAACTGGGAAGTGACAAAGGCTGGAGTTCAGCCCGCTCTCTGGCTGCGGCTCCTCCCACTTTACCAGGCCTTCTGTAAAGAATGATGGCGCAGACGGTCTCCCGGCCTTAAATACATTCACAGCGAAGCAAAATAGGCAGCCAACTCTTCTGAGTGTCATAAGTGGCCTCTATATAGGCCTTTTATATGAATAGCTTATTGTCTTTCATCTTGGGAATGCAGTGTGTTTCATAAACATTACCTCATTACTCCTCGTAGTACCAGACATTTTCAAACAAATGAGTTATGTTTGCAGAAAGTCCTTGAGATTTGAAGACTACAGGCACAGTGTGAAGGTACAGCATTGTCCCAGAGCCTGAACAGCTGTTACACAGTCACAGCCTTGGGCAGTTCTCCAGTGAAAACGTCAGACTTTCCAAGTCACGGAGGTAAGAATGCGGGAGGGGAGGTCCAACAAAACCATCCTGGTTTGGAGATGGAACAAAATCTATAAAGCAGAGATGCCAAAGAGAATACCATTGGCAACTGAGATCAATTATTGATGTCTGAGTAGAGAAAGATCCTAAGGTCACATCTGGGCCTACTGGGGAAGAGTTCTGGGAACAGTTAGTGATGTCTGTTGTGAGAACAGGGCTAGAGGGTTTGAAGCATATGTTCAGGAATTTGCCCCTCTTGTTACAGATCAGAGATTCTCAACCCTGGCTGCATATTAGAACCATCAGGAGCGCTTATTAAAAACTTTAGTACCTGCCTCATTGTAGACCAATTGAATCAGAATTTCAGGGAGTAGGGCCTGGTCATCCACATATTTTTTAAGAGCCCATTATAATTGGCCAATTATAATTGTAAGATCATTTCCTTCTAGAGCAGTAGTTCTCTCAGCCTTCGCTGTAGGTTGAGGTTACATGGGTTGTATTAAAAATTTATGGATGTCGCCCTGGCCAGTTTGGCTCAGCGGCTAGAGCGTTGGCCTGCGGTCCGGATAAACCCGGGTTCGGTTCCCGCTAAGGGCATGTACCTCAGTTGCAGTTTGTCCCTGGCCCTGGTTGGTCGTGCGGGTGGCAGCCACTCGATGTGTCCCTTCACGTCGATGTTTCTCTCTCTCTCTCTCTCTCTCTCTCTCTCTCTCTCTCCCCCTCTCTCTCCCTCCCACTCTATAAAAAAAAAAAAAAATTTATGGATGTCCAGATGGCATTCCCATTTCTCCTGATTTAATTGATCTGGGGTGTGGCCTAGGTATTGGTCATTTCAAAAGCTACCAGGTATTTTTTTTTTTTTACAGACTTACTTTTTAGAGCAGTTTTAGGTTCACAGAAAACTTGAACAGAAGGTATAGCATTTAGTTCCCATATATCCTCTGCCCCCATGCATACATGGCCTCCTCCATTACCAACATCCCCCACAGAGTGGAACATTTATTACAATGGGTGAACCTACATTGACACATCATAATTACCCAAAGTCAATAGTTTACATTAGGGTTAATTCCTGGTATTCTACATTCTATGGGTTTAGATAAATGTATAATGACATGTATCCACCAATATAGTATCACACTGACTAGTTTCATTGTTCCAACCATCCTCTTTTTTCTGCCTATTCACTCATTTCTGCAACCCCTCTCCCTGAATTCTGGCAACTCTTTTTACTGTTTTCATAGTTTTGTCTTTTCTAGAATGTCATACAGTTGGTATCATACAGTATGTAGCCATTTTGTTCATGGCTTGATAGCTCATTTATTTTTAGCACTGCATAATATCCATTGACAAGAACATAGATCTATTAAAATTTATTTATCCATTCGCCTTCTAAAGAACACTTCAGTTGTTTCCAAGTTTTGGCAATTATAAATTAAGCTACTATAAACATCTATGTACAGGATTTTGTGAAAATATAAGTTTTCAATTCATATGGGCTACCAACAATAAATCAACAAACAGGTGCTGGCAAGGATGTAAAGAAAAAGGAACCCAAATACTCTGCTGGTGGGAATGCAGACTGGTGCAGCCATTGTGGAAACCAGTATGGAGTTTCTTGAAAAAATAAAAATGGAACTGCCATTTGACCCAGTGATCCACTTTCAGGAATGTATACTAAGAATCCTAAAACACCAGTCAGAAAGAATATGCACCCTTATGTTCATAGCAGTGCTATTTTACAATAGCTAAGATCTGGAAACAGCCCAAGTGTCCATCAGTAGATGAGTGGATGAAAAAACGTGATACATTTACACAATGGAATACTATGCAGTTGTGAAAAAGAAGCATCTCTTACCCTTTCAGACAACATGGAGGGACCTGGAGAATTTTATGCTAAGGCGTAGCTAAGCGAAATAAGCCAGAGAAAGACAAGTATTGCATGATCTCACTTATCTGTGGAATCAAATGAACAAAATAAAGTGATGAACAAAATAGGTTCAGAGACATGGAAGCATGGAACAGACTGATGAATCTCAGAAGGAAGGGGAGATGGGGGCGGGAAGAGATTAACCAAAGAACTTATATGCATATATGCATAACCCATGAACACAGACAATAGTGTGGTGACTGCTGTGGTGTGGTGGGAGCCAGGTGGAGGGAGGTGATGGGGGGAAATGGGGGACATCTGTAATACTCTCAACAATAAAGATAAATTAAAAAAAATAAAATGCATTTAACGTTCTTCCATTTTTTTCATGGCTTGATAGCTCATTTATTTTTAGCACTGCATAGTATTCCATTGACTAGAACACAGATCTATTAAAGTTTATTTATCCATTCACCTTCTAAAGAACACTTCAGTTGTTTCCAAGTTTTGGCAATTATAAATTAAGCTACTATAAACATCTATGTACAGGATTTTGTGAAAATATAAGTTTTCAACTCATATGGGTAACTATCAAAGAGTGTAATTGCTAGATTGTATGGTAAGAGTATGTTTAGTTTTCTAAGAAGCTATTAAATTATACAGTGATACCTCGGTTCTTGAACATAATTCGTTCCAGGAGGACAGTCGAGAACCAAATTGTTCGAGAACCGAAGCAATGAAACCCAATAGGAAATAATGGAAACTGGATTAATTCGTTCCAAGCCCCAGAAAATGCCTATTTACTGGCCTAATTTGTATATAATATGTAGAAAAACATAAGTCTCAACAAGAAATAAAAGTGTACAGTATGTCTAAGGGTTAAATTCAGTGTAAAGCGTGACTCTCTCCACAAAGCGTGACTCTCTCTCTGCACTCACACTGATGGCGCAAGCAAGGCGCGCTGGGCCGAATGAACGCCATTCGGCTCAACTCGGCTCATCTCGGAAGTTCGAGTTCCAAATATTTGTTCGGATTCCGAGACAAAAGTTTCTCGAATCTCCTGGTCGAATACCGATTTGGTCGAAATCCGAGGCGTTCGAGAACCGAGGTATCACTGTATTCCAAAGTTTCATCCCTATCAGCAATGAATAGAGTTCCCATTGCTTTACATCCTCACCCGTGTTTGGTGGTGTCAGTGTTTTGGCTTTTGGGCATTTTAATAAGTTTGCAGTGGTATCTCCTTTTAATTTGTAATTCCCTAAAGACATTTGAGGTTGAGCATGGTTTCATATGGTTTTAGCCAGCCATATATCTATCTTCTTTGGTGAGGTGTTTGGACAGGTCTTTAGTTCATTTTTAAATCAGGTTTTTTTGTTGTTGTTGTTTTTTATTGTTGAGATTTAAGAGGTCTTTACATATTTTGGGCGAGTCCTTTATCAGATGCATTATTTCAAAGTATTTTCCCCTCATCTGTGACTTGTTTTCTCATCTTGACAGTGTCTTTCTCAGAGGCAGACATTTCTAATTTTGATGAAGTCCAGCTTATCAATTATGTCTTTCATAGTTTATGCCATTGGTGTTTTATCTAAAAAGTCATTGCCAAGGTCATCTAGGTTTTCTCCTGTTATCTTCTAGGAGCTTTACAGTTAGGCATTTTACATTTAGGTCTGTGATCCATTCTGAGTTAATATTTGTAAAGGGTGTAAGGTTTATGTCTAGATGCCCCCCCCTTTGTATGTCCACTGTTTTCAGTCCCATTTGCTGTCTTCACCCTCTTTTCAGAGACAAATTGACTGTATTTATGTGGGTTTATTTCTGGGCTTTCTATTTTGTTCCATTGATCTATTGGTCTATTCTTTTTTTTAATACCACACTGTCTTGATTATTGTAGCTTTATGATAAGTCTTGAGGTCAGGTAACATTAGTCCTCCAACTTGGTTCTTTCTCTCAGTATTGTGTTGACTATTCTGGGTCCTTTGCTCTCCATATAAACTATAGAATCTGTTACTATCCACAAAATTACTTGCTGTCATCTTTTGGGATTGGATTTACTCCATAGATCAAATTGGGAAGAATTAACATCTTGACACTATTGAGTCTTTCTATCCATGAACATGAAATAA
This sequence comes from Molossus molossus, assembly GCF_014108415.1. Taxonomy (NCBI): domain Eukaryota; kingdom Metazoa; phylum Chordata; class Mammalia; order Chiroptera; family Molossidae; genus Molossus; species Molossus molossus. The sequence goes on from NW_023425388.1 coordinate 114,621,662, forward strand.
CTCTCCATTTATTTAGTTTTTCTTTGATTTCTTTCATCAGCATTTTATAGTTTTTCTTATACAAATCTTTTATGTATTTTGTTGGATTTATACCTAAATATTTCATTTTTAGGTGCTAGTGTAAATGGTACTGTGTTTTTAATTTCAAATTCCACTTGTTCCTTGCTGGCATATAGAAAACAATTCACTTTTGTATATTAACTTTGTATGCTGCAAACTTACTATTTTCGGTTATTCTAGAAGATTTTTGTTGATTCTTTTGGATTTTTACAGAGATAATCATGCCATCTGTAAAATGTAAATGTTTTTTATATTTCCTTTTCAATATCTGTATATTTATATCACTTTTTGTTGTATTGCATTTGCTAGGACTTCTAGTGTGATATTGAAAAGGAGTGGTGAGAAGGGACATGCTGTCTTTTCCTTCATCCTAGAGGGAAAGCTTCTAGTTACGCACCATAAGTATGATATTAGCTGTAGATTTTTTGTAAATGTTATTTATCAAGTTGAGTAAGCTCTCTCTACTCCTAGTTGCATGAGAGATTTTTTTAAAGCATGAATGGGTGTTGGATTTTGTCCATCTGTTGTTATAATCATGGGACTTTTTTCTTTTTTAGTTTGTTGAAGTGATGGACTACCTTATTTTTAAGTGTTAAACCAGCCTTGCCTCCCGGCATAAATCCACGTGGCTGTGATTCATACTACTTTGTATGCATTGTTGGATTTGGTGATATATTGTTGAGGGTTTTTGCACCTATGTTTATGAGAGATACTGGGCTATAGTTGCCAGGCGATTTCAATTCTAAAGAAAATGAAAGTATGTGAGTTCTTTAAATGTTGGGTTGTAACTGAATCCCAGAGTTCATGACTTGGGTGAGGAAGAAGATGAGGCAAGTGTTAATGAGGGTGAAAATATAAAAATGACTGTTCTAATATTTTACGCAGGAACAAAGTAATATATCTGACACAAAACTTTATACTTGACAATGAATTTTCCTATAGGATCTAATTTAATTATCCTAATCATGGTAGGCAGTTAGTCTTGATATTATTTTCTCTACTTTACAGGTTAAGAAATTGGGGCTCAGAGAGAAAAACTGGCTTCTCCTCCAAGGTCAACAGTCATAACCCAAATCCAGTGTTCTTGAGCCAAATCCAGCACCCTTTTTATGATTCTTTGACTATTCAAATTTCTATCATTCTTAGTTACTCATATTTGCTTATCAAATAAGAATCCAGGAGTCGTTGAATTCTCTGTGCCATTAAAGGGGAATGACTTCCAAAGGGAAAAATCAGGGTCTTGCAAAGGCACATGGAGAAAATCGCCTAGTTCTGGTCAATGGAAGCTGTTGGTGTGCTTCACCTGCAGCAGCACCAGCGCGGACCGGGAAGGTGCAGTGCAGGGAGCCACGTGAAGGGCGGTCTCAGGGAGGCCAGGGGGCTCTGCAGCCCCCCTCATTCTGTCTCTGTACTGGAGCCCTGTTCTCCCATCTGGCACAAATCCACAAACCATCTACCCTGGTGTCTACACCTACAGTGAGCCCTGATGATGTGGATATGAATGCTTCTCTCATTATAGAAAATGAGATTCATGATTGCCTGTAGTGTGATGTTTCCCTGCGCCAAAATAAACACCTAATCACTCATGGATTACTTACATTACACGGCACCCTGACCCTCCAGCTAGGAATATATGCTAAAGGGTGAATCACGCCTCTCACCTGATAGAATGCGCACCATCAACAAATCATCAGACAACAAGTGCTGGCAAAGATGTGGAGAAAGGGGACTCTAGTACACTGCTGGTGGGAATGCAGACTGGTGCAGCCATTATGGAAAACAATATGGTCTTTCCTCAAAAATAAAAAATGGAACTGTCATTTGACCTAGTGATCCCACTTCTAGAAATATTTCATAAGAAGCCTGAAACAACAATCAAAAAGAATATAAGCACCCCTATGTTCATAGCAGCACTATTTACAATAGCTGAGATCTGGAAACAGCCCAAGTGTCCATCAGTAGATGAATGGATAAAAAAGCAGTGGTACATGTACACAATGGAGTACTATGCAGCCGTAAGAAAGAAAGATCTCTTATCCTTTGAGATGACATGGAGGGACCTGGAGAGTATTATCCTAAGTGAAACAAGCCAAGCAGAGAAAGACAAATACCACATGATCTCACTTATTTGTGAAATATAATGAACAAAATAAGCAGACAAACAAAATAGATCCAGAGACATGGAAGTAGGGAACAGACTGACAACTCTCAGAGGGAAGGGGCAAGGCAGGGACTGGAAGAGATAAGCCAAAGAACTTATATGCATGTATGCAATATGTCAACGAACAACAGTGTGATGAAATTGGGGGTGGGGCGGGGAGGGTATCAATGGGGGCAAAGGAGGAACAGCTGTAATAAAAAATAATTAAAGAATAATAAATAATAAAAATTTTTGGAAAGACTGAATCACTCAGCCCTGGCCGGTTTGGCTCAGCTGTTAGAGTGTCGGCCTGCGGTCCTGAGAGACCCGGGTTCGGTTCCTGCTAAGGGCATGTACCTCGGTTGCAGTTTGTCCCCGGCCCTGGTCGGTTGTGCGGGTGGCAGCCACTCGATGTGTCCCTTTCACATCGATGTTTCTCTCTCTCTGTTCCTCTCTCTCCCCACCCCACTCTACCTGAACAAAAAATGGAAAAATGTCCCCGGGTGAGGATAAAAAAAAAAAAAAGACTGAATCACTCAGCTTGCCTTTGCAGAAACTGTTTTCAAATATGTCATTTTACTTCTGTCTCTTCCGAACCTTAAGCTTTGTCTGCCCCACATCCATGTCATGTCCTTGCCCCTCAGACCTCTACACCCATGCACCAAAGATGTCTGGGCAAATGCAGATGGAAGTTGCTTCTCAAACTTGGCAGGAGGTTTTAGCTTCCATGTGCTACTGCTCATACTCACACACAAACACACCCCCGGATAAACACCCTGGACTCAGAAATGGAGCTGGTGGGAGAACTGGCTTGACACTAGACTACGAAGCGATGAAATGCCTTGTAATTGGGTAGTCAATATTCTGTTGTCTCTCCTACTCAGAGAAGTCTCCCACTTAGACACTAGGACAGTCACAATATATTTTTTCTCAAATTGGGACATTGGAAATCGGGACTCCTCCCAAACCTAGGGAGCTAGATTGCTTAGGGGGCACACAGTGTTCCCCCTACAGAATTGAAGCAAGATCCACAAGGGTGGTGCATATCTATGTGAGAGAAGAAAATATGGACAGAGCACATCTGAGTTCCCGTCCATTGAACAGGCGGCAGCTAATTATGCTAAGAATTGTCTTCTCTCCTCCTAAACTCCTGGGGGTCTCTGAGGGACTCCTCTGGACATTTACCCTCTCTGTCATTTAACGAGTGTACCGTGTTTGCAGCTATGCTTGTATTCTTATCCGCTGATCACTTTCTTTCCATAGCTGCAGCCTCAGGGGCTGATACTTAAGTAATTTGGGAAGCTTTGCGTTAAACAGGTTTTACAACAAGATTTCTCAGAATGTATGGAATGGTAATGGGTGCGGTTAATCTTCATGTGAAACAGTGTGCACTATTTCCCAGACTTTTCAAGGGCATCTCATAGAACATTGGTTTAGTTTAGAAGATACTGATGATGTCTCAGACAGAGACTATGAACTCTTCTGCTGTGATGGGTTGAATTGTGCCCCCTCAAGAAAGGATACATCGAAGTCTTAATAACCCAGGACCTCAGAATGTGACCTTATTTAGAAATATGGTCTTTACAAAAGTAATTGAGTTAAAATGAAATCATTAGGGTGGGCCCTAATGAAATATGACTGGTGTTCTTATAAGAAAGGAAAATTTGGACACGGAGACAGATACTCAGAGAAGGAAGACAATGTGAAGAGACGTAGGGAGAAGACGGTCTTCTAAGAGCCAAGCCGTGCCTGAGGCTACCAGGAGCTAGGACAGAGACTGGGAGAGATCCTCCCAGCGTCTCCATGGCCCTGTTGACAACTTGATGTTAGACTTCTGGTTTCCAGAACTGTGAGATGATACATTTCTGTGGTTCTCAGCTACCCAGTTTGTGGTACTTTGTTAAGTCAGCCCCAAGAAACTAACACATCCCCTAATATCTATATTTCTAGCTGGATAGTAGGTGTATTCGGTTGATTTATTTTCTCTTTGCTTCTTAAAAAATACATTAACAATGTTTATAATAATTGTTAAAATGACACAGATACTCATTTTTCTCCTCTTCCATTGTAATAGAAGTATTAATTTTTAGCTGGACAAGTGGTCAGTTAGACCAGAGGTCATAAAACTCTCCATAAAGGGCCAGATAATAAATATTTGAGGCCTTGTGGGACATATGCCCACTGTGACACATTGTAGCAAGAAAGCTACCATAGACAATATGTAAACAAGGAAAAATGGATGTGTTCCCGTGAACCTTAATTTGCAGAAAGAGGCAGCACACAGATTTTGCCCATGGACCATAGTTTGTTGATGTCAGATCATCAAGCACCTGCTGCGTACCAGGCACTGTTCTGAACGGGGGATGCCATACTGAGCCACACGGTCAAGGACACTGTCTCCTGGATCTCGGAAAATCTTGTTCATGAGAGTGAAGCTTAGGCTTCCTGTCAGGGTGGTGGCGTAGGTAAATGCCGTGCTAGAGTCCTCCCACAACCACATGCAAAATACAACTAATCTTCAGAACAACCATCATTCAGAACCACCTGAATTATAGCTGAGTGGAAGTCCTGAAGCCAGGGAATTAAAGAAGACACAACAAGACTGGTAGGAGGCGTGGAGGTGTGGAATGGGCTGGTCCCACACCCACGTGTGGTGGTTTTTAATGGGGAGGGATACCTTGGCTGTAGAGGTTCCTCCCTGAGAAGTGAGGGGTCCCAGCCTCACACCAGGCCCCCCAGTCTAGGTTTCTAGTGCCATGAAGAGAAAGCTCCATAACTTCTAGCTGTAAAAACCAACAGAGGTCGTGGCTGAGTGAGATGGAGGCTTCTAGAGTCCCAGGCAGCTCCTCTTAAAGGGTCTGCACACGGACTTACTCGGACTCACTCCCTCCGAGCTCCATCATTGGGGCAGCAGCTTGAAAAGAACCAGGGACATATGGGGAGAAACTAAATCATCTGGCATCAGGGCAAGAGCTGGGGAGGCAGCTTTCTCCCGGACAAAAGTGCTGGCAGAGGCCATTGTCCCTTTGCTGAGCCCTCCTCACCACAGTGCTGACAGGTAGGTGCCATCTGAGTTTCCATCAACCTGGCTCACACTGTTTTCCCTGCCTTGGTGATGCCCTCAGATCCTGCCCCATCCAGCCTGCAGGCTCATCCAAGCCATTTCCAAAGGCTTTTCCATACAACTGGCCTCTCTAGCCTCATGCTTTGGACTTTCCTAAAATCTCTCAGTCAAGCAGCAGCTGGTCTCAGCATGCTCCATACCTCTTGCTAAGTGACCCTAAGCCTGGCACTAGCAACAGCCCACTGTGGTTCACAGCTTGACCTCTCCTGGGTACTTTCAAGCCCATCACAAGTAGCAGCCATCTGCAGATTGCTCAGTAGCTTGTCCCAAGTGGCCCCAGGCAGGGCACAGGCAGTGGCAGATTTTGCAACTCTCGGGAGGCCCCAGAGCCAGTTCGCCCAGTGGTCAGCTTCAGACCACGCTAGATTACAACCCTACCACCTCCACAAGCAATACGCTTAAGGGGAGGACTCGGTGAGCACCAAAACCCCACGGAAGCAAGTCCTGCTCTGTAAGGTTGATTCCTACACAGCAGCTCTTCCATTGTATTTGCAGCTGGTTCTCATAGCCAATTGGCCTGGGGATCAATCCTTCCCAGTGATGCCAACAGCAATCAAGGTTCAACTACAATAGGACAGTGCACACAGCCCACACAGGGAGTGCCCAGGTCAGGTGGCTGGGGAGGCTGTGCCACTGGACCCTATAGGACACCTACTACATAAAGCCACTCTACCAAATCCAAGAGACATAGCAGCTCTACCTAATACATAGAAACAAATACAGGGAAGTAGCCAAAATGCAGAAACAAAGAAATATGTCACAAATGAAAGAACAGGAGAAATCTCCAGAAAAAAAAACTAAATGAAATAGAAGCAAGCAGACTATAAGATACATAGTTCAAAACAATGGTTATAAGGATGCTCAAGAAGCTTAGTGAGAACTTCAAGGAACTTAGTGAGAACTTCAACAGCATGAAAAAGGACTTAGGAACCAGAAATGAAGGATACAGTAACCAAAATGAAGAATAATTTACAGGGAATCAACAGCAGAGTAGAGGACGCCAAGAATCAAATCAGTGATTTGGAATATGAGGAAGCAAAAAATACCCAATCAGAACAACAAAAAGAAAAAGAATCCAAAATTATGAAGATAGTGTAAGAAACCTCTGGGACAAATTCAAGCGTACCAACATTCACGTCATGGGGGTGCCAGAAGGAGAAGAGAGAGAGCAAGAAATTGAAAACCTATTTGAAAAAACGATGACAGAAAACTTCCCTAACCTGATGAAACAAATAGACATACAAGTCTTGGAAGCGCAGAGAGTCCCAAACAAGATGAATCTGAAGAGGCCCACACCAAGACACTTTATAATCACAATGCCAAAGGTTAAAGACAAAGAGAGAATCTTAAAAGCAGCAAGAGAAAAGCAGTTAGTTACCTACAAGAGAGCTCTCGTAAGATTGTCAGCTGATTTCTCAATAGAAACTTTGCAGGCCAGAAGGGATTGGCAAGAAATATTCAAAGTGATAAAAAGCAAGGACCTACAACTGAGATTACTCCATCCTGCAAAGCTACCATTTAGAATTGAAGGTCAGATAAAGAGCTTCCTGGAAAAGAAAAAGCTAACAGAGTTCATCACCACTAAGCCAGTACTACATGAAATGTTAAAGGGTCTTCTTTAAGAAAAGGAATAAAAAAGATAAAAGATATGAATAAAATGGCAATAAATATGTATATATCAACAACTGAATCTAAAAATCAAAATAAACCAACAGAAAAGAAACAGACTCATAGATACAAAGAACATTTTGACAGTAGCCAGACAGGAGGGGTTTGGGGAATGGGTGAAAAACAGCCAAGGGATTTAGAAGTACAAATTGGTAGCTATAATCTAGTCATCCCCATGACTATGTAAAGTACAGCATAGGGAATATAGTCAATAATATTTTAATAACTAGGTATGATGTCAGGTGGGTATGAGATTTGGGGGGACAATCACTTAGTAAGTTTTATAATGTCTAATCACTGGGGTATACATCTGAAGCGAATATAATATTGTATGTCAACTGTAATTGAAAAACAAAAAATGATTTTAAAAAGAAAGAAAAGAACCTTGTTCACAGGGATGTCCTGGCACCGTACGCAGTGCAGGGCACACAGTGGGCGACCCAGAAACACTAAACCAGTAGGTGAGTGATGGTGTCTGGGCGTGCAGGCGATAAGCCAAGCCTTTCGGGTGCTGGGCCAGGGGAAACTGAGGCCCCTGGGCTGCTAACTAAAACACAATAAAAGAATATCCACTGGCAAATCGATTCCTTAAAAGGCAAAAACAAACAAACCAACACCATGAGCTCTCATATTCACCGCCACCCCAAATGTACAAGAATGATCCCAGCAACATATTTCCAAAATGCAAAAACTGGAAACCAAATATCCATTAGTCGAATGAAGAATGATGCGTAGATAAAGTGTAGTAAATTGAACAACAGAACACTATACAGCAAAGAAAAAGAACAAACTACTGTTACATGAGACAACATAGACGAATCTCAGAAATATCGCAGATTGAAACCACCCACTCCCACCCCCAGCTTGGATGCCGAGAACTAAAACCAGAAACTGCTCCATAACTTACTGTCTACACTACCACAATTTTATTATTCCACAGTCTTCATTAGCATAGCTTTGCTATGGCAGAATACTTTTGCTGAGGCAAACAAATTTATTGTTCATTATAGAAACTTCCTGAAAGACCCATCATCTCTTCAATAGAGAAGGTCAACAGTTTACATCTCAAGAGTCTTTGAACCTGTCACCTCCAAATCCTTGCCTTGATGTTGTCACCAATGCTGAATGATACCCTAATCCTCACCAATCCTATTCAAGCTATGGTATTGAAAGACTCACCTTAAACCAGGATGAACATATCAAATTCATCTTGTTTCTTCTCCCTCCAACACACTACCAAAGTCTCTACCACAGCAGTAAGTAGGACACTCAGCTTCTCTGATGAACAGAGTTTTTTGGAGCCTGAATTCAACAAGACACAAAAGAGAACATGCTGTATGAATCAATTTAATACATTTTTAAAAAGTTTTCATTGACTTTTTTTAAGAGAGCGGAAGGGAGAGAAAGATTAGTTGCCTCCTGCATGCCCCCCACTGGGGATCGAACTCAAAACCTGGGCGTGTACCCTGACCAGGAATCGAACCAGGATCTCTCAGTCCATGGGATGATGTTCAATCCACTGAGCCACACTGGCTGGGCTGAATCAATTTATATGACGTTCAAGAACAGGCAAAACTAATCTATGGTGATCGAAATCAGAACCATATTTACCCAGGATGTGTGTAGTGGTGGTGAGAGAATGAGAATTTTCTGGGTGCTAGAAATATCCTCTATCTTGATTAAATGATGGCTACATGGGTATAAACATGTGTAAAATTCACCAGGCGTATATTTCTGTGTGCATTTTACTCATGTAAAAAGTGATTTATTTATTTATTTATTTATTTATTTATTTATTTATTTATTTATTTATTTTTTAATCCTCACCCGAGGATATTTTTCCACTTTTTGTACAGATAGAGTGGGAGGGAGAGAGAGAGGAAGGGAGAGAGAGAGAGAAACATCGACGTGAAGGGACACATCGAGTGGCTGCCACCCGCACAACCGACCAGGGCCGGGGACAAACTGCAACCGAGGTACGCGCCCTTAGCGGGAACCGAACCCGGGTCTCTCAGGACTGCAGGCCGACACTCTAACCGCTGAGCCAAACCGGCCAGGGCTAAAAAGTGATTTAAATAAAAGTTTAAGCACAACAAACTGATGAACAAAATAGACCCAGAGACATAGAAGTGGGGTACAGACTGACAAACCTTAGAAGAGGGGGTCGGGGTGGAGGTGATAAACCACAGAACTCATATGCATGTCTGCGTAATCAACGGACATAGACAACAAAGCTGGGGACCGGGCGGGGGGAGGGGATGGGGAGGAGCGTGTCAACTGGGGGAAAAGGAGAAGCATCTGTAACAAAAATAAATTAATAAAAATAACTTAAAAATAAATAAAAGTTTTAAAAAATGTTAAAGGTGAAAAATGTAATAGGTGTCAGAGACGGTCAGGATAGCTGACTGCAGTTTTCGGTCTGGGCTCTCCTTGCTCCACCAGGGGTTTGCCTGTGGCAACATGGGCTGAGGTGTTCAGAGAGACCCCAGCTTGGCTGCCTTGGTTTTGCTTTCAGACCCGTCTGGGCATCGTCTGCGGCTGAGACCGAAAGTGGCCGTTGCAAGTGGCCCTGAGCCCTGCCCATGAATCAGTACATTTGCTGACATGTGACGGAAAGGGTGTGGTGAGAATTAGCAAGTGGAATACTTGACACAGTCTTCTGTTGGCAGGATGCAACTTGGGAGTCCAGACGCCTTGAAACTGTTGTAGTGTTTGTCCTATAGAGACCCAGGGTGTGCAACGCTGCGTGAGGAGACTCACTACCCTTGTCTCTCCTTCAGGGATTTAGCTGCACTAGTGGAGATTACATTTGGAATTCTGTCATGGGGAAGGGATGGGGTAGATGGTTTCTGTTCTCATTATTTGTGAGATTCACCCACATTGTCTTATGCAACCACAGTTTGTTCTTTTCAATTGCTGTATAATAGGAAAATGTGTGTGTGTGTATGTGTGTGTGAGAGAGAGAGAGAGAGAAAGAGAGAGAATTGATTAATTTCAGGAATGAACATGAAATCCACCCCCAAGCAAGCTTTTTTTAACCACAGTAATTAAAGTAAGTATCTACATTGACAAAGATACACATACACAGATATTTTGTCCTAAAAGGGAAGGAGGAACAGTTTGTACCAGACGAGGGTGGTTCACTCAGTTTCCGTACTTGTGGAAACAGACTGAGCATCTTCACAGACTGGGCTGGACCACGTCCCGTACCCACTTGCTGTTGTTAACCCTCCTCTCGCTTCAGAAATGTTACGTGAGAAAAATTCAGGCTGTGCAACCAAACAGTCCTGATAAAAAGTCACTGCTTAAAGGAATTTCATTACTTGCAGTTTTAAAATAGAAAAACAGATAATGTCGTTGGTATCTTTAAAAATCTTACTTAGTGTAGCTACACGAAGTAGGTACCATGAACTGGCAATGCCCAGCCCAGAGCAAGAATGCGGGCCTCCCCACATGATATTTCGTAGCCTGTGGCCACTGCCTGCCCACCTGGCCCATCCCTCCACCTGGCTGCAGGCACACGGACTCCTCTGTGTGCCAATGACAACAATGGTGTCTCAGACGTTTGGGGTGTTTCCCTTGAAGCCTGTGGACTGCTCCCTAAATGATTCTAGGAGGGAGTCTTTCTTTTCACATATTGGTTTTCTTTCCAAAAGTAATGTGTTCATTGTAGAAACTTTAGTAAGTATAGATAAACGAATCAAGACAAAACTCACTCAGAATCTGATCAAAATTATGTTTTAGTTTAGTTATAGTTCACTGTGCTGACAACATTTGATTGAACTATTTCCTTGTTGGACTTTTAGGCTCTTGTCATTTTTCTTTGTATAAATAATACTCCCCAAATTACCCCTGGAAACTGAACAACCTTGATTATTCTCTTCAAATAAATATCTAAAAGTAAAAATACTACCCTGGCTGGTTTGGCTCAGCAGGGGTAGAGTGTCAGCCCAAGGGTTTGATTCCTGGTCAAGGTCATGTGCCTGGGTTTTAGGTTCGACTCCTGGCCCTGGTCAGGGTCATTCAGGAGGCAACCAATGGATGTGTCTCTCTCACATCAATGTCTCTCTCTCTCTCTCTCTCTCTCTCTCTCTCTCTCTCTCTCTCTTCCTCCCTCCCTCCCTCCCCTGCACTCTATCTAAAAAAATCAATGGAAAAATATCCTCTAGTGACGATTAACAAAAAAATAAAAATAAAAATTGAAAGTAAAAATAATGACTTAAAAGATATGCAGACTTTATAGATTGTTGCTTTTCTCACGCACAGGTAAGAGACAAATCGTAATGAAGGTAACGTCCAATCAATTTTCTTAGATTTCAATTCAAGAGATTTCCTTTATATGGGCACTCATATGTAAATTTGGCAACCATGGTAAATTTGGTTACCATTTCCTGTGACCCATGGATTGAAGTATCTAACCTTGAGGCTCTGTGTGTTATTTAGGTGATTCAGATTCTGCAGCATTTTTTAAAACATGTTTTATTGATTTTTTAGAAAGAGAGAGGAAGGGAGTTAGAAACATCAATGTAAGAAAAAAACATTGATCAGCTGCCTCCTGCACACCCCCCACCAGGGATCGAGCCCACAACCTGGGCATGTGCCCTGACCGGGACTTCTCAATCCGTGGGATGACGCTCAATCCACTGAGCCACACCGACCAGGCGGCATTATTTTTAATCCTCATCCGAGGATATTTTTTCATTGCTTTTTTAGAGAGAGGGAAAGGGAAGGCGGTAGAAGGAGGAGAGAGAGGGAGAAACATCGATGTGAGAGAGATCCATCAATTGGTTGCCTGCCAAATGACCCCCACTGCGGCTGAGGATCGAACCTGCAACCCAGGTGCATGCCCTTGACTGGAAATTGAACCCATGACCCTTCAGTCCGCGGGCCACACTGGCCAGGGCATGTTTACTGTGTTATGTTGCCAGGAGATAATGAGCTATTTCAGTATCCCTGAGGGAATGTCCAGCCAAATTGAGAGGTTTAGAGTATTGCAAATCCAGGAGAGCCGGCAACTCAGATAAGCTATTTGCTCTGGGCAATGGCAATGTCTATTATTAAAGAATTTACAAACAGGGGAAAGGGAATCACTCAAATTTGGGCGCCGGCATAGGGATGACTGAGGGTCACAGGAGGCTGTCAAAGCCCCTTGGATGGATGAAGAGCCTGAGACCTTCTCAAGGGGCTAAGACCCCAGCACCTGGGCAGGGGCGGAGAGGTAGAGAGACCAACAAGAGGAGCTGAACAGCCTGGGTTGTCACATTAGACCTGGATTTGGACCTGGATGGGGGGGGGAGTCATTATTTTTATTAACCTCTAATAAACATTTAATATTTCCTTTATTATGACTGCATGCAACAACTCACAGTGGTATCAGCAATACCATGATTTCTCAACAATCCAAAGTTACGAAAGGGGCGGGGGAGAATAACCGAGAACGAATCATCGTGGAGTGCTAGCCGTAGTCATAAGCAATGTTCAACATCTTTGCCCTGTTCGCCGTGATTGCTTTGCTCGGATTAAAGAGAGCCCACTCTGACCTGGCGGAGAGTTGTAGGCCCCCGGAGTTCATCTCAGGAACACTGTGCGTTCTCCTGATCTGAGAACAAGGGGAACTGCTCGACATCACGGGAAGACGAAACCCTGGAGCTCAGGGGGCTGTGCACTGGAGACAAGCCTTCATAACCCCCGGCCCACATTCCCCAGCCCGCGGCACTGCCCCTTGCCGGTAAGCTGTAACTGTTTCACCCACTGTTGTGCCTTTTTGCCCACCTGCCCTCCCCCATGTAGCTACCGGATATAAGGACCGGCTATTGAATGAGGGTGGAGTGGATTTTGCAGGGATGACCTGCTGCTCTGCAGCACTGCCGGCGATTTTGGAATATATGCTCCTACAGTATATGATCCAACCTTGCCTCTGCTTACCCGGCTCAAGTAGTGACAGGAGGCCCGGACCCCTTCGCTGTGCGCTTTCAGTTACGTATTGTTTTCATATCACATGGAAGTTGTTACAGGCGTCTCAAAATTTAATTTCAGTTGGAATCGTATTGCAAATGTATAGTAGTTCTCAGACCCACTCCTTAGACCACTGCTGGATCACGTGATCAGTTTTCTTTACACAGACATGGGTGTGATGGAGTTGGCCATTGAGACAACTATATTTTAATTTTCAAAAATTTTTTAAAATATATATTTTTTCTTTATTGACTTTGAAGAGAGAAAGGGAGAAGGAGAGATAGAAACATCGATGAGAGACAACATCAATTGGCTGCCTCCTGCATGCCCCCCACTGGGGATGGGACCCACAACCTGGGCATGTGCCCTGACTGGGAATCGAACCGGCGACCTCTTGGTGCAGGGTCAACGCTCAACCACTGAGCCACACTGGCCAGGTCAAAAATATTTTGATAAAATATTTCAATATATTGATTTATTTGTAATCCTATATACTTTTAAAAATTCACTTTTAATATTTTAAATTTATTAAATGTTATGTGGATGTGTTGTTCCACTTCTTTATGCAGTCATTGGATGTGCCCTGCTGGGAACTAAGCCACCACCTTGGTGTACAGGGATGATGCTCTAACCAACTGAGCTACTCGGCCAGGGCTATTTACTTTTAAACAGTGTCCTTCCACAAAGTCTGTAGCAGAGGGCCAGAGGGCCAGGGAAGACTCGAACCCTTCATCGGGAGAGCGCCGCTGGGCGCCTCCCAGGCAGGGGGAGCTCTGCCGTCCAGCGGCCAGCAAAGCTGCTCTATCAGCTGCCCGTCTGCTGCCCAGGCAAACACACACCTGGAGAGATGCGGATGTGAGCACAAGCTCCATCTTCGTGAAACCCGGGGATTTCATGTCATTTTTGGTTTCGTGCTGTGACCTTTCACCAACCTCACTCCCTGTTCCTGGCAAGCATATCAAAGCCTTCCAGTGGATAACAGCTGTGCCCCTTAAAATGGAGCCATCAATATTTTTGTCAGGAAGGCATGACAACTGCAGACAGAGATCACCCTGGTGATAGCGTGGCTCGTACACGATCATGTATGCGCGACCACCGGAGGCATGGCCCGGGTGCTGCTGCAGGCTAGTGGCATGGCCCGGGTGCTGCTGCTGGTGCTGCTAGCTGTCTCCTCAGCTATCAGACCAGCTACAGGGCTCTAGAAGCCCAGTACCAAGGCTCCAGAGCAGAGAGCAAACCGCATCATCGCTGTCTGTGTTCCGCCCCCACCCCACTGCCCGCAAGGAAATCACCCTGTAATAAATGCTGCTGTCTTCCGTGGAGTCGCCTGCTCGTTTGTTGCCCTTAAGCCACCTCCTGGTTACAGCGGCCGTTCCGGCTGTGCTCCATCATTGGACAACATTGACAGCAGAAAGTTCCGGAAGACAATTCCCAGTAAACAGGCCCGGGGATCCGGTCGCTTGAAAGAGCCTCGCTCTGTACAACCGACATAAAGTATCAAGAGAGGAAATGTCACAGCCCCTCAGGAGCCTGCAGCACCCGCAGAGAGGAAGCTACATCACGGGGAGGGGGTGAGGACCCCACGAAGACATACGCATGACAAAGCGGATGGCAGAGGAAGGGGGGAGGGGGGAGGGGATGAGGAAGAGAAAGTGGGACAAAGAAACCGGGAAACACACAGCCCCCAGCAATGGGGATTTCACAGCCTGCAGACTGGGAAAAAAAAATTGGGAGGAGAAAAAGAAATTGTAAACAAAGGATAATGAAACTAAACAGGGGGAAAAAAAAAAAAAGGGCAGTGAATATTTTATTTTGTTGTATTTAAACAAGCAAGTTTGGGGTATTTCCCGGGGATCCTCCTGCCCCGTGTCCCCACTTCCCCATTTCTTTATGGTGCTGATCAACTGCTTTATTCCGTTTCCCATCCTTCTTCCTGTCCATTACCCAGGCCGTGCTCTCCTTCAGCGCGTGTCCTCGGTGCTCGTGTCTGGAGGACAGCAAGCTCTGCACGTGGGGGGCCACGCGGGCTCCGGCAGCGCGGACGGCAGCCCTGAGTTTTGATCCATGCGTTCGGCCCGGAGCTCCGACAGTCCTGCCTGGGCAGGCGCTCACCCTCCCAGAACGAAACCGGTTCAAGACGCCTCGTGTCAGAGAGGTGCAGGCTCATCAGTGGGAAACACCATATAAACAGTGAAAAAAAATCACCTTTTCAAGTTGTTGGATTTTCTCCTTCATGGTCTTCAAAAAAGCAACTAGAAACTTTTCATAAACACAAGCACACCTATCCAGCAGTACTTGGAGTGTAGTATTATCGGTGTAATGCTTCTCAAAAACATTACTTCGAGCCAGGGATGGTCTCAGATACGCTGAGGACCATCGCTCCATCTCTGCAAGTCACCTCCAGAGTGTGGTTTCTTTACTCATTTCTCAAAAACAAGAGTTTGTTTGCTAAGGGCAGGCATCCCACGAAGACGTTACACACATTTATAAAAGTGGAATATGAGAAGTATGATACACTAGTACAAAGTTTTACAAATTAATACAAGTACAATATATAAATTACAATGACACAGAGAGAGAGCGCGGTCCTGCCTCGGGGTGGCTCCTTTAACAGTCATATTGCTGCAACGAGAACGAAATATGCATCAGGTTACAAACAGGCTCAAGCAACAACGATGGCATTTCAGCCTTAGAGTCCCTGTCGTGAGCGAGCGCGAAGCCCCCTGATCTCAGCTTCCCACGGCTGTGGCCAACGGGACCGAGAGCGCAGACAATGCTCGCTCGCAGGATGTTCCCTAAACAAACAGGACAGGCCCGCTGTCCTCTCCGGGTCAAAGCTGCAGAGGGGCCGTGGAAACTGTCGCTTCCAGGGCTCCGCGGGCTTTGAACGTGCTGGGTCGGTTTTTAATCTTCGGGATTTCAGAGAGAATGCCCGGAGAATGTCTCGCAGGAGTGGGCTCCGTGTGGGTAACCTTTCTAATGAAACGCTACCGAGGGCCACAGCGGACTCATCCTCGCTTGAACCTTGCCCTTTAAAAGTCGCTTTTGTCTCATAAGCAAAGCTGGCTGGGTCAGGAAGCCCCTCACTCCGACTGTGACTCAGATGTAAACCCGGGGGACAGTTTGCTGCCTCCCAGGGGAGGATGTCACTCTGCTAAAACACTACAGTGACTTTGGTCATTGCCATATTACGCCTGTCCCCAAAATGCACGAGAGCTGAAGTCCAGAGGGGCCTCGCCGAATCTAAACTCGGCCCCTGTGGAGCTCAAGGCCACGGGGAGGTTACTGCTACAATCCAGAGAGGGCCCCTCTCCCCTGTCCCAAACCACTGGCCGGAAACGGCTCCGCGGTGGAGGCTCCCACTCCTTTGTTTTCTCGGGGATTTGGCGAGCTCCCAAGGAAATTATTAATCTTGCTGTACTGGCCTGATAAGAAAAACTCGATTTTTATTTTAACTTCCCCTGAAAAATTATAGAAAGTTTCCATTTATTCACAGAAAACTTTTTTATGGTAACAATGGGCTTTCAGGGTTCCTTGGGTTTTGTCTTATTTTAAAAGTTAGGCAATCTTGAACCAGAGAAGTACATGGTTAGAAAAATATAAATTAAATAAATTTCTGTTTACCTAAACCGACCCAGCACGTTCAAAGCCCGCTGAGCCCGGTAAGTCATAAAACAACACTGCCCCCCCCCCCCCCTCGCCAAACTGGACCAAGGCTGAATTCCCATCAGTTCAATACTATATAATTTTTAAGAGGCTATAGAAACAAGACCATTCCCTGCTGCTAAGAAATGCATATTTTTCTCCAGAATTCTATCCCCAGGAAACAACTGCTTCCTGGTTCTCTTTCACAATGAAAGGCTTTTCATGAGCTGTTTTGAAAGGTTTCTAGTGACTGCCTGTGCTTCGCTGTTTGGGCTTCGTATGACTCCTTATTAGGAAGGAACTGTAGAAAGCCCAACAGAACGGCAAGTGTTGCATATAGGTTAAGACCAGGTGCTACGGCCATAAAGTGACCCGGGGTCAAGGCCTGTTACTTCCTGACTAGGGGATTTTAGGCATATTGCTTAATCTCTGAGTCACAGTCGCTCCTGAAATAAGGGTAATTTAGCACAACGCCTGGTACCATGACTGTTGCCTATTTCTTGTGAAAACCAGGTGGGAACACGAGGGGAGCAGAGAGAGGACATGTCCTCCGTGCCTGCAGCCACAGCAGCGGGCTCGCGCCTGGACAGGGCACTCTGTCTGTGGGTGGCATTTTTTCACACCCACAGAGGCAACTACGCAGAACCGAGGTAACAAAGTGACAGTGACATTCAAGAAAACTTATGATTGAGAGGAACACTGGACACTGCACATGCTTTGTCGCAAAGACAGGGCAGGAATACGTGCTGGGAGGCTGAGTGTTGCCTTTCCTCTCTGTTGTGGTGCACTGGGGTCATGGCACACACCAGGGCCAGGCTGCCAGGTCCTCGGCAGGTTCCTACCTGGTGGTGAGTGCAGCAGTAGCCACACATGCCGCCGAGCATCCCGTTGATGACTTGGACGAGACACAAGACGAATTCAAGTCCACTGAGAGCCAAGAGGATGGAGAACAGGGAGACGTTCCACTCCACGGCATGCTTGGGCTCGATGCACTCGGACCAGGTGGATCTATCCAGGAGGTACCTGTGGAAAAAAAGAGGAACTTCTGACACGTGACCACGCCTGAGGGGATGTCTCATAAGCCACAGTTTGTGGGCTGTTTCTTCATTCAGAAAAAGAGGAATGAGTTAATTCAGTGACCTATCTCAAATTCTTCCGATCCATGTCATGCCACAAAACGACAATGTAGCCCGTGTCTTGTTGCCATGAGAAACAGAAAATTCAGCAGAGAGTATTGAGGACTCTGTGTGAGTGACATTGAGCCAGGGCTGGAAAAGCACAGCTTAAGGGAACCGACAATAGGCCGTCCCAGGCCAACAGGGGTAGCAATTAGGTAAACCAAGGGTGAAAGGACCCAACCTAGGCCAGGTAGAAGGCCTTCTTATGTCATTTTCCCACAAGTCTGAGCTTCATGAAGGTAGAAGTCAGACCTTCCCTCACTGTGCACCCAGCCCCTACACCACTATCTGGAACATGGAAGGTTCTCAACACATTTTGAAAGTAATTGAATGACACATGAAAATCCCAAGTCACCACGAGAAAGGTTAGGGAATAATGTTGAGGTCATATCCGAATACATATATAATCTTAGGAGGCTTTCTAAATACTTGGCTATTCTTACCGTCTGAAACATTCTCTCGTTCCTGTCCTAGCATTTTGACCTTCGCTACATCATAGAGGATTTGAATCCCGTGGGATTTAATTATGTGGGAAAATCTAGGACTGACTTAATTCCACGAAGAGGTCTGGTGTGATTCTTCCCTTTTCACTTCTTCCTACCACAGCAGAACGAAGGGGCTGGGAATCAGAGACCGAACTTTGGAATGGTTCACTGAGCCCATCAGAAAGTCAACTTGTTGATGACAAAAAATGCTGTCCTTCTGGCCGTGTTTCTGCATGTCACTGAGACAAAAGCCTCTAATTTCAAGACAAAAAGTAAAAACAGTTCTTTGGCTCCACTTGGCTATTGAGCAACTAATCAGTGGGTTGCGGCCATCAGTTCTTCCCCACGTGGTGCAATGCCTGGACAGGTTGGATGAAGGATGACACAGAAGCAGAAGATTTCTTGTAGAGCTGAGGTGGCTCATGGGAGGGGCATACAATCAAGCAGCCATAAAAAACCTCTCCTGGTATCCCAGCTCCCGGGGTCACAGCTTTTTTTAAAAAATGGGTTTTTGTAGTAGTGTTGTATGTCTGTGCATACATGAATAACCAATGTGCACTAGTATATTCACTACGTACCGAACCCCCCCGCCAAAAAAAATCATTTTGAACACCAAAATTTTGACCTCCTGCAAGTGCTAATTTTCCTTCATTGTGAGCCAGCAGACAATATTAAGAGCTGACAGTGCGGCAGCTTCTGGGACAACTTCTGTACACATGGCATCTCACTGACAACTGCCTTTACCTTTATTTTCCAGATGAAACAATTAAAACACAGAGCTCGGTTCACTTTTTCCTGCCCACTTAGAGACTAAATGCAGAGTTGGGATCAAACTCAGGTTTATTGAATTCCATGCTCAACCTTCTGACCTTACTATATGCTGCACAGTTCATGGGGAGAAACGGTCTTCACAATATCAAGGCAATTAAAATGCATTATTCATATTCTTTTTACTCGTGTATCTCTAAACCTTTCAAAAGTCAAAGAAGGATGTCATTCATTCGTTGTAACGTGCATCAGTTTCCATCACCTGTGTCTGTTCTTTTCTCGATGACAGATGAGAAATGAGTATCAACATAAAACAATGGAACATCTTAACTTATCCTGATGTCAAAATTGTGAATAAGACCTATCTTCTGAAGTTTGATCACTTTAAATAAGGGTGCACTGTACATAGTTATTGTGTTCTATGTGAGTGTGTGTGTGTGCGTGTGTGTGCGTGGAAACCAATTCGCATGGTTTCCATCCACACAAGGATTCCACAATACTTTCTTATAAAATAGTAGAACTATCCAATTGTCCTGAAATTGTGTGCATACTAAGCATGAACGCAAACTCTGCAGCAAGGCTGCTTGGGTTCAAATCCTGACTGCATGTCCTAGCACAGTGACTTTGGTTACATTACCTCATCTCTCTGTATCTTTGTTTCCTCATCTTTAAAATGGGAGCAATAGTGGAAGTCACCTCCTGGGCAATCATGAGGACCGCCTCAGTGCATCCATTAAAAAGTCTCAGAGCTTGCCCGGCGGTGTGGCTCACTGGTTGAGCATCGACCCTGCACCAAGAGGTCCCCGGTTCGATTCCCGGTCAGGGCACATGTTCAGGTTGTGGGCCTGATCCCCAGTGGGGGACATGCAGGAGGCGGCCAATCGACGTTCTCTCTCATTGATGTTTCTATCTCTCTCCTCCCTTCCTCTTTCTCTAAAAATCATAAAAGAAAAAAAAAATGTTTTAGGTCTTAGAGCTTGTCCAGGTCAGGGACTGAGCATCAACCCTGGTACACGCTAATCCATGGCTGAGTCAGTGCCAACAAACCTGGCTGAGCGGGTGGACGATGGATCAACGATGCCTTCGTAGGGTGATGGGTTTGCCACGCTACACCTGTGGCGGATGAGAACGTGTGGCTGTTAAGGGTCAAGTACTCACTGTCCTCCTGTGTCGAGAAAGGTATAGTTCCACTGGTTGGAGGAGTCAAGACACAGTGGTCCGGTCGCTAAGCCCAGTGCTGCCCCGATGGCGCAGTAGCCAGACCCTACGATTCCAATGAGAGCGGCCAGCACGGAAGAAAGCATCTAGGGGGAGGAGAAACACCGGAAGTGAGCCACCAGGTGTCCGGGGTGGGGGGGACTAGAAACGAATTTCACCGCCCGTAGAAACGGATTTCGCGCGAGCGGAGGACCTACCGCGCATCTCTTGCCGCAGTTGTCCCGGCCCCACTCATCCTGCTCCAGGGCGATGAAGACGAAGGCGGGCAGGAATATCTGGTCGGAAAACAGCAGATGAAAGCCAGGCTAGCCCCCCGTCCACACGGCAGGTTAATCGCTTTGGGTTACACTGATCAAGTATCTCAAACGACGGGACATTTTGAAGAGGAAAAGAAATAATCCTTTATCTGCAATATCTACTTGCTTTGGGGCAAGGCGTCAAGCATCCTTCAGGGTGAGGGTGTGGTGTGAGGGGACTAAAATAATAACCTGGGAACATGTGTATTTCACACGGGGCCCTAACATTGTTCCAGTTGAACTGCTGGTTTGGGGGCGTGTGTTTTCCACTGCTGTTTCGGAACTAGTAAACCTGATCTTTAAATCTGACTTGTTTTTGGTTTGTTTTGTTTTTCATTGTAAATTATAGAAGATCCCAACAGTCTTTAACAGAATAACTGAAACCCATTGTTTTGGTAACCGGGCGATGAAAGCGGTGTTATAATAAGAGCAAACTGCCTCTTTGATGGTAAGAGTGTATGCTTGTCGCTTTATAACAAATCTCTTCAAGTCTGAAATACTTAGAGTTTGAGATCCAAAGAAGCTAAAACAAGTGCAATGTCATTTAAGGACAAATGATTATGTGCGCGTGATAGCGATGCTTACATTCAAAGCAGACTATCAAACCATAATTAGTCTATCAAAGTTTAAATGTTTCCATATCCTTTGTCTGACTAAGAAGACTGTTTTGTCTAGTATTAGCAATTCCATGAAACTTCTCTTTAACATTCTCAATCCCAGCACGTGAAAGTAGCAAACTCAAGTTTGTACACATTCTTTCCATGCTGTGGTTAAAGCGAATGTTTTTGGCTCCAAAACTGGCAGGGGAATTCCTCTCACTTCAATTAAAAATAAACCTTGGAAAAAACAACACATTCCACTAGGAGCTTCAGACAGTGATCGTCTGCTAACTGCAAGGTTTTTCCTACACACCACACCCCAGGATTATATAAAAGAGAACATTTGTATTTCTTTCTAAATAGCAATGCGCTCACAATTTTTTTTTTCTTCCTGTCATAAATGCCTGAGAACAAACAGCGGAGATTTTGGGTCCCAAATGCTGTTGATTTAGACAGAACAGCAGCCGACTCCTCCCTGTTCCCCGGGGCAAACACCATCCAGCACTGCCGGTTTCAGGACCAGAAACTCGCCTCTCCAATCTGATTTAGCAGCTAGTCTCTGTTTCTAGTTGTAAAGTAAGAGAGCTTAGCACACAGATCGTTGGCTTTCAGTTGAAAGAGGGTTTTGTAAAACAACATCCAGTGAAATTAGTACTTTTGACTTATCTCAACTCTTGCATAATCTGTTTTCTAAGGAAGAATGAACAAAAATCACTGGATTTGGAAACGGACACTCTAGAAAAGTTGGCGTGAAAACGCAAGAAAGCATCACACGTAGCAGGAGAGGATTTCTGCAGGCTGTAGTCGTTTTGAACAACTTACCAGGAATCCCCCTCCCACGACGCCAGAGAAGAACCACACGAACTTGCTGAGGTGGCCCTCCCGGGCATACTTGGTTTCCCCGTTGGGAAAGTAAAGCAGGATGTTGGCCACGATGCAGAGGATAGCCAGGGGCACCAGGGATTGTCCGATGCATCGCGCGCACTTGCCGTAGCACATGGTGGCCGGGAGTCTGCGGTGACACTTCTCCCTCCGCTCTGCCGCTCAGCGACGGCCCAAACCAGACGAGAGTGTGCCTGTCCGCACAGAAAGCAAAAGCTGGTGTTCAGCCCATTCTTGCAACGTCTTAAATACCCTGAGTTCTTAGTCACCGGGTGGATGAAGTGCTGTGCTTTCATTGGTCCTGGCTGCAGACTGCCGCTGGGGAGGGGGGAGGGGGGAGGACGGTCCCGCCCTTAGAATCCTTGGGACCAGGGAGACCAGGGGCAGGATGTGAGAAACAGTCACAGGCAGGAGAGAAAATGATTAGTCCTCCACAAAGAATGAACCGAGCAAGTCCCTTCCCAGATACAGAATCAACAGGAAAGTCTAGTGCAGCCCCCCGGTAACTACCGAGTGTGAGTGTCTGCACTGGGCCCGCCCTGCTGGAGGCTGTAGAAGCCCTGGGCTGTGGTCTGCTCCGCGCAGCTGCCTGGCCGGCTTCCCTGTGAGCTCTGGGCTCACTGCCGCCCCTGCACGGATGGAGTGCCAGCCCGGACGGCTCCTGAGCTCTGGGCACCTTTCCTGGTCTGTGAAAGGCAAGGAGTCCCGCCACCGCCCACGGTCGGAGGAAGCTGCAGAGCGGCCTGCTCTGCTCTGCTCTGCTCTGCCCAGGGCAGCTCTGCAGGCTGCCCGACCGTCCAGCCTTCCTGGGGAGCGGCCCCTGGGACAAGCCTGGCCCCGAAACAGAGGTGCCATTAGTCAACACAAAGGGCTCAGGCACCTTTTCATCCCTGAGTAATCCTGTGGGGCAGAGTGAAGCCAGGGAGGTCTATGTGGGAAGGGTAGAAAGGAGAAAGAAAAAGAACGAAGACGCCTTGTCCAGTGTGGCTCAGTGGATTGGGTGTCCTCCCGTGCACCAAAGGTTGCTGGTTTGATTCCGGGTCAGGGCACATGCCTGGGTTGTGGGCTCAATCCCCAGTAGGGGGCGTGCAGGAGGCAGCCAATCAATGTTTCTTTCTCACATTGATGTATCTCCCCCCCACACACACCACACACACACACACACATATTTTTTTAAAAAGAAAGGAACAGAAGAGAAAGAGATTGGCAAACAGACTGGGACACAAGACTGATGACTAGAGTCACAGTCATTGTTGGGGGTGGGGCGTGGGAACTGTGGTCTCCCCAGCCAGACTCTGAGTCGGATTGTCCCATAAAGGGCCTTCTGATGGGGTTATCTTGAAGAAGGAGAGGTCCAACTCTGATCTGTTTAGCCCTCGACTTGCAGGTTGGGCCAGCCAGCAGGTGGGGAGAGGACAGGGTGGCCAGAAGGGCCAGGACTGGGGCTTCCTCGTCCCCAGAACAGAACGGCATGGACAGGAAAAGGCCAAAGGCCAAGAAGGTGAGTTCTTAATTCAGACAAGAAAGGGGAGTGGAGTTAGTGAATTCGGACACTCAGGCTGAGCCAGAGTCTGAAGCATTTGGGCCCAAACGAGAGGGCAGGACACATACTAAATGCGAGGAGCCAGCCGGGGTCAGTGACCGGGGGTCCGGACTGGGAGGAGGACTCAAGAGGAGGCGTGGCCGGATCATGCTAGCTCAGGTGAGGCCATGACCCCGACTGGCCCGAGGAGACAGGTGAGTGGGGCAGAGAAGCCGGCGCCCTCTGTCCTGGCGGAAGTCCTGCAGCGGGCAGGGTCCCGCAGGCGCAGGGCCGGGGGTGGCGATGCAGGTGACTGACTGGGCGCCCTCATTTTAACCCTCCTCTCTGCCATCGGTCCCGCCTGGGGCCAGATGCTTTGATGACCCCCCCCCCCAATCAAAGCTTAACCCCCTTCCTACTTCTCCTGCAGTGAGCAGGGAGGGAGAAGAGAGTGAGGGAGGAGCTTGGAGAGACAGGCCATCTCTGCTGCGTCCAGCTGTGTGGATCAGGCCAGTCACTTACCTTCCTGGACTTTTTTTAAAAAATTTTTTATTAATTTATTTTTGTTACAGATGTTTCTCCTTTTTTTCCCCATTGACACCCTCCTCCCCATCCCCCCCCAGCTTTGTTGTCCGTGTCCATCGGTTATGCATACATGCATATAAGTTCTCTGGTTTATCTCTTCCCTCGTCCCACCACCCCTTCTTCTGAGGGTTGTCAGTCTGTACCCTACTTCCACGTCTCTGGGTCTACCCAATTCCTCAGACTATTATGTTCATTATCTTCCACACGTAAGTGAGATCATGTGGTATTTGTCTTTCTCTGCTTGGCTTGTTTCGCTTAGGATAATACTTTCCAGGTCCCTCCACGTCATCTCAAAGGATAGAGATCTTTCTTTCTTACAGCTGCATAGTACTCCATTGTGTATATGTACCACTGCTTTTTAATCCACTCATCTACTGATGGACACTTGGGCTGTTTCCAGATCTTAGCTATTGTAAATAGTGCTGCTATGAACATAGGGGTACATATATTCTTTCTGATGGGTGTTTCAGGCTTCTTAGGGTATATTCCTAGAAGTGGGATCACTGGATCAAATGGCAATTCAATTTTTAATTTTTTCAGGTAACACCACAGTGTTTTCCATAGTGGCTGCCCCAGTCTGCATTCCCACCAGCAGTGCACTAGAGTCCCCTTTTCTCCACACCCTCGTCAGCACTTGTTGTTTGATGATTTGTTGATGGCACCCATTCTGACAGGTGTGAGGTGATACCTCATTGTTGTTTTAATTTGCATCTCTCTGATGATTAGTGATGTTGAGCATTTCTTCATATGTCTCTTGGCCATTTGTATGTCCTGTTTGGAGAGGTGTCTATTTAGCTTCTCTGCCCATTTCTTAATTGGGTTCTTGGACTTTTTCATAGTCTGCAAGACAAGGGGCAGGACTAGATCAGTGGTTCTTAAGTTGTCGAGAGTCTTGTCGTGATTTGGATCCTCTCCCCAGGAAAAGAAATGTACCAACACACACACTTTTCATTCATTCCATTCCGAGAAGCTCACCACCTTCCTGAAGCTGAATAGTGGCTTCTTGTCCGCACTTCTCAAGGTGTGGCCTGGAGACCACCTGTAGCGCACTCCTGGGCCATCAGGACATAATGAACGGGAGTCCCGGGGAGTGAGGCCCAGGCATCTGCACTTTTTTACAAATGAGTCTTATGTTTGCTCCGGTTTGGAGATCACTGACCTCGTCCCCAGCACAGGGAGGTATCATCCGGCTTGACCTGAATTCTCTTGCAATGTAAAGGTCCCTCTCCTTTGCCCACCATTCTGGTATTCTAGGTGGTACTTTCTGCTTCTACCCTCATCTGGTCACTCAAAGAAGGGTCTTTTCTGATTTGGGCTCCTGGATTAAAGCCAGATACGGCCCAGCTGATGTGGCTCCGTGGCTGAGTGTCCGCCCATGGACCAAAAGGTCACGCATTCGATTCTCAGTCAGGGCACATGCCCGGGTTGCTGGCTCGATCCCCAGTGGGGGGCGTGCAGGAGGCGGCGATGGATGTTTCTCTTTCACGGATGTTTCAATCTCTCTCCCTCTGACTCCTGTCTCTCCAAAAGTCAATAAAAATATATTTTTTAAAAATAGCTAAAAACCAGATATGGTTTTCTGGACAATTTCTTTAACCACTTGGCCCTGGTACCACCCAGACTTTGCCCCGTGGATGACCCTGGCCTGTGAACTCAGTGTCCCTGCAGAGCTGGGCTCTCTCCACTCTCCAGCTCCACTCGTCCCCTCCCCCACCTCTGCCGCCCTGTCTTCCGTGTCCGGAGCCTCATTTCTGCAGCTTCGGCTGCAGGAACCAGCTCACCCAGCGCCTTGGGCCCTCTCCCAGGACCCCACTCACAGTGCTCTGCACCCCCGGTTACTCTCCATCACGGGCCCCTGTTCTAACAGCATCGAGCACTTTTCACCCCTGAATTATCCTGTTCGCTTATTTTCATCCCTTCCCTGTGAACGCAGGGCCCCTCTGCCTTGTCCACCATTATTTCCGCAGCGCTTAAACTGATGCCTGGCACATAGTAGGTGATCACTAAAGATTTGTACAATAGTTGAGTGAATAAATAAGTGAATCAACGATTCTCTAAAGCCAATTGTTACCAGGCTGATGTTTCAGTCTCTCCACCATTGTTCTATGACCCCTCTCTCTGAGCTCACAGCCTCAGTCCCTGACCCCTCCCTCTGAGCTCACAGCCTCAGTTCCCTGACCCCTCCCTCTGAGCTCACAGCCTCAGTCCCTGACCCCTCCCTCTGAGCTCACAGCCTCAGTTCCCTGACCCCTCTCTCTGAGCTCACAGCCTCAGGTCCCTGATCCCTCCCTCTGAGCTCACAGCCTCAGGTCCCTGACCCCTCTCTCTGAGCTCTTGGCCTCAGTAGAAGCCCTCTTTGTTGTCACACCATCGCTCTCAGGCCCGGCCCCTCCCTGGCTGTTTGGTTTGGGACAACTTATAAAGCATCCTGTACCTCAGTTCTTATCATTCGTTCATTCACCAATATTTAATGAGCTCCTACTATGTTTTCCAAGTGTTGGGGATACAAACAAAACACACAAGTATCTCTGCCCTTAAAGAGAGTCAATTTTAGCAGAAGGAGACAAATAAAACATAATAGTAAATAAGTCAAACCCATGGTGTATGAGATGGTAAGTGCAGGGAGGGGCTGGTCAGGGAGTTGTGATGACCGAGTGAGTCGGCAGGTGCAAAGCTCGGAGCACCTGACACCCAGCACTCGCTCAGTACATGTTACTCATCATTTCTTACTGTTTTTACAACCCAGCCTCCCAGTTAAGATGTCTCTCCTCCATTTATAACTCATGTTATCTTCTCCTCGGGATTCCATAGCTCCAGCACACACTGTATACTTTGATTATCTTTTGTGACTAATTGTTAAATACTGGAGTCTCCACCGTCGTATTAAAAGCTCATTGTTATCTCCCTCGCTCCCTCTGAGTCAGCCTCAATCCATGAAGCCTTTGCAAGGAGTGGATTGGCTTCATCGCAGAACTGGGTGCTGCTTCTGACGCCCACACGGCAGATACGGGGTCCCATTGCCCCGTTCTTCCTTCCTGCCCCCTGTGTTCCCGTGACTGAAATCCCCAGTTTGTTCAGGACACCTGGCTTCTCACCTTTGTCTCCCCCACAACCTGCCTGTGGCCCCCTCTCCTGGAACACCCCCCACGCAGCACCACGCAGACCATGACGCCCTAACATGTGTCCGCATCGGCCACCGACCCCGCTGAGGTCCCAGAGGGCACATCTCTTCCGGGGCGGACGTCCGGCGTGTGGCTGCCTCCCCATAAATACTGCTGAGTTTTGTTCCAGTAAATAGGGAAGTTGAGTATGTCCGTTTCTAAGGTTATTTGCTTTGAAACAAAACAAAAATGTCTCACGAAAAGTTAGGCAAAATCGGCGTTTCCTTTGGAAAGTTTCAGGGTCACCCATGGTTCTCAGGAGCAGCGGGTCAGCCCAGGGGTCGTCTCCTCCAGGTCCCAGCGGCCTTTGGGGAGGATGACAGCTGTTATCTGGTTTCTGTATATTTAGGGGAAGAGGGAGGGACAAGGAAGTAGTGGGCTAAACAGACACATGCCAGCTGCCCCCTGTTGCAAGTGACTTGCAGCGCTCGCCTGCGGAGCTGGTGCATTTATAACTCTCCGCTGTGCCGGGGAGGGGGCTGCGCCCTCGGGGGCTGGGGTCACAGGCTGGGGCCGGACACCCGGAGTCCTCCTCCCCGGGTCTCGCTGCCTCAGGGACTGGTTTGTAACACTTCTCCACACCCCCTTCAAGGAACAACGTTGACCAGATTTAAGCACTTTTTATTTGGCATTTCTGAGCAGCATAATTTCACGACGTTGATTATTTGGGTCCTACTTTAATTAGATACGCGATTTTAAAGTTGGCCTGGTGTTTTCCAAGAGAACACTTTCCACCCATGCGAGCGGAATGGACAGAACTCGGGTGGGGGCACAGTGCCAAGGCCAAGGGCATAGTCAGGAAACTGGGTTTTACTGTAGGAAAATAGGACTGTTAGTAATCAAGATATAGGCACAATCAAAGGTTAAAAATGGTAGTTAATTTTTTTTCTGAGTTCAGTATAGGAGGAATAAAGCCTATTTTAACTTTCTTTATCCTGGTCTAATGTACAAAATGATTTCTCCACCTGGCCTTGGATCTTACATAAAAAATATGTTAAATGTTTTTTGTTTTTTTTTTCAGGAAGGTTGGGGTAGACCTCTCTCCTTTCTGCTTTCATGCCATTGAAAGTTCAGCCCAGCCCTGGCCGCTTTGGCTCAGCGGTTAGAGCATTGGCCTTGGACCAATGAGTCTTGGGTTCAATTCCAGCCAAGGGCACGTACCTCAGTTGCGGTTTGTCCCGCGCCCTGGCAGGGTCGTGCGGGAGGCAGCCAGTCGATGTGTCTCTCTCACATCGATATGTCTTCTCTCTCCCTTTCTCTCCCTCTCTCCTTCCCACTATCTGAAGATGAATAGGAAAAATATCCTCAGGTAATGAAATAAAAAAATCAAAAGTAAAGTTCAGCCCACAGGGGCTTCTGTGGGAATGGACGATCTCTGGATGAGAAGGACGATCTCCGGATGAGAAGGGCGTGTGGCTGGCTGGGAGCTGAGTTCTACACCTCACCTTCCAGGGATCCCCGATGAAGGGAGCTTTGCATTGGAGGTTGAGTTTTGAATAAAACATCTTCCGGCTCACATCTGTCCAGGCATTTCTGTGACTTCAGAGCCCTCAGACACTTGCACCGACGCATAAAGAGCAGGCGGAGTGAGCATTCTCCAGGTTATCCCTCCAAGCCGGGAAGTTAATGCTCTGCCTGGACCTCGTGGTCTCAGTACTCAGTCAAACTGGTTTGGGTGGCTGCCAGTCAAATGCCAACGTGGCAAATTTCCCATCGAAACTGAATGAGCTGAAAACTCAGCTGACTGGTGATTGTGCCCTGGAGAAATTCTACCAAGAACCTTATGGCAGTGAAGCAGTTGCGATTTGGTGTGCGTGTGCGTGTGCGTGTGTAGAGGGGGTTGAGGGGAGGACACGGGACACATTTGGGTTTGGCTGCAAGGCTTGGTTCTGACCAAAGTGGACGACTGACCTTACTTCCTACCTTCCTGTGCAGAGTCTCTGCTGGACACTGACTGGCGAGAACTGTAGACCTAGCATGGAGCATGAACACACGCCTTAGACTTCCTCTCCAGAAAGGGGGTTGGGATTCTAACTTGATGAATCATCCAGTGATAACCCCTTCATTGTGTTCAGTTACAAAAACACTGTCAGGGAAACTCTGCTGGGAAATCCATTCCATTTTCAAGTTCCACTGTTAGCCTCCCTCCCCCAGCTGACTCAGAGGCTGCACAGAAAGAACCAAGATTCAACAGAACCAAGATTCAACAGAACCAAGATTCAACAGAACCAAGATTCAACAGCGCCTTTACGGTGGCTGGAAACTACTTTTCCAGTCTTAGAGAGTGAGGAAAACCTACGCAAGAATTACAAAGGGACTGAAATACCCATTTGAAACCTAAAAATCATCTAGGATATTTCTAATGCCCTCATTCCTTGCCCAATAGGAGCCAAAGAAGCTTTCTAGTGAGACCTTCCGGGTAGCCGTCCCTGCCAGTCATTGAATGAGGAACTTGACTGAGATGTCCGTTGAGAAGATATTCTTAGGAACAAGCTTGGGGTTGGATTCCCTGCTTTGCTGGCCATCTTTTTGCAGATGCAGATTCTGGCAGCTCTGTACCCCCTCAAGAGACCTTGGTCTCCCCTGCCCCCCACCCCCATTTCCTCTCTTCTCAATGGTCTTGGCTTCTCTGTGATGACTTGAAGTTCTTAGGAACCAGAGTCCCAGAGACAGAGTCGCATTCAGGCGTGTGTGGTTTCTTTCCTGATCTTTCTTTCTTTCTTTAAACTTTTCTTCTTTATTGATTTTAGAGAGAGAAGAAGGGAAAATGAGAGTGAGAGAGAGAAACATCAATGGCAGAGAACATCGACTGGCCGCCTCCTGCACGCCCCCCACTGGGGATCAGGCCCACAACCTGGGCACGTGCCCTGACCGGGAATCGAACCAGCAACCTCTTGGTGCAGGGTCCACGCTCAACCACTGAGCCACACCGGCCGGACTTCTTTCTTTTTTTCTAATGAAGGACTAACGTAAACGTAAATGAATGAAAGCATTCCTTTTTCTTGAATCACATGTGTGACATTTCATGGGGATGTCTTTAAAATTCTTGGGAGGAATTCTTTGAAAATATTTCTACAAGAGGATGAAGATGGCTGACAAATTCATTTAGTGTTTATTTTCTGAAAAGGATGTAGATCAGGGTTTCCCCTCGTTTTTCTTCTTCTGTCAGAGCTTCTGATCAACGTGAGGATCACTTATTCCACAAATATTTACCGAGCGGTGGCCGTGCACCAGGCAGCGTGTCCGAGCCTTTCATGTGCACATCACTCAGCCCTGACGGCACTATCTCCACACCACGGCGCAGGTGACTGGACTGTGAGCGACCCTCCCAAAGCCACCCCACGTGGCCACCGTGGCCGGGATGAGGGTGCAGGCGGTCTGCATCTGCAGCCCACCTTCTTGTCGTGAAAATCCCCACCTGAGGATATATTCCCATTTATTTCTAGATAGAGTGGAAGGGAGGGAGGGAGGGAGGGAGGGAGGGAGGGAGGGAGGGAGGGAGAGAGAGAGAAAGAGAAACATTGATATGAGAGAGACTTATCAATTGGATGCCTCCCACACAGCCCCGACCAGGGCTGGGGATCAAACCCATAACTGTGCCCTTGACTGGGACTCAAACCCGAGACCCTTTGGTTGGCAGGTCAGGCCAGTGCTCTACCTGCTGAGCCAAACCGGCCAGGGCCACAGCCCACCTTCGTAACCACTGCACCATGCCTCCGACCGGGGCGGGGTGGCGATGAGACAGTGTTAACACCGTTAGCATAAGATACACCTCGCCCCACATATTGGTTTCCAAGGGCCATTCTCCAGTAAAGAGAACCAAGATTTGCCCTGGCTGGTTTGGCTCAGCGCTTGAAGCATTGGCCGGAGGACCAAAGAGTCGCACGTTTGACTCCAGTCAAGGGCACGAACCTCGGTTGCAGTTTGGTCCCCAGCCCTGGTCAGGGTCATACGGGGGGCAGCCAGTTGATGTGTTCCGCTCACGTCAATGTTTCTCTCTCTCCTTCTCTCCCTTGGGTGAGGATGAAAAAAAGAACCAAGCCCTGGACAGTTTGGCTCAGCAGGTAGAGCATCGGCCCGTGGACCAGAGAACCCCAGGTTCGGTTCCCGCTAAGGGCAGGGAACTCAGTTGCAGTTTGTCCCCGGCCCCGGTTGGGGTCGTGTGGGTGGCAACTAGTCAATGTGTCGCTCTCACATCGATGTTTCTCTCTCTCTCTTTCTCCCTCTCTCCCTCCCTCTCTATCTGAAGATAAATGCAAAAATGTCCTCGGGTGAGGATTAAAAAAAAAAAAAAGAACCAAGACTCTGGGAAAATGGCTGACCCCACGGCTGAAACAAGGACAGTTTGAGATAATCCTGGACTATCTCGGGTCAGTGTTCTATGTTCTGTTGGGTGATGGTGAGTGAGGTGGAGTCACGTGATGACGCAGGAGAGCTTGACAAACCGGTGCCTTACTCTCACAGGGCCAGAAGCCACGGCACAGTTCCCACGCGGGGCCGATGGAGACACCAGGGTGTCAGGAGGGGCAGGGGCAGGGGGAGAGCTTAGGTCTCCTTGCTTGGCGTTTCAAGGGAAAGGCAAGGCAGGGCAAAATACACAGCTCAGGACTGGCTAAATTTTAGTTTGGATGATTCTGAAGAGCTATGAACTAGAGGGGTGATGTCCAGTCTCCTGGCCTCTGGCCCTGGGATGATTAAGGCAACAGAGCATTGCCTCCCGGGGTCATGAGTCAGATGCGGGAGGTCTGGTCTGGGTTGGTTCGTTTGGACATCAAAGACATGCTCCTGGCTGGGCCTTTGCTCTCTCAAAGCATTGGTTAACCCCCGGAGGGGTGGTCTCTCCCCACAGGGAAGGTCTTTAAGATGCCAAACATCATCATATACAGAAAGTAAAAATAGAGCAATATGGTTAGAAAGCCAGGAAGTGCTCACCGGCATGATCAGTGCCTGTTCAAAGGACACAGAGGTCAGCTGTAAGTGGCTTTCACAGACCAAATTTGCAACAATTTGAGCGTTAGTGATGGGTTATAACTGGTTGAATAATTAGGAATGCACAAGTTCATAGAGCTATTAATTAGACGGTTGATGAAAATGCAATATTGACATTGTCTCGACGTTCATATCTCCCTACAAATCCCCATTATTTATAAAGGGGAAAGAGTAACTGGAGGAGACTGGTGGACACCCCTTAATTGATTTAACATCACCAGTAGTGAGAGTAATGAGTGTCATGGGCCATCTGACAGGATGTAACGTCATGAACAAAATGAGCTGTCAACCAAAACAGATACAGAGTTGTGGAAGTAGGGGACAGACTGACACACCTCAGAGGGATGGGGGTGGGAGGGTTGGGAAGAGATAAACCAAATAATGTACATGCCTATATCACAGCCAATGGACACAGACATTAGTTTGGGGAAAGCAGAAGGGGGGTCCCCCATAATCCTGCCTCCTGGAATTTATGTCCTTGAATAACCTCCTCATCATGAGTGTGGGCAGGACTTCGTTCTAAGCAATAGAGTACGGCCAAAGCGAGGGGGCGTCACTCTGTGGTTATCTGACGTTATGAAGGCCCTGTATGCTAGCCGTCTCTCTCTAGGGTCCTGCTCTCCTTGCTGACTCGGAAGAAACACAAGTTCTACAACCACAAGGAAATAAGTCCTGCCGACAACCGAGTGAGTTTGGAAGCAGTTTCTTCACTAATAGAAGCGTGAGCTGAGAACTCGGCTGGAAATCACAGTGATAGCAGCCTTCCAGATCACTCAACTACCCTGGACCCCAAGTCCGGGCCCCCAGAAGCTGGGACACAGTGAGCATGTGCTGTCTTAAGCTGCTAAATTTGTGGTAATTTATTGTGCAGCACAGAAAACAGATGCGGTCCCTTCAACAACAGTCCTGCCAAAGATGCCAACAATCTTCACAGGTGTCAAGGTGACGAAAGTCAGGGAAGCTGGGGAAATAGTCCTGATTGGAGCAGACTGAGGACACAGCTCAACCAAACGCAAGGTACGGTCCTGGACTGGACCCTGGGCCTGAGGGAGGAACACTGCTATGAAGGACATTATTGGAGCAATTGGTGAAATTCTAATATGGACTGTGGATTTAGAGAGTAGTATTGTATAATTGTTGGATTTCTTGATTTTAGTCATTGCATGATGGGTATATAAGAAAATGATAGAGTGACTATGGCAAAACGTTAACAAGTGGCGAATCTAGAGGAAGAATATGTAGATGGGAGTATCTGGCATTATTCTTGCAACTTTTTAGTAAATTTGAAATTATTTCAAAATACAAAGAATAAAAATTTCAATGTTAGAATCCACCTTTGAAATTGTACTGGAAATCATTCAAAGAGCCCTGTTGCCAGTTTTGGGAACCCCTGAGGGATTTAGGGTTCGATAAGATACTCACAGCAGGTGTGGGTACAGAGTGTGATGTACATAAACCCTCCATCACTTTCTGTGGCTCCGGCATGCTGTCGGGAATTCAATGTAAAGACCTGCCCTTTGGTACGACCCTGACCCGTTCTTCACTTAGGAAGAACCCCCGGACCGTGGTGACCCAGTGGGCTCTGTGGGCACTGCCCAGATCTCCCTCGGCCTGACCCCCGCGTCCCAACCTGCTGAGAGTGTACAGGGGTTAGCGACCCACAGCCGAGGCTCTGGGAGCTGCTCGGAGCCCGTGGAGGCTGCCTCACCCTAGGTAGGACCTTTCCTGGGGACAACCTACCTCCTCTGGCTGACGAGGAGGAGACTCGGCTTTCTTGGTCCCTTTGAGACAACTGGGAAGGACACCCACACTGCAGATGTCCTCCTGGGACCAGCGGAGCTTCCTGCTACAACTGCACCCCGTTCAGCTCCTCCTGTTGCCCGGTCCTGCTTCTCACCCCCTCACCTCTCAGGTGATGACCCGAAGAAACTAATCTCCACCCGTCCACGTCCAGGTGAGCGGACCTGCAGCCCGTTCTTTCTCCAAACCCATCAGCCCGTCTCCTGGGCACTCGGCTTCCTGGCTACGCAGCTGCTGCTTCCCGGGGGTGCGGACGACATTGCCGACCCATAAAGAACGTGAACTTTAACCTTCTGATAAAAAAAAAAAAGTAATGCCACAATGGAGCCTAACAAAGATGAAATACTTCTCAGCCTCTCTTCACACCATATTGTCCTCATTGGGGAAAAATGGATCTGTACTGATTTTGTCCACTTAAAATGTTTAAACGTATACAAAATTAGACAGAATGATGTGATATCAGACCCCCACTCCCCCTCACCCAGCTCCAACGGTTCTCTTACACTGGTGTTGCTGTATCAATACCTCAGCCACTCCCTCTCATGCATGTTATTTGAAGCATATTTCAGACATTATGTTATTTTGTCTGTAATTTTTCAGTATGTATCTTTTTTTTTTAATCCTCATCTGAGGATATTTTTCCATTTATCTTCAGATAGAATGGGAGGAGGGAGGAAGAGAAAGAGAGAGAGAGAAACAGTGATGTGAGAGAGACACATTGATTGGTTGCCTCCCACACAACCCTGACCAGGGCTAGGGACTGAACTGAAACTGAGGTGCGTGCCCTTCACCAGAATTAAACCCGAAACTCTTTGGTCCTTGGGCCAAAGAGGTGTGTGCCCTTAGCGGGAACCAAACCCAGGTCTCTCTGGACCGCAGGCCGACGCTCTAACCGCTGAGCCAATGCTCTAACCACGGAGCAAAACCAGCCAGGGCTCAGTATGTATCTTTAAGAGAATTAAAAAAACAAAAACAAAAACAGCCCTGGCCGGTTTGGCTCAGCGGTTAGAGCGTTGGCCTGTGGTCCAGAGAGCCCTGGGTTCGGGTCCTGCTAAGGGTTCCAGCTTTTGGGGGCACCTTGGTTGCAATTTGTCTCAGGCCCTGGTTGGGTCATGCGGGTGTCAGCCACTCGATGTGTCCCTTTCATGTCAATATTTCTCTTTCTCTCTCTCTCTCTCTTCTTCTCTCTCCCCCCCACTCTATCTGAACAAAAAAAAAAAATGGAAAAATGTTCTCGGGTAAGGATAAAAAAATAAATAAAAATTTAAAAAAAACAAAAACATTACCAATAATATTATGTATAATATTATAAATTAGTAACCGTAGGCCCTTAATAACATCAAATGCGCTTCCAATGTTCAAATTTCCAGCTGTCTTGTAAATGTTATAAAAGTCGTCTTGCTTCATTTGTACAGTTAGTTGTAAGTTTGGATCGACATCCAAAGAAGCTCTGCGTGTTATGGCTGTTGACGTGTTGCTGAAGGCTGCCCTCCACCTCTTGCATTTCCTCCCTTTCATTTTCTTTGTTGAAGAAAGTGTCCCCAGTCTGAAAACCTATTTGTTTAACATGCCTGTCTGTATTTTCTATAAAATGGTAGTAGGTATTTTACTTTTTTTTTTTTAATCTTCACCCGAGGACATTTTTCCATTTTTTGTTCAGATAGAGCGGAAGAGAGAGAGAGAAACATCGATGTGAAAGGGACACATTGAGTGGCTGCCACCCACACAACCAACCAGGGCCGGGGACAAACTGCAACCGAGGTACGTGCCCTTAGCGGGAACTGCACCTGGGTCTCTCTGGACCGCAGGCCGACGCTCTAACCGCTGAACCAAACCGGCCAGGGCTAGGTATTTTACTTTTAATTGAATTTTGGGGGGCATGACAATTTTTTTTTGCATGGAATTCTGTTCTATAATTTGAGGCTATGGTCTGATTGTTTCCTTTTTGGTGATGCTCACCGCTATGGACGACCAACTGCATCATTAAATCTTTATTTGCTTGGTGGACTGCTTTTTAAAAAGAAAACTTTCCCCTTGTCTATTATTTGTGGCCCAATGGCCGAGCTTGCATAAGAAAGTTAGAATAAATGTGAGATTTCCTTTCTTGATTTACCACTGTTCAAAACGCTGGTTCCTCATCATCCTCCCAGGATGACCAAAGAATGTTCATCGTATTTAATGACATTATGAACTCGCCAAGTCCATCATGTGCTTGAGGCCATTGAGGTTATTGGCCTTACTGATGCTCGAGATGCTCTCTCTGGTCAGCGGGAGCCTCTTTGATGGGATCCTGAGCCCTCTTGTCACAGCCTGTCTTCTTTGGTACATCGCGTACGCTTCCTGCCCTTAGTGGAATCCGTCCTCGTTCTCAGGAGCTCTGGGTCTGTGTAGTGGAAGTGTTATTCCAAAACCACAATATGGGCTCAAGCAGCAATTAAAAAAAAAAAAAATCCTATGTTGGGCCCAGCTGGTGTGGCTCAGGGGCTGAGTGTCGGCCCCTACACTAGGAGGTCGCCAGTTTGATTCCCCGTCAGGGCACATGCCCAGCTTGTGAGCCAGATCCCCAGTGGGGGGCGTGCAGGAGGCGGCCAACTGATGTCCTCTCTCGTCAATATTTCTACTCTCTCTTCCTTTCCCTTCTTCTCTCTCTAAAATCAATAAAGAAAAAAAAATGTTTTTAAGTCCTATGTTGGGAGTAGGTTGGAAAAAAAGAAAAGAAAATTCTTTTTGCACCCCTCTGTATTGTTTGAAATTGTGTTACGTGTATTCATGCTCTTAATTTCTTTATGACATACAAACAATACATAAATGTAGAGCTGAAAAAGTCAAAGTATAAATTCTTTCTCACCTCCCCTGCCAGAGGTACCCATAGTTATCAATGTGCTGTGAATCCTTCCAGGCTTTGTCTTTGACAGTATCGTTACCTACACAACACCAGGGCTCTGGGGATTCCAGATCCTGTCTTAATTTATTTCAGTGAGTTGAAGAAACAGTAATCTGAGGTAAACACACAGTGGAGAGAAGTTGAAATTTTCCCTGGGACCAACAACCAGGGCGTCGGTGTTGCCAGCAGCAGGGGGCGCTGTTTCCACCAGCTCCCTGCCTGACCCACCTTGGCCGGGGCAGCACCACACACCTGTCCACAAGCCAGCAGGACAAGAAGCAAAGGACAGGAACACATAGAAAGTCACCCTTAACTATATGAAAAGATGCTCAGGTTTGCTTTCAATAAGACAACTGCAAAATAAAACTACACCAGGACACTATTTTTCATCTCCCAGGTTGGCGAAGATGACAATGCGGGCTAGCACACCCTCATTCCATGCGGGTAGAATCGCTGTGTCTCTGGCAGTTCCACAGTGTGCATTCAGTTAGAAATGTGTGAGCACTCACTAATTCAGAACACTTCTGGGAATTTACAAATATATACAAATATACTTGCATGCTTAGGGAAGTGTGTGTGTGTGTGTGTATGTGTGTGTGTGGCAGGACTACTTATGAAGGGCTGCACAGAAAAATTAGGGGATTCATCAACCTGTATGGAAAAAATCTTGTGATTTTGTTTCCATTAAACTCTAACTGAAATGTATCATTTCCTTTCATTATGAAAGTAGGCAGGAAATTCAGTAGTATCACCCTATGCCTTTGTTACCAATAAAAATCAGGTCTTTTATGCCATATTATAGTTGTTGCAGATACACCGAAATATGATTTTATGTTTACTCATACTAGGAAATTGCAGGCATTATTAGATCCACTTGTTAGGTCTTGTCATTTCATTCATTAATAAGTAAGCACATATATTTTTAAATGAAAATATTTAGGTAACTGTATTTTAGCATCATTGCTTTCTTTTTAACCCTAAGAATTTTACTTTATTCACCTGAAAACATTAAGGTGAGAAGAAAGTCATAGGCTTTACCATACCTCTGAAGGGACACAGGGCACAGCATGAGGCCGCTGACTCATAGCATCGTATACGTAATAGCAAATGATTGGAAGCAGCCGAGAGTGGACCAGCTAAAACATGTTGGCACCTTGCTACCGCGGAATACTCTGCCTCTTCAGAGAAGGAAGAAGGAATCTCTTTAGGCAACAGCATGAAACACCACCCCAGATATCGTAAGGACAGTAAGGCAGCGTGCGGAAGAGTCCGTGGGGTGTGCTACAACTTTACAACACACAGCGAGGAGGGGAGGATGTCCAATCCAACGTCTGTCTGCTTCCGTGGGCGCGAAATCCTCTGGAAGAGGGACAAGCGTCCGGCCATACTGCTGGCCTCCAGGGCTGAGGAGCATCAGGGAGACTTGGTCCTGAGAAACCTTCTTGCCCTGGCTGGTGTGGCTCAGCAGTTAGAGCACTGGCCCATGGACCGAAGGGTCTCGGGTTTGATTCCCGGTCAAGGGCACATACTTGGGTTGCAGGTTCGATCCCCTGTCCCGGTTGGGGTCCTGTGAGGGGCAACCAATCGATGTGTCACTCTCACATTGACGTTTCTCTCTCTCTCTCTCTTCTGCCCTCCCTTCCACTCTACCTAAAAATCAATGGAAAAATATCCTCGGGTGAGGATTAACAATGAATGAAGAATGAATGAATGAATGAATGAATGAATGAATGAATGAATGAATACAATGTTAACCCTTGTGAATGTAGAAACTAACTCCTTACTAGAGTGTGTCGGGGCTTAACGCTCAGCCCATGGCACCACTTAAAGGCCAGTCCCCACCTTGGCTTTGCAGAAAGCCAGGGGTTCTATCCCTTCAGGGCCTCCTTATTCCCAGCACACAGTGAAAAGTCTCTAAGCCCAGCAGGTGTGGCTCAGTGGTTGAACGTGGACCCTGCACCAGAAGGTCACCGTTTCGATTCCTGGTCGGGACACAAGCCCAGGTTGTGGGCCGATCCCCAGTGGGGGACATGCAGGAGGCGGCCGATCCTTGTTCTCTCTCATCGATGTTTCTCTCTCTCTCCCTCTCCCTTCCTCTCTCTCTCTAAAAAAAACAGTTTCTAAGACTACCTTGGCTCTTACCTTTCCTTACACCTTCAGCAGGTTCTCTTCCAGAAGTAAAATGCCGCCCGTGTCGGTGCCCGGCAAACTCACGCCAGCCTTGTGGTACGTTCTCACATCACAAGCCCGGCTCTGGCGGACTCGTCCTCAGCGGACGGCAGAGGGAAGCGTGTGAATATTCACAGGTCAAGCACTTTTTGTCTCCAACATTATTTGTTCACGTTCTCAGAATACGTTTATTCTCAAATGAAGTCTTTCTTATAGAATGGGGCAGATTAGGACTACTATTGATGAGTAGGGCCTCGGTCCTGCTATTTGTAGGTGAACATAAGGGATTCGAACATTCAACGATTTCTTCTCCAAACTCCTCTCGTGACTCTCCTGCTGATCTGAAAATGAAGCCAAGTTTCAGTACAATCCACTGACGGCCGTGCTCGCTCCATACGTCTCTGGAAACACAGTGTACATGTCTATTAGCAGAGCAAAGCATTTGGAAGAAAACATTAATTCGGCGTTCTGAGTCACAGCGCTCGCGTGAGTAATGACTGCAAAACCGTGCACGTCGGAAAAACGATTGTAAGTGAATATAAATATTTGTTTGGATCTTTATGACAACAAATGACGCTTCTTGAGGTCTGGAGCCGCAGAGGGAAGCCTGCCTTATTTCTCAGAAGCTTTTTTATTTAGGAGCAGACTTGAGATTCTTTGTACGATAAACAAAACCCTCTCAGGCTTTTGCCACAAGAACTCTAACAGATCATTTAACGTGTTATGACCTGATTATTTTTATGGTGGACTCTGGGAAAATATTTGAGGTCTGCACTGAAACCTCCTGTTTTTGAGTCAGAAATGTTTTCTTTGGCGTCATGAACAGGACGGGGAGAAATGGGACGACAGCCAGGACCCTGTGCTGTGAGCTTTCCCCGCTGCAAAGCACACGGTGGCTGGAACTAGGGGTTCGGGGCTGTCCTGGGGTGTGGGTGGGGAGAATGGGGAATGAAGACAAAACTTCCTGTTGCTTCTGAAGACCTGTGTAACAAGGTGAGCTGCAGAGAAAGGGACAGCTGGTATTTCCAGATTCTTTTCCCACCTGTAACAGCACAAAGATTTCCCTGGACTGGTTCCCCAGAGCGGGGCTCGGAGGCTGGGGCTTTGCAGTGGCCGCCCAATCCCCAATCCAGGAAGAAGGTTTCCCTAGGGTGGGGGTGGGGCAACAGCACAGACACCAGGCAGGTTTCTGGAAGGCCCTGGGGCCTGAGCTCCCTCCCTTGGAAGAGCCCAACGGGAATGACCACAGGGAGCCCACACTGACCTCCAGCGTCCCTGGGGACTGAGGCCTGCAGTGTGGTGTGACAGAGGAGTGCCCACCCTGAGGGCATCTCTGCTCCTCCTGGCCCACTGGCCAGTGCCCTGGGAAACTGGTGAGTCACAGCAGATGCAGTGGCTGATAAGACTCTGCAGGCTGTGGCATTCCAAACACCAGGATTTCCTTGAACGAACCCTGGAGGATAAGAGAGAACACCCCAAACTTGATTGCGGTTGACTTTTCGGCCAGTTATGTGGGTGAAAGTACAGAGCACACTTCTCTGACTTAGAGAAATGTAACATTTACACATCAGAAAATGGCAGAGTGATATTCTTACTTGCTACACTGAAAGTATTTATATATAGTTAGGTATAGAGCTCACCTCCCCTGGACTATCACTATTTCCATGCAAACATGCACACACACACACGTACACACATGCGCACACACGCACACACACACGCACACACTCCTCTATCAACACCCTGAAAGCGAGACTTTACTAGTACAGAGGAACAGTGACCCGATCTGGAAGGAGAGGAGGGGTCAGGCTAAGCACCCCCCTCCCCGCCAGCAAGAAAATAATGACTCAGCAAATCTTGAGATTGCACAGAATAAATGAGAACAGGGAGGGATACTCCAGGGAAATGGGTCAGCCTGGGCAAATGTGTGGGGACATGAAAAATACAGTCTGCTGAAGTAACTCCAGCCCCGGGCTTTGCAAGGATGTACGCTGTAAGGGGAGCAACCACACATTCTTCCTGCCCATTGTTCTTTCTAAACATGATGCCCTACGTGCTGCCCACCCATTGTGGCCAATCACCCACTTCTCAAAGATTCTACCCATTGTTGATACATACAAGAAGTAGCAAACCACGTCAAATGATTTCTAGCAACGAAGTAAAAGACTAGACTATTGGGACAGTAGACAAATCACTAAAAGGTTCTGAAT
Source organism: Molossus molossus (assembly GCF_014108415.1). Lineage (NCBI taxonomy): Eukaryota > Metazoa > Chordata > Mammalia > Chiroptera > Molossidae > Molossus > Molossus molossus. The sequence goes on from NW_023425388.1 coordinate 114,663,000, forward strand.
TCCTCCTGATATCTGTGCAGAATCAAAATATATTCGTGAAATGTTTAGACCCTTTGCTTTCTAAACCTAGATTAGAAATTAGAATATGATGATTTTCTGAGAACAGCACATATTAGCAGATGTCACTGCATATAATGTAGTGCTTGTCAACTTAAAATACAATTGTTACATTATTTCATGCATAATGTGATTCCCTGTGGCTGAGAGGACACAGAAAGGTTAGTAGGGACATGGTTTTCCATATAAGACAAGTGTCGTTTGCGGACAGAATGCAGAACGTCTTCTTCCGGGTAAGATCCGCCCTTGGCTAATTTCCCCATGAGATGCTCCTTCCCCGTCCATCTCCCATGAACCAAACTCAGTGTCTTTGTATATATTTGAATTTTTCCATCACAAAAATAAATTTTCTTTCTTTCCAAGAAGAAACAGGAGTACCATTTGCTACGACTGTTTATTGAACGTGTGCTATTTGTCAGTTCAGTGGACCACGGAGAGAGAGGAAAGGGTTGATGAAATGAAGAAATCATTGCCTCAAAGGAGTTCCTTCATTAGAAACCAAAGGTTTTGAAAATTGTCTTCCTTGGAAATAATTTAAGGTGGTCAGCGAATGTTCCTTTATAGCAAATTTTTACATTTTAAAATTTTATTTATTTATTTACTTGTTTGTTTGTTTATTTATTTATTCATGTTAATCCTCACCCAATGGATATTTTTCCATTGATTTTTAGATAGAATGGAAGGGAGGGAGAGAGGGAGACTGAGAGAAACATTGATGTGAGAGAGACACATCAATTGGTTCCCTCCTGCATGACTCTGACCAGGGCTGGGAATTGAACCTGCAACCCAGGAATGTGTCCTTGACCTGGAATCCAACACAAAACCCTTTGGTCCGGGGCTGACTCTCTAACCCCTGAGCCAAACCAGCCGGGGCAAGTTTTTACAACTTTGATTTTTACCATGGACCCCTGTGACAGCCAAGTGTTACCTCTCCACCTTCTCAGGGCCATGTTTTTAAATGTGTGAAATAAAATCCCTATAATTACATGTAAAATAAATAATCATATAGAAGTACAATTAGCACAATGGCTTTATAGCAACATATGCATCTTTAAGACCTTAAATGATCAGATCTCGGTGCAAGCCCAATAGCTACTATATTTTGAAGTAGAGATGAGTATAAAGGATATTTTCAAGATACTATGACAGGACTTCCGGTCAGGGTGGCAGGGAGGTAACGCGGTATCCGTCCTCCCACAACCACATCAAAGTTACAGCTAAACTAAAACGCTCAGCAATGTAGGAATAGAGGGATCATATCTCAACATAATAAAGGCCATATATGAAAGACCTACAGCCAACATCATACTCAATGGACAGAAACTAAAAACATTTCCATTAAGAACAGGAACAAGACAGGGATGTCCACTTTCGCCACTCTTATTTAACATTGTACTGGAAGTCTTAGCCACAGCAATCAGACGTGAAGAAAAAATAAAAGGGATCCAAATTGGAAAGGAGGAAGTGAAACTGTCATTATTTGCAGATGACATGATATTATACATAGAAAACCCTAAAGAATCCATCAAAAATCTATTAGACTTAATAAATGAATTTGGCAAAGTAGCAGGATACAAAATTAACGTCAAGAAATCGACAGCATTCTTGTACATCAATGATGAGCTCACAGAAAGAGAAACTGAAAAAACAATCCCATTTACCATCGCTCCAAAAAAATTATGATACCTAGGAATAAACTTAACCAAAGAAGTAAAGGACCTATTTGCAGAAAACTACAGGTCATTGAAAAAAGAAATAGAGGAAGATATAAAAAAGTGGAAGCACATACCCTGTTCATGGATTGGAAGAATTAACATCATTAAAATGTCCATACTACCCAAAGCAATCTATAGATTCAATGCAATCCCCATCAAAATACCAACGACATATTTCATAGAACTAGAACAAATACTTCAAAAGTTCATATGGAACCAAAAAAGACCCCGAATAGCCACAGCAATCTTGAAAAAGAAGAACAAAGTTGGAGGGATCACAATACCAGATATCAGGTTATACTACAAAGCGACTGTAACCAAAACAGCCTGGTACTGGCACAAGAACAGGCATATAGACCAGTGGAACAGAACTGAAAGCCCAGAAATGGACCCAAGGCAATACGCTCAATTAATATTTGACAAAGGTGGCAAGAGCATACAGTGGAGTAAAGACAGCCTCTTTAATAAATGGTGTTGGGAAAACTGGACAGATACATGCAAAAAAATGAAACTAGACCATCAACTTACACCATACACAAAAATAAACTCAAAATGGATAAAAGACTTAAATGTGACCCGTGAATCCATAAAAATTCTAGAAGAAAATGTAGGCAACAAAATTTCGGACATCATACAGAGCAGAATTTTCACTGATACATCACCTAAGGCAACAGAAATAAAGGAGAAAATGAACACATGGGACTACATCAAACTAAAAAGCTTCTGCACAGCAAAAGAAACAATCATCAAAATGGAAAGGCAACCCACTGTATGGGAGAACATCATTGCCAATGATGTATCAGATAAGGGGTTAATTTCCAATATATACAGAGTGCTCATACAACTCCACAAAAGGAAGACAAAGAACCCAATTAAAAAATGGGCAGAGGAGCTGAATAGACACTTCTCCAAACAGGACATACAAATGGCCAAGAGACATATGAAGAAATGCTCAACATCACTAATCATCAGAGAGATGCAAATTAAAACAACAATGAGGTATCACCTCACACCTGTCAGAATGGCCGCCATCAACAAATCATCAAACAACATGTGCTGGCGAGGGTGTGGAGAAAAGGGGACTCTAATACACTGCTGGTGGGAATGCAGACTGGTGCAGCCGCTATGGAAAACAATATGGTGCTACCTCAAAAAATTAAATATTGAACTTCCATTTGACCCAGTGATCCCACTGCTGGGAATATACCCTAGGAAGCCTGAAACACCAATCAGGAAGAATATATGTACCCCCATGTTCATAGCAGCACTATTTACAATAGCTAAGATCTGGAAACAGCCCAAGTGTCCACCAGTAGACGAATGGATCAAAAAGCTGTGGTACATATACACAATGGAATACTATGCAGCGGTAAGAAAGAAAGATCTCTTATCCTTTGAGACGACATGGAGGGACCTGGAAAGTATTATCCTAAGTGAAAGAAGCCAAGCAGAGAAGGACAAATACCACATGATCTCACTTATATACGGAATATAATGAACATAACAGTCTGAGGAATACAGTAGACCCAGACACATGGAAGTGGGGCACAGACTGACATCCCTCAGAAGAGGGGATGGGGGGTGGGGGGGTGGGAAGGGATAAACCACAGAACTTATATGCATGTATGCATGACCAATGGACATGGACAACTAAGCCGGGGACAGGGTGGAGGGGGGGTGGGGTGGGGGGTGCCAATGGGGTAAAAAGGTAAAATATCTGTAACAAAAAAATAAATAAATAAAAATTTCAAAAAAAATAAAAAAAAAAAAAAAGAAAGATTGATAAAAAAAAAAAAACATTATATATAAATAACAAAATGAAGACAAAAAAAAAAAGTTACAGCTAAACTGCAGCACAACCATCACTCGGAACCGCCTGACCCCGAGCTGGGTGGAGTCCTGCAACCACGGGATTAAAGCAGCAGCCACACGAGACTGACAGGAGGGCGGAGGGGACGGGCTGGTCCCACACCCACGTGTGACAGATAAAAATCAGGAGGACACCTCGGCTAAGAAGGTCCTTCCTGAGGACTGAGGGGTCCCTGTCCCACACCAGGTGTCCCGCTCAGGGTCCCAGTGCCAGGAAGAGAATCCCCATCACTTCTGGCTGGAAAACCAGCGGGAACTGAGGCTCAGGGAGGCTGAGGCGGCTGCATCTCCAGGCAGCTCCCTAAAGGGCCCGCGCACGGACTTATCGGACTCTCTCCCTCTAAGCTGGGAGGGGAGGCAGCTCGAGGGCACCAGAGACACACAGGGAAGAACTGAGCTGTTTGGCACTGGAGTGAGGGCTGGAGAGGGGGCTTTCTCAGGGACAAACGTGCTGTCAGAGGCCTTTGTTCCTTTGGTGAGCCCTTCCCTGGGGCGGCAGACAGTCTCCATATCTGGGACTCCAGCAACCTGGCTCACACTGGTAGCCCCGCCCTGGCGACTCCCTGAGGCCCCGCCCTACTCAACTTTCAGGCCCACCCAAGCTGTTGCCACTTGCTTAACCATAGGATTGGCCGGTCTTGGATCCTGCTTCAGGTTTTTCCTAAATTCTTTCAAACAAGCAGCATCTGGTCTCAGCTAGGCCCATACCTCTCGTTAAGTAATACACAGAAACAAACACAGGGAGGCAGCCAAAATGAGGAGACAAAGAAACAGGTCCCAAATGAAAGAACAGAACAAAACTCCAGGAAAAGAATTAAGCAAAATGGAGATAAGCAACCTAACAGATGCTGAGTTCAAAATACTGCTTATAAGGATGCTCAATGAACTTAGTGAGAACCTCAGTGAACGTAGTGAGGGCCTCAAAAGCATAAAAAAGGACCAGTCAGAAATGAAGGAGGCACTAACTGAAATAAAGAATAATTTACACAGATTCAATAGTAGAGTAGGGAAAGCCCAGAAGCAAACCATCGATTTTGAATATAAGGGAGCCAAAAATAACCAATCAGAACAGCAAAAAGAAAAAAAATCCAAAAAAATGAGGATAGTGTAATGAGCCTCTGGGACAACCTCAGGCGTGCCAACATTCGCATCTTGGGGGTGCCAGAAGGAGAAGAGAGAGAACAAGAAATCGAAACAATAATGGCAGGAAACTTCCCTAACTTGGTGAAGGAAACAGACATACACGTCCAGGAAGCACAGAGAGTCCCAAGCAAGGTGAACCCAAAGAGGCCCACACCAAGACACATCATCAAAATGCAAAAGGTTCAAGAAAAAGAGAGAATCTTAAAAGCAGCAAGAGAAAAAAATGCAGTTAGTTACCTATAAGGGAGTTCCCATAAGGCTGTCAGCTGATTTCTCAAAAGAAACTTTGCAGGCCAGAAGGGAATGGCAAGAAATATTCAGAGTGATGAAAAGCAAGAACCTACAACCAAGATTACTCTATCCTGCAAAGCTGTCATTTAGAATCGATGGCCATATAAAGAGTTTCCCAGACAAGGAAAAGCTAAAGGAGTTCATCACCACCAAACCATTATTATATGAAATGTTGAAGGGTCTTCTTGAAGAAAAAGATAAAAAATATGAACAAACAAAATGGCAATGAATACATATCTATCAACAATTGAATCTACAAACAAAATGAACAAGCAGAACAGAAACATTCTCATAGATACAGGAACATTTTGTTGGTTGCCAGATGGGAGGGGGGTTGGGAGAATGGGTGAAAAAGGTGAAGGGACTAAGAAGTACAATTTGGTTGCTAGACTGACAAACCTCAAAAAGAAGAGGGGTTGAGGGGTGGAAAGAAATAATCTTATATGCATATATAAGAAAAACTTATATGCATATATGCATAACCAATGGACACAGACAACAGAGTGGGGAAAGGCAGGAGGGGGTGGGGAGGAGGGGGTCAATGGGGGAAAAATGAGGAACATCTGTAATCCATTCAACAATAAAGATATTTTTTTTAAAAAAAGATATCTACGATAGTTGTAACATGGCTTTTGTTTCTCTTGGTGATGGACTCACAGGAATACTTAACAACTGCTATAGTTTATCCTCACCCGAGGACATTTTTTTTTTCCATTTTTTGCACAGATAGAGTGGGAGGGAGAGAAAGGAACAGAGAGAGAGAGAAAAACATCGACATGAAAGGGACACATCGAGTGGCTGCCACCCTTACGACCAACCAGGGCCAGGGACAAACTGCAACCGAGGTACGCGCCCTTAGTGGGAACCGAACCCGGGTCTCTCAGGACCGCAGGCCGACACTCTAACCGCTGAGCCAAACTGGCCAGGACAACAACTGCTATAGTTTAAAATCTACATTCATAATTGAGGAAAGTGACAGAGGTTCCAAAAAAAATTTTTTTAACAATTTTGTTCATCTAAGCCCATGACAGCTGAAGTCGATCTCTGGACCCAGGCAGAGAACCCTTCCTTCGCGACGACCTGGGATCAACACATTGACCTCGTGTCGGCTGCTAACACAGAGATCGCACAGTGAGACCCATCCCTCCAGGACAAGATGGGGAAGCATTATTGCCAAGTAGGAGAAACGAGAGGAAGACGAGGTCCATATGGCCTTGTCTCTTGAAGTCATTCCACACTCCTTCCTTTGTTCTTGATAATTTCAGAATTTATTTTTAAGAAATTTAGTCCAGAGACAGCCCAGAACAACAGAACAACCACGAACATGCCAAAGAACCCTTGGGTCCCAGCTTCACCTCCTGCACCATTTTGGTAAATCCCTGAGCCTTGATCCTTGGCTCAGTCACCAGAAGACGGGCACAGTCATACCTATCTAGCAGTATTATGGCGAAAGTTCAACGTGACAACATCCATGGAAATACTCGTAAGCCAGGAAGGGCCGTGTGAACACTCTATGTTTGTTGATGGTGTACTGGGTCTCCCCTATGTCTTCATCTTACTGCTGCATGAGACCCCGAAGCCAGAGAAGGGCAAAGTCAATGACAACACAGAAAGGAAGACGTGCCCCTGGCTGGAGACTCGTACAGAGCCTGAGAAAAGTAGAGTTTCCCCTGGACTTGGAGGACCTCAGAGCATCTTCCCCTGCTACTTTGTGGCTGTGGAGACGCACCCTGCCCCGCCAGCCTCAAGAAGAACACAAGAAGTTTCCCAAGTTTGCTGTAACCAACACCGTGTTCCTTCATCCGCCCACAGGTAGTTATGGAAGAATGTTAAACATGACTTGGCAGGTGCCATCCCAGAATACAATGGTGCATCTGTTCTGAAATAAATATTTAAACCGACAACTATTTGTGGGCATCATTGTTTAGTCCCGGGGCACATTTTTTTACTCTTCGGCCTATACTCTGCAAGACTCTTTTAACACTGAAAACATGCCCCGTTCTGTATGAATGGTTATTATTGTAAGAATCATATGTATCTTTTAGAGAAACACACTGAAGTATTTGGGGATGAAATGATATGAAGTATAGACACAACGAGATCGGCCATGTGTTAATATTTGTTGAAGCTGTATGACAGGTGCAATGAATTTTATCATACTATTCCTTCTGCCTTTGGATATATTTGAATGTTTCCACCATAAAAGTAATTAGAAGCTTCGCTTGTCCAAAGACGAAAGCAAAGGTCAATGGCAGCACATTAAGGAAGAAAAATTCCTGCCTAGGAACACATTCATGTTAAATAAGTTTAAATGAATTTAAGTGAATTAGTATATCAGAACATGTAGATTCTCTCTGGTTCATCTGGAGCTAAGAATGCCATGCACCCTAGATGTCCTCAAATGTCTTTTACTAGCGATACTGTTGTATAACAGATGATAACAGTAAACATTACAACAGGCAGGAAAACACATGCAGCATGATTTTTTGTGCTCTGTCTGCATCTTTTCATCTAGATTGATGTGACTATCGGTGAGAACATCCTCTGGTGGTGTCTGTTCACATATTCACTGGTCTATTACAGCAGAAGGCTGGAATAGTGTTTATTTTGAAAATGCATACAAGTGATTAACAAGAGGATCAATTTAAGGGTCTCATGTCAAAAATATGTAGCATATGTTTAAAGCAAAATGAAAACATATACTGGAAACACTGTATCATTCACTGACTATTTTAAGGAGTCATCGTATCTTCGATACCATAAGCATATCCAGCAGCCTCAGAACCATGAAGATATCTTTAAACAACCAGTTACTAGTGAGTCACAATATCTTCGTGTAAATAATTTGCCACTTTATCTGGTAGCCAAGCCATGAATCCATGACCACAAAGGATTCTGTGATAAGAACACGAAACAAGTGGTATCACTGTTACTATTTTACAGGTGGTATCACTGTTACTATTTTAAAACTAAGACTCGGAGAAGTCACTTAATGTGCCCAGGGTCACAGGAAAAGAGGCCAGTCTAGACGCCAACCGCTGTCTCCTGGATCCTAGCACCTTCCCCTCTGACTTGCCATGTAGGTTCTAAGACAGTTATGCATGGTGACCGACCTTAGATCACCTGTTCGTCTTGGAAAGCACCAGCCCTCTGCCCAGGCTCCTGGACTCACGGCGAACAGGAGAGGAACAGGTGGCGGCTTGGCCATCTGCCAAGCAGAAAGACCGGGACACTTCCTTTTGGTAAAGGGTTTCCAGGCTCAGATTGGCCAGGCATTTTAAAAAGAAGAAAAAACCAAATTCTTGTTTGTAGCAAATGAAAAAATAAAAACCGCCCAGCTGGTGTGGCTCAGTGGATTGGGAGTCCTCCCATGGACGGGGTGGTCCTGGTTCAATTCCCGGTCAGGGCACATGCCCCGGTTGGGGGCTCGATCCCCAGTAGGAGGTGTGCAGGAGGCAGCTGATCGATGTTTCGCTCTCACATTGATGTTTCCATCTCTGTCTCCTTTCCTTTCTCGCGCTAAAAAAATCAATCAATATTTATATATATTTCCTTTTATTTATTTATTTTTTTATTAATTTACTTTTGTTACAAATGTTTCTCCTTTTCCCCCCCATTGACCCCTCCTCCTGATCCTGCCCCTGCACCGGTCCCCAGCATGGTTGCCTATGTCCATGGATTTGCATACATGCATGTAAGTTCTGTGGTTTACTAAAAACATATTTTTAAAAAGAAAAAGAAAGACCAGCGTCAGTATTTTATGTTCCAGATGAAAGTGTCATTCTAAAGAAAATGTGTTGTTATTTTTAGAAAGAGAAATAAAAGTTCAGCTCTGTATACCAAAACGACAGCCTCATCCATTAGGGACGCGGAGGCAGAAGCCGTCCCCAGTCCCCAGTTCCTATAGGACCAGGTAAGCTAAAGTAAACAGCTGGTTCCCATCACACAACTCAATGTTTGGTCAAGTCCGGATAGACTGCTGCCAACATTTTTAAGTCAACACCGATATCTAAAATAAACACCAGCTGACTCACACACACTGGTACTTTAATAAAAATATGTTGTGAAATCGCTCCTAGCCAAGAAAAGTTCTTGAGCTTTTTATGTGGGTAACTCTTGATTAGTCAGAAGAAGAAGTCCCTAAACATTCTCAAAATTATTTCATTCAACACACATTTTTGTTGATGTTGTTGTTAATCCTCACCCAAGGATATTTTTTTTATTGACTTTCAGATAGAGTGGAAGGGAGGGAGAGAGAGAGAAAGAGAGAGAGAGACATCGATGTGAGAGAGACACATCAACTGGTTGCCTCCTGCACGACTCTGACCAGGGCCAGGGACTGAACCTGCAACCCAGGTACATGCCCCTGACCAGGAATCAAATCCACGGGACTTTGATCCATGGGCTAAGGCTCTAACCACTTAGCAAACTGGCCAGGGCAACAAACTTTTTTTTCATCTTTATTGATGAAAGGGAAATGTCCCCCATTTCCCCCCCCATTGATCCCCTCCTCCCCTTTCCCACCCCCTCCTGCCTTCCCCACACTACTGTCTGTGTCCATTACTTACGCATGTACGCACATCAGTTCTTTGGTTTATCTCTTCCCTCCCCAAACTTTTTTTTGAGTACTTACTCTCAGGAACTGTGAAGGGTTCGCGATTTTACCCTACTTCCGACTAAACAAGAAAGCTCGTTAGAGTTTCACAGAACTGGCAGAAGTCGTGAGACTCCTGAGTCAGAGACCCAGGGCTTCACAGCTGACGGCAGCAGTAGCCGGTGTGAGCACCTGGGAGGAGCTCGGAGCCGGGGGAGCCAGGTCGTTCATAGCGAACAGAAGACACACCTGCTCTTGATTTGTTAAATTAATTAATTTATTTTTGTTACAGATGTTTCTTCTTTTTCCCCCACTGATTCCCCCCTCCCCTTCCCTCCTCGTACTGTCCCCAGCTTTGTTGTCCTGTCCATTGTTCATGCACACATGCATATAAGTTCTGTGGTTTATCTCTCCCCCACCACCCCCTCTTCTGGGGATTGTCAGTCTGTACCCCACTTCCACGTCTCTGGGACTATCCCGTTCCTCAGACTGTTATGTTCATTATATTCCACAAATAAGTGTGATCATGTGATACTTGTCTTTCTCTGTTTGGCTTGTTTCACTTAGAATAATACTTTCCAGGTCCCTCCATGTTGTCTCAAAGGATAAGAGATCTTTTTTTCTTACAGCTGCATAGTACTCCATTGTGTATATGTACCACTGCTTTTTGATCCATTCGTCTACTGATGGACACTTGGGCTGTTTCCAGATCTTAGCTATTGTAAATAATGCTGCTATGAACATGGGGGTACATATATTCTTCCTAATGGGTGTTTCAGGCTTCTTAGGGTATATTCCTAACAGTGGGATCACTGGGTCAAATGGAAGTTCAATTTTTAATTTTTTGAGGTTACACCATATTGTTTTCCATAGTGGCTGCACCAGTCTGCATTCCCATCAGCAGTGTATTAGAGTCCCCTTTTCTTCACACCCTCGCCAGCACTTGTTGTTTGATGATGTGGTGATGGCGGCCATTCTGACAGGTGTGAGGTGATACCTCATTGTTGTTTTAATTTGCATCTCTCTGCTGATTAGTGATGTTGGGCATTTCTTCATATGTCTTTTGGCCATTTGTATGTCCTGTTTGGAGAGGTGTCTATTCAGCTCCTCTGCCCATTTTTTAATTGGGTTCTTTGTCTTCCTTTTGTTGAGTTGTATGAGCACTCTATATATATTGGAAATTAACCCCTTATCTGATATTCATTGGCAATGATGTTCTCCCATACAGTGGGTTGCCTTTCCATTTTGATAATTGTTTCTTTTGCTGTGCAGAAGTTTTTTAGTTTGATATAGTCCCATGTGTTCATTTTTTCCTTTGTTTCTGTTGCCTTAGGTGATGTATCAGTGAAAATCCTGCTCTGTATGATGTCTGAAATTTTGTTGCCTACATTTTTTTCTAGAATTTTTATGGATTCACGTGTCACATTTAAGTCTTTTATCCATTTTGAGTTTATTTTTGTGTATGGTGTAAGTTGATGGTCTAGTTTCATTTTTGTGCATGTAGCTGTCCAATTTTCCCAACACCATTTATTAAAGAGGCTGTCTTTACTCCACTGTATGCTCTTTCACCTTTGTCAAATATTAATTGAGCGTATTGCCTTGGGTCCATTTCGGGGTTTTCAGTTCTGTTCCACTGGTCTATATGCCTGTTCTTGTGCCAGTACCAGGCTGTTTTGGTTACAGTCGCTTTGTAGTATAACCTGATATCTGGTATTGTGATCCCACCTACTTTGTCCTTCTTTTTCAAGAGTGCTGTGGCTATTCGAGGTCTTTTTTGGTTCCATATGAACTTTTGAAGTATTTGTTCTAGTTCTATGAAATATGTCATTGGTATTTTGATGGGGATTGCATTGAATCTGTAGATTGCTTTGGGTAGTATGGACATTTTAATTATGTTAATTCTTCCAATCCATGAACAGGGTATGTGCTTCCACTTTTTTATATCTTCCTCTATTTCTTTTTTCAATGACCTGTAGTTTTCTGCAAATAGGTCCTTTACTTCTTTGGTTAAGTGTATTCCTAGGTATCGTAATTTTTTTGGCGCCATGGTAAATGGGATTGTTTTTTCAGTTTCTCTTTCTGTGAGTTCATCATTGGTGTATAAGAATGCCGTCGATTTCTTGACGTTAATTTTGTATCCTGCTACTTTGCCAAATTCATTTATTAAGTCTAGTAGATTTTGATGGAGTCTTTAGGGTTTTCTATGTATAATATCATGTCATCTGCAAATAATGACAGTTTCACTTCCTCCTTTCTAATTTGGATCCCTTTGATTTTTTCCTCATGTCTGATTGCTGTGGCTAAGAGTTCCAGTACAATGTTAAATAAGAGTGGCGAAAGTGGACATCCCTGTCTTGTTCCTGTTCTTAATGGAAATTTTTTTTTTGTTTCTGTCCATTGAGTATGATGTTGGCTGTAGGTCTTTCATATATGGCCTTTATTATGTCTAGATATGATTCCTCTATTCCTACATTGCTGAGCATTTTTATCAGAAATGGATGCTGGATTTTGTCGAATGCTTTTTCAGCATCTATTGATATGATCATGTGGTTTTTATTCTTCATTTTGTTTATGTGGTGTATCACATTTATTGATTTGCGAATATTGTACCAGCCTTGCATCCCTGGAATGAATCCCACTTGATCATGGTGAATAATTTTTTTGATGTATTTCTGGATCCAATTTGCTAATATTTTGTTCAGGATTTTGGCGTCTATGTTCATCAGGGATATTGGCCTGTAGTTTTCTTTCTTCGTACTGTCTTTTTCTGGTTTTGGAATTAGAATTATGCTGGCCTCATAGAACGTGTTTTGAAGTATTCCTTCTTCTTGAATATTTTGAAATAGTTTGAAGAGAATGGGTGTTAGTTCTTTTTTGAATGTTCAGTAAAACTCCCCCGTGAAGCCATCTGGGCCTGGGCTTTTGTTTGCTGGGAGAGTCTTGATTACCTCTTCAATTTCCTTAGTTGTTATTGGTCTGTTCAAGGTTTCTATCTCTTCCAGGAATAGTTTTGGGAGACTGTGTGTTTCTAGAAATTTGTCCATTTAGCTTAGATTGTCGAATTTGTTGCCATATAGTTGTTCATAGTAGTTGTTAACGATCTTTTGTATTTCCGTGGTGTTGGTTGTTACTTCTCCTCTTTCATTTCTGATTTTGTGTATTTGGGTTCTCTCTCTTTGTTTCTTGGTGAGTCTAGCTAAGGGTCCATCAATCTTGTTTATCTTTTCGAAAAACCAGCTCTTTGTTTCTTTAATCCTTTGAATTGTTTTTTTGGTCTCTATATCATTTATTTCTGCTCTGATCTTTATTATGTCCTTCCTTCTACTTGCTCTGGGGTTTTCTTTTTGTTTGCTTTCTAATTCTTTAAGTTGTGAGGTTAGACAGTCAATTAGACATTTTTCTTGTTTTTTGAGGTAGGCCTGTAGTGCAATGAACTTCCCTCTCAGAACTGCTTTCGCTGTATCCCATAGATTTTGTGTTGTTGTGTGTTCATTTTCATTGGTTTCCAGGAAGTTTTTAATTTCTTCCTTGATCTCCTCGGTAACCCATTCATTGTTCAATAACATGCTATTTAGCCTCCATGTGTTCAAATGTCTTTGCATGTTCTTGTTGCAATTGATTTCTAGCTTCATGCCATTGTGATCTGAGAAGATGCTTGATATGATTTCAATCTTCTTGAACTTGTAGAGATTTAGTTTGTGTCCTATCATGTGGTCTATCTTTGAGAATGTCCAATGTGCACTTGAGAAGAATGTGTATTCTGTAGTTTTGGGGTGTAATTCTCTGTAGATATCTAATAAATCCATTTGGTCTAGTGCTTCATTTAGAGTCTCTGTTTCCATGCTAATTTTTTGCTGAGAGGATCTATCCAGTGCTGTGAATGGGGTGTTGAAGTCCCCTGCTATGATTGTATTGTTGTCGATTTCTTCTTGGAAGTCCTCCAGAAGATTTTTAATATATCTTGGTGCTCCTATATTGGGTGCATATATGTTTATCAAGGTTATATCTTCCTGTTGGATAGATCCTTTCAATATTATGTAGTGGCCGTCTTTGTCTCTAGTTATGGTCTTCATTTTGAACTCTATTTTATCAGATATGAGAATTGCTTCCCCAGCTTTTTTTTTGCTTTCCATTTGCTTGGAAAATTTTTTTCCATCCCTTCACTTTCAACCTATGTGAGTCTTTTGTTGTGAGGTGAGTCTCTTGTAAACAACATATAGATGAGTCATGCTTTCTTATCCAATCAGCTACTCTGTGTCTTTATCAGAGCATTCAATCCATTTACATTAAGGTGATTATTGATATGTACTTATTTATTGCCATTTTTGTTTAGTGTGTTTCTATTTTTCTTCCCATTTCTACTGCTAATTTCAGCAATCCTTTTAACATTTCTTGCAGTGCTGGTTTGGTGCTAATGTATTCCCTTAGCCTTTTTTTGTCTGGGAAGCTCTTTATTTGATCTTCTATTTTGAATGATAGCCTTGCTGGGTAGAGTAGTCTTGGATTCAGATTCTTGTTTTTCATGACTTTGATTACTTCATGCCATTCCCTTCTGGCCTGTAGTGTTTCTTGTGAGAAGTCAGCTGAGAGCCTTATGGGGTTCCCTTTGTAGGTAACCTGTTGCTTCTCTCTTGCTGCCTTTAGGATTCTCTCTTTGTCTTTAATTTGTGGCATTTTAATTACTATGTGTCTTGGTGTGGGCCTGTTTGGGTTCTTCTTACTTGGGACTCTCTGTGCTTCTTGACCTTGAATGCCTTCTTCCTTCACCAAATTAGGAAAGTTTTCTGTCACTGTTTTTTGAATATATTCTCTATCCCTTCTCTATCCCTTGCTCATTTTCTTCTTCTTCAGGGACGCCTATGATGCGAATATTATTACGTTTCCAGTTGTCCCATAGTTCTCTTAAGGTGTCTTCCTGTTTTTTAATAGTTTTTTCCTTTTGTTTTTCTGATTGGTTGATTTTTTCTACCCTGTCTTCTAATTCACTGATCCGGTCCTCAGCTTCCTCTACTCTGCTTTTTAAACCTTCCAATGTGTTTTTCATTTCTGATATGTCATTTTTTATCTCTTCTTGATGGTTTTTAATTTCCAATTGGCTTATTTTCAGTGTCTCTATGTCCTTACTCATGCTGTTCAGCTTCCTCAAGGTCATAGCTCTGAATCTAGCTCTGTTAACTTGCCTAACTGCTCTACATTGATCTCATCTTCAGTGGAGGTCTCTTGCTCTTTCATTTGGCTTCTGTTTCTGTGTTTCACCATTTTGGCTATCACTGTGGGCTTTGGAGCCTGTCAAGTTTTCCCTGTGGGTGTTGGTGTTCTGCTGTTTGTGGCTCCCTCTCTTGGGTTTAGATGAGCGAGGGAGGACCCACATTGAACACCACTGTCAAGTCTTACTTTCCTGGTTAAAGTTGCCAGTCCAGGAAAGGTACTGTTATCCTCTAGCTTTTTGGTACTGTTATCCTCTAGCTTTTTGCCTGGAGACTAGCAGTCGAGGTTACTTGATGAGTTTTGGGTTGTCAGTTGATTGAAAAACTCCCTCAGGTGCTCAGCACAAGGGATTTTCGGAGGGTGGGGCAGACGCTGGTTGTTAATGAGCCTCAGTTAGCACTTCAATGGCCCACAGGGTGGGGTTTGATCTCCGAGGGAGGGGCTGCTGTCTCTCCCCAGAGCCCTGGGAAGGAACAATATGCCCACCGTCCTGCGTGGCTGCACTCAGCCAAAGCTCTGAGCGCCCTCCATATCCCGAGTGTCCCGACACAGCTCCAGTCCAGTCCTCCCTCCCTCCGCCGGAGCCCAAGTTGAGTGGCTGTGGCTGTTTCAGCCTCTGTCCCAGCTCTACGCTGTGGAGCCGCCTGGGAGTGTGACCCGAGGGCGCTGCTCCCAGCTGAGGCCGCTGCCGAGCTGCCGACCGTGGGCTCCCAGCCCCTGTCTCAGGCCTTCGCAAACCTCCTGGGATGGAGTCAGTGTCCCTCGTTGTATGGTCCTCCAAGCTGCTTTTCTGTTGCTTTTTCCCGTCGATTTGTCTGTTATAGTTGTAATTCCAGTTTGGTTCTGGGAGACGGTCTGTGTAGCTCCGTTCACTCCGCCGCCATTTTTCCTCCTCCTCTTCTTGAATTTTTTGAAGTAGTTTGAGGAGAATGGGTGTTAGTTCTTCTTTTAATGTTCAGTAAAATTCCCCCGTGAAGCCATCCGGGCCTCGGCTTTTGTCTGCTGGGAGAGTCTTGATTACATCTTCAATTTCTTCTGTTGTTATTGTTCTGTTCAAGTTTTCTATCTCTTCCCGGTTCAGTTTTTGGAGACCATGTGTTTCTAGAAATTTGTCCATTTCGCTTAGATTGTCGAATTTGTTGCCATATAATTGTTCATAGTATTTGTTAACGATCCTTTGTATTTCTGTGGTGTCAGTTACTATTTCTCCTCTTTCATTTCTGATTTTGTGCGCATGTGCTCCTGCTGTTGAGGACACTCCTCGCTCGTCTGAAGCTCGCTCTGCACACACCCTTGGGGAACAGCCCGGAACCAGGGCAGCCCGTGCCTCTCCCTGGAGGTGTGTATCCCGTGAGAAATCCATGGACGACTGTCTCCCAACACTGTTCTTGCCCAGACAGCATGAGAAGTGCTGAGGATGTGAAGATTAAAAGAAGGAACATGATATCTGATTTCCGATAACCCTAATATTGTTAATAAACTGAACCACGACATTGAGCTCGCCAATTCTGTCCATAGAAAATGTGGGAAGTACCGTTTGTTCAGTATCTCTCCTTAACTTGATTCTTATAGTACAAACAAACAAACAAAATATTGGTGGGTGAGGCCCAAATCCTGTCCTCAGTTTCCAGCGTGCTTGGGGTGAGGTGTTAACGGGAGCACCAGTGCGATGGAGCGGACATGTTGTAATGACATCAGTGTGCAGCACGGCGTCATTTCCAAAGCACCCAGTCTGTAGCATAAAGACCCAAATGACATAAAGACAAAGGTCATCGACAGAGGAAGTAGATAGCAGTGTTTAAGACAGAAGTGAAAGCTCATAGAAAGTATTATGAGGGGAAAACTCTCTCAATTGCACTGATAGGACTTTGCTATAAAAGATATTAGAGTCAAGTCGCACCAAAATGCAGACCAAGCTATTTAGCTCTAGTAAATGCATCAGCGACAATGGCCTTTAAAATACAATTTAGAGATGAGGGTTTTTATTGTTGTTGTTGTTGTTGTTTTATGGGAACTTGAGCATTATCACCAGAATGTATTTAAAAAGAGACGTTTTAAAATTCTACTGGACAACAGTGCTTGGCTGGGGAAGGGGGCGGGGGAGTTGGGAGGAGGGTGTCGGGGGGGGGGAGGAGAAACATCTATAACAAAAATAAATTGATTAATAAACATAAATAGATAAATAAATAAAATAAAATTCCACTAAGACTACACAGTCTGAGCCTCTGAAAAAGCCTGAGATTTTATCCATGTCCTTTCAACTTCAGTTGATTCTTTTAAAAAAAATATATATGTTTTTCTTAATTGTTTTAGAGATTTAGGAAGGGAGAAAGAGATAGAAAGTTCAATGTAAGAGAGATACATCGATCGGCTGCCTCCTGTACTCCTCCCACCGGGGATTGAGCCCCAAACCTGGCCTATGTCCTGACTGGGAGTCAAAGTGGGACCTCTCAGTCCACAGGACGACACTCCATCCACTGAGCCGCACCGGCCAGGCGAGGATGATTCTTCATGACACTTTTCACTAAGATGATCCAGATCTCTTTATCCTGACTTTGTTTTTACCAAGCAACTTTTCAATAGTAATTTTATTTTCTGGGCAGACTTTTCCACAATTGAGAGAAAATACTGACCTGAGAACATGAATATTCTAGACGTCCTAATGGCTCTATTTTTCCCCCACTCCAAATCAGTCCATTGGCAACTGGGTTTATCAATCAGCCTCTTGTGAATTTAGGTAGTACAGCCTGTTCCATCAGAATCTGATTCCCCCCGTCCCCGAGTAACATGGAAATAATTAATGGAGTTTTTGAAAATGCAAACACACCATCAAGAAATACTTATGATTGCCGGGCAGTGTGGTTCAGTGGGTTGAGCATCATCCCGTGCACTAAGAGGTCACAGGTTCCATTGTCGGTCAGGGCACATGCCCAGGTTGTGGGCTGGATCCCCAGTGGAGGGGCCTGTGGGAGGCATCCTATTGATGTTTCTCTCTCATCGATGTGTCCATCTCTCTCTTCTTCTCCCTTCCTCTCTATCTAAAAATCATCAAAAACATACTTTAAAAAAATACTTACGATCCTCAGTGGGCTTGTCATGGGGCTCTGCTGATGAATACGTGTGTTCCAGAAAACCGAGTGCTTACCAACTGGCTTTTCTCCCTTTGACATCTTTTTAGTGCAAAAACAATTCAATGTGTCCTTTGTCTTTGACTTTTCCATGAAAGTTGTAATTGAAGAACCTGTTGGAGGTCTACCTATCGTCTATTGTACACAACACCATTTCCTACACTTGACTATTTTCTTGGGCTGCCTGTGACAATGACAAATTCCAAACCATTAAGTATATAGTCGTATCTGTTATCCTTTGATCTATCAGAGGTAGTTCCCCTGAGACTGTGTGTAATGTTTCTGAGACATAGTGGAGTAATACTGAACAATGAAGGCTAAATGTGTGGAAACACAATTTGCGTTTAGATGATTTAAATTCATTTAATTAGGATGGTGTGATTACTCCCAACTAGTTGATTAGTACAAAATATTTGGTCACTTTACACGGAGGACATTGCAGAGCAGTCTCCCGGGCGGTGGCCCTCTCCCTGGGACCGCGTCCTCCAAGGGTCCCGGCTGTGGGTAAGGCACCCAGGGAGTCTTTGTCCCTCCATATTTAGAAGCCCCCAATGTTCTGGGGCTCCTGGGAAGAGCAGATTCTAGAAGGCATGAGATGTAACCACTGTAAAAATAAGTAATAAAATGCTGTTTACAGTATCTCCTGACCGGGTCTGAGAAGTTGCTGTGGGATGTGTAAGGCGGTGGGAAGGGGAAGTCAGGGGGGAGGGTCTGAGGTCCCAGGGGAGGCAAGTCCATGAGAACCTACCCCCACGGCTCCTGGCTCACCCGCAGGGACCTTCTCCCGGCTCAAGTTCCGGATGTGCAGGACAGAAGGAAAACGCAGCATCAACAACATGCCGCAGAGAATCGTGAGTGACAAGAAAAATGATACATTGAGTGGCAAAAGCAGGAGATGTAAGCATATGTGCAACGGAATAGCACACTGTTAGCTTTAAAAGACAGGGATGTATTTATGCAGAGGAGAGAAAGACCGGGCAGCAATAGCAGTACACCAGAGTACTAATGACGATTTTCCCTGAGTGGTGGGAACAGGAGACATCCTTCCTTCCTTCCTCCCTGCCTCTCTCCCTCCCTCCCGCCCTCTCTCCCTCCCCCCTCCCTCTCTCTCTTCCTCCTTCCTCCCTCCCTCCCTCCCTCCCTCTCTCCCTTCCTTCCTCCCTCCCTCCCTCCCTCCCTCCCTTCCTTCCTTCCTTCCTTCCTTCCTCCCTCCCTCCCTCCCTCCCTTCCTTCCTTCCTTCCTTCCTCCCTCCCTCCCTCCCTTCCTTCCTTCCTTCCTTTCTCCCTCCCTCCCTCCCTTCCTTCCTTCCTTCCTTCTTTCCTTCCTTCCTTCCTTCCTTCCTTCCTTCCTTCCTTCCTTCCTTTCTCCCTCTCTCCCTCCCTCCCTCTCCTTCCTTCTTCCTCTCTTCCTTCCTTCTTTCCTTCCTTCCTTCCTTCCATGTTAAGATTAATGGAGAAAGGGAAGTAGATAGGGAACAATTAGACTTCGCAAATGGTTCATTTTCTTCATTTAAAAAGTATATATTAACATGGTTTTAAAAAATAAAAAAAAGGATGAGGAGATATGAGTGGGAGAATGATAAAAATATCCCTTCCACTTCTCTCTCCGGGCCTTCCAATATTCTGCCTCAGAGGCAAACTCTGGTACACATTTTTGCATTTAGATATATAATTTGCATGAACAAATATACATGTGTATTTGTGTGTGTGTTACCAATGCTAGCATAGGAAATAGTTTTGCACCTTTCTTAGCAAGTTATCATGAGGAGCTCTCTATATGTATCACTATATACACGGTCTTCATCACTCTTTATGGATACTTAGTGTCCCATGTCTGAATGTACTGTGAGTGATCTAACCTTTCCCCTAGTGATGGGTACTTGGGTTGCTTTCAGTCTTTGTGACACTAACATTTCTGCAGGGAGTATACCTCAACGTGCACTTCTGTGCACATGTGAGTATACGTGTGATTAATTTCCTAGAATGAAATTGCTGAGTGTAAGGCCTGGGTACTAAAACTCTAGTATTTTTATCCTAAGGGGGGGTTGCACCAGTTTGTATACCACCCAAATACGTCGGAGGGCTCTTTCCCCAAAACTCACCATGCTTTTTAACAGTTGTCAATCTGTGGTTTTATTAATTTCTCTTATTATGAACTAATCATAATATTCTAGCTGTAATATTTTTATTATTATTATTATTATATTTTTAACCCTCAGTGGAGGATATTTTTCTATTTATGTTCATATAGAGCAGGAGGGAGAGAGAGAGAGAGAGAAACATCGACGTGAGAGGGACACATTAACAAGTTGCCTCCCACACGACCCTGACCAGGGCCGGAGACGAGTTGCAACTGAGGTATGTGCCCTTGGCTGGACTGGAACCTGTGACTCATTGGTCCATGGGTCGACCCTCTACCACTGAGCCACACTGGCCAGGGCTCTAGCTGTAATATTTTAAAAGCTCTCTAGCCCAGCTGGTGTGGCTCAGTGGTTGAGTGTTGACCCATGCACCAAGAGGTCACCAGTTCGATTCCCAGTCAGGACACAATCCCAGACTATGGACCAAGTCCACAGAGGGGGCATGCAGGAGGCGGCCAGTCAATGTTCTCTCTCATAGATGTTTCTATCTCTCTCTCCCTCCCCCTTCCTCTCTCTCTAAATATCAAAAAAGAAAAAAAATTGTTTTTAAAAAAAAGCCATCTAGAATACTGTTACCGGGTTCTCACTGTAAGTCCTGTTGGGCCTGACAAATGAATAGCCAGGGTAGGGGTGACAGCTAGGTCAGGGGTGGCAGACACAGCATGAGGACGGCTCTTTCCCGCATGTCAGGGATCTGTTACCTCGGGTTTGGTTTCCGAGCGTGGACGCACCCTCGGGGTCCCTCTCAACACAGCTCCGGGCGCGCTGTCGCTCCACCAGAGCTGAGCCTCAGCTATACCCTTTGCCAGGCTTGCCTTCGACGGCTTATAACTAACCTAAATGAAGGGACAGAAGCCCAAGCGTGCAGCCCACACGGAAGCTAATTTGAAAGAGAGACTGCTGTCGCGAACCTCTGCAGGATTCCCGCTGTGCGACCGGCTCGGTGGGCTGACTTGATTTCTTTTCACAGTCAGTAGAGGTAGATTCAGCTCCAGGAGAACAGACGGTGACAGCTGGTGGGCCAGCCGCTCAGGACAGCTGTCTTCTCTGCCTGCCTCCTCCCTGACTACTCCCTTCCCTCCCAGTAAACCACTTGCCTTCAAACTCCTCTCGGGTCTCTTCCAGGAACTCAAACCAAGACGCGGACTCGATGTCACTTAGGGGATGCGAGCCCGAGGGCAGCCCGGCTCCCAGCACAGCCTCCCTGTGGCAGCGCGTGGAGGGGTCCCCCTCTCCATGGTCTCAGGCTCCCGGGTCACCTTTTCATCGGAACCTTCGCAAATGTCACATCAATGTAATTCTTTAATGATACTAAATCTTTTGAGATGTGCAACTTTTGTTGTAAAAATTTTGTTTGTACAATGTGACTTTTGGAAACTCCATTCAGGGACAGATACTGGACCCCATCCCTTGCACATACCAAATCCCCCTCCAAATAAGATGCCCTGGGTGGTCCGCCTCCTCCCAGTCCCCAGGCTGCCAACCGGGAACGGCAGGCAGCTGCCGAGGGTGGGGGACCCGAACACAAAGCATGGAGAGCAAACTGGGCTCCAGCAGATTTGCTCCAGCGCAGGGATACACTGTGATTTGTCCAGTTACTCTCTCACTGTCAGATATTCAGGCATCTAGAGTTACTGCTTAGAGTTACAAACATAAAAACAACGTTGTAAAAATTGATGTGCGACTTGAGGTACTAGTTTCTTTTTTTCTCTTTATTGATTTGAGAGAGAGAGAAGAAGAGAGAGGGAGAGAGAGATAGAAACATCAATGAGAGAGAATATCGATTGGCTGCTTCCTGCATGCCCCCCACTGGGGATCGGGCCCACAACCTGGGCATGTGTCCTGACCGGGAATCGAACCGGTGACCTCTTGGTGCAGGGTCGACGCTCAACCACTGAGCCACACCAGTCGGTCTAGTTTCTTTCCCTAATAGTCACTTCATTCATAGACAGTTACACAGCTCGCTACTGTCTCACAGTGGGGGCAACTCAGCCAACACCATATAGGGAATCATTCATTTATAAAGAAGCCTTTTGTTACAGTGAGTAACTGACCAAGATGCGATGCATTCAAAATATTTTGCGAATCATTTGCTTGTGGTTGTGGCATGAATTGGAACGAAAGTATTTAGCATGCTCTAGAACCAAACTGAAGACATTCTCTTTTGAAGTGTCAAAGCGTACGGAGGTGTTCGTTGTATTTTACAGTAGATGCACGACAGAACAGATTTGTTCAGAAACGAGAACATCCGCTGGGAGAAATGAAGCATGCTTATTAAATAATGCAAACAAAGTCATCAGCAGGTTGCAGCTTATGAAAACAACATGAACTCTTGCACTTAACAAAGCCATCTCCACAATCGCTTCAAAAGCCACAGCTCCATGCAAATCCAGATCAGAAAGGCACGAAGCTGAAAGAAAGTGCAGAGGCTAAGCTCCCAGTGTCTTCACCCTAAGTGCCCTGCCAGAGGCTGATGTCTGCAGCAGGAAGTGCGACCCCGGCAGCCCCGCCCCTCTGCTTGCCACTGGGAGGGTCTGGGAAGTGCTTCTGTACTGGGCATGTTGCTCCTGGTGATGACTTGCTAAATGAATCATAAACATCATGATTACATATAACTTATTTCTAGGAACTTGATTTAGGAATATGCATTTTCAACTATATTGAATTTGATCTGTGGGACTTTTCATATGTATTTTGCACCTTAAACACAATATTAATATGTATATCATTCTTTTTTTATCCTCACCTGAGGACATTCTTGCATTTATCTTCAGATAGAGTGGGAGGGAGAGAGGGAAGAAAAAAGAAAGAGAAACGTCGATGTGAGAGAGACACATCGAGTGGCTGCCTCCCATACAACCCCAACCAGGGCCTGGGACAAACTGCAACCGAGGTACGTGCCCTTAGCGGGAACCGAACCTGGGACTCTCTGGTCCGCAGGCTGACACTTTAATCACTGAGCCAAACTGGCCAGGGCTATATGTCATTCTTCAACAAATATTTATTCAGTGCTCGGTGCCCGATACCTTTTTCAGCTCTGGGGATCTAGAGATGGAAAGGGCATGTGTCTCGCCCTGGCCGGTGTGGCTGAGCGGATTGAGCGTCATTCCATGCACCGAGAGGTCACTGGTTCAACTCCCAATCAGGGCACAGGCCTGGCTTGCAGGCTTGATCCCTGGTAGGGAGCACGTAGGAGACAGCGATCGACGTTTCTCTCTCTCTCACTGATGGTTCTCGCTCTCCCTCTCCCTTTCTCTGTCTTAAAAAGAAAAAAAAAGAGCAGGTGTCTTATATTCTCATGGTAGGAGCTGTCAACATAATAAATAAGTCAACAAATAAACTGAAGCTTAAGCCGAGAGAACCCCCAGAGAGAGATGGAGCCAGGCTCGGGAGCACGGGAGGAAGGGCAGTCCGAGCAGAGGGCGCAGCCGGCGAGGGCTCCGAAGGCACAGGGTCTTGGCTTATCAACAAGCCCAGAGGAGGCAGGGTTGCCAGCGTGTGATGTCAGAGGACTGGAAGGTGACGAGGCTCAAGAGACATGGGGGTGGAGGGTCTTACACAGGTCTTATAGGAACATTGTTTTTTTCTAGACTGAGGCTAAGCATCACATTTGTAATAATGCTTTACTAAACATTCTGTTCCAGAAGTTAAATAAGCTCAAAAGTCAGCAAATTGTCTTATTTCAAGAACAAAGACGAGAGAGTGTGTGGTTCGTGATGACTCAGGAAGCTGACGATGTCATGGAACCTAATCCAAAGAACAAATGTGGCCAGTGCTGGGAGACATGGGTCCCAGTATCTTTGGTGCAGCTGCTGTCCCAGACAGTCCACGTTTTAACGATGCGTTTTAATTAGCAGTTGCAGTAAAGCGAGCCCGAGT
The DNA here is from genome assembly GCF_014108415.1 of Molossus molossus. Taxonomy (NCBI): domain Eukaryota; kingdom Metazoa; phylum Chordata; class Mammalia; order Chiroptera; family Molossidae; genus Molossus; species Molossus molossus. The sequence goes on from NW_023425388.1 coordinate 114,687,025, forward strand.
GGGTGGGCGGACAGCCCTCGGCACCTCCACTCCTGCCGTGGGCCTGTGCAAGACTGTGCGAGCTGAGTTTTCCCTTTCACGTACGGTCAAGTCCAAAAGCAACCGGCCAGCTCAGGAATCTACTTCTCTTTCCCCAACTCTTCCCAGGACCAACGCAGCCAAAACCTCCTCACTGATAAAATGAGGAATATTCAGTCATGAGCTGCTGGGAACAAATGACCCAGTCTCAGGCGGTGGTGGGGAAGAGTCCATGTTGCGCACCTGCCAGCTGCGTGGTGTGCCCGCCAGTGACGGTCTCTGCAGATGCAGGAGTCACAGGCCAGTGGAAAGCATGAGATGGGTTCTACTGTGTACGCACGGGTTAAGTGTGTATGACATATGTGCAGAGAGTAGAACATGAGCTGCCCTGCCACAGACGCGCAGTCTGCATGTGGAGGTGGTTAGGAAACAGTGTAAGTCCATGGCTGTTCACTTCATTTGAATAAAAAGACGTTTGCTTTGATTTTATAACAAACCCTTTCAATAGCAAGGTCCGCCAGGAAATAGAAGTACGAGTTCAATGAAAACTGAAGTACAGAATCTCCATTTCGCAAGAGAGTTCATTATGAAAGTGAAACTTGCACAAAATGTAAGCACATCCTGTCCACTGTGGAACCCGCTGTGGTGTCACTGACCAGAGCATGAAAATGAGGAGATGCAGATTGGGGGGAATCTCAGGGTCTACCTCAAAAGTTAACAGTTAACTTTAAAAGACTGGGAGTCAAGCCCGGTCGGTGTGGCTCAGAGGTTGAGCATCGACCCTGCACCAAGAGGTCGCCAGTTCGATTCCCGGTCAGGGCACATGCCCAGGTTGTGGGCCTGATCCCCAGTGAGGGGCGTGCAGGAAGCGGCCAATCGATGTTCTCTCTCATCGATTTTTCTATCTCTTTCTCCCTCTCCCTTCCTCTCTAACATCAATAAAGAAAACAATATTTAAAAAAAAACAACTATAGCTATAATAGCCATTAAGTATTCTGTTTTCTTTTTAACATTGATATCTGAATTGTTGGAAACAGAAGGAGCTGGAGAGAAACCGGGGCTCTGTGAATTGAGGTCACTCACACCCATAATCTCTGCAGACCACGCCCTCTCTGTTGACTGCCCAGTATCATGAGCCATTCCACCCACGCTCAGGACTTTCCAGGGTTGCTTAAGATTATACTCACCAGTCTTTCCATTTTACTTTGTGAAATATAGAAGACTGGTTTCTGGGAACTTATTTCTATTCAAAGAATTTGAAAAGTGGTAAGAAAATGTAAAATTAAAAATAAAATATGTAGCCCGACTGGTATGGCTCAGTGGTTGAGCATCGACCCCTGCACCAGGAGGTTGCTGGTTTGATTCCCCGTTGGGGCACAAACCCAGGTTGTGGGCACGATCCCCAGTGGGGGGCATGCAGGAGGCAGCTCATCAATGTTCCCTCTCATCCATGTTTCTCTCTCTCTCTCTCTCTCTCCCTTCCTCTTTGTCTAATATCAATAAAGAAAAAAGAAAGATTGGGAGTCAATACAACAGTACAGTTTCAGAATGTACATTCACACATTCCCTTTTGAAGAATGACTTTTCATTTAGATTAAACGGCCTTTTCTCTATATTAATTGTGTTCTTTTTAATTCCAAGTTTCCTCATGTACATCCACATGTAAAGTGATAGCTGGTAATGTTTTGACTCCACAGCATAAGAATTTGCCCAACAATTAAAGGATGCCAACTTTATATCAAAGTCCTCATGTGATTGAAATAAAAATCTCATTAACTTTAACAATGGTTGAAGGTTTCTTCTAATTTTTTTATGAAAAAATTAGAGCCACACTTTTAGGATTTTATTTTGTTGGAAGAAAACATGGGAGATTATTGCGAATACTATTACAAACTTTGTTACAGAGCTCAACTCTACAGTTAACTTGTTTTTGCAGCTGTAATATATTTACAAATTTTGGTGGTATCAAGAATTGTGGGGAAAACAATACTCTTATTAAATAAAGCTATGACATGCAAATGTCCTGGAATTGATTGCCGCGAACGTGATTCATAATTATGTTGAAACAGCTGTGATATTCTACCAATTGAAATAGAGTTTACACTATCTAAGCTTACAGGTATTTCTACAAATACATAGATAAAATAACTGAACTACATGACTTTCATGAAGGCACTAATGTTGAAGCAAGAAACTACTCATTATGGCACTATATAAATTCTCTCTTTGATGTCCAATATTAATTAGATTTTATAAACATTTGAGACTTTCCAAGACAAATTTCTAATGTGACATGAGAATCCTATGATTGCATTGAACATTTTTTTTTTGTAAATGTGTCCTTGAAATTTTGGTTGCATTTTGTTTTAAATCATTTGGAAATCCTTAATCAAATTATTCAATGACAATAACTTGAGAACCCCACAACTTCAGCCTTTACATTTTAATGAGTTGCAGTTATTAAAAATAAAGCTTGCACAGATGAAAATATTGAAATTAAGCCATGAAAGCAAGGAAGAAACTGAACAAAATAAACAATGAGAGTTTAAATGGTTTACAAGATTTAATTTAAAATTCTATAATTGTGTTTTGGACTATTTTGACTTACATGAAGAAATGTTTGATTGACCTCTTATTTATCATTGTATAAATGTGTACTTTATACCAGAATAAAATGGAATTTTAAAGGCCTATGTTTTTGCCACTTCTATATTTGTTGAAACACTCAAAAGAATGATAATACAAAGAATTTTTTTATTTTTGCCGTTTAAAATATATTTGTCAAACAAAGGTGCAGAGTTAATGCCCAAAAGAGACAAAAAAAAAAAAAAAAAAAGACAGTATCTATGAAAATATTGGGATTGAAATATTTATATATTTTAACATAAATAAAACAAAACTGAAACTCACTTCCACTGTGCTCTGAGCTTACCAAGTAGAATGTAGACTTTAACATTTTCTAATTTTTCAATTTAGAATATAACTATAGAGAATAAAGGTAATAACCATTTGAAAATAATTATCTACAAAATGCAAAATTAAAGGTGGTTTCAGGTAATTTTATTAAAAATTAAAAATAAAAAGACCATAAAAAAAGAATATAGTCTTCAGGAAAACACTCACACACACCAGGAATGTAGTGTTAGAAACAGATTATATTACTATATACCAAGAATAATTATTCTTACTTTTTCTCATTCAAATTATTACTATAAAGTTTTTTTTTTTAATTTTACTTCAATTTATACAAACATGCTTTTATTTTTAGAAGCAATTTTATTTTTGTAAGTGGCTTTCGAATAGAACAACCTTATAAGTTCAATAATATAATAAAACAAATCTGTCATTCAACAAATATTTTTAAAACTGTGGTTTAAGCAAAATTGAGACAGACAACTGCAGGGGGTGGGGGGAGGTGGGAGGGAGCGATGGGGTGGAAAAAAGATAAGAACATTCAAACTAAAAAAAAAAAATTTTAACTGCATGGTTTTAATTATGTTAACAATCTCTTTTATTGTTAAAACTGTCTTGGTCTGCATGGTAAACTAATTACATAGTCAGCCTCGCTAGAGCGTCTCTGCAGGAGTAAGTCTAAGGCTCTGGAATGAAATCCCGGTACCCAAGCCGGCTGGGAGGCCCGCGGGGAGTCAGGCCCCAGGAGCACAAAGGCTTAGCCCCTGCTTGCCCAGGAGTTGTCTGTATTTAAACATCTCCCAGCGAAGCTCCCCTTGGCCCGTGGCTCTATCGCAAGAGGAGCCGGAGAAATACTGATCTGCCTTTGTCTCTCCACGGCCGGACTCTCTGTCTATAGTAGATGGAGGTCACACGCCCCTGAGTCCTTGGTTAACTAAAGGGCAGGTGGTGGGCAGGTGTGCCCTTGCTGTGCTGGGTCTCCTGTGGAAGGCAGAACGGGACAAAGCATGCCAAGGAAAAACAGGCGAGAATCCCACAAAAATGCTGCCTTGCAACACTGGCCAAAAAAAAAAAGTGTTTTGCAAGAAAGAGTTTAAGAACCAAATATAAGACAAAAATTCATCACGGAGTTGGTGGCTGACCCTTGCTGAGAGTTTCTAAGCTGTTTGAAAGCAATGAGCATAGCAAGGGACATACCATTTCTCTCACAAGCCATTTGATTTACTCGAAAGTCTTGCTCTGCAAATCACACTGAACTCCAGTGTTTTCCCAACTACAGAACCATCTGAAAGTCTGCTTTCAGAGGGGAATGTCCCGCCCCACCCTGCAAACAGCAGAGCTCAGAGGTTCTTAGCAATGTCCATTTCTCACGCTCTCTGTCTGTCAGAAGTGGAAACTCTAGGGTACCTGAGTTGTGATTCTGGTGAAGGAAAACAAAAGTTAGCTAAAGCTAAATACACACGAAAGTTAGATAAACCACATACACATCCCATTTGAAAAGGAATGGGGAAAATCCAATACACCCTCATCAGGTCACTTCTACAGAATCCTTTCCTTTAGGGTGTGCAACGTCCGGGACCTGTCTTTTCCGGCTGCCCACGCTAGAGGCCAACCAACCCTCCATCTCCGTTCCCCCAGGTCTGACCATGGGCTGTGGCTCTCGTCACCGGCCTCTGCACTGTTCCCCTCACAGGTGCGCCCTGTCTTGCTCTTCCCGACTGGAAGCCCTGCTCCTGACAACTTTAGTTCCATCTAAATATTCACCTTCCTTCAGGTATCAACTGCAATCTCTCTTCTACCATGAAGTCTTCTCAGCTACTCCAGCTCCCAATGATTTTTCATTTTTGAAAACTTACATCACTTTTAAAAAAATCGCTTCACCCCTGGTCATCCACATTTTCTTATCGGCAAATGATGAAACCATCTATTTTTTTTTAACTTCTGTTGTTGTTGTTGTTGTTGTTGAAACTATTATACATGTCCCCCCTTTCCCCATTGACCCCCTCCCGCTTTCCCCAACCTAATGTCTGTGAATATTGGTTGTGCATATATGCATGTGAGTTCTTTGGTTTATCTCTTCCCACCCCTCCCACCCCCTCCCTCTGAGGTTCATTAGTCTGTTCCCTACTTCCATGACTCTGGATCTCTTTGGTCAACAGCTTATTTTGTTGGTGATGTTCTCTAAATAAGTGAGAGCATGTGATACTTGTCTTTCTGTGGACTGGCTTATTTTTCTCAGCGTAATACTCTCCAGGTCCCACCATGTCATCTCAAAGGATAAGAGATCTCTCTTTCTTACAGCTGCATAGTACTCCATTGTGTACATGTACCACAGCTTTTTTATCCACTCATCTACTGATGGACACTTGGGTTGTTTCCAGATCTTAGCCATTGTAAATAACACTGCTATGAACACAAGGGTGCATATGGCCTTCCTGATTGGACACCATCTATTTCTTGGTGCTGTTCTGTGAGAACTGAATAGGATAGTACACACACTTGTGGCTAATTATAAATCAATGTTTACCATAGCAATGGGGGAAGAGTGATATTGCAAAGAGTCGTTTGGGTCTGCCAGCATTGGGTTCCAAAATAATTTCACCCCCTGAACTTGTGAAACGGGAATGTAATTCCTCTCGGAGACTGTAGTGAAGACCGAGGAAGAGAATGTACGTAAAGCTCCTCTTGGCCCTGATGCACTCAGCTTGGGTTTTTCTTCCCGTTGCTTAGAGGTAAGTTGTTCATTTATTCATTCCCTAAACATTTCTTACAGGCTGGGGGTACGAGATGAAGGAGCCTCCCCCTCCATGGCCTGGCAATGGCAGTGTGATGAGGGGGGCCTTCAGGACGCCGATCGGAAGGGCCTGACCCAGACGTGGGAGGCAGGAAAGCTGGGAGCTGAGTGGGGATGAGGAGGACGGGAGGGGCATGTGTCCCAGGTAGCGGCATGCAGCACACGCAGAGGCCTATGTGTGAAGAGCGTGTCCCAGCACACGTTCAACACGGCTGGACCCAACGTGGACAAGACAGGCGAGGGAGGTAATACCCTATGTAGACATATGTGGCCCATCAGTGTTCACAGTCTGCTGGGAGCATAAGAACAGCCCAAAGAGATGATCGAGGCAGATACAGGCGTCCTTACTTTAAAGACGAGCAAACAAATGTCTAGATTCTAGACTCTAGAAGGATAAATGATCAAGGGCTAATACCAGGTCCAAGCTAATTCATGGTGAGGCCTTGTGACCGTTTCTAGCCTGCTGAGTCATGATTAGATTCGTGCTTCCTTATTTCCAAGCTGGATGAAAAGAGTCTTCAGACCAATTTATGTCTTACAACTTTATTGTTGAATCCCCCAAGGGAAAGTCATCCAGTGAGTGTATGCGGATGGTTACACGAGCAGGTCCACTTTCTACAACTTAGTAGGAAAGACACAAAATCACAGCAAGCTAAGAGCAGGTATCTGGGTAACTGAAACACATGTGGTGAAGGTAGGTCCTGTTCTAAACCATTGCAATGCCTCTACCTTGCAGTTAAACAATAGGCAAAATAATGCTGCTATGTTCATACTCGAACATTCTGCAGCCGAATAGAGCTTTATGTGGGGGAACGTGCAAAAGTGTGTATTTACAGCATCATTTGTATAAAAAATGGTGGAGGGAGAGAGTACCTACTATTACTTGTTTATATATAAACTATCTCTTTAAGGAAACTCAGCGCTTGGTAATGAAGTTGCCTCAGGGGAGGGGAACTGTCTGGCTGGGGGTACAGGTGGAGGGAGACTTTTTTGAAGCATCTTATTGTACTTATTTTTTAATTACATTAAATTTAAAACACCATATTTTTTGCCTGGCCGGTGTGGCTCAGTGGTTGAGCGTCGACCCTGCACCAGGAGGTCACCAGTTCTATTCCCAGTCAGGGCACATGCCCAGGGTGTGGGCCCGATCCCCAGTGGGGGGCCTGCAGGAGGCGGCCAGTCAATGTTCTCTCTCATCCATGTTTCTATCTCTCTCTCCCTCTCCTTTCCTCTCTTTCTAAAATCAATAGAGAAAAAAAAAATTGTCTTTAAATAAAACACCATATTTTTCATCAGTGGCTCTAATTTCACTGTCTTCTTATTTTACTTTATTTTTCCAGTTTGCCCTTCTATGTGGTCTAGAAAAAACTAGCCTTGTAGACATGATATGCCTTTCAGTTTTTTTTGTTTGTTTGTTTTTTTACATAGGGCTTAGTTTCAAAGACCCGAAACCCTCTTACAGCGTGGTGTGCTGGGAAGTGAGGGACAACCGGTGGTCTGAGTGTGGTTTCACCGTGATTATTGGTCTTGGTTGATATTTTTGTTTATCTTAAAGAGTAATGAAAGTAAAACAGTAAAGATGTATACCTGGATTACCTGAATTTAACTTGTTCATCAATGACGTGAGCAACTTATTGGCTCAACTGTATAACAGTTTCCAAATGCTGGAAGAATAATTTCTCAATTTTTAAGCGGGTCAAAATGTTATGGCTACAGATATGACACATTTTAGAAGTCAATCTGCATAATTACCATTTTCTCCATCATGTTTATTCTAGAAAATCAGCCAAATACTAAATCAAACCCTGATTTATAGCTTTTGCCAGTTTTCATGGTACAAACTCTCCCACCGCGGCTGATTTAGAGCTAGCAACATCAACCAGTGCGTAGAGAATGGGGAAGAAACCGTGACAACCCGCTGGGGACAGTATGTCCACCATGTGGATACAATAGCTCTAAGTAGCCTTGACAGCCTCGGTGATAGAATAATGTGGTAGAAGAATTAGAAAGCAATGAGCTTTCCATGTTTATTAGCTTTGATTTTAATATAATATATTTAATGGGAAGTTTATATTATTTTATTTTTATAATTAGTGTGTTTAACTTCTAGAAATGCAGCCATCAGCTCTCGTGAGCCTCTAAGAGCCAGCCCCAGCGCACGGCGGCTCCCCTGGGAACAGACATCCCCTAGGCTGACACAACGTGCCAGAGTATTTCCCTGTGACAGAAGCATGTTAAGAATGAATTTTGATGAAAGGGTACCAGTATTTAATTGGCAAAGATGGACCTGCTGACTTTACCCTGAATAAAGAGAAAGGATTAATTCTTACAGATCACAATTCAAATCTCAACATTGCACAGTTTAACACACACACACACACACACACACACACACACACACACACGTGCCCTGGTGGTCCTTTCAACTCAAACATTCTAACAATTTAAGATTCTACGCTCTAACTACTGTCTGTGTACCTTCAACAATGGACTTTGTCTCTCTGAGTTCCCATTTCTTCATCTGCAACATGTGAGGGGAGGGGATAGAATAGAAATAGGAAAACATCCGCGGTCCATCAGAAACAAGCCAGTGTCCATCAGCAGACCAATGGACACACGTGAGTCTATTCAGCAACAAAGGGAATGAGCTTTTGGTGTACACAGCATGGGGACATCTCAGAATGATGATGCTGAGCAAAGAAGCCAGATGAAAAGGTATACATACGGGGTGGATCATTTTTATAAAATGCTAGCAAACGCAAACTAGTCCATGGTTCCAGAAAGCAGAGCAGTGCTTACCTGGTGAGGGATGAGAAAGGGGACTTGCAGAGGAAGGCAAGGGGACTTCAGGGACACCTTGGGTCACCTGGATTGTGGCGATGGTTCCTCAAGGGTACACATGGGTCAGGACTTACCGAGTGGCACACGCTAAGTATATGCCGCTTACTGTATGTCAAAGGAAGTACAAAGGAAGATATAATGCAAAGTCCTGCCCCTGCCATTTTTGGCCATCACTGGTGGTAACCACGGTTCACAGGTTTTTATTGTGTTTGCATATATATGTATGCAGGTATGTGTGTGTGTGTGTGTGTGTGTGTGTGTGTGTACATATATATATGTATGTATGTATGTATATGTGTGTGTATATATACATGTTCATATATATATATGACTGCATATATGTATCTTTTTCATTTCTCCTTTTTAAAACCCAGCAATCTGGGTTTTCCATCAAGCCCTCCAGGAGACCCCGTTGTCCACTGAGGTTTGAGACCCAGTGACCATACACAATTATCCCCTTGGGTTTTTCCGTTATAAAAGGGGTCTTTCTCGGTCCGGAATTCCGACGGCGGGAATTGCAGAGCCTGGTTCCGGAAGGGGGTCGGGCGCCACCGCGGGGCCGGGGCGTCTCCCCAGGCTGTTTGCTGCTGGACCGCGATTCTGCTTTTCCAGCATCTTTATAAAACCCTGCAGCTGCGGGCCGGCCCTCTTCGCTTCTGCTCAGTGCAGACAACAGTGATCCCTTTCATGGAACTGCAGTAAACTGTTGCAAGGACAACCAGAAGGCAGCTAGTATGTTTCGTTATAAGCCCAGTGGCATTGTTTCTGATAAGGGACCTGGACAAAGTGCTTAGCGACCCATGTAACAGCAACATCAAAAAAGGTCTCACTGCAGTCAACGGGTTACCGTTGGCACAGGGAACTTCCACATAGGAAAGGTCCGTGAGGTGGAGGAAAGCGAAGGCTGGGGCCCCACCCACCAGGGTGCACAGACTGGCTCTCATCCCTGTGTAGACACAGCATCCGACGTCTCGTGCACAGACGCTACCAACCAGATTTTGACGAGTGACTTGATTTGAATTTTTTAAGCAATTAAAGGGGTACCAATTTGAGTTTAAACCAATATTTATTCTCTCCTTTCCCAACTCTTTAAGTTTCTAGAGTAATTTCCTGGCCACCGCACTTTCAGACTCTGGGAAATGGAAACACGAGGAAAATTCGGGGCCTTTCTGAAGAGACAGAGCTCGTCCCTGAACTGCTCCAGGTCCCGGTGGTCCCTGCGCCAGTGCAGACGCATCCCCAGCCTGTCACTGTCACCTTGACGGCTGAGCTCAGAGGCCTTCCTGACTGTCCCAAGTCGCTCCCTGCCCAGAACTTTCTGTCATGCTCTGTTTAGTTCCAACATTCCCACATCCTTAAACATTTTTTTCTTTATTGATTTTTTTATTTTAAAAAAAGAGGAAAGGGAGGGAGAGAGAGATAGAAACATCGATGAGAGAGAACATCAATCGGCTGCCTCCTGCATGCCCCCCCCACTGGGGATCTGGCCCACAACCTGGGCATGTGCCCTGACCGGGAATCGAACCAGCGACCTCTTGGTGCAGGGTGGATGCTCAGCCAATGAGCACACCAGCGGGCTCCTCACATTCTTAACCGTGGGTCCGTGTTGTGCCCGTGCACAGTCTGCCTCCTGCCTGGGAATGGAACCCCGTGAGGGCGGGCAGTGCCCCACACCACGCACCCAGCGCCAGCCCGGGCCAGTGCAGTGCTCAGTGTCTCCTCCAGGCTCACCTGTTGACTGAGACACCTGCAGAGATCAGGTAAGAGTCAAACCAGGGATCTCCATCCCGACTGTCCTGGGGCACGCTGGCTCCCTTTGCAGCGGATGAAGACACGTCCAGGAAGTTTCTCCCGACATGCCCGTCTCAGGCCCCAGCTCTGTTTCCAACCACTGACTCGGAGGGTAGATAGAAGCCCCTGGGGGTAACGAGGTTAATCCATACTATAATTTGCTCAGGAAACGAATAGATACATAGCTAAACTAAGCCTTCAGTTGCTCCAGAAAGCTAGAGATACTAGCTCATTGCCAAATGGGAATAATCAGTGCATCTTTGTGGTGTTCACCTAGGCGAGACCTTGAGTACGCCCATCCCCCTCTGCACCCCCTATCTCCCCTCTGGCAGGATGCCCAGAGGGCGTGTTGGCTTCGAACCAGCCCTGGGTCCCTCACCAGTGACATCTGGGGCTTCCTCTTCTCCAGCCACGCAGCCTCCGGCCAGAACCCCTGGGCTCGGAGCCCTCGTCCGGGGCGGAGTCCTGAGAGCAGGGACCTTCCTCCTTCAGGGACCAAGACTGACACAAGGTCACGGCCACACAGAAACATGCCAACCAGACACGTGTCCACACTGAAGCGCTGCTCCGGGGAAAGATAACCCGCCCCACCTTCTAGCATCTCTCTTTCAGGAGGGTTTGTCCTCCCTCTACAGATGCATTTTCTCTCCAAGTGCAGAAACAGCAGCGGTGATTTTCAAGAGGAAACATCTTTTAATCTTTCACGAACATTTACTTTTTTTCCCCAAAAGAGGCACAGTTTTGCTGGAGTAGGAGGAGAAAGATGGTCCGTTGGTTTCCTTCGCGGCCATGGACCAGCACTTGGGACAGGGCTTGGCTCGGCAGCTCCGTGTTCGAGTGAAGGGACATGTGGGAACGTTCATGTGTGTCTCTCTCCTGGTCTAACATTGCCCTCTGCGCCACCCTTGGGCAACTCTTCCAAGTAAACCATCCACTCCCTGCTCGGGGACACCTTTAAAAGTGACTTGGAGGCTTTTTTTTTTATCCTCACTCAAGGACATTTTTCCATTGTTTTGTTCAGATAGAGTGGGAGGAAGAGAGAGAGAGAGAGAAACATCGACGTGAAAGGGACACATCGAGTGGCTGCCACCCGCACAACCAACCAGGGCCGGGGACAAACTGCAACCGAGGTACATGCCCTTAGCGGGAACCGAACCCAGGCCGCAGGCCGACGCTCTAACCGCTGAGCCAAACTGGCCGGGGCGGCTTGGAGTCTTTATGGCGTGCATGTCCAGGGTCTTCAGTCAAAGGTTATGGGGTTTCATTGAAAAGGCTAAGTCAATGGTGAGCCCAGATCTCTGTTTATTCAGAAATAAACAAAATCTTTGAGCAACTGGCCTAGTCAGAATACAAAAGAGTAAAAAGCTGTCTACCTGAATGCCGATAAACTTAGCCTTGGGGCACGGCTTGAGTACCGTCTATTTTTAAACTGTGTGTGTAGTGGGGTGGAGAACACGGTGACATCACGTGTCTCCGGCCATCATCTATATAGAATTTCCACCAAAAAAAAAAAAACAAATGTGTCCTCTGAGTCTAATTGTGAGAAACAGTCAGACAGGCTGGAACGAGCGGATTTCTGGCCTGGACTCTTGAAAGCAGCCGGCCTGTCCCCGGAACCCCAGCAGGACTTAGAGATGACATCTTTGCTATCCCCCCGATTTGTATTGCCCAGATTACGAGAAGGAGCTAGCCAGGAAGTAGACTCTTTTGCTCTGGAAATAAACTAATTTAATACAGACCATGGCAAAACCCCATTCATTATCTAATTACCAGGAACATCGCCCCTTGATGCAACTTGGTTGACCTCATTATCTGAGACCAGAAGCCAGGGGAACGTCCAAGAATGGATGTTCCCGAGCTAATGAAATCGAAGCCAGAGTCGCATGGACACTGGCGCTCTCTCTCCCTGCTCCTGGTCCCGTCTCTCTCAGGCACCCATTAGCTGGCAAGGTGCTGGCATCTCGGGGTTTCCTCTCCTCTCTCTGTCCGCGCCCCTGTGCTAAGTGGCCCTGGCTGTCGAATGGAGGTGATTTCTGCGCAGGGGAGGTTGCGAGGTTTGTCTTACGGCAAAGGAGGCTCCCACACGTTCTCAAACACACTTGCCGTCAGAGGCCTCAGGTGGAGAGAAGCAAGGGAAGGGCCCTTCCCTTCAAGCTTCTCATCCCACCGGCGCCTGGGGGAGGCTAAAAACTTGCGATTTCATCAACTGCTCAGAACTATTCCCGAGGGAGAGGGTGGAACCAACCACCGAGTTCGGTTGGCTGACTGAGTTTAGACTGCTTTTATGAGTTCATTAATTCAGCCCATTTTATCGAATTGCGGCTATGCTTGGGAGTTCTGGAAGACACACTGACGGGTAGGAGAGTGAGGGTCCCTGCGGGGGGCGTCTCACCGCCAGTACGTGTTTGTACGATTAGCTGCTAACTCGGATGAGACCAGGCTGGGGAGAGGCTGCAGCGCCGAGCGAGCCCCTGGCAGGGCCTGGTCCCGTCGCGTGAGCGCCGAGATGCTTCCTCAGAGACGAGCCTTGGCCTGGGCTTCGGAGTTGGAGTAGGAGTTGGTCTGAAGGACAGTGGTGGGCCCGGGAGGGGATCCCCGAGAGAGGCCAGAGCGTGGGTCACAGAGTGCTTTGGGGCACCTTGGCCACTCAAGGTAAACAGGTCAGGTGATACCAGGCTGGCAGGTGGACCCAGGTTTTGGGTTTAATCCCGACAACAGTGAGATGCCACGGAATGGCTTGCACAGGCGAGTGATGCTAGCATAGGGGCCGGGGACATTCAGAAGTGAGCTCCGCGCATAGACCTGTGTGCCAGCCAGATGACTTCGTCGGAAAATGCTTCGAAATGCGAAAGTGTTTAGGTCGAAGGATGTGTTTTCGTTGTTGCTGTCTTTACTTTTTATTGTGAAAATTGTACACACATTGAAAAATAGAGAGACTAGCAAAGTGAATCCATGTAGCCACTTCCCACCCTCAACACTAATCAATACACAACCAATCACTTCTCGTCCACACGCTCATACAGGCACATCCAGTCTCCAATAGATAATTTAGAAGCAAATTCTAAGCATCATTATTCTATCTGTAACCACTTCAATGTGGATTCCAAAATATAAAAATGGGTTTTGTTTTTGGTTTGTTTTTTACCTTAACTACAATACCACAATTACATCTAAAAAAAAAAAAATGACTTTTAAGTATGGTTAAATATTCATATAGAAGCCCCACTAGTGTGGCTCACTGGTTGAGTGTCAATCATGCACCAAGAGGTTACTGGTTCGATTCCCAGTCAGGGCACATGCCAGGTTGTGGGCCCGATCCCCAGTGGGGGGCATGCAGGAGGCGGCCAATCAATGTTCTGTCTCATCGATGTTTCTATCTCTCTCTCCCTCTTCCTTCCTCTCTCTCTCAAATCAATAAAGAAAAAAAGTTTTTAAATATTCATATAGAGTGGTTCTTAAATTTTTTAAAGGTTTGGATACACATTGTTAACCTGCTTTTTGGAAGGTCGAAACAAATTTGTATTTTCACCAACCATGTTTGAGACTGACGATTCACTGCACCTTTATCAAAATTGTGTATTGTTGTTCTTACGCTTACCAATTTAATACATTAAACATGGTATTCTATTGATATTCAAATTTTTAGTTCTTTTATTACCAGTGTGGTTGCACATTTTTTCATAAGTATTTATACTTCCTCTTTTGTGCACTGGCCTTTGAACATCCACCAATAGAAATTTTCATATTTTTCTGGCAGATTTGCATGAAGCTTTGTTAGCGATAATGGCACGTCCTTGTCTCCATTTGTTGCTTAGTAGAATCCTAGTGCTGTCAAGAGCCTTAGAATATCACCAAAAGAAGCAAAGAAAGAAATAAAAGCTTAAAACAGTCATCCAGTCCTCCGTCCACCCTGAGCTTGGCATTTTGCATGAATCCCTCCAGCGACATCTCCAAGGAGTTTTCTGGCTTCTGTTTAAACATTTCTAGTAAAGGAGACATCACTATTTCAGGGACTTCAGCCTTGGATATGGGCTGTAATTATGGAAGAATACCTTACATTAACCTGAAGTCTTTACAAAGAACTTACTAGCTTTTACCAGGTTCCAACAGGTAGAGCGACGCAAAATGTCTTTCTCAGCTGATGACATCCCTTTAAACCTTTGATGACGGAATGGTTCCCTGCGTTCTCCAAACCAACATTCCAGTTTCTTCAACCATTCATTTATTGTAATGTCTAAGTTCCTCATGCTTTTGACCATTTTCTCCTAGCCATACTCAAACCTAAAGTCCTATGAAGTCTCTCTCTCTCTGACTTCTTCTGTTTCCTCTGCAAATTGGCTTGCAGTACAGAAGGACTGATGCTGTAATGCTTGCCCTCCTGCTCTGGAAAATGGATTATCATTTTTTAAATCTTTTAAAATAGACTCAACGTGTCCGTCAAATTTTACATGGAATCAAGCTTTAAGAATGAGAAAGGGATCATTATAAATGGTCGTATTTCATAATATGCATTAGCCTGATACTTTCTACCTTAACTACAATACCACAATTACATCTAAAAAATGCCCTGGCCGGTTTGGCTCAGCGGTTAGAGCGTCAGCCTGCGGTCCAGAGAGACCCGGGTTCAGTTCCCGCTAAGGGAACGTACCTCGGTTACAGTTTGTCCCCGGCCCTGGTTGGGTTGTGTGGGTGGCAACCACTCAATGTGTCCCTTTCACATCGATGTTTCTCTCTCTCTCTCTCTCTCCCCCACCCCACTCTATCTGAATAAAGTATGGAAAAATGTCCTAGGAAGAGGATTAAAAAAATAGCACAAATAACAAAATTGTTCAGGTGCAACAATCCTAAGACATCGATTTACACTGTGTGCATGCTTGTGCAGAGTACATTGTCAATATATATTCTCCCAGCCTTTAAGAATTCTGCAAAATTGGATTATAAAATATTCCCCCTTGTAGAGTGCCTAATGATTGTTTTTGATTGTAGAATGTCAGCTATGAACAGCATGTTGGAAGCCATCTAGTCCAATTCTCCCTCCTCAATTTTCCAGAAAAAAAAACACAAGTTAAAGTTCAGGGAGCCTAAGAGATTTTCGCAACAACACCCTGGGAGTTAGGAGGAGATTTCTAAGGTAGAAGTCAGCCTGTCTTTTCTATGACTGTTTCGTAGGCATCTGAAAGAGACTGGTCACAGAACCCCTTTGGATTCTAAAAAGTTTTTCCTCATCAAAGACGTAATGAGCAACAGAATCTCCCAAAATAACTGAGGTAAAGGACAGGGAAAACACCCTTTGGGGTATCAGTTATGGGGAAACTAGACACACCTTTGTGGCAGACTGTGTTATCCAAAGACAGCCACAATAATCAATCTTTAGGGAGGCCTTGCCATCAGAAAATCCACAGATCTGTGAAGAATATGAACCATTGTTTTAAGCCATGAGACTTCAGAGTGGTTTACTACACAGTAGCAGATAACTAGAACATTCTCTCTAAACCACCCTACTATTATTCAGAAGACTATAAAAGGTAATGGTATTTATTTAGACAAAGTTGCACCCCTCCCAAAAAAGGAACTTATTTGCTGCATGGGAAATAGGAACAGTTTTTTTGTTTTTTTTTAATAAAAAGAAATTCTCTTGATGTCCTCCATGAATTCCGATTTTTAAAATGTAAAGTAAGAACTGTAGTTCATTCCAGTCGTGGGAAATCCTTGCTGCTACAATTATTGAAATCCCCGAGATGAAATCTGAACCCCTCAATCATTGCTTTCTTATTCAACCTGGAATTGTGCCTCCATCACATGGCTTTCAAACGTCTCGTCACATCCTCGCTTGTCTTCCTGACTTGTGACTTTGTGTCATTGCTGTCTACATAGACATGGCAGCATGACTTGGGAGAAATTTAAATTTGTTTTCTTAATAAGGGCATCTTGTTTCTCTAAGGAAATACTCGGGGGTGGGGGGAGGACTCGTTTTTGCAAATAATAATTTTTTAAATCCAAAACCAGAAAATTAGTTTTTAAATCCGGACTTCTAGGAAAGGTGGCGACTAGAACACAGCTAGTCTTACCCTCCTGAAGCCTCACTTCCTCGCCGTAAACGTTTTCTTGTTTGTGTGTCTGTCTGATTTTAAGGCGTGTGCCCACAAAGACGGGAGGGTGGGCAGGAGACACGGCTGTGGAAGCATGAGAGCTCTAAGCAGGACGCCAGGGGGACCGACTTCCTCGGGTGATGTAGCAAAGGGCCGCACACAGCGGGGGGGCAGAGTCCAAGGTCAGGCTGTGAGCAGGGAGCTTTCTCCTGAGGCTGCGGGAGAATCTGCTCCAGGCTCCCCCCCACCCCCGCTTCTGGGGTTCCATGGCAACCTCTGGGGCTCCTTGCTTGTAGATACATCGCCCAGTCTCTGCTCTCGTGTTCACATGGCCTTCTCCCTGTGCACATCTCTGTATGCAGTGCTGTCTTGTCTTTTTTTTTAAACATTTTTTCTTTATTGACTTTTAGAGAGAGAGGAAGGGAGAGGGAGAGAGAGAGAGAAACATCAATGAGAGAACATTGACTGGCCGCCTCCTGCACGCCCCCCACTGGGGATCGGGCCCACAACCTGGGCATGTGTCCTGACTGGGAATCGAACCAGCGACCTCTTGATGCAGGGTCGACGCTCAACCACTGAGCCACACCGGCCGGGCTACAGTGTCTTCTTTTCATAAGGACGTCAGTCATGTTGAATTAGGGCCCATCCTAATGAGCTCACCTTAATTAATTATACCTACAAGAACCTGTTTCCAATTATGGTCATATTATGGGATGCCAGAGGTAAGACCTCACGATATAAAATTGGGGGGTGGTGGTGGACACAATTCAACCCGTAACACTGAGCCTACAGTGTGAAAGCTGAGAAGCAAAGCAAAATGTGCCTCAGAACTCTCACATGCCCAGCAGCAGGTGTCTGGCGGTGTCTGGGGGTGGCAGGGAAGGGGCCAGGCTGACAAGGTGGCCCACAGCTGTGGGAGCAGGTAGGAAAGTGAATCGCCCCGCCCCCCAGCTGGGGTAATTCCCTGGAGCTGAGCTGTCCAACCTGGAGTAGCCACTGCCAACTGCGACTAATTCAATTTAAATTCGTCAAAATGAAATAAAAGTAAACATCCTTGGTTGCAAGAGCCATATTTTAGGTGCCCAAAAGCCTCATATGGCTAGTGCCTATTATATTGGACCACACCATGATGCTTCCTTCACTGTAGAAAGTTGTACTGGGCAGCACCCATCTGGGAAAGTAACCCAGCAGGTGTTTGGGGGCGGGGAGGGGGACAGGTGCGGTTAAAGGTAGAAGCACACACTAGAAAGAAAGGGATAGAGTGAAACCTGAGCTACTGGGTGCTAACGAGTCCCCAGCCCCATAGCCTTCCTCCTCCACTTGGCCCAGCAAATCGTGTCCCGTGGCCACAAGGCAAAGCATCAATTCATCCATCTGACTCCAAAAACAGAAGATCAGTAACTTCACTGTTCTTGTAGGAGACAGGAGGAAAAGTGACACTACAGACACTACTGTGTAGCAAGCATTCGACACATTATCTCATTTAATTCTCATAACAATTCAATACCATGGGTGGTGTTCTCATTTTTTTTCTTTTTTATTAATTAATTTTTGTTACAGATGTTTCTCCTTTTTCCCCCACTGATCCCCCTCCCCCTCCCTCCCCTCCCTGGCCCCAGTTTGTTGTCCATGTCCATTGTTCATGCACACATGCATATAAGTTCTGTGGTTGATCTCTCCCCCACCACCCCCTCTTCTGGGGATTGTCAGTCTGTACCCCACCTCCATGTCTCTGGGACTACCCCATTCCTCAGACTGTTATGTTCATTATATTCCACAAAGAAGTGTTCTCATTTACAGGTAAGAAAACTGAGACTCGGGAAGGCTGACTAATTTGCCCAAGTTGCCTTGGTTACAAATGAAACACAGGATTCAAACTCAGTGCTGTTTAAGCCCAAAGCCCGCATATTGTTTCTACTGTGCTGTACTGTTTTTTTAAAAAGACTTTTTAAAATTGATTTTTACAGCCAAAGGAAGAGAGAAGGAGAGAGAGTCTGCCTAAGTGGTTGGCTGCCTCACTGACTTGGTAATCGTCAGCAAGCCCCTTAACTTCCGTAGGTCTGATTTGCCTCCAGTGTCAGATATGTTTAACAGTGACCTGCCTATGACCCAGAGATTCCACTTCTGGGGATTTATCCAAAGAAACACAAAATGCTAATTCAAAAACATATATGCACACCTACATTCACTGCAGTATTATTTAAAATAGCCAAGATATGGAAGCAATCCAGCTGCCCGTCAATAGACAAGTGGATAAAAAAGCAGTGGTATATATATACAATGGAATATTACTTGACCATAAAAAATGAAAGCTTACCATTTGTGACAGGATGGATGAACCTAGAGGGTACCAAGCTAAGTGAAATAAGTCAGTCAGAGGACAATATATACCATGTGATTTCAACTATGTGTGGAATAGAATGAACACAATGAACTAACAAACAAAACAGAAACAGATTCATAGATACAGGAAACAAACTGATGATGGCCAGATGGGATGGGGGCTGGGACCCAGGTGAAAAGGTGAAGGATTAAGAATTACCAATTGGTTGTTGCAAATGAGTCATGGGGATGTGAATTGCAGCATAGGGAATATAGTCGATATTGCATGGTGCCACTTGGGTGCTGGAAATATCAGGGGGAACACTATGTAAAGTATATGATTATCTAACCCCTAAGCTGTACACCCGAAACCAATATAATAGAAAATTGAGAGAGAAAACTGTATCTATCAGTTTTGCAAGACTACTGAAGAGAGGTTTGAATGATGTAACTTGTAAAACTTTATTTAAAAGTCTGCACTCTGTACAGACACAGAATACTTCTATCCATATAGGACATCCTGACCGGAAAGACGGTACAGACAGTTTTAGGAGCCATTAGCGAACTTTGAGACGTGTTTGGGTGACTTCATACCATCTTGTTACTGTTGAGGTACTGAGTGGGGGGTTGGCTGCTGCAGTGGGTGTATCCCAGCCACATGTAGGGCCGGAACTTTCAATACCTCCACCTCTTCCTAAAATGAAGTTTTCCAGCTTGATCTAGACCCGGGCAAGGTTCATGGAATGGTGTTCAGTGAATGTTAAATGATGAATGAACCACTCATTCAATAGACACTACATCGATCAATCAATCACTCTCCTCTTCATTCAAGTTTTAGACTCCAGGGAACTCTGAGACTAACCAATGTATGAAGTCCTCCTTTTGTACCTGCAACCTTAGAGTATTATTTTAAAATTCTAAACTCCATAGAACCATTAGGAGTTTCGGTACAGGCCTATATAGTCTAGGAGAGACTCGACAACAGGGATGAGGAATCTGGCCTTTCATTTCCATCACAGATGGTTTGGAACTGGGCTGGGCTTCTGTGGCCCTGTACAGGGACTGACGAGTCTTCTCCGTCTGCCTCTGTCACACAAAATGAAGATGGTCAAGGGTGCTCTAGTGCAAAGTACTATCATACCTGCTAACAGTGTAGAAATTTCCCTGTTGGGTCAAAGAGCCCTGGGAGTGGCCCTTGTGGACCAGATGTATCCACAATCACAAGAGGTGCCTATGAACATTCTGTGTAACAGACTTTCCAAAGGGTGAGGACGTGAATCGTTGCAAGTTCTAAGGCCCACTTATTCCTGAGTAGATGTGCATTTGTTTGGCACTGTCTCTGGTACTGTGGCCTCTGTGGGGTCCACTCTTCCAGGCATTGGTTTGTTTCTACAACAGGAAATGGAGCAATCGCTAATGAAACGTTTCGAAATGCTCTTCAGAAGGAAAGCTTGTTTCTTTATTTCTTCCTGCAGCAGGGTGTGGACTCCAGATGATTTTCTTTTCTTCAGCATAAACATCATTTTTATTGAAATATGCATTTGTATTATTATTCATGTGTACATGAATATGCAGACAACTCAGTCGATTACTCACACTGCCTAGTCCTCATTTGCTAGTATATAGGAGAGAGGAGTTGTGCTATTTCATGCGTGCAGGGCCATCCAGGCCTGATCTGGCCCCAAGGACAAGAGCTCTGGCAAAGCATGGCCGCCGCTGTGCGGCCTGGGAGCTAGGCACGATGCTTGCCATTTTCTATTGTTTGGGGGGGAAAATCAAAAGAATATAACTTTGCAACATGTCCAAATTACATAAAATTCAAATTTTAGTGTACATAATAAAGTTTTATTAAACACAGTCATGCTCACTGACTTATATAGCATCTATGGCTGTTTTCCTCTGCCAATAGCTATGACAGAGACCATGTCTGCCGCAAACCCTAAACCATGTACTGAGCCTTCACAGAAAAGTTCCCGGACTCCGCCTTCAAGCCGTTGATGCCCTTCCATCCAGGAATGCCACTTCTAGCAACATATCCTCAGGAAGAGCAGAGATGTCCAACACTACGGGATTCACTACATAAAATATGTCACCTTTATCCTATAAGAAGTACACATTCGTTAGAGACGATGTTTTATAGCAGTGTTTCATGAAACGGGAAATGCGCACAGTACATTGTTCAATTGGAAATATAGATTAAAAAGAGCCTCCTTCCTGACCAGTGGGGCTCAGTGGGCTGAGCAGGGTCCATAGACTTAGAGATCCCGGTTCGATTCCCCTTCAGGGTACATGCCTGGGTTGGGGGTTCAATCCCCAGCAGGGGGCGTGCAGGAGGCAGCTGATTGATGTCTCTCTCTCATCAATGTTTCTCTCTCTCTCTCCCTTTCTGTCTCTCTACAAAATCAATTTAAAAAAAAAAAAAAAAAGAGCATGCTCATGACACCAATTTTGTGAGGCTAAAACCCCCGTCCATATACTTACACGCCCAGAAAAGATTGCAGACCATACCCTCAGTGCTCATCTGGGGTGAAAGGGATACACATGGTTTCCATTCTTCTCATGATTGCTTTCTGCATTTCCTAATGTTTCCATAATGGACACATTTTACTCTATTTTATCTGAAAAAATTTTAATTTTTATGCTAGGTTGTTTGCTAGGTTGTTTACTCGCTACTACTTCTAGCTGAACAGTCACGTTCTTTCTTTGCAGACTATTAATAGATTTCTGTGTAGTTCATTCAAATCATTGGAATGTAAAGTGTAGGAAAATCTGCGCAAGAGGATATTAAAATTTCCAATTTGTTGCTTCATTAGACTTTATAATAATGTGAACTTTTGTTTTTGATGGATAGCTGCTCATACTCTATATGGTCTGAATGTTTTTTCTCTGGTGCTGCTTTACCAGCCCAAGGAAGTCGTGCTGGGCGGCGGTCGCAGATTATGATCGTAGGAAAGTGAAAGGGTCACCAAAAGCAGATGGTGCTGAGTCATCTCATCATCAATCGCACCTACTTGGCATCCTTGGCTATAACAATGTTCTGAAGCTTTGCCTCTGGACCTCGCCATTCCGGGAAGGCGTGTGCCTGCTGTGGTTTTACATCAGAAACAGAACCGTCTGCCCTGGCCGGTTTGGCTCAGTGGTTAGAGCGTCGGCCTGCGGTCCGGAGAGACCCGGGTTCGGTTCCCGCTAAGGGCACGTACTTCGGTTGCAGTTTGTCCCCGGCCCTGGTTGGTCGTGCGGGTGGCGGCCACTCGATGTGTCCCTTTCACGTCGATGTTTCTCTCTCCTTTCCTCTCTCTTCCTCCCATTCTCTGTACAAAAAATGGAAAAATATCCTCGGGTGAGGATAAAAAAATAAATAAAAAAAAAGAAACAGTACCGTCTGCACCAGGTCAGTCACCTTTCCAAGTTCAGTGGCATTTATGACGACAGTCATTACCCCCTTGGAAATAACTAGGGAAGAGGCTAGGATGTTTCATTTCTAAACACAAGACTATGCTTCACAGGTAAAATACGAATCACAAAAATTTCTGGGGGAATAAAAGAAACAGGTCATTGTTGTGAAGGGGATAATTCGCAGATGTTATTCTCATAGCAAATGATAGTATCAGCTTTCAGAACGGTCATCTGTAGCTCGTTTACATTGGATTGGCTTCTGTATGCAAATGTGAAATACATAAATACATCTATATACATATTTTTAAAATTCTATACAGCTGAGTGGTTAAGAGCACCAGGGTAAGATATAGAATGCCTGGGTTATAATCCAGTTTATGCCACTTAACCATTCTGTGACTTTAGGGAACTAATTTAGCCCTTTTTTAAAAATATGTTTTTATCGATTTTTAGATAGAGAGGAAGGGACAGGAAGAGATAGAACCGTCGATTGGTTGCCTCCTGCATGCCCCCCACTGGGGATGGAGCCTGCAACTCCGGAACATGCCCTGACCAGGAATTGAACCTGTGACCTCTTGGTGCATGGGATGACGCGCTCAATCCACTTAGCCACACTGGCTGGGCTAATTTAGCCGTTTTAAGTAATTGAGCTTTCTTAGCTATTTAGCCTTTACAGTTTTCCATCTGTAAAATGGGAATAATAACAGTACCTGCTTCACAAGGCAATTATATTGATTAAAGTGGTTAACACACACGAAGAGCAAAACATATACAAAAACGCTCACTCAGTGTTGGCATTTTGTGTATTTCTTCAATACTTTTCTTTAATGGACGACTAAATGACAGTATACTTCCCAAATGCCATCACTTAATAGGCACCCCGTAATAGTGAAGATAACATACATGAAACAACCGAACTTAGACACAGAAGCCATGAAGCCACTACAAAATCATTATTCAAGCCAGTGGATTGCTTTAAATCTGCTCTTGCATATTAAGGCCCCTTCGTTCTCAGGACTTGATGTCACAATGTAGCACAGTGGTCATCGTCTGCTTCCGTAATGCTGCAGAGTAAGAAGGTGGTTTCCCTTGGCCGCGGTTTTCGGGAGACACACAGCCCTCACGGGACAGAAGGGCCAGCTACTCTAGTGTGTTCCCTGTAAATAGCCCCATCACAACAGACCACGGCACTTTCCAAATAAGGTTTCCATAGTGATCACCAGGTTCTGCTCTAGGCACCAGATTTTCAACTCCAGAAATTATGGTCTAATCTTAGTTGATGTGCAGGGACATGATTAGCTCATGGGAGCCTTGTGTGCGACTGAAATATGCCACACACACTGCATTTTCTGAAGGCTCTGAAAATATTCGGTAGTAACTCTGTGTGCCGATTTGACGAGGGCGACCACGGTTTCCCACATTTTTGACTTCCTATAAATGTTGCTTTGGAAGCAACGCAGAATAAATGTGACAAGAAGATCCCACTTCTGAAAAATGAAAAGTAAAAAAAAAAAATACTTCTCGTACCCTGGCTGGTTTTGCTCAGTGGTTAGAGTAGCTGCCCGAGGACCAAAGAGTCCCGGGTTCGGTTCCAGCCAAGGGCACGTACCTCAGTTGCAGTTCATCCCTGGCCCGGGTTGGGGTTGTGCGGGTGGCAGCCAATCAATATGTCTCTCTCACATCGACGCTTCTCTCTCTCTCCTCCTCCCTCCCTCCCTCCCGCTCTATCTGAAGATAAATGGAAAAATGTCCTTGCGTAAGGATTAAAAAAAAAAATCTCATATCTTAACATTTTGATTTTGAATAGCACGTTAAAACTCCTCAACCTGAAGTGAGAGGATCAAAGATCATTTAGATTTTCATAAAGCAGTACCACCCACCCTCCAAAAAAACAAAATGGAAATTTTAGCTTCTGTACCTACATGGAAACCACTCGGTAACAAGCTACAGTCTTAGCTGACGCGACTCTCGGGACTCTGCCAGCTGCCTGTCGTGGGTCCCGGTGTTCAGACACACTTTCCCCCCGGGTCGCAATTAGAAAGGTTTTTATAGTCAAGCCACCTAATTCCATGTGGCACATTGTGCCAGCCAAGCCCCGTGGTATCTCCACATCCAACCTTCAGTAATAAAGGACGGCTCCAAAGATAAATAAGCAAACAAGTAGGAGGAAGCAATTAACTTTTATTAAAGAACACTGGGATGATTCAACTCCGTGATTCCAAGTCATCTTAAGGTGCGGCTTGCTCTGCTTTTTCTTCTTTTTAATTTATTGGTTCTAGATAGAGGAAGGAGGAGAGAGAGAGAAAGAGAGAGAGAGAGAGAGACATCAGTTTGTTGTTCCACTTATTTAGGCATTCATTGGTTGATTTCTGTATGTCCCCTGGCCAGGGGATGGAACCCTCAACCTTGTCATTTGAGGACACTAACCAACTGAGCTACTCAGCCAAGGCCTCTACTTATTTTTAGCAGCAATAAAACATACATCTCCTCCCACGCTGCCATTGTCTATGTATTCATAGTCCTCACTGGCATTGAAAGTATGGTCCGTGGTGGAGAACTGCAAAGCAGCCTGTGAGGTCTGCAGGGCATGGGGAAAATGAGGTTTGTTCATCTGTTTGTTTTTCCTTTCACAAAGCTCTATGATCACCCGGCCGGTGTGGCTCAGTGGTTGAGCGTTGACCCTGCACCAAGAGGTCGCTGGTTTGATTCCTGGTCAGGGCACATGCCCAGGTCATGGGCCCGATCCCCAGTGGGGGGCATGCAGGAGGCAGGCAGTTGATATTCTCTCTCATCGATGTTTCTATCTCTCTCTCCCTCTCCCTTTCTCTCTCTCTAAAATCAATAAAGGAAAAAAATTTTTTTAAAGCTGTATGATTATAATAGAGATACTCCTCAACTTACAATGGGGTTAAATTCCAATAAACCCATTGTCGATTGAAAATATCGTAAGTTGACAACACATGGAATTCATCTGGCCCCCCGGACACAGAGCCCAGCCTAGCCTACCTTAAACGTGCTCAGAACACAACATCCAAAAACTGTCGCAACACTGGAGCAGGGTGGGTGGTCTACCCCCACTGATCTCTGTCGGACTAGGCACTGTGGCTAAAACTCGCATTCTAAACGTTGTTACATGTTAACTCTCTCTTTGAAAGTTGGTTTCCTGTGGACTGAATTCTTATTTCATGGCATCACAGGCTCTTTTTCAAAAAGAGCTTTGCTTACAAATATGCTCTTATCTGAGTCGAAAAAAAGAAAGCCTGTTATAAATGGGAAGGAGGGAACAAAGATTACAGGAACAGTGATACGGGCCCTGAATCACCGTGCCCGGCCCAGAGCAGCTCTGAGTGGCGGCAGCTAACAGGTGGTAGAAAGCACCTCTTCCAGACACGTAGGCCCCTTCTCGTTCCGGGGGACTCCCGTGCATGGCAGCCCTCCTCTTTAACCCTGGGGTGGCCAGGGCCTCCCGTTCTGGTCAGCGGGAGGGACAGTGCCTGTAATGTCAGGGAGGGTAGGACTAGCAGGACCCAGATGCCGAGGTGGAGGGGGGCAATGGCATGGCTGGCGCTCTGCATGGGGAAATCATTCCGGCCACTACCCCAAAAAGAGAACACTCACGTCAGGACTTGAGTTCCAGGAAGGCTCGGAGAACGTGGAGTTTCTGTCGCGGGTGGGTAAGGCATTTCAGGGGCAGAGAGCAAGTTCTGCATCAGCCATGGAAGGGACAGCAGAAAGTGTCCATGGGTGGCCAAGACTCACTCAGAAGCCCCTTGGAGTCTGATGGGCCGGGGGGGGGGGGGCTATATACTCCTGGAGGCTGGTCCCAGGGCTACCAGAGTGGACCTCAAAGTTTCTCTACGAACTATGTGGAGTAAGGTAAATATCATCCCACTTTGAGAACACACGCACACATCAGTTCTATTAAGGGACTCAGAATCGAAACAATCTAATTGAAGTTGACATATGGGAGCTGTCATCGATCAGGAAGGGTGACAAAGAGAGCAACCGCTGACCGTTCATGTGGCTTCGCCTGGGGCACGGCCTTGCTGGCCTTCGGTCCGGGGGTGAGGAAAGGGTCCCTGTAGGTCCCGGAGGACCGGTTCAGCCCATGCCACTAAGGCAAGCAGACACCTTCACAGAAGGCCTTGCTGCTCAGGGTGCACTGGAGCAGGAGGGCCAGCCTCCATCCTCATTCATGGCCCTGAGGTCGTTTCCTTTGGTGACAAGCCACAGGCATCCGGAGAGACACGGAAGCGCACTTGGGGGTGCGGGGGTGACACACAGAGCTCCATGAGGAAGGAAGTGGCATCGCAAGAATGAGAGACTTGAAGGGGAGAAGAGCTGGTCGTGGGTTGAGGGAGAGACCTGAGGATAGAAACAGGTGAGGGAGCAGGTACATTCCCAGGACACACGTCGCCGACGACGGTTCAGGAGCCAAAACTGTACATTGCTTCCCACCCTGACAGGTCTAGAAATCAGAGGCACCGGCCACACATGGGCTACGTTCCGGTAGTCTCGCAAGGCTTGTGAAGGGTCTGTCACTGTCTGTTCTTCACTGTGGGGCTACACGTGTTCTCACCTTCCTTAGGCACGCAGGGATGCCCACCCCGACCACGGCAGCTCTAAAATACTCTCCTCTAACGCCTCACTACGCCTGAAAGGACCACTTTCCCCGTGGGGAAGACAAATACAGCATTTTGCTATTGTAGAGGGAATGCCATTTTGGTCCTAATTTGTGTTCGGATGGAAATGAGATTGCTGATGAAAAGTTATGGCTGTTCTACGCTTCATTCCCTCTCTGAGAGGGGAAACTTTCCCACCTGAGACATGGCCCAGGGAGGTATTATCAAGGTGACATTCTCATAGACGTGGGGCAAAAGACAGTCGGTCTTTTCTGTATGAGCATAGCTTTGCTTAAACATGACTATAATTAAATACATCAAAACTAAAATACTGAGTCTTAGAAGGGAGTTCAAAGAATGACTTTCACCTGATGCTCTTCCTGTGGGTCCCCTCGGTCTGAAGGGTGCCGAGTCTAATTGCCGAGTTGGAAACTGCTGGAGACCCAGCGAACCAACTGTAAAACCTGCCGAACACGCACCAAGTCCCGATCCTTGGAATTGAAGTTATCTTTTCAAACGGGAGGACAGTATGTTTTATCCATTGCATTTTTTTCTAGTAAATATACATATGTAGCTTCCATAATTTTATTTTAAACTAAAGTAAATATTTATAATGTTTTATAGTCTCTAAAACACATGTTGATGTGTCACCTGGGTAACCTCACAGACACCTTTTGAAGCAGGTGTAAATATGAGTCCTTGCCCAGCCGGTGTGGTTCAGTGGTTGAGCGTTGACCCTGCACCAAGAGGTCGCCGGTTCGATTCCCGGTCAGGGCACATGCCCAGGTTGTGGGCCTGATCCCCAGTGGGGGGCACGCAGGAGGCGGCCAGTCGATGTTCTCTCTCATCAATGTTTGTTTTTTTTGTTTTTTTATCCTCACCCGAGGATATTTTTCCATTTTTTGTACAGGTAGAGTGGGAGGGAGAGAGAAGAAGGGAGAGAGAAGAAGGGAGAGAGAGAGAGAAACATCGACTTGAAGGGACACATCGAGTGGCTGCCACCCGCACGACCAACCAGGGCCGGGGACCGAAGTACGTGCCCTTAGTGGGAACCGAACCTGGGTCTCTCCAGACCGCAGGCCGACGCTCTAACCGCTGAGCCAAACTGGCCAGGGCTCTCATCGATGTTTCTATCTCTTGCTCCTTCTTCCTTCCTCTCTCTCTAAAATCTATTTAAAATATTTTTTAATTACGAGCCCTCAAAGACAGATGAGAAAAGTGAGTCTCGATCAGCTCAAGCTCCTGGTCTGAGGGTTCCAAGCCGCTCGGGCTCACGGCCGGGCTGCAAGCCGATTTCAGACTCTAAGGTCGGAGGTCTTCCCCCACCCGGCTCTTCTGCCCGCCCGCCGGCGTATCTCCTGTGCAGGTATTGTCCTGGCACCACGGCCCGGTCACAGGCGAGCAGACAGTGGTTACCAATGGCCTGCTTTCTTTTCCACAAATCTGGCCGAATTCCACTCCATAGTACGTGTGTGATTCAGGGGAGGCACAGGGCCCGCTGGTACCGGAGTCCCCGTGGCCTGGAGTGGGAAGCGGGCTGCCGGTGCTGGATTCCAGCCCCTCCGCCCCGTGCAGCCCTGGGCCAGCGTCTGGGTGTCCTCGTCCGCGTCAAGGGCAGACAGTGTCTCCTCATAGGGTTGTGACGGTAACTAAATGGTGTAATACATAACAGGCACCTATAACAAAATAAAGACTTATTAAGAACCAAATAAATCCTGATTAATATTATTTGGAAGGACAGAGATTTGTGGTGACTATCGTATGCAAATAACTGTTTAAAATGGGTACATCTCTGCCACCAGAGAGGTGTGCCGTGCAACAGGCCTTAACCAGGCACCCTTAGGGGCGACGGCCACAGCGGGGCGCTGTATGAGGAGGCCGGTGGGGGAAGGTTCTAAGAGGTAGGACAGGCAGATGCGCTTAGGTTCCCAAAAAAGAGAGGACTAAACTAATGCATTGAATGCAATGATTGCTTAAAGCAGCATTTTTTTTTAATTCAATTAATTAATTTATTTTTGTTACGGATGTTTCTCCTTTCCCCCCCACTGATTCCCCCCCCCTCCCTCCCCACCCTGTCCCCAGCTTTGTTGTCCATGTCCATTGTTCATGCACACATGCATATAAGTTCTGTGGTTTATCTCTCCCCCACCACCCCCTCTTCTGGGGATTGTCAGTCTGTACCCCACTTCCACGTCTCTGGACTACCTCATTCCTCAGACTGTTATGTTTATTATATTCCACAAATAAGTGAGATCATATGATATTTGTCTTTCTCTGTTTGACTTGTTTCGCTTAGGATAATACTTTCCAGGACCCTCCATGTCGTCTCAAAGGATAAGAGATCTTTCTTTCTTATGGCTGCATAGTACTCCATTGTGTATGTGTACCACAGCTAAAGCAACAATTTTTAACCTTTTTTATCTCATGGCCCACATAAACTAATTACCAAAATTCTGTGGCACACCGAACAACATATTATGTATGTTTTGATGATCTGATCCAAAAAAAAAAAAGGTATCATTTTGATTGATTCACACCGGACAGCTATTGTTGGGTTGGCCGTTGTCATTTCTTTGACAACCTAAGGGAAAACAGGCCAGCGCCCTGGCTACATAGCCAGGTATTGCATGTTTGAAACATTCTTGCAGCTCATCCGTTGAAAACTGCTGGTTTAGAGCAACATGGCCACGGGTGTCAAGCTTCAGAAACGGGCCTCA
Organism: Molossus molossus; assembly: GCF_014108415.1. NCBI lineage: Eukaryota > Metazoa > Chordata > Mammalia > Chiroptera > Molossidae > Molossus > Molossus molossus. The sequence goes on from NW_023425388.1 coordinate 114,716,528, forward strand.
GACCACGGCTTCTGGGCTCCCCAGCTCCCCAGTCCACAGAAGCGCCTGAGTGGAATAGCCGACTTCCTCAGCCAGCTCCTGGGTGGTGACACCATCAGGGTTCAGGACATCGAGTGTAGCATCGTTCCTGCCCCGGAGCCGAAACCTTCCAAGGTTGCCGTCTGCCCTGCCCGTCAGCTCTGCCTTCCCCGGAGCGTCCTGGAAGTCACCTAGCTCCGTAGGGATCCCTTTTTCCTTCCCTTCCCCTTCTCTTGCCCATCCGCGTATTTTTTCTTTCAATCAAATGACATTTCATGAAGGATAACTAAGACATGTCAGATCGTTTTGTGCAAATGCAAAATGCCCTGCGATTTAAGGATGACTACACACGACATAAAAATCAAACCAACACAACGTCACTATCGCTTACTCGCCGCGTGAACTGGCTGGCTCAATCTCAAAATTAACGATTTCAGACACGTCAATTTAATCAAGCCTCAGCCCCTCCAGCTTGACACTGCTGTTTTGTAGCGACGTAAACAATGACACAGAAGTGATTTGCCTGATAGAAGCCATGAGTCAGCGGTTGAGTCGGTGCAAGGGCTCCAACACTTGACCTCTGGCTGGATCTGCAGCCCACAGGTAACCTCCAACCTGCTTGAGACTCAGACCTTCTGCTACACACTCAGGTACTCAGAAGGCTGCCCTCGGGGCTGTAGAGCCGGGCAACAGAAAAGGCCTGTAACCACATGTCAATCGCCAGGGAAGTCCTCCAGCCCTGAGGACGGTGACTTTGTCCTTTAAAAATGTCCAAAGCAATTAAAGTAATCAAAACAAGCCGCAAACAAAAGATAACACACAGTATGATTCCATGTTTATGAGTCTAGAAAAACAAAACATATTTACAGTGACAGAGAGCAGATCAGTGGTTGCCCAGGACCAGAGGATGGGGGGGTGACTGGAAAGGAGCAAAGGAAGCTTCTGGGGTGATGGAAAGGTCTCGATTGTACCAATACAGACACATGGAGTATACCTTTGTCGTAACTCACTGAACTATATACATAAAATCGGTATAGAGGCCTATTTTATCAAAAACAAATTATACCTCAGTTAAATTGATTTGCAAAATTAAAATAATAAATCCCAAAGCAAGAACAAAGTATGACACCCAATTTTTTAAATCTGTAGGAAATGAAGAGGTTCCTAGCAAGTAGAAGTAACCAAAACTGGCCCAAGAAGAAATGGAAAGGCAAGATCTATAGCAACCAGCCCTGGCTGGTTTGCTCAGCGGTTAGAGCGTCGGACCGATGGCTTTCGGTTTGATTCCGGGTCAAGGACATGCACCTGGGTTGCAGGCTTGATCCCTGGCCCTGGCTGGGGTCATGCAGGAGGCAAACAATCGAAGGGTCTCTCTCACATCAATGTTTCTCTCTCTCTCCCTCCCTCCCTTCCACTCCATCTGAAAATCAACGGAAAAATATCCTCGGGGAAGGATTAACAAAAACAAAACAAGACATACAACAACTAAATAATAGACAGGAAAAAATTGTTAAAGAACTACCAAAAGCTACGTAGAAATTGTTTCATATCTTGACCTACGGTTTCTTAATTTGTAAAATGGAAATTCAGTAACACTTCACAAGATGTTTGTGAGAAGCGAACAAACGTGTTTAGGCTCATACTTGGGGGGCAGTGGGTGCTCAGTGCTCGTCTTCCTGGGCTGCAGCGGGGACGTAAGCCTTCTGATGGTGGTTCTACTTCTTCCTACATACGTTCCTTGATCCAGCCGACAGACACGGAGTCCATCCTTCCCATACTCCCCTAAGGAGAGTCCCAACTCCGGAGGGTGGGGCAGAGTTTTCTGTCTGTTTTGTTTTGTTTTGTTTTTTCTGAACCTAATTGTGGAGAGAAAAAGAAAACACACCTAAAAGCGGGAAACAGGAGACTAAGCCCTCGAAAAGGACAACCTGCCCATGGAAAAAGAAGATAATCTTTTTTTTTTTTTATCTTCACCCGAGGACATTTTTTTCACTTTTTGTTCAGACAGAGCAGGAGGGAGAGAGAGGAAGAGAGAGAGAGAGAGAGAAACATCAATGTGAAAGGGACACAACAAGTGGCCGCCACCCACACGACCAACCAGGGCCGGGGACAAACTGCAACCGAGGTACGTGCCCTTAGCGGAAACCACACCCGGGTCTCTCTGGATCGCAGGTCGAGGCTCTAACCGCTGAGCCAAACCGGCCAGGGCAAAGAAAATAATCTTCTTAAGGAGATATGTCTTAAGTGGATCGGACACTCAGCCCTTGTTCGAGCCCCGGAGTAGGATGATACAGCCAGTTCTGGGTTAAAGAATGCTGAGCTTGCAGAAGTCGGAGCCATGGCATCGCAAAGCTTCGCTCTTCGTATCTAACCCTAAGGGGCAGAGGGATGAAAGCAGAGCTTGGCATCTGGAATGACTACTCCACCCGGGTCCCCAAGGGAAGTTTGGGGTGGAGGGTGGAGACTGCGGAGGTTTGGGAGTGGTGTTCAGGGAACGCAGCACCCTGCCAGGTTGGAGGTTTGAAGAAATGAAGCAGGTTACTTCTCTGCCGGCCTCTCCCCTCTCCATTCTGCAAAACTGTTTCTCTTGGCCTCTGCCAAGATCTGGGACTGTCCTGGGTTTCTGGCAGCTGCTGGAGCCGCCGGCAGCTCCCACCTAGTGGTGCGGATAACCGAGGAGCCTGTCTGAGAACAGCAAGGAGGAGCAGACCTGGCTGTTATTCCAGGAAGCGTAAGTGAATTCCAAACAGCCAATATCATATGCCTCCCCCCTCAAGCATCTCTTCCCCACACTCATGCAAAGAAAAGTGAACATCAGAGGGCCAGGTCAGGCTCAGAGGGACAATTTCTAAGAATCTGCCACTGCACCCTAAGAACATCTCTGTGACTTCTGTGAAATCTCCTCCAGGTGGGGGTACCCGTTCCAAGCTAGGTGACTGACGTTGAAATCAAAAGAACCATCAACGAGGCTCTGCCATTCAGCAACTGCGTGGCCTCAGTTGTCTCATCTCTAAAATGGGAATGATTGCATCACCTCCTTTGAAGGACTACTGTGTTTTGAGAATGAAGAGAGAGAGCATATGTCAAGTGCATCGCTCCTGGCTCATAGTAGAGCCTCGGCCAATGAGCCTTCTCCTGATCACTGTCATTTCACACACAGGTCCAATAGGAACATTCAAGACAACTCACCTATCTTGCTAATTTTCCCCATTGTCCCTTACTAAAAGCCACAGGGGATTTCGGAGAGATCTGGGGCGCTCTGAAAAACACAGTTCAACTCAAACTTGGCTCAAGAATCATTTGTGGAGCATAACTTGGGTACTGGGAGTTAAAGATGGCTCTGGTCACCTACTGCCCAAGGCACTGCACAACATCGTTTCCTAAAACAATGTGCTATTGATTTGGCCCAGCTGGCTTCTGCTCGTGCTCCGGGGGAAGTAGCAGCGGAGCCCTCTGAAGGCTTGTCTGGGCGAGGCGTCTAAGACGGTTCTCCACTGGCTTCCTGGTTCTCACGTTCCTCGCAGGACGTTTATCCCGTGGAATGGTCTACCTTCCCTACATGGTGGCTCAAGGCTCCACGGCAAAGGAAACAGAACCTGCCAGCGATCTTAAAGCCTGAGCCTAGATTCGCCCAGAGTGTCCTCTGCCATATTCCAATGACGAAGCAACTGCGGGCCAGCCCAGGTTCAAGGAAGAAGAGGGACCGACGCCACCTAGCAACGGTGGACTAGCACGGACACACGAAGGGACGGAGTCATTTCCTGGTGGGCATCTTTGGAGACAAGCGACCACCAAGGCTACAATAAATGAGTTGCATGTAGATATGTACAGAAGATATTAACTTGTATGACTTTCCCTGAGCGGACAGTTTTTCATCCAAGTATGTAAGAAACACCACTTACCACACGCCTCCGCTCTCTGAGTTCTCCCCACTGACAATGATTCCAATAAAGCGTAAATTCCGTGAAAGCATCAGATCATGTCCTTCTCCTATGGGCTAAGACAGCTGCCTCGCCAGGAACGCTTCCTACAGACGTCATTCTCCGTGTGAGCGTGTCCCTTTGCAGCTTACCGTTCTATCTTCAGGAGAAGCCAAGGCTTCTGACCTGTCACTCCAGTGGTCCTTCACGTCCATCTCCTGATGTCACCATACACCTTCTCATTTTCCTAATAATCATGACTTCCAGTGAGTTCCAGTTAATTACTTTTTCCACCTAAAATAAACCACATGCTTTAATCGCTCTTACCTTAATCTGTAACTTTATATTTATGAGTGTTGGATTATTTTTTATCTTTCTTACAAGACCCTAAGCCCTATATAGTCAAACCTTTTACCTAGAGAATAGGTCTGTGCCTAGTGTATACCAGGTGCCCCATGGGATTCTGGGAACACATGAATAGTTTCTTCCTTCCAAAACTATTTAGGGCTGAAAGAAGGTCAACCCCATTAAAATGGAAAGAAATTTTAGAAATGTATTTTCCAAAACATTGTGTTTCATTTTTGTCGGACCTTAGAAATCTTGACATCCAACTTAAGAAAAGTGAAATTGTTGGATTCTGTGACTCAAGCGGTATCAGGAAGTGGCCTTTAAGAACCCCTCCCCGGCAGCATACATGACCTCAGGCACACACACAGGGCTCTACTGAAGAAATATCTCTGGGTTTCAACTCCTCCTTAACATTCCAGACCCTCTTGCTGTGTTCCCAAGTCTCAAATTCCTTCCCAGCTGACTCATACCTGGTTATCCCCCAACTCTATCTGATGGATGTTATAGTTGTCAAGTTCATTAGGTTTAAATTCTTCCTGAACTCGCTGACCCGCCTTGGACAACATCTTTCAAAGGTCCGTCCTGCCTCACCTCCGCACCCACACATACCTCTGGAATTCGACTGAATTCCACTACCCTGATTCCCAACATATTTAGACACCGCCTCATTCCGCTTTGAGAATCCCCAAACTAGAAACACAGAGAAGCAACTGGACTCCAGGGATCTTTTTATTCCTACTTTTTGTTATGAAAAAATTTTATAGGCAAATAAAATGTAATGATAAAGTTTGATATACTCATAACCCAGCTTTAATTGTTACCAGTTCATAACCAGTCTTTTCCCATTCCCATCCCCACTTACTTTCTCTCTCTCCTGGGTGGATTTCAGTATCTCTCTCCAAAGGATAAGTACTTTAAAAAAACACACCTAACGACACTGTCACAATTAAAAATGCTCTAGGAACTCAATTGTCAGTAACTATTACTTTTCAGTCTGAAAGATACTGACAATAAAGCACCATAAAGTTTCCACGACTGCCCTCCCACCCCACAAATGAACACATGTACACACTCTCTGAAATGTAGAACGGTATGTTTCTGATGGCATCCTTATTGTCCTATGTAAGACACAGCACGACAGACTAACACTGGCTCCGCGTTGAGCAATGTTCTTTGGCCAAGTCACCATGAACACCTGTAGTCGAGCAGGTGGGGTTTTCAAAGGCTTGCCATGAAGGGGAACCCACTCTAGGGGAGCACCACGGAGCATCTCAGTAAAAGAGTGGCAGGGAGTAGCTCATAAAGGACCTGGGCTTTGGTTGAGTAATTTGGAAGAAAGTGGAGGAAATTCTCTGATTATAAACCCCAATCGATCTTTTCTTTAGGGAGGAGAGACTGGAGGGAGGTTAAAGTTGTCATTGGTGAAGAAGTCACAGTCACCCATTCAGGGACGGAGGAGAACATTTGATGTTTTGTGTTGCACAGTGACCTTGTTTTTGTCTCACTTGATCATGGTCTGAGAGTGACCTCATTTTTTTTATTTTTTATTAATCCCCATCTGAGGATAGTTTTCTATTTATCTTCAGATAGAGTGAGAGGGAGAGAGAGGAAGAGAAATGGAGAGAAACATTCATGTGAGAGGGACACTTCAACTGGTTGCCTCCCACACACACGACCCCAACCAGGGCCAGGGCCAAACCACAACTGAGGTACATGCCCTTGGCCAGAATTGAATTTATGACTCACTGGTTTGAGGGCCAATGTCTTTGACTTACAAGGTCAAAGAAAGCCAGGAATAAAGATAGTAGTATTCGATAAATTGACATTCTAACCACTGAACAAAAGCATCCAGGGCGTGACCTCATTAAAAAATTTTTTTTGTTTTATTTATTAATTTTAGAGAGAGGAAGGGAGAGGGAGATAGAGATAGAAACATCAATAAGAGACATTGATTGGCTGCCTCTTGCATGCCCCCCACTGGGGATCGGGCCCACAACCGGGGCATGTGCCCTGACCGGGAATCAAACCTGTGACCTCTTGGTGCAGGGTCGACACTCAGCAGGCCGGGTTAGAGAGAGTGACCTCATTTGCTGTAGCTATTATATAAGATTGTTTCTGTACAAGAGGAGAACAAAATGACACTATGAGCATCAGACCAGCCTGTAATAATCTTGACGTCTAGCTGCAAACATCAAATCTCTTCTGGAAGTCAGGAGTTACTTTTTCCTTTCTCATTACCCTACCATTTCCTAGGGTATATACGTTTATCGAATACTACTATCTTTATTCCTGGCTTTCTTTGACTTTGTAAGTCCACTGCTTTTTCTAGATCATTTTTATCACTCATTACTTATTAGTGTGTGTGTGTGTGTGTGTGTGTGTATGCGCGTGCGCGTGTGCGTTGGGTGTTTTCTATTACACTACCTTCAACTGTTTAAAAACTTCCTTAGATCTTTTTTCTGAAGAGAAAAAATAAATTCCTGTTCAAATGAATGTTTGAAAGTGTAAAACTAGTCCTACTGTTTATTTATTGTCAACCACTCCAAAAGCAAACTCATTTTAGGTGGGTATTCAACAGCATGTACCAGCACAGGGCAGGACCAGGCTATATTGCGATCAATACATTCTGTTAACAAGGGCAATTTTCTCAAACGTCTTCCCCTCACTGGGACCCTCAATATGAAGTATGTTTTACTTGGTAAAAAGTGCACCACAAAATACACACCATGCATACACCTTACTAAACTCAAAATTCTATAAAACAGTGCTTATTCTTAGTCATTGTGATATACTCCGATATTTTCTATTTTATTTCATTTAAAAAATTAAATATTGACATTCTAAATTGATTTCATGACCTCCTAATAGAACTCAATTTGCAGTTGAAAAACTGCCTTGATGCTAGAAGTTACTTTGCACAAAATGAAATATCTATAATACTTCTTTGCTTTGATATTGATATTGATATTGATATTGATGTTGCTGCTGTTTTTTAAACAACAGGTGTTTTGTAACAAGCATTTAAATATTGTTCCTGCCTAAAGTGATGGGAATCAGGTTGAATGGCATCGAACACAACAAATGATGTGTGGAGCAGAATCTTGGTCCTGTCTCTCGGTACCATTCTGGCTACTCTCGTGCAGAGATGGCCTGTGTCGGGAGCGTGTCTCCAGGCCTGTTATCAGCAGAGAAGAACCCATTCAGCACTTGGCAGGAAGAATGGCCTCTCTTCCTCCTTACCAACAGCCCGGCTGGAGGGTGTGTGGAGGATGACCTTGGAGACCTATCAAACCAGCCTCTTTTCTTGCTGACTTCCCATTTGCACCCCCATCGCTGTCAACATCATTCTTCATTGCTCCCTGGCTTTTTCATTTGCCATAGAGAAGAAAGGACATTTACCTAGACAGAGTAAATGAGATTCTGAATGGAAATGTTAAACTCACCACTGCCCAGATGGTGCGGCTCAGTGGTTGGGCATCGACCCTGCACAAAGAAGTCGCCAGTTTGATTCCCGGTCAGGGCACATGCCCAGGTTGTGGGCCCATCCCCAGTGGGGGGCGTGCAGGAGGCGGCCAATCGATATTCTCTGTCATCAATGTTTCTCTCTCTCTCCCCCTCTCCCTTCCTCTCTCTCTAAAAATTAATAAAGGAAAAACTTTTTTTAAAAAATAAAATGACCTCACTATCAAAAGCAGACATAAAGTTGACTTTGAACATCAAGAGCTGAGAGATCGGGACATTTATTCATCAACAACAGATTAGAGACTGAAGGAGAACAGCGTAGCAGGACTGGCTGAACACGTCGGGATGGACAACCTGGGTGGGGGAGGGGGGTAACAAAGGAGCAGCTAGTACTACGTTGGAGGTTGGTGGAGCCCGCGGCGGGAAGGACCTGAGCAGAGAGCACCTTGGCGGAGCGGAGCAAGCATCAGCGCTGCCAGCCCTGCCGAGGCGGGCACTGTCCTTCACGGGCACACTGCCGAGCCAGGACCCTCCACCGCACACTGCCGTTCACTCGAGGAAAGCAGTTAGTCCGCGGATAACTAAATGTTCTGACGAAGCCCGGTTCTTTTAGCTGCTATAAAAACCAAGGGCTCCTTAGAAGGGAAGGAATTCTGACACTTGCTACCACCTGGATGAACACTGAAGACATCCTGCTAAGTGGAAGCAGCCTGAGCCCAATGCGCGAATATTTCTGATGCAGTGATAGGAGGTGCCGAGAGCAAACGCATGGAGACAGGGGGTAGAATGGTAGTTACAGGGGTCAGGAAGAAGAGGGGGATTGGGAGTTAGTGCTTAATGGGTACAAAGTTTCAGCTGGAAAAGATGGAAACAAGTCTGAGATGCAGTGACGGCTGCAAAACAATGTGAATGCATTGAATGCCTCCGAACTGTACATTTAACAACGGCTAATGTGGCTCAGTGGTTGAGCACTGACCCATGCACCAAGAGGTCACCGGTTTGATTCCTGGTCAGGGCACATGCCCAGGTTGTGGGCCCGATCCCCAGTGGGGGGCGTGGAGGATGCGACCAATCGATGTTCTCTCTCATCGATGTTTCTCTCTCTCTCTCTTCCTCTCTCTGGAAAATCAATAAAGAAAAAAAATTTTTTTTAATGGCTAAAGTGGGGAGGCTACTGGTCAAGACGGCAGAGTAAGTAAGCACTGTGCTCACCTTTGTTCATGACCACATCAAAATTACAACCAAACTACCGAACAACCATCATTCAGAACCACCTGAAGAAGTTCTACAGCAAAGGCTATAAAGAAGAAGCCACATTAACACTGATAGGAGGGGTGGACACTCAGAACAGGATGGTTGCAAACCCACAGGTGGCAGTTAAAAATCAGGAGGGATACCTTAGCTGCAGAGGTCCTCCCTGAGAAGCAAGGGGTCCCAGCCCCACCCCAGGCTGCACAGCGCAGGGTCGCAGTGCCAGGAAGAGAAGGCCCCATAACTTCTAGCTGTGGAAACCAGCAGAGACTGTGGCTGAGTGAGACAGAGGCTGCGGGAGTCCCAGGAATTTCTCTTAAAGGGCCCACGTGGACTTATTCGCACATGGACTCACCCACTCTGAAGTCCAGCACTAGAGCAGCAACTCAACAGGTGTCAGGGACATGCAGGGAGGCACTGAATTATCTGGCTTAAGAACAAGGGCTGGAAGGGCAGCTTTCTCTCAGACCAAGTGCTGGCAGAAGCCACTGTTCCTTGGCTGAGCCCTCCCTCTGCAGACACCATACCTGAATCCCATCAAGCTGGTTAGCACTGTCCACCCTGCCTGCCCTGGGGATTCCCCGAGACCTCACCCAACCCAAATTACCAGCGCTCCCCAACCCCTTCCAGTGGCTTTTCCATACAAATGGCCTTGTCTTGTTTCATGCTTTGAACTTTTCTAAACACTCTCAAAGGCTCACAAACTACAAACAAGCATCATCTTGTCTCTAGAGTGTCCTGTACCTGTTGCTAAGCAGCCCCAAGTTAACAACTAGCGGCAGCCCATCAGCAGGCAGCTTAGCTTCTCCCAGGTACGTGCAAGCCCAGCACAAGCAGCAACCATCTGAAGGTTGCTTTGTGGCTCATGCCAAGTAGCTGTCGGCAAGGCACAAGCAGTGGCTGGTTCTGGCCTGCATGAGAGCCCGTCCCAAGAGGCTTTAGAACCAACACGCCCACTGGCCAGCTTCAGACCACACCAGAGCACCACTCAACCACCCCCACAAATGCTACACCCAAAAGGAAGAATTGGCACCAGAGCCCCACTCACGTGAATCCTGCTCCACAGGCGTAGGCCCCGCATAGCAGCTCCTCCACGATCGTCACAGGCCGTTCTCACAACTAATCAGAATGAGGATCCATCCCACTCACTGACATGCCAACAGCGATCAGGGCTCAACTACAACAGGAGGGCACACACCACAACACAAAGGACACACCTAGAGCACCCAGTCGGGTGACCAGAAAGACTGCACCACTGGACCTCATAGGACACCTAGTACTTAAGGTCACTTTACCAAGATCAGGAGACCTAACCGCTCTTCCTAATACATAGAAACAAACATGGGAGGTAGCCAAAATGAGCAGACAAAGAAACATGTCACAAATAAATAACAGGAAAAATCTCCAGGAAAAAACTAAATAAAACGAAGACAAGCAATCTGCCAAATGCAGAGATCAAAGCACTGGTTATGAGGATGCTCAATGATCTCAGCAAGAACTTCAACAAGAAGATAAAAATGGAGATAGAAAACATAAAAAAGAACAAGTCAGAAATGAAGAATACAATATCTGAAATAAGAATACATTACAGGAAATCAACAGTACAGTAGATGAAGCAGATGATGAAAACAGCAATTTGGAAGATAAAGAAGCAGAAAACACCCATTCAGAAGAGCAAAAAGAAAAAAGAACCCCAAAGATAAGGATAGTTTAAGGGGCCTTTGGGGCAATGTCAAATATACCAATATTTGCATCATAGGGGTACCAGAAAGAGAAGAGAGAGAGCAAAAAATTGAAACACTATTTGAATAAATAATTATGGAAAACTGTCTTAACCCTGCAAAGGAAACAGACATACAAGCTTAGGAAATACAGAGAGTAGCAAACAAGATGAACCCAAACAGGCCCACACCCAGACATGTCATAATTAAAATGCCAAAGGGTAAGCAAGAGAAAAGCAGTTAGTGACTTACGCAAGAGCTCCCATAAGATTGTCAGCTGATTTCTCAACAGAAACTTTGCAGGCCAGAAGGGATTCATTGGCATGAAATATTCAAAGTGATGCAAAGCAAATACCTACAATCAAAATTACTCTACCCAGCAAAGCTATCATTTGGCATCAAAGGAGAGATAAAGAGCTTCCCAGACAAGAAAAGCTAAAGGAGTGCATCATCACCAAACCAGTATTATTAAAAATATTAAGGGATTTCTTTAAAAAGAAAAGATAAAAATATGAATAATAAATTGACAATAATTACTTTAAATGTAAGTACATTGAATGCTCCAATCAAATAGTATAGGGTGACTGAATGGATAAGAAAATAGGACACTTTCATATACTGTCTACAAGAGACTCCCTTAAGATCAAAAGACACACACAAACTAGAAGTAAAGGGATGAAGAAAGATATTTCATGAAAATAAAAACAAACAAACAAAAAAGCTGGGGTAGCAATACTTACACCAGACAAAATAGACTTTAAAACAAAGGCTATATGTAACAAGAGACAAAGAAGGACCCAGCAATTCCATTTCCATGTGTTTGTCTGAAGAAACCCCAACACTACTTTGAAAAGACATATTTATTCATATGTTCATTGCAACATGATTTACAGTAGCCAAGATATGAAAGCAACCTAAGTGTCCATCAATAGACAAATGGATAAAAAAGAGGTGGGAGATATTTTTATAGAGAGAGAATATTACTTGGCCATCAAAAAGCATGAAATCTTACCACTTGTGACAACATGGATAGACCTAGAGGTTATGATGGTAAGTGAAGTGAGTCAGACAAGACAAATGCCATATGACTACACTTACAGGTGAAATCTGAGAAACAAAATAAACAAACAAAACAGAAACAAACTCATAGATACAGAGAACATTTTTATGGTTGCCAGATTGGGGAGGAGATTGGTATAGGATTAAAAAGCAAAAAAATGCCCTGACCACTTTGGCTCAGCGGTTAGAGCGTCGGCCTGCGGTCTGGAGAGACCCGGTTCGGTTCCCGCTAAGGGCACGTACTTCGGTTGCAGTTTGTCCCCGGGCCTGGTTGGTCGTGCGGGTGGCAGCCACTCAATGTGTCCCTTTCACGTTGATGTTTCTCTCTCTCCCCCTTCCTCTCTCTCCCTCCCACTCTATCTGTACAAAAAATGGAAAAATATCCTCGGGTGAGGATTAAAAAAAAAAAAAAAAAAGCAAAAAAATATTTGTTGAATGAATTAATAAGGAGACAGAAGATAAGTAAATCAAATATAAAGTAGGAAGGGATAGAACTGGGGAGAAAGAGTGTGCAGTTTGAATTCAGAGTCAAGGAAGATTTAAGTAAATGTGTTCGTGTGTGTGCATGTGTGTGTGGAGGAGGCAGGGAAAACCAGAGAATGTTCCAAGTAATTACATTTCAAAAATATGTACTGGAGAGGTACATATTATACCTAAAGCACATTCGTCTGTGATGTTTTGCGCATTTTATTTACAAAATTATATTTTAAATGTGAATAAGTCTTTCCGTGATGACACATAAATCAAACATTCTTCTTTCGGTCTGCATTCCTGTTGAGATCCAACGGAACATAGTTGTTTAAAAATAGTTTCCAAACTTTTGATTTTTGTAAAATTATGATATGAGACATAATGTAACCCATGTGAAGCACTGAATGGAATTCACAAGGCTTGAGTTGGCCCTGGCTGGTGTGGCCCTGTGGTTGGAGCATTGGTCCACGCACCGAAGGGGCTTGGGTTCGATTCCCGATCAAGGGCACCTACCTGGGTTGCAGGTTCAATCCCCAAGCCTGCTCAGTGTGCATTTGGGAGGCAACCAATCGATGTGTCTCTCTCACATCGATGTTTCTCTTTCTTTCTCCCCCTCCCTCCCTTCCACTCTCTCTAAATCAATGAAAAAAATATTTTCGGATGAGGATTAACAAAAAATCGGCTTGAATTCAAGTGCTGCATTTGTGTGGCCTTGAATTAATCATTCTGTCACCAGGTTCCCTCATGTCATCTACAATATACTGGTCTGAGCTAGATGACTTTCTGGTTCCATCAGCCTGTGATTCCAAAGCACAGAATACTCATATATATATACATACACACACACACACACACACACACACACATATGTATATATATACATATATACATATATAAAATACTCCTTCTTTCTTCTAACTTTTTTTTTTTAATCCTCACCCAAGGACATTTTTCCATTTTTGTTCAGATAGAGTGGGAGGGAGAGAGAGGAAGAGAGAGAGAGAGAGAAACATGGACACATCAAGTGGTTGCCTCCCACAACCTTAACCAGGACCAGGGACAAACTGCAACCAAGGTACATGCCCTTAGCGGAAACCGAACCCAGGACTCTCTGGACCACAGGCCAACGCTCTAACTGCTGAACCAAACAGACAGGGCGTCTTTCTTCTAACTTTTTATCGTAGAAAGCTTCAAATATGTATAAAGTAGAGAGGATAGTAAAAAAAAAAAAAAAAAAAAGTAGCCATCACCAGCCCTGGGCAGTGGGCTGAGCCTCTACACCCACGTACACTGGTGGCTAATTTGAAGCAAATCCCTAGACATCGTTTTGTTTCATCCGGTTTTTCCTTACTGGGTGTCCTCAGTTTTGGATGAATATTGATTTTAACGCTTGAGATTTCCACATTCCATCAAAATAAGCATGACACCCACGGTTACCAGGGCAACGCAGCAGGTACGATCAACACAACTGCGGTTTCTAATTCCAAGGGTCATGCAGAGGCTCTGCTCCCCTCCTTGGCGATTTTGAAAACGTCAGTTTACATTCCAATCACTCTGAACTTGGACTATTTTATCTGATCTCCAAGTTGTTGGGAGCGGTCTGGAGTTGTAGGAGCCTGGGCCCCGCATGTCCTGGGGGTCGCCCAGGTTGGCGCCCACGCGAGGCCCCTGCCCCGGGCGCTGCGGCGCTCACTGCTTGCCTCTGGGCTGCTCGTTTGGCTTGTTTCCGTCTATAAAATAAGCAAAATGAACCTTGCCTACATCCAGTCTCTCTCTTGAGACTCAGCCGTTGTCAAAGACACGAGCCGCAGCACCTGCGGAGGGTGGAGGGGTCCCGCTGGCCTAGCCAGGCCACCCTGCCCCCAGCCAACCTGCCGGCTGGCCCAGGACCCGGAGAGGCCGGCGAAGGGGCGAAGAACAGCAGGTGTATTCACAGTGAAAAGGACTTACTGCTTCAAAACTGAGTTTGCGGGTGGTTCGTTACCCCCACGTACTGATACAAAGACAGTGGGTCATCTCTAATCCTAATGTTCTTCCAACAAAACCAACATTTATTTTATTCTTTTTATTTATTTATTTACTTACTTACTTATTTATTTTTATCCTCACCCGAGGACATTTTTCCATTTTTTTGTTCAGATGGGGTTGGGGGGGAGAGAAACATCGATGTGAAAGGGACACATCGAGTGGCTGCCACCTGCACGACCCAACCAGGACCGGGGACAAACTGCAACCCAGGTACGTGCCCTTAGCGGGAACCGAACCCGGGTCTCTCCGGACCACAGGCCGACGCTCCAACCGCTGAGCCAAACAGGCCAGGGCTTATTTTTATTTTTTTAAAAACCACTACGCTGTATACCTGAAACTAATACAAAATAATATCGAATGTAAACTGTAATAGGGAAAAAAAGAAAGTTCAGCCAATGTCCAAGCCCGAATGAACCAGAAGCTCACAACCGGGGTGCAGAAGAGCACTGGGGGCCAGAGGCACCCCCCAAACCAACATTTAATACACATGACAAAGTCCCTTGTATGTGTTTCTGCAGTTTACTTTTACCCAGGTGGGGGAGGGGGAGGAGGAGGAGGGAGAGGAAGGAGCCGGGTGGAGGAGGGGGAGGAGGAGGAGGCAGAGGGAGAGGAAGGAGCCGGGTGGGGGAGGGGGAGGAGGAGGAGGCTGAGGGAGAGGAAGGAGCCGGTGGGGGAGGGGGAGGAGGAGGAGGCTGAGGGAGAGGAAGGAGCCGGTGGGGGAGGGGGAGGAGGAGGAGGCTGAGGGAGAGGAAGGAGCTGGTGGGGGAGGGGGAGGAGGAGGAGGCTGAGGGAGAGGAAGGAGCCGGTGGGGGAGGGGGAGGAGGAGGAGGCTGAGGGAGAGGAAGGAACCGGGTGGGGGAGGGGGGAGGAGGAGGAGGTTGAGGGAGGGAAAGGAGGGGGGGAGGGGTGGAGGGGGGTGGAGGGGGGGGAGGCCCAGGGCGCAGCAGGGTGTTGGAGCGGGCAGCTGGGCAGGTGCCCGCAGGGTGCTCTTCTCCCGCAGGGCAGCAGCCGCAGCCCCGGCCCAGGGCTCAGGGCAGGTGGACTGGAGTCCTGGGACAGCCACTTGCTGGCTGTGTGACCTTTGGCAACTCTTTTGACCTCAGCCCTCACCCATTTGAAAACAGATGGCTGTACTAACAGCTCTAATAGCTCACAGAGAGACGGTATGAACACACCTTGATGAGAAAGACAGTCTCTCACACACACACACACACACACACGCGCGTGCACACGCACACACGCACGCGCGCACACACACGCACACATGCACACACACACGCACACATGCACACACGCACACACGCACACACGCACGCACGCCTGCGATGCGGTGGTGACTGACCTCAGTCCCAGCTGACCGCGCCCTGGGGGCTCCCGGCTGTTCACAACGGCTGAGAAAACTTAAGACAATTGGTTAGTAAAAAAAAAAAAATCGGCGTTTGGTCTACAAGTTGTGAAATACTTTATTTGGGCTCCATTTTGTGACATGAACAAACAAATCCCAGTTTGGTTCCGGTCATAACGTGATGCAAGCTTCGCTCCCGCCCCTCCCCCACCACCACCACCAATGCAGACGCTAAGCAACCTGTGGGCGCAGCCTGGCCTTCGCTGGCCTGCTCCCCAACCCTGGCAGCCCCATCACCCCTGAGGAGCCAGCCCTCTAAGGGCCTTGCACTGCCCTCCGGGGACCGCGGGCAGGGCACGGGTCCTAGGCCTGGAGGTTGGCTGCAGCAATACGACTCTCCCTACAGCTCGCTCTCCTACTGTGCGTTGTGCCAGGAGGATAAGGGCAGTCAGTCAGCGAACAGGACGATTTTCCACTCCTCTGGACAAAACCTTACTTCCTTTGACCTGTCAGACAGAGGCGGTCCTGGGCTCGGCTGGGACAGCCCCCCGTTCCCCTAGAGTCGTCTACCTGGTATGACTATAGATGTTCTCATCTGTCACAAGAAAAGGGGAGGGGAAAGCAGGGAAGGGCACTGATGTATCGCTAGACAGGCGCCAGCTCCCTGAGAAGAGGGATGTTCCCCGTGGGGTCCCTGGCACCTGAAACCGCGCCCGGCGGCGTGTCTGTGGACACGTGGACACGGGAAGGAGCGTCTACGCGGGGCTGTGTCCGTTGCCCACCTCTTCTCCTTGAACCCTCCGTACACAAGTGTCTCACTTCCCCGATGAAGTGACCGAAGCCCCGAGGGGTGAGTTTCTCAAGGGCCACAATGAAGAAGTGGGAATAAGTTCCCCAAAAGAATGGAGGGCAGGCCGGCCTGAGTCACCCACCCCTCAGTCTAAGAAGGCAGCTTCACTCAGGCGGCCCGGGCACCTTGGCAAAAACAGAGCACGAAATTCAGAGAGCAGATCCCCTCCGCCAGGGAGCTCTGGGGACTCCTTGGGTCTGCTGTTTCTGCTTGCTCTGAAGCTGGCGGGTGGACGCTGAGGTTCACGGCTTGCAGGCGTCCTTGGAAGGCGCCAGGAGCCGAACTCCCAGCAACGAAGCACCGGAGGAACCTCAGTCCAGACGGGGCCCTGCAGATGACAGTGGTCATGACACTGCGGCCCGCACGGGACCATAGCCAGTGCGTGCGGGAGAAGAAACGTAGCTGCTGTTTCCTGCGGGTCTCACCTCTGTCGAAAACATCACTGTCTCAGCTGCCTGCCAGAGATGTCCAATATAATGTCATTTTTCAGGTGTTTATTTTGTATTTGGAGGGAGACAATATCATGCTTAGGTCAGGCAGGTTAACCTCTCCGCCTCTCTGCCCCCCTCCCATTAACAGGTGATGAGCGTGTACTCTTTTTTTTAATTTTTTTTTATTGACTTTAGAGAGGGAAAGAGAGAGATGGAAACATCGATGGGAGAGAACATCGACTGGCCGCCTCCTATATGCCCCCCACCGAGGATCGGGCCCACAACCTGGGCATGTGCCCTGACCAGGAATCGAACTGACGACCTCTTGTTGCAGGGTCGACGCTCAGCTGCTGAGCTACACCGCCGGGCTGTATTCTCAGGTGTTAAGTTTAATTTACAGACACATTCACCATGACATAGGAAGCATAAAATCGTGAAAATTCCAGCCTCGGAAGCTTAGGCAGTTATTAGCTGTATGGCTTATCGAAAAGGAGATAGAAACTGTGGGTTCAAGAAGTAGATAATGACCCTATCTTCTGTGTCCCACAGTCTGGCTTTATGGCCCTGGGGGATGGCGCACACTGTCGTCGTTATCACCGGCACTGGTGAGCACTTTATGATGCCTCGATTAAGCCAAGGCACCGTGCTAGGTACCGGGGAGGACTTGACCTTTTTGGACGATAGTGGCTGCTCCCTATCTCTAAGGAGTGTCCCAGCTTCATTCCTGGGGCAGAGGTAAGATGAGAGGTTTGGGCACGGTTTGGGAAGGAGGGGTAGCCCGAAAGGCTCCGGGAGGGAGTGTTGACTTCCAAAGTCCTTCCACTGATAACCGGTGTGACTCCAGCCGCCGGGCGGGACCGGAAACAGAGGAGTCAGAGCAGTGAGGCCCGAGGATGGAGGCGGGATTCGGTCCTGAACAATGTCTCTGATGAACCTCCTGTGGCGGGACCGGGGCAGGACAAGGAGACCGAGGAGGAAGGCGCAGCCGCCCAGGAAAGATGCTGCCAACCAGCACGTCTCCATAATAACTGGAGTCCGCTGATGGGTAAATGGAAAGTCCGTTACATAATTCTTCCTACGTGGCGGGTGTCTTATACCGTCCCTAATGAGTACTCGGGAAAGAAAGATGAGAATGAACGTCCCAGAAGAGGGTGAAGGGATGGGTAACGACAGGGTTCTAAACGTGCAAGAGGGCGACAGCAACTGGTGGACAGTCCCAGAGGGGTGCAGAAACGGAAACAAGAGCACCGGTGAGGGGACTCATCTTCCGACAAGAAAGTAATGAAAATGGGTGAAAATAAGGATGGTGTTTGAGTTGAAGAGGAAGTGTTGCTTTAAAAGTCACAGTTTCGCCCTGGCCGGTTTGGCTCAGCGGTTAGAGCGTCAACCTGCGGTCCAGAGAGACCCGGGTTCGGTTCCCGCTAAGGGCATGTACCTCGGTTGCAGTTTGTCCCCGGCCCTGGTTGGTCGTGCGGGTGGCAGCCACTCGATGTGTCCCTTCATGTCGATGTTTCTCTCTCTCTCTCTTCCTCTCTCTCCCTCCCACTCTGTCTGTGCAAAAAATGGAAAAATGTCCTCGGATGAGGGTTAAAAACTAAATAAATAAAAGTCACAGTTTCAAAGACGGACGGAGGAACTTGGGTCTCCATTTCCACAAAGCAGGAGGGAAGATGCTGAGATGCAGAGGAATGGGGAGAAGGAGGGAGGGCCGGAGGGAGGTGGAGGGCTTGGAGAACAGCTGTGGGGTGCAATAGGGAATGGGGAGTAAGGGTGGGAGACACTGAGGTGTAGGGGGCCCTTCCGGCGGATGTCAGCATGCATGTTTAATGGGCTCACACTTTGAGAACTCCGGCTGTAAACCCTGCATAAGCCAGCAAGCCAGAATGACAAGGGTTCTCTTCCAACCTCACCACCTTCTGGAATCTCCAAGTTGGCTGTGGCTCTCTCAAGAACAGAAGTTCTCTAGGGCCAGTAGCAACTGTCTGGACCCCGCACAAAGAGAAAATCCAGTGGGAAGCTGAACAGAGGGCGTCTAGGTGGCCCCAATAAATATACCAATAAGTGCGTACACCTCACTCACTCTATAATTCTAGGGCCAGTGTACGTCCTTGGACAGGACCACCAGCATCACCGGGAAGCTTGTTAGAAATGCAAAACCTCAAACTCCAACCCAGAACTTCGCATCCGAATCTGCGTTTTAACAAGATCACAGGCGACTAACTTGCACATGAATGGTTGGTCTGCAACTTCACCGGAAGCTTTGCTATACACGTAGGTAATCACACTAGTGAGAATCTCAATCAAAACTATTGGGCTCACCCGGCCGGTGTGGCTCAGTGTTGAGTGTCGACCCTGCACCAAGAGGTCGCCGGTTCGATTCCCAGTCAGGACACATGCCCAGGTTGTGAGCCCAATCTCCAGTGGGGGGCATGCAGGAGGCGGCCAGTTGATGTTCTCTCTCATCAGTGTTTCTATCTCTCTCTCCCTCTCCCTTCCTCTCTCTCTAAAAGATCAATAAGAAAAAATAATAATAAAATAAATAAATAAGTAAACAAAAAAACGACTGGGCTCTATCATGTGCCACGCGCTGGGCTGGGTCCCTGGAAGACCACCGAGCTCCGCCAGCAGGCAGCCTCTGCCTCCGGGTGAATCACCACGGGGGTTGCTAGGAGGAGTGTTTTTGTCATTGCAGCTCAGTCTCTAGTCTGTGAAAGGGAAGCGGCTGAGTTGCGGTGATCGGAGCTGGCCTTTTACTGTCAGGCCCACCACAGTCCCCGTTCAGCGTGAGTGTCCACGCTCCCCACGACTGGCCGGGGAAGGGCCACCCAGGGCAGATGCAAAGTAAGCACGTAGCCTACCAGCGGCCTACAGCGAGGTCCGCCTTTTGGGTGCTACTGTTTTCATGGCCTCAGAATTTGGTCTCACCCACGATGTCTGCTCTCTCTGCTCAGTCTTTTTGCAACTTGAAATCAGTCCTGAAGGTCAGTGTGAGTGTCTTTGGGCAGTGGGACGACACGAGCCCTCCCGTCTTCCCCAGCACTGCCTTTTCCTTCTATTAAGACAAGCAGAGCGCGGGCTTGAATTCGAATTCCGCCCTGACACTTTCCAGCTGCTTGGTCCTGGGCCAGCTCCCTCCCCGTCTGCCTCAGCTTCCTCCCTTATGGAAGAGAAGGAGTTACTCTTTCCACCCCAGACGGACGCTCTCGAAGTAAACTGAGCTAATGATGCACAGGAGCGAAGCCATGCCTAGCCTGTAACAAGCTTATACTAAATATCAACTATATCATGTGATTTTAGTAAAATGCATTCTCGAAAATGAACAACGTTTCAGAGGGTACCCCTTCTCGGAGGAGCCCTGACCCCACTCTGATTCCCTGCTCCCCGGGGTACTCTCCTGGCTTCTCCTACGTCGTGGCCCCGGTCGGCTTGTGACTCTCCGCTCCCGAGACCATCGAAATAGGAACAGGGACTGTAACATAGGAGCTAAGAGCACACACCTTTCTCTTTGTGGAAACCGGCAGTGTGGGTTTTAATCCCAGCTCTTGCTACGAATTGTAACATCTTGGGCAATTTGCTTCACCTCTCTGTGCCTCAGTTTACTCTCCAATAAAATGCAGAGTAATAATAGAACATACTTCATATAGCTGACATGAGAATTAAATGTATTCTTTGGCATTGAATAAATACTAGATGTGTTTCTTATTATTAATATTATTAGTATCTATTTTTGTTTTCTTTTTCTTTTTTTGTTTTATCCTCACCCGAGGGCATTTTTGCATGTATCTTCAGATAGAGTGGGAGGGAGAGAGGGAGGAAGAGAGAGAGAGAAACGTCGATGTGGGAAAGTCAGGGTGGGGCCGGGGACAAACTGCAATCGAGGTACATGTCCTTAGCGAGAACCGAACCCCGGACTCTCTGGTCTGTGGGCCAATGCTCTAACTGCTGAGCCAAACCGGCCAGGGCTATTTTTGTTTTCTTATCAATTCTGTTCATTTAACATGTCCCCAGTGCCTAGCCCAGTGTCTGATACAGAATAGCTCAATAAATACACTAAAAGAACAAATGTATGAAAGCCAAAATTGACCCCCACAAAAGACATAATAAGTGCTTTAAGCTAGTTGCTTTTTATTATTATTTTTCAAATGTTGCTTATTCTCTTATTTTTGTTATTATTTTCTAATATGCTTATAAATTGTTTTAAACTTATCTTTATTGTTGAATGTATTATAGATGTCCCTCCTTTTTCCCCCCTTGACCCCCTCCTCCTCACTCCCGGCCCCCTCCTGCCTTCTCCACACTATTGTGTGTGTCCATTGGTTATGCATCTATGCATATAAGTTCTTTGGTTTATCCCTTCCCACCCCCTTCCCCCTTCCCTTTGAGGTTCCTGTCTAACAACCAATTTGTGTTTCTTAATCTCTTCACCTTTTTCACCCATCCCCCCAACCCTCCTCCAATCTGGTAACCAATAAAAAGCTCTCTGTATCTAGGAGTGTTTCTGTTCTGCTTGCTCATTTTGTTTGTAGGTTCAATTGTTGATATATATGTATTTATTGCCATTTTATTGTTCATATTTTTGTTGTTGTTCTTCTTCAAGAAGACCCATCCACATTTCAAATAACACTGGTTTAGTGGTGATGAATTCCTTTAGCTTTTTCTTGTCTGGGAAACTCTCTATATGGCCATCGATTCTAAATGACAGCTTTGCAGGATAGAGTAATCTTGGCTATAGGTCCTTGCTTTTCATCACTTTAAAATATTTCTTGCCACTCCCTTCTGGCCTGCAAAGTTTCTTTTGAGAAATTAGCTGACAGCCTTATGGGAACTCTCTTGTAGGTAACTAACTACTTTTCTCTTGTTGTTTCTAAGATTCTCTCTTTGTATTTAACCTTTTGCATTTTGATGATGATGTGTCTTGGTGTGGGCCTCTTGGGGTTCATCTTGTTTGAGACTCTCTGTGCTTCCAGGACTTGTCTGTCTATTTCCTTCACCAAGTTAGGGAAGTTTTCTGTCATTATTTTTTCAAATAGGTTTTCAATTTCTTGCTCTCTTTTTTCTCCTTCTGGCACCCCCATGCTGCAAATATTGGTACACTTGAAGTTATGTCTCAAAGACTCCTTACACTATGTTTTTATTATTATTATTATTATTTTATTTCATTTTATTTTATTTATTTATTTATTTATTTATTAATTTATTTATTTATTTATTTATTTTTGCTGTTCTGATTGGGTATGTTTTGCTTCCTTACATCCCAAATCGATGGTTTGCTTCTTGGCTTCACCTACTCCACTATTGATTCCCTGTAAATTATTCTTTATTTTAGTTAGTGCATCCTTCATTTATGACTGGTCCGTTTTTATGCTCTTGAGGTCCTCACTAAGTTCTTTGAACATCCTTATAAGCAGTATTTTGAACTCTGCATATCTAGATTGCTTATTTCCATTTTGTTTAGTTGTTTTCATGAAGTTTTGTTCTATTCTTTCATTTGGGACATGTTTCTAAGTCTTCTCCTTTTGGCTGCCTCCCTGTGTTTGTTTCTATACATTAGGTAGAGTTGCTATGTCTCCGAGGCTTCCTAGGGTGGCCTATTGTAGTAGGTGTCCTGTAGGGCCCAGTGGCACAGCTCCCTGGTCACCCCCGCTGAGCCCTCGAGGTGCATCTCCTAGTGTGGACTTTCCCCCTTTCAGCTGTAACTGAGTCTGGATTGTTGTTGGCACATCAGTGGGAGGGATTTACTCAGGCTGACCAGCTACAAGGACTGGCTGCGCCCACTGACCACTGACCTCTGACCACCTTGGAGGATCAGCTGTGCAGGGCCCACCACACGGAGCAAGACTTACTTCATCAGGGCTCTGGTACCCACCGAGTCCACTCACTGAGTGTGTCACTTGTGGAGGTGGTTGGGTGGTGGTGCTTTGACATGGTCTGAAGTTGTCCCCTGGGTGTGCTGGCTCTGGGGCAAGGTCAGCCACTGCAGGACCACCCGGCATAAGCTACAGAGTGATCTGCCAATGGTGCTTCTTGTGCTGGGCTTGGAGGTGCCCAGGCAAAGCCAAGCTGTGAACCAGGGCTCACTGCTTCTGGTGCCAATCCTGGGGCCACTTAGCGAGAGGTACGGGGCTCGCTGAGACCAGATGCTGCTTGTTTGAGAGAATTGAGGAAAATCTGCTTATAAATTTTTTTAATAGCAAAAAATGACTGGGAAAAATTATTTAAAAAAATAATTGGGGAAATACTCGTGCAAAGGCATAGAACAAAAGAATAATCCATACTTTCATAAAGTCAGATTTATAAACATGAAACAAACACAGTGTTAAATGTCTCCGCCTTTGAAAACCATCACATGGCCCTGGCCTGTTTGGCTCAGTGGTTGGAGCGTCGGCCTGCGGTACAGAGAGACCCGGGTTCGGTTCCCGCTAAGGGCACGTACCTCAGTTGCAGTTTGTCCCCGGCCCTGGTTGGTCGTGCAGGTGGCAGCCACTCGATGTGTCCCTTCACGTCGATGTTTCTCTCTCTCTCTCTCTCTCTTCCTCTCTCTCCCTCCCACTCTATCTGTACAAAAAATGGAAAAATGTCCTCGGGCGAGGATTAAAAAAAAAAAGTTAAAAAAAAAAAAGAAAACCATCACATGAAGTTCTAAACGTAGTCTACTGTAGATCCCTTGAGTATATTTAATTTTTAAAAGAGGTTAAAGATATAAAAAAGAAGGAAACCTTACGCTTTGTGACAGTAGGAACAAACCTGGAGGGTGTCATGCTCAGTGAAATAAGCCAGTCAGAGAAAGACAAGTACCATATGGTTTCACTCATCTGTGGAATCTAATGAACAAACATAAACAAACAAACAAACTAGAGACAGACTCATAGAGACAGAGAATAGACACACATGTCAGAGGGAAGGGTGTTGTGGAGCGGGTGAAAGGTGAAGCGATTAAGCAAAGTTAAAAAAAACTCATAGACACAGACAACAGCAGGGTGATCACTAGAGGAAAAGGAGAGGGACGGAGGTAGAAGAAAGTAAAGGGGGGAGAAATGGTAACGGAAGGAGACTTGACCTTGGGTGATGAACACAGAATACAATATCTAGAGATATACTGTAGAATTGTGCACTTGAAACCTACTTAACCAATGTCATCCCAATAAAGTCAATAAACATTTTTTTATCCTCACCCGAGGAAATTTTTCCATTTTTTTTTTTTTGTTGTTCAGATAGAGCGGGAGGGAGAGAGAGGAGGAGAAAGAGAGAAAGAAACATCGATGTGAAAGGGACACACTGAGTGGCTGCCACCCGCACAACCAACCAGGGCCGGGGACAAACTGCAACCGAGGTACATGCCCTTAGCGGGAACCGAACCCGGGTCTCTCTGGACCGCAGGCCGACGCTCTAACCGCTGAGCCAAACTGACCAGGGCAATAAACATATTTTAAATAAATAAAAAATAAAAAGAGGGCAGGGAACCTCAGTCAATGTGCTCTACTTTATGGCGAGTGGGTGGGGACTGAGTTTCTGTCGAAAGTCAACTTTTCACTTGTTACCATAGCAACATGAAAGAACACTAACACGAATCGATATTTGGGCAGATCTCCCAGGACAGATCTATGCCAGGGCTCATGCCTCTGAAAGGTCAAACCTTGCCTTTTTGTACTGTGTTAGAAATGGCCACATAGTACCCATCTGAGTCATGGGGTAGGGCATGCTTGCTTTTGCCCATTCTGCTTTTTAGAGCAACTGCAAATACTGACTTTTAGGGGTTGAAGACCCCTAAAGAGCCCCAAATCCAAATCTCAACATAGACTGGCTACAAGGATGTCCAAAGAACTTAATGAGGACCTCAAGAGCATAAAAACAGACCAGTCAGAAATGAAGGAGGCACTAACTGAAATAGAGAATAATTTACAGGGAATCAATAGTGGAGCAGGTGAAGCCAAGAAGCAAACCATCGATTTGGGATGTAAGGAAGCAAAACATACCCAATCAGAACAGCAAAAAGAAAAAAAGAATCCAAAAATAATAATAATAATAATAAATAATAAGCATAGTGTAAGGAGCCTTTGGGACAACTTCAAGTGTACCAACATTTGCAGCATGGGGGTGCCAGAAGGAGAAGAGAGAGAGCAAGAAATTGAAAACCTATTTGAAAAACTAATGACAGAAAACTTCCCTATATAGAGTGGAGGGACTTATCCAGATTATTCAGCCTGTGGCTGAGAAAAGCCCATGTGAAGCCGACTACATCCAGGCAGCCCTCCCGCCATTGATCAAAGAGTGAGCACCAGTTTCGGGTTATCAAAGCACCACACTGTGGGAGTTAAGAATACAGTCTCTGGTACCAGACTCCTGGGTTCAAGTCCTACCTCCACTGCGGTGGCAGGTTAAAGATGGCCACACATTTTTTGACACTCTTCTCATGGAGAGATGAGGGCTATGCCCCGCCCCATGAATCTGACATGACTCTGTGACATCTCTGAGCCCCAAAATATAAAAGTGACCCTGTCCCCGTGTCTGGCCCAGGCCTTGGAAACCGGCAGCTCCTACTTCTTGTCTCTCAGAGCCTTGAACCACCATGTAAACCCAGCCGCACTGCCTCAGAGACCCCACGGAGAGCAGAGACGGGTGGGGAGAGGGCGCAGCTGAGCCTCACGGAGGCCTGGCAGGGAGGCCTGATGGACACACACGGTGGCCCCAGAGCAAACCGTCCCCATCATGCGGCTGGGTCGGAAGAATCACCCACAGTATCTCTACCCAGATTTCTGACATACAATCAAATGGTTATAAATGCAAAGTTTTAAGGTGGTTTGTGACACCTCGCTGCGTCACCAGAGCAACACTTACGGTGGTGGGCTTCCTCGTCCCTGGCACAGGGACTCGTACTGGATTGCTCTGCGGACTGAATGAGTTAGTACAGCGGAGCCCTTGGCCCGGCCGGCACAGCACGCTGCCGGGTCGGCGCTGTCAGGCTGCGTGGCCACTCCAGCGGGTGCTGAGCCGGAGAAGTCTGAGAGCAGGTCCCTGTCCTGGGATGCTCCAGGCCTTTGGGCCCCGCCTCTCCCAGGAAAGTGGCCTCAATGGATGACTCTTAAAATGACCCAGGCATGAAGCACTAACCATGCTTCAAACAGTAAAGCATGCACCCAGCCAAGTCTGTCTCCCCAGATCACACTTCAGCTGTGATCCCGGCTTCAGTTTTCACTTTTTTTTTTTTTTTTTATCCTCACCGGAGGACATTTTTGCATTTATCTTCAGATAGAGCAGGAGGGAGAGAGAAAGGAAGAGAGAGAGAGAAACATCGATGTGAGAGAGACACATAGACTGGTTGCCACTCAAACAACCCAAAACGGGGCCAGGGACAAACTGCATCGAGGTCCGTGCCCTTATCAGGAACTGAACCTGGGACTCCCCAGTCCGCGGGCCAATGCTTTAACCCCTGAGCCAAACTGGCCAGGGCTAGATCTGCATTTTATACAGATTACTAAGTCTCGCTAAATGCTTTTGATCTTTATGTTTTGATCGGAGACCTATAGTAGACAAAACATGTTGCATTCCTACCTAATACCTATAAACAAATTATAAAAGTTTCATCAAATGGCTCTTTTTCTTGTTACATGCCATACCCACTGACATTGTCTATTATTTCTTTCCCCTCTTTGGAAGGCACTTTATGAACTGTCCCATAATCTAGGCAAGTAGAGGTGGGGACCTGAACTTCGTGACACCTGAATAGGAATGTGTTGGGACCCCTCAATTTCTCCCTGATGTGATGAATGAATAAATAAATGATTTACTCCAAGACAAGCAGAAGAACCGATTCCTAGTTCTTCTGCTAAGAAGCATTTAACACATTTAAGCTCTGTCATGATTTCCCTTGTCTCTTCTTTTTTTAAACCTTTTTTTCTTTATTGTATTAGAGAGAGAGAGAGATGAAGGGAGAGGAAGAGAGAGAGAGAGAAACATCGATGAAAGAACATCAACTGGCCGCCTCCTGCATGCCCCTCACCGGGGATCGGGCCCACGACCTGGGCTGTTCCCTGACTGGGAATCACACCAGCGACTTCTTGGTGCAGGGTCGATGCTCAGCCACTGAGCCACACCAGCAGGGTTCCCTTGTCACAAGTACTGTTGAGGGCAAAGTTAGTCACACATTGGTGGATACACTGTGGGAGCTTTGAACACACACAGACCGCATTGCACTGCGCTGAACTGATGGTTCGTATCCATCGCCGGGCAAAGGAGCTGAGCAGGCGGAGTCAGTAGTAAGCTTCCCCTAAGTACTGACCACGCTTCCGCTGGTGACCGTCACCTGGAAAACATCTACTCCCGAGCTCTGTTGGCTCCGGAAGGGAGTGCCTACGTCACAGGGAGGACCCCTGGGCTTCCTGCGGCTTATTCCTCTGCCGTCGAACCTCCCAAAGTGTGAGGTCCAGGAAAACAGCCCCCGTGTGTGCGTTCGTCTCCCTGTCTTCCTGCAAGGTTCCCTCCTGTCCTTCTGTCCCTTTCCGAGCTGCCATCTGCTATCACTTCTGAGATCTTCGTCCTATAGGACCGGACCCGGAGGGGAGCTCAGTCTCACCACCTCCTCCTTGCTGTCTCCGAAAAGGACGGTTCTTGCTTTTTGGGTTGAAGGGCTTCGCTGCTAAACAGAGAGCAAGCAGCGAACCGTCAAGTGTGGCCATCACGAGGAGAGGCCAGAACCTCACATGTTTTCCGGTTCCTGGAGTGTCCCCGCTGCCCACAGAGGGTGGGTGTCACCACGCCTCCCCTTCACCACCATCCCCTCTCTCCAGACTGGGTGTCCCCCTTCCTGCTTGAAGGTCTGAGGACACAATGAATAGAGACAATAAGAGTCCGTCACCCTCCACACATCTGAAGTCTCAGAAGGGTGACTGTCTCTCGGTGCTTCTCCTTGTCCACCGAGCAGCAAGCGACCTTGAGCCTCTCCCTCGTTATTCACATCCCACATCTGAAAAACCCCAGGGGAACACTGACTGGGGCCCGTTCACTCAGAGACTAGATGGGCAACTCCGGAGGCTCGTCTAGAAAGTCTAGGACGTCAAGGCTGCGTATTGACCACTGTTATTCAGATGTTGCGGTGGTAACTTCCAGATGCAGAAAGAAGGGGTGCTGCCTTGTCCCAAGGTGGCGTCTCCCATGGTCACCTCTGCCCTTACATCCCTCGAACCTTTGTCTTCCTCCAAGGGACGCCCCCAGGCTCCCCGGCAAAGCTGGTGGTGGCACATTCAGCTCATTAGCACCTGCTTGGAGTTGGAAACAATCGCAAATTAATAACCTGCGGGGGGGGGGGGGGGCACAGCTGGGTTCTCTTTCCTTCCATCTGCTTTTCTGTAGCGCTGACTCTTTTTTTTTAATCCTCACCCGAGGACATTTTTCCATTTTTTGTCCAGGTAGAGTGGGAGGGAGAGAGAGGAACAGAGAGAGAGAGAAACATCCATGTGAAAGGGACACATCGAGTGGCTGCCACCCGCACAACCGACCAGGGCCGGGGACAAACTGCAACCGAGGCACGTGCCCCTAGCGGGAACCGAACCCGGGTCTCTCAGGACCGCAGGCCGACGCTCTAACCGCTGAGCCAAACAGGCCAGGGCTGTAGCGCTGACTCTTTTTAAAAAATCCTATATTATCTTGTAATAAGAAAAAAAATCACAATTGTTTGTTGTTCAAAAAGAAGTATGTGCCACTGTATCCAGATACTATATACATGGTGTCATTCCATTAAAAAGGTGATTTTTTTTTTTATTTCTGAAAAGCAAAATCTATTAGGAAGACCATACCCTGGGTTTTGGTGACAGTCTTGATTTAACATTTTATCTCCCCCTTATAATGCTGGAGCGACCTTGCATAACATACGTAGCCTCTCTGAGCCATTTCTTCACCTGCAGAGGAGAAACGACACCTTCCTCACAGAAGGGTGAGGGGCAGGTATGTGCTCAGTATGTTATGCATGCTCAACAAACATGTGCTGTTTTTCTTCTCGCCCCAAACCTGAGATCTCCAAAAGTATCACTGTAGAGCAACCGGTACACATGTCATAGGATCTTCAGAAGGAACCTCAGCATCTGCAGAAACTGACTTCTCTAGAATCTGGTCCTCAGCGTCCCTGGCCAAGGTCCCTGAGCCTTGGCTGAATGCAGCTCATCACTTCCCTGGGAGAGGTGGCCAACTCCACCATAGGACAGGACTCACCGTGATCGTGATAATGAGGCTCTTTACTTAGCTGAAACTCAACTCCCTGTAAAAGTCTACCTGTTGTTTTTTCATTCTAACCTCTAGATGCTCAACGGAGAGCTAGCAGGCTCCCTGTTCCACCCCAAAGTCCTTCGTAACACTAGGACCAAGCAGATCACTGCGTCACGTAGGGTTAGGTGGAGGCATGACAGAGACCTTCTTCGGTGACACATGATGTCACCAATAAGTAACTGAATCTGGCCCGTGGGCACTGACAACGTTTCCAGGAAAGTCCCAGCGCCCTGCGTCCTTCCGTCACACCAAGGCCGCCTCCAGGCTGCCCGCCAGTCTTTCCTCTGTGCCCCCTGCCAACCTGCCTCCCCCAGAAGGTGGGGGTTTTACTTCCTGTACTGCAGAGGTAGCTAAGCAAGATGATTGGGAAAAGAGTTTTATAGTTTTTTTGGGTTTTATTGTTGTTGTTAATCCTCACCCAAGGATATTTTTTTTAATTAATTTTTAGAGAGAGAGAGAGAGAGAGAAGGGGAGAGGAGAGAGACACATTGCTGGTTGCCTCCAGCACACGCCCAGACCAGGACCAGGGATTGAACCTACAACCCAGGAAATGCCCTTGGCCAGGAATCGAACCTGTGACCCTTCAATCCAAAGGCTGGTACTAACCGCTGAGCCAGGGCAAACACTGTTTTCTAATTCCACCGCCTCAGGTAGGGAAGGAGACAGACCTTAACACGTAGCTAGTATAGAAATACTCAGTCAGACCGCACAATGAATACCTGTTACGGATTTTATGGTTTAAAAAATTCCTATGAGCCTGAGCTCAGTGACACCCAACCAGACCGTCAGATTCTTAATTTTATATTGAAAACATCAAGCGCCTCTGGAGAGAGAACCCCGGCATTCCCGGCTGTCAGTGAAGAGAGACACGCACACTGTCCACACGAATGCTTGAGGACGGGCCGGCTGGGACCGGAGCCGGTGACAGTACTTTGTGAGGAGCTGGGAGCTTATTCCTGGTTGGGCGGGAGCCCCCAGATAAAGCTGCAGTAGTTCCAAGGGCTGTGGTTTCAGCCCCGCGTTCGATGGCAACAATGTGTCTTGTCTGCGCTGGTGGATTATTAACAGGAGTTATTGGTCTCCATGGCTAAATGATTGCTCTGAACACAGTCTCGTTTATGGGACTGCAAAAAAAATAAATAAATAAAGGAGGGCTGCAGGTCAGGGAGCGTGTACAAATAGCCGTCACCACAAGGCGCCGCGCCATCGGACAAGCCGGACCAGCTCCACCGATACAGCTCGCGGGCTGCTGGGCGTCTCGGCTCCAGAACCCGGATTGGACTGGGGACATTTTCCAGGACTCAGCCTGTCCCTGTGAAGAGACCCCGGACAGGAGGCAGTGAGGGACACTTTCCCAGCCCTGCACGGTCCTTCCGCAGCATGTGTACCGGGGGTTGTGCCAAGTGCCTGGGGGGCACCCTCATTCCCCTCATGGTGTTTGGCATCCTGGCGAACATCCTGTTATTCTTCCCCGGAGGAAAAGTGGTAGACAACAATGAATACCTTTCCAAAGAGGTCTGGTATTTCGGAGGAATACTGGGGAGCGGGCTCTTGGTGAGTAGAAACGCCTTGAAATCCCCCCGAAGGAGCTGCCCCCCTTCTTCTGAAGTCGGGCCTCACTGCCCCGGAGGACACTCGGCCACTCAGGGGAGCCGGGGGGTGGCTTGGTGGACAGTCAGTGCCTTGACCGTCCCTCTACATCCGGACCTGACAGTCTGGTGAAAAAGACTGGGGCCGGCGGCTCTCAGGGCCCAGGGAAGTTCCAGGAGACACACGGAAGGTCACAGAATTTCTGAATTCTAACCAGAGAGGGGCTGGGGGGAGGGGTGGTGGTGAAAACACCCTCCAGTAAACGGATGGACTGAAAACCACCGAGAGAAGCTGGTGTCAGTGGATTCTTCATCCACCCACAGCCAAGGCCTTCTTGTTCCTTGTTTCCAGGAGACACTAGGGGCCTCTGATGGAGAGAGAGACACTTTTATGACCATAGAGGATATACATTTCTTTCTTTTGCTAACCCACAATCTAAAAGGAAACTCGGGGTGTGAGATCTTAGAATCTTGCTCCATTGAAACTGCAGTCAGGCCAAATGGCGTCTAAATACTCCATAGCACCGGTCCCCGCCCCGCCCGCCTGCCATACCCTTTGGGCACCGAGTCCCCATCAGGGCTGTTGCCCCCCACACAGCCAGGCAGGCAGGCCCGGCTCTGAGCGCTTCTCTCGCCTCAGATGCTGCTCCCGGCGCTGGCGTTCCTGGGCCTGCGGAACAATGACTGCTGTGGGTGCTGCGGCAACGAGGGGTGCGGGAAGAGATTTGCGGTGAGTACCGGGGGCGGACCCCGAAATCAGTCCTGGGTACAGTGTCCCCTCGTGGTGGGCATCTCGAGCGCGGAGACAGGTAGCCAGCCCCAAGCAGGACTCTGGGGACGGCTGGTGCAGGGATATAGAGAATTTCCTGGGTGCAAAGTAACAACACAGGTATACGCCACCTCGGGTGTTACAAAGAAGCAGGGTGTCAGGACTGGGGGGCGGCGCGGAGGACACCAAGCCTGCAGGTGGGGAGGCGAGATGCTCCCTGGGCCTCTTCCTTCACACACCACACACCGTCCATTTCTCCCGGGTGGGGAGAGGGCTTGGGCATCAGCATTCCTCACGGGTGGGAAGAATTCGAGGACGTGGGGTGGTGGGGTCCCGTTTCCGCAGCTGGCCTGTCACTGCCCTGCTCTCTGGCCCCCGTGCTCACCTGTACACGAGGAAGTTGGACTAGATCCGATTCCCCGAGTCTGGGCAGCTCTGCCGGTGTCCAGGTGTGCTGTGGTTGGCAGGAGCATGGAAGACGACTTGCTTTTCAATTGTCCTTCTCCCTTTCGGGTGTATCACGAAAATAACCTTATTTTATAGAAAGAGATCTTTACTATTCCTAACCCATCATAATCCCCCTTCCTCACCAAAGGGGACCCAGCCCCCAGCTCCAGGATCGCAGCAACTTTAACAAAGAATTCAGTGATACTGGGTTACGTTGGCTAAAGACTCTGGTTTTCCATTCAGATGACGATATGAATGAATGAAAGAGAGGGCTGACTTAAAGAAAAGTACTAAGAGCGAGTACACTGACGTGGCAAAGACGAAGGTAGAGCTGGGGTGACGGCGGGGTGATGAGAAAGGTCAGCTCCTGCTCCAACCTGAACCCCAGTGATGAGCTACACACACTTACCTTAACTTCTCCAAGATCAGCTCTCTGCTCTGAGACAAAACTCGTCGTCATTCTTTCTCACCACTTGCTCATTTATTCAATCAAAAATATCGCCCTGGCCTCTTTGGTTCAGAGGTTGGAGTGGTGGCCCAGGGACCGAAGGGCAGGTCCAGGGCATGTGCCTCGGTTTCAGTTGGGTCCCCCACTTTGGTCGGGGTTGTGTGGGAGGCAGCCAGTCAATATGTCTCTCTCATGTCTCTCCTTCCCTCTCTCTCTTTTTGTCTCTCTCTCTCTCCCCCTCCCACTTGATCTGAAGATAAATGGGAAAAAAATATCCTCGGTTGAGGGTTTAAAATATATATAAATATATTAATGAGCACATTTGAAGGGCTGAGGCTGGTGTCCTGTTCACACCACATGGATTTCCACGTGAGATAAAAGATCACGCAAAAGAAATGTTCTTGCCTTCTTAACACCATCCCGAGTCCCAAATGAGCATCAATTATTATAATAACCTTTATAGTCAATTACAGGAGACAGGGGTGGTGAACAGACAATACATTATCCAGATGATGTATTATAGAATTGTACACCTGAAATTTGCATAATTTTATTAACCAATATCAACCCCAAAATTCAATAATAAGAAAAAATAATAAAACATTCATTTACAAAGAAATGTATACTTTACAAATTATTTTATATTATGTTATGTATTACATATAATATGATGTTTTTAAGTGATTAAGATAGGAAGAAATATGTAATTTATTTTCTGCTTGACATGTAATCCTGTTCTACGTGGAAGACTTTGAGGGAATAAGTCGAAGATGAGCATTTGGAAAAAAAAAAGTAACTGAGGAAATTCAGTGAAAAGGAAAAAGACTCGCTGTAGGACAGCCAGCTCATTCCCTGGTATTGGATAAAGGGAAGATTAGCCCTTAAAACAAGGGCTTTCCGCCCTGGCCGGTTTGGCTCAGCGGTTAGAGCGTCGGCCTGCGGTCCGGAGGGACCCGGGTTCGGTTCCCGCTAAGGGCACGTACTTCGGTTGCAGTTTGTCCCTGGCCCTGGTTGGTTGTGCGGGTGGCAGCCACTCGATGTGTCCCTTCACGTCGATGTTTCTCTCTCTCTCTCCCTTCCTCTCTCTCCTTCCCACTCTATCTGTACAAAAAATGGAAAAATATCCTCGGGTGAGGATAAAAAAAAACAAAACAAGGGCTTTCCCTTTGTTTATTTTTAATTTTTGGTTTATATACAACCACAGGGAAAAGGGAAATAACATTCCAAGTATTATGCCAAATTTGTTTTTTGATGAGATCTCAGTGAGGTCCGAGACCAAGGCGGAAACTTCCTGCTTGTACAGGTGCAGCTGGTTCCACAGGGTCGGGAACGTCTGTTCTGCCCAATCCGAGGGGTCGGCCTGAGCTCCCCTCAGCCCCTCAGCCCCTCAGTCCCTCAGCCGGTGGGATCTGCCCTTGGTGTGAGTTGAGGATGACACCTCCAAGTGACAGTCCACAGGGCCAGTGCCCATCAGAGGACCAGGCAAGCCAGTGGGTAAACTGAGGCACCCGCCCCCGCGGCCCTGGGCCAGGGACCACCCACTCTGGGATGCCTGCAAAAGCGTTTACTCTTCTGGTTTGTTTCTTTGAAATCAGCGGCCAACTGTTCCAAATAGAGTTCACTGAAGTAGGTAAATACCTTGCTTCTTTTTTAAAAATTTAAAAAGTACCATGGTACTGCGCGGCCTGCATGTTGGCAGAACAGCCCACACTGGGCCAGGCTGAGCCCCTGGTTTAGCGGCGCTACCCGCCCCCAGCCCGCCAGGGCAGCGCGCCCTCTCGCTGAAGCCCTGTCCCCCTGTGATGGAGAATCTGGACGGAGCCGTGCCGTTCCATGAGACACTATGTGCAGACTGTCAAATGAAGAAAGCAGAGCATCATCTGTGCTCTCATGCGGGAAGACTTGAGTTATTTCCCACAGGGCCCTGCAGGTGCTGGAAGAGTTCTGTGCAACATTGTTTCATTCACCCTGGTGACCCAGGCCCTGAGGCAGGCAGTCTGGGCTGAGGCTGGTCCGGCCGCTGTCCCGCCCTGCACTCTTCGCTCTCTCGGCCTCGCTCTCCCCTCCCCTTTACGATGTCTTTCTGGAACATTCCCCAGAAGTCAGCTGCATCCTTCTTTTCCTTTCTTGGGGAGTAAAACCAGGAACCAGGGCCAGCAGTAGAACCAGGATGTGGCCACTGCAGAGCAGGGAAACCCTGGGGTCACCTGGCTGGTGGTGTCCCGGGGGGACTAGAAAGTGCAGGTGAGCTCTCCTCTGAGGCAGAGCACAGGGAAGCCGGCCCCAGGGCCCACCCTTCGAAGTGAACCCCACTAAATGAGAGCTCAGGAGAGAGAGGAGGGGACTTCAAAGGGGAGCTTCCAAACCCTGACCTGGGTTTGTTTTCAGATCTCAACCTCTTTCTTCCATGCTGGAGGGCCTCGTGCAGTCTAATCCTTTGAAAAATTGATCCCCCAGGAATAAACAACACAGCTAATTAATTTAATCAAGTCACTCATGTTAACTATGTGATTTGATAAGAGCCTTTTGAAGACTTTGACTCTGCCTTGGCCGGTTTGGCTCAGCGGTTAGAGCGTCGGCCTGCGGTCCAGAGAGACCCGGGTTCGGTTCCCGCTAAGGGCATGTACCTCGGTTGCAGTTAGTTTGTCCCAGGCCCTGGTTGGTCGCGTGGTTGGCAGCCACTCGATGTGTCCCTTCACGTCGATGTTTCTCTCTCTCTCTCTCTTCCTCTCTCTCCCTCCCACTCTATCTGAACAAAAAATAGAAAAATGTCCTTGGGTGAGGATAAAAAAATAGTAATTAAGAGAAGACATTGACTCGAAGAGCATCTTTAATAATGGGACTGAAGGTGGATCGGACTGAAGGTGAATAGATAAGGGAGACGTTAGGGGCAGGCACACATTTCATCATCATTTTTATGTAGATAAAGTCCCTCCCCAGCCCTGGGCAGGGCTCCACGGCTGATAGGTCTGTGGGCAAGGAGGGTTTTGGTCAGGTCATAAGGACATATTCACTGTAGCGTCCGCGCTGCTTCCCATGCCTGGCTCACCAGCGCCGCCTAGGGACGCCTCCTGGGTGAGCATCTCCAGACTACTCCATCTAGTTTGAGGGATCTTTGCGAAGACAGTTCTTTCCTTGGCCTGCTCTGTGCTTCCCTTCCATTCTGTCTTTAAAAATCGATGGGAAAATATCCAAAAAAAAGAAGACAGTTCTTTTGAAATCATAATCTTAATAATCTTGAAAGAAGAAATACCGTAAGGAACCCTCTCTCTCCACGAAGTGTCTTTCACGCTGTAAAGCGGATCAGGGCACCGGCTGCCTCTCACAGGGACCCTGCAGGTTTGGGGAAGGTGTGCGCACCAGGGAAGGGCCGGCTGGACCCGGTGCTGGGCTGCTGAGCACACAAATGTCCTCCATGAATGCTTGTCGGATAAATGAAGTGAGAACACTCAGGAGGGATGTCAGGTGATTTCCAAACCTTTAGGCTCAATTCTCACAAATTCTTCTCGGTTAGGCATTGAACACCCCACTTTATAATGAGGAGTCTGCCCTGGCCGGTTTGGCTCAGCGGTTAGAGCATCGACCTACGGTCCAGAGAGACCCGGGTTCGGTTCCCGCTAAGGGCACGTACCTCGGTTGCAGTTTGTCCCCGGCCCTGGTTGGTCGTGCGGGTGGCAGCCACTCAATGTGTCCCTTTCACGTCGATGTTTCTCTCTCTCTCTCTCTTCTTCTTCTTCTCTCTCTCTCTCTCTCTCTCCCTCCCTCCTTCCCTCTCTCTCTCCCTCCCACTCTATCTGAACAAAAAATGGAAAAATGTCCTCGGGTGAGGATAAAAAAAATAAAATGTAAAATACCTACATGACATTACTTTCTAGTGCACACCCCGCCCCGCCATTCTCCCTCCTTCCCCAGCCTGGCCGAGGCAGAAACTACAGGACGTTAACGTCTTAAGTGGGGAACCCTTCAGGTAATCTCTTTACAGCTCTCAGGATAATTGCTAAGGGGAACCTCCATGCCCACCGGACATGTTTCTCCAACATGTTGCCACCACTCAAGTCTCTAAAGTCTCTAAACACCATGTCCCCAAACCACCCCCTTTCCTCCCTCTCCAGCCGCCAGAGCCTCCTCCCTCTGGCTCAGCAGACATCAGTCCACACCTGACCAAGGACCCACCTCGGATAGGGACAGAGCTGGGGTCTGATCCTGAGGGGTCTGTCTCCAGGGCCGACAGAGAGGGAGGGCATTTTAATTTTCCATCCCAAGGGAAGCGTTTAGAGCAGATACACAAACACATATCTTTTTTAAAAAAAAAAACTTTTGTTTTCTTTATTGATTTTAGAGAGAGAGGAAGGGAGAGGCAGAGAGAGAAATAGAAACATTGATGAGAGGGAACATCTACTGGCTGCCTCCTGGGGAGGCACTGGGGATCAGCCCACAACCTGGGCGTGTGCCCTGACCGGGAATCGAACCGGCGACCTCTTGGTGCAGGGTCAACGCTCAACCACTGAGCCACACCGGCCGGGCTAAACACTTGTCTTTATCAGTGTGGCCAGGACAGGCGTGTTGAACACCCAGAGAGTTAGCCTGTCTGCTTTTCTTTTCCTGCACAGACTGCTCTCTGGGCACAACTGTGTTTGTGGAAAACAAGAGTATGGGAGGGTATGATAATGAAAAGACTACCATGTAACAATAACGTGTATCAAGTGCTTGCTAATGACATGGAAATTATCTGAAACTTGGAAATAGACAGAGATTTCTGGGTATCCTATCAGTGAGGTACTGGGTGGGCTGTTAGATAATAACCTGGGCTCATCTGGTGTTCGAGAGCATGTACCTCTGACGATCTTACGTGTTATGGCCTCCCTCAGGCAGTACTCATTACTGACCTTGTTCGCAGAATGGAGGTGGAGGCCTCAGAGAGATGAACTTGCCAAGGTCACAGGGAGTGACCAGGACCCAGACCAGATGGTCTGCCTGTCATTCATGCCCATGACTGTGCACTGTAGCATCTCTCTTTACTATGTATTTGTTTAGATGAGGAAAAACATTTCCACAGTACAAAGACCACAAAGAAAGCCTCCCATTCCTGGCTCCTAAGTCTGGCTTCCCCTCTCCCTCCAACCCCAAAGGTTACCACTGTTCCCAATGTGTCTTCTTCCAGAGATTTTCCAACCTATTGCCTAGTTAAGAAAACACCAATTTAGAGTATCTGTTTCTAACATACTCCACTTGATCTTAATAATTTTTCTTTTAACAAAAAAGTTTGTATCTTGAAACCCATGACATGTTAAAGTTATTCCATACTAGTTTTAAGACTGACTCTATCTCTGAGGAGTGAATTTGGCAATTTTTAGACTTCTGAACTTTAAATTATTCACAGCAAAGTGACACAATGTAGACCTTGTGTTGTGTGTTTCATCTGGAAACATTATGGAAAATCAGTTTGGGGTGTTGGTTTTACTCATTTTAAGAAGAGATGTTTCAAATTGGAATATAAAAATAGAACATGCCACCTGTAGTTTTATAAAGTTCTAACCCAACGCCCTATTTTCTTTGGGTAGTTTTATTAAGAACTTAAACATCTTTGGTTCCATTGAGAGTCACCGTGTCCCTCTGCTCTGTTACATTCTCCTCCCTCCTGAGAGTAACCATAATCGCTTCCAGACCTGCACAGAAGTTTTATACGGGTTTATCGAGGACACACTGAGGACTTGCCAGGAAGCAAGATCTCAAATGCTCCAGAGAATGACTGTTTTGCTGGTTCTTTTATGCATTTTGAATTAAGGCGGGAACATAAGGAAGGTCACACGGAGGCAGGAGGAAGCAAAGCTACAGACCCCTGTGATTAGATTACAGGCGAGTTAACAAGAGCAGGTGCTCCCTTCAGGGCGGCTCCACCTTTGAGGGCCTGGGAAGGAGGCATTTCCAAGCTGGGTGAACCAAGATGCACGAGAAGATGGATGGGGTGTGGTTTAGGGGAAGACAAGCCTATTCAGGGCCAGGTGCCTGGCGACCCATCATGACCTGCCCAGTTAGCAATTATGATCAGATCACCCTGTGAGGTTCTTTTCAGTGAGATTTGATACAGAGGCTCTTTTTCATCCACATTACAAATTCAGTGCACATCATATCCAACCCTTTCCTTTTTTTAACTTTGACTACAAAAATCAGTTTTCAAATATTGGCAGCTGGTGGTCCTACGCACCAGGCACCCTCACTGCGGAAGGTGGCCAGTCTAGGTGGAGAGGTACCGTACATATTAAATACCCACCAGCTTTCAGGAGATTCGTGCAAAAAGAGGAATGTAAAATATCTCATCGGTAATTTCTATATTAGTTACATGTCGAAATGATAATAGTTTAGATATGTCGAGTTAAGGAAAATAGAAATACTTTTTTTTTTTTTACTTTTTTAATGGTGGTTATTAGGTAACATTGAATTAAATGTGTGCATACAGGGTGAGACAAAAGTAGGTTTACAGTGGTGAGCATGCAAAACACAGAGTTTATTCTTGTATCGCTATTTATTCGTTACTGTGTTATTTGCCGTATGAACTGTGAATGCACTTTTGCTCCACGCTGTGGGTATGACTAACACAACTTCATTGGACATGTTTAGAATGGAAAGAAACTTTTTGGAAAAGAGGAAACTGTCTCATTGATACTTTATGTGGACCTGGTTCTTCATTTTCTCAGACTTGACTAAAACGCGGGAGGTTCGCCTTTGCATCGATCGCTGGGTGTGCGCTGCTGTCTGCTCACAGGTCCAGGGTGCACTTCCTCAGCCCACAGCAGGACCGCACGAGCCAGTCTCCTCTCGTGCTGGCCCGTGGGTGTTCAAACCCTGGGTGCTTTAGCTGAAGGGACCTTCTAGAACCTTCCACCACGTTCTCCTGTTCCCCACAGGAGGCTGAGGCCGGGCGCTGGGAGCCTGGGTGATGCTGAGAGGGCTGGGGGCCAGGTCCCCAAGTTGCTTTCCTATAAATGCCTTTCCTTTTCATTACAGCAATTTTAGATACTCTTATATTCTCAACAACCGACAGTTTCATGGTTCCCGACTATTAAAGAGAACTTAAGTTCAGAGGTCAAGTAAGCGAAACACTAAGTTTCCCTCGCAGGCCCCTTGACTTCTGAGCCGGACCAGGGCCACGCACGGGGCTCCTTGCGGAGCAGACGGCCGGCGCTGGCGGTGTGCCCGGCGCGCGTGTTCGAAGGAGTGGCGGGTGCGGGACCCTGGGTGGGAGGGAGAAGACCCCAACTCATCATCGAGCTCGGCCCCTTCTCCACAAGGGACTGAGAAGGTCTCAAGCCCAGAGCGTGGGCTTCGAAAGCGGTGGCCATGGAGTCATCCCCGTCCCACCACCGGACTATCGGGCTCAGAGCGATTCCTTTGGTTTCGAGTCGCCTCCGTGTTCCGTCTGGAAAATGTGCATCACACACCTCGCAGGTGTGCCGGGAGCAGGCGACGAGACGACGCAGCCACAGCGCTCGTGGAAGGGGAGGGGAGGGCAGGGATGGTTTCTGACACCTTCTTTTCAACAAAAGTACAAGATAGCTCAGAGACGGAGAACAAGCTGGAGGAGCTCTCAGAACGGGAGCAGCCTTTCCCGAAGCATGTTCTTGCGAGAACTCACACAAAGAACTTAGAGGCTCCATGAGGTTGGGAAACTGCAAAGTACCGCGTGTACCCCAATGGAAGGCAGTCATCAATATCAAACCAACTCTCAGTGTCCCATAAAGAAGTTTCCAAATGAGCTCTTAACAAACATGACTATACAGACTTCCAGGGGCACATGCTTATTTTAAATCATGTCATAGAAAATAGACAATAATTTTAATATGTTGATTTTGAAATATGGCTTTCCCCCCACGCATGCATCTTTAACATCAGCATGCTTCGTTAACATCTGCGTCTCTGCTGCTACTGAAGACACCTGGGGAGCCATCAGAGCTCCCCCAGCATCTCCTCCGTTTTAGTCCGGACACAGGTTGTCAGTGGACGTTTCGCTCTTTGTCACGGTGTCAGCTCACGGAGACCAGCCCCGCATCCACAGGTTCCCCGGCAGGTGCATGTTGACGACCCCCAGCTGTGACACTGCGTGTGCTCCTCCAGACGCCCTTGGGAAGCGTGTTGGCCGCAGTAGCCAGCACTAGGAATCGTGAGGCCGACTTTCCTCGTTAATGAACATGTTAAACTGTGTTCGTCAGCTCTGTCACCAGCATTAACTGGGGTCTATCTGACAAGTGTCTTCCCCACACAGGACTTGGCTGTTCGAATCCACCCTGAGGAAGTGCCTAGTGTCTGATCAGTGAAATAGAGACTCACACCTACGGCAGGACCCTCGGTTCTGAGGGACAATTTGGGAGCTAATAGTTTTCTTCTATTTCTGCATTAATCGTATGTTCCCTTCCTGAAAGTTCACACACACTAGCATACCACAGAGATTCTTGGAATGAAGCCTATTTAACTTTATTAATTCAACAATTTCTATAATTATTCAAAAAGACATCCTTTGGAAAAGAGACTGCCTGTTCTAATGTGATACATTGACCAGAATTTTCATTTACTTATGACCTTGGTTATATTGACAAACATTCTTGAAGGTGAGAGTGTATTTAGGATAGCCTAGACACAAAAATCAAGAGGGAGAAACGTCTAACTAATGAGTAATATGAAACCTTAGCCAATGGAAACATCCAACAGGTATTTGTCCAGTGTCTTTGATAAGCTGGAAAGAAGAAAAATCTGACAATTTCCTAATCACCTTCAAATAACTAACTCACTGTCCATGGCTTCAAGGAGTCTGTGCTCTGGTGGGGAAGACAGACAGGAAAAGGTACACATCTTGGTATTTCAGGCACTGTGCCGATAGAAGTTTAGACAGTCAGGTACCGGGACTCGGAGGCATGATGGAGGGATTGGTAGGTTCTGTATGGGGAGTCAGACAAGGCTTCATAAGGCACACGGGGCCAGAGCTTAGTCTGGAAATTTGCACCAAAAATACATTTATGTACGATATGAAAACAAATACCAACTAAAGTGGAACTCCATTATTACCTAGATTTCAATTGTCTCGGCACAGTCAGGTCTTCTTGACCCCCAAATTCCATTCCCAAAATATACATCGTGATAAGATTGCCAGTAATACACAGAGGGAACAGGGAAGTATCTGACATCTAACTTAGATTATCACATCTAATTTTCACAACATACCCTTAGGTAGGTTTTATCATGCCCAATGCATAGATTGGGAGAACCAAGACTCTGAGGAAACATACGTTATGCAGAGCCGTCACACAGAGAAATTTGGCAATGCTAAGATTTGAGTCTAGGTCTGCTGACTTTTAAACTTTTGCGCTTTGCAAGCGGCAACCATCGACAGATCATGTTGTATCTCATACCAAATGGCCTCAGGCAGGGCACCGGCAACAGTTGAACTTGGTCTGAATAAGAGCCCCTCCTACGAGTCATCCATACGCCCAGCCGCCAGCGTCAAGACCACACCAGAGCGCCACCCAACCACCCTCATGAATGACACACCCAAAGGACAAACTGGGCAGGCCACCGGATCCCGCGACAGCAAACTTGCTCTGTAGCATCAGCGCCTGCACACAGCTCCTTCACCGAAGTCACAGCCAGTCTTCACAACCTCGCAGCCTGTGGCCCGTCCCTCCCACGTGACCTTCCAACTGCAATCAAGGCTCAGCTACAGCAGGAGGGCACACGCGACCCACATAAGAGACAAACCTGGAGCCCCTGGCTCAGGGGACCAGGAAGACTGTGTCACTGGACCTCATAGGACACTTACCTAAGGCCACTCTACCAAGGTTGGGAGATGTAGCAGCTCTGCCCAATACATAGAAACAAACACAGGGAGGCAGCCAAAATGAGGAGAAAAAGAAACACGTCCCAAATGAAAGAGCAGAACGGAACTCCAGAAAAAGATTTAAACAAAATGAAGACAAGCAATCTACCAGATGCAGAATTTAAACCACTGGTTATAAGGATGCTCAATGATCTCAGCAAGAACTTCAACAAAGAGATAGGAAATCTAAAAATAGAGATAGGAAACATAAAAAAAAAAAAAAAAAAAACCAGTCAGGAAAAATACAAAAGAAAAAATCAACAACAAAATTAGATGAAGCAGATCAACGGCCACTGGAAGACAAGGAAGAAGAAAACACCCAATCATAGCAGTGAAAAGGAAAAGAAAAGAATGAAAAATATGAAGATAGTTAACGGCGCCTCTGGGACAACATCAGTCCTACCAACAATCATATCATAGGGGTACCAGAAGGAGAAGGGGGGAAAAAAGGAATTAAAACCTATTTGAAGGAATAATAATAAAAAGTTGCCCTAACCTGGAGAACGAAATAGACATAGAGGCCTAGGAAGCACAGAGTCCAAAAGAAGGTGAACCCAAAGAAACCCACACCAAGACCCATCATAATTAAAACGCCAAAAGGTAAAGTCAAAGAGAGAATCTTAAAAGCAGGGGCGGGGAGGGGAGCAGTTAGTTACCTACAAGGGAGCTCCCATAAGACTGTCAGTTGATTTCCCAAAAGAAACGTTGCAGGTCAGAAGGGATTGGCAGAAAATATTCAAAGTGATGAAAAGTAAAGACATACAACCAAGAATACTCTACCCAGCAAAGCTATCATTTAGAATTGAAGGACCGATAAAGAGCTTCCCAGCCAGGACAAAGCTAAAGGAGTTCATCACCAGCAAATCAGTATTACACGAAATGTTAAAGAGACTTCTTTAAGAAGAAGAAGAAAAATTAATGAATAAAATAACAATAAATATATGCCAAGTATTACTTTAAATGCAAATGGATTAAATGCTCCAATCAAAAGACCTATGGAGGCTGAATGGGTAACCAAAAAAAAAAAAGAGAGAGAGAAAAAATCCTTACATATGCTGTTTACAAGAGACTCACTTCAGATTGAAAGACACACACAGTCTGAAAGTAAAGAGATGGAAAAGATATTTCATGAAAATGAAAACAAACAATCAAAAAAGCTGGGTTAGGCCCTGGCCAGTTTGGCTCAGCGGTTAGAGCGTCGGCCTGCGGTCCAGAGAGACCCGGGTTCGGTTCCCGCTAAGGGCACGTACTTCGGTTGCAGTTTGTCCCCGGCCCTGGTTGGTCGTGCGGGTGGCAGCCACTCGATGTGTCCCTTCATGTCGATGTTTCTCACTCTCTCCCTTCCTCTCTCTCCCTCCTACTCTATCTGTACAAAAAATGGAAAAATATCCTCGGGTGAAGATAAAAAAAAAAAAAAGCTGGGTTAGCAATACCTATACCAAACAAAATAGACTTTAACACAAGAGACAAAGAAGAACCCAGCAATATCCATTTCTGGATATTTATCTAAAGAAACTCAAAATAATAATGCGAAAAGACATATACATCCATATGTTCGTTGCAGAATTATTTACAAATAATAGCAAAGATATAAAAGCAATCTAAGTGTTCATCAACAGATAAGTGAATAAAGAAGAAGTGGTACATATATACAATAGAATATTATTTGGCCCGAAGAAAGGAATAAAATCTTACCATCTGCAACAACATGGATGGATCTAGAGGATATTATGCTAGGTGAAATAAGTCAGACAGAGAAAGACAAATATCATATGATTTCACTGTGGAATCTAAAAAGCAAAATAAATGAACAGACAAAACAGAAACAAACTCATAGATACAGAGAACATTTTGATGGTTGCCCAGTGGAGTGGGGTTGGAGGGCTGGGTGAAAAGGAGAAGGAATTAAGAAGTACAAATTGGCCCTGGCTGGTTTGGCTCAGCGGGTAGAGCGTTGGCCCGAAGACCAGAGAGACCAGGGTTTGGTTCCCGCTAAGGGCACGTGCCTCCTTTGCAGTTTGTCCCCAGCCCCACCCTGACTCTCCCACATCAATGTTTCTCTCTCTTCCTCACTCTCTTCCTCCCACTCTATCTGAAGATAAGTGCAAAAATGTCCTCAGGTGAGGATAAAAAAAAAGTACAAATTGGTAGTTACAAAATAGTCATAGGAATGTAAAATATAGCATAGAGAATATCGTTGATATTGTACTAACTATATATGGTGTCACGTGGGCAAAGATTTATTGGGGTGATCACTTAGTAAGTTATGTAAATGTCTAATCACTATGTTATATATCTGAAACCAATACAATATTATATAT
Source organism: Molossus molossus (assembly GCF_014108415.1). Classification (NCBI taxonomy): domain Eukaryota; kingdom Metazoa; phylum Chordata; class Mammalia; order Chiroptera; family Molossidae; genus Molossus; species Molossus molossus. Next base: position 114,761,126 of record NW_023425388.1, read on the forward strand.
CAACCGTAAATTAAAAAATAAAAAATTATTTTAAGAAAAAAAAAAAACTCGTACTTTGCACTACACCTTTATGTCATCAAAATAATAGAGATGATAATTTTCCATTTCTATTTCCAAAATTATTCATTTTTCCACATTACGCTCTTATTGTTGCTGAAAATAATCATTGCATCTCAGAGCCTAATATTTTTCATCTGTAAGAGATTGTTTGCCTGAATGGACTCCAGGATTTATTTTCTGCCTTTCATATTGTTTGACTTTTTTGCCTTTATAATTTAAAAATAAGAAAGCTGCTAATACAATCAGCTTTTTTACTAAGTAATCTCTGTCATATAAAAACATTTAAAAGAACTGTAATTGTTGCCCAACCAGTTTGCTCAGTGGTTAGAGCATCAGCCACAGACCAAAGGATCTCGGGTTTGATTCTCAGTCCGGAGCACATACCTGGGTTGCAGGTTTGATCCCCGGCCCCATCAGGGTCGTGGGGGAGGCAACCAATCAATGTGTCTCTTTCACATGGAGGTTTCTCTCTCTCCTCCCCTGGCTTGTTTAACCTGAAGAAGAGAAAACTTTCAGAGAGTGGAAGGAATAAAGAGAAGTAAAATATAAAATATGCTTATTTAAGATATAAAATGTCCAGATTTTTCTTTAAAAATTTTTCCCTTTATTGATGTTAGAGAGAGAGGAAGGGGGAGGGGGAGAGAGATAGAAACAATGATGAGAGAGAACATCAGTTGGCGCCTCCTGCACGCCCCCCACTGGGGATCTGGCCCACAATCTGGGCATGTGCCCTGACTGGGAACCGAACTGGAAATCTCTTGGTGCAGGGTCGACGCTCAACCACTGAGCCACAGCAGCCGGACTAAAATGTCCAGATGTTTTAAAGGCTGTTAACACATGAGAGAGGTGAGCTTAATCTTTTTGACCTCAAGGAATGTAACTATGGCCAATGAGGAGAATTTCTAGACTTTCGCTCTTTCTCAGAAGCAGAACCTGCGAGCTACATAAAACCACAGAGTGACTTAGTCTCAGTGAAATTATTAAACCAGAAAACATTCATGATCACTTTCAGTTGTAAGAGTCTTTGATTCTGTAATAGACTGGTCTTCCATAGCACCCCTGCACAGGAGACTCTATACTTAACAAGAGTGAAAACCTGGGTTCAGGGGTATCAAATCCTAATTAACACTTCGGTCATCAATAAATAAGTGAAAAAGATATGAGCAGGAAGTAAAGAGGGGACAAGCGACACCAAATTTCACTCTAGGACACCCAGAGGCCCCCTTTCCTGTAAAGACTGGCTTCTACCTGTAAGGTCCCTGTAGTCACCACGCTCAGCCACTGGCTGCTCAGGTGTGTTGACACCAACCTACGAACCACTTTAAGAACCTGTTTCTCTCCTCTTTCAGATGTTCACCTCCACAATATTCGCTGTGGTTGGATTCTTGGGCGCCGGATACTCATTCGTGGTGTCAGCAGTCTCCATCAGCAGGGGCCCTAAATGTCTCATGAACAACAACACGTTGGGCTACCCCTTCCACAACGGGTAAAGTACACCCCACAATGCCCAGTCGTCACCACAAGGGTCAGACCATGGCCCAAGGGGAGAAACTGCACATGTCCCGTCACCGTGATGTACAAGTCTCGGGCACGCTGCTCTGTGGGGCGGAGCTGGGCTGTGCGCTGGACCAAAGGGGCACGAGAGCCGCTTTGACAGAGACCAGGAGAAACAGTGAAAGGGGCACCTCGGCTGCCCTGGGGAGGGAGATGTGCGGGGTCTTCACTGACGCCCCAAGTTCCTGGCAGACACACGAGACGACTAACAGTATTGATACACAGAGAGCACGGCTTCCATTGCAAAGCTCACTGGAGGAAACAAGAATGATTACTCACCAACAGGGCTGGAAGGCTTCCCCGGATTCCCGGAATGAAACAATGTTTCAAGGTGCAAATGTGTAGCTAATGACATTGGAAACATTCTACATTCTTCACGAGAAGAATGTTAATAGAACTTAATTAAATGTTAATGTTAATAGAACTCATTAAGATGACACCATATTTTCATGGTGCTTTGTAGTTTAAAATTTTCCTTTGTTTTTTTTTTTAAACAAGATTACGATTTAATATCCGTAACAACCCCAAAAGGTCATGTACTTCCTGCCAAGCCAGGCTTAGTGCACTTGACTTGCTCAGCGCCAGCAGCCAGGTGGGGCGGGGGCAGGGCCCGAGTTCACCCCTCCTGCCCCCAGGCTCAGGCTCCTCTATGACACCTTTCCCCTCTGCACGCACTGCCCGGTGCCCCAGCCCGGAGCCTGTGGAGCTGTCCACATTGAAGCTCGTGTCAGTGACATGAAGCGGGGAATTCCGCAGTCACAGGGCCTCTTTCAAGTCCGCGGTGGCCACACCTGCTGGTAGTGACGACTGAAGCTCAGACACAGGCAGGCCAGCGGCAGGGCCCCGCGGTGCTGGGTGGACTCGAACCCCCAGGGCTGAGCCTGAACCCCCAGGGCTGGGCCCGGCTGCTCTGTCAGGAGAGGTGGCTGTGAGGTCCCCCTGCAGGCGGAGGAGGCTCATTGCTAGAAAATCCGCAGGACCCCGAGCTATGGACTTTACTCATTTACAGTGAGAAGTTAAAGAGGCTCCGAGCAGGCTTCAGGCAGGGGGTGGCGGTACCGGTTCTGTTGGGATCCGAGGTCTCTGTGTTCACAGGTTTCACGTGAAATGTCACCCCTCCTTCTCTGCAGTTAGACAGGAAGGCAAGGCCTCTGGTACACTCCTGGGACAGGCAGGGACCCACAGCGTGCTGGGCACTGTCCTCTCCGGGCACCGAGGCTGCGGGCCCCTGGTGCGGGGCCTCAGACTTCCGCTGACCTCTAGGGGAGGGCACGGGGCGGGGGCGGGGGGCACGGGGGGCTGGCATCAGCACAGAGTGGGGGGGGCAGAGGGCACGGGGCGGGCAGAGGGCACAGGGCACGGGCATCAGCACAGAGCAGGGGGCAGAGGGCACGGAGCGGGGGCGGGGGGGCACGGGGGCGGGCAGACGGCACAGGGCGCGGACATCAGCAGAGCCGAGATGGTTTGCTATGTCTCTGTTACGTGAGTGATACAATCCAGATGAACTTCAAAGCAGTTAGAGCGCATCTGTGTCCAAAACAGAGGCGAGAGGGAGAACCACGGCAGGTTCCAAGTCGCTCTGCGGGCAGGACAGTGGTCTCACCCGCCTGGCACTAAAGGCCATACTCGCCGGGCACGCGCCCACCTGGGCAGACAGCCCAGCCAGGAGAGTGACCGCTGGTCTGTGGGCGGCACAAGAAAGCCAGCTGGGAGAAGGACAGGAAACCAGTTTTCAAAGTGCCCTTTGTTTGTCCTTCTGGAGAAGCAGTTTTTCATCCGCTTCACCGCCAGGCGCCGCCGTCGCTCTGTGATGGACACTGCCGTCCAGGCTACTTCATCCCCTCCTCGCTCCAGCGGAGCCGTCCATCAGTGGGCACCAGATGGAGCCGTGTGATGGGCAAAAGCTACCGAGTCCACCTTGCGGGCGAGCAGGACGTGTCAGGATCCTGCCCCGTCTGCTCACCGAGGGCGCCGAAGGGAGAGGTTCACACACCTCCTGTCCGCACAGTGGCTTCAAACCCTGAGTGATCAGTGAGCACTCCCTGGGTTGTGGGCCAGAGCCACATCCACGGCACTGGCCAGGTGACTTCCCGGTAGGAGAGGTTGTGACTGCTCCTGGTGTTTCCCTCGTGCCCTGACTTTGGGACTTCATCCCACAGAAGGTTTAAGCCCACTCCCTGTGCAACGAGGGAGAGAAGGCCTGGCTGGTACAGGAAGGAATTTCCGGGGGACGGACCCCACTGCCTCCCCTGCCCCGCATCCTGTCCTCGGCGGCGTGTGGCCTCCCTGCTCAGACGGAGTGCACATGCCCCGACCCTCTCTCCGGCTGCCAGCCCAAACCTTCGATGGCAAGGCCCGTCTTCCACCTCCTGCAACAACAAGTGAACCTCCTGGTGCTACGTGCTTCTGTTAGCAAGATGCTTTCACCCACCGGGCCTCATCCGACCCTCCAGAACCTTGTGACACCATGAACTCTCCTTCAGGGGACACGGCGGAGGCCCAGGCAGCTGACAAGTGACCTGCCCCAAAGAATGTGTCTCCGCGCGACCGGAGTCACGGCGCTCCATCCCGAGCTCAGCTCATGCCGACGGGCGCCGTCTGCTTTGTGTGCGGATCCCAGCCAGCAAAGTCCAGGGCCTCCTGTCTGCAGTCTTTCCTACAGGCCGAGGACTCTTCTTACCGCCGGATCCCCGCGTGTCAGCATCGCGGAGGGTGTCGTCACGGCTGCGATGCTAACACACGTGCACTGGGGAGGAGGAGAGTAATCACTGGATGAGCCCAGAGTCCCCAGACAGCGGCCCCCTTTCCTTAGCACCAAAGGACAGTGGCGACAGCTGTTCGTCCCTCCTCTTCCTCCTCCTCCAGTTCATGATTAAGGTCTAAGTATTTACACCCATTATCTCAATTAATCTTCCCAAGAAATCCGACAAGCGTGCTTATCCCTGACGCAGAAAAAATGAAGTCCAAAAGGTAAATTTGCTGAGGGCTCCCCAGCTCGTTATTCGTAGAAGGAGAATTAATAAACAAACAAACAAACAAAATAAAACACTTGGCCACGCCCTGCTGGTGCCGAAGGTGTCCCAGCGCGGGGGGAGGAGGACAGCGCCGGCCCTGAGGAGCGCCTGGCCGCCTGGGGTGACAGCTCGGCAGGAAGGTGGAATGGAGCGGCCAGGAGAAGCTCCTCGGGGCGGTGACCAGGCTGCTTTCCGAGGACGAAGTGGCCTTCCAGGAGGGAGGGGAGCGTTCCAGGGAGAGAGAGCAGCTCCGGGCCCCTGGGAAAGGCCTGGCCCGCTCAGAGAAAGGGCAGGAGCTCGGGCGCACGTGAGGGAGAGGAAGAGAGGAGCACCCCGCGAGGGGGTGACTGAGCAGCAGGCTGGACCTCCAGGGCATCGAGGAACAGCAGAGGACGTCGGGCAGGACATGAGCCCTTGGGGTTTCGGGGCGAGGGTGCCGGCAGCCAGGGGGTGGCCGAGCAGAAGGGCTCAGTAACTGGAGGGCGGGTGGACAGTGGGGCTGGGGCTCAGCGGGAGACAGACTTCAGGTCCTCTGACCTGGCCTCTTCGGGACCAGGTGTGGGGGGAAGGAATCAAGCTGGACTCAGGGCCCCAGATCTTCAGTCATGTCGCCCTCAGATGCCTTGGCTGATGGTCATGTTAAAGGAGCGGAGACAGTCCACGTCCTGTCCTGAGAACCACACCAGGAAGCATCCTCCGGAAGGAGACGGAAACCCAGACCCTCGGAGACACCCCCTCCCGGCTTCCTGTGAAGCGAGCCCTCCGCCCACCCAGGGCTTCCTTTCCGAGACGCCGGGCGCCTCCCCTCGGACCCCGCGCTGCTGAGAGGGAAGCAGCTTGCTCAGGGCCGGGGACAGCCGTCGGGGAGAAGCCAGAGGAAAGACAAGGACATTCGGCGGGGGAGGACAAGGGACAGCCCAGCGCAGCACCATGGCTCCTGGGGGAGTGGGGAGGCCAACATTCTCCCACCCCGACACAGAACCGAATTCAGCACAATGGTCTGCCTGCACTTTGCTACACTGCCTGCATCTGCACTTCGAAGATTACTTATTAGCAAGGAACCCCCTAAACTCTCCTGGACACACTCCCTGGAGCTGAAGGCCACATCCACAGCAGGAGGGTGACATGGGACCGCATCTCCGGTTCGCCGCGCTCAGGAAGTGGGACACACACAGATGTTAAGAACCAGCTGAGCCCTCGGCCTAACCAGACATGGGGACGGTCATACCTCGGCACGTAGTCGTGACCTGGGCGATGAATGCACGTCTCAGCTCTTTACCCGTGAAAGGAAGCAACGGAAAGACCTTTGTTACGGGCGCAGGCGAGAATGAAATAGCAGGATGTACCCGAAGCGCCCAGCAGAGTCCCCCCCACGGAGTGCCTGCCGACCGGTCAGCCTTAGCGTCCGTGTCTGCGAACACAGCTCCTTGCAATACTGCAACGTATCATTGTGCATCAGAACTGTCCGAAACGGCATGCTTGCATAATCCGGGGTTTCATTCGAATCTTTTCAAACAGTCAAAAGGATTCACTAGAATGATCTCTTTATGGTGGTGTAGGTAACCCTTGATGGGCACACTATTCTAGATGAATCTCTGTGTTTGATCACTGTCATGTTGCAGAGAGACTACGGAGATGAGGTACTTGAACAGAGAGCGCTGTAATGGTTCGGGCGCTCGCTGTGGAGACAGACAGACCTCAGCTCAAACCCGGGCACTTCCATTTCCAGCCTCAGCTTCCTCATCTGCATATGGGTCACCCACCCAGTGACTGAGCCCGAAGGCCACCGTGTGCGGCATTGACTGGTCAAGGACAGCGACCTCCGGGGAGGGCTGGAGGGGATGTGAAGCGCGGGCCCAGGGCCGGACGCGGCAGGTCACAGCAGTGGCAGCTGCTGTTACTCACGGGAACCCCCTGTGCCCGAGCTGGGGGCGGGGGCAGGGCCGTGGTCTGTGCCCGCGTGAGGGACAGCCCCCGAGAAGACAGCCCAGTGCCCAGACGACCACCCCGGCGCTGGGGAGCACAGAGGGGCCAGGGCCGCCGAGGGCAGGAGGAGCGTCCCGCTCTGTCCCAGAAGAGGGGGTGGCACCTCAGGAGCCAGGCAGAGGGGCCAGCAAAGCCTTCGGGCTGCCCGGCCCCCCTTCCGCCGCCAGCAATGGGCGCAGGGCCTCCTGGGCTCGGTCCGGCGCTGACGGTCCCGGCCGCCCGTGGAGGTGCCCTTCCCGAGGACAGGGCGCTGTGCACTGGGCTCAGGGGGGCGGCTGTGCACGGCCTCCGCTCCCCTGGCTCGGAGAGTGGGAGCATGATGAGCCCCCCGGTCCATGAAATGAGAGCCCTCTCCCCGGAGGACGGAGAGCAGTCACTGCCGCCCCTCTGAGAGTCTCCAAACCTGAGAGTCGGGCCAGAAGGGCCTGGAACTGCCGTCCCTGGTGGTTTGTGACTGCTCCAGGCGCCCAACTCCAGCCTGGCTTCCAAGCTCCCCGTGAGCACTGTACCGCTCTCCCCACCAGGGGGTGCTGTCGGGACACCACTCTCACAGGCTTCAGGACAGGGAGGAGCTCAGGGGGCCAATCACTTCATCTCAGGGTCTTCTCTTTACCTAAAGTGCCTGGAAAATACTGTCTCTTGGTAACTTATCATCATGAAGTGTAAAAACTGCAAAGATAGATAGGACTGCATAGAAAAATGTGGAACAGAGACCAATGTTTAAAAAAGAGGTCTTGCACAGTACATAAGGTGTATTATCTCAGTGAATTCTCACACTGGAGAGGGTGTTTTCGGCCTGTTTTATGGATGAAGAAACTGATGCTGCCTGGTGGGAAAGGGATGGGAAGGGGAGTGAGCAACTGTATGAGGAGCACACCGCTCGTTACAGGAAAGCTTGTATTCGAACCCAAGTCCATCCGAATCCAAAATACCAGGCTCTCTCCTTTAGACCAGACAGCGAAGATTAAGTGAAATAACAAAACTAGTGTTTATCGAGCACTTACTATATGCCGGCCACTGTCCTAAGCACTCTATTAGTATTAAGTCATTTAATCCTAGGATTAAATGTCTCCAGGATTTCACAGATAATATTATTACTGTTTCACAGATGAGGCACACAGCTTGAGTCGCTATTACCTGCGCTCTTATGGAAGCTGAGTCCATGCTCTAACCAATATTTTATTTTTATTTTTTCTTTATTGATTTTTAGAAAGAGAGGAAGGGAGAGGGAAAGAGAGACAGAAACATCGATGAGAGAAAACATCAGTTGGCCGCCTCCTGCACGCCCCCCACTGGGGATCGGGCCCACAACCTGGGCATGTGCCCTGACCGGAATCAAACCGGTGACCTCTTGGTGCAGGGTCGACGCTCCACCACTGAGCCACACCGGATGGGCAACAATGTCTTATATTTAAATCAAGAGCAAGCGTTCCTTCCTTCGTTCTTCCAACTGCTAAACAAGGCATCTCCATCACTGCAAACAGTGTCCACGTTTTAACAGAATATATTTGCGTAATTGTGCACTGATTCCTAAAGAATTCATCGGAAACAAAGGTCCTCAAAAATAACTCGAAACAGTAAGGTGGTGCTGCTTTGGTGGCACATGCGGACAGTCTCCCACTGAGGCGACAGAGGAGGCATAAGGGGCGGGGGGCACTCTGTGGCTCTGAGATGTGAGGAGAGATGACAGTTACTTGGAGGACGGACCCACTGTCCTGATGCTGAACACAGCGCACCTCACACCCTCCTCCGCGGGAAGCCCTTGGGGCGGGTCTCCCAGTGTGCGGACTCCGTGTCCCTAGGGCGGGTCTCCCAGTGTGCGGACTCCGTGTCCCTAGGGCGGGTCTCCCAGTGTGCGGACTCCGTGTCCTCGGGGCGGGTCTCCCAGTGTGCGGACTCCGTGTCCTCGGGGCGGGTCTCCCAGTGTGCGGACTCCGTGTCCCGGGGGCGGGTCTCCCAGTGTGCGGACTCCGTGTCCCGGGGGCGGGTCTCCCAGTGTGCGGACTCCGTGTCCCGGGGGCGGGTCTCCCAGTGTGCGGACTCCGTGTCCCGGGGGCGGGTCTCCCAGTGTGCGGACCTGGTGTCCTGGGGGCGGGTCTCCCAGTGTGCGGACTCCGTGTCCTGGGGGCGGGTCTCCCAGTGTGCGGACTCCGTGTCCCGGGGGCGGGTCTCCCAGTGTGCGGACTCCGTGTCCTGGGGGCGGGTCTCCCAGTGTGCGGACTCCGTGTCCTGGGGGCGGGTCTCCCAGTGTGCGGACTCCGTGTCCTGGGGGCGGGTCTCCCAGTGTGCGGACTCCGTGTCCCGGGGGCGGGTCTCCCAGTGTGCGGACTCCGTGTCCTGGGGGCGGGTCTCCCAGTGTGCGGACTTCATGAGTGAGCCCCTGGTCTCCTCTTCGGTGTCTGTGACACACGCATTAAGGCCCAGAGGGCTCGGTACTTCCAGCTCATCAAATCGTTTGCACGAGGAATTCCCGCAGGTTGACAAGTATACAGGGGTTGGCAGAATTAGGCTTACATGTGTTCGTTATGAAAATAAGACGATAATTAATAAATAACAATGCAAGAATAGACTCTGTGTTTCGCGTACTCATAACTGTAGACCTACTTTTGCCCATCCCTATATAGTTGAGTCACATTCACAATTTGCCTACAATTAGGTCTTTTAAAAAGTCAAGCTTGCCCTGGCCGGTTTGGCTCAGCGGTTAGAGCGTCGGCCTGCGGTCCGGAGAGACCCGGGTTCGGTTCCTGCTAAGGGCATGTACCTTGGTTGCAGTTTGTCCCCGGCCCTGGTTGGTCGTGCGGGTGGCAGCCACTCGATGTGTCCCTTCACATCGATGTTTCTCTCTCTCTCTCTTCCTCTCTCTCCCTCCCGCTCTATCTGAACAAAAAAAAAAAAAAAAAAAGTCAAGCTCGCCCTGGCTGGTGTGCTCAGTGGTTAGAGCGTCAGCCTGTGGTCCAGAGAGACCCCGGTTCGGTTCCCGCTAAGGGCATGTACCTCAGTTGCAGTTTGTCCCTGGCCCTGGTTGGTTGTACGGGTGGCAGCCACTCGATGTGTCCCTTTCACGTCGATGTTTCTCTCTCTCTCTTCCTCTCTCTCCCTCCCACTGTACCTGAACAAAAAATGAGAAAATGTCCTCGGGTGAGGATTAAAAAAAAAAGTCAGGCTCTTCCCTTTAACTATGTGACACGGTTATACTTTCAGGTGGCTTCAGATGGCCACTAGACCTGACAGAATTGTGTCAAACACCCTCGCGGTCCCCAGTGACAGCAGGTGGGACAAAGCCGGGGACGTGTGCGAGATTCTGCTCCTGAAGCATGTTCATTTTCCTGGCCCCTAGTAGATGCTGAATTTACCCATCATCCTCTCCGTCAGCTCACAAATGTCACTCTGTCACTGAGTAGCTGTGTGACCTAGGGCAAGAAACTTAGCCTGTCTGTGCCGCAACGTCTTTGTTTGTGGAAAAGGAAGAAAAGAACCATCCCTGTTCTGTGGGAAATAAAATAGTTAACACGGGGGAAATGTTTGGAACAGGGTCTAACACAGTACTTAGTCTATAAAAACATTAGGTGTTGTTGTTAAAGTTGTTACGGGGTATTTTTCTTAGAGCGTGTAAGTGTTTGGATGGAAATTACTGCAGAAGAAAAAGTCTCACAGTGACGTTTTAGTCTCGGGTATGCCTGCTTTTCATAGCTGTCCCCTTCCCCCGACAGGGACTATCTCAGCGACGAAGCTCTGTGGAGCAAGTGCGTGCAGCCGGAGAACGTGGTGTCCTGGAATCTGACCCTCTTCTCCATCCTGCTCGTCATAGGAGGGGTCCAGATGATTCTCTGCGCCATCCAGGTGGTCAACGGCCTCCTGGGGACCCTGTGCGGGGACTGCCAGTGTTGCGGCTGCTGCGGGGTAAGTGGGGTCTCCGACCTGACCCCGCAGGCTGGGACGCCAAGGCTGGCCTCCCACGCTAGGGCAATGACACGGTGGCAGCCACAGAAAACCAGAGCCGGGCTGGACCTGCCGGGCAGGCCCTCCGTCGGCCCAGGGGACAGCGCCCTTGTGTTGCTGGACCCAGGTCTGCCCTCCGTGCATGTTCACGTACCGGGCTGAAGCCGAGCAGATTGTAGCCTCACACCCGCTGGCCCTGGTCCTGCAGGCAGAGGACTGTGTACACACCCAGAAACCTACAACGACGGCACGTGCAAGTCCCCAGGAAGTGGGCATGTGTCGTGTGCACATATAGGCAGCAGTGACGCATCCCGGTCTGGCCCCAAGTGCTCTCACGTTTCCCAGCTACAGCTGCTCCGTGGGTTACAGTTGCCAAGTAACATACAGAACACACTTCAGGATTTTTTCTTTTTCCTAGAAAGGAACAGAACATACCAAAATACAAATAAATAAAAATTCTGTATTTTGATAAAATATCTGGTGTCAAAAAAAATGCTCGTAAGGTGTGGGAAAAATATAATCACAAAGCATTTGGTCTCAAAATTTACTGTAAATCATTAGCAGAAATATAAAAAAATAAAATCAAACTCTGGGAAGCAAGACAATGTATTTAATTCAACTAATGACCAAACCAGATCAGTCAATTATTCATACACACAAAGTTAATTAAATATACAGAAGAGTGTATAAGGGGAAAAAAAACTATTCACTTCTCTAATTGGAAATTACATAAATAAATGTAAATAGAGGTCTATCTCCTTAACATAATAGTATTCCCTAATTTTAAATGAATTAAATATTTTTAAAAATATTTAACAAGCATTATATGTCTATAAGCCAAAACGTGTGTATGTGTGTGCATGTGTGTGCACACATGCAGATATACAGAGAGGTACTCAGTTAAAAAGGCTGGACTTTGCCTTGCATTCTGTCTGCCCGACCCCAGCTCCCCTGGGGAATGTTACCTAATATCTTCCATATCCTCCCAGAGTTCCTTTTTTATTGTTTTTATCCCCATTACCTTAAGAGGATTTTTCAAAACAAATTAATAATATTTATGAGATAGTGTTATGTAAAAAGAGCAAACTACAAAATAAATGTATACAGGTTATAAAATTAGATAAAGGAGAAAAAACCAAATAACATAAATAAATAGAAAGGACCTCAAGGAAATCCATCCAAAATGTTAAATGATAGTTGTTTGTGGGTAAGAAGACTTTCATTTTTTCCATTTTCCTACTTTATATTATTCAATAGAGGTTTAACAATTATATATTTTAAAATATAAAAAAGTAAACAAAAGGTTCCAAAAATATGCCATAAAATACATGTATTACAAGTAAATTTTATTGGCTATTGGCTTTTTTGTGTAATTTTTTTTATTCTATTGTATTGAATTTAAATTTTTTGGTCAATAAACACAACTCAAGAGAAGAGAGATCTACCAGTTAATCATCAAAATTATTTTTACTAGAGCAGTAGGAATGTTGAGCATTTGAATCTTGTGATTCCTCCAAATGAATTCTTGCTTTCTGAATCAGCAGATTCTTGTCCTGTTTTCACAGGAGACACTTTCTGGTTAGGTAGCACATTTTCCGTGCAAGATTTATTGCAAATACAGCTGCTCTTTGACCAGAAGATAGCAGTTTACTAAATCTGATGTTTTCTATAAATGTAAAAACATGCCCATAAATGTCAGAACATTGACTCTTTCCAGTGAGTATCATCTATGCAGGTACCATATTTTTGCAGTTTTAATGAATGAATCACTGGATAGTCAAGAGACAGTAGATGGTGAATGAACCCGGCTGGAATTCCCTCCTTCCTTCCCTTCCTTCCTCCCCTTCCTTCCTCCTTTCCTTCCTTCCTTCTTCAACCTTTTATTTGGAAAACTTCAAATCTATATAAAATTTAAAAGAGCAATACAATCAACATACACCTGTGTGCTTTCGCCTGGATATACAAGTTGTTGGTATTTGCTCACCGTCTCCTTCTTCACCATCAGAAAGTCATTTGCAGACATCATGCAGCCTCATGACTGTTTCAGCCACTCAGGTCGGGGAGGGAGCCTTTCTTTTGCCTGCTGGCCTCTCAGAGGGCAGGGCGGATTCCTGCCCGTAGCACACCGTGAAAAGTCGGGGCTCCCGCAGTGACGTCATAGCTGAGTTACCGCGGGAGCTGCCTAACTTCTCACAGTCACCGTTACCCCAACGCCTTGATGGGACTGCTGCAGAGAGTGAGCAGATCAAATGCGTTCACTCGGGCAGAAAACATTTATGAGAGGTTCCTGAGCCGGCACAGTCCTTGCATGAGGTAATAGATAAAAACGTGCTTTGAAATTCCAGCTGTGGCCTGGGATGAATCCCAGGTCTGTGGCCTTGACCAAGTCAGCTACCCTCACCTGTTTTTTGATAAAACGTGATTGTTAAACCAACGTCCGAAGGTTGCTGACTGTCTAACACGGGGTGATTAATATACATTCATTGAACAGCTACGGGGCTCTGCACATGGTACTGACTGTTATTTACTAAGAGCCTGAAAATCGGTGAGGCAGCCTGGCTTCCAGAAAAGGAACACAATCTCTGGGTTCAAATCCTGGCTTCTCCACTTAGCTGCGGCTTTAGAGACATCACCTGACCTCTCTGTGCCTCTTATAGAAATTATTTTTGATAATAAGTGACGCAAAATAAACTGAAGCTTCAACTCCTATAACCTAAACACAGTTAAGCTCTGAAACAAAGTCAGAATAGTATAGAAAACATTCAATAAGTAACCAATAAGGGGTAGGATTAATCAGAGAAGAGAGGTGACAGGGAAGGGAGCAGGGAGGGGAGAAGTACGCCCCGCCCCCCCCCCCAAAATGATGTCATATTTAATTAACTTTTTCTACTTTCTAGGGAGATGGACCAGTTTGAACCTCTGTGATGACCTTCTCTAACTCGATGGCATGTGAAGATACATTCGACTTACTTCTCTCCATGGGGTTGTCTGTGTCCACCTGCTTCGGATCTGTCAAAGCTCAGGGAAAGCACAGTTATTCCTTCTCCCTTCCAATCAGCTTAGCTCAACTTGGAGCTTTATGTCAGTTTCAAATAAGAAACAGGTTGCCCAGATTTATCAATCTTTCTAATTAGCTTCCTGTTGAGATTGAAGAGCAGGTAAATAGCTAATCTGTCACAACTTTTTCTTTAAGAATGAAAAATCAATATCACATGTATTGCCACACTGCTGCTTAGCATACACAGGTGTTTATATCTCTGGAAGTTCAACATAATTCAAAGGAGAAAAGCACTTTAAAATGGGCAACTAAGACCTATTTTTGTTGTCAAGATTTATGGGGAAAAAAGAACAATTGATATGTCATAAATCATTTTTATTTGATGTCGTTGGCTAATGTGTTCAAATTAATTGTGACCACTCTTTTGAGTGAGAATTTCCTTATGTATATTATATTAAAATCATAATTCAGTGGTAATATAATAGAGATGGTATGTGTTTCGGGAAAGACGGGCAAAAGGTTGAATGAAGTGTACCTCCTTTTTGTTATTGCTGGAGCTGGGGGATCCCTTTCCCCATTGGGTGCTGGGGGCTGGGTTCTTACACTATCGTGAGAAGAATGAGTGATTTTTATTTGTGTGGAGTTACATCCCTCAGTTTCTGAAGTCTCAGTTCTCTTAAACCAGTCTTGCAAGAGGTGCAGCTGGGGATTCTGCAGAGCTAGGAGCGGAGCCAGTGTTCAAAGTCTCCATTCCATGGAGGAGTTAATTCCAGCACAGCATCAGACTAGTTCCAACACATTAGTCCAGTGTGTCTGGGGATCCACAGGACCATGAGCCATGTGGGTAAACGCAGGGGAGCACACACCCCCCCCACACACACACACACACAACAAGAAAACCAGGAGTGCAGGCAAGCAGGAGAGACCCTCTTGTTTAGGAGTTTAAATATCAAATCTTCCTGTGCTTGCAGTCACGACGCCCATTCTGGCCAAATGATCTGTTCCTGGGGTGACTGACAGGCAAGCACACACCCTACGTCACTCAAACTTTACTAGTCATGCAACTAAATTGCACTTTCCTCTGCTTCTTTCCTGTTATTGATAACTGGGTTATTACAATGGTATCCTTTTCACCTTTCTACAAATGTCTCCTTTGATCAAACAAAAAACAATGTTTCAAATGTTGATACAGTATAACTCTATGTGTTATATGATGACATTAACTTCGGTTTTATGAGTCAGGCACTAATATGAAGTTACATCTATTGTGTTGATTTGACTTCAAACCCCAACTGCACCAAATTCCAGCTTGGGGATCCTGGGAAAGTTACTTTCTAAGTCTCAGTTTCCCCATCTGTGAAAGGACTGTTAAAAGACAATCAGTCATCCAAGAAATGTTGACGTCGCCCGGGGGTGAAGCTAGGGGGCCTGTGGGATTGTCAACATGACTCATGCACAATAAGAAGAACTGAGAGGGGGCTACAAGCCAGCGAATCTCACTCTTCACCTGCAAGCTGACATGCACACTGACTACTAGGCTTCCCATCGTCACTGACAAAGCAATTACCAATCAGCCCTGAGTGCTGGCCTCTGGGAGATCACCAGAGAAGACACAGGGAGTTACACATCTTTTGATTTTCCCCTCACTGCAATGCGAATTTGGAGGTCAGAGGTCAAATCTGGCACTTAACAGAGAGAAGGGTACCTAGGTACCCATTACAATCTCCTTGGGGGAAAACACACACACACACACACACACAGTGTTTTGAACAAGTTTAGACCTCTGGTTCTCAAATGTGGCTGACCACCAGAGTACCCAGGAAATGTTCCAACATCATGATTCCTGAGCCCCAGCATAAACCTACTGCATCTGCAAACTGAGGCACAAGGCATGGAAGTCTACCTTTTGTGTGTTACTTAGTTTTTTGGGTTTTTCCAAATTTTTTTCTTTTTTTTCTTTTTCCTTGATTTTAGACAGAGAGAGAAAGGGGGAGAGGGAGATGGAAACATCAATGACATAGAACATCAATTAGCCACCTCCTGCATGCAACCTGTGGAGATTTTGGCCCACAACTTGGGCATGTACCCTAACTGGGAATCAACCTAGTGACCTCTTGGTGCATGGTTGACGCTCAACCACCGAGACACACTGGCCGGGCTGTTACTTAGTTTTTGAAGCTCACTAGGGAATGCTAAAAACCAGCCACTTTGAACAACCACTGACTAAACCACAGACTGGCAGGCACCAGAGATGAAAAAGAATCAGAGCGCACTGGGAACTAACACTCTACCAAGTAACATTAATACAATGTAGTGTATGCCAAACCCCAAGGGGTAACACAGACCATTGTGTGCTGGAGGTTCAGAGATGGCAGATTATTGGGACCGATTCACCAACCCCACTTCTTTGATGTGAAAACAAGAATGTGGGTGAGGCATCAATTTCTTACTTAGGGGGTCTCATTAATGCAGATTTCAGAAACAAAGGTCTGTATTCATTATCAAATCCAATCTCATTATTTTATACGCAAAGAAGTAGCATATGTCTTTGATAAGTTTTCACACACAAAAAAGCCATTTTTCAAAATCAGGTACCATGAAATTAGGAAAATTACCTTACCATGGACAAGATGACTTAGAAGGAAGCGTCAGGAAACAAAGGGTGAGGTTGAATTGGCCCCTTCCTTTGTAGATGCTCCAATATACACACACATAACTCAAGGCTGGTAAAGCTGTCCAGATTCTTTTTTTGTCTTTAACCTTTGTCATTTTGATGATGATGTGTCTTGGTGTGGACTTCTTTGGGTTCATCTTGTTTGGACCTCTCTGTGCTTTTTGGACTTGTATGTCTGTTTTCTTCACCAAGGTAGGTGCATTTTCTGTCATCTTTTCAAATACGTTTTCAATGTCTTGCCCTCTCTCTTCTCCTTCTGGCACTCCCATGATGCGAATGTTGGTACACTTGAAGTTGTCCCACAGGCACCAAGACATAGCATCATCAAAATGCCAAAGGATAAAGACAAAGAGAGAATTTTAAAAGCAGCAGGAGAAAAATCAGTTAGTTACTTACAACAGAGCTCCCATAAGGCTCTCAGCTGATTTCTCAAAAGAAACTGCAGGCCAGGAGGGAGCGGCAAGAAATATTTAAAGTGATGAAAAGCAAAAACCTACAACCGAGATTACTCTATCCTGCAAAGCTGTCATTTAGAACCAATGGCCATATAAAGAGTTTCCCAGACAAGAAAAAGCTGAAGGAGTTCCTCACCCCCAAACCAGTGTTATATATGAAATGTTGATGGGTCTTCTTGAAGAAGATAAAAACATATGAACAATAACATGGCAATAAATACATGTCAATCACCAATTAAATCTACTAACAAAATGAGTAAGCAGAACAGAAACAGACTCATAGATACAGAGAACTTTTTGTTGGTTGCTAGATGGGAGGGGAGTTGGATGAAAAATACAAACAGATTAAAAAGTACAAATTGATTGTTAGACTGATGAACCTCACAGGGAAGGGGGTGGCAGGTTCGAACAGGTAAACGAAAGAACATATACACATATATACATAACCAATAGACACAGACAATAGTGTGGGGAAAGCAGGAGGGAGGCGGAACCGGGGAGGAGGGGGTCAAGAGGGAAGAAAAGAGGGACATCTGTAATACATTCAACAATAAAGATATGGTTTTTCTATTAATTTATTTTTGTTACAAATATTTCTCCTTTTTTTCAAAATTGACACCCTCCTCCCCATCACCCCCCCACCACCCCATCCCCAGCTTTGTTGTCCATGTCCATCGGTTATGCATACATGCATATAAGTTCTGTTCTTTATCTCTTTCCTCCCCTCACTCCCTCTTCTGAGGGTTGTCAGCCTGTACCCTACTTCCACGTCTTTGAGTCTACCCTGTTCCTCAGACTGTTAAGTTCATTATATTCCACAAATAAGTGAGATCATGTGATATTTGTCTTTCTCTGCTTGGCTTGTTTCGCTTAGGATAATACTCCCCTCCATGTCATCTGAAAGGATAAGAGATCTTTCTTTCTTATAGCTGCATAGTACTCCATTGTGTATATGTACCACTGCTTTTTTATCCATTCGTCTACTGATGGACACTTGGGCTGTTTCCAGATCTTAGCTATTGTGAATAGTGCTGCTATGAACATAGGGGTATATATATTCTTTCTGATTGGTGTTTCAGGCTTCTTAGGGTATATTCCTAGAAGTGGGATCACTGGGACAAATGGAAGTCAATTTTTAATTTTTTGAGGTAACATCACAGTGTTTTCCATAGTGGCTGCATCAGTCTGCATTCCCACCAGCAGTGTACTAGAGTCCCCTTTTCTCCACACCCTCGCCAACACTTATTTGATGACTTGTTGATGGCAGCCATTCTGACAGGTGTGAGGTGATACCTCATTATTGTTTTAATTTGCATCTCTCTGATGATTAGCGCTGTTGAGCATTTCTCTATGTCTCTTGGCCATTTGTATGTCCTGTTTGAAGGGGTGTCTGTTTAGTTCCTCTGCCCATTTTTTAATTGGGTTCTTTGTCTCCTTTTTGTTGAGTTGTATGAGTACTCTATATATTTTGGAAATTAACCCCTTATCAGATGTATCATTGGCAATGATGCTCTCCCATACAGTGGGTTGCCTTTCCAATTTGGTGGTTGTTTATTTTTTAGTTTGATGTGTTCATTTTTTCCTTTGTTTCTGTTGCCTTAGGTGATGTATCAGTGAAAATTCTGCTGCGTATGATGTCTGAAATTTTGTTGCCTACATTTTCTTCTAGAATTTTTATGGAATCACGGATCACATTTAAGTCTTTTATCGATTTTAAGTTTATTCTTGTGTATGGTGTAAGTTGATGGACTAGTTTCATTTTTTTTTTTGCATGTAGTTGTCCAATTTTCCGAACACCATTTATTAAAGAGGCTGTCTTTACTCCATTGTATGCTCTTGCCACCTTTGTCAAATATTAATTGAGTATAACATCTTGGGTCCATTTCTGGGTTCTCTGTTCTGTACCACTGGTCTATATGCCTGTTCTTGTGCCACTACCAGCCTGTTTTGATTATAGTTGCTTTGTAGTATAACTTGATATCCAATATTGTGATCCCATCTACTTTGTCCTTCTTTTTCAAGATTGCTATGGCTATTAAGGGTCTTTTTTGGTTCCATGTGAACTTTAAAAGTATTTGTTCTAGTTCTGTGAAACATGTCATTGGTATTTTGATGGGGATTGCATTGAATTTATAGATTGCTTTGGGTAATATGGACATTTTAATGATGTTAATTCTTCTAATCCATGAACAAGGTATGTGCTTCCACCATTTTATATCTTCCTCTATTTCTTTTTTCAATGACCTGTAGTTTTCTGCAAATAGGTCCTTTACTTCTTTGGTTAAGTTTATTCCTAGGTATCTGAATTTTTTTGCCGCAATGGTAAATGAAATTTTTTAATAGTTTCTCTTTCTGTGACTTCATCATTGGTGTATAAGAATGCCGTCAATTTCTTGACATTAATTTTGTATCCTGCTACTTTGCCAAATTCATTTATTAAGTGTAGTAGATTTCTGATGGAGTCTTTAGGGTTTTTTATGTATAATATCATGTCATCTGCGAATAGTGACAGTTTCACTTCTTCCTGTCCAATTTGGATCCCTTTTATTTTTTCTTCATGTCTGATTGCTGTGGCTAAGACTTCCAGTACTATGTTAAATAAGAGTGGTGAAAGTGGGCATCCCTGTCTTGTTCCTGTTCTTAAGGGAAATGCTTTTAATTTTTGCCCATTGAGTATGATGTTGGCTGTAGGTCTTTCATATATGGCCTTTTATTATGTCGAGATATGATCCCTCTATCCCCACATTGCAGAGCATTTTTATCAGAAATAGGTGATGGATTTGTTGAATGTTTTTTCAGCATTTATTGATAAGATCATATGGTTTTTATCCTTCATTTTGTTTATGTGGTGTATCACATTTATTAATTTGTGAATATTGTACCAGCCTTCCATCCCTGGGATGAAACCCACTTGGACATGGTGAATAATATTTTTGATGTATTACTGGATTTGATTTGCTAGTATTTTGTTCAGGATTTTGGCGTCTATGTTCATCAGGGAAATTGGCCTGTAGTTTTATTTTTTTATAGTGTCTTTTTCTGGTTTTGGAATTAGAATTATGCTGGCCTCATATAACATGTTTGGAAGTCTTCCTTATTCTTGAATTTTTTGAAGTAGTTTGAGGAGAATGGGTATTACTTCTTCTTTGAATGTTCGGTAAAATTTCCCCGTGAATCTGTTCGGGCCTGGGCTTTTGTTTGCTGAGAGAGTCTTGATTACATCTTCAATTTCCTTACTTGTTATTGGTCTGTTCAAGTTTTCTATCTCTTCCCAGTGCAGTTTTGGGAGACTATGAGTTTCCAGAAATTTGTCGAATTTGTTGCCATATAATATGTATTCATAGTATATGTTAACGATCCTTTGTATTTCTGTGGTGCCAGTTGTGACTTCTCCTCTTTCATTTCTGATTTTGTGGATTTGGGTTCTCTCTCTTTGTTTCTTGGTGAGTCTAGCTAAGGGTCTGTCAATCTTGTTTATCTTTTTTAAAAACTTTGAATTGTTTTTTTGTTGTTTTTGTCTGTTTGTTTGTTTTGGTCTATATGTCATTTATTTCTGCTCTGATCTTTACTATTTCCTTTCTTCTACTTGCTGTGGGATTTTCTTTTTGTTTTCTTTCTAGTTTTTTAAGTTGTGAGGTTAGATAGTCTATTAGAAATTTCTCTGGTTTCTAGAGGTAGGCCTGTAGTGCCATGAATTTCCCTCTCAGGACTGCTTTCGTTGCATCCCATAGATTTTGTGTTGTTGTGTAATCATTTTCATTGGTTTCCAGGAAGTTTTTAATTTCTTCCTTGATCTCTTCGGTAACCCATTCATTGTTTAATAACATGTTATTTAGCCTCCATGTGTTCAAATGTCTTTGCATGTTCTTGTTGCAGTTGATTTCTAGTCTCTTGCCATTGTGATCTGAGAAGATGCTTGATATGATTTCAATCTTCTTGAACTTGTAGAGACTTAGTTTGTGTCCTACCATGTGGTCTATCTTTGAGAGTGTCCCATGTGCACTTGAGAAGAATGTGAATTTTGTAGTTTTGGGGTGTAATTCTTTGTAGATATCTATTAAATCCATTTGGTCTAGTGCTTTATTTAGAGTCTCTGTTCCCTTGCTAATTTTTTGTCTAGAGAATGTATCCAGTGGTGTCAATGGGGTGTTGAAGTCCCCTGCTATAATTGTATTGCTGTTGATTTCTCCTTTGCAGTCCTCCAGAAGATGTTTGATATATTTTGGTGCTCCTATATTAAGTGCATATATGTTTACCAAGGTTATATATTTCCATTGGATAGATCCTTTCAATATTATGCAGCGGCCTTCTTTGTCTCTAGTTATGGCCTTCATTTTGAAATCTATTTTATCAGATATGAGTATTGCTACCCAAACTTTTTTTTCTTTCCATTTGCTTGGAAGATATTTTTCCATCCCTTCACTTTCAACCCATGTGAGTCTTTTGTTGTGAGGTGAGTCTCTTGTAAACAACATATATATGAGCAATGCTTTCTTATGCAATCAGCTACTCTGTGTCTATTTATCGGAGCATTCAATCCATTTACATTTAAGGTTATTATTGATATGTACTTATTTATTGCCATTTTTGTTTTTGTGTGGTTATATTTCTCTTCCTCTTTCTTCTACTAATTACAGCAGTCCTTTTAACATTTCTTGCAGTGCTGATTTGGTGCTAATGTATTCCCTTAGCCTTTTTTTTTTGGTCTGGAAAGCTCTTTATTTGACCTTCTATTTTAAATGATAGCCTTGCTGGGTAGAGTAGTCATGGATTCAGATCCTTGTTCTTCATGACCTTGATAATTCATGTCATTCCCTACTGGCCTGTAGTGTTTCTGTTGAGAAGTCAGCTGAGAGCCTTATGGGGTTTCCTTTGTAGGTAACCTGTTGCTTATCTCTTGCTTTCTTTAGGATTCTCTCTTTTTCTGTAATTTTTTAGCATTTTAATTACTATGTGTCTTGGTGTGGGCCCATTTGGGTTCTTCTTACTTAGGGCTCTCTGTGCTTCTTGAACTTGAATGCCTTCTTCCTTCACCAAATTAGGGAAGTTTTCTGTCCCTCTTCCTTCAAATGTATTCTCTAGCCCTTCCTCATTTTCTTTTTCTTTGGGGACTCCTATGATGCAAATATTATTACATTTCCATTGTCCACCAGTTCTCTTAAGCTGTCTTCCTGTTTTTTAATTGTTTTTTCCTTTTGTTTTTCTGATTGGTTGATTTTTTCTACCGTCTTCTAATTCACTGATCCAGTCCTCAGCTTCCTTTACTTTGCTGTTTAGTCCTTCCAATATGTTCTTTATTTCTGCTATGTCATTCTTTATTTCTTCTTGGTGGCTTTTCATTTCCAATTGGTTGATTTTCAAAGTTTCTATGTCTTTACTCATGGTGTTGTTGTCCTTACTCATGCTGTTGAGCTTCCTCGAGATCATGGCTCTGAATTCGAGCTCTGTTAACTTGTTTAACTGCATTCTTTTATCTCATCTTCATTAGAGGTCTCTTGTCCTTTCACTTGGGATTTGTTTCTTTGTTTCACCATTTTGGCTATCTCCGTGGGTTTTGGAGCCTGCCAAATTTTCCCTGTGGGTGTTGGCGTTCTTCTGTTTGTGGCTCCCTCTACTGGGTTTGGATGAGCAAGGGAGGACCCACGTTAAACACCACTGTTAAGTCTAACTTTCCTGGGTAGAGTTGCAAGCCCAGGCATGGTTCAGTTATCGTCTAGCTTTTTGCCTGGAAGCTATCATTAGCAGTTACTTGAAGAGCCTTGGGTTCTCAGTTGAATGAAAAACTCCCTCAGGTACTAAGAGTAAGGGGATTTCCCGAGGGTGGGGCAGATGCTGGTTGTTAATGAGCCTCAATTTTCATTTCAATGGCCCACCTGGGTGGGGTTGAATCTCTGAGGGAGGGGCCGCTACCTCTCCCAAGAGCCCTGGGAAGGAACAATATGGCCACCGTTTAGCATGGCTGCAACTCAGCAAAAGCTCTGAGTGCCCTCCAAATCCCGAGTGTCCCCACACAGTTCCATTCCAGTCTGCTCTCCCTCTGCCAGAGTCCAAGGTGAGTGGCTATGGTTATTTTATCACTTTGTCCCAGCTCTGTGCTATGGAGCCGCTTGGGGTTTAACCCCGAGGGTGCTGCTCACAGCTGAGACTGCTGCTGTCCATGGGCTCCCAGCACCCCTCTCATGCCTCCACAATCCTACCAGGATTGATTCAGTGTCCCTGGTTATATGGTCCGTGCAAGCTGCTTTTCTGTTGCTTTTTCCCGAAAATTTGTCTTTATTTTAGTTGTAATTCCCGTTTGGTTCTGGGAGATGGTCTGTGTAGCTTCCATTCACTTCTCCATCATTTTGGAATCCCCAAGATACGTTTGTGTTTTTTTCAAAGAAGCTGCCCAGATAATTTTTTTAATGTGAGCTGCTAACTCTGCATTGCTTTATTGAGTACATGACTTATTTCTTGCACTCTGGAGTACAAATTTGCTGAGGCAAGGTCAGTATGTGGTTCGCGGCAACACCTAGTAGGCATTCATAGATTTGCTGAGTCAGTGGAGGTGCCCAGAGCCCATGTCTCTTTCTCCTGTGCCTTTGGGCTGGGTACGTGGTGTTCCTGGCCCTGAGATAAACTGTAGTAAGATTTTCAAACTTAACAGCCAAAAAAGAAGTAGGAAATGGGCATCAGAGCTACAAGTTGAATGAGGAGCTGAAATGATCTCACAGATCCGTGACAGATCCCTGAATATAGAAGTTTCAACTGTCTTTCCTGGAACTGCAGGTGGTTCCCAACACTGAGCACTATAGCTGGGCTTTAACACGAGCTGTTCATGCTCTGCTTCAACCTTCTCCTGGGCCCATGAGCACAACACCCAAGGCCCATCTGGTAGGTCTTTGCCCAGGAATGAGGACAACTCTGTTCTGAGAAACTTATGAAAAACTCAGAGGGGAGGCAGCTTGAAAGGCACCAGAGACATACAGGGAAGAACTGAGCTGTTTGGCCTCAAGATGAGGGCTAGAGAGGCAGCATTCTCCCAGACATATGTGCTGCAGAGGCCTTTGTTCCTTTGGTGAGCCCTTCCCTGGGGTGCAGACAGCCACCATATTTAGGACTCCAGCAACCTGGCTCACAATGTTTGCCTCGCTCTTGTGATTCTCCGAGGCCCCACCCCACCCAACGTTCAGGCCCACCCATGCTGTTTCCAAAGGCTTTACCATAGGATTGGCCTGTCTTGGATCCTGCTTCAGAGTTTCCTGAAATCTCTCAAACAAGCAGCATCTGACCTCAGCAAGCCCCATACCCCTCATTAAGTGGCCCCAGGCCTGGCACTAGAAGCAGCCAGCTTTGGTTCACAATTTGGCTTTTCCTGGGCACCTTCAAGCCCAGCACAAGAAGCAGCCATCTGCAGACCACTTTGTAGCTTATGCTGGGTGGCCCCAGATAGAACACAGGCAGTGGCTGACCTTGCCCCAGAGCCAGCACACTCATTAGACAACTCCAGACTACATCAAAGCACCACCACCCAACCACCTCCACAAGTGGCACACTCAATGAATGGACTCAGTGGGTATCAGAACCTTGATGAAGTAAGTCTTGCTCTGTGTGGTGGGCCCTACACAGCTGATCCTCCCAGTGAGTTAGAGGCCAGTGGGCAGTGGGCACAGCCAGTCCTTGCAGCTGATCAGCCTGAGTAAATCCCTCCCCTGACATGCCAACAGCAATCAAGACTCAATTAGAACATAAGGGTGTACAGTCCACATTAGGGGTGCACCTCAAGAGCCCAGCTGGGGTGATCAGGGAGGCTGTGCCACTGGATCCTACAGGACACCTACAACAACAGGCCACCCTAGGAAGCCTAAGAGACATGGAAACTCTATCTACCTAATACATAGAAATAATAATAGGAAAGCAGCCAAAATGAGGAGATAAAAAACATGTCCCAAATGAAAGAAAAGAACAAAACTCTAGGAAAACACTAAACAAAATGGAGATAAGCAATCAATCAGATGCAGAGTTCAAAACACTGGTTATAAGGTTGCTCAAGGAACTTGGTTAGACATTCAAGGAACTTAATGAGACCTTCAGGGAACTTAAGGAGACCTCTAAGAAACTTAGTGAGAACTCCAACAATATAAAAAAGAACCAGTCTGAAATGAAGGATGCACTAACTGAAATAAAGAATAATTTACAGGGAATCAATAGTAAAGTAGGTAAAGCCAAGAAACAAACCATTGATTTGGAACACAAGGAAGCAAAAAACACCCAATCAGACAGCAAAAAGAAAAAAGGAATCCAAAAAAAATGAGGATAGTGTAAGGAGCCTCTGGGACAACTTCAAGCGTGCCAACATTCGCATCTTGGGGGTGCCAGAAGGAGAAGAGCATGAACAAGAAATTGAAAACTTATTTGAAACAATAATGACAGAAAACGTCCCTAACTGGGTGAAGAAAACAGACATACAAGTCCTGGAAACACAGGCGTACAAGTCCTCCTCAGAGTGACAACCAAAATATCTCCAGACATTGCCAGTATCACTGGGGGGCGTACTTTCTGGGCTGTGACTCACTAGGCTAGCTCGTGTGCTGCTTGAGGAAAACCATTAGATTTTATCCTGGACACCAACTGTGTTTTGCATGTAGAAAGTGCTCACTAATTACTGGACGAATGCACACTTAAGTGCATGAGCAAATATTTACCTATCACCGTGATAGGGGTAGGGCACATAATAAGAATAGGACCACAGCTATTTAATGGTTATTCACCTTACTAACTATAGATAAGAGGTTTTCTTACAAACGCTGGGAAGGTGGAGGATGTGCTGCAAGAAGAAATATAGGGCTGTAAAAAGATAAGATGCCTCAGAGTCCAGATGGATCCATTACTCAGAAAAGAAAATACATTTTGAGCACAGACCAAGGACAGGACACACTTTAATGGTTGCTGTGCCTGGACCGTGACCCCCTCCAGGAGTTTGCCTCAGGAATAATGACCATCCTCTTGTCCCAAGAACAGGCTGAACTGTTGTTAACATCATAGAAAATTAACTCCCTTCTTATCAGACTTCAAGATCCTGGAAGGAGACACATGGACCTCAGAACCTGCAGCCCTTCTCCTGCACATAGCCCTTCTTCCGTGTCCCTACATGATCAGCCGACTAGTAGGAGACGGTGGAGTAGAATTTTCAGGATGACCTGCTGCTCTCTCCCTACTGCCAGCATTATTGGTATAAACGTTCATATATGATTCAAGCCAGTCTCTGCTTAATTTGGCTCAAGTAGTGACAGGCGTCCTTAGATCCGTTTAGTGTCTGGTGTCAACCATCAGTGACAGACGTGCATTTGAAAGAGGGTATCTGTTCCTGCAGTGTCAGCATTCTGACTCCAGAGCACTGCCTTTGTGGCCTAAATATGCTCCCAGATGACCGTCCCTGCCCAGGTTTTCACGACTATGTTCATGACTCCCGTATCTTTATCTCCAGCCCAGACCACTGCCCTGCCGGATAAATGTCTGGTTTGAATGTCTCATTGCAACATTCTCAATCCCTCCATATGAGCCTCTCCTGAACTCCTGGTGCCAGGGAATGCCATCATCCACATTAAGAAGACACAAACCTCGGGGGTGACCCTAGATGACCGTCGTAAGTACACAACACACTCTGCCTGCCCTTTCCAAGGCCCATGACCCAGCCCCTCCCGGCCTCTGTAGACTCAACCATCACTGCCCAGAACTCATCCTTGGAACCCCTCACACACTTCCAACGCCTGGCCTAACACATAGCCCCGTCTGCATACAGCAGCTCATTCCCTGATCCAAGATGATTGCTTCTTGTCCTTCAAGACTTGAAGGTCATCTTGTTCAGGTTCTGCCTTCAGCATAGTTCCCCCAGCTCATTGATAACCCTCCACAGTCCCCGTGACGTTTGTGCATTTTCATGTTCCCTCTGCACTGAGGACTCCTGGAGCTCAGAAACTGTTGTTAGTGTTGTACCTCTTCCCACCCGGGCCTGGCGCAGAGCAGACCTCGAAGGCGGGGGACTCAGTTATTCTGTTATTCTGCTCAAGAGACAGAGACAGTGAGTGTCAAGCACTTTACAATCAAGCATTTGTTTTAAAAAACAAAAAAAAACAAACAAAAAAAATTTATTGTTCCTATGCAGAAACCTTGGTAAGTTACATTAACGTGGATAATTTCACTTAACGCCTCAGAACAACTGACCAAGTGTTCACCGTGGCCCCGTTCTCACCCTGGGCTTCGTCTTGATTTTTCTGAGCCTTCTCCCCTCCCACAGGCCCCTCTGCGTGGCCCCGGCCTGAGACAGCACTAAGTGTCCCTTCATCAGCTTCTCCGGGCAGTGGGCTGACCACAGGGAGAGACATTTCCTGTCGGGCCCGGCCATCGTGTCCCTGGCTGTCGGGTTCCCATTGCGGCTGAGGTCTGCGTACCCCTCCCCGGGAAGGGAAGGCCTCGTCTGTCTGCGTCTCAGGGACCTGCACAAGCCCGACACGGCAGGTTCTCCCGGGCAATTGTCCTTTTGAGTCCAGTTTCTCCTTGTCTAAGTCTGGGTTTGTTTGCATTGGACACAACCCTCGGATACAGAGACTACGGTCAGCCCATTTTGTGTACAAGTAAAGTGAGGCTTCGGAAGAAATCACAGCTTCCCAGGGCCCCGTAAACAATATCAATAGAAGAAGACAGTCCGAAACTATAGAAAACTTTGATAAGTGTTTATCTGAACTGAAAACCAGGACTGGCCTGGTAGCCCAGTCCCCGAGGACTGAGGACGTGCTGCGGAGAAGGGCTATTTTGCAGGGTTTTTATTCATTTAGAATCAAAGAAAAAACATAAGGAAGGTCCCATGACATCCACTGGCGGCATGTTCAGGAGGTAAGTGAAAGCAAAATGGGGAATTCGCTGGGATTGGAAAATAACGTAAGAGGAGAAACGTGCACTTGTTTTCCGTGGTGGGTACAGGAGAGTTAACATTCAACGTTTACATTCAATAGAGACGGTATGAGGCAACTAGATGACAATGAGGAGTCGGGGGGTCGCAGAGCCCCAGACAGTGGTTAATCCTCCAAGGTCTCTGGAGAAAATACTTACTGACATTCCAGGGGTCTGTTGTCTTAGATGCACAAAAGCAAGGACTACGGCTCGCTTCAGGCGAAGATTAATCTTTTATTAAGGAATCCACAGGGCAAGATGGTGACTGCCCAATGTGACCTGCCCGGTTAGGAACGGATGATGAGACCATCCTGTGTGGTTGCTGAGTCACTGAGGTTGTCAGCTTTGCTACATAGAAACACCTCCCTGCCCCCCCCCCCCCCCCCCCCCCCCAGTTCACGACAGCAAAAGGGAAATCCAGGACCCAAATCCACACAGTCTGACTTTCTGAGGGCAAGAGCTCAGCCAACTGTGCTATCTACCTCATGCTGTTTCCAAAAACATCTCGGAAGAGATGCCCCGTTATGCTAAGTTAAGGTTCCCATTAGAACTTAGAATACTAAACTGGTGTTATGTTTTTAAATGCCGTCATTTATTCTGTTTGTTAATTCATGCCAAACCAAAATACGACTTTGAATATGGATTGTTTTAGGCTGTTAATTTTAAGAAACAGCAGACAAGGAAGAATGAATCTCTGGAAACCAAGTAGAAGTCACGCTTTGTAAAGACGTTAATGTTTGTAAGGGCGGCTCCCTCGCTGCAGCTCTAGGCCTGCTTGCTCTATGGGTGGAGAAGGCCCCGCCTTCCGTCTGCACAACCTTCCCGGGTAGTGCTCGGCCCCATCCCTTCCCTGACTCCCCACCCCCACACTTTGTGTCTTTAGCTGAAGACGGTATTGAAGGTGGTGGTCTCTGCCCTTTGCTGAGTTGCTTCGTTTTCTTGCGTTTCTCCCAGGGGTGTGGGAGGTGTACATGGTATTAAGCTTTCACTCGCTTTCCTTCTGCTAGACTACCCTTGAAGGGTAGAGGAAAATTCTTCCTCCTCGCTTACCTGAATTTGTGAAAACTATCAGTTAAAATATTGAAACCAGAAAATATATATATTGAAACTGAGGGTACTTATGACTTTGGTTAAATTTTGCTTTAAATCCTGGCTCTAGAAATCATATATATATACACACACACGTGTGTGTGTGTGTGTGTGTGTGTGTGTGTATCCCTCAGAGACATATAGCCTTTCCCTCATATGCTCAGCCGAGGCAGCAGAAGACAGTAGCCTGGACCTGACTAAGGATCCCGAGGGCTAGATCTCTGCAGGCTAAAGATAACATCAGACCTGAGTTGTCTCAGCTCCTAAGCCCTCAGGGGGAATGACCCCTGGCTACTTCCCTACAGACTGGACACAGGCACACAGGGAACAGCCTCAGAGCTGTCTCCGAGACCAGAAGAAATGACTTATTACCCTCACCTCAGCTCTGACCAGTCACTCCCAGCATAATCCGGAAGCCCCTGACCCACCATGTCTTGTGACTTTGCCCTATAGAATCTGTAACCTACATAGCATCAGGGAGTGTAGCTTCCCATGCTCCTAGATGGCGCCGTTCATAGTAAAACAGCCCATCTTTCTCCGTGTGCTTCTCAGATGTCCAGTGTTCAGCTCTGCTAGCACTGGCTGGGCGGACTCTTTCTGTTCAGTAACAATATCATAGTCAAAATTCATATTTTTATATAATATTTCAAAGCATCTATAGAAAGACAACCACACAGAGTATCCTGTGCTTCTAATTCCCAAAATTTCTGCTTAGTTGAGAAAAGAGTGAAGACAGAGGGAAAAAAAATAGATATATTTAGAGAGAGACAGAGAGAGAGGGAGGGAGGAGAAAAAGAGATAGAAACAACGATGGGAGAGATACACTGATGGGCTGCCTCCTGCACACCCTGCACCAGGGGTGAGCCTGCAGCGCGGGCATGTGCCCCGACCGGATTCCAACCGGGCCCTCTCAGGCCACGGGACACGCTCAACCCACTGAGCCACACCGCCGGGCTGGGTCACTATTTCAGTGTGAGGCGCTGCACCGGGGACGGAGGGCTGGAGGGATGGCTGAGACCCTGGGTGCCGGCAGCTCTGGAAAAGCTGCTCAGTCTCAGGGCCTCACCTCCTGGCCTGTAAGCGCAGCGGGAGTCAGGCTGCTGCTGGCTTCCCTGCACTGCGCATGCTCTGGGCTGGGGACTGGCTGCTGCTCGCTCCCCTGCACTGCGCAGGCTCTGGGCTGGGGACAGGCTGCTGCTCGCTCCCCTGCACTGCGCAGGCTCTGGGCTGGGGACTGGCTGCTGCTGGCTTCCCTGCACTGCGCAGGCTCTGGGCTGGGGACAGGCTGCTGCTCGCTCCCCTGCACTGCGCATGCTCTGCGCTGGGAACAGGCTGCTGCTGGCTCCCCTGCACTGCGCAAGGCTCTGGGCTGGGGACAGGCTGCTGCTCGCTCCCCTGCACTGCGCAGGCTCTGGGCTGGGGAAAGGCTGCTGCTCGCTCCCCTGCACTGCGCAGGTTCTGGGCTGGGGAAAGGCTGCTGCTCGCTCCCCTGCACTGCGCAGGTTCTGGGCTGGGGAAAGGCTGCTGCTCGCTCCCCTGCACTGCGCATGCTCTGGGCTGGGGACAGGCTGCTGCTCGCTCCCCTGCACTGCGCATGCTCTGGGCTGGGGACAGGCTGCTGCTCGCTCCCCTGCACTGCGCAGGCTCTGGGCTGGGGAAAGGCTGCTGCTCGCTCCCCTGCACTGTGCATGCTCTGGGCTGGGGACAGCCACTGGAGCTGGTTACCCAGATCTGGTCCTCAGAGCTCAGCTCCTCTGCAGGGCTTTCAAACACCCCACTGTCCGGACCCCCCTCCAGAGGTAGTGAGTTCGTCCGGCCCAGCTCGGTCCTTTCTTTTCTTTTAACTCAGCGTGTGATTCCAATAAATCACGAGGAGGCAGGTTTGAGAACCACTGCGCCGGGGTGTTCTCAGACTTGAATATTCATCACAAGCACCCGAAGGCCATTCCCACCCCGAGTTTCTGACTCAGGGCGTGGGGGTGAGGCATTTCTGGTAAGTTCCCAGGAAATGCCGCTGCTGGCCCGCAGGGCACACTTGGAGAACTCCGGAGGTGTAGTCAGAGCAGAGTTCTGTGTCCCTGCTCTGCAGAGAACCCGTAGAGTGTGTTCGATTCTCAGCAAGACCCGTGACCCCAGAGGCTGAGAGCGGGTGTGGAATCTCATCGTGAATTTAAAACGTTCTGCAGGCAGGGTTTCCCGCAGGGGGCTACGCAACTTGTTCGGTCTTGAAGCAGTCTCAGGATTTGTGTGCGTGTTTGCAGGTGTGTGTTTGCAGGTGTGTGTGAGGGTGTGAGTGTGTGCGCACGTGTACACATGCGGGTGTGAGTGCATGTGTGTATGTGTGAGTGTGTGTGAGCTTTTGTGTGCATGTGAGTACATGAATGTGTGAGCACGCGAGTGCGTGTGAGTATACATCTCTGAGTGTGTCTGTGTGCGTGAGTGTGCATGTGTGTGCACGTGTGGGTGTGAGTGTGAGCATGTGTGAGTGTGAGCTTGTGGGCATGTGTGAGTGTGCATGTGTGAGTACATGTATGAGTGTGTGAGCATGTGTGTGAATGTGCATCTGTGAGTGTGTGTGTGCATGTGAGTGTGTGCCTGGTGTGTGTGAGCATGTGTGAGTGTGAGCATGTGTGAGTGTGAGCTTGTGAGCATGTGAGTGTGCGTGTGTGTTAGTACATGTATGATTGTGTGAGCATGTGCGTTTGTGAGTGTGTGAATGTGCATCTGTGAGTGTGCCTGTGAGTGTGCCTGTGAGTGTGAGTGTGCCTGTGAGTGTGAGTGTGCCTGTGCGTGTGAGGGCCGGAGCACTGCGGGCTCCATGTTGCAACAACACCCTGTCCAGGGCCCTGGGGCACCGGCTGAGGAAGAGGGGAAACAGGCAGCTGTCCCGAACACCGAATGTGACTTCCGTGGGGAGAGGGGATTCCCCGTGACACTAAGAAGCCGAACTGCACGTCTGCAGATGATCACGCTGGTCGTGCCCGCGGATGGTCGGGCCATACGCGTGAGGAAGTGAGTGTGGCGCCCTCACCGTCACCCAGAGGGTCGGTTAAGTAACATTTCAGCCCGAACTTGCCTCATCTTCTCATCCAAAACGTGGGAAGTTCATTGAGAAACTTTAGGGTGGTTTTCCACCCTTTCAAAATGTCCATTTTTGTGAATGTTTTATGATGTAGAATACATTAGAACAATCCTCCGTCTATATGACTTACAATAAATAAAAAAGCAAACATGTGCGTCGGGGCTCACTGATGACACAGTTGGGTCCCCAGAACCACCTGGGAGCTAACGCAAGCGGACCCCCACCCTCTGCCTCCTTCAGATGCAGTACTCGGAGCAACCCCCACTTTACTCTCACTTCTTAGGGTGTTCCCAGCAGGCACCCATTGACTCCACTATGAACTTGCTCAGAAAATGCCTTATTATTATTTTTCTGTACTTAAGAATAATTTTATTCTCACTCAAAAGCCACAGACCTCCCTGGCCAGGGATATATAGGTCAGTGCAAAGAAGGGAACGCGCGTATCAGTATTCTGCCTCTTTCTACCTCCCCTCCGGTGACACCCCACCCTTTCCCAGGCTCCCCCTTCCTCCCCAGTGGGGCTCTGCTCGCCTCACGTGCTGCCCACGGCTGCCCTCTGGTGGCCACTCGGCCCAGCAGTCACTCAGCAGACAATTCTCAAGGGCAGGACCTGCCCCTCCTTGAGGAACCCCATGTTCCTGTAATGCCTCCCGTCCAGGAGCCTTTCCAAAGGCCCGTGAGTCAGGACGGGAGGGCGAGCAGACAGTCCATCGGAGGGGGGTCCTGCAGGGGAGAGCGGTGTGTGAAGGACAGTATTCCCCCCGACGATCCATTCACTCACCCGGTACTTTGAAAACAGCTGGAGCAGGGCGCAGGCTTGGTCCAGGTCCTCACGCCAACGAGCACAGATGCCCCCGCGGCGCTGACACGTGAGTGACCCCCTCGCTCTCCGATGGGTGAACTGCTGTGGACGAAGCGCGGCCGGGAAGCAGGGAAAAGTCACAGATAGAAGAACGTGAACATTTACCGACCACCTGTGAACTGAATTCTGCGTCCTCTGCGTACATCACCTGTGCTTGTCTTCACTCTCTCATCCTTCACTCCCTCCTTGTTACCGTAAGAGCGAGTTTTACATATAAAGAAACTAAAATCCAGAACTTCGGGAACCCGGCCCAGGTGCTCTCACCGCCCGTCCGAACTGGTTGCAGGGCCGAAGCCCAGGCAGTGGTGACGGGGATGCGCACACCTGCCTCCGCCGCCGCGCAGTGCCCACCTGCCCGGGGCACCTCGGCTGGGTCCGTGAGGCGCCCTCTCTCCACAGCGCCAGGGCCTAGTGCGGCCTCCGCTCCTGCACAGATGACTCTCCATTCACAGCTGTTGGTCAGATGGTCAGGTCGCCTCTCTGGGAGGGGCCCCTCCCTGGAAACAGTCCCCAATCCTAATGGGGGAAGTGCCAGGCCCTCTAGAGAAGACCATGCTGCTGGATTCTCTCTTTCTCGGGGTTAGATCATAGTTAAAATATCAGGGTCTCCTCTTCCAGTCTCATCATGATCAGCCTCTCAAAGTGTTATAAGAAAAAGAGTGTGTGTGTGAGCACATGACACAAACCCAGCTCCTGAATGTGGAGAGTCCGCTGGAACACTGGGCAAAGTGTCAGTGGGGTGAGTGGGGTGAGTTCCGGGCCCAGCGAGTGCAGTGGGTTTCCCAGACTGGGGTCCTCTCCGGCCATTCCGACCGCTGGCGGGGTGCTGGCCGGCCACCCTGAGCGTGCAGGGTTTGATTCCTGGTCGGTCTCTCTGTTATGGACCTGTCTTCCAGCCACACACTTTGAGGACGTTAAGAAAACAAATTGCATTGACTAGAAAGACAGGATTGTAAAGGTCATAATTTTGCCTCAGTAACTCTACACACGCAGTGCTATTCCAACACACACACACACACACACACACACACACGGCTGTGTCCCGGAACACAGCAGGTTGCCATCATACATCCTCGCCCTCCCATTCTCACGTCCTGTTCCCAGCACGCTCTGCCCTCCTGTCACCTCCCCACCCAGCCCCAGTGAGTCTCCCTCCCCCAGAACAAATTAGCATCCGCTGGTACTGAACACGTAGTAGTAGCTAGCCTTGGGGAGCAGAGGCCATGATTTCGATTTCTTCCTGTCCTCGAAGCACTTGGAAGAGGACCACCACCTGGCCTCCAGTTAGCCCATGTCCACATCCCTCCTGTTTTCCGTAAGTCCCTCTACTCCTGGCCACCGCCCTGTGGCTGCCACCACGCAGGAAAAGCTCCAACTCTGAACCAACGCAACAGCGCCCCTGCAAGGATCAGTCTCCTCTGCCTCCTGGGCCCCACCTCCTGCCACCGCCCCACCACTCTGCCCCCAGGGCCATGGACCTCCACCCGTCCTCCTCCGAGGTCCTTGCTTTCACACCCCGTTCCCTCCACCTCTGTGCCCGGTAGGTGACTCCTGAAGCCGGGAGCTGTCCGCTGCCTAGCCAGAGGGCCTGCCTCACACAGCACGGCCCCGGGGTGTTCCTCCTCGCCCGCCCTCCTCCGAGCACCCACTAGTCCTGTCCCACAACGCGTGGCCCTGGTTAAACCGTAAGCTTGCAAATGACTGCGTGTGCTTCATCCCGTGTCTCCAGTGCCTATGCAGTGCCTTCAGCCTGGCGGGCTGAGCAGGTACAGAGTGCGGAATGAATGAATGAATGAATGAATGAATGAATGAATGAATGAATTCAGCACATATTTGCTTGTTGTTGATATTGGATCCTGAGAATGCTGAGAGATATAAAAGGAGGACTGATCCAGCCGCTGTGGCTGAGCGTTGACCCTGCACCAAGACAGTGGTTCTCAACCTTCCTAATACCGCGGCCGTTTAACACAGTTCCTCATGCTGTGGGGACCCCCAACCATAAAATTATTTTTGCTGCTACTTTATAACTGTAACTCTGCTACTGTTATGTCTTAGGCGACCCCTGTGAAAGGGGTTGCGACCCACAGGTTGAGTACTGCTGCACCAAGAGGTTGCTGGTTCGATTCCTGGTCAGGGCACATGCCCAGGTTGTGGGCCGATCCCCAGTGGGGGGCATGCAGGAGGAGGCCAGTCGATGTTCTCTCTCATCGATGTTTCTATCTCTCTCCTTCTCCCTTCCTCTCTCTCTAAAATCAATAAAGAAAAAAAAAGTTTAAAAAAAAATAAATAAATAAAAGAAGGACCTAAAAGCATTTTTTCATTCTTTGGTGTCCTTGGAACAAAACAAAGCTGGCTTAGAACCAGAGGCCTCAGACCCCCAAACTCTCTCCTGCCACATGAAACCCAGCCGCTCCCTGCAATATTTGAGGAGAGCTTACTTTAGAAAAAATGTTAGAAATTCCCTGCTTCTTCAGCAATTATTTCTTTTTTTTTATAAAGCCCTTTATATTGCTTCTATTTTCTTCATTGTACAGAGAGATACACTAGCACTTACAACCCTTCGATTGCAGAAGCCGCGGGCAGGCCGGCTGCCTGGGCGTGTCCTGTGCCACCGGCCCACTCAGAAGAGCCCCTCACCTGGTTAAGTGCTCTGATGCCACCATCATAAAATTCTCCAAAAATCTGAGCAAAGTGCTCATCATTTCATTGCTCTGGATTTGCCCTTATTCATTCATTAGGCCTACACTTCTTAGCAAAGTATCATGCCAGAACTACTTCATCCCAAAACTGGAAAATAATTGTAGAATTTGACAGTAGCATTAGAATAGCCATGACCCTTCGACATCTTGCTTCGTTTCTGGGGTCACTAGAAGTGACCTGGGAGCACTGACCACTGTCCGGGTTGGATCGGCCGCCCCCCCTTATAGGGCAACATCTTCAAGTGATATTGGCAGAATCCACAGTGCACCCCCTTTCAAGATTCAAATGGGCCACGGCCGGTTTGGCTCAGCGGTTAGAGCGTCGGCCTGCGGACCGGAGAGACCCGGGTTCGGTTCCCACTAAGGGCGCGTACCTCGGTTGCGGTTCGTCCCAGGCCCCAGGTGGGGTTGTGTGGGTGGCAACCAATTGATGTGTCTCTTTCACATCTATATTTCTCTCTCTTGCTTGTCATCCCTCTCTCCCTCCCACTCTATCAGAAGATAAATGCAAACAAACAAACAAACAAAAAAATGTGTCCTTGGGTGAGGATTAAAAAAAAGATTTAAATGGATCCCCAAAATCCCCTTCAAAATCAATTAACACCTCATAATTAAAGAAGCCCTAAAAAAAAGAAGAAGAAGCCCTGCAGGCATAAAGCCCATAATAAGAGATGGCAAGATGATTCAGGCCCTCTTTGTGCTTTGCACGAATCCCTGTAATGCCCGTTTCTCCTGTGAGGAAAACCGAGGGCCAGGCGTGGTTTAGGATCTCTGAGCAATAAACCACGTGGTCGTCCCTCCACACCCTGTTGTTCCCAACCTCAATGCCTCTAGCATCCTTCTCAAAGGGAAGTAACTTCTTTACTGTAACTGGTTAATGCAGCGCATTCCCGTGTCCCAGCTCAATGCCTTCTGGCCTTCACTTAAGGACAGTAAGGGACAGTAATGCCTCAGGGACTTACCGAGAGTCTCCTTATTTCTCCCACTTCCTGAGGGCTGATCTGCATGACAGGAAGTTCTCCAGGGGTTCTACTTTGTTGCAAGCTGTGCAAACTTGCTTCTTTGCTTCCTCCCAGGTCTCCTCACAGGAACGTATCATCCACGTTGCTAAAGCTTTTAGCCTGTGAGAGACATACGGTCATCACGGAAATACTGCAGTTTGCCCAAACCCACGTTCGATATTTAGCGCATCTGATATCAGAACGAGGGCTGCACCTTGATCCAAATAGGCGTCATGGTGTCCTGAGTTCCCCCAAACCCCAAACTAAGCATCACTGGGAGGTTTGCTCAAGCTCTTTGGGTACTGCCGAAATTGGACTCCAAGTCTCTCCCTACGGCCGAACCTCTGTGTTTCTTCCTAAAGGACAAACCCGACCCAATTTTATGGGAAGAACAGGACTGACATAAGCTTCAAAGCCTTAAAGGAGAGTTTCACCGACCCACCTGCATTTGGGCTTCCAATGATCACACCCCCTTTTTCCTTTAAGTATATGAAAGGAAGGGAACGCCCTGGGTACTCACCCAGAAAGAGGACCACCATCGATCCATAGGGTAGGATGGCACCAACCGGGCCCTGTGGCATGGGGGCACCCCCTTGCCTTAGAGCCATTCCGGCCACTGCCCTTCTGGTTAAGGCCCCGAGGAAGCCCCGGCGCGGTGCCCTTTACCAGTGTGCGTCCGCAGTGCAGGGAAAGCCCTTCTGAATTTTCATCAAGTCAACACCTTTCAGTCAGCTGCCCCACCTCCTATGACACCCTCTTGTGAACTGCCCCCCCAGAATCTTCCGGGTGTAATAACCTTCACCTCGCTACTCTGTTCCCCTCCATCACCGACAAAGCCCCTCCTGGCTTCCGGCTTCCGGCCAGGATACTGGCCTAGGTAAGTGCAGCGCTCACACACCCCACAGCTCATGGGAATCACAGCCAAACTGCAGAACGACCCTCACGCCGAACCAGCCGCGCCCCTCCCAGCTGCTGCACTGACAGATCACCTCCTGACCCTTCGCGACGACATGCAGGAGCGTCCTGGCTCCTCGGGGTCCACGCATCGTTCTTCTTCACAAAGTGACAATGGCAGAGATGGTGCCCGATACGCAACATCAACACCCTCTGTAGCTGAAGCAGCACCTTTGCCTTTGCTGCTCGGCCCGACCCGTCAAATCATACGGGCACGTCACTGCTCACACTGGCCTGCGCGCCAGCCAAGGGCAAAGCTGACATCGTTCACGTTGATGGTGGACATGCTTGCAGAGTAGCTCAGGACACTGGAATGGCGTGGGGGCGGCGTGGCTTCCTTCCAGGGGAAATACAGTTGAAACTGGCCGGTACGTTCAGGAATTATTGGCTGCCGTACTTTGACTTGCTGCTTTGGCTATTGTTTAATTCGCAGAGCATTCGACACCCACCTCCCTGGCCGCTGGGGGAAATCACCCTGCTGACATTTCTGCAGGGAAGGCTACCTTACAGGCACGAGCAGCAGTCAAAAGGGTATCTCCCCAAATGATAACGTAGAAAAACTGCCGAGAAAAGCCCAACCATTGGCCCCAGAAAAGGACAAGCAAGACTGCACATCCAGCCATTGTTGGCTTGATAAAAAGAGGAAGCCCTGGTCCAGGTCACATAATAACCCAGTCCTGCCAGAGACTCCAAGAGCCCACTCCTCGGGCCTGTGCGCGTTCAACCACGGCCCGCTGACCGAACGGCAGCGACCAGGCCTCAGTGTCGGGGGGATAGTAACAGGCCGCAAAGAGCCCCTGTCTCACCTGTCCCACTTTTTCAAAGCACAACCCGGGGAAGCCTGTTCCCACTGCTCCCAGACACTAAGTCACCTAATGCATCGCTCGAGGTTTGGCAAGTGGATCCCATACAGCTTCCACATCTCATGGCTGTAAATGTGGTTTAGTCTCGGGGTCTGTATGTTTTCTCACTCAACTGATGCTGTCCCTTGGAGATGGGCTTCTGTGGCTAACGTCCTTTTGGGTACAATCATCCCTAGCTGGGAAACCACTCTCAAACCCGTCGTGACAAATAGGAGCATGCATTTTAACAGGTCAGACGCACCGACAAGTCTGTGCTGTTTTGCCAGTTTTATGGCGCTTTGGCTGCACTTACCACCCTCAGTCCTCAGGTCACTGAAACACACTAACGGCATTCTTAAGACTAATTGGCAACACTGGTGGAGACCTTCCAGATGCCTTGGCAAGAGAGGAAAATGGCATCAGAGTGAACGGAAGCTACACAGACCATCTCCCAGGCCCAAACTGGAATTACAACTAAAATAAAGACAAGTCATTGGAAAAAAACCCACTGAAGAGCAGCTGGAGAGGACCCTCATAACCAGGGACGTACAGAGGACCCCAAACGGAGACTGGTAGGAGCTGCGGAGGCATGTGAGAGTTGGCTGGATGCCCAGGGGCAGTAGCTGAGGGCTGTCTTAGCTGTGAGCAGTTTTCTCTGAGAAGTTGGGGATTAAACCCCAAGCCGGCCCCCCAGCACAGAGTGGAGGAACAGGAAAGGCGCCCACATAACACCTGGCTGAGAGCACCCCCAGAGCAGAGGTTCTGTCTGCAGGGGGGCACTGGGAACACATCACTTCCCTGAAGGGCCAGGGCACTAATTACAGCTCCAGCCACTCACCTATGGCTCCAGCAGAGGGAGGGGGACTGGACTGGAGCTGTGTGAGAAGAGTCGGGGGTTTGTGGCACTGGGGAGAGCTGGGAAGGAGGCCATCAGCAGTTCTATGCTGAATCATTCCCTATTACAGAATAACCGTCTTACTCAAAGACGCCCTTCACAGAGTCCGGGGAAGAAGCAACTACCCTCCCTCAGGAATTTAACACCACCAGACCAAGCCAGAGAAATGCAAACGAGGGCTCATTAAGAGCAAGAGACCACCAGCAAGCAATTACCCACATGCTGGAAATCCTCTTACCCAGTATACCTGAGGGTTTTTTCATTCAGCTGAAGGCTACACCTGAGGCTCATTAAGTAACTGAGACTAATAGCCTGCAGACAAAAGCTCTTGAATAATTGAATCATTGCTTAACTTGCAACTCTACCCAGAAAAGTAAGACTAGACAGTGGTGTTTAGTGTGGTCCCTTCCATACTCATCCAATCCCAGTAGAGGGAGCCACAATTGGTAGAATACTAACACCCACAGGGAAAATTTGCAGGCTCCAAAACCCACTGAGACAGCCAAAATGGTGAAACAAAGAAACAATTCCTAAATAAAAGAACAAGAGAATTCTAAAGATGAAGGGGAAAATGAAATGGAATTAAGCAAGCTATCAGAGGTAGGGTCCAAGGTAATGATTATAAACAAGCTCAATAGCATGAATAAAGATACAGAAACAATGAAAATCAACCAATTGGAAATGAAAATCTATCAAGCGGAAATGAAGGATGACAGAGCAGAAATAAAGAACATATTGGAAGGAATAACTAGCAGACTAGAGGAAACCGAAGACTGGATCAGTGAATTAGAAAACAGGGTAGAAAAAAATCACCCAATCAGAGAACCAAAAAGAAAAACAATTTAAAAAATGGGAGAACAACCTGACCGGAGTGGCTCAGTGGTTGAGCATCAACCTATGCACCAAGAGGTCACCAGTTCAATCCCCGGTCAGAGCACATAACCAGGTTATGGGGCTGATCCCCAGTGGGGGGCATGCAGGAGGCAGCCAGGCAATGTTCTCCCTCATCGATGTTTCCATCTCTCTCTCCCTCTCTCTTCCTTGCTTTCTAAAAACCAATAAAGAAAAAAACAAGAGAACAGTTTAAAAGAACTGTGGGACAATAAGAAATGTATCAACACCCATATCATAGGAGTTCCAGAAGAAGAAGAAAATGAGCAAAGGATAGAGAATATATTTGAAGAAATAGTGATAGAAAACTTCCCTAGCTTGGTGAAGGAAAAAGGCATACAAGTTCAAGAAGAGAGCCCCAAGTAAGAGGAACCCAAAGAGGCCCACACCAAGACACATAATAATTAAAATGCTAAAAATTAAAGACAAAGAGAGAGTCAAAAAGGCAGCAAGAGAAAAGCAACAGGTTACCTACAAAGGAGTCCTCATAAGGCTATCAGCTGACTTCTCAACAGAAACACTACAGGCCACAGGGAATGGCATGAAGTATTCAAGGTAATAAAAAACAAGGATCTGAATGCAAGACTGCTCTATCCAACAAAGCTATCATTCAAAATAGAAGGTGAAATAAAAAGCTTCCCAGACAAAAACAAAAAACAAAAAAGGCTAAGGGAACATATTAGCACCAAACCAGCACTGCAAGAAATGTTAAACGGACTGCTGTAATAAGCAGAAGAAATAAGTAGAGAAACATACAATAATAAATAAAAATGGCAATAAATAAATACACATCAATAATAACCTGAAGTATAAATGGATTAAACACTCCAATCAAAAGATACAGAGTAGCTGAATGGATAAGAAAGCATGACTCGTATACATGTTGTTTACAAGAGAACTACCTCACAACAAAAGACTCACACAGGTTGAAAGTGAAGGGATAGAAAAAATTTCCCAAGAAAATGGAAAGGAAAAAAAGCTGGGGTAGCAATACTCATATCTGATAAAATAGATTTCAAAATAAAGGCCATAGCTAGAGACAAAGAAGGCCACTACATAATATTGAAAGGGTCTACACAACAGTAGGATGTAACCTTGGTAAATCTATATACACCCAATATAGGAGAACCAAAATATATTTTAAAAACTTCTGGAGGACTTCAAAGGGGAAATTGACAGCAACACAATTATAGCAGGGGACTTCAACACCCTGCTGACAAAAAATTAAACAAAAAATTAACAAGGAAACGAAGACTCTAAGTGATGCACTAGATCAAATGGATTTAATAGCCATTTAGAGAAACTGCAGAATTTACATTCTTCTCAAATGCACACAGGACATTCTCAAAGACAGACCACATGTTAGGACACAAACTAAGTCTCTACAAGTTCAAGATTAAAATCATATCAAACATCTTCTCAGATCCAATGGCATGAAACTAGAAATTAATTACAATAAAAACACTAAAAAACATTCAAACACATGGAGGCTAAATTGCATGTTATTATACAATGAATGGGTTAGCCAGGAGATCAAGGAAGAAATTAAAAACTTCCTGGAAATCAATGAAAATGAATGTACAACAACACAAAATCTGTGGGAAGCAGCAAAAGCAGTCCTGAGAGGGAAGTTCAAAGGACTACAGGCCTACCTCAAGGAACAAGAGCCCTGGCTGGTTTGGCTCAGCGGTTAGAGCATTGGCCTGCGGTCCGGAGAGACCCGGGTTCGGTTCCCGCTAAGGGCATGTACCTCGGTTGCAGTTTGTCCCCGGCCCTGGTTGGTCGTGCGGGTGGCAGCCACTTGATGTGTCCCTTTCACGTCGACGTTTCTCTCTCTCTCTCTCTTCCTCTCTCTCCCTCCCACTCTATCTGTGCAAAAAAAATGGAAAAATGTCCTCGGGTGAGGATAAAAAAAAAAAAAGAAGAAGAAAAAATTCTAATAGACTCTCTAACCCTACAACTTAAAGAACTGGAAAGTAAACAAAAAGATAAACCCAGAGCACGTAGAAGAAAAGAAATTGTAAAGGTCAGAGCAGAAATAAACAACATAGAGTCTAAACAACAATTCAGAAGATCAATGAAACAAAGAGCTGGTTCTTTGAAAAGATAAACAAGATTGATGAACCTTTAGCCAAACTCACTAAGAAACAAAAAGGACCCATATAAACAAAATCAGAAACAAAAGAGGAGAAGTAACAACTGACACCACAGAAATACAACGGATTGTTTAAAAATACTATGAACAATTATACACCAACAAATTGGAGAATCTAGGCAAAATGGACAAATTTCTAGATCACACAGTCTCCCAAACCTTAACTGGGAAGAGCCAGAAAACTTGAACAGACCAATAACAAGTAAGGAAATTGAAGACATAATCAAAACTCTCCCAGCAAACAAAAGCCTGGGCCAGATGCCTTCACAGGGCAATTTTACTGAACATTCAAAGAAGAACTAACACCCATTCTCCTCAAACTATTCCCAAAAATTCAAGAAAAAGGAGAACTTCCAAACTCTTTTTATGAGGCCACCATAATCCTAATTCCAAAACCAGATAAAGACACTACAAAGAAAGAAAACTACAAGGGGCCAATATCCCTGATGAATATAAATGCCAAAATCCTTAACAAAATATTAGCAAATCAGATCCAGCTATACATTAAAAAATTATTCACCATAACCAAGTGGTATTCATCCTAGGGATGCAAGGCTGGTAAAACATTTGAAAATCAATAAATATGATACACCACATAAACAAAATGAAAGATAAAAACCATATGATCATATCAATAGATGCTGAGAAAGCATTTGACAAAATCTAGCACCCATTTCTGATAAAAACGCTCAGCAATGTGGGAATAGAGGGATCATATCTCAACATAATAAAGGCCATATATGAAAAACCCACAGCCAACATTACACCCAATGGGCAAAAACTGAAAGCATTTCCCTTAAGAACAGGAACAAGACAGCCCAGCCAGTGTGGTTCAGTGGATTGAGCATTGTCCCATGGACTGAGAAGTCCTGGTTCAATTCTGGTCAGGTCACATGCCTGGGTTGTGGGCCTGACCCTCAGTAGGGGGTGTGCAGGAGGCAGCTGATCAATGCTTCTCTCTCACATTGATGTTTCTGTCTCCTTCTCCCTTCCTTTATCTCTAAAAAAAAATCAGTGTAAAATATTTTTTTAAAAAAGAACTGGAAAAAAGACAGGGGTGTCCGCTTTCACCACTGTCATTTAACATAGTACTGAAAGTCTTAGCCACAGCAATTAGACAAGAAAAAAAGAATAAAATGAAGAAAGAAAAATAACAAGAAGAAAAGAGGAAGTGAAACTGTCATTATGCTCAGACATAGAAAATC
Source organism: Molossus molossus (assembly GCF_014108415.1). Lineage (NCBI taxonomy): Eukaryota > Metazoa > Chordata > Mammalia > Chiroptera > Molossidae > Molossus > Molossus molossus. The sequence goes on from NW_023425388.1 coordinate 114,804,410, forward strand.
CTAAACACTCCATCAAAAATCTACTAGATTTAATAAATGAATTTGGCAAAGTAGCAGGATCCAAAATTAATATCCAGAAATTGATAACATTTTTATACACCAATAATGAATACTCAGAAAGGGAAACAAAACAAAAAACAATCCCATTTACCATTGCAACAAAAACATAATAAAATACCTAGGAATAAACTGAACCGAGGAGGTAAAAGATCTATTCTCAAAAAACTACAGGACATTGAAAAAAGAAATAGAGGAAGATATAAAAAAGTGGGAACATATACCATGTTCATGGATCGGAAGAATTAACTTCATTAAAATGTCCATACTACCCAAAGCAATCTACAGATTCAATGCAATCCCTATTAAGTACCAATGGCATATTTCACAGATCTAGAACAAATACTCCAAAAGTTTATATGAAATTAACTTCATTAAAATGTCCATACTACCCAAAGCAATCTACAGATTCAATGCAATCCCTATTAAAGTACCAATGGCATATTTCACAGATCTAGAACAAATACTCCAAAAGTTTATATGAAACCATAAAAGACCCCAAATAGTCACAGCAATTTTGAGAAAGAGCTAAGTGGGAGGGATCACAACACCAGATATCAAGTTATATTACAAAGTCATCATAATCAAAACAGCCTGGTACTGGCACAAAAACAGACATATAGATCAATGGAACAGAGCAGAGAACTCAGATATTGACCCAAGAGAGTATGCACAATTAGTATTTGACAAAGGAGGCAAGAGCCTACAATGGAGAAAAGATGGTCTCTTCAACAAATGGTGTTGGGAAAATTGGACACCTACATGCAAAAAAAAAATGAAACTAGACCACCAACTTACACCATACATGAGAATAAACTCAAAATGAAGAAAATACTTAAATGTAACCCATGAACCCATAAAAATCCCAGAAGAGTATGTAGACAGAAAAATCTCAGACATCATATGTAGCGGAAGTTCCACTGACACATCGCCTATGGCAAGAGTAACAAAGGAAAAAAATAAATAAATGGGACTACATCCAACTAAAAAACTTCTGCACGGCAAAAGAAACCAGCATCAAAATAAAAAGGGAACCACCCACTCTCTGGAAGAACATATTTGCCAATAACACATCAGATAAGCGGCTAATATGCAAAATACATAGAGAGCTCATACAACTCAACCAAAGGAAGACAAGCGATCCACAGCTGAACAGAGGGGACGTACTTCAGTATTGGGAAGCCCTAATTGCTCCTGTGGAAATTAACCACGTTCTGGTGCAGTAGTTCTTTCAGAGTGGGTTCTGGGCCCATGACGACCCTTAGTGACACACTCTGCACCTGGAGGTTTTATCTGCTGGAAAAGATGCCTCCACAAAGACCCTTCAACCTCCCTGAAAGGCCCCTCCCAGGAACGCTAAGCAACGCTGTGCCAACGGACTGCAGGGAATGGACTCCTGGACTCATGGGACGTATCTAAAGAGAGCACCTCCCGCGCCTGGACCTGCATGCCCTCCAGTGACCCGAAGATGGAGTCTTGCTGACGTTGCAGCAGATGGCCCCTTATGAGACAGCCTTCACGAGGTTCAGACCAGGCCGCCAGGAGACCGAAAACTCACGGAGGCCGCTCTTGCCTCTCAACTATGAACGGACTCTGGATTTTTATCAAGTTTCTAAGTTTCTGAATTCACCCTACAGATCGTGCTATTGATAAGACATTTTATCCCAAATAATTTCTTTTGAGGTAATGCTGTTTAATTTGTGTTATGTGTTTATTCCTACATTGTGTCTTCCTTAAAACATTTGTTTAATTCTTTCCGTTCTGAGTGTAGTTTGGCTGCACTTATTATTCTAAAATGTAGATTTATGGATGAGAAATGCCTGAGAAATCTCCAACCAACCCCTCCTGGTGACGCAAATGGGACCACAATAGGCTTCCAAATGCACGCTTCCCCCTGGTGTGGACAGCGCGATGGGTCGTGGAGGCGGAAAGCGGTTCACCCGCAGACCTGCCCGGCTCCGTGGCTCTTCCCGAGGCCGGGAAATGGCAGGTCACAGCTGCAGGCACGGCACAGTGCCAGCGACTACAGCCAGGTGAGGAAGGGCTCGCTCTTGTTCAGAGCCGACTCCACGTCACTGAAGAGGGGGATCAGGTCCTCAGACTCCAGGGTTCCGAGGTCCACGTTGGTGCCCGGAAGACAGTCCAGAAAGTCAGGGAAACGGGTCTGCTGAGGATTGATGCTCAGGGGTGTCTGCCCTGCGCTTTCTCCTGCAACACAACGAAAGGAAACCATTGTGACTCCTGTTTCAGCTCTGGAAAGAGGGACCGTCCAAGTGTTAACACAAGTCTCGCCTTCATTTGCTCTGTGCCTGCAGGTCTCAACTATTTCGTCTCTGGGCAAAACTTCAGCTGCCACTGAGGTGGTGATGCTGGTGATGCTGGTGGTGCTGGTGATGCTGGTGATGCTCGTGATGCTGGTGGTGCTGGTGATGCTGGTGGTGCTGGTGGTGCTGGTGGTGCTGGTGGTGCTGGTGATGCTCGTGATGCTGGTGGTGCTGGTGATGCTGGTGGTGCTGGTGGTGCTGGTGGTGCTGGTGATGCTGGTGGTGCTGGTGATGCTGGTGATGCTGGTGATGCTGGCTCACGGGAGATGCAGAGGCGCCGGGGGCCTGGGACTGCTCAGGGCAGACACGGTGCGGAGGGACAAGCCCGGGAGACAGGACAGGTGCAGGTGAAGGCCCTGTGGGTCTGACCTAGGATCTGTGCCTTCCCGAGACAGCGGCATGAAGAGCTGGTTTGTGAGAGAAGAGAGGCCCTACCGGCATTAAACACCTTCTCACAGGGCTGTAACCTCGGGATTTAAATGCAAACTTGTATGTGTCCGATGGCCTGGGGACTGGCACCAGGCAAACTGCTCGACCACTGTCTCGCTTGCTCAGCCTCGCCTCCCACCCTGCTCCCGGAACGGCCTGCCCCGGGCTTGTAGACTGACTCCCATCCTGCTCCTATGGACTCACATTCCAGAGGCTCCCATGCATGGCCCTCGCAAGGGCAAACCCTAACAGACAAATCCCAGCTGCAACGGGCAGATATAAAAAAGCACAAACCCCAGCATCGGGCGCGGCTTCTAGGACTCGACCCCCGGAGTCTGTGAACCCGCCCGGAGTGCACCCAATAAAGCCCGATCCCTGTTTATTCGGCTGATTGGCTCTCCAGTCTCTTCTCTGTTTTTCAGCGGCGCCTCCGATTCCTTACATCTGGTGCCGAAACCCGGGAAAAAAGAAACCCGGAGAGAGAAAAGAGCGAGGGTTTTGTGACCTGGCTCGGCCTTTTTAGTCGGGACGAGAGTCCCCCTCCTCTCCCTGCGCTGCCACCCGTCTTCTGGATTCGGAATCTCCCTCGACCCAGCACCGACTTCGGAGCCAGGCTCCTAAACCGTAAGTCGTTTCACTCTTTCTCTGGGGTTTTCGGGGCCAGGCTCCAAAACCGTTTTGCTTTTTTCTGGGGTTTTGATCTGTCGTCCGGGGCTCGGGTCTCCCGTCCAAACCTTAGCCAAGTCGGGACGCCCCCGCCTCTCCGCCGGAGTGCCAGGAACTCCCAGTCCGAAGCTGCTTCTAGGAACGCCTGAGGCTCCTTCACGACCACCCTGTCCGTCCAGGACAGACATCCGTCCGGGGACGGGCGTTCGAAAGGGACGCCTTTTGTATGTCCGCTCTCCCGACACTCAAAGCCCCTCTAATCTGTCGCCATGGGCAATTCCGAATCCAGACTCAACCGTAAGACCCCCCTCAGGTGTCTCCTTGAAAACTTTTCCAAATTGGGATATTCTCGGAGTCTACACAAGGCACCAAAAAAGATTCTGAAGTCCCTTATATTCGGGCTTTTTGGGTACACCCCCCCCATAATCCCCTTAGTTCCTCTGTCGCTGCCCACACCCGGTCCTGCACGCCCACGGGGCCCGCTGTCCTTGCTCCCCTTTGTGAGGTTGCAGGGTCTGAGGGCCTAGTTAGGGTCCGTGTCCCCTTTTCTCTACAAGATCTCTCCCAAATCAAAAGACGTCTGGGCTCTTTCTCGGCCGACCCCTCCCTTTACATCAGGGAGTTCCGGTAGTTGAGTCAGACATATGACCTGACCTGGCATGACATCCGGGTTATCTGTACCTCCACCCTAACCCCTGAAGAACACGAGCGCATCCTAGCGGCGGCTCGACAGCAGGCAGATAGGGACCACCTAGTAGACAATACTGTCCCCCTCGGCAATGAAGCAGCTCCCCAGGACGATCCTGCACGGAACTATCAGCCTGGCCCTGGATCTGATATCCCGCGCCGGAACCTCATGTTCCGATACCTCCTTCGGGGTATGGACGCAGTCTCCAATAAGGTAGTTAATTACGGCAAAATGAGAGAGATCACCCAGCACCCTGACGAAAATCCAGCCCTCTTCCTTAATCGACTTCAGGACGCCCTGGTCAAATACACCCGCCTAGACCCAGGGTCCCCCAGTGGGGCCACTGTCCGTGCCTCCCACTTCATCTCCCAGTCCGCCCCTGATATCAGAAAGAAACTAAAAAAGGCTGAGGAGGGCCCTGAGACTCCCATCCGAGACCTGGTAAAAATGGCTTTTAAAGTTTTTAACGCCCGAGAGGAGATGGCTGAAGCGGCCCGGCAGGCGCAGCTGCAGCAGCAGTTCAGCCTCCAGACTCAAGCCTTGGTAGCGGCCCTCCGGCGGCAGGGGAACCGGCAAAAGGACTGACCTCCAAAGGAGGGCAGCGCATGCCCCCGGGCGCCTGTTTTAAATGCGGAAGAAAGGCCACGGGGCAAAGAACTGTCTGCAACCTAGGCCCCCCACCAAGCCTTGCCCCCAATGCAAAATGATGGGACACTGGAAGTCGGACTGCCCAACCCTGGCTCAGTCCTCGGCACCTCAGTGCAGAGGAAATGAGACCCAGGATTTCCCAGCATTGGAGCTACTGGGGCTTATGGACGACTGAGGCAGCCCTGGCTCTTCGACTCCGGTTACCCTCGCCGAGCCCAGGGTCACGCTCCAGGTAGTGGGTAAGTCTCTCTCTTTCTTGATAGACATAGGAGCTACCTACTCTGTCCTTCCCTCTCATTCGGGCCACATGGTTCCTTCCCAGGTCTCGGTCATGGGAGTCGAGGGATCACCCTCGACCCCACGGCGGACGACTCTCTTTAACTGCCTATTTGAGGGTCACCCGTTCTCCCACTCCTTCCTAGTCATGCCCTCATGTCCGGTCCCCCTCCTGGGGAGAGACATTCTGTCTAAACTCCAGGCAAGCATCTCGTTCTCCCCGAAATAGACCTTCTTGCTGGCACTGCTGCCAGGTCCCAACCTTGAGCCTAACCCAGACCCCAAAATCCAGTTCCTACCTGGAGTCTGCCCCGAGGTGTGGGACACGGATACCCCCACCGTTGCCTCCCACCACACTCCTGTTTCACTCGCAAACTCCCTAATCTCTCCCGCCCAGCTTGCATCCCAGTTCCAGTTAACCATTGACAGCTCAGCGGAGTCCTTGGCCTCTCTTCAAAGACAAATAACCTCTCTAGCCCAACATTCTATGCAGAACCGGAGAGCCCTGGACCTCCTCACAGCAGAACTCGGAGGAACCTGTCTATTTCTTGGGGAAGAATGTTGCTATTATATCAACGAATCAGGTTTGGTAGAAACCCGCGTTGAAACCCTCCACCAGCTAAGCTCAGAACTTAACAAAAATTCTCAGCAGATGCCTCCCCCTGGTGGAAATCCTCTGTGTACTCCTTACTCTCCCCCCTCCTCGGCCTGGTCCTCCTCATAATAATTACACTGCTAATTGCCCCGTTTTCTTTGCTTCATTCAGGACCGATTCTCACAACTCGCATGGACACTAGAAGTCCACCAAATGATGCTACAACAATACCAGCCTCTGACCAGTCCCCCGGACTCGGACCACGCCGACTCGGGCCCCCTCCCCTAACACTGCCCCTGCCCAGCAGGAAGTAGCCAGAAAGACGACCTCACCCCTATTCCTATATCACAGAGTCGGGAATGTCCGATAGCCTGGGAACTGGCGCCAGGCAAACTGCTCGACCATTGTTTCACTTGCTCAGCCTTGCCTCCCACCCTGTTCCGGGAACGGCCTGCCCCGAGCTTATAGACTAACTCCCATCCTGCTCTTATCGACTCACATTCAGAGGCTCCATGCATAGCCCCCGCAAGGCCAAACCCTAACAGACCAATCTCAGCTGCAATGGGCAGATATAAAAAAGCACACACCCCAGCATCAGGCAGAACCGGAGAGCCCCGGCTTCTAGGACTCGACCCCCGGAGTCTGTGAACCTCCCCGGAGTGTACCCAATAAAGCCTGATCCCTGTTTATTCAGCTGATTGGCTCTCCAGTCTCTTCTCTGTTTTTCAGCGGCGCCCCTGATTCCTTATAATATGTACCCATATCCTCCCTCTTTATGATCAGAGGTAGTAGTGAGGCGTTCTTTGAACCATGTTATTAGAAGGCTGTCTTCATGGATGGCTCTAGGGATCCATTTCCAAGCAGTTTATAAAGTGGTTCTGCAGATCACCCCCTCCCTCCACACAGCCCCCAGCCACCTGCCCATCTCACAATGCATGAGTCACAATGCCTGTGAGCACACGGAGCTTCTGGGATGTCTCGCAGTAAAGAAATCTGTTCTATATTGTTGAAGCCACTGTACCTAAGCGCATTTAATCACTGAACCCAGTTTGGGCAAAAAGCGTATCCTGATAGAACCACAGTCTGTGGACATACTTAGTCTCCATGGCAGAACCATCACTCTGAACGGGTCACAAACCAAAGGGGACTGCAGGTCAGGGAGCGTGTACAAATAGCCGTCACCACAAGGCTCTGCTCCATTGGACAAGCCGAACCAGCTCCACGGACACAGCTCACAGGAAGCTGTGCGTCTCGGCTCCAAAACGGATTGGACTGGGGACATTTACCAGGACGCCCTGGCCTGTACCTGTGAAGACAGCCCAGGCAGGAGGTGGGGAGGGAGGGTCTGCCCATCCCTGTACCATCGCCCCGGCATGTGTAGCGGGGTATGTGCCAAGTGCCTGGGCTGCACCCTCACCCTGCTCGCCATGATCGCCTTCCTGGCGAGCATCCTGTTATTCTTCCCTGGAGGAAAAGAGATAGACAGTGCCAGCCACCTTTCGGAAGAGGTCTGGTATTTCGGAGGAATACTGGGGAGCGGGCTCTTGGTGAGTAGAAATACCTTGAAATCCCCCTGAAGGAGATATTCCCCTTCTTCTGAAGTCGGGCCTCACTGACCAGGAGGACTCTGTTGCTCACGGGACCCGGCAGGTGGCTTGGTGGACAGTCAGTGCCTTGACCGTCCCTCTACATCCGGACCTGACAGGGACGTGTCACCTTGTTCACTAGTGAACTAGACTGGGGCCGGCAGCTCTCAGGGGCCAGAGAAGTTCCCAGAGCCACGCGGAAGGTCACAGAATTTCTTTTTTTTTTTTTTTGTTAATTAATTAATTTATTTTTGTTACAGATGTTTCTCCTCCCCCCCCCCCACTGATTCCCCCCCCCTCCCTCCCTGCCCTGTCCCCAGTTTGTTGTCCATGTTCATTGTTCATGCACACATGCATATAAGTTCTGTGGTTTATCTCTCTCCCACCACCCCCTCTTCTGGGGATTGTCAGTCTGTACCCCATTTCCACATCTCTGGGACTACCCCATTCCTCAGACTGTTATGTTCTTTATATTCCACAAATAAGTGATCGTATGATACTTGTCTTTCTCTGTTTGGCTTGTTTCGCTTAGAATAATACTTTCCAGGTCCCTCCATGTCATCTCAAAGGATAAGAGATCTTTCTTTCTTACAGCTGCATAGTACTCCATTGTGTGTATGTACCACTGCTTTTTTATCCATTCGTCTACTGATGGACACTTGGGCTGTTTCCAGATCTTACCTATTGTAAATAGTGCTGCTATGAACATGGGGGTACATATATTCTTTCTGATTGGTGTTTCAGGCTTCTTAGTGTGTATTCCTAGAAGTGGGATCACCGTGTCAAATGGAAGTTTTTAAAATTTTCTGAGATAACATCATATTGTTTTCCATAGAGGCTGCACCAGTCTGCATTCCCACCAGCAGTGTACTAGAGTCCCCTTGTCTCCACACCCTCGCCAACACTTCTTGTTTGATGATTTGTTGATGGCGGCCATTCTGACAGGTGTGAGGTGATACCTCATTGTTGTTTTAATTTGCATCTCTCTGATGATTAGTGATGATGAGCATTTCTTCATATGTCTCTTGGCCATTTGTATGTCCTGTTTGGAGAGGTGTCTATTTAGTTCCTTTGCCCATTTTTTAATTGGGTTCTTTGTCTTTCTTTTGTTGAGCTGTATGAGCACTCTATATATATTGGAAATTAACCCCTTATCTGATATATCATTGGCAATTATGCTCTCCCATACAGTGGGTTGCCTCTCCATTTTGATGATTGTATCTTTTGCTGAAGGTCACAGAATTTCTGAATTCTAACCAGAGAGGGGCTGTGGGGAGGGGTGGTGGTGAAAACACCCTCCAGTAAATTGATGGACTGAAAACCCAAGAGAAGCTGGTGTCAGGGGATTCTTCATCCACCCACATGCCAAGGCCTTCTTGTTCCTTGTTTCCAGGAGACACTGGGGGCCTCTGATGGAGAGAGAGACACTTTTATGACCATCGAGGATATATATTTCTTTCTTTTGCTAACCCACAATCTAAAAGGAAACTCGGGGTGTGAGATCTTAGAATCTTGCTCCATTGAAACTGCAGTCAGGCCAAATGGCGTCTAAATACTCCATAGCACCGGTCCCCCGCCCCGCCCGCCTGTCCATCCTGCCGTACCCTTTGGGCACCGAGTCCCCATCACGGCTGTGGCCCCCCACACAGCCAGGCCGGCAGGGCCAGCTCCCACCCCAGGCCGGTTCTGAGCGCTTCTCTCGCCGCAGATGCTGCTCCCTGCGAACCAGTTCCTGGACCTGCAGAACAATGACTGCTGTGGGTGCTGCATCTACCAGAGGTGCGGGAACAGATTTGCGGTGAGTACTGGGGGGCGGACCCCAAAATCAGTCCTGGGTACAGTGGCCCCTTGTGCTGGGCATCTCGAGCGTGGAGACTGAAAGTTCTGAGCGGTCAGAGATCACGTCCACACACAAGGCCAACGCAGAGCAAACGGCTTACTGCAAGCGCCTGGGTGCAGACGGGCTGAGCCGAGAAGGGTTCAACCTAGAATCAGGGTTGGGGTGCGGGTTATATACTCTGCTTCTAGCTTCCGCAGTTCCTGCTGATGCCCTCTGCCTGGCCCACAGTCCACTTTGCAGTAGGACTGGTCTGGTATCTCGTCTGGCATCTGCTGAGTGATTCATTGCCTCGTGGATAATCCAGATAATCCTTATCCGTCCTCAACAGAAGGCTGAGCAAAGCTCATGCAAGCAACACAATTTCCACAGTTTCTGCCTTTTGCAAACTTTTACCTTTACCCTTTAAAACATTACTAACCCGCCCTGGCCAGCTTGGCTCAGCGGTTGAGCGGCGGCCTGCGGACCAGAGTCCCGGTTCGGTTCCCGCTAGGGACACGTACCACACACACAAAAAAAATTACTAACCCTTTCAGAGACAAGTAACCAGCCCCAAGCAGGACTCTGGGGACAGCTGGTGCAGGGATATAGAGAATTTCCTGGGTGCAAAGTAACAACACAGGTATACGCCACCTCGGGTGTTACAAAGAAGCAGGGTGTCAGGACTGGGGGGCGGCGCGGAGGACACCAAGCCTGCAGGTGGGGAGGCGGGATGGGACTGGGCCTCTCCCGAGATGCTCCCTGGGCCTCTTCCTTCACACCCCACACACCGTCCATTTCTCCCGGTGGGGAGAGGGCTTGGGCATCAGCATTCCTCACGGGTGGGAAGAATTCGAGGACGTGGGGTGGTGGGGTCCCGTTTCCGCAGCTGGCCTGTCACTGCCCTGCTCTCTGCCCCCCGTGCTCACCTGTACACGAGGAAGTTGGACTAGATCCGATTCCCCGAGTCTGGGCAGCTCTGCCGGTGTCCAGGTGTGCTGTGGTTGGCAGGAGCATGGAAGACGACTTGCTTTTCAGTTGTCCTTCTCCCTTTCGGGTGTATCACGAAACTAACCTTATTTTTATAGAAAGAGATCTTTACTATTCCTAACCCATCATAATCCCCCTTCCTCACCAAAGGGGACCCAGCCCCCAGCTCCAGGATCGCAGCAACTTAACAAAGAATTCAGTGATACTGGGTTACGTTTGCTAAAGACTCTGGTTTTCCATTCAGATGACGATATGAATGAATGAAAGAGAGGGCTGACCTAAAGAAAAGTACTAAGAGCGAGTACATTGACGTGGCAAAGACGAAGGTAGAGCTGGGGTGACGGCGGGGTGATGAGAAAGGTCAGCTCCTGCTCCAACCTGCACCCCAGTGATGAGCTACACACACTTACCTTAACTTCTCCAAGATCAGCTCTCTGCTCTGAGACAAAACTAGTCATTCTTTCTCACCACTTGCTCATTTATTCAACCAAAACATTTATGAGCACAGGTGAAGGGCTGAGGCTGGTGCCCTGCTCACGCCACACGGATTTCCACATGAGATAAAAGATCATGCGAACAAAACGTTCTCGCTTTCTTAACACCATCTCGAGCCCCAAGTAAGCATCAATTATCACAATAACTGTTAAATCATTATTTGCAAAGAGATGTAAAATAACCACAATTTATTTCATATAATTATATTATGTGTGATTTATAACGTGATTTTTAATGTAATTCAGATAGGAAGAAATATATAACTAATTTTCTGCTTGAAATGTAACCCTGTTCTACTTGGAAGACTTTCCGGGAATAAGTTGAAGATGAGAATTTGGGCAGCAAAGAGCAATTAAGGGAATTGGGTGAAGAGAAGAAAGACTGACTGCTGGAGTCTACCAGCTCATTCCCTGGTATTGAATAGAGGTGAAGATAAGCCTGTTAAAACAAGGGTTGTTGTTTCTCTTGTTTTTAGGTTTATATAACCACAGTGAAAAGGGAAATAACATGCCGAGTATTTGCAAAGCTTGTTTTTTGATGAGATCTCAGTGAGGTCCAAGACCAAGGTGGAAACTTCCTGCTTGTACACGTGCAGCTGGTTCCACAGGGTCGGAAACGTCTGTTCTGCCCAATCCGAGGTGTCGGTCTGAGCTCCCCTCAGCCCCTCAGCCCCACACCCCGTGGGATCTGCCCTTGGTGTAAGTGGAGGATGACATCTCCAAGTGACAGTCCACAGGGCCAGTGCCCATCAGAGGGCCAGGCAAGCCAGTGTGTAAACTGAGGCACGCGGCCCTGGGCCAGGGACCACCCACTCTGGGATGCCTGCAAAAGCGTTTACTCTTCTGGTTTGTTTCTTTGTAATCAGCGGCCAACTGTTCCAAATAGACTTCACTGAACTAGGTGGATACTTCTTTTTCAGAAATTAAAAATGTACCATGGTACTGGGGGGCCTGCATGTTGGCAGAACAGCCCACACTGGGCAAGGCTGAGCCCCTGGTTTAGCGGTGCTACCCACCCCCACCCCCAGCCATTGTCAAGTGCCCTGCTCTGAAGCCCTGTCCCCCTGTTGTTGGAGAATCTGGATGGAGCAGTGCCGTTCCATGAAGACAGTATGTACACGTGTGTCAGTTGAAGAAAGCTGTAGCATCATCTGGTCGGTGCTCTCATGCGGGAAGACTTGAGTTATTTCCCAAGGCTCACAGCAGTGCCCTCCAGGTGTTCAAGGAGTATTGGGTTTCTGTGCAACATTGTTTCATTAACCCTTGCCTGTGCAACATTGTTTTATTAATACTTGCCTGCTCTTTCAGTTGGGGAGGGGGGGCCGGTTGTTGGCAAAATGCAATTAACTACAAGCACGCTGGTAGGAGTGAGGGGGCATCACAAGAGAGCAAAACACTCAGGAGGGATGTCAGGTGATTTCCAAACCTTTAGGCTCAATTCTCACAAATTCTTCTCGGTTAGGCATTGAACACCCCACTTTATAACAAGGAATCTGAGGCACATGACATTAACTTCCTGAGTGCACACCCCACACCCAGCCTGGCCGAGGCAGAAAATACAGGAAGTTAATGTTTTAAGGGGGAAACCCTTCAGGTAATCTCTTTATAGCTCTCAGGATAATTGCTAAGGAGGAAACTCTATGCCCACCAGATATGTTTCTCCAACATGTTGCCACCACCCAAGTCTCTAAACACCATGTCCCCAAACCACCCCCTTTCCTCCCTCTCCAGCCGCCAGAGCCTCCTCCCTCTGGCTCAGCAGACATCAGTCCACACCTGACCAAGGACCCACCTCGGACAGGGACAGAGCTGGGGTCCAATCCCGAGGGGTCTGTCTCCAGGGCCGACAGAGAGGGAGGGCATTTTAATTTTCCATCCCAAGGGAAGCATTTAGAGCAGATACACGAACATATTTTTTTTAAAAAAAACTTTTGTTTTCTTTATTGATTTGAGAGAGAGAGGAAGGGAGAGGAAGAGAGAGAGAGATAGAAACATCGATGAGAGAGAACATGGATTGGCTGCCTCCTGCATGTCCCCCACTGGGGATCGGGCCCACAACCTGGGCGTGTGCCCTGACCGGGAATCAAACTGGCGACCTCTTGGTGCAGGGTCAACGCTCAACCACTGAGCCACACCGGCCGGGCTAAACACTTGTCTTTATCAGTGTGGCCAGGACAGGCGTGTTGAACACCCAGAGAGTTAGCCTGTCTGCTTTTCTTTTCCTGCACAGACTGCTCTCTGGGCACAACTGTGTTTGTGGAAAACAAGAGTATGGGAGGGTATGATAATGAAAAGACTACATGGTAAGAATAACGTGTATCAAATGCTTGCTAATGACATGGAAATTATCTGAAACTTGGAAATAGAGCATTCTGGGTATCCTATCAGTGAGGTACTGGGTGGGCTGTTAGATAATAACCTGGGCTCATCTGATGTTCGAGAGCATGTACCTCTGACGATCTTACGTGTTATGGCCTCCCTCAGGCAGTACTCATTACTGACCTTGTTCGCAGAATGGAGGTGGAGGCCTCAGAGAGATGAACTTGCCAAGGTCACAGGGAGTGACCAGCACTCAGACAGATGCCTGTTATTCACGCCCATGACCGCTACGCTCAGACTTAACTAAAACGCGGGAGGTTCGCCTTTGCATCGATCGCTGGGTGTGCGCTGCTGTCTGCTCACAGGTCCAGGATGCACTTCCCCAGCCCACAGCAGGACCGCACGAGCCAGTCTCCTCTCGTGCTGGCCCGTGGGTGTTCAAACCCTGGGTTGCTTTAGCTGAAGGGACCTTCTAGACCCTTCCACCACGTTCTCCTGTTTCCCACAGGAGGCTGAGGCAGGGCGCTGGGAGCCTGGGTGATGCTGAGAGGGCTGGGGGCCAGGTCTCCTCAGACTTCCAAACTGTCTTCCTGCAAATACAATCTTTTGTTGACCTTAAAAAGATAGACAGATATTTCTCCAGCAAACGGGTTGATTTGGAGACGACACAAACGTGAAACCGGAGACCTGCAGCCTGATGGTGAACCACGCCCAGGGCCCGAGCTGCAGGAGCCCCTGTCCCTGCAGCAAGAGCGGCGGCCTCCCTGACCTCCCGGCTTCATTGCAGAGGAAGTTTCTGCTGGCTATTTTACACTTTTTCTCAGGACAGTGATTGTAGATACCCTAATATCTCCATCCCTGGTTTAATCATTCCTGACTGATCACTAAGACTCAAGTCAAGTAAGCGAAACACTATGTTTCCCTCGCAGGCCCCTTGACTTCTGAGCCGGACCAGGGCCACGCACGGGGCTCCTTGCGGAGCAGACGGCCGGCGCGGGCGGTGTGCCCGGCGCGTGTGTTTGAAGGAGTGGCGGGTGCGGGACCCCGGGTGGGAGGGAGGAGACCCCAACTCATCATCGAGCTCGGCCCCTTCTTGACAAGGGACTGAGAAGGTCTCCAGCCCAGAGCCTGGGCTTCGGAAACAGTGGCCATGGAGTCATCCCCGTCCCACCACCGGACTATCGGGCTCAGAGCGATTCCTTTGGTTTCGAGTCGCCTCCGTGTTCCGTCTGGAAAATGTGCATCACACACCTGGCAGGTGTGCTGGGAACAGGCGATGAGACCACGCAGCCACGGCGCTCGTGGAAGGGGAGGGGAGGGCAGAGATGGTTTCTGAGACCTCCTTTTTAACAAAAACGTAGTCGTGAAGATACTTAACCATTTATTTCGTGGGGATCCTGGCTTCGGATCCCTGGAGCCAGTCAGGATGAGAGCAGCCCTTCCCCGCAGCTTCTGTTTCCCGTGCAGACAACCCCTGCGGTGAACAGCGCTCCAGCTCCTTCCGGCCACGCGTGCCCGGGGGCTGCAGGGGCGCGAGGAGGTGCGACCTGAGTGTGGGGTTTCAGGGGCTGAGCTGGGACCATCTGCCACTCCCAGGGGAACGCCATCGGGGTCTGACGAGCAGCCGCTGGGGTGGAGCGCGGAGGTGGCCCAGGGACGGAGAACTGGCTGGACCAGCTCTCGGAGTGGAGCAGCTTTTCCCGGAGTAGCTCTGGCAGGAACTCACACAAAACAGGGACCGACTCCACGAGACTGGACCACTCTGAAAAGTACCGCATATACCCCGATAGAAGGCAGTAATTAACGGGACGTGTCCCACAAAGAAGTTTCCAAATGAGCTCTTAACAAACATGACTATACAAAGTCGCAGGGGCAGACGCTCATTTTGCATCACATGTTCTGTAAAATAGACAATAATTTTAATATGTTGATTTTGGAATATGGCTTTCCCCCCACGCATGCATCTTTAACATATTCATGCTTTGTTAACATCCGCGTCTTTGCTGCTACTAAAGACACCTGGGGAGCCATTGAAGCTCCCCCAGCATCTCCTCCGTTTCAGTCCAAACACACGTTGTCAGTGGACGTTTTGCTCTTTGTCACGGTGTCAGCTCACGGAGACCAGCCCCTCATCCACAGGTTCCCCTGCAGGTGCATGTTGACGACCACCAGCTGTGACACTGCGTGTGCTCATCCAGACGCCCTTGGGAAGCTTGCTGGCCACAGTAGCCAGCACTAGGAATCAGAGGCCGACTTTCCTCGTTAATGAACGTGTTAAACTGTGTTCGTCAGTTCTGTCACCAGCATTAACTGGGGTCTATCTGACAAATGTCTTCCCCACACAGGACTTGGTTGTTCGAATCCACACTGAGGAAGTGCCTAGTGTCTGGTCAATGAAATAGAGACTCACACCTACGGCAGGACCCTCGGTTCTGAGGGACAATTTGGGAGCTAATAGTTTTCTTCTATTTCTGCATTAATAGTATGTTCCCTTCCTGAAAGTTCACACACACTAGCGTGTCACAAAGTTTCTTAGAAGTATGACAGGAATGAAATTGATTTAACTTTATATAATTTAGCAATTTCCAAAATTATTCGATAAGACATCTTTTGGAAAAGAGACTGTCTGTTCTAATATGATAAATTGACCAAAAGCTTCATTTACTTTTGACCTAGAGTATACTCACAAATGTTCTTGAAGGTGAGCGTGGATTTGGAATTCCCTAGACAAAAATTCAGGGGAAAAAATCTACATAATGAGTGATATGAAATTTTAACCACTAAAATCATCCAATAGGTTGTTGTCCTTTGATAAGCCAGGAAGCAGAAAACCCAAACAATGTCCTAACTGGCTTCAAATAACTCACTGTCCATGGCTTCAAGGAGTCTGTGCTCTGGTGGGGAAGACAGACAGGAAAAGGTACACATCTTAGTATTGCAGGCACTGTGCTGATAGAAGTTTAGACAGTCAGGTACCGGGGCTCGGAGGCAGGAAGGAGGCATTGGTAGGTTCTGTATGGGGAGTCAGACAAGGCTTCATAAGGCACACGGGGCCAGAGCTCAGTCTAAAAAATTGCACCCAAAATACATTTATATATGATATGAAAACAAATACCAACTAAGGTGGAACTCCGTTATTACCTAGATTTCAAATGCCCAGGCACAGTCGATCGACCCCCAGCTCCCATTCTCTAAATGTACATCGATAAGACTATTAGTGACACACCAAGGGGAAAGGAAGAGCCTGACATTTGACCTAGGTTATCGCATCTAATTTTCCCAAGGCACCTTCAGATGGGCTTTACTGTGCCCATTTTACAGATGGGAAAACTAAGACTCGGAGGAAACAGCATTAGGCAGAGTCACTCCACAGAGAAAAGTGGCCATGCTGAGATTTGAGCCTGGGTCTGCTGACTTAAAATCATGTGCTTTGCCCTGGCTGGTTTGGCTCAGCGGTTGGAGAGCCAGCCTCTGGACCAGAGAGTCCCAGGTTCAGTCCCCACTAGGGGCACGTACCTCAAAAAATAAAAATAAATAATAAAAAAAACACACACACACATTGCCCTGGCCAGTTTTGCTCAGTGGTTAGAGCGTTGGCCTGCGGTCCAGAGAGACCTGGGTTTGGTTCCCGCTAAGGGCGCGTACCTCGGTTGCGGTTTGTCCCCGGCCCTGGTTGGTCGTGCGGGTGGCAGCCACTCGATGTGCCCCTTCACGTCGATGTTTCTCTCTCTCTTCCTCTCTTTCCCTCCCATTCTATCTGAACAAGAAATGGAAAAATGTCCTCGGATGAGGATTAAAAAAAACCCACATTAAAATTATGTGCTTTGTGCCCTGCCCGGTTTGGCTCAGCGATTAGAGCGTCGGCCTGAGGTACAGAGAGACCCGGTTCGGTTCCCACTAAGGGCACGTAACTCGGTTGCAGTTTGTCCCGGCCCTGGTTGGTTGTGCGGGTGGCAACCACTCGATGTGTCCCTTCGCATCGATGTTTCTCTCTCTCTCTCTTCCTCTCTCTCCCTCCCGCTCTGTCTGAACACAAAATGCAAAAATGTCCTCGGGTGAGGATTAAAAAAAAAAAAAAAAAGGTTCCCGCTAAAATTATGTGCTTTGCGGTACTCCTTCACATCACCGGAGTAAAGTAATTGAGGTGATCATTTTCTACCTCTGTTTCCAAAATCATTAATGCTTCACACTCCTCTCTTATCACTGTTTAGGATGGACATTGTGTCTCTGGGCCTAATTTTTTTTTTCTATTTTTTTTTTTTTTAATCTGTAAGAGTCAGTCAGTCAAAGGTGCGCCGGGCTATTTCTGCCTTTCACATTGGATAATTCTATTTTGATTTTATAATTAAATAAAAAGATGCTAATAGAATTGATGCTTCATTAAGTAATCCCTGTCCTATAAAAACAGTTCTTTTAAACAGGAATGTTGAGCTTGTTTCGCCCAAAGAAGAGAAGACTTTTATAGAGTAGAAGAGGTGGAGATATGTTTAATATAAAACATGTCTAAGGTATAAAATGTCTACAGATATTTTGAAGGCTGCCACCGCAGGGAGGAGAGTTAGACAGTCATTTCGATCTCAAGGAATAGGATCCCAACGAGGAGGATTTCTAGAATTCTGCTCTTTCTCATAAGCAGAACCTGCATGCGACAGGACACCAAAATCCTTCTGGGAGACCCCAGAGGCCCCGTCTCCTGTGAGACTGGCTTCTGCCCGCAACAGCCCTGCGTTAAGACCACCTGTAGACCCACGTCAGAACAGTGCTGTCTCTCTCGTTCTCTTCCAGATGCTCTCTTCCTTAATCTTCGCTGGGATTGGATTATTGGGTGCCGGGTACTCACTCATGGTCTCACTCATCGCCATCAGAAGAGGTCCGAAATGTCTCATGGCCGGTGGCCAGTGGGGCTACCCCTTCATCAATGGGTAAGGTACACCCTGCAATGCCCACTTGTCACCACAAGGGGCACCATCAGACAGGTGGACAAGGGGAGAAACTGCACATGCCCTGTCATCTTTTTCTTTTCATTCAATTTATTGGGGTATCATTAGTTAGTATAATTATATCGGTTTCAGGTGGACACATCTATAATACATCAGCTGAATATTGTATTGTGTGTTCAACACCCCAAGTCCAGTCTCCTCTCATCACTATTTACCCCCTCTTTACCCTCTTCTACCCTCCAACTCCCTTCCTTCTGGTAATCACCTGTTATCCATGTCTATGAGTTTTTTATTTTTTTGCTTAATCCCTTCACCTTTTTCACCTTCCCAGCTATGAGTCTGTTCTCTATCTATGAATCTGTTTCTATTTTCTTTGATAGTTTATTTTGTTCATTAGATTCCACATATGAATGAGATTATGTGATACTTGTCTTTCT
This sequence comes from Molossus molossus, assembly GCF_014108415.1. Classification (NCBI taxonomy): domain Eukaryota; kingdom Metazoa; phylum Chordata; class Mammalia; order Chiroptera; family Molossidae; genus Molossus; species Molossus molossus. Next base: position 114,822,675 of record NW_023425388.1, read on the forward strand.
CTGACTGGCTTATTTCACTTAGCATAATGCTCTCCAGGTCCCTTCATGTCGTCTCAAAAGGTAAGAGATCTTGCTTTTGTACAGCTGCATAGTATTCCATTGTGTATATGTACCACAGCTTTTTTTTATCCACTCATGGACACTTGGCTATTTCCAGATCCTAGCAATTGTAAATAATGCTGCTATGAACATAGGGGTACATATATTCTTCCAAATTAGTGTTTCGGGGTCTTAAGATAAATTCTCAGAAGTGGAATCGCTGGGTCACAGGCAGTTTCATTTTTAAAGTTTGAAGAAACTCCATACTGCTTTCCACAGTGGCTGCACCAGTCTGCATTCCCTCCAACAGTGCACCGGGGTTTTCTTTCTCCACATCCTCACCATTTGTTGATTGTTGATTTATTGATGGGAGCCATTCTGACAGGTGTGAAGTGATGGCTCATGGTGGTTTTAATTTGCATCCCCTGATGATTACTGACCTTGAGCATCTTTTCCCGTCACCGTGATGTACAAGTCTCGGGCACGCTGCTCTGTGGGGCGGAGCTGGGCTGTGCGCTGGACCAAAGGGGCACGAGAGCCGCTTTGACAGAGACCAGGAGAAACAGTGAAAGGGGCACCTAGGCTGCCCTGGGGAGGGAGATGTGCGGGGTCTTCACTGACGCCCCAAGTTCCTGGCAGACACACGAGACGACTAACAGTATTGATACACAGAGAGCACGGCTTCCATTGCAAAGCTTACTGGAGGAAACAAGAATGATTACTCACCAACAGGGCTGGAAGGCTTCCCTGGATCCCCAGAATGAAACAATGTTTCAAGGTGCAAATGTGTAGCTAATGACATTGGAAACATTGTACATTCTTCACGAGAGTTTATGTTAATGGAACTCATTAAAATGACACCGTATTTCCATGGTGCTTTGTAATTTATTTTAAAACTTTCCCTTGTTTTTTTAAACAAGATTATAATTTAATATCTGTAACAACCCCAAAAGGTCATGTACTTCCTGCCAAGCCAGGCTTAGTGCACTTGACTTGCTCAGCGCCAGCAGCCAGGTGGGGCGGGGCAGGCCCGAGTTCACCCCTCCTGCCCCCAGGCTCAGGCTCCTCTATGACACCTTCCCCTCTGCACGCACCGCCCGGTGCCCCAGCCGGAGCCTGTGGAGCTGTCCACATTGAAGCTCGTGTCAGTGACATGAAGCGGGGAATTCCGCAGTCACAGGGCCTCTTTCAAGTCCGCGGTGGCCACACCTGCTGGTAGTGACGACTGAAGCTCAGACACAGGCAGGCCAGCGGCAGGGCCCCGCGGTGCTGGGTGGACTCGAACCCCCAGGGCTGGGCCCGGCTGCTCTGCTCACACCGAGCCCCGCCCAGCACAGCCATGACAGCTGCAGGTCAGGAGAGGTGGCTGTGAGGTCCCCCTGCAGGCGGAGGAGGCTCATTGCTAGAAAATCCGCAGGACCCCGAGCTATGGACTCGACCCCTTTACTCATTTACAGTGAGAAGTTAAAGAAGCTCCGAGCAGGCTTCAGGCAGGGGGTGGCGGTACCGGTTCTGTTGGGATCCGAGGTCTCCGTGTTCACAGGTTTCACGTGAAATGTCACCCTCCTTCTCTACAGTTACACAGGAAGGCAAGGCCTCTGGTACACTCCTGGGACAGGCAGGGACCCGCAGCGTGCTGGGCACTGTCCTCTCCGGGCACCGAGGCTGTGGGCCCCTGGTGCGGTTGGCCTGCCTGGGCACAGGGCTCAGGCGCCTGAAGGCTGAGCCCCCTCCTGAGGTTCTTCCCCTGGGGGCTCAGGCTCTCCCACCCGGGGTGTGGCTGTGAGCTCCGGATTACGTCTTCTTCCAAGGACCCTTGTCTTATTAATTAATTCTAACAATATCATCAGCGCAGTCCGAATAGGTTTGCTCTTTGTCTGGTGAATGACACTGTCCTTGAGGGATATAAAACCTGGTAGAGAGCATCTGTGTTCGAATCAATGGGAGACTGGAACACCAGGGATCCCGGGTCGCACTGGCAGGCAGGGCGTGGTCTCACTGTGCCACGTGAAGCCCCACCCTCCCCTCGCACACCCACGCCCACGTGGGGCGCAAAGGGCCCTGCCCAGCTCGCATGACCTCCCTTTAGAGAGTAGAAACATCCTTTTTCTTGAAGTTTTGCTTCAGGTAACTGTGCCTTTAATGATTTTGTGATTTAACCCCATCTTTTCAAGTACACAAATGAAGATACAAGGAGAATAATCTCCTTGTCGTGGTATAAATAAACCTTGATTGGCACTCTATGACAGATGTATTAACAATTCATTGCTATAAATGGAATTTATTACTTGCATTAGAACTTTCTACAGTGTTATTCTTTTAGCCCTGGCCAGGTGGGTCAGTGGGTTGGAGCGTCATCCTATACAACCAAAGGTTGAGGCTTTGATCTCTGGTCGGGGCATGTACAGGAGGCAACTGATAAACGTTTCTCTCTCACATCTGTGTTTCTCTCTCTCCCTTCCTCTCTCTAAAATCAATAAACATATCTTCAGGTGAAGATTTATAATAATTTAAATGTTATGTTTAAAAAAAAACAGTTTTCTTTATTGATTTTAGACAGAGAGAGGGAGAGAGAGAGATAGAAACATCGATGATGGAGAACATCAATTGGCCGCCTCCTGCATGCCCCCCACTGGGCATCGGGCCCACAACCTGGGCATGTGCCCTGACTGGGAATCGAACCTGCAAGCTCTTGGTGCAGGGTCGATGCTCAATCACTGAGCCACACCTACCAGACTAAATGTTATGCTTTTATAATAATTTTGTGACCTGATTTGAATCTTTTCAAGCAGTCAAAAGAATGATCTCTTTATCGTGGTGTAGGTAACCCTTGATGGGCACACTATTCTAGATGCATCTCTGTGTTTGATCACTGTCATGTTGCAGAGAGACTAAGGAGATGAGGTACTTAAACAGAGGGCGCTGTGATGGTTCGGGCGCTCGCTGTGGAGACAGACAGACCTCAGCTCAAACCCGGGCACTTCCATTTCCAGCCTCAGCTTCCTCATCTGCGTATGGGTCCCTCACCCAGTGACTGAGCCCGAAGGCCACCGTGTGCGGCATTGACTGGTCAAGGACAGCGACCTCCGGGGAGGGCTGGAGGGGATGTGAAGCCCGGGCCCAGGGCCGGACGCGGCAGGTCACAGCAGTGGCAGCTGCTGTTACTCACGGGAACCCCCTGTGCCCGAGCTGGGGGCGGGGGCAGGGCCGTGGTCTGTGCCCGTGTGAGGGACAGCCCCCGAGAACACAGCCCAGTGCCCAGACGACCACCCCGGCGCTGGGGAGCACAGAGGGGCAGGGCCGCCGAGGGCAGGAGGAGCGTCCCGCTCTGTCCCAGAAGAGGGGGTGGCACCTCAGGAGCCAGGCAGAGGGGCCAGCAAAGCCTTCGGGCTGCCCGGCCCCCCTTCCGCCGCCAGCAATGGGCGCAGGGCCTCCTGGGCTCGGTCCGGCGCTGACGGTCCCGGCCGCCCGTGGAGGTGCCCTTCCCGAGGACAGGGCGCTGTGCACTGGGCTCAGGGGGGCGGCTGTGCACGGCCTCCGCTCCCCTGGCTCGGAGAGTGGGAGCATGATGAGCCCCCCGGTCCATGAAATGAGAGCCCTCTCCCCGGAGGACGGAGAGCAGTCACTGCCGCGCCTCTGAGAGTCTCCGAACCTGAGAGTCGGGACAGAAGGGCCTGGAACTGCCGTCCCTGGTGGTTTGTGACTGCTCCAGGCACCCAACTCCAGCCTGGCTTCCAAGCTCCCCGTGTGCACTGTACCGCTCTCCCCACCAGGGGGTGCTGTCGGGACACCACTCTCACAGGCTTCAGGACAGGGAGGAGCTCAGAGGGGCCAGTCACTTCATCTCAGGGTCTTCTCTTTACCTAAAGTGCCTGGAAAATACTGTCTCTTGGTAACTTATCATCATGAAGTGTAGAAACTGCAAAGATAGATAGGACTGCATAGAAAAATGTGGAACAGAAAGACCAATGTTTAAAAAAAGAGGTCTTACACAGTACATAAGGTGTATTATCTCAGTGAATTCTCACACTGGAGAGGGTGTTTTCGGCCTATTTTATGGATGAAGAAACTGATGCTGCCTGGTGGGAAAGGGATGGGGAGGGGAGTGAGCAACTGTATGAGGAGCACACCGCTCGTTACAGGAAAGCTTGTATTCGAACCCAAGTCCATCCGAATCCAAAATACCAGGCTCTCTCCTTTAGACCAGACAGTGAAGATTGAGTAAAATAATAACAAAACTAGCATTTGTTTATTGTTTTATATTTTATTTTTTTAATCCTCACCCGAGGATATTTTTACATTTATCTTCAGACAGAGTGTGAGGGGGAAAGAGAGAAAGAGAGAGAGAGAGGTGAGAGAGACATATCAATTGGTTGCCACCCCCACGACCCTGGGGCTAGGGATGAACTGCAACCGAGGTACATGCCCTTGGCCGGAATCGAACCCGGGACTCTTTAGTGCAAGGGCCAGCACTCTAACCGCTGAGCCAAACCAGCCTGGACAATACTAGTGTTTACTGAGCACTTACTATATGCCAGGCACTGTCCTCAGCACTTTACTAGTATGTCACAGACAATGTTATTGCCGGTTCACCGATGAGCCACACAGCTGGAGCGCCTGGAACCTGCGCTCTTTTGGAAGCTGGGTCCATGCTCTACACAACATTTCACTTTGAAATCAAGAGCAAGCTCTCGTTCCATTGGTTCTTCTGACGGCTAAACGCCAATGCATCTTCATCACTGCAAACATCTTTCACATTTCAACACCGAATATATTCGCATAAGTGTGCACCAATTACTAAAGAATTCATCAGAAACAAAGGTTGTCAAACAAGGTTGAGTCGAATTCACAATTTGGCTAGAATTAGGCTTTTAAAAAGTTAAGCTCTTCCCTGTAACTACATGGCACGATTGTACTTTCAGGGGGCTTCCGATGGCCACTAGACCTGACAGAATTGTATCAAACACCCACGCGGTCCCGAGTGACAGCAGGTGGGATAAAGCCGGGGACGTGTGTGAGATTCTGCTCCTGAAGCATGTTCGTTTTCCTGGCCCCTAGTAGATGCTGTATTTACCCATCCTCTCCGTCAGCTCACAAATGTCACTCTGTCACTGAGTAGCTGTGTGACCTAGGGCAAGAAACTTAGCCTGTCTGTGCCTCAACGTCTTATCTGTGAAATAGAAGAAAAAAACCACAAGTCTTCTATAAAAACTAAAATAGTTATAAGTATGAAACATTTGGAACAAGGCCTGACACATAGTATATAGTCTACAGAAATGTTAGGTATAGTATTTGCAGATGGCATGATATTGTACATAGAAAACCCTAAAGACTCAACAACAAAAAATGACTAGAATTCATAAATGAATTCAGCAAAGTAGCAGGATGCAAAACTAACGTCCAGAAATCAGTGGCATTTTTATACACCAATAATGAACACACAGAAAGAGAAACTAAAAAAAACAATCCCATTTACCATTGCAACAAAAAAAAATAAGATGCCTAGGAATATATATTTTTTTTGGTATGTGCCCCTAGCGGGAACTGAACCTAGGACTCTCTGGTCCATAGGCCAACGCCCCAACAGCTGAGCCAATACCAGCTAGGGCTAAGATGCGTAGGAATAAACTTAAGCAAGGAGGTAAAAGACATCTTCTCAAAAAATTACAGCACATTGAAAAAAGAAATAGAGGAAGTTATAAATAAGTAGAAGCATATACCATGTTTATGGATTGGAAGAATCAACATCATTAGAATGTCCATACTACCTAAAGCAATCCATAGATTCAATGCAATCCCTATTAAAATACCAAAAGCGTATTTCACAGATCTAGAACGAAGATTCCAAATGTTTATGTGGAACCAAAAAAGACCCTGAATAGCGAGAGCAATTGTGAAAAAGAATAACAAAGTAGGAGGGATCACAATTCCAAAAATCTACTACAAAGCTACTGTAATCAAAACAGCCCGGTACTGGCACAAGAACAGGCATATAGATCAATGGAACAGAACAGAGAACCCGGAAACTGACCCAACACATTATGCTCAATTAATATTTGACAAAGGAGGCAAGAGCAGACAATGAAGTAAAGATAGTATCTTCAATAAATGGTGTTGGGGAAATTGGACAGCTACATGCAAAAAAATGAAAATAGACCACCATCTTACACCATACACAAGAATAAACTCAAAAAATGGATAAAAGACTTAAATGTAAGTCGTGAAACCATAAAAATCCTAGAAAAAAATGTAGGCAGCAAAATATCAGATATCACACAAAGCAGAATTTACACTGATACACTGCCTAGGGCAAGTGAAACAAACAAACAAAGTTAATAAATGGGACTATATCAAACTAAAGAGCTTCTGCACAGCAAAAGAAACCAGCATCAAAATGGAAAGGGAACCCACTGTATGAGAGAATGTATTTGCTGATGATACATCAGATAAGGGATTTATGTCCAACATATATAAATTACTCATATCACTCAACGAAAGGAAGACCAAACAATCCAATTAAAAATGGGCAGAGGATCTGAATAGATACTTCTCCAAAGAGGACATACAAATGGCCAAGAGACATGAAAAAATGCTCAATGTCACTAAGCATCAGAGAGATGCTAATTAAAATGACTATGAGGTATCACCTCACACCTGTCAGAATGGGCGCCATCAACAAATCATCAAACAACAAGTGCTGGCGAGGGTGTGGAGAAAAGGAGACTCTAGTGCACTGCTGGTGGGAATGCAGACTGGTGCAGCCACTATGGAAATCAATATGGTGCTACCTCAAAAAATTAAAAATTGAACTGCCGCCCTGGCCAGTTTGGCTCAGCGGTTAGAGCGTCGGCCTGCGGTCCGGAGAGACCCGGGTTCGGTTCCCGCTAAGGGCATGTACTTCGGTTGCAGTTTTTCCCCGGCCCTGGTTGGTCGTGCGGGTGGCAGCCACTCGATGTGTCCCTTCACGTCGATGTTTCTCTCTCTCTCTCCCTCCCACTCTATCTGTACAAAAAAATGGAAAAATATCCTCGGGTGAGGATGATTAAAAAAAAAAAAAATTGAACTGCCATTTGACCCAGTGATCCCACTTCTAGGAATATACCCTAAGAAGCATGAAACACCAATCAGGAAGAATATATGTACCTCTATGTTCATAGCAGCACTATTTACAATAGCTAAGATCTGGAAACAGCCCAAGTGTCCATCAGTAGACGAATGGATAAAAAAGCTGTGGTACATGTACACAATGGAGTACTATGCAGCTGTAAGAAAGAGAGATCTCTCATCCTTTGAGATGTCATGGAGAAACCTGGAGAATATTATCCTAAGTAAAATAAGCCAGTCAGAGAAAGACAAGTATCAGATGATCTCACTTATTTGTGGAATATAAGGAACAAAATAAGCTATTGAACAAAATAGGTCCAGAGACATGGAAGTAGGAAACAGACTGATAAACCTCAGAGGGAAGCGGGTTGGGGAAGCAGGAATAGATAAACCAAAGACCTTCTGTACATAGATGCATAACCAATGGACACAGACAATAGTGTGGTGAAGGTGTGGGGTGGGGAGGAGGGGGGTGTCAATTGGGGAAAAATGGAGGGACATCTGTAATAATTTCAACAGCAAAGATAAAAAAATTTTTTAATTACAAAAAAAAGAGAAATGTGCCCGGCCAGTGTGGCTCAGTGGTTGAGCGCTGACCCTGCACCAAGAGGTCGCCAGTTTGATTTCCAGTCAGGGCACATGCCCAGTTTGTGGGCCCGATCCCCAGTGTGGGGCACACAGGAGGCGACCCATCAATGTTCTCTCTCATCAATGTTTCTATCTCTCTCCCTCTCCCTTCCTCTTTCTCTAAAAAAAAAATAAAGAAAAAAAAATTTTTTGAGAAATGTTAGGTATTGTTTTCAAAAATATAGATATTATGCAATATATGTCTTCTTGAGCTTATGTTTTAGATAGGAAGTGTTTCAAAAGATAAATTTTTATGGTGCCTTTGTAGTCTAGGGTATCGCCTACCTTTTATAGATGTCTCCTTCCTCTCCTGTGCTCCCGACAGAGACTACCTCAGTGACAAGTCCTTATGGAGCAAGTGTGAGGAGCCCAGAAACGTGGTGTCCTGGAACCTGACCCTCTTCTCCATCCTGGCTGTCATAGCGGTGGTCCAGGCGGTCATCTGCGCCATCCAGGTGGTCAACGGCCTCCTAGGGACCCTGTGCGCAGGCTGCTGCGGGGTAAGTGGGGTCTCCGACCTGACCCCGCAGGCTGGGACACCAAGGCTGGCCTCCCACGCTAGGGCAATGACACGTTGGCAGCCACAGAAAACCAGAGCCGGGCTGGACCTGCCAGGCAGGCCCCTCCGTCGGCCCAGGGGACAGCGCCCTTGTGTTGCTGGAACCAGGTCTGCCCTCTGTGCATGTTCACGTACCCGGGCTGAAGCCGAGCAGATTGTAGCCTCACACCCGCTGGCCCTGGTCCTGCAGGCAGAGGACTGTGTACACATCCAGAAATATACAACAACGGCACGTGCAAGTCCCCAGGAAGTGGGCATGTGTCGTGTGCACATATAGGCAGCAGTGACACATCCCGGTCTAGCCCCAAGTGCTCTCACCATTTCCCAGCTACAGCTGCTCCGTGGGTTACAGTTGCCAAGTAACATACGGAACACACTTCAGGAAAAAAGAACACGCAAATGCAAAACCTATATTTTGATGACATTGATGATCCAGATGAGAAAGAGAGTTCCGTGGGGGGCAGGGGAGAGAATCACTGAGGGAGAGTGTAAGCAAGCAGTAAGGTGGGGAGTAATCGGTAGAACAGGGGTGATGGGGAGGAAGAAGGAATAGGGAAAGCAAGCAAAATAATAACAATAATAATAATATAATTAAATTTTTCTACCTTCCAGCGATATGGACGAGTTTGAACCTCTGATGACCTTCTCTAACTCGATGGCATGTGGGAAGATACATTAAACTTGATCTTCTCTCCATGGGGTTGTCTGTGTCCACCTGCTTCCCATCTGTCAAAGCTCAGGGAGGGACAGTCGCCCCTTCTCCCTTCCAACCAGCTTAGCTCAGCTCGGAGCTTTATGTCAGTTTCCAGTAAGAAACAGGTTGCCCACGTGAGTTAGATGCATAAATCTTTCAAATGAGCTTCCTGTCAGAGCTGGAGCGCAGGTAAATAGCTGATCTTTCACGATTTTTCCTTGAAGAATGGAAAACGGAGGTCGCCCATACGGCCACACTGCTTCTTTGTATGTACAGGTGTTTATGTCCGTGGAAGTTTTACATAATTCACAGGAAGGAAGCACATTAAAAATGAGAAACCAAGACCAATTTTCTTTTCCAGATTTATGAGGGGGAAAAAAGCAACTGATGTATCATAAATAATTTTTATTTGGTTTCTTTTGGCTAACGCGCTCGAGTGACCTGTAACTAGTCTTTTTGTGCCTGCCATCGTGAGCAAGCGTTTCCTTACGTATATTAAATTAAAATCATAATTCAGTGGTAATATAATAAAGACGGTGTGGTTTCGAGAAGGAGGGGCGGGAGGCTGAATGAATCACACCCTCTTTTCACCTCTCTACAAACGCCTCCTTTGATCAAACAAAAACAACATTTAAAAAAAAAGTTGACTTAGCCCTGGCCGGTTTGGCTCAGCGGTTAGAGCGTCGGCCTGCGGTCCGGAGAGACCCGGGTTCGGTTCCCGCTAAGGGCACGTACTTCGGTTGCAGTTTGTCCCCAGCCCTGGTTGGTCGTGCGGGTGGCAGCCACTCGATGTGTCCCTTCACATCGATGTTTCTCTCTCTCTCTCCCTTCCTCTCTCTCCCTCCCACTCTATCTGTACAAAAAATGGAAAAATATCCTCGGGTGAGGATAAAAAATAAAAATAAAAAAAAATAAAAAAAAAGTTGACTTAGGTAATAACCTGTCAGCCGGGTACCCAGGATTCATGTCATAGTCATTATTAATTCTGTGTGTTATATGATGACATTAACTTTGGTTTTATGAGTCAGGCACCAAAGTGGAGTTAAATCCATTGTGTTGACGTGAATTTAAACTCCAACTTCCAAACCCCACCACATACCAGCTTGGGGATCCTGGGGAAGGTACTTCCTAAGTCTCAGTTTCCCCATCTGCAAAAGGACTGCTCGAAGTCATCCAAGAATTGTTGACGTCTGAAAGGGTGAAGCCAAGAGGCCTGTGGGGTTGTCAGCAAGACTCCTGCACAAGCCGAGGACTCAGAGGGGCTACAAGCCAGCGAGTCTCACCTCTGCACCTGCAAGCTGACATGCGCACTGACTACTAGGCTCCCCATCGCCGCTGACAACGCAGTGACCGATCAGCCCTGAGTGCTGGCCCCGGGGGGACCGCCGCAGAAGTTACACGTCTCTTCATTTTGCCCTCACTGCAATGAGAACTCAGAGATCAGAGGTCAAATCTGGCACTTAACAGAGGGAAGGGCAGGCAGGTACCATTACAGTCTCCTTGGGGGAACACACACACACACACACGCGCGCACACACAGTTTCGAATCAGTTTAGACCGCTGGTTCTCAAATGTGGCTGACCCCCAGAGTACCCAGCAAATGTTCCAACGTTAGATTCCTGAGCCCCAGCGTAGACCTACATCTGCAAACTGAGGCCCGAGGCGTGGAAGTCTGTCTTTCGTGTGTGACTTAGTTTTTGAAGCTCACCAGAGAATGCTAAAAACCAGCCACTCTGAACCACCACTGACTAGACCAAAGACTGGCAGGTACCAGGGACGAAAAGGAGTCAGAGCCCACCGGGAACTAACACTTTACCAAGTCATGTTAATACAATGTAGCAAATGCCAAACCAGCAACTGCTGATACAGGTCACTGTGTGCCGGAGATTCAGATCATTGGGACCGATTCACCGACCCCGCTGCTTTGATGGGGAAACAAGAATGTGGGTGAGGCATCAATTCCTTACTTAGGGGTTTTCACTGATGCAGATTTCAGAAGCAAAGATCTGTATTCATCATCAAATCCAATCTCATTATTTTATACACAGAGAAGCAGCACATGTCTTGGACAAGTCTTCACACACCAAGCCGTCTTTCAAAACCAGGTACCAGGAAATTAGGAAAATTAGCTTACCGTGGACAAGATGGCTTAGAAGGAAGCGTCAGGAAACAAAGGGTGTGGTTGACTCTCCCCTTCCTACGTAGATGCTCCTGTAGACACTCACAGAACTCAAGGCTGGTGATGAAGCTGTCCAGATCTTTTTCTTACGTGAGCTGCTAACTCTGCTTTGCTTTATTGAGTACATCACGACTTACTTCTTGGACTCTGGAGTACAGGTTTGCTGAGGCGAGCTCAGTGTGTGACTCGAGGTGACACCCAGGGACTGACAAGGGGCCTAGCCCCTAGTAGGCACCCGAAGATCTGCTGCGTCAGTGGAGGTGCCCAGAGCCCATGTCTCTTTCTCCTGCACCCCCTGGCTGGGTACGTGGTGTTCCTGGCCCTGAAATAAACTGTAGGAAGATTTTCAAACTTAGTCGCCAAACTAAGTAGGAAGTGGGCAGCAGAGCTGCAAGTTGAATGAGGGGCTGAAAGGATCTCGCGGATCCGTGACAGATCCCTGAATGTGGAAGTTTCAACTGGATTTCCTGGAACTGCAGGTGGCTCCCCACTCGGAGCACCGTGGCTGGGCTTTAACCGAGCTGTCCATGCCCTGCCTCAGCCTTCCCCTGGGCCCGTGAGCACAACGCCAAGCCCGCCTGCTAGGGCTTTGCCCAGGAGTGAGGACAGCCCTGCTCTGAGCAGCTGAAGGAGGGCTCCCCAGAAGGGGGACAGAAAGAACAAACCAACCTGAAAACAAGTGGTTAGATGGACCATCCCAACACCATGGGGGTCTCCCAGTTATGACCTCATACTCCCTCCATGGACAAAGACCCAGGTGGCAGCAGGACATGACTGAGGCCTGTGTGGTGGTCTCATGAAAAGGACACAGGAAGTGTGAACATACTGAGCCAACAAGCCCCGGATAAGTGTCCCCGCACACAGGCCCGTGCAGGAGAGAGCTGCCGCACATGTTGTAACCCACGGAGCGGACTCATCCAAAGGTGGGATAGGACTAAAGAAAGAGAGAAGAGGGAAGACGTGAAGGAGATGGAAGAGGAAGAAGAGGGGAAGAAAGTAGAACATAAGCCCAGGGTTTAGAACGATTCATCGGAAAGGACCACTGATCGGGCCCCAGGGAGAAAACATCTGTCTTTCTACAGGGTTCCTTTGTCCTGTGATAGAGACAATAGGCTGACCGCGACCTTGACCTAACATTAGGCTGGGTTCAGTCAGGGGTGGGACACTCATGTCAGTGTCAAGGACTTGCCGCCAGTGGTTTCGGGAATGACTTTCTCAGTCGCTGGAAGACTTGTGGTGTCTGACGCAGGCCCTGCACGTCCGCGGGGCGGGCATCAGCGACGGAGGTGGTGTGAAGTGTGGGAGCAGGGACAGCTGCCCTGCACGCAGGAGCTGAAGCCCGTGAGGATGACCTGAAACCCACGTCAGTCCCTCCCCCTGCTGGGGTCCTGGAGAAGCTGGTCAGAGCTGAACCCACTCCCTGCCGGCCAGAGAGGCTGAGGGAGCTCCGACATGAACACTGTCGGCCAGCTGCTGCCTGCGGTCAGGGGGGCCGCACGTGGGCGGCGGGCTGAGCCCCAAGCTGCTCCCCTCTGCCCCCACAGCTCCCGCAGTCGCTCTCAGGCTGCTCCCCAACAGGAAAGGGGACTTTGGGGAATGGAGTGTGGCGTAGCCAAGTTGACAAGTTACAAAGCAGTTTGCAGAAGGCAACGGTGCTCCAGTCTTGCAGAACATGTACCGTTTCTCAGTGTAGGTTGGGCTCTCCTGTCTCTGGGACCAGGTCACCCCGCCGAGGGAGTGAGAGCTGCCCAGTGCACAGCAGGGTGTTGAGCAGCACCCTTGGCCCCTGCCTACCCAGTGCTGGGAGCCACCTCTCCTCCTCAGAGTGACAACCCAAGTACCTCCAGACATTGCCAGTATCCCTGGGGGAGGGAGGGGACTTCCAGGCTGCGACTCGCTGGGCTAGATCGTGTGCTGCTTGAGGACCATTAGATTTTATCCTGGACACCAACAGTGTTTTGCATGTGGCAAGTGCTCGCCATTCACCGGTCGAATGCACACGTAAGTCCCTGAGCAAATATGTACCTATCACCATGGTGACAGGCTTGCACTTGAAGTGTTCTGACTTCAGAGCACTGCCTGTGTGGTCCAAATACCTTCCCAGACGACCTGCCCTGCAGAGGTTTCCATGACTATGTTCGTGGCTCCCATACCTGTACCTCAGCCCAGACCACTACCCTGCTGGATAAATGTCTGGTTTTGAATGTCTCATTGGCCCCTCAAAGCCACATTCCCAGGCCCTCCATACAAGCTTCACCTGAACTCCTGGTGCCAGGGAATGCCATCATCTGCATTAAGAAGACACAAACCTCAGGGTGACCCTAGATGACTGTCCTAAGTAGACGACGCACTCTGCCTGCCTTACCGCCGCCCCATCACCGCCTCCCGGCCTGTGCACTGGCCCGAATGGCCGATGCTCCCTCAGGGTCGTTATCATTGCTGTGCTCCAAAGAACGAGAAAGCTAGTCGCAAGCATGTTGCAATCACACATTTGTAAAACATTTTAAAAACCACAGGACGAATTGTTCCTATGCAGAAACCTTGGTAAGTTACATTAACATGGATAATTTCACTTACGCCTCAGAACTGACCAAGTGTTCACCGTGGCCCAGTTCTCACCCTGGGCTTGGTCTTGACCTTTCTGAGCCTTCTCCCCTCCCACAGGCCCCTCTGCATGGCCCCGGCCTGAGACAGCACTAAGTGTCCCTTCATCAGCTTCTCCCGGCAGTGGGCTGACCACAGGGAGAGACATTTCCTGTCGGGCCCGGCCACCGTGTCCCTGGCTGTCGGGTTCCCATTGCGGCTGAGGTCTGTGTACCCCTCCCCGGGAAGGGAAGGCCTCGTCTGCTGCATCTCAGGGACCTGCACAAGCCCGACACGGCAGGTTCTCCTGGGCAGTTGTCCTTTTATTTATTTGTTTATTTTTAAATCCTCACCTGAGGACATTTTTTCTATTTATCTTCAGATAGAGCGGGAGGGAAGGGAGAGAGAGAGCGAGAGACATCAATGTGAGAGAGACACATCGACTGGTTGCCTCCCGCACGACCCGACCAGGGCCGGGGAATGAACCATAACCGAGGTCCATGCCCTTGGCCGGAACTGAACCCGAGACTCTTTGGTCCGCGAGGTGATGCTCTCTAATTGCTGAGCCAAACTGGCCTGGGCCAACTGTCCTTTTGAATCCAGTTTCTCCTTATCTAAGTCTGGGTTGGTTTGCATTGGACACAACACTCAGATATAGAAACCAGGGTTAGCCCATTTTGTGTACGGGTAAAGTGAGGCTTCGGAAGAAATCACAGCTTCCCAGGGCCCCGTAAACAGCAAGTGAGAAATCCGGATCCAAACCGAGATACCGGACTACTTGAGGGGATCATCCACACGCTCAGCCACTGTGCGGGTGGCTTAGTCTTCTACCAGCAACGGGGAAGGGGCCCTTCCTCGTGCTAATGTAAGATTCCTGTGCAGAAGGAAAATACTAAAATTTCATTTTTTAATGTTATAATTTATACTGTTCACTAATTTCTACTAACCTGAATTTGTGGAAACTATCAATTAAAATATTATAATCAAAACTTGTATTTTTGCATGATCTTTCAAACCACCTATGTAAATACTCCCACACTCAGTCAGCCCGATTGCTTGTTCCTATGCTTATTTCCCAATTATTTTATTTTTCAAATTAAATGAATTGGGGGGACATTGGTTAGTAAAGTGTGCAATTCTATGGCACACCCTTTGTATATTGTATGATGTACCCACCGTGCCCAATTATCTATATTTAGTGATTTTGTCCTCTCTGTGTGCAAAAAGACAGAGGCAGGATAGAGTTCTAGAATCCTCAGGGTTTATAGAAGAAAAGGAGAATTCCAGTCAGGATGGCGGGTAGGTAAACATGGTATCACCTCCTCTCACAACCACATCAAAGTTACAGCTAAACTGCAGAACAACCACCATTCAAAACCGCCTGACACCGAGCTGAAGGGAAGTCCTACGACTACGGAATTAAAGAAGCAGCCACACGAGACTGGTAGGAGGGCAGAGGGGACGGGCTGGTCCCATACCCACGTGTGGCAGATAAAAATCAGGGCTGGGAAGTTCCTCCCTGAGGACTGAGGGGTCCCCGTCCCACACCAGGTGCCCCGCTCAGGGTCCCAGTGCCAGGAAGAGAATCCCCATCACTTCTGGCTGGAAAACCAGCAGTAACTGAGGCTCAGGGAGCCTGAGGCTGCTGGAGCCCCAGGCAGCTCCTTAAAGGGCCCGCACACGGACTTACCGGACTCTCTCCCTCTAAGCTTGGAGGGGAGGCAGCTCGAGGGGCGCCAGAGACATACAGGGAAGAACTGAGCTGTTTTACACTGGAGCCAGGGCTGGAGAGGGGGCTTTCTCCGGGACAAACGTGCTGTCAGAGGCCTTTGTTCCTTTGGTGAGCCCTTCCCTGGGGCGGCAGACACCCACCATATCTGGGACTCCAGCAACCTGGCTCATACTGGTTGCCCCGCCCTGGTGATTCCCTGAGGCCCCGCCCCACCCACTCAATTTTCAGGCCCACCCAAGCTGTTGCCACTTGCTTAACCATAGGATTGGCCTGTCTTGGATCCTGCTTCAGGATTTCCTAAATTATTTCAAACAAGCAGCATCTGGTCTCAGCTAGCCCGATACCTCCTGTTAAGTAATACATAGAAACAAACACAGGGAGGCAGCCAAAATGAGGAGACAAAGAAACAGGTCCCAAATGAAAGAACAGAAAAAATATCCAGGAAAAGAACTAAGTGAAATGGAGATAAGCAACCTAACAGATGCTGAGTTCAAAATACTGCTTATAAAGATGCTCAATTAACTTAGTGAGAACCTCAGCAAACTTAGTGAGGGCCTCAAGAGCATAAAAAAGGACCAGTCAGAAATGAAGGAGGCACTAATTAAAGAATAATTTACACAGATTCAATACTAAAGTAGGTAAAACCAAGAAGCAAACCATCGATTTGGAATATAAGGAAGCAAAGAACACCCAGTCAGAACAGCAAAAAGAAAAAAGAATCCAAAAATATTGAGGATAGTGTAAGGAGCCTCTGGGACAACTTCAAGCGTGCCAACATTCGCATCTTGGGGGTACCAGAAGGAGAAGAGAGAGAACAAGAAATTGAAAACCTATTTGAAACAATAATGGCAGAAAACTTCCCTAACTTGGTGAAGGAAACAGACATACATGTCCAGGAAGCACAGAGAGTCCCAAACAAGATGAACCCCAAGAGGCCCACACCAAGACACATCATCATCAAAATGCAAAAGTTTCAAGACAGAGAGAATCTTAAAAGCAGCAAAAGAAAAGCAGTTAGTTACCTACAAGGGAGTTCCCATAAGACTGTCAGCTGATTTCTCAAAAGAAACTTTGCAGGCCAGAGGGAGTGGCAAGAAATATTCAGAGTGATGAAAAGCAAGAACCTACAACCAAGATTACTCTATCCTACAAAGTTGTCATTTAGAATCAATGGCCATATAAAGAGTTTCCCAGACAAGAAAAAGTTAAAGGAGTTCATCATGACCAAACCGTTATATGAAATGTTGAAGGGTCTTTTTGAAGAAAAAGATAAAATATATGAACAAACAAAATGGCAATGAATATGTATCTATCAACAATGGAATCTACAAACAAAATGAACAGGCAGAACAAAAACATTCTTATTGATACAGAGAACATTTTGTTGGTTGCCAAATGGAAGGGGGGTTGGAGGAAGAGATTAAGAAGAACAAATTCATTGCTAGACTGACAAACCTCAAAGAGAAGGGGGTTTGGGGGGTGGGAAGAAATAAACCATGCATATGTGCATAACCAATGGACACAGACAACAGTGTGGGAAAAGGCAGGAGGGGGGCGGGAGTGGGGAGGAGGAGGCCAATGGGGGGGAAAGGAGGAACATCTGTAATACATTCAACAATAAAGATTTAAAAAATCAAAATAAATAAATAAGAAAAGGAAACGCAGGACCCTAAGCTCTCTGGCCCGGGCAGCAGCAAGGAGGGTCCCCATCCTGCCACCACCGAGGGCAGAGCCTGTACACTTGCACTCAGGTGTGGACACCATGCTTCCCCTGTGTGGCCCCACTAACACCACACCCCAGGGGGGCGCTGCTGTGATTACCTCAGGGAGACTGAGGTACCATGGGGCTCGGCAAGAAGCCCAAGGTCACAGAGCAACGCACTTGCAGAGCTGACATTGAACACGGGACATCTGGCTGCCCACCCCGCAGGCCCTCCTGCCCTGTCCCCCAGCGTGTCCCTCCGTGCCCTGGGCTCTGCTGCTTTCCAGGGGCCACCGGAGACGGAGCCCTCCCCGGTGCCCTCAGTGCCGGACAGTCACAGGCTTCCCACGGGGTCTGTGCAGACAGACCGACCCGCCCTGTTGTCCCGAGTCTCCCAAGTCCCCGCGTCCTGCTTCTGCAGACGGCGCGGAGCTACGAGGGCGGATGCGCTGCAGCCTGGAGCCGAGGCCGGGTCTGCGTGCACGTGCCACCACTTCCGCCACCTCTGCACACGTGTGCCACGAGGAGTGCTTTGTGTCACTATCTCTAGTTTTTAAAACAGTTTTTTCTGTATTGATTTTAGGGGGGGTCATAGATGAGTGAGAACATAATGGGCCGCCCCCTGCATCCCCCCACTGGGATCAGGCCCACACCCTGGGCACGTGTCCTGACCGGGAATCAATCGGTGATTTCTTGGTGCAGCGTCAATGCTCAACCACTGAGCCACACCGGCTGAGCATTTAAAAATATTTTGTAATTGATTTTTTTTAGAGATACATGAAGGGAGAGAGAGACAGAAATATGGATGTGAGACAGAAACATTGATGGGCTGCCTCCTGCACGCCCTGCACCAGGGGTGAGCCTGCAGCGCGGGCACGTGCCCCGACCGGATTCCAACCGGGCCCTCTCAGGCCACGGGACACGCTCAACCCACTGAGCCACACCGCCGGGCTGGGTCACTATTTTAGTGTGAGGCGCTGCACCGGGGAAGGAGGGCTGGAGGGATGGCTGAGACCCTGGGTGCCGGCAGCTCTGGAAAAGCTGCTCAGTCTCAGGGCCTCACCTCCTGGCCTGTAAGCGCAGCGGGAGTCAGGCTGCTGCTGGCTTCCCTGCACTGCGCATGCTCTGGGCTGGGGACTGGCTGCTGCTTGCTCCCCTGCACTGCGCATGCTCTGGGCTGGGGACAGGGTGCTGCTTGCTCCCCTGCACTGCGCATGCTCTGGGCTGGGGACTGGCTGCTGCTCGCTCCTCTGCACTGCGCATGATCTGGGCTGGGGACTGGCTGCTGCTCACTTCCCTACACTGCGCATGCTCTGGGCTGGGGACAGGCTGCGGCTAGCTCCCCTGCACTGCGCATGCTCTGCGCTGGGGACAGGCTGCTGCTCGCTCCCCTGCACTGCGCATGCTCTGGACTTGGGACAGGCTGCTGCTCGCTCCCCTGCACCGCGCATGCTCTGGGCTGGGGACAGCCACAAGAGCTGGTTACTCAGATCTGGTCCTCAGAGCTCAGCTCCTCTGCAGGGCTTTCAAACACCCCACTGTCCGGACCCCCCTCCAGAGGTAGTGAGTTCGTCCGGCCCAGCTCGGTCCTTTCCTTTCTTTTAACTCAGCGTGTGATTCCAATAAATCACGAGGAGGCAGGTTTGAGAACCACTGCGCCGGGGTGTTCTCAGACTTGAATATTCATCACAAGCACCCGAAGGCCATTCCCACCCCGAGTTTCTGACTCAGGGCGTGGGGGTGAGGCATTTCTGGTAAGTTCCCAGGAAATGCCGCTGCTGGCCTGCAGGGCACACTTGGAGAACTCCGGAGGTGTAGTCAGAGCAGAGTTCTGTGTCCCTGCTCTGCAGAGAACCCGTAGAGTGTGTTCGATTCTCAGCAAGACCCGTGACCCCAGAGACTGAGAGTGGGTGTAGAATCTCATCGTGAATTTAAACGTTCTGCAGGCAGGGTTTCCCGCAGGGGGCTACGCAACTTGTTGGGTCTTGAAGCAGTCTCAGGATGTGTGTGCGTGTTTGCAGGTGTGTGTGCGGGTGTGAGACGTGCAGGTGTGCGTGTGCATGTGTGTGTATGTGTGAGTGTGCATGTGTGTGAGCTTTTGTGCGTGTGTGAGTACATGAATGTGTGAGCACGCGTGAGTGCGTGTGAGTGTGCATCTCTGAGTGTGTATCTGTGTGAGTGTGTGTGAATGTGCATCTGTGATTGTGTGCCTGGTGTGTGAGCTTGTGTGCATGTGTGAGTGTGCATGTGTGTGAGTACATGTATGATTGTGTGTGAGCATGTGCGTTTGTGAGTGTGTGAATGTGCATCTGTGAGTGTGTGAGTGTGCCTGTGAGTGTGAATGTGCCTGTGAGTGTGTGCCTGGTGTGTGTGAGCATGTGTGAGTGTGAGCTTGTGTGCATGTGTGAGTGTGCATGTGTGTGAGCATGTGCATTTGTGAGTGTGTGCATGTGCATCTGTGAGTGTGTGAGTGTGAATGTGCCTGTGAGTGTGTACCTGGTGTGTGAACATGTGTGAGTGTGAGCTTGTGTGCATGTGTGAGTGTGCATGTGTTTGAGTACATGTATGATTGTGTGAGCATGTTCGTTTGTGAGTGTGCCTGTGAGTGTGCCTGTGAGTGTGAGTGTGCCTGTGAGTGTGAATGTGCCTGTGAGTGTGTGCCTGGTGTGTGTGAGCATGTGTGAGTGTGAGCTTGTGTGCATGTGTGAGTGTGCATGTGTGTGAGTACATGTATGAGTGTGTGAGCATGTGTGTTTGTGAGTGTGTGAATGTGCATCTGAGTGTGTGAGTGTGCCTGTGAGTGTGAGTGTGCCTGTGAGTGTGTGCCTGGTGTGTGTGAGCATGTGTGAGTGTGAGCTTGTGTGCATGTGTGAGTGTGCATGTGTGTGAGTATATGTATGAGTGTGTGAGCATGTGTGTTTGTGAGTGTGTGAATGTGCATCTGAGTGTGTGAGTGTGCCTGTGAGTGTGAGTGTGCCTGTGAGTGTGTGCCTGGTGTGTGAACATGTGTGAGTGTGAGCTTGTGTGCATGTGTGAGTGCATGTGTGTGAGTACATGTATGAGTGTGTGAGCATGTGCGTTTGTGAGTGTGTGAATGTGCATCTGTGAGTGTGCCTGTGAGTGTGAGTGTGCCTGTGCGTGTGAGGCCGGAGCACTGCGGGCTCCATGTTGCAACAACACCCTGTCCAGGGCCCTGGGCACCGGCTGAGGAAGAGGGGAAACAGGCAGCTGTCCCGAACACCGAATGTGACTTCCGTGGGGAGAGGGGATTCCCCGTGACACTAAGAAGCCGAACTGCACGTCTGCAGATGATCACGCTGGTCGTGCCCGCGGATGGTCGGGCCATACACGTGAGGAAGTGAGTGTGGCGCCCTCGCCATCACCCAGAGGGTCGGTTAAGTAACATTTCAGCCCAAACTTGCCTCATCTTCTCATCCAAAACGTGGGAAGTTCATTGAGAAACTTCAGCGGTGGTTTTCCACCCTTTCAAAATGTCCATTTTTGTGAATGTTTTATGATGTACAATACATTAGAACAATCCTCCGTCTATATGACTTATAATAAAGAAATAAAAAAGCAAACATGCATAGGACTCACTGATGACACAGTTGGGTCCCCAGAACCACCTGGGAGCTAACGCAAGCGGACCCCCACCCTCTGCCTCCTTCAGATGCAGTACTCGGAGCAACCCCCACTTTACTCTCTCTTCTTAGGGTGTTCCCAGCAGGCACCCATTGACTCCACTATGAACTTGCTCAGAAAATGCCTTATTATTTTTTTCCTGTACTTAATAATTTTATTCTCACTCAAAAGCCACAGACCTCCCTGGCCAGGGATATTAGGTCAGTGCAAAGAAGGGAACGCGCATATCAGTATTCTGCCTCTTTCTACTGCCCCTTCCCGTGACACCCCACCCTTTCCCAGGCTCCCCCTTCCTCCCCAGTGGGGCTCTGCTCGCCTCACGTGCTGCCCACGGCTGCCCTCTGGTGGCCACTCGGCCCAGCAGTCACTCAGCAGACAATTCTCAGGGGCAGGACCTGCCCCTCCTTGAGGAACCCCATGTTCCTGTAATGCCTCCCCGTCCAGGAACCTTTCCAAAGGCCCGTGAGTCAGGACGGGAGGGCGAGCAGACAGTCCATCGGAGGGGGGTCCTGCAGGGGAGAGCGGTGTGTGAAGGACAGTATTCCCCCCGACTATCCATTCACTCACCCGGTACTTTGAAAACAGCTGGAGCAGGGAGCAGGCTTGGTCCAGGTCCTCACGCCAAGCAGCACAGATGCCCCCGCGGCGCTGACACGTGCGTGACCCCCTGGCTCTCCGGTGGGTGAACTGCTGTGGACGAAACACAGTGGGGAAGAAGAAGGGAAAAGCTCACAAATAGAAGCATGTGCTCCCTGGCCAGTTTGTCTCAGCGGTAAAGCGTGGCCCGCGGACCAAAGAGACTCAAGTTCGATTCTGGTCCAGGGCATGTACCTCGGTTGCGGTGCATCCCTGGCCCTGGTCGGGGTCGTGTGGGTGGCAATCAGTCAATGTGTCCCTCTCACATCAATGTCTTTCTCTCTCCCTCCTACTCTATCTGAAGATAAATGGAAAATTATCGTTAGGCGAGAATTTCAAAAAAGAAAAAGAAAAACATGAACATTTATCGACCACCTGCGAATTGAATTGTGGGTGCTCTACATATGTCACTTCTCCTTTACTCTCTCATCGCACCCCTCCTTTTTATTGCTACAGTCAGTTTTGTGTATAAACAAACTGAAATCCACAATTTGAGGAAACCTGGCCCAGGTGAAAATTAGCTGCTCTTACTGAACGTCCCTGGTTGTAGGAACGAGGCCCAGGCAGAGTTGTTTATTATCCTCACCCGAGGGCATTTTTGCATTTATCATCAGATAGAGTGGGAGGGACAGAGGGAGGAGAGAGAAACATCGATGTGAGAGAGACACATCGACTAGTTGCCACCCACACGACCCCCACCAGGGCCGGGGACAAACCATATCCAAGGTACGTGCCTTTAGCGGGAACCGAACCCGGGTCTCTCTCATCCAAGAGCCAATGCTCTAACCGCCGAGCCAAACTGGCCAGGGAGCCCAGGCAGAGTGATGAAGGAGATGCTCACACCTGCCTCCGCACACGCACGGCTCACACGCCTTCCCCACACGCGCAGTGCCCACCTGCCCGGGGACACCTCTGCTGGGTCCGTGAGGCGCCCTCTCTCCACAGCGCCAGGGCCTAGTGCGGTCTCTCTGCTCCTCGCGCAGATGACTCTCCATTTACAGCTGTTGGTCAGATCGTCAGGTCGCCTCTCTGGGTGCAGCCCCTCCCTGGAAACAGTCCCCAATCCGAATGGCTGCCTGGATTGTCCTGTGCGTCCCCGGCCCCACTCAGAAGAGCCCCCACCTGGTTAAATGCTCTCACGCTGCCATCATGCAGTTTTGTTTTTTGTTTTTTTATCCTCACCCGAGGACATTTTTCCATATTTTGTTCAGATAGAGTAGGAGAGAGAGAGAGAGAGAGAGAAGCATTGACATGAAAGGGACACATCGAGGGGCTGCCACCCGCACAACCAACCAGGTTGGGGGACAAACTGCAACCGAGGTATATGCCCTTAACGGGAACCGAACCCGGGTCTCTCTGGACCGCAGGCAGACGCTCTAACCACTGAGCAAACCGGCCAGGGCACCATGCAGGTCTTTAAAGGCCGGAGCAAGGGCCCCATCTTTCCGCTTTGTGCCGACGGCCACAATTACGGAGCCAGTCTGCCCCCGAGTGCATGGTGCACACTTTCTGCTGGGACTTCCCTGATGTGAACACTTAGAGTCCCCAAATTAGGAAACAATTCTGTCCCAGGCAAACCAGAACTATGGGTCACTCTGCCTCTGGCCTCAAGCCGCAATCTTGCAAAGCAGGTGTCGCATTGTTCAATCAACAGAAGCAGAAGAGTCCACTTAGGACCCAGAATCCAGGGTAAACTCTGTCTGTGACCCTCACAAATGAACATTTCTAAACACAACTTCCACCTCTCTGCTGACTCCAGTTCAGGGCTTTATCAAGTCACGTGTTAGGACACAAGGGACTTATTTCGAAGGACAGCTCTGGGAATGAGCTGCAGAACCTAAGGTCACTCTCCAGGCTTCGGCGAGCTCATGAGCTGTCGGGGGTACACGTATGTGTGAGCATCAACCATGAACAACATCCGAAGCTTGGACCCGTTGCTCAGATTCTTCAGAAGCCCTGAGAAGGTGTAATGCATCTGTTAACTGCTGGTGAGTGTTCGACTTTGGGAAAAGTTCTGAGGATCTCTGCGTGAAGGACCTGAATGCACCAGATGTTGTGGGCATCATGGCGTGAATCCATCCTGCTTTAGGGCCAGGATTTATAGACCCATCCCACTCCAGTGACCAGAAGGGCCTCCAGAAAGTCTTCCTAACAGGGCATGACATGTCTGATGTTGACTCGATACTCATTTTACTACATTACACACAAATCTATTCTGGGCAGCAAGGCAGATGTTGTTGCTTCTCCAGATGTTAGCCCAGCACTGATAACACTATCATAGGTGATCTCAGTGAAGCCAAGTAACTTATATATCCAGGAGCTATAATGTCCGCACGATATTTAATCACAGTGTTTAATCACAGTGCCTCCAGGGATAACCTAAAATACAGTGGTTACAATTTTTCATGGAAAATGGCCATACATGAGTTTTCAATAGATTTCAATCCTAAAAAAAAAAATCTTGACTACATGATACATGTCCAAGTCACAGCTCAGAACTGATGTAGCTACAATGCCTGTGACAGTCACTTACCAACTACACTCATCAGCCAGGTGAACCAGGCTGGCTGCAGACCCACTGATCGGTGGCGGGTTTGTTTAGTCGACGAAATGGTCTACGGAGTTCCTTCCGCCCTGTTTTGCAACCTCTGATCTCTGTGTGTTTTCTCTGAAACTACTCACTTCTTTGGGGAATAGAAGATGCAAAACTATTAATTCGCTCAACAAATATTTTCTGGGCATCCACTGTACTCTGGGCATTGCCCGGGGACTGGGGACACAGTTGTCCACAAAGCAGCCAGCGCCAGCTTCATGGAGGTTATCGAGCGCCTGTGTCGGCCATCGACAGCTCGCGGTGTGACCCTCCCCACCTCCTAACCACCACTTCATTAGTCTTTTCCCTGCAGTTTGATATAAGTGAAATGTCTGTCATCATTATCTGATTTCCATTTTCCTGATGAGCGATGATGTCAGCAAATTATGTGCCATCCAGTTTCCTGTCCTGTAAGTTTTTAGGTCATATCCTCTGCTCACATTTCTGTTG
Source organism: Molossus molossus (assembly GCF_014108415.1). Taxonomy (NCBI): domain Eukaryota; kingdom Metazoa; phylum Chordata; class Mammalia; order Chiroptera; family Molossidae; genus Molossus; species Molossus molossus. The sequence goes on from NW_023425388.1 coordinate 114,847,215, forward strand.
GCCTGTTTGTTCCTCTTGCTGATTTACCTTCGTGTGTTGTGTATTCTGGATACTATGTTTGGTCTGGTTCCCAGAACTAGATCCCGATACAAAGACTCATGTCCAAGTGATTTAAAAAAAAAATTTTTTTTCTTGATTGATTTTTAGAGAAAGGGGGGAATGGAGAGGAAGAGAGAGAGAGAAACATCGATGAGAGAGAACATGGACTGGCCGCCTCCTGCATGCCCCCCACTGGGGATCGGGCCCACAACCTGGGCATGTGCCCTGACCGGGAATCGAACGGTGACCTCTTGGTGCAGGGTGGACGCTCAACCACTGAGCCACACCATCCGGGCAAGTCCAAGTGATTTTTAAAGCAGCATTATTTAAGAATCATTTATCAAGGAAGCGGATATGTGTGGAAGACGCTGGTAAGAGAGGGAGAAGCAGGACGGGAAAGAAAGGAAACAGAGCAAGGGTGTGCTCGTGGGCAACGTCCGGAAGAAACGGATCTCTGCCGGACGCCACAGGGTGTTGCACACCTGCCTGCCCTTGGCCAAAGGTCATAGGATGTGAATCCTTAGGCATTGCTAGCTCTCTGCGTGTGTGGGGTCAAGCATGCCTCTTAAACAGAGCCACAGTTTGGTGCAGCGGTGGAGCCTCAGCCTGTGGACAATGGGTCCCGGGTTTGATTCTGGCCAAGGGCACGGACCTCGGTTGCAGTTCGTCCCTGGCCCCGGTCGAGGTCGTGTGGGAGGCAACCAGTCGATGTTTCTCTCTCTCTCTCCTTTTCTCTCCCTCTCTCTCCCTCTGACTCTATCTGAAGATAAAGAGAAAAAGCATACTCAGGTGAGGATTAAAAGAAAAAGCCGCAGGTTGGAAGTTGCTGTTGGAAGCAGAACTATTCCAAGGGGGGGAGTGTAGCACAGGAACAGCGACGGGACGGGAGGTGGAGAACTGACGTACCCTGTGGACAACAGTATTCTAAAAAGATTATTCAGCTCCACTATTCACTCAAGAAGTATACATTTTAGCAGTAAGATGGGTTTTACCTATCATGTTTACAAAGAGTTAGACCAAAGTTCTCACCACAAAAAGTAAAAAAGTGCCGCTATATGAATGACGCCTGTGCTAAGTACCTTGACTGTGGGAATCATTTTGCAATATGTACATGTATAAAGTCACTACACGGTACACCTTAAACTAACGTTATATGTCAATAGTTCAATAAAACAGAGGGGGAAAAGAATTCACTGACGCTGTGTATTACTGCTAGAGGAGAAAATAGATTTCTCATTCGAATGTTGAACTTTATTTACATGTTCCACTATCTTCTCAACTCTTTTCTGGAAAGTATAAACTGGAGGGGGAGGGGGGGCACAAAACAAAAACTGTTAGTGTTTACGCAAATCAAATTGCCCTTTTTTAAAAAACTGCATGTTTGTGGTAAAATTTCTTAATCTTAAGCCCTGGCCGGTTTGGCTCAGCGGTTAGAACATCAGCCCGTGGACCAGAGATTCCAGGGTTCGGTTCCTGCTAAGGGCACGTACCTCAGTTGCAGTTTGTCCCCGGCCCCAGTTGGGATTGTGTAGGTGGCAACCAGTCGATGTGTCTCTCTCACATCGATGTCTCTCTCTCTCTCTCTCTTTCTCTCTCTCTCTCTCTCACTCTATCTGAAGATAAATGCAAAAATGTCCTCAGGTGAGGATAAAAGCATAAAATTAAGTGGTGGGTCAAGATGGCGTGATATAGGTAAATGTAGTACTTTCATCTTCCCACAACCACGTCAAAATTACAACTAAACTACAGAGCAACCATCCTTCAGAACCACCTGAAATATAGCTGAACGACCATCCTACAACTAAGGATACAAAGAAGAAGCCTCATCGAGACTGGTAAGGGGGGGAATGTGGCACAGGCTGGTCCCACCCATACACGTGGCAGTTGAAAAATCAGGTGGGAGCCCGGCCAGTGTTCAGTGGTTGAGCATCACTCGACCCTGCACCAAGAGGTCACCGGTTCGATTCCCAGTCAGGGCACATGCCCAGGTTGTGGGTCTAATCCCCAGTGGGGGGCATGCAGGAGGCGGTCGATCGATGTTCTCTCTCATCCATGTTTCTATCTCTCTCTCCCTCTCTAAAATCAATAAAGAAAAAAAATCAAGTGGGATATCACAGCTGCAGAGGTCCCCCTGAGAAGTGAGGGGTCCCAAGCCCACCCCAGGCTGCCAGCTCAAGGTTCCAGTGTCAGGAAGAGAAGTCCCATAACTTCTGCTGTGAAAACCAGCGGAGACTGAGGCTGAACAAGACAGAGGCTGCCGGAGTGCCAGTCATTCCTCTTAAAGGGCCCGCACCTGGACCTACTCAGACTCACGTTCTCTGAGCTCCAGTGCTGGGCAGCAGCTCCGAAGGCACCAGGGACTCTCGGGGAGGAACTGAGTTGTTTGGCACTGGGGCTAGAGCTGTAAGGGCAGCTTCTCCCTGACAGAAATGCTGGCCGGGGGGAAGGCTGGACCATATCTGAGTCTCCACCAGCCTGGCTCACACTGTTAGTCCCACCCTGGTGATTCCTGAGACCCCACCCCACCCAGCTTGCGGGCCCACCCAAGCTGTTTCCAGTGGCTTTTCCATACAAATGGCCTGTCTTGACTCCTGCTTCAGACTTTCCTAAAGTCACTCGAACAAGCAGCGTCTGGCTTTGGCATGCCCCGGCGCTAGCAGCAGCCGGCCTTGGGTCACAGCCTGGCCCCTCCTGGGCACCTGCAATCCCAGCACAAGTCGCAGTCATCTGCAGATCACTCTGTAGCTCATGCTGGGTGAACAGGCAGCAATTGATCTTGGCCTGCACCTCCAGAGTCCCCAGGGCCAGCGCACCCAGTGGACAGCTCCCTGTTGGAGATCCACCCAACCACCTCCACAAGGCACACACTCAAGGCGCAGACTCAGCGGGCACCAAAGCCCGCCAAAGTGAGTCTTGCACCGTGGGGTGGGTCCCTGCAGAGGTGATCCTCCACAACTGCAGCCAGTCCTTGAAGCTCACCAGCCCGGGGGTAAATCCCTCCCACTGAGGTGCCAACAGCAATCAAGGCTCAACTACAATATGAGGGTGCGCACAACTCACACGGACGGGTACACCTGGGGGGCCCAGCTCAGGTGGGCAGGGAGGCTGTGCCACTGGACGGTGCAGTAGACCTGCTACATAAGACCACTCTACCAAGCCCGGGAGACACAGCAGCTCTACTTAACACAGAGAAACAAACACAGTGAGGCTTCCAAACGAGGAGGCTAAACTCTAGAAAAAGGGCTAAACAGAGCGGAGACGAGCAATGTACTAGATGCAGAGTTCAAAAGGTTACAAGGATGCTCAAGGAACTTAGGGGAAGAGTAGTTAGTGGGAACTTCAAGAGCATAAGAAGGGACACGGAAACCATAAAGAACCAGTCAGAAATGAAGAATACAGTAAACCCTCGATTTCACAGATCTTGATTTAATAGACTTCTGATTTAAGAGACAAAATTTCTGATTTGTATGTCATGTGTGGAAATTAACACCATTAATTTTTAAATGCTTTTCCTCAAGATTTGTTTACAATTAAATTAACAGGGGTTTTTTGGTTATTTTAGCGAATAGGCCACATGTTGCAAAAAAAATACTGTAGTAATTTTGCTGACATAAATATTACATATCTACAACTATAGCCTACATATTTAAATCCGAGGGTCACAACTTGTAAACAATGTTTGGTCAATGATTAGCACAGGATCACACTGCATCTCATGTGGCAATTGGTTTTGTTGTCACATGGCATGACTTGCTGCAGCAGTTTTAACACATTTTGGCCAATGTTCCAACGTATGTTAAGCCACGCCCAGCCGTGTGCATTTGTTTACTCCTGGTGACTGGTGAGTGCATACATTTATGAGACCTATACAGTATAAACTGCAAATTATAGTAATACGTATAGAAGACTTTTTTGTGAAATTAAACTTTTTATACAAATTGGTTACACAAGCATGTCTACATAAGTAAAAACAGGTGAGCTAACTAATTTGTCAATTTTTTAACATAGGCATTCGGAAAATCGACTTTATTATGTAACAGGCTTTTGGCTTGAACAGACACCTCCTCACCTGAATTAGTCTATTATATCGAGGTTTTACTGTACACTAACTGAAATGAAGAATAACTTATAGGGAATCAACAGTAAAGCAGATGAAGCCAAGGACCAAATCAGTGATCTGGAATATAAGCAAGCAAAAAAACACCCAATCAGAACAGCAGAAAAAAAGAATTCAAAATAATGAGGACAATGTAAGGAGCCTCTGGGACAACTTCAAACATACCAACAGTCGCATCATAGGGGTGCTGGAAGGAGAAGAGAAAGAGCAAGAAACTGAAAACCTATGTGAAAAGATAATGATGGAAAACTTCCCTAACCTGGTAAAGAAATAAACACACACGTCCAGGAATTAGTGTCCCAAACAAGAGGAACCCAGAGGCCCACACCAAGACACATCATAATTAAAATACCAAAGGCTAAAGACGAGGAGAGAATCTTAAAAGCAGCAAGAGAAAATCAGTTTAGTTACTTACAAGGGAGCTCCCATAAGACTGTCAGCTGATTTTTCAACAGGCCAGAAGGGACTGGCAAGAAATATTCAAAATGATGAAAAGCAAGGACCTACAACCAAGATTACTTTAGCCAGCAAAGCTGTCATTTAGAATAGAAGGACAGATAAAGATCTTCCTAGTTAAGAAAAAGCTAGAGGAGTTCACCACCACCAAACCAGTATTACATGAAATGTTAAAGGGTCTTCTTTAATAAGAAAAAGCCCTGCCCTGGCCAGTTTGGCTCAGCGGTTAGAGCGCCGGCCTGCGGTCCGGAGAGACCCAGGTTCGGTTCCCGCTAAGGGCACGTACTTCGGTTGCAGTTTGTCCCCAGCCCTGGTTGGTCGTGCGGGTGGCAGCCACTCGATGTGTCCCTTCACATCGATGTTTCTCTCTCTCTGTCTCTTCCTCTCTCTCCCTCCCACTCTATCTGTACAAAAAATGGAAAAATGTCCTCGGGTGAGGATAAAAAATAAGAAGAAGAAGAAGAAGAAGAAGAAGAAGAAGAAGAAGAAGAAGAAGAAAAAGCCCTGGCTGGTTTGGATCAATGGTTAGAGCGTTGGCCCGCAGACCAGAGTCGTGGGTTTGATTCCAGTCAAGGGCACGTACCACAGTTGCAGTTTGGTCCCCAGCCCTGGTTGGGGTCATGTAAGAGGCAACCAACCAATGTTTCTCTCCTTCCCTCCCTCCCTCCTACTCTGTCTGAAGAGGAATGGAAAAAGATATCCTTGGGTGAAGATTAAAAAAAGGAGAAAAAAAGTAAGAAAAAAAAATCAATATATGAATGATAAAAGGTCAAAAAATACATATGTATCAACAATTGAATCTAAAAAACAAAATAAACAAGGAGAACAAAAACAGACTCATAGATGCAGAGAATGTTTTGACAGTTATCAGATAGGAGGGGTTGGGAGGATGAGTGGAAAGGTGAGGGGATTAAGAAGCACAAATTTGTGCTACAGAATAGTCATGGGGATGTGAAGTACAGCGCAGGGAATATGGTCACTAATATTCTAATAACTATGTATGGTGTCAGAGGGGTACAAGATTTATCAGGATAACTACTTAGTATATATAATGTCTAATCACTGAGTCTTGTACCTAAAACTAATATAACGTTGAATGTCAACTGTAATTATAAAATAGGATTTTTCAAAATTAGGCATTATCCAACTCTAGGTTGGCAATGGTGAAACAGGCCTTGGCATACATAGTTGTTGGAAGTAGAAATTGATACGTTTCTTTCAAAATATTTGGCAGAATTTTCAAAATTTAAAATCACGTCTCTTTTTAAAATAAATATTTTTTCTTTGTTGATTTTAGACAGAGATAGAAACATCGATGAGAGAGAACATGACTGGCCACCTCCTGCATGCCCCCCACTGGGGATCAGGCCCACAACCTGGGCATGTGCCCTGACTGGAAATCGAACCAGCAACCTCCTGGTGCAGGGTCGATGCTCAACCACTGAGCCTCACCGGCCGGACTAAAATCACACATTTTTTGATGTAGTAATTTCTTTCCTAGGAATCTATCCTTCAGCCATATTCACAGAAAAGAAGTTGTTTCCCGCAGTACACTTTGTAGCTACCAACTGGCTCTCAATAAGGAACATCCATAGAGAAGAACAGCATTTGTTGTTAAAAATAATGAAGCACACAACTATAGGTACTGGTGTGGAAAGATAACCAGAAGGTATTGGATAGATCTGTTGCTGACTGTGTGATCTTATGCAAGTTACATAATCACTCCAAACCTCAGTTTCTTCATCTGTAAATTGAGGATATCCTTCAAGAAGTAAGGTTGCTGTGCAGATTAAATTAGATAATATGTAGCAATTGTTTTGCATAGTGTCTGGCACAGTAAATGCTCAATCAGTATTAGTAATATCATTTTTGATTGTTAAGAGAAAATAAATAAAAGCTTCTAAACAGCATGTATAATTGCTTTCCATTTGTTAAAAAATCCAACTTACCGGAAAAACATACACTTTTTTTTTTTATGTAAGATTTGGGGGATATAAAACTTAGTTTATACTTTACGTTGCGATTTATAACATGTATAAGGTTTTCAACAACGAGCATGTTACCTTACTAGTGATGATGAAATATGGTTTTTTTAAACGATGCGTGAGCCTTGGACTGTTTCCACCAGCATCTCTCCTCTGTTGCTTCGCTGAACGCTTCTGCTTCAACCCTCTTCCGCCAAGCGCTATCCCCTGGTGTTCTGTGCGGTGCCAAAGGCATCACAACGGCGAGAATCAAGGGACTCGACAGACAGAAAATGCGCTGTCACAGCACACACGGATGGAATGAGGAGCCGGTTTCAGCTCCGACAACGAGGTCTACTGTTAACAATAGAAGCAAACCTGAATTCCTACCCTGCTGATGTCTCCGTCAATCTGTGAGGGTGTTGGAAGAACAGTATGATTTCATTTATTTACTTTTTACCCTCCCCCGAGGGACAGTTTTGCATCCTTCCTCAGATAGCGCAAGAGGGAAAGAGGGAGGAAGAGAGAGAGAAACATCGATGTGAGACACATTGACTGGTCGCCACCCACACGACCCCAACCGGGGCCGAGGACAAACTGCAAGTGAGGTACATGCCCTTAGCAGGAACCGAATGCAGGACTCTCCGGACCACAGGCCGACGCTCTAGCTACTGAGCCAAACTGGCCAGGGCGACAGTATGATTTTATTTTATTTTATTTTTTTATCCTCACCTGAGGACATTTTTCCATCTTTTGTTCAGGTAGAGTGGGAGGGAGAGAGAAGAACAGAGAGAGAGAGAGAAACATCGATGTGAAAGGAACACATCGAGGGGCTGCCATCAGCACGACCGACCAGGGCCGGGGACAAACTGCAACCGAGGTACGCGCCCTTAGCGGGAACCGAACCCGGGTCTCTCAGGACCGCAGGCCAACGCTCTAACCGCTGAGCCAAACCGGCCAGGGCCGACAGTATGATTTTAAAGTACACACACAACACACATGCCCTGGCCAGTTAGGCTCAGTAGTTGGAGCATCGGCCTGCGGTCCAGAGAGACCTGGGTTCGGTTCCTGCTAAGGGCACATACCTTGGTTGCAGTTTGTCCCCGGCCATGGTTGGGTCGTGCAGGTGGCAACCACTCAATGTGTCCCTTTCATGTCGATGTTTCTCTCTCTCCCTCCCACTCTATCTGAACAAAAAATGGAAAAATGTCCTCAGGTGAGGATTAAAAAAAAAAAATACACACACACATATATATATATACAAACTTTAAAAATCCCAGTGGGACCCAGCCAGTGTGGCTCCGTGGTTGAGCGTTGACCCTGCACCAAGAGGTCGTCAGTTCAATTTCCAGTCAGGGCACATGCCCAGGTTGTGGGCCCATCCCCAGTGGGGGCATGCAGGAGGTGGCCAATCCATGTTCTCTCTCATCGATGTTTCTCTCTCTAACTCTCCTTTCCTCTCTCTCTAAAATCAATAAAGAAAAAAATTTTTAAAAATCCCAGTGGGCCACTTCAAATAAACGATATTTAGAATATTAAAGAACAGACATTTGATCCAAAAAATGTTTGCCTACGAAATGTTCTTTCTTTTATTGTCTGCCAGGAAAGTTGCGTAAGTCTCTTTTCAGTCCAGTACCTCCCAAAGCCCTCAGTAAAAGGAACACACACGAGTAATAAGCAGACAGAGACTCCAAGTGGAACTCAATTGCATTTATTTTTCTTATACAGAATCAGAGAAGTAAAAACCAGTACAGTACCAAAATCCAGGTAAAACGGTTTGATCTGACTGGGCTGCATACGTTCCGCACGCAGGGCATTCTGAATTAAAAATAAACACCATATGTCACATTACAAAATGTAGAAGTAAATTTTTTTAAAAAGTTAAAGTACTAGCACATACATGATGTAGTGTGTTAGGGAAACGGTCTCTGTCGGCCATCCATTTTCCCAATTAAATTAATCTACAATTTCTTTTAAACAGCTTTTTCCCCCCATAGAAGTTGTACTCTCAGAAGTGACTTCCGAATTACGTCGTGAGAACACAATTCATAATTGGCAACACTTCGGATCACCTCTCACAGAGCTCTCCTGCCCCACTGGGAACACCCCCCCAGCACACCGACCTGTTTCCTGTTCTACATGCTTCTCGTATCTTGTACAGTCAGTGAAAGAGATGGCATTTCACATCCTAAACAAACACTAACAACGACTTACTTAGATTGACTACAGTTGCAAATAGGTTTTAACAATGTATTTACTTCAAGAAAAATGTGTTTAATCAGGAAAAATATATACGTAGAAAGATCTCTGAAGTTACTTTTCCATTTCAATTAGAATATGCCTTTGCTATAGCAAAACTATTGAATGAAATGCTGGAATTGATTGATCGATGAAGGACTAAAAGACTAGATATCCTGACAGCTGTTTTCTAGTAAGAAAAACAGTATAAATAGCACCTTATCATGATTCTGCAGGGGTTTTAACACTCACAATAATAGGAAATAGCCTTTGAAAAGCTGTTCTTCCGAACATTTCTAGCTTTAGTGTTCTTTAACAAAAGCCATATTTTATGGCCTTAAAAACAAACACAAAAATTATATCTGGCTTTATCTATTAGTAAACACATAATCAGGGTCCATATTTAATTCTGGAAAAATATTTGTTATGTTTATTAATAAATGTTTCAACTAATTTCACTAAAAAAAAAAAAAACTTCTAGTGTTTTCTAATGCCACAAGCTTACTAGGAAATTACTTCTAGAAATTGATAATACAAATCATCGATGTTTTAACTACTTTAGAAAAAAGAGGGGTATCTGTTTCTTTTACACTTAATCACCTGAAAATGAGGCTATAAAAATATTTTAAAAAATACAGTAACACTGCTCAGTTTTGTTAGGTCCCTTGTTCTGTTTCATTTCTTAGAATGTACAACTCTTTTTTGCAATTATTGCTAACATAAGAGAAAAAGTAGTGCTCCCTTCAATTTAGTAGCTACATCAACGTCACCCCATCTCCCTCAGAGCACTTGGAGAGAAAAGAAGTCAGAGGAACATAAACCCCGGGTCCTTCAGGAAAAAGAAATCACTTCATCCTGTTGGAAGTGATGGGCTTCCGCCCTGCCGGCCTGTGCCCCAGCATCCCCGCCCCTCCCCCTCCACATAAAGTGCACGGAAGCCTTCTTTTCTTTGACAACAGTCTTTGGGTATAAAGGTTGCAGTCGAAAATTGTCATTTTGGTTTTGGGGGGCACTGCTCACACCTCCTGCTTGTCTTACGCGTGGGTTACTCTAACTTGTCTATTTCCACTCCACAACTGGCATCCTTGCCCCTATATTCCATAACCTACTTCATCTCTGCCCTTTTCACGTGCCCGCTTTCCAACAAGATCAACTGCATTTGGCCCGTCTGTGTTCTGACAGGTCGAAAGGATCTTATGCGAGATCCCGAACAAAAGCCCCCTTGGCGATTGAAAGGTTCCTCCCAGAGACCTGAATTATTGTCTTTTTAAAAAGATATTAAATTCATAGATTATAAATAATGTCAGTCGAGAACATTAAACAGTTGAGGACTTCATTGGCAATGCAGACAGAGTGCTTGCCAGGCGAACCTGGTGCTCTCTCAGTCCTTAAAAGCTAATAAAAAAAAACAACAACATGTTTTGGTTACATAAGAGGTATTGAGTACATATTTCATGCCGTTTTATACCAACTGTAGCAAACAGGGTTAGGATAAGATACTTAGGAATCAATTTTACTGAATTCAGAAACATGTCTCCACCATGTACCCTCAAGAGGGCATTTTCTAAAATGTCAGTCAGAGATCTGCTTCATCCTTAACAGCTTCATAGATAAGACTCGTTTAAACGCTTGAAATCTTAAAAGCAAAACGGACAAAGCTTCAGGATTTTAAAAGCAACGGCTTGCTGTGTGTGCCATCAGGTTGCAAGCTGAGTGTCCTAATGATTTCGGAACAGTTTCAAAAGACAAAAACACAGTCACCACCGATCTATCAAAAACATTTGGCTGCCCTTTGTCATCAGCTACAAAATCAGAGTGCTTCATAAAATGAACATCAAATTCTGGGCAGTAATTTTTTAAAACATCCAACTTGCAATTTTAAAATGTTTTGTTTAATAAATGCTCATAATTAGTACCAAACGGGTCTCTGTCATTAGGTCTGCAGTGCAGGGGTGGTGACCAACACTGCGTCCTCTCTCCCGCTGGTAAGACTGGTTGTCCGGAGGCGGTGTTGTAAGGTGATGGAGGGTACACCACAAGAGGACCATGTGTGCCCTCGTAAATACAAAGTAGCAAGAATCATCAGAACCAGCATGGAGTCAACACTACGTTGTATCCCATACAGCAGAATTTTACTATCCATTCAATGATTTTTTCTTTAAAGCTCAGGTTACATACTTAAAGCATTTGGTACTATTGTCATCAATTCAGTTTTCGAAACTGTAAATCAGGTCTAATTTTGTGTACATTTCCTGGACCGAGCCACCTGTCAGAAGTCGCGGCCTGTGGTCATCTCTTTATGGTTTATAATCAATTGCTGTATAAATTTCAACTAACAGCCATGAAGCTTAGTCACGGGGCCGCAGAGAAAAAGACGGGGAAGCAACTCTGCATAACCCACCACAGGAATGCAGGCTGCAGAAAATGAAAATCGCATATTTATTTGCGTCTAACTTAAGTTACTGTCAATCCAATCCAGGCAATGATTACACTGGCCACGTGGAAAGGAGGGAGCAAGAGTCGTGGAGGCGGAAAGCGGTTCACCCGCAGACCTGCCCGGCTCCGTGGCTCTTCCCGAGGCCGGGAAATGGCAGGTCACAGCTGCACGCACGGCACGGTGCCAGCGACTACAGCCAGGTGAGGAAGGGCTCGCTCTTGTTCAGAGCCGACTCCACGTCACTGAAGAGGGGGATCAGGTCCTCAGACTCCAGGGTTCCGAGGTCCACGTTGGTGCCCGGAAGACAGTCCAGAAAGTCAGGGAAACGGGTCTGCTGAGGATTGATGCTCATGGGTGTCTGCCCTGCGCTTTCTCCTGCAACACAACGAAAGGAAACCATTGTGACTCCTGTTTCAGCCCTGGAAAGAGGGACCATCCAAGTGTTAACACAAGTCTCGCCTTCATTTGCTCTGTGCCTGCAGGTCTCAAATATTTCGTTTCTGGGCAAAACTTCAGCTACCACTGAGCTGGTGATGCTGGCTCACGGGAGATGCAGAGGTGCCGGGGGCCTGGGACAGCTCAGGGCAGACACCGTGCGGAGGGACAAGCCCCGGGAGACAGGACAGGTGCAGGTGAAGGCCCTGTGGGTCTGACCTACGATCTGTGCCTTCCCGAGACAGCGGCACGAAGAGCTGGTTTGTGAGAGAAGAGAGGCCCTGCCAGCATTAAACACCTTCTCACAGGGCTGTAACCTCAGGATTTAACTGCGAGCTTCTATGTACCCATATCCTCCCTCTTTATGATCAGAGGTTGTAGTGAGGCGTTCTTTGAACCGTGTTATTAGAAGGCTGTCTTCATGGATGGCTCTAGGGATCCATTTCCAAGCAGTTTATAAAGTGGTTCTGCAGATCACCCCCTCCCTCCACACAGCCCCCAGCCACCTGCCCGTCTCACAATGCACCAGTCACAGTGCCTGGAGCACACGGAGCTTCGGGGACGTCTCGCAGTAAAGAAATCCTCTTCATTCTATCTTGTTTGGTCAGAAATCTATTTCCTAAACCTACTGAATCACCTCATCTGATTTTGGCGGAATGTATGTCCTAAGGGAACCAGAGTCTACAGAACACAGTGGAGAAAAGGCAGGTCTAGGGGAAAAGGAAGTGTCCGGGGTGTGACATGAGGAATACATGTTCCTCTGGAGTGAGCACAGGACAAAATGTGCTGACCAGTGTGCAGGAGACCGACCTTCTCCGCTGTGTGACCTTGACACATGTAACCTGTATATGAGTTGTGTGACCCTCAATTCACCCACATGAAATTGGGGTTATAGCACCTTCTTCACAAACTGGAGCAAAGCACCATGTGACGTCTACCCGCCCCACTCACACAACCTCAGATACATACAAAATACAACAAATGTTTATAGATTTAGAGCTCGTTCATTCAAACAGCCCCAAACACTTTTCTGCAGGAACACAATATGCCTCAGAGAGGGAGAACTGATAACCAAGCCAGCTTCCACACAGCATCGTTTTGAAGAAACTCATTGAATTAGCGCCTGGGTCATACAAGTGCAGTAGCCTTCCTGAAAAGCATGCATAGAAATTTCACTCTTCTGAGTCAAACTACAGAAAGTTCATTTTAATCACATGCATGCAATCTTTTCCGGTGAGAAAAATTACATCTTCCCTAGGGACGAGGGAAACAGAATCCAACTTTATTTTGGTGACAGCAACAACTTTTCTGTAATTCATGAAATATCAATGCTTCTCGGCAATATTTTAGAAGATTTTCATTGCAAAAGGCAATGAAAAATCAAATCAAGTTCCACCACATATTGAAAAACATCAAAATAGAAAAGAAAATCCAAAATAGCCTTTTCTACCCTGTAGGGTATAACAGATGTAATTCTGCCTTGAAAAATGATCTGATCTAAGGTGCTGGAGGTCTTTTTCTCATCATCTCCAGTTAGAATCATTTGTCTCTATTGATTTCTCATTTTTAAATGTCTAATAACTCAAGAACACACTTTTTTAGCCAAACTAAAGCTCTCCATTTTAAAGAATCCGTCTTATCCTTCCTCCTTGGACATGGGAGGCGTGAGGAGACTAGTTAAGGTTCTTTGTTGAGTTTAACAATTTTAAAATATCTCTCTTTGGTGGGCTGATGAAGAAACAGACCCAGAGACATAGAAAGGAGTACAGTTCAGACTGACCGATTTCTGAGGAGGGCTACGGGGGGCGGGGGGGGCATGGATGAGATGAACCAAAGAACTTATATGCTTGTACGCGTAACCAATGATGCAGACAACAGTGCCAGGGGGTGGGGGGCAGGGTGGGGAGGAGGGTGTCTGGGGGGGGAAAGGAGAAACATCTGTAACAAAAATAAATGAATAAAAATTGGAAACAATAAAATATCTGTCTTTGGAGCACTCTGCAATCTCATTGTAATCTTTTTGGTCTTCGCAGTTTTATCCACTTAAAAGTGGGAGAGACAAAAACCAGGCAGTTCTTAAAAGGGTGCGACTATCTCAGGCTACTCCGGAGGGTGAGTAAGTCCCGGGCTTTGCTCTCTGCGGCACTCCGTCCACGCCAAGTCCACATGCTTCTGCGTGGGCTTCACGAGGGGCCGGCTCTGCTGACTCGCTCCCACCCGGCACGTGGGCAGTGGGCCTGATGACCTGTCCAGCTACACTCGCCCGCCCTCGGCCGTTCCCCTCATCTGGTTACTGTGTAATTAGTGACATTTCTCCCCTTCCTATAAAGGCTTCCCAGAAGCCAGCCCAGACTCAGTGGGCCGACACTCACTTAACCAGGTGAACTGGGAACCGAACTGTCATCAAGTTCCTCCCGTACCTCGCCTCAGCCTTCCCAGAGGCCAGGCTCTGTGACTTCGTGACCCTCACAACTCGAAGAAGTACACAGAGCACCCCCACTTTGCAGGTGAGGAGTCGGGGGCCCGGGAGATGATCGCACTCACCCCAAGTCCCTGCCGGTAAGTGAGAACCAAGACTTCGACGTGGGCTGCCGGTCTCCAAAGACTATGCTCTTTCAGGACACCACTTCGTTCCACATTTCAGCTTTAACACATGTCCTGTTTACCCACTCGAGGTCATTTTTAAAAGCCATTGAATAGCCTGGTTGGTGTGGCTCAGTGGCTGAGCACTGACCCTGCACCAAGAGGTCACCGGTTCAATTCCCGGTCATGGCACGTGCCCAGGTTGTGGGCCGATCCCCAGTAGGGGGCGTGGAGGAGGCGGCCAGTCGACGTTCTTGCTCATCGATGTTTCTCTCTCTCTCCCTTCCTCTGTCTCTAAAATCAAAAAAGGAATAAAAAAATTTTTTAAAAAGCTATTGAATAGATTCATCCTTTTTTTTTTTAACGTCAAGCTTAGATTTAGGGCTCCTCAGTCTTTTCCTATTTAACGTTGCCTTTCATCTTTACTGGCCTCCCAGCGTTTAAAAGATGAAGCAGACAATGATTAAACACAGGAGGGAGCCGCTCCAAAGAGGGCAACATAAATCTCCCACCGAAAAACAGAGAGAGATGAAGACAGGGAGGGAGGGAGAAAACCGAAGTCATAAAGTGTAACCAAACAAACAGCTCCCACCATGCCTGTGTGACTCCTCCCCAGACAGTCCGTGCCGTCCTCTGACCAGGGGACGGCCTGCAGGGGACTGTCTCTGGCCTGACCGACAACCCAGAGGCAGAGTGACCCACTGGGCCCTGCGGGACAGCAGCCCCACAAAGCAACCATTTTCTGTCATCAGTGAGGCTCGAGGAGAAACGAGCAGAAACTCCAAACAGTGGACCCCCAGCGCTTCCGTCTTCGGGTCCAGACGCTCCTCTGGGCGTGTTGGACTCTGATGCTTACGTCTACACTCGGCTGATCCGACCCCACTCGGTGTCTGCAGTGGCAGGGCTCGCTCCTCTGGGGGGGGCAGGGGACCCGGAAGCCAGCGGGGGCCTGGCCTGAAGGCGGGGCAGGCTGGGGACCAGGGGGAAGTCGCCCGGGCCGAGGAGGACGCTGTTGCCCTGCTGGGACTCGGAGCTGACAGGTGGGATCCTCTGTGTTGCTTAACTTGCCAAAAGCCCACTAACTGCCTCCCAAATGCAGTGAGCACGGGACACTGCGTGTGTGCGGGACATAAACTGGGCCACTTCTCCGAGGGGAAGAGGCCCCACGCCACCACCCAGGCCCGAGCACAGGGCTCCGCCGTGGGAGGGTGGCAGCGCGCGGCCGTGTGCCAACGTGACGGCGGGCAAAGGCTCCGTGAAGCGAGGAGACGCAGAAGAAGAGAAAGAGCAGAATTTCAAATCTTAGGCCCACATTTCAAACTATGCTTGCCCAGAGGATGGCGCGGGGTGGCTGGGGGTTGTTAATAATGCCTGAGAGTTGGGCGGCCTTTTCGTGGCCATTTGTTGTGGTTATTGAGATTAAGTGTTTCTGGTGGGATTCTAGAAGGGAGATGCCGGAGAAGACGATTTCAAGTGCAAACGCACCGCAAGTACCGGCAGGCTTTGCTCCTACCTGTGTCCATCTCATCCACGTTGCTGAGGAAGTCCTCCGGGGTCGTGGGGACGCTGTAGCACCCGAGCCCCAGGCCGCTGTCGGTGCTCTGCTCCCGCGAGTGATACGGTCCCCTGGGGGGCGACAGGTGGAGAGAGCCAGAGTGAGCCCCCGGACACTTCTGAAAGACCGTGGTCCAGTCACCCACCCACCTTCCCAGGTAATGAACCGAGGCACGCGTGGTGCCTCCTTTTCATGTTCTGGAAACAGACCTCCCAATGGCAATGAAATTAATCAACTGTAAGCAACTGAAGTCGGCTGTTCGTAGGAAATGGACATGGACTTCCCTTCCATCTCAAAGTAACAATTCGAACACTATTCTACCTACGGAGTGTGACACCATTTAGGTAAACGTTAAAAAAAAAAAATGCAGCCCTGGCCAGTTTGGCTCAGCGGTTAGAGCGTCGGCCTGCGGTCCGGAGAGACCCGGGTTCCGTTCCCGCTAAGGGCATGTACCTCGGTTGCAGTTTGTCCCCGGCCCTGGTTGGTCGTGCAGGTGGCAGCCACTCGATGTGTCCCTTCACGTCGATGTTTCTCTCTCTCTCTCCCTTCCTCTCTCTCCCTCCCTTCGTCTCTCTCCCTCCCACTCTATCTGTACAAAAAATGGAAAAATATCCTCGGGTGAGGATAAAAAAAAAAAAAGCAGAAATGTCGAGCTGCTTAGGGGCGCGCACATCATCAGGCGGCGAGAAGAACAGAAAGGGGTGCAGGGAGCACAGGCAACTTGGGAACGGAGCGGCCACCAGGGAGGGAAGGAAAAAAAGAAACGTTTCGGTAGTGGTAGGGATACGTTTGCATATTAATTGTGATATTTATTTCAAAGAAAATAAGATCGATAAAAACATGGGACATCTGCCTTTTGGGGGACACAGGAATCATTCATTATTTTTCATATTTTTCGGAACCTTTGAAATACTTTCACATCCACAGTTTAAACACGTGCCTTCATTATTTCAGCTACCGTTTGTTTTCATGTCTATTTTTAGGAGCTCTCCTGATTGGTATGCCTGCCAGAACCCTCGGCAAGGGCAGAAAGGGCCCAGGGAACAGAACTCTGCCCTTTATCTGGGTTGAAGAGAACACAATTAAGGTTGCCTACTGCTGCTCATGGAGCTATTTCCGACTAAATTAAATTTTCCATCTGCCCGTATGTTTTCTATTTTAAAACATCTCTTTTTCAAAATGAATTTCATTGTGAGATAATTTTAGAATCACACAGAACATGCAAAAAAGGAATACAGAGTCCTGTGTACCCGTCCCCAAGGACATCTTACGTAAGCACCGTGAAATGATCCAAACCAGGAAACTGACATCACATACTACTATTAACTAAACTATAGACTTACTCACATTTCACCATAAACACCGTTTCTTCACTGTTAGGTCACATGGCACGCTCCCCTCCCCCACCCCCACTGCCTGCATAAAACCACAGGATTCGTCCAAATGATTACTGTGCAACACCATCCCATCGAAAGTATAAGTTCATCCCCATTTTAAAATTATGGACTAGGGGCTCAGTTCATGTCCTATCACCAATCTTTAACTTCGAGATTCAAAAGAGAAAAGTAGTGCCCAGCCGGTGTGGCTCAGTGGCCGGTTCGATTCCTGGTCAGGACACGTGCCCAGGTGGTGGGGGGCATGCAGGAGGCAGCCAATCGATGTTCTTTCTCATCAATGTTTCTGTCTCTCTCTCCCTCTCCTTTCTTCTCTGTCTAAAAATCAATAAAGAAAAGAAAAAGAGAGAGAGAGAGAAGTAGTTCACTTCCCCAGCTTTTACTTTTCCGGCTGGCACCTCACCTGCTGCCTCTGCCTCACTGTGACCTCCAAGCTCCCCACCTTTTCCCAGCACAAACACCCACCGTGCTCCTGACCTCGAAGCAAGGAAAGCAAAAATAAGTGGCCCCGAAATATGAACTTACCCATTGAGGAAAGGATCTGAGCTATTATTAGTGATGGGCCTCATGTCCTGGGTCATGGCCGGGGGGTTGACAGCAGCCTGCACCGTGGCCAGAGTCTCGGCTTCCATGGGGAGCTGTCTGCAAAGCGCGGCTTCCTGCAGAAACAACCAGAGGGGGAGGCGACAGCTATTCCCTCGGTCACACGGAGCAGAGTACACTTCGTGTGAAAACGGGTCCCCAAATACAAAGCGCCTCGCATCTATCCCCATGAGTCAAAATCATCAGGAAACCGCCAGTGTTCTTTCTCGGAAGGAAACCTCACAGGCTGAGATGCTTCTTCGCTTCTTCGTCACAACGGGGATGAGGACTCAGCTCGCATTTGCCCTCAGGGCACTCACGCAGCCAATGTCCCAGCCCTCCAATTGTTTACATACCCACATCTCATAAAGGCCTCGAGACACATTCTCAGAGACAGGGCTACTGTCACCCCCGGTGCCCGGACCAAGTGCAGAGCCACGGAGGGACTCCGCCCCGGCCGGTGCGTGCTGCCAGCCGGTGACACTGCGGGCTAAGGGCTCGGGCTCCACATGAATCACAGCTGCACTTTCATACCGAGAGCAGGGCAGCACAACGGTCTGTTAAAAAGCTTGTCAATCAGTAGCTCTAGGTGACGATTACTTTGTCGGCGACTGAAACGGCTGAAGGTCAGGGCGCCGGCAGACGCAGCCCGAGGCCCACGTCTGCACGCCACCCGCAGAACCAGGGCGTCAGCATCGTTTTTCTCCGGTCAGAGCTGCCGAGGGTCAACCCACTTCTCCAGGTGTGACCTCCGGGGAGTCTCTCATTTTGACACACATGACCAGACACCAAAGTTCTCTCCGATGTGCTGCTGCGTCCAGAGAGGGAAAGAATACTTCGGTGTGTTTCTACTTCGTCCCAGACCAAAGCGAGGCCCGTCCCACATTTATGCCTACCAGCTGCCCACTTCCCAGGCTAAGGACTCTGGTGTCACTGTCCCTCAACCCCTACACCGCGGTACAACGGCAAAGAGAAGGTTTAGACCGAGTTACGGCATCTTTGTTAGATCTGCTCCAGCCCCAACATGCTAGGACTTCAGAGAGTAACTGCTGTCTAGACAAGTCCAGTGAAGTCATCGCTATAAAAGCTCGCAGTTACTCGAGGTCACTGCACTGCTCCCAGACGCCCCTGGGGCAGGTCTCAGGAGCGGCCAGCGGCGGGCTGGCGGGGACGGACGGCCCAGGGAACGGACGCTGGACTGAACGCCCCGGCCGGGAGGGCTGCTGCCCCCTCTGCTCAGTCACAGGCCAGATAAGGGTTTATTCGGTGAACTGATAAAAAGCAAACAAACAACAACAAAAAAAAAGGCGATTTTTCTCAAAGGTGATTTTGGAAGTACCTTCTGAATAAATCTAGAAAACGGGATATTCTTGACAGTTGTCTGTACAGGCCGGGCAGTGACTGGACACCTTCTTCCCCAACCAAAGCTCCCCTGAAGGACTGATGAGGGTGAGCAGGGGCTGAACCCGGTGTGAGGGGCCGAGAACCCCCCCCAAGCACACTCACACACTCAAAAATGTGCGGTTTACCCCCAAAACAGTGCCCTTTTAAGCATATACATTGAAGAGATGGGTGCATTTCATTACATTGGATAAAATCTTATCACCATATGTTTTAAGAATACTGATTGGATTTAAAATTTTAGGTGGTCTGATATAAATAGAAGAATCATTTCTGGAATTTCATAGAACCAAAAATAGATATTACATATATAAAGCATATGGATTATCATCTGTAGTGCTATAATATGAAAATGCTTAAATTAGAAGAAAAAAATACCAAAAACCAGGTATAAAATATATAGTTTAAACATTCCTCTTCATTAAAATCACTCTTTGGCCCGGCTGGTGTGGCTCAGTGGTTGAGCATTGACTCTGCACCAAGAGGTCGCTGGTTCAATTCCTGGTCAGGGCACAGCCCAGGTTGTGGGCCTGATCCCCAGCGGGGGGCATGCAGGAGGTGGTCAGTCGATGTTCTCTCTTATCAATGTTTCTCTCTATCTCTCCCTCTCCCTTCCTCTCTCTCTAAAATCAATAAAGAAAAACAAATTTAAAAAAAGAAAGTTATGATAAGGGCACCACTTTCTCCAAGATGATCCCACAAGTCATTCTGCACAGTAGGCACCCTGAAGACCCTGCTGGCCCCCCGCTGTACACCCACCTCCACGGTGGCCCACAGCCCTGCGGGACTTTCCTCCTTCGCTCCCACATGGCCCCTCGCACCCCCCCCATCTGTCCCACTTCCCGCATCTGCACCAACTGTTCGCTCGGCTCGGAACACGCTCCTCAGACCGTCCCAAGCCCACTCCCTCATGTTGGCTTCCTACAAGCGCATGTCTTCAGACTGCACTGCATTTGCTCGTAGCAGCCTACACGTGTGCTCTGCCTCTGCCATGAGAACGTGAGCTCACGCCTGTGTCCCGCTGCCTGTGACAGCTGGGCGCCCAGGAGGCCCCGGCTGCAGATCCGCTCCAGGAGTAAGTAAAGACATTGCTGGGATTCAAACGGACATATTTTAGGTTGCAATCAGTAATAAAAGAGAAAAGTGAACGAAGAACATTCAATTCTCAGCTTCAACCCCAAATGCGAAAGAAATAACAGCCCATAGTGCACACCCCACCTAGCGGGGCAGGAGCTCCCTCCTCCTGTGCGAACCCCCTGCGCCCCTCCCTGCTCCTGGCACAGAGCACGAGCCGGAGGGCGGAGTGGTCAGGAGCAGGGGTTTCGGGGCCAGATTCTTGGATCTGAACCATGGCCCTGATGTGTCCCAGCCAGTTATTTAACCCCTGTTCCCCATCTGCAGAGTGAGGATCATAACAGCATCTACCCGTGAACGGCCGTGATGATCACGTCAGGTTAAACACACAAGACACTTGGAACAGTGCCTGGCACATGGGATCCCCCAATAAACATTAACTGAGTGTTACTGTTATCGTCTCATGTTCTATACTCCAACCCCAGGAAATAAAAGCAAAAACAAAATTGAAAATCTCAAAGGGCACAAGGCTGTGTGAAACTAATCCCCTCTGAGAGGTCAGACACCTCTTCCTACGCAGCTTCTACCTTGAGTGGGAAGCTCACTGCAATGAGTCAGCGAGGCTAAGACGGCAGCTTCCTTTGTTTAACAAGGAGAGGTTTGTAAACCTTTCTGTGTAACAA
This sequence comes from Molossus molossus, assembly GCF_014108415.1. NCBI lineage: Eukaryota > Metazoa > Chordata > Mammalia > Chiroptera > Molossidae > Molossus > Molossus molossus. The sequence continues at coordinate 114,868,173 of NW_023425388.1, forward strand.
GAAATTAGTGGGGGTTTTGTGTTCATAAATCATCCCTCGAGGACATGTTTTTATTGATCTCAGGGAGACAGGAAGGGAGGAGAGAGAGAGAAACTCCCACATGCACCCCAACCGGGGATGGAACCCCAGACGTACGAATGTGCCCTGAGCGGAATCAAACCTACGACCTCGTGGTGTATGGGACCATGTTCCAACCAACGAAGCCACACCGGCCAGGGCTACAATCCGTTTTTAGCGTAAGTGGAGATGGTGAGAAGTGTCATCTCCTTAATTACATTCTATATAACACAGCAGCTCTACATTTAGAATTTCTACGTCTCGCCCTTGTGTGAACGACATTCTTTCTGCTGCTCATGAATGGAGGGAGTAAAAAGGCAACGCAAAACCCTCGTTTTTGCAATAAAAAGACTAACCCCGTAACACATCTCCATCTGAACAAGGGACAAGTTTTAAAAACAGCTGAATGTAGGTATAAAATTCAGCCCAGCCCCGCACCGGCAGGAACGAGAGGCGGACACCTGACGGGTCTGACCCGAAGCAGCCGTCCGTCGGGACCGGAGACAGCTGACGCAAAGACAGAGGTGGGGGCACTGGACTGGGTCAACTGCGTGAATGGGACAGTTGGCCAAGCTGGTCTCGGAGGTGACTCGAGCCTCCGACTCGGAGAACTGACGGGGGTGCAGCTGCCCTAACTAACCCTGGGCTCCATCCCCGCTCCCTCTAGGGGAGGCTGGGGTGCATCCAAGCCTCCCAGCTGTCTCTCATCACACACCCCTTCCCAGTGTCCCCTCCACCCCACGCACCCTGTTCTCCCAAACACGACCCCGGGTTCTTAGACCCCTCAGTGCTTTGGGTCTCTCTGCATCAGCCAGATCTCACCCACCCTGAGGGTTCCCTTAGACTACCTTTCCCGGGATGCCTTCCCTGACCACAGTGACCACAGCACTCCGTACCTCCTTTCTCCCAGCCCTGGACCCCCAAACAAACACATCCAGCAGGGGTCTGAAATCGCAGGTCTCCCAAACACTCTGGCCCCAAAGCAGCCCTTCCTACCAACATCAAGCTTTCTCTGAAGACCACCACTTAACCCAGCTCCAGTCCAAGTCAATGGCCTCCCTCGGTCCTCACAATTCCTTCCTTCGTTTATTCCTCTCTCTACTTTTTTAAGTCCCGTGGAGACCAGCAGGTGCTGATCCTGCTCTGCAGCAGACAAGCCGTGAACAGACAGTGCCTACCTAGGGGAGCACTCCAGAGGGCGCAACCAACTACAGCCAACATAATGATGGACACGGCCGTCCAGGGGGGGCCACCTCCCTGAGGCCCCATGTCAAACCTCCTTTCCATCTCAAGTGGCAGGTCCGCACTGCCCTCTCGATGTTCCCACTGGCCTGCCCAGCTCGGTAGGGCCGCATCCCGGTCTCTGTTCTGCACTTTGCCGAGGTCTCTACAGAGTGACCAGAGAGGAAACGTAAGGATAGGAAGGGTCTGGGTGAAGTGTCCTATGAGGGAGTAGGGGGCTGTTTAACCAGAAGAGAGACTTGAGGGACACACCTTGGCTCTCGGACGACTAAAAAAACATTACATGGCCCGGCCCGTGTGGCTCAGTAGATTGAGCATCGTCCCATGGACTGAGAGGTCCTGGTTCCATTCCCAATCAGGGCACATGCCCGGGTTACAAGCTCGATCCCCAGTAGAGGGCATGCAGGAGGCAGCCGATCAATGTTTCTCTCTCACATCGATGTTTCTCTCTCCCTTCCTCTCTCTAAAAAAAAATCAATAAAAACATATTTAAAAAAAGAACCATGACATGGGAACAGGAAGACCTATTTTTCTAGCCCAGACCTGAGGCCGACATGATGAAGGGCTGTCTGTGCAGGGGGCACTGGCTCGTCTCTGGGGCACTGGGCACTGCGAGCCTCCCGCGGGCGTTAAAGGCTCAGGGCTGTGACGTCCCCGGCCTGGCCCGGGAAACCCTGTCCCTGGCGTCAGAGAGACTGGAATGCAAACCCCAGCTCGGCGGCTGCCCAACTGGAACACCTTGGACTCAGCCCTTAACCTTTCTTGATAGTTGTTCACCTGCCTCATCTTGCTGGGCTATTAGAGATTAAAAAGCATCTTTGCAAAGAACCCGGCGCAGCAAGGCCGGCAGAACGAGCGGCCCGCAGTGGAGACCGTGCGCTAACACCTGAAGCCCTTCCTGAGCCCTCGGGCACTGTCTCTGCATCCTCACCACAGCCCACTGTCTCCACGTCCCAAACGAGGGAACCGGGGCACTGAGAAGTAAAGCACCTTCCTCGCGATCTGGCCCCGGAGCCTGCTGTCCTGGCCACACACAGGGCGGCAGAGAGGGAAGCGAGGGCTGAGGTTGGCAGGCCTCACGTGGTTGCCCTTTCCCCGACGGGCGGTGGGGCTCGGACAAGGTGTTTCCTCTCTCTGGGCCTGTTTCCCAGCTCCGAGAGGGAAATGCCAACCTGCTCCCTCGGGGGCTTGGAGGAGGGTCCACAAGACGGTGTGGGTGATTCCCCAACACAGCGACCTGCCCTGGTTGAACTGGCCGAGCTCCGTGCCCCCTCTGGGGGTGTATGGGTGGCAGCCTGGGATTCACAGCACATTGAGCAAAGTCAGAGGTTCTGATTTTAAGGCCAGTTCAGAAAGACCTGGCAACCCCACCCCCCTCCCACCACAGCTCTAGATCCAAGCTGGGGGTGGAGAGAGGGGTGCAAAATGAGGCCCTGAGAATCTTTCAGTTTGCGGCGGACTGTGTGGCCGTCCATCGAGCTCCCTGAAATGGGTAAGTACGTGGAGGTTTAAAAACACCCTCTGGCCCTGGCCGGTTTGGCTCAGCGGTTAGAGCGTCGGCCTGCGGTCCGGAGAGACCCGGGTTCGGTTCCCGCTAAGGGCACGTACCTCGGTTGCAGTTTGTCCCCGGCCCTGGTTGGTCGTGCAGGTGGCAGCCACTCGATGTGTCCCTTTCACGTTGATGTTTCTCTCACTCTCTCTCTCTTCCTCTCTCTCTCTCCCACTCTATCTGTACAAAAAATGGAAAAATATCCTCGGGTGAGGATAAAAAAAATAAAATTAAAAAAAAATTAAAAAAATAAAAACACCCTCTGCGCGCAGCTTGGGGGAGGGGGGGCTGTCCAAGAGCTGGATGGGGAGGGCGTGGAAACATTTGTCAGTAGAAGGAGCCACCCAATCCCCTCTCCAGGGCTCCCCACAGCCTGCAGCTCCTTCAGAATAACTCAGCGGAGGGGGCAGGGGACAGACAGCAGGTGAGACCCCCTGCACCCGCTGTCCTGGGCTTGCTGGAACACACTTCAAAGAGAAACCAATGACAGTGACCTCTTCCGAGGGTGCCCTGCTTGACAGATGTGTGTGTGGCCAGGAATTCCACAAAAATGGAAGGCTGAACTGTTTTCATTACAAAGGGCGGGGCGACTAGGAAGAAACGAAAAAAATAAAGACAATGTTTTGAAATCCTGACATGAAAATACAGAGCAGCTCTGTCTGCCAAGCCCCCAAAGGTGCGGGGGCAGGTGCTTCCATTGTGCACCTTCTTCGGAGAAAAAATGCCCGATGTGAGTTCTTTTGAACTCTGCCAAAGGATTCTAGAAATTCTCTGTCGCCCTTCCGGGAGCCTTCCTTCTCGAAACACTTCCCCACACGCGCCCAGCTGCCAGGCTGTCGCCGCGACAGAAGACAGGGGACTTCAACGCCCTCGGGAAGACGCCGCGTCCGTAATTATCACCCTCGGCCCGCTGGCCGCCCGTCTGACTCGGGTTGTCTGCACCCCCCGGTGTTATTCTGTAAGCTCTGTTGTTCCCCAGAATCACAGCGAGGAACACACTGTAATTTAGATATTATAATCCCAGCATCACTTCCGCGACCCCCCCTCTTCGCTTAAAAAAATAAATAAATAAAAGAAGCCGAATGGATGTCTGAGCGGATCGTCTCTTCACATCGCGTGGTCGTACTCGGATCAGAAAGCAGCAGCCGCTCTTCCCTCTGTGCAAACTGGGCGGACCGCCGCTAAAAATAACGCGTTCAACGTGTCACGTTTGCAAAAGGGTCCTTGGAAAAGGACTGGGGTGGACCTTCGTCCTCAGCGACACGAGAGCCTTTTAGAAGGTGGATTCTTTCTGGGACCCGCAGGCAAAGACAACGCTGGGCGGAAGCGAGCAGGGAGCCCTACGCGGCCAGGGACCGAGGCTGCGCCCGCTCGGTTCGTGTCCGGCTCCTGCCGCACAAGGGCATGAATGAGTTCACAGACACAGGCTGCTCTAGAGAGAGTGACATGCTGGTGGAGTGGAAGTCAGCCCTGAAACATGAGGCTACGTCATGCCTTTGTAAAAATTAAAGTTTAGCCCCTTTTCTCGATGGAAGACTATGACACAGCCCCCAGGACGCTTCTTGGTCTACTACGATGTGACACTTTGTAACCTCTCTAAATAGCTCTCCTTCCCATGACAAAACACAGACCTCAGACCCTCCCCCCGGCCAGAGCTGCTCACGGCCGGGCGTGTCCCCCATGCCCTGGGTCAGGAATGGCCAAGGGGCCGGCCAGCTGGCCAGGCCGACCCGGTAGCGGCTTTCAAACCCGAGAGAAACCTGAGACCAGCCAAAAGAATTCTGCAGCCTCCCGCCCAGACTCGCTCCTCGTCCTTGTTGCCCTGGCAACCAGAGGCCAAGCTTAGTCAGCATTTTTGTTTGACAAGCTGCATTCTCCTGTCCACTGAGCCTCAATTAAGGAAGGATGGAGGGCAACAGTGCTGAGTTTGCCTGGGAACCGGACCGCTTTCCCAACGAGGCAGCCCCTGAGGACCGGGGGCGGCCACGGCTTCTGCCCTGAAGTCTCCCAGGCCCTGGGGTCCGACCGGGAGTCGTCGAGATTCAAATCTTGGAGGCAGAACTCCCCACTGATACCCCCAGCTTCACAGCGAATGAATCACACACGTGAAAAGAAATACTCTCCTCAGATGCAGGCCCGAACAAGCCTGTTTTCATGTCAAGGAATTGTCCTTTCAGAGGGGTAAATAGAGACTGAGAAGCCTGTTTCTCTGTGTCTTACCAGTTGCTAAAATTTTCCATTTCATGGGGCAAAGTCGCAAGTATGCCCTTTATAACACTGAGCAAAGACCGCGTTGAATTTCAAGCTGTCCCAGCAGAATGCTCTATAGACATGGTAGGCATGCGTGGCCCGTGGTATCTTAAAATACGTTCAGCCCTGCTGCAGAAAGGATTCCAGGCAGCTTAGGATAGAGGCGGCCTAAGTCGCAGCACAACTGCCGTGATACAGGATAAAGACACGACTCCCAATACATCAGATGACCCAACAGCAACACGATATGCTATTGACTGTGTTTTAAAACACTAAGTACACGCACAGATACATACAAAGACTGGATAGAAATCACCATCTTCAGAGTGGCTCTGCCTGGGTAAAAGCAGGAGTGATTATGTTCTTCCTCGTTTTCTGAGCATGTTAAATATTTTCTATAACGAATGTGCTTTATGTTTGTTGTTATTTTTACTTCCGTGCAGTTCTGAGTTTCGACAAATACACACAGTTGTGAGACGGCCATCGAAACTAAGGTACAGAACGTGCTGTCACCCCCAAAATTCCCTGGCGCTGTCCCTTTGCAGGCAGCCCCTCTCCCTGCCCTGCCCCTGCCCCCCTGTCAACCCCTCATCTGTTCTCTGTCCCCACTGTTTGCTTTTTCCAGAATGTCATGTAAATGGAACCACGTAGTATGTAGCTTTTTTGGGTCTGGCTTCTTTCTCTTAGCAAAATGACTTCTTTTATCTCAATTAGGGGAAAAAACCTAACTTATATTTTTGAAAGTTAGAAACTTAATTTTTCTACTTTAAAAGAAAAAAAAAGCTCCACAAACTCAATTCTGATTTCTTTCTCTTTTTTTTAACTATGAAGATACCAGGAAGCACAACTTCAGCTGAAATTGCTCTCCCCCTGGCCGGTTTGGCTCAGCAGTTAGAGCATCAGCCCATGGACCAGAGGGCCGCGGGTTTGATTCCCGTCAAGGGCATGTGGGAGGCAACCAATCGCTGTCTCTCTCTCCCTCTCTCCCACTCTATCTAAAGATAAATGAAAAAATATCCTTGGGTGAGGATTTAAAAAAAGAAAAATGAAACTGCTCTTTTCTAGGGCTGCCATTTCTCCGGTGGACCCCAATCTGCCTCACAGCCTTCGGGGAAATTCAGCGAAAATTAAACCCTCATTACCAGGGCCCATGGGGAAGCTCTTTCACAAAACGTCCCTCTCCGCAATGTCGGTCGCAGCTGCCTACTGAAAACATCCCTAACAAGGTAGGTCTGGGGTCCCTGCCCCGGCACTCGGGCTCCCTCCACGCCGAGCACCTGGCACATTCCGAGATGATTCATCGATGATCAGATACAAGTAGTTCAACCCTTGCTACAGCAGCCAGTGCTAAATTGTAGAAGCCATTTTAAATGCAACTCTCCTGCTTCTGACGGCTCCTGGCCGGGGGGACAGAAGACCCCGCTGGCCCTCTGATCCCAACTCTGTAGCTGTTCAACAACTTACTGGCTTGAGGGGCCACAGAAAAAAAACAAAGAAGCATTTTCCGCTCAGTTTCACAGAACTCTGCGCTCGGGGTGTCTGGTCCCTGTTCCAGTAACGAGGGTCACAGATGGCAGCCACCTGAGCCCCATAACGTAGAGAAGACTTTGAATTCACTCCTCTGGCCAACAATTAGATTTAATCCTTTTATCTCCTCTGCTAAAACAGAAGTTACCTAAGGGAAGCCATGTCCCATTTATTATTTTCCACTATATAAATGTGGGTTGAAGAAAGGAATGAGGAGATAAAAGAAAGAATGAAAAATATTTTTCCATCATGAAATAATGGTGGTGCCGTTGGGATCTGCAATCAAACTTTCTTCCGATCCCTTTTGTTAATATCCTGACATGATTTCAGCGACAGCGAGTTAACATTCGAGCCCTTGGCGTTGTGAGGTGCACATCAGATTGTGCGACGAGGACCAAGCAGTGGTTTTCTCCACGGCACGACATCGTCAGACCGTATGCCTGGAGGATTAACGCCACAGAAGCAAGAAGCAAGGAGAGAATGGGGATTAAAAAGAAGGGGAAGAAGAAACAGAATATTTACATAGCACAGAATTTATACACAGCTTTCACATTTGTCATATAGTTAAGAAGAATAAAAATATACAGAGTAGTGATTTCCCAAGAATTAGGGAATTAATTCATCTACTTATTAAATGTGCCGGTGTCCCGTCCTAACACAGACAGCGCGTGGGAAGTTCTCCCTGGAGAGAACTGCGTGCAGTTAGAGGCCTGCCCGCAGGGCTGGGACCCTGGACACAGGCTACGTGCTACGTAACAGGGCCGTCCTGCAAGCCTGAGACAGCAGGGGCATCGCGAGCTGCCCAGGGAGCTGAGGATACTCGGGCGGCCGTTGATACCCAGGCCATTGCAGTGGAGCAGAATGAACAGTCCACAGATCACCTTCCGACTTCAGCAGGACTTCCCGTGTCCTCCAACCCTCTCCCTCTCTACCAGACGCTGGAAGGCAGCAGCGAGCTACCAGGTGAGGCAAACATCACCTTCACTGCCAAGCCATCCCCTGCCTCTGCCCTGGCTTAGGTGCAAACAGTGAAGCAGGGAAATCACCAAAACAAACAAGTAGAAAAACCGCGAAGATGACAGACGTGATCCACACCGGAGCAATCAGGCATCCTGGCAAAAGGCCCAGAAAACCATCACAGAACACGCCAACACCATCTCTTCTTTTTTTTTTAATCCTCACCTGAGGATATTTTTCCATTTTTTGTACAGATAGAGTGGGAGGGAGAGAGAGAGAGAAACATCGATGTGAAGGGACACATCGAGTGGCTGCCACCCGCACGACCAACCAGGGCCGGGGACAAACTGCAACCGAAGTACGTGCCCTTAGCGGGAACCGAACCCGGGTCTCTCCGGACCGCAGGCCGACGCTCTAACCGCTGAGCCAAACTGGCCAGGGCAACACCATCTCTTCTATGGCCCTAAGAAGTCTCTGGCACAAAGGAGCTGGTTGCTTCTGGGTAAGGAACAAAGTCTCCCACCACTACAGTGTCTTCGGGCTTTTTATCCTGTATGCCATAGTAAAGAGAATGAGACATCAACCCTCCATTCCGCCTCCTGCTCCTAACTACACACACACACACCACACACACACGGTCAAGGCTGCACTGTGTGAGCCTCTGTGCAGATCTGGACACAGCTTCCTCCCCAGTGCCCTACCCAGTGGCATGCTCGCCATGAGGCAGCAAAAGGCACCAAATGCCATAGTCTCTGGGGATCAGCATTTCAGGAACTTGGTTGGCATTTCTGTAATAGGAACCATCAATAGCACATTCTGGTTCAAAGGCACTTACGATTGGAATAGAGGAAACAATGTGGGGCACTTTTCCCCACCCCTCTGCAGAAATACTTTCTGTGGGAAAGAAGGAGGTGGGACCAGGGAGAGAGAAACCCAGAACGAGGCAGAAACGAAGAAACCAGCCTTTCTCTGCAGAACGGTTATGGCTATGCCCAAGGAAGAAAATCCCATTCAAGCTCATTTAAATAAAAAACTAAGAGGAAACTTACAAATGTTACTAGAGTAATTCTGCTTAATTTACTCTACATGATCAGATAAAAAAAATTACTCCAAATGGAATTATCCAAAGACAGAAAACAATAATATAAGTGTTTCCTGCTGAGAAACATGATACTGTTTATCTATAAACAACTGTTACCCAGAAATAACCATGGAGTTCAGTCCTAAATCTTCAGGGTAAAAGACACAACTGTAGTTATGTTGTGAAGTTGTATCCCTCAAATCGAGGGGATAGTTCAAATGAATAAGGCACAATATATATTCATTTCCCTCATTTTCAAAGGCTCTCTCTGAGGAATTCCTTTAATTCGCCATGTTTTTAAAACATTACACAGCATAGATACTTTGTATCTTAGAATTTACTTGATGAGAAGTACATTATTCATTTATGTTAAGTCAATATATATTTAATGTATCAGTTGTAAATAAAAAATAATAATAAAGGGTTTACCCTAATGTCCTTAGCTCCCTGCAAGAAAGGTCTCAAAAACCGTTCAAACTACTTATTTCCTGCCCTGGCCAGTTTGGCTCAGTGGTTAGAGTGTCGGCCTTCGGACCAAAGACTCTTGAGTTCGATTCTAGCCAAGGGCACGTACCTCAGTTACGGTTCATCCCCGCCCTGGTCGGGGTCCTGCAGGAGGCAACCAGTCAATGTGTCCCTCTCATGTTGATGTTTCTCTCTCCCTTTTTCTCCCTTTTTCTCCCTCCCACTCTGTCTGAATATAAATAAAAAATATCCTTGGGTAAGGATTAAAAAAAAACACTACTGATTTCCTTAAAAACCAGGGAAAGGATGTTATCCATGTACCTGGCTTCATAGGAGTCATAAAGCAAATTCTAAAGAATTAGAACACTGAACTGAAGCTTCCCTCCCCCAAATGCAAAATTTATGAGACTCAAAAACATGTGCTCTGTTAGTAAGGCGACTCAGAAGGGACACATCTGCTCTTACACTGGCCCAGCCGTGACGCAGGAAAAAAACAGGGTCCTTCAGGGATCCTCTTTATTCCGTTTTTGAGGCACAGCACTGAGCCTGACCCAGAGCACACAGCCATGTCCTGTTGCCTAGATGGATGGATGGACAAATGGATGGATGGATGGATGGATGGATGGATGGACGGATGGATGGATGGATGGATGGACTGGTGGATGGATGAATGGATGGTGGATGGATGGATGGATGGATGGATGGATGGATGGACGGACGGATGGATGGTGGATGAATGAATGAATGAATGAATCGATGGAGGATGGATGGATGGATGGATGGATAGATGGACGGATGGTGGATGGATGGATGGATGGATGGATGGATGGATGGACGAACTAATGAACGAACGAATGATGCACAGCACAAAGGTGCCCGATCAACCCCAGGTCATTCACAGACTGCTCTACTCGAGTCCACAGGCAAACCATTTTTCTTTCACACTCTCCCTCAACGTTCCCTCTTTTTCATGCTCCAGGACAGATCAAATATGGCTGTGGATTCTTTGTAATTTCTTCTGCAGAACATCCCCCTCTGCTATCTGCTCAGACCTGTGGGGGAGGAGCTCTGTGACCGCTCTGATGGAGAGAAGATGGCAGGTGGCTCTGGAACAGTTTCCTGTGCCTGGCCCTAGGACACTGGCCATGCCACCTCCTGTCTCCTGGCACATTCTCTCGGGAGATCCACGCAGCTATGTTACACGCCCATCACTCTGGGATCGCGGTGCGAGACACGCCAGCTAAGCACAACCCCCCCAGCAATCCTGGTCGTGGTGCCTCACACTCCGGCAACACCATCTTGGACCCTCCAGACCACCTGCCCACCAGCTGACACCACTAAGTGCCCTCGGTTGACACCATGTAGAGCCCGAACGCCATCCAGCTGAGCCCTGCCCGAATTCCAGACCCGCCAAAGGCGATATAATAAAATGGCTACTGTTTCAAGTCACTGAATTTCAGGCCGATTTGTTACACAGCAGCAGATCACTGGAACATGTTCTTTCTCTCCTCCTAAGACTAGCGCGGGGAGCCAAAGGCAGCCATGTGGTGTAGCTAGTCCTTGCTCTCCGGGGGCTCCGCAGACAGTGCAGGCAGAGACTGGGAGAAGAAACGGAGTCTCCTCGTGAGGTCTGGGGCAGGGCCTAGGGCTTTAACGCTTCTACAGAAAGATTCACCCCGATGGCTAGCAGCTCCCTTTCCAATTGCTTTGGCAACAAAGGCCACGGAGGCCCACCGGGCACCTTGGAAGGCCGTACCTGCCTCATGAGCTCCTCTTGGCGCATTCGAATCCTCTCTCTCTCCATCTGGATCCTCTGCAGCCGAAGCTTCTGCTGTTGCTGCTGTTGAGTGGTCAGGGCATTGGGCATGCTCAGGAGCCCGGCTGGTGGGTTCTGAGTAGCGTGGTTCTGCTGGCTCAGGGTGCTGGGCGCCATCTGCTGCTGGTGCTGGTGATTCATCACTGCGGGAGGGAGGAACAGAGATCAGGGACGATACCTCATCAAAAAGAAACCGGTACAATGTCTGTGCTTCGGCGCAGAGATTCCCAGGTCCCTTTCAGAGCGCCTTCCTGTCAATCAGTACTGTTTAGGTCATGATTACCTTCATTCAATTCACGGAGACTCGGATACTGGCCCCACTCCTGACTCCTTTAGTCTCGGCTTCTGTGCCCTGATTAAAACCTTATTCCACACCTTCCCTGGGTCTCGAGGACATTGTAAGCCTTTCCTAGAACACAGTGGTCAAAAGCAAATTCTGCAAAGGTTCGCACAACCTAGGAGATCATTTCACCGGGACACCTGGCGCCCGGAAGAAGCAGGTGCGCCAGCCCAGGCTGGGCACGTCCCGACCCCTGGGCAACTGAGCGACAGCGGCAGCAAACACACCCCCTGGACCAGGGGCTGCCCGCAGGCAGGACCCCATCAGTGCTCTGTTTCAAAGGGTGCCCCAAAGAACCATGATAAGCTCAGGAACAAATAACTGGTGGAGAAAGAAACGTTTCCGTTTTTGCAGAGAAAACTTAGCGATAAAGAAATTACACGAAAATGTTAACCATGCTTGTGATTGGATGCAGGCACCAGAAGCACTTTAAGCTTGTTAAGGATTTTCCACGTCTCTGCATTTACCAACATTCGAAATTTTAGCATGTCGTACTTTAGAAATCAACGGGGACATCCCCTAATAAATTCTATCATTGGCATTCTCACAAAAATGCATTTTAAAAAGCACCAGTTTTTCTCAAAACAAGTTTACCAGTCAAATCTATTTAAATGCTACCTGAGCGATAACCTATGATAATGCTTTTCAGTCTATTTGCTCCTGGGTCAGGGCCAAAGACAACTCTCTCTCTCTCTCTCTCTCTCTCTCTCTCTCTCACACACACACACACACACACACACGCACACACACAGGATTGGTTTCCTTAAGGAACAATTAATTTCATGGCAAGAACTTCCTCCCGTTGGAGGAGAGAGGGAGGCAAGTCATTCCTTTTTTTAAAAATTGGATACACTCCTCAAATCTTTACTGCAGCCCCACTGTGGACCAGGCACCGGGTGTACTTGGAATAAACAGCTCCTCCCCTCACAGGAACGCACAGGTGTTGGAAGAAACGTGGGGAGAAAGGAGGTGGGATTTTACTGCGGCCGGAACGCTGAAACGGTAGGCTGGTGAGGAACCTCGGAGAGTATCTGCCCGTCACCTCACCTTATGGAGAAGACGGTCACCCGGAGCGGGGAAGGATGTGCTCTGACTAGTGGCGACTGCAGCCCAAGGTGCCCCTGAGACCCAGTCACCTGCTCCTTCCGCTGCCCTGGCTGTCCTCCCCTCGCCTTCGACTGGAGACCAGGGACCACTGCTCAAACGGAGAGCCACCTCTGACCCAGTTTGCCTTTGGTCGTGAGGAAGTAGCAGGTCATCAGGACTGGGCCTGGGCCCAGAGGTCGTCCAGGCTACCAACAGGACGGTCCCAAGGAGGGTGTGGCTAGACGGACGGCTCCTGCTCCGTCACGAGCGGCTGCGGGGACAGGGAAGAGTCCGTGGAGCCGTCTGTGCACAGGTTCCGCGTTCCCTCGCGGAACAAAGCCCACCACACGCCCTGGCCGGTTTGGCTCAGCGGTTGGAGCGTCAGCCTGCAGACCAGAGAGTCCTGGGTGTGGCCCCCGCTAGGGGCACGTACCAAAGGAAAGGAAAAAAGCCCACCACAAAGAACGCCCCCGCCAGGCCCCATCCCTGGCACACCGAGTACGTGAGGCGATGAATGAATAAAAGCACCTGGGCATTTCTTATGTTGTGAGCTTGAAAACAGATGAAAGGAAGTCAACTGATGGCAAAATAATGGATCAGTGTTTCATTTGCGTAGCGTGTCAGAGCATGATCGCAATCTCCCTCCGAGGGGCTGAGGTGGCGGCCCGAGGAAAACGAGCTTTCAGCAGATCCCAGTGCGACAAAGTCCAGACCCCCGCAAGGGGGCGGCTCGTTAGGCCTCTTGCAGGCCCAGGGGCTGGTACTTATTTCCAGGGACAGTGGTTTCTGAACCTCCTGAAGACATGATGCTCCCATTTTTCTGCTGTAACCAACAAAAAGATGCCCAATTGTGGCTAGACGAGAAATGTGTAACCGGACTGTTTCCAAGATCAGAAACCTTCAGGGGTCAGGAAAAAGAGGCTTGTAAAGATTAGGGGTTTTTTGTTGTTGGTGGTGGTGGTAGTTCAGAGGTTATTAACTGTTCATTTTTATAGCTCAGAGATTTTGACAACTTTTCAAAACATTGAGTCAGGTCTGGTAAGTCATTGGCGTGACAGAAATATGGGAGCAGCACTGTCTTCAGTGGCCTGGGAAGACTCGGCGAGTGTGCAAACGCCTGAGTGTGCAAGAGCCTGCCCTGGTTTACTCCACGGACTCACTCTCTGCGGACTCCACATGGCACACAGACACTGCTCTGCATACTGGAGTGACGTGTGTCCTTACTGGGGGACTGGAGACTGGGGGCGCAGGTCATCCAGAGCCGCAGGCCCGCAGTCTCCAAGCACCAGCCCTCACCCAGCCGCCGAGGGAGGAAGGTGGGGACGCTGGTTCTCCTGCTTGATTTAGATTTGACCCTTCAGGCAAGGCGTCTCCATGGAGACTGAAAAAGAGAGCACCTTGGACCATGGCTTTGTCTTCAAAGGAAGGCACCAAAAACTAGTAATTCTGTATGAGGCCATTTACTGTAGTCTGGTCTATAACAGTGAAGGACGAAGGCCTGTCCACCAGCCTGGCCGGTGTGGCTCCGTGGTGGAGCGTCGACCCTGCACCAAGAGGTCGCTGGTTCGATTCCCGGTCAGGGCACACGCCCAGGTTGTGGGGCTGATCCCCAGTGGGGGGCGTGCAGGAGGCAGCCCATCGATGTTCTCTCTCATCGATGTTTCCATCTCTCTCTCCCTGTCTCTAATAATCCATAAAGGAATTTTTTAAAAGGAAAACATAAAACCTGTCCCCCAGTGGGAGGAATTCTGCGTGAACTACTGCAGAGGATGAGAGACTCTGCAGATACTTTTACGGAACAATCTCCAAGGCACATTGTTCGGAGGGGGGAACCCATGGGTCAGAACTCTAGATATGAGCACGCGCCCATCTGCAGTTAGAAAAGGAGAGGGTTACACGCACATGCAGCAAATCTCTGCAGAAGGGCTACTCAAGGAACTAGCAACAGCCTCTGGAGAGGAGCTGGGCGTGGGGGAGGGGAGCGCTTCCTTTTCTTCTCCGGTCTGAAGTTCTCCTATGCGATGCATTACTTATGCACAACATAAACAAAATATAAGAGTTTAAAAAATTAAGTAAAACAAAACATGGCCATGTATGCACCAAACCCAGTCTTTTCTTGGTAGGAGTGAAAGGCGGTGACCTCAACGTGACTTGAAAAATAGCAAAGAATAGCAAATGACTTGAAGAATAGCCAAAAAATAGCAAAAATAGCAATCAAGGTCATCGAAGCTGAGGGCCCACCCACTGCAACTCCTCCTTGTGGAGACAAGGAAACCGATACTCGGAGAAAGAGGGAGCTAGTCGAGGTCACAACGTGGTCAGGGACCCAGAAACCAGGTGTCCTGACTCACTCTGGGTGCTCATGACTCATCACTGCCCTGTCCCTGGGGTGGGTCCACTTCAAACTGTCACTGAGCCTCCTCTGAGACCGGAGCTCGCGACGTCACCGACGGCTGGTTCTTTAAACCACCGCCTTTGTTAGCCGCTCAGAGAGGCGGCAGGGAGGCCGAGGCCCAGGGCACCGGAGGGCGGAGCGTCTAAATTTGCGACGAACAAAATACAACTTGGGAAAAGATTCCAGAACATTTCAGGGAGAGAACAATAGCTCAGTTAAAAAAAAAAAAAAGGCACAGTGTCCCAAATGCAGTCTCTGAGGCCAACCAGTTAAGGGCAGACTTCCATTAAATGCCCCAAAAAGGCTAACGACCTCGTCAGTTCCTGACTTTGCCAGTCCGCACGCAAAGGAATAACCCAAACAAGACTTCTCATCGGAGCAGGAAGGCATCCAGTCCAAAGCAGAGACGGTGTTTTCCTTCCCCAACAGTCAGACTTTAGATTTAAATCCACGTTTCTCTTTTTCACTGTTTTCCTCTCCTTCCCCTCCTGCCCTTTCCCTTCAGTGCGTGGCTTTCTGCTCTGTGCTCCGCGGCTGTGACCAGAGCCGCTCCCAGCTGCTCTTCCAGAGGACGCCGCAAACACAGCCTCTGAGACGCGAACACCCGGACGCGACGGCGGTGTCCGTGGTGAAGTGGGTGGAGCAGGTGGGGGGTGAGCATGCTGGACACGACCCTCGGCTCAGTGCTGCCCCGGGCAAGGCTCCCTGGGCACCTCTGACTGTTCAGGCCACACACTCGGTCACCTCGTCCGAAAGCCTGAGAGGAGGCCCGAGGAGACCCCCGGACTAGCTGACGCCCCCACGCCCTCTGCCGCCCGAAGGCCCGTGGAGGAGGTACAGGCTGCACTCCGAACGTGGCCTTTCGCTGCACCGGGGACCGGGGAGCCGCAGACTCCCAGAGAACGTGCTTGGCAGCCGCCCGCCGGGAGCTGTGGACGGCCTGGGGCCGCGAGGCCAGGCTGCCCCTCCTTCTGAGTGTGACCACGTCTCCCTGGCCCCAGAGGCTCGGCAGCCTGCTTTGGTGTGTCCTCAGTATGCACGTGTGAGCACACACACACACCACATCACCACCACACACCAACACACACACACCACACACACACCACATCACCACCACACACCACCACCACGCACACACCACCACCACACACGCCACCACACACACACCACCAACACACACACACCACCACCACACACACCATCACACACACACACCACCACATACACACCACCACCACACACACCACCACATACACACCACCACCACACACACCACCACATACACACCACCACACACACCACCACATACACACCACCACATACACACCACCACCACACACACCACCACCACACACACCACCACCACACACACCACCACCACACACATACCACATCACCACCACACACCACCACCACACACACCAACACACACACACCAACACACACACACACCAACACACACACCACCAACACACACACCAACACACACACCACCAACACGCACACACACCAACACGCACACCACCAACACGCACCACCACACACACCAACACACACACCACCAACACACACACACCACCAACACACACACCAACACACACACCAACACGCACACACACCAACACGCACACCACCACACACACCAACACGCACACACACACGCCAAGTGAAGAAAGCAGAAAGCTAGGCTCAAGCACGAAGCCCATCGGCCCGAGCAGCTGGCGGAGAAGACAGCCAGGGTCAGGGCTGGAAGCCACACCTCAGCCCAGGGAGCCAGAAAGTACTTTATTCTCTTCCAGGCTTTCTCCCCAGTTCACACGCGAGCCCGGGGTGCGGAGGCAGAGAACAGTGTACCTGTTACACGTCCCTCGTCTCTCTCTCGGCCTCCTCTCTCCTTTTGACAACAAACCCCTCAGCTGAGCTCTCTCTGCACCTGGCTCTTCGTGTTGAACTTTCAAAAAGTCGTGGTGTCGTCATGTCGGAGGCGCAACTACATCCGAGGGAGCGGGGCAGCCTCCCAGCGCCCCGGGACGCCCCACTCACAGCACCTACCAACCGTGGGGAAGTGTCGCATGTTGGCGACTGCGGTGCATTCATTTCACAAAGACTGAATATTCACACAAACAAATGACCCGAAACATAAATGGAGGGAGGAGAGACGAATCAAAGAGAAGAATTCCAAAGAATTTAACGTGGAGGTGCTGTCCTCACCATTCCGTAAGGGTGGATTGTGTACGGCGACCCCTCCCAGAGAGACCAGTATGGACGGTGGGGAACAGCCACTCTACGGGGGAGAATCGTGTGCCAGCAGACAGACTTTCCGAGAGGAGATGCAAATGCAGCACTCGCGGGGCGGGTGTTGGTCCGAGGAGGAAGCTGGGAAATGCCGGTCTGCCCCTTTCCGCAGACGTCTCGGCCACCGAACCGAAACGGACCATACTGGTGAGCTCCCACGCTGGGCTAGCGTCAGAGAAGCAGCCGTGTAGGACACGGAGCCGGGACAGGGAGCAGGGCAGCCCGTGGGTGCAGAACGGTGACTGCGTGCGCACCAAGGTGACTGCGTGCGCACCAAGGTGACTGCGTGCGCACCAAGGTGACTGCGTGCGCACCAAGGTGACTGCGTGCGCACCAAGGTGACTGCGTGCGCACCAAGGTGACTGCGTGGGTACCAAGGTGACTGCGTGCGCACCAAGGTGATTGCGTGTGTACCAAGGTGACTGTGTGCGTACCAAGGTGACCGCGTGGGTACCAAGGTGATTGCGTGCGCACCAAGGTGACTGCGTGCGTACCAAGGTGACTGCGTGCGTACCAAGGTGACTGCGTGCGTACCAAGGTGATTCCGTGTGCTTAGAATCGGACTGCTGGCCAAGGTACAAATAAAACACAGGACACCAAAATAGGGAAGCGAGCATTTCCCAAAAGGCTAACAGAACATCTGCAGAGATTCTCCACAACACACGTCGATGGGACGTTGCAAAGGCGGATCACCCTGGACACCCACTTCACAGGGCGTGAGCAGAACCTTGCCGGACCAGCCCGCGTCCCACAGGTTCAGTGACCTGTCTTTCCATTTAGTTGGGGCTTTTTCACGTGCTTCTGTGATCAAACGACACTAACTCTTCCAAACGATCCTCACATCGTCCCTTGAGAGTGAGATGACGAGGAGGCCGACATCGTTTTGAAAACCCGGCTGCAACTTCCTCAAAACAGGTGGCGAGGCAACATTCGAGGCCCACCTTCTTCAAAACAGGGGCGACATGCAGCGTTCCAGTACACACCTGGGGTGAGGCACTTGTCTGGGACCTGAGAAACTCCCTCCTCCCAGACAGAACAGGTGTCTGACTCAGTCTGGGGTCGTCAGAGGCAATGTTACTTCTCCTCTGACCAGCATCTTGAGATCGAGCAGCATTTATGACGTCGCCCTGCGTCGCTCACGATCACGCGCTTGGTTCGTCTGAAAGTCAGGGACTCCTCCCTGCAGGGACCCAGGTTGAGCCGCAGGCACAGAAGAGAAGCACTGTTAAGACACAGTGAGCTGCCCGGCCGGCGTGGCTCAGTGGTTGAACGTCGACCCTGCACCAGGAGGTCGCCGGTTCGATTCCCGGTCAGGGCACATGCCCAGGTTGTGGGCCCCATCCCCAGTGGGGGGGCATGCAGGAGGCGGCCAGTCGACGTTCTCTCTCATCGATGTTTCTCTCTCTCCCTCTCCCTTCCTCTCTCTCTGAAAACCGATAAAGGAAAAAAAAGAAACAGTGGCTGTTCTCCTCCTGAGGTTTGAACTAACTCTCACCTCCCTGAGGGCTGGATTCCTGCTCTTTATCACTAAGTCCTGGAAGGAGCCGCCTCCCCCACCCCTCAGAACCGAGCCCAGCAACGTGGATCTCCCCCATAAACACAGAACGGAGTGACCCAGTGTGCCGCAACGCGTGCCCAGCGGGTGCCCACCTGGCGCCTCCTCGTGAAATGGCAGGGGGGGGACCTGGCCCTCGCTATGGCGAAGAACAGCCCAAGGAGTCCAGACTGAGAACAGGGATCATATGGAGTTGAAGGTGGCAGGGCAGGATGGTTCTGGGGTGCAGGGCAGATTAGGAGGCTTGTGCCAGTTGGTAAACTAATGAAAGCTATTGTGAAGGACAGGGTTTGTCAATGAGGCCGATCAGATTCCGTCTGCTGGGCAGCCAATCAGACAGACGCGCTGCACAGGTGGACAGGGAGGGCGGAGGGACAGGACGTGGCCCAGCCGCAGACGGGGGTCCGCAGACGGGGGTCTGCCGCAAGGGAACTGTGCTCTACTCCAGAGCTCGCTTCCTCCAGACCCAGGAGACATTCTGTCAGCAAACTGCCCCCCGACTGCTACAGTGTAGCTTTCTCTGTTCTTCATTTCCCTCTCCTGTTCCTTCACTGTGTGTAAAGGAACCAATGTCTGTGCACAAGCATCTGCATGTATTAAAATGTTTTCATTGATTCTGTAGAGAGGAATGGAGGGATAGAAACATCCATGTGAGAGAGATACATCGATCGGCTGCCTCCTGCACGCCCCCTACTGGGGATCGAACCCACAACCCGGGTTTGTGCCCTGACCGGGAATCAAACCGGGACCTCTCAGTCTGTGGGATGATGCTCAATCCATTGAGCCACACTGGCCAGGCACATTCACATTTTTTTTTTTTTAACAAAATGGTCAATGATATGTTTAGATCGACATCAAATGGAGATGGGACGGGGGAAATTTTCGGTTCTGTGAAAATATCCCATTTCTCCAATAGGAGCATGCCCATTCAGTCCTTATCTTTGTATTCCAGTAAGTTATTTGGCTCACACTGTTTAACAACAACAACGACGACAACAAAAAGAACATAAAAATCCCTGCATACCTTGTTTGATTGGAGAATTCTAATGTTTTTCATGTATCATTGTAAAACCAAGAACAACTTTATAACTATTTCGTACGCAGGGATAAATCACTCTGAAAGAAACAAGTCCTAAGTCGTTTTCCCCTAAGGCAAGAGTCTTGTTGTTTAAATAAACATCTGGTTTAAAATGAATAATCATAATCATAATAATAATTTAGTGCACTTCGGATCTGACTTGCTAACGCACACAGTAGGCATTAAGTACATTCTGCCTGAACTGAGTAAACGTCAGGGTTTATGAGTCAGAAATTGGTAGTAAAATATTAGTTTTATTTATAAGATGATCACCATAGACATTCCAGGACAAACGAGACATCCCTCTCCGCCCCAAACACAGACACAAGTCTTTGTCTCTGAAGGAATGCATTTTAACCGCTGCTCCCATAACCTTGTAAGTGGACATTTCATGAATAGTAGATTTTTTTTTGCTGCTTTCTCTTTTTTGTTTTTGTTTTTTTTATCCTCACCGAGGACATTTTTCCATTTTTTTTTTTTTGTTCAGATAGAGTAGGAGAGAGAGGAAGAGAGAGAGGGAGGAAAAAAATGGTTGACGTGAAAGGGACACATCGACTGGTTGCCACCAGCACAACCCAACCGGGGCCGGGGACAAACTGCAACAGAGGTACATGCCCTTAGTGGGAACTGAACCCGGGTCTCTCCGGAGCGCAGGCCGACGCTCTAACCGCTGAGCCAAACCAGCCAGGGCTGCTGCTTTCTCTTTACTCCCCAGAGCATATCCCCTGCTGAGCACCCATCTCATTTTGCTGGTTTATTATTAGTTGTTTACAAAGCACCACCACCCACCACACTCATTATCGGTAGGGCCGTGAATTTGCCCTACACTGTGCCATCACCATAGATGTTCAGGCTGGAGGGGTCTTAGCAATTTAAACCAGGATTCTCAAGTGTTTCTTTAACAATAGGGTCTTTCTCCCGGCTGGTATGACTCAGTGGTTGAGCGTTGACCCTGCACCAAAAGGTCATCGGTTTGATTCCCGGTCAGGACACATGCCCAGGTCATGGGCCCGATCCCCAGTGGGGGGCATGCAGGAGGCGGCCAGTCGATGTTCTCTCTCGTTGATGTTTCTATCTCTCTCTCCCTCTCCCTTCCTCTCTCTAAAAATCAATAAAGAAAAAATATGTTTTAAAAAATATTCTCTGAGTTAAACCTGGCGACAGGTTCCCTACGCCCTAAAAAGCCTAATGAGATGAATGCAATTAACGTGTTGACGGCTACAAAATGACGAGAGCAACGTGGATCGTGTGTTAGGTGGCGGCCCGTCTGTGCGACGTGGTGTTACAGAAGAGATGGTGCAAGGTGCTCTTCAGCTCGCAAACAGAGAGGAAGAGACAAAACCGGACAACTCTGCGAGTCGCAGTCCAAGACGGTTGAAGGGAGGAGACGGCTGCGGCGAGGCGTCTCGGGCCTCTGGCCGCAGCAGCCCAGACGGCAGTGCTTTGTGCGGAAGGAGGTCACACACACAGCTGTGCCGTCTGACCAGGGGACCCGGCCACCGGGCTTCGGACGCGCTGCACAGCCGAGCGTCTGGGTGTAGCCACGCGTCTTTCTCTGTTCGTGGAACCTCCGTGGCTTACTTGGCATGGACTGGCCAGCTGTCACGTGTCGCCGTCTGAGGCAGAGCACACGTCTGTGCGGGCCAGCCCTGCCTCAGTCACGACCCAGCGCAGAGAGACGGGGCTGTGGACGCCTCTCTCGCCCTTCTGTTGTCTCTCTCAGGTCCTGCCAACAATGGGCCGCTTGTTTCTCTTATTTCCCAGAAACAGTCTTTGCCGTCCAACAAGGTCAGCAAAAAAAAAGACCAGCTTTTCACTCCAGGGTGCATTTGGTTCCAAAAATCTGTAAAGTATTAAACCAAGAAGTTGTACTCGCCCAACTTCACACTGAGCTCTTTCTTCCAGTTCTGGGTGAGAATCGCTGTAAAGACATTTCTCACCGGTTCGCTTGATAAGGACCAGAGCCCTGGGACTTGGGTGCCCTCGGCCCAACCTTCCCAGCCTCGTGGCTCCGAGCCTCGAAAACACTTCCAGGTGCCCCCAAACCTGACAGGTGGGCCTGCGGTTTTCCAGATGCCCCCAGCTCTTCTGGTTTTAGACGTGTCACCCAAGCTGCGTCTACTTCACAGGAAACGTTGAATTTTTAGGACCAGGAAATGATTTTTCCCACTCGCTGTCCTGTCTGCCCTTCCGGACAGCCCGAGTCTCCGGGACGCTCTGCTCTCCGAGGTGAAAAGGCGTCATTGCCTGTAGCACGGGTTTTAACGTTTTCCTAGTAAATGCATCACCTACAGTGCACCTTTTATTGGCATTTAGACATCCATTGTCATCACGGCACTACATCCAGAACAAGCTGGAAGAAAATCTTATCTTCCTGGCATGTTGATGTCTTCTGCGTCCTTTTGCTGTAAAGAAATCCTGTTTCTTCCACCTAAAGCCACATCAGAATACGCTCCTCAGATTTCATCCGATTTCAGGGCCATCTCCAGACTTATCAGACGCGGCCTGTGAAGCTAGGGAATGTAGGCAAATAATGAGCAAACTTGGAAAATGGAAAGCAGGAGCTTCACGGTGCGGCCGCAGTTATCGGGGTGTCTCTGAATCCAGTGCCGTGCCCTGGCACCAGCAGCAACCCCAAACGGCTTTCTTCTCTCCAGACAATAGGTATACTTTTCCTCCGGCAGGGAATGGAAACTCGGATTCATGCACTTATTTTCATGAGTCAGAAGAGAGTTGACTGGAGCTTTTTATTGGTCAGCCTTCCTGAACGGTTTTCAAACGGCTCCAGGTGCAAAGTGCAGCCCAGCTAAATATCAGAAAACGAATCCACAGCTGTTTTCCACAAGAAGTGGAGAGAAGTTGGCCAGTGTGGGCCGCTCGTGTTTCATCTGTTTTCTTTTCATAACTTGCCATTTTTCAGTAAACATCTTTATTATTGTAAGAGCTCATAGGGCAGACGCTCGGAGACAAAGGGCTTGATTTATGAGAGAGAACATGCAATGCGTAACCAAACTCGGAAAAACTGTCAGCTTCACAAGCAGTCAGAAATGCGAATTAAAGTAAGAGCCGTTTTTTTTCAGCAATCAGATTACAGAGGTAATAATGGGATGGGAGCGGTCTGCATCTTGGCATGGGGCCAGGATTACCAAGGAGGGTGTGAAACAATAATTAAATCAGGGGTAGCAAGGGTAGGAATTCTGAAAAAAAGACATGTCCAATTTTAGGCATTTATGCATATATGCATTTTGAGGACTGTACCCCTAGATTAGATAGTGACCCCAAAAGGTCTGGCCGGTGTGGCTCAGTGGTTGAGCGTCAACCCTGCACCAAGAGGTCGCCAGTAACATTCCCAGTCAGGGCACATGCCCAGGTTGTGGGCTGATTCCCAGTGGGGGGCGTGCAGGAGGCAGCCCATCGATGTTCTCTCTCATCGGTATTTCTCTTTCTCCCTCTCACTTCCTCTCTCTCTAAAATCAATAAAGAAAAAAACAATTTTTTAAAATAAAAAACTACCTTTAAAATGAAAAAGGATCATAATACTAGTAACAGTGGTGTCTGGGTGGTAGGACTCCACATGACTCTTTTCTTCCCGGAGTCCTTCCTGCAGTGCACGCGCGATGCTCGGCAACACCTGCGCGCCCAGCAGGTGCAGGGCCTTGCTGCCAGGTGCAGAGGCCTGGCCTTCGGGAGCCGTGTTCCAGCAGGGAGACGGGCGACAGCAAACCCACAGCATAATCCAGGGCTGAGGGCTTTGAGCAAACCAACATGGAACTACTTCAGTCCGGAAGTTTAGAAAGACCTCGGACCTCTCTGTGCTCTGTGATCTAAAAAAATCTGAGTCAAGTCCAGAAATCCGCTTGGGGGCCGATCTAGGCTGCGGAATAACAAGAGCAAAGGCCCCGAGGTGGGAAGGTGCCCGACCTCGGGCTTGGAGTGACTGCAGAACAGGGTGGCCCACGCGGCTGAGGCGCAGAGGGGGGACCAGGGCCCGTGGGGCCCCGTGGCTGTGGCGCGCACTGCCGTTGGCCGCTACCCCGGAGTGACAACGATGTCCTTTTGGCTCACTGCTGCAACGACACGGGAAAGTGCCAGAGAATTCCATACACTGTGGTCAAATAAAAAATTCTGAAGAAATGCAGGGATGGAGAAATGGTCCGCGAGCTGGTATCCCAGCCGCCCGAGAGGTGGCTCAGGGCTCTGGGGGGGGGGGGGGGCAGTGGGCTCCAAGCAACTCCGCTTTCAGACACTTCAAAGGAGATTCTGGTCCCAAGCAAAACAAAACAAAAACCTGTACCTCTAAATCTGATTTGGAAAGCTGTGCCAAAGAGGTTCTATTCTTAAACACCAAAACAAAACGAAACACAGAACCAAAAGGCTGCAAGTCGAGCTCTTCTGAAGTTGAGCCTTGACTGGCGCTGGGCAAGGGGTGGGCCCGCGCTCCGGTCCCCAGCGAGTCCAGGCTGGTGCCCTGGCACCACACCCTCACCCGTGTTCAGGGAGGTTACAGAAAACCTCTCGGAGACGCCCGGAGGTCAGCTGTTTCAGGACTGTCTCCTGCACCCCAGGGAGTAGATCCTTTGTGGGGAGTTAAGGGAGGACTCCCTGGTAGGCACCTGACCTTGGGAAAAACAGATTTCTCCTGGTCGCCAGGCAAGCCTTCGGCCATGAACGCTTTGACTCCGGTAACTGAACTTACCACCCTCTTTGCAAGAGTCCCCAGGTCTTCAAGCCAAATCTTCTAGCACCTCTTGCAACCACATGGCTAATAAAATAACAATGTTCTCACCCACAGTCTCCCTGTGCCTCAAGTATTTACATGTCCTTTCGAAGTGTGTTTCCTCAGAAGCCAGAGTAGGGAATACACGGGTGGAAGCATCATGGTCCGTTTGAAACTATATCCGCGTGTACAGCCGCATAGATACTCCATTGTATTTGTCCAGTTACATACTATTCTGCCCAGCCGGTATGGCTCAGTAGCATGTGAGCATGTCCCATGCACCAAGAGGTCACAGGTTCGATTCCCGGTCAGGGCACAGGCCCAGGTTGTGGGCCCGATCCCCAGTGGGGGGGCACGCAGAAGGCGGCCAATTGATGTTCTCTCTCATCGATGTTTCTCTCTCTCTCTTCTTCTCCCTCTCCAAAAATCAATAAAGCAAAAACATTTTTTTAATAAATACTGTTTGTTCGGTGAAGCTGAACTGAGCATGCAGGAAAGGCGGCCTCCGTCCCAGGAGGAGGTTTCTGTGGCCCCAGGACATCTCTTGCAGGAAGCAAACGGCGCTGTCCTAGCACCCTGTCCTCAGGGGACGCGCTCCAGGGAACTCAGCAAACCGCCCCGCCCTCCACAGACACTGCCGGAGCCACGCGCACCCCAGCACCACCCGGACGGGGACAACCTGACAGCGGTGCCCAAGGACAGGACGCGCCGGGCAGAACACGTGCCCTCGGCGGCATGCCTGCCAAGAACATATAACCCAAATCCAAATCACGAGGGAACACCAGCCCAGATGGAAAAACAATCTGCAAAATACCTGGCCGATAGATACTCTTCCGAATGCCCAGGTGCAAGAAGCCAGGCTGGGGCGTGTTCCGGGTAAAGACCAAGGAGACGGGACAGCACAGTGCACGCCTCTCGGGGGCCCGGGACCAGACCCACGAGAGCCATTACCACCATCACTGTGACAGCTGCAGAAATCTGATGCAGACTGTGGGCCAGACCAGTGCTGCACCAATGTTACATTTCCTGCTTTGGGTACCTCTACTGTACTTATGTAAGAATACGGCCTTTTATTTTACTTTATTTTTAATTTTTAATAGGGAGGGCCTTCCGGTAAAAACCTAAGACCTACTAAACAAATTCAAAAAGAACTGTAAGCACTAGAATATGCCCTTTTAGAAAATACAATCTGAAATATTTAGGGGTACGGGGCATTGTCTCCAACACAGTCTCAAAGGGTTCAGAGAAAAAGAAATACACACACACACATATATATATCAAGAGAGAGAGAGAGAGAGAGAGAGAGAGAGAGAGCGAGCGAGCCCTGGCCGGTTTGGCTCAGTGGTTAGAGCGTAGGCCTGCGGTCCAGAGAGACCTGGGTTCGGTTCCCGCTAAGGGCACGTACCTCGGTTACAGTTTGTCCCTGGCCCTGGTTGGTCGTGCGGGTGGCAGCGAGTTGATGTGTCTCTTTCACATCGATGATTCTCTCTCTCTTCCTCTCTTTCCCTCCCACTCTATCTGAACAAAAAAATGGAAACATGTCCTTGGGTGAGGATTAAAAAAAAAAAAAGAGAGAGAGAGACACACATATGGCCAGTGCTAGACAATTAACAGAGGTGAATACGGGCCAAGGGTACATGGCAGTTCCTTGTACTGTACTTGGAACTCTCTGTACGTTTAAGACTATTTCAAAATAAAAAGTCACATGTCAAAAAATCAAAAACAACAGTCCAGCCAGTGTGGCTCAGTGGTTGAGCGTCCACCCTGCACCAGGAAGTCACCCGTTCAATTCCCGGTCAGGGCACGTGCCCTGGTTGTGGGCCAAATCCCCAGTGGGGGGCATGCAGGAGGCAGCCAATCCATGTTCTCTCTCATCGATGTTTCCATCTCTCTCTCCCTCTCCCTTCCTCTCTCTCTAAACTCAATATAGAAAAAAAAAATTTTTTTTTAAATCAAAAACAACAACAAAAAAACTTTCCTATACACACCTGAAACTCCCTGGGGGTTGACAGACATTCTCAATCTGGCATCGTCCAGATACAAAATTCTAGGTGTAAAATGAGCCTTGGGGATAATGTGCCACAAGGTGACCCTAGCGGATAATATTATATCACATGTTTGAAAGGTACAAAGCGTAGATCTTAAAAGTTCTCGGCACAAGAAAAAAGTGTGTAGCTATGTTGCTGATGGATGTTAACTGGACTTACTGTGGTGATCATTTTGCAATACATACATGTACCGAATCATTATGGTGCACACCTAAAGCTAATGTAATATTATATTTCAATTATATCTCAATTGTTTCAATTTTTTTTCTTTATTGATTCTAGAGAGAGGAAGGGAGAGGGAGAGAGAGATGGAAACATTGATGAGAGAGAACACTGACTGGCCGCCTCCTGCACGCCCCTCACTGGGGATCAGGCCCACAACCTGGGCGTGTGTCCAGAGCGGGAATCGAACCGGCGACCTATTGGTGCAGGGTCGATGCTCAGCCACTGAGCCACACCGGCCGGACTAAATCTCAATTGTTTAAAAAGAGAGGGAAAAGTCTAATTTTTGAAAATAGAGTGCTTGGGAACACAGGACAGAGAGCTGCCTTGCGGGACCGGCTGGGACGGTGGTTCGGAAGAGACCGCTGGCCCAGCTGCACCCGGCAGGCCTGGGGACTGAGAACCGCACGTTTTCTTGGGGGACCCCGGGCTCCAAGAGAGTCAGGCGGCCACGCACGGTCCTCACTGCCGGGCCACAGCTGAAGAAACCGCTGCACGGGGCATTCTTCAAGGAGGGAAGCGGACAAGCTGAGGGGGGGCAGGGTGTCGGCTGCAGAGGGACAAGCACACCCGAGAAGACGGAAGCCTGTTCCAGAAGGACTGTCTCGGCCAGAGCCACCCTGTTTTAATATAGTGTGGACCCCGGGATCCCTTCCAATCGCAGAGGAAACCTTTCGTGCTTAACACTGGGGTCGAGACAGAAAAGACACAGCAAATGAGGTGAGTGGGGTCTCGGGGAAGCACCCCTCGTTCAGAGTGTCCCAGGCAATGCAAAAGCAACATAAGTGGTGGAGGCCAGGGGTCCAGGGCCTTCCATGTGCAGCTGCCAAAGCTTTGCTTTCATCGGGTGAGATGACCCGATTCCGTCTGGGGAGAAACCACGGTTCTAACTAGTTCAAGCATCGAGGCCGTTGATAAGGGTGGAGGTGGAATATTTTCCTGGTCGTGAAAGTGTGAGCTTGAAGCAGCTAAATGAAAGTGTCTCGGGAGCCAGGACCAAACCAGCCACATTAAAAATTGTTTTACTTTTTTTTTTTTGGTCCCAGCTCTGCAAAGATTTAACTCTTGGCAAAACTGGAAACTCGCAACTCGGTCTTCACTGGTGTCTGAGAAACATAAGACTAGAAAGGAAAAGGACAAAAATAATAGGGAATGAAATTCATGCCATGTAGCCCTGGGCCGCAGAATAACTTCCAATGAAACTTCCATCCACGGCTTCGTCCAAACCATACGATCCGCACGCTGAAAACCAGCGGGCGGGGAAGCTTGGTGCCGGGTTAAAAATACACTTTTTGAGGCACCCTTAAATCATTTTTTTGTAAAAGAAAGTAGCATCCCAAACAAATCCCTCCCCCAACACACACACGATGCATCTGCAAACAATTACTTGTTCAGTTCCATACAAACGAACCACGTCAAAATTGTGTGTTTGAAGGAATTCTGCTTTACTAGTGAACATTCCAAAGAAACTGGAAAAAATGAGGGAATTAAAGGAAGGCACGAACATTTATGTACATGACTGCTGGTGGGAATGCAGCCACTATGGAAAACAATATGGTGCTACCTCATAACATTAAAAATTGAACTGCCATTTGACCCAGTGATCCCACTTCTAGGAATATATCCTAAGAAGCCTGAAACATCAATCAGAAAGAATATATATACCCCCATGTTCGTAGCAGCATTATTTATAATAGCTAAGATCTGGAAACAGCCCAAGTGGATCAGTAGATGAGTGGATAAAAAAGTTGTGGTACATGTACACAATGCAATACTACGCAGCTGTAAGAAAGAGAGATCTCTTATCCTTTGAGACGACATGGAGGGACCTGGAGAGCATTATGCTAAGTGAAATAAGCCAGTCAGAGAAAGACAAATACCATATGACCTCACTTATTTGTGGAACATAATGAACAAAATAAGGTGATGAACTAAATAGACCCAGAGACATAGAAGTAGGGAACAGACTGACAGACTTGCATCAAGAGTTGCCGGTTTGATTCCCGGTCAGGGCACATGCCCAGGTTGTGGGCCTGTTCCCCAGTGGGGGGCGTGCAGGAGGCAGCCAGTCGATGTTCTCTCTCATCGATGTTTCTCTCTCTCTCTCCCTCTCCCTTCCACTCTCTATAAAGAAAAAAAAAAAATTAATAAAAAAAGGGCATGTATATCCCAGCACACACATATGTATTCAGGCATTTCTAGAACATTCAGTCAGGGAGCTGGGAGAAGTAGTTTCTCTGGGGAGGTGGGAAATAAGTATGAAGACTTATTTCTCATGAATATTCTTTAGAGCTGTTTGAATTTTTTGCCATGTTTGTGCTATTTTTCCAATAAAAAGAGCTAACCAAAAACATTGTACGAAAATAGTTATGGAGGTGAAAATAAGCTCATGATACGTGAGTGCGGAGAAAAGAAAAAAGGCTACAAAGAAAGAACACGGAGGATTTTCCAACCTTTTCTGTTTACCTTTGTGGCGAAAAAAGACAAATGTGTGGGGAAAGGTTAGTGCGCTTCTGAGTGGTCGGATTATGGTGTTTTACTGTTTCTCGTGTTTTTGCTGGTCAGCATTTGCCGCAAAGAGCAAACAGCAATTACATAACATGGGAGAAAGAAGACTCCTGAGTCTCTGCCTCAGATACCCGGGGATCTTGTTTTCCCCCCACGCGGGAAGAGGGGCTGTCTCCCTGTCTTCGGGGCTCGGTGAGAAAGGGCTCGGATGGCTCCTGTGGCCCTGGCGTCTTCCCGGTGTTACTGTGCTGACCCCATCACGGAGAACCAGAGCCTAGCGTGGCGGAGCAGCTGTCTCTGGCCACGAGCAACTGCGAGGCGTCCAGGGAACAAATTTAGACTTCCAGAGAGGAAGCTGAGGTCCATCCTCGAGTTGCCGTGGGGTGGGGGAGGGGATGATCACACGGGCCACACAGCGCGCCAGGGGCCCCACTGGATCAAAGTGCCACCTATCACCTGGAAGCCAGCGGCGGAAAGACCAGCCCTTGCTCCGGGCCACCCTGCGGGCAGCCACCGGGCAGCACTGAAACTGTCGGAATTCGCATCCAGACCCCAGAGGCCCGCAGCTTGGTGAAGAGATCAGACTCTGTTAAAGTGAATGCAAAAACGAGGGTGGTGCACACCAGCTGGGCTCTGCCTCTTCTGGGGGTGTGGGGCGCCCCCTGGAACTTCAGGCCACCTCTCAGGAAGCCAAGTGCAAGGCAGGCTCCCACACTTACCCTGTGAATGTAGACAACAGAGTTCAATCATCGGAATCCCGACCTCAAACGTTTCCCTGAGTGGTTAAGGGACCGGGTGAGAACTTTCTGGAAAGTGCTCTCGGGTGCACTGACACCCAGTGCACAGGGAGGGCTCCGATGCCACAGTGAATGTCGATTTTGGACAAGGAAGCCAGCCGAAAAGTTGGTGAGCATCCTTGGGGCCCTTCTCTGGTAACCCAGCTTAAAGACTGAACGCCTGAGTCGGGTTTTTGCCATTTATTACGATGGCCTCCTCCCATCACGGCGCTAAAACGCACATTTCCACGGTGGTTCCGACACCTGGCTGATGACCAGAGTCATCTGGAAACAAGAGAACAGCTCCGTTCCAGGCCCCACCCTGCATTGTCTGAAACAGGATTTCCAGGGGTGGGGCCCAGGCAGTACTGCTTCTAGCAGCAGCCCCTGGCCCTTCTTGGGGGGAGCAATCAGACTGCTGGATCCTGAAGATGCGTGACCGACAAATGCCCAAGGGGTACGGCTCGGGCTAGACCTGGACCCCACTTGGAGAGACACTGACCTTAGAGACTAGGGAATGACCTGTGGGCCCTTCTGTCCAGTGTTCATGGGGGTGGGCATGGAGGGGCCAGAGCCTTCTTCAACACCGCACCCTCTTCCCCCACCATAAAAACTAGACATGGCCGGTTTGGTTCAGTGGTTGGAGCGTCGGCCTGCGGACCAGAGAGTCCCGGGTTCAGTTCCCACTAGGGGCACGTAACAAAAACAAAAAACAAAAAAAACTACACCAAGTGGTTCTTTTTTCTTTGTCTAGCTATCATAAAGGCAATATAACCATATTTCAGGAAAAAAAAGGGGGGGGAATCACCCTAATCTAAAGGTCTTACTATAATTCCTATTAACAGTTAAAAATAGAAACCTGATTTACTCAATATACTTATTCTACAAAATGGTGCACTTGGCTAGGGGCTAGGAACCCACAGATGGACAGCAAAATCTAGGGGAAAGGGAGACTCTGAGCAGTCTTTTGTTTTTTTTCTTAAATAAAATGATAATCACAGCATAAGCAATTTTGCCTCTCTATAAAGTTAGACTGACAAAGTTTTCTATGTGCCACACAGTCCTTATAACTATTATTTTACTGGCTAAGGTGTATTTATTTTTGTGCTGCAGGTATCTGATGAGAGGGGCTACATTATAAAGGACACGTCTTGGTGTACACGTTTCCACAGTGCACACCTGGCAGGCGACCTACGAATTTTATCCTGAAGAATATTTTCTTAGGACAATTGTGGCATCAAACAATTTCCATGGATCTTGTGATTTCTTATCAAACAAGAGATTTTCTATCTAGATTCCTAAATTTCACATAATAAAATCTTTGTCTTTAATATATATATATATAATCTTAATATATCGAGATAAATGAAAACTGATCTAAATAAAAGATTCATGTGCATTTAGATAAATAAAGTATGCCATGGCAACACAAGGTTTATTACTTTATATACTATTACATTGTTTTACTGCACAAAAGGAATTGAGTCAGGCCCTGGTCAGGTAGCTCTGTTGATCAGAGTGTCATCCTAAAATGCCAAGGTTGTGGGTTCGATCCACGGTCAGAATACAGGCAGGAGTCGACCAACAGATGCATAAATAAGTGGAAGAACAAATCCATGTTTCTCTCCTGCTCCCTCTAAAATCAATCAATCAATCAATCAATCATTGAAACAGAAGAGGAATTAAATCAGTTGATAACTTGTTTTCAGCACCCATTCCACAAATGCCTTAAAATTCTTAAAAGAAAGGAACTGTAATGAATCTCCTTTTGGGAAAACCCAACGTCAGTAACATCGACGAAATAGAGTAAATTTTGACAACAGATGGCTTCCTTCAAATCAATCTAAGAAGTATAGTATTGATTTTCTACAGAGTTTACAAAACGGTTTCTTCTTTTTCTAATCAAGAAAACAACAAACTTTTACACCTGAAACTAATACAAAATAACATTGAATGTAAACTGTAACTGAAAAATGAACACCCACTTTCCAGCACCCCAATCCTACCAACGCCCCGTCTCCTCCACCCTCCCCCATAAAGTCTGCTTCCAGTTTGTCTTTGTGTGCCTGTGCGTGTGTGCGCGCATGTGCTAGTATGCTCTAGGCTAATTTATCCTGCAGAAACCGCAAAGTTCAAAAAGTAGTGAGAACATCAGAGCTGGAAAAAAACACAGTAGCCAGATTTGTCTGCCATGAACTCACCACATGAAGTGGACTAGGACAAAAACAGGAAAAAGAAAGAAACAGGCACTCTACATAAAAATCTGACATCTACCCCACTTACAGCCTACCTTCCTACAGGCTTTAAGCAGTGCTAGGCTATTTTATTTGCTCTTGAGAAAATGGTTTTAAGCGTCTCTGTCCACTTCCTAGGGAGAAGAATAAGCCAATTTAGCAAATGAGCACAGACAAGATTTTCCTTCCATCTTGTCTCAAAAAGCATGCCCTGCAAACACACAAAATACGAAAAACGCACATGTTAGCAATTTGCAGTCCAGATGAAGACAGACCTGGAGGTCCTCCGACTCTGGCCGAGGGGTGGCACCCCTTCAAAGGGGGAAAGTGTGTGTGCCTGTGTGCGCACGCGTGATATTTTTAACATTCCTATAGCATTAAAAATACACTCTGGCTGCACTCAACCAAAAGTTTCGAAACCGGCCAGGGCTGGCAATCTGGTGAAGTTTTTATACAGTCTTTATTTTTCCTGTCCTGTCTGGGAAGACGCTGGCACCCCAGCCCAGGCCCAATTCAAGCAAAGAGGTTAACATGGGACAGGAGCCCAGTACACAATGGTTTATGATGGCTAGGATGATCACCGAAAGGGCAAAATTGTATGTCACTTTCTCTTGGCCAAAACATTTTTCTACATTGATTGTTAGAGAGGGAGAAGGAGAGAGAAACATCAGTGAGAACGAACCAAGGATCGACTGCCTCCTGCAAGCCCCCTAGTGGGGGATCGAGCCCAAAACCCAGGCATGTGCCCTGACCGGGAATCAAACCGGTGACCTTTCCGTGCACGGGGCAATACCCAACCAACTGAGCCACACAGGTCAGGGCTTTGCAGAAACACTTGAGAACATGGGGACATGCAAGTTGCCACATGAGTTCGATGCGGGCGGTCATCACAAGCTCCCTGTCGAAGAAGAAGCCAGGTCACCAGCAGCTGCTATCCGGGGTGAAAGATCATTTTCACAGAGTGTAAGCAAAAGTGCCCAAATGATAAAAGTTGCAGGAACCATGGCTGGGTTTCCCTGAGCGGGGAGCACACACAGGCTCCTCCTTCAGTGCACAGGGGCCAGGACGTGGGGGAAAACCCGGCTACCAGCTAACGCTGAGTGGTGTTTCTGTTTGTTTTTTATTGAATGTATTGGGGTGACATTGTTTAATAAAATGATATTGGTTTCATGGGTACAATTCTACAGTACATCATCTGGATAGTGTACTGTGTGTTCACCACCCCAAGTCAATATTTATCACCCCCGTACCCTCCCTCTATTGTGCCCTCCCCCCCCTTTCCTCTGGTAACAATGAGTTTTAACAAGACAGGTCTTTGGTGCCTTTTTCTAGGCAAAGCGCCAAGGCAGGGACAGCCTAAGTACGCCAACAACTTTCTTTGCTTTTTTTTTTTTATATAATTATTTTTTCCTTTATTGATTTTAGAGAGAGAGGAAGGGAGAGAGAGAGAGAAACATCTATGAGAGAGAACATCAATTGGCTGCCTCCTGCATGCCCCCCACTGGGGATGAGGCCCACAACCTGGGCATGTGCCCTGACCAGGAATCGAACCAGCGACCTCTTGGTGCACAAGCTGTCGCTCAACCACTGAGCCACACAGGCTGGGCACCTAACTGATTGCTTCAGCAGGCCCCATTTCTCCCCAGGCCATTGTTCTAGATATAACAGGGCCTGTGTCGAGTCTTTGGGTGTTTTTTTTTTTTTTTTCTATTTCATTTTTTTAACTCCTTCAAATAATATTTGGTGGTTATTAATGGTAATTAATCATACCAATAACCCATTCAAAAGATGTTAGATCCTATCCAGTCTATGTTAACGAAAAAAATCAGCTTTCACAAGTGTAGCAATTCCCCACTTCACTGTGTTACACAGAGTGAGGATTACAAACGCGTCGTCAGCCCACAGAGGTGATCTCTCCTCTTCACCGCCCAGAGTCCTCCAAGGTCTCCCTCTTCTCCGTTCACTGGTACGCCTGGGGACTCAGACTCAAGGTCACGAATCGGCTCAGACAGAACCAAACTGGATGGACCCTGACAGACCACATAATTGGGCAAATGTGAAAACAAAAATTTCAGTTAAAAACTGGAAATGATTACTTGAAAAAAAAGGGCAAACAGATTATGTTACATTTTTCCCTTGCAGAGTATTTCCTTTTGCTTAGGCATTTGAAAAGTCAGCCCCGAGAGATGCAGGTTCACAAAAGCCGGCTCCGTTTTTACAGTCATTCACCCAGGAGGCCAAGGGATAGGTTTTTCTCTTCCCATTAAAATGTGCTTGGCCTTACTTGCCACATTCAGAAAGGGGGCAGGGGGAGGGGCTGGAACACGTCCACCAGAGGGCGCTGCCCCCGCTGAAACTAATAAATATAATGTTCCTAATTTAAAACACTTGGCACTCTAAACAGCCCAAAAGAAATCTTTTATTTTTCCCTTGAGAGCTTTTGCAATAACCAATGAAACTGTCTTCAAACCCAACATTCTATCATTAAATAAAATATAAGACTTCTCTTTCCACAAAGAATAATGATGAGAGTAATAGACACTTACTTATAGCTTATGACGTGGCAGGCCCGGATCTAAGCATTCTACATATATAAAATCACTTCATACTATAAAAATAATCCTCATTTTACATATAGGAAAACTGAGGCACGATTAATGTCACCAAGCTAGTCATGGGCAAGGCCAGGATTCAAATTCTGTCAGTCTGACCCCCCAAGTCCACGTACCTAACCTACAGAAAAACACAGAGTCCCAATAAAAGGAGATTAATGGATGAATGTATTTACCTATGTCACTAATGACATCACAGCTGGAAAAATACATAAAACTAGCTTATGAATAGCACAAATTCTAACATTTGATAGTGATGTTATTAACTGTATTTGACTTCACTTTCACACATACACAAAACCTCCCAGTGAAGTGGGCACATCGCTCACATCCTCTTATTTGTCAGCAATATCCCATAAAAAGACCGAAACTTCTAGATCTGAGAAGGAGAATATACTATGGCCAAAAGGTACAAAGAGAAAAAAATGCAGTTGATGTAAAACAGACAGAGAAATTTTGAATCATATTCAAAATACTGACTTTATATATGTACATCTATGTCCATATAGGCTAAGGTATATGACATAGGTATATTATATATAATATATAAAAACACTGATGTATGCCTATTAATTCTAAAATAATAAAAATAAAATACCACATTCTAAATCTTAAAAAATAGAGGAGAAGAATCTGTTCTTTATATTTTTAAAGATTCATCATATAAACTACAGGCTGACCTCTAGCTTGGAATGAAGTATTCTAAGTAAATCACTGGCTAACAGGACCATATTGTGACTACTGTCCCCATCTTTGGCTGTTACTTTGCATTGTACTACATTCCCATCTATAGGCTACAGCACTCTTGGTAATGGGCAAATACTCACTTGTTGGAAAAACCCCAGAATGAGTGTCATGAGACATGCACTGCCCCAATTTATTATAAATCTGGACAGTTGGGTATTTTATTCAACCACAGGGACACTTATTTCAGACATTCAGATGACAAGATAGACTTTATCAGCTTTGCACATGCGCTTTTGCGTGTGTGCACGCGTGTGGGCAAATTCACATGGGACTACAATATCAAGTTTCAAGCATTTATGGTCCTTTTTCAGTCTATTTCCTACCTGTTGCCCAATTTTTAAAAAATTAACTCTCAGGGTTTTATGTACTAGCAACACTAGTATCTAAATGTCCATCCACTGGAGGCTGGTTAAATAAACTAATCACAGCGCACCCGCATGTTGAGCTATCGGGCAACTTTTTTAAAGAACGAGGTAGCTGCCCTGGCCAGTTTGGCTCAGTGGTTAGAGCGTCGGCCTGTGGTCCGGAGAGACCCAGGTTCGGTTCCTGCTACTTCGGTTGCAGTTTGTCCCCGGCCCTGGTTGGTCGTGCGGGTGGCAGCCACTCGATGTGTCCCTTCATGTTGATGTTTCTCACTCTCTCTCCCTCCCACTCTATCTGTACAAAAAATGGAAAAAATATCCTCGGGTGAGGATAAAAAAAAAAAAAGAGCGAGGTAGCTGTGTGTGCAGGCAGATACAGAAGTGGACAAGGCAGGGCGCAGAACAGTGGACAGAATGTGTTCGCATCTGTATGTGACTGACAGCACCGGCCGGCCCCAGGCACCGCGTAAGGGACGGAGCAACAGGCAGCAGAGGGAGGCTTCCTTTCTGAACACGGCTTAGAAAGCGCGCTTGCATTTCTTCACCCAAGACCATCAAAGATCTTCCCCATGGCAGTGGCGATGAAGTTCAGGTCAAGGCTGCATCATCAGTTTTGAGAACTGTTCATGAACATATGAAGCGGTTCGAGAACCGTGAAACAATTCGAACGCCAGCCGACGGGTGGTTTCTTGACGGCATCTGCTTTCTGCTTGAGCTTCTACCCTTTGGTGACAAGGGGCCCGGGGCAAGTTTTGTTTTCCCACTGCTGGTAGAGGCACTGACACCATTTCCCTCCATCTGCCCTTTAGACAAGTAACACCACAGAAGCGATCCCAAGTCATTTGCTGTTTGCATATATTGTACGCCCGCAAGCTGAAAAATGGTAGGGCCACGCGGCTGGTGCGGCTCAGTGGCTGAGCATCGACCCTGCACCAAGAGGTCGCCAGTTAGATTCCTGGTCAGGACACATGCCCAGGTTGTGGGCCCGATCCCCACAGGGGAGGTGGGGGGGCATGCAGGAGGCAGCCCTCCCTCTCCCTTCCTCCCTCTCTGAAAGCAATAAAGAAAAATCAAAACAGCTTCACTCTGCTATCCCCAAGCTGCACCTTTGAGCAGCTTCCCCTCTCTAAACAGGAACACTGCCCCTCCTTACAGGATTGTTGGGAGGATTTAATGATAAAGCAAAACCATCTGCCCTGGTATCAGTCACACATTATGCACAACAACAAAAACAAAAGGGAGGAAAGGGATTTGAGGCCAGAACCGTAGCTTTGGCCTCAGGGACCAAATACAGGGTCAGGGGCTGCGTGCCCTCCTTGCTCTAGTCTGGATGCAGACAGGACAGAGAACTCCCAGAGGGGCAGTCGGAGGGGACGCCGGACGCGCAGTGCAAACCCTAGGTAGTATGAACAGTAGCGCTGAGGCCAAGAGAGAAGGCAAAGGTGGAGAACAGGTAAGGCAGCCAGGACGCAGGAGAGACGGCCCCCCGGGGCCACGCATGGGCGCCAAGGCCAGGAGGACACAGGCCCAGGTTGGCCCGATCCCCAGTGGGGGCGGGGCATGCAGGAGGGCGGGGCAGTCTCCAGCCCCCTGGGAGCCACTTACCGAGGTTCGGCTGGGACACCACCATGGGCCTCTGCGGCACCGGTGTGGAGCTGGCAGCAGGGTGGAGGCTCATATGATTCAAGGGCTGATTCATCACCTTCCGAGGATCTTGCCATGTCGTGATTTTTTCTATGTGACTGAAAGAAGGAAAACAATTATCTTGTGAATTGTCAGCACCAGCGTCACCGTCACCAACAGCAGCGCGACAGTTCAGTGACCAGGGCTCTGCTTCCCCGCGGACCTACTGAGGAGCATACTGCTGTGTTCACCCCAGGCCGGTCACTTACTCTGCAGCCCAGGGGGCCACCAGGGGACTCTGCAGGGATTCTCCGAACACAGGGTGTCTGCCTCACGGAGGACAGACAGGCCCCAGCACACCACCCCACTGCCCACGGAGCCTGTGTCCCCAGCTCCTCCGGCCTCCTCGCCGTCCAACCACGGTGTGAGCTGCTCTCCAGAAGCCGGGCGGCCAGCCAGCCCTCCCACACTCTGGAGGCTCCTCTAATTGACATAATGAGGACACCTCCGCCTGTCCAGCCAAAGACGGGGCCCTTGAAACCAGCCTCATAGCCAGGACGTGACTGATGTCTTACTAAGGGGAAGGCACTTCGAGCCACGTCGGTCACACACAGAACCCTCGAGGGGCGCGTGTCCACCTCGCGAGGTACCACCAGCTGCTAAGCAGGAGGTGCGTGCAGGCAGGAGGCTGAGCGCCAGGCTGTGGCGAACCCTGGAGGCTGGGGCACGGAGGTTCCGAGGGAGCAAACATGGTCAGACTGCGGGTCATGTACAGCGTCCAGTATGTGTTGTTATGACTGAATCTCGGGAGCACAGCTTCTGCCCAGTTTCCGACCCGTCCTTAGAAGGATGGGCGGGACGTCGGCTGTGCCAACCTGCCTCCAAACCACATCACAAGTCATTCCGGGCGCCTCACGCCAAGGGCTCTGCCTGTTTTCGAGAGGTTATTACATTTTTCTTTTAAAGATGAGCACATTCATCAAAGACAGCACACAGCAGTGTCCACTCCAGGCACCGCAGACCCTCCTGGAGCCACAGGAAAAGAGGCAAGAGGGCTGTCTGTTTAAACACCCCGACATCCTGAATAACAGCCCCCCCCCGCCCCCGAAACCACTACTGCTCTGGTGAACTGAGGCCGTGTTCGTCTTTTCTCTTCCTTCTGTTTCTTCATGTTGAATTGCTGGCATAGCCCCAGCTACAATTCCTCTTCTGATGTCTTCATCCCGGGCTGGAAGTTACTGCCTTGGGGGACTCAGACACTGCCCTAATGGAAACGGACACGTGTCCCAAGAATACCTTTAAATGCTAAACTGCTTTTTTTTTTTTTAATCCTCACTCGAGGATGTTTTTCCATTTTTTGTACAGATAGAGCAGGAGGGAGAGAGAGGAAGGGAGAGCGAGAGAGAAACATCGACGTGAAGGGACATATCGAGTGGCTGCCACCCGCACGACCAACCAGGGCCGGGGACAAACTGCAACCGAGGTACGTGCCCTTAGCGGGAACCGAACCCGGGTCTCTCCGGACCGCAGGCCGACGCTCTAACCGCTGAGCCAAACTGGCCAGGGCAGAATACCTTTAAATGAATATAAATTTATAAGGCGGGGGGGGGGGGGGGGCAGCCTCGGTAAAAGAGGCAGAATTAGGTTGAGCTGCTGAATTTCACTACTGGAGGAGCTATGCGCAGTCTTCAAAAAAGCAAAGAACCAAAGCTATCTTGTTGAGCCCTGGCCGGGTGGCTCGGATGGTTGGAGTGTCCATTGTCCCGTACACCAAAGGCTGTGGGTTCGATTCCTGATCAGGGCACATACCGAAGTCTCGGGTTCGACCCCTGGTGGGGAAGCTTGTGAGAGGCAACTGATAGATGTTTCTCTTTTCCCCCTCTGTCTCTTTCCCCCTGCCTCCCTTCCTCTCTCTCTAAAATCAGTTTTTCTAAACACATGTCCTCGGGTGAGGATTTAAAAAGAAAACAATGACCTTGTTAAGGAACAAAAACAAAACAAATAGAAGGGGAAGAGACTGAACTAAAGAGATCAGAATGAATTACCAAAAGCATAAGAAAGAAAAACACTGGTCTCAGTTCCACCTTGAGTTTAATGACTGTCATTCTGTTTAAAGGTAAAGCTTTCATAAAGTACTTCTGTCAACGCATCGCCAGCCTCAGGGGCTTAGAACAGGCCTTCAAAGTGAGGAAGGGGCGGAGGAGGATGCCCAAGTGAAGTGCTTGCTTTATTGACAGAAGAGAGTGGAGCTAAGGAACCCTCCGCCGGCCCCTTCGGGACCATACTATTACAGCTTGTTTTCCACGGGGGACAGATCCTGCGTAAACATTTCCACGGTGCTATCAAAAAGGGAAGCAGCATTCTCTCTATCAGGAGCCTTCCTCGGACCCTTGGAGCCCAGCCCAGGTGAGATGGAGCGATGTACATGAACAGGGACAGACATCTGAGCACAGTGCTGTGGTCACTCGGTGACCGGTGGGTAGTAGGAACAACACAGGAGCCAGACTGACACATTCCCAAAAGCTGGTCCCCCATTCTGAACTAGTGAGCTGTGAGCCAACAGTATTATAATGACTGTGTATGGTGCCCAGTGGGTATTTGAAATATCAGGGTGGAGGGGCACTTTGTCATGTATATGATTGTCTGACCACGGTGCTCTGTACCTGAGACTAATACAAAATAATGATGAATGTAAACTGTGATTGAAAAATAAAATACCTGGCTGGTGGGGCTCAGTGGTTGAGCGTCGACCCTGCACCAAGAGGTCACCGGTTCGATTCCCGGTCAGGGCACATGTCCAGGTTGTGGGCCTGATCCCCAGTAGGGGGCGTGCGGGAGGCCACTAATCAATGTTCTCTTATCGATATTTCTATCTCTCTCTCCCCCTCTCCCTTCCTCTCACTCTAACATCAATAAAGAAAAAAATATTTTAAAGAAAAGAAAAATAAAATAAATTTTAAAATAAAACAAACAAGTGGGCGGTGGCTCTGGGACCTGGGAGAGCAGAGCAGGGAGGCCCACCGTCCAGCGGGGGATGAGCCCTGCTGGTCTAAGACCTGCCACGGAGGCTGCCGCCCCCATCCCGGGGACAGGGCGGGGCTTTCTGGACGGACACCTGGCCCTCGCTCCGGTAGGTCTGACCCCAAAGATGCGCACCCCGGCCAGGCGTCAAGCCCCAGAGCTCCCCCAGGCTTGGGGGAGCCTCCGCAGCCCCCCCTCAGCCTCTACCCCAGCCGAGGCTTTTCAAGGACTTTTGTCCCCAGCAGATTTGTTCGTTAAAAGTGCCACTCTCAGTATTTCCCAAAGACTCGAGTACAAGAGGGAGGGAGCCTTTGTTAAGTGAACTGTTCT
The DNA here is from genome assembly GCF_014108415.1 of Molossus molossus. Taxonomy (NCBI): domain Eukaryota; kingdom Metazoa; phylum Chordata; class Mammalia; order Chiroptera; family Molossidae; genus Molossus; species Molossus molossus. The sequence continues at coordinate 114,909,066 of NW_023425388.1, forward strand.
CCCTGCTCCAAAACAACTGAGGGGGAAGCCGGGATTCCCACCGTCCAGGGGGCCGGACAGGGCAGCAGCTCGGCCCTGCGGCTCAGCTCACGGCGTCCCGGCTCCCACTCTGGTGGCCAAGGGCCAGGGCGTGACTCACGGGAACCGAACACAGGGCTGACGATTTGATTCGAAAGCTAAATTCTTCTCCTGTTCCAATCACTCAGCACCCCTCACCCCAACCCCAAACGTGGGATAAGCCCTTCAGTCTTCCAGGCTGCTGTCTCATCTCGCTCCCTCTGAGTTACTGAGTCATTTCCTTTCTCGAATTTCTCGGAGGAACCTCACTGCCTGCCAGACCCGCAGCTCAGCCGGATCAGTCCCCGCTTCCCCGAGACTCCCCCTCCTTCCTGACTCACTGCCTTGAATCTACTGCGAGAACCTCTGTGCAGCCCCGAAGTCGCGTCTCTCGTGGAAACAGACACGTGTATGTACGTAGAGGATAAACAGAAGAAAAAATATATTTTAAAAAAAGATGCCAAACTTTTATGCTGATATAGGCAATGGCTCACTGCCCCCCCCCCCCCACACACACACACACTTTCCAGGTTTTTAACAGTGTCAGCCATTGTTTTCATAACCAGGACAAACAAAGTACTCACGAAGGGACAAAAAGACAAAAGGGAAAACGGTGTCTATTTGTCTTCCTTTGGCCACAGTAAGCAGGGAAATGGGATCCACTGCCGGGCTCCAGCTGTTGACAAGGAAAAAGGAATACCCGTGGCCAAGGGAAAGAAAAACGGGGGCACACACACACCCCAAATCTTTTTTCCTACACTACAGAAACAGTGCCTGCAGGGTTTCACTCTGAGGCCCGGGGGGATCTTTTCCTGATTTCGAGGGTCCCTGGGACCCTTCTCCCCCGGGGCACAGAGAGAACAGCGTGAGCAGGGGCTCCAGAGGGGACAGGGGGAGGAGGTATCTGTCTGGACACGGTAGCTTACGGGAAACTGTGTGTGGAATACACTTTTTCTTGGACTAACACGTTCTTCACTAAAGACGCAAACTCAAAAAAAAAAAAGCCATTTTAGTTATTAAGGAAAGTCTGTGCAGTGAAAATGTCATTGACATCGGCGGGGGGGTGGGGGGGGGCATTACCTCCCTCCCAGGCACCACCCCCTCTCTGCCTGGCCTGTCAGCCCGCAGGGGTTTGCTAAATTCGCTCCCACCTCCTCCTCAGCACCTCCTGTAGGACCTTTCACCTACTTGGTCACAAAGACCTCTCCGGCCTTCCTCCCTCCAGTCTCCGGTCTTCCTCCCGCCCTCCACCCTCTGCCAGTGGTCCTTCTGTTTCACGGGGACCCAGGGCCCAGGAGTGACTTGATCCAGACAGACAGCTGGGGGCTCCGGAAGGACCACAGTCTTGGGGTCACACACACACCTGAGTTTTAATGCCAGCTCGTGTGACCGGAGTAAGCAAGACATTTGACCCACCTTAGTCTCGGCACCTGGATCCATGAGACGAGGTCAAAGAAATGCACAAACACACACCCCTGGGAAACTACCGATTTCTGGACCCGTTCACTGGGCTCCCCTCCAAGTATCGAAGGAACGCGGGGCAGGCAGCCCCAGCCCTCCAGGCCGGCGGCTTGGTCCTGGCTTATCCACCAGGCAGGGACAGGATACCTATTGCACTGACATGCTAGGTAAGTGTAAAAAGGAAAAGCATTTTGTAAATGGAAAACCCTGACTTGCAGCAGGACCATTCAAGGCCAAGATAAAATCTTATCTGTAAACCTGGAATCCACCAGCTTCTCACCGCCTGGGGAAAGGCCCAGTGTTCTGGACGCATGTACCCGCCAGGTCACGGCCTATGACACCAGTTTTCTGGAAGGAACCACGTCACAGACTCAGACACCGAGCAGCCCAGGTAACACGCTTTGGATTGCTGCAAGCACACGCAGATATCGAAGTAGGAATGATTGCAAGTGCTTAATTCTGAAAGCATGTAGACGAAGTTCCCAGCAACAAAAGCTGCTTGCTTAGTCCATGGGCAAAGACTTCCCCTTCAAACACAAGCCTTTTGAGTGCCACCCTGTCCCCTGTCCCCTGATATTCCTCAGGGCTCGTACCACTAACAAGGCTGTTAGGACAAGACGGGGAAGCACCTCCAAGCAGCCTCTTCCACCACAACCGAGCGAGGAGGCTGGAGAGCCGACCACTGACTCGGGACGGTAAAGGCGGCGGGGCCCACAACCATGGCTGACGCCTCGCACTCGGTTCCCCGTCCGGGCCTCGGTTTCATCCTGTGACAATCCCAGTTTCTTTCTAACCTTTTCCTTCACACTTTCTTTTTTTGGGGGGAGAGGGGGGAGATGCTGATATTTCTCTTACAATGGAACATACGATCTTTTTTTTTTTTAATTTTTTTTTCTTTATTGATTTTAAAGAGAGAGGAAGGGAGAGAGAAACATCGATGAGAGAGAACACTGATTGGCCGCCTCCTGCACGCCCCTCACTGGGGACTTGGCCCACAACCTGGGCATGTGCCCTGACCGGGAATCCAATCAGTGACCTCTTGGTGCATGAATCGACCCTCGACCACTGAGCCAATAGCAGGCATTGGAAAAGCAATACTGCTGCAATCCCATAATATTCACAAGCCCAATGTAGGGCATAAGTAAACTGATTTTTAAAAACCAGATGTTAAAATCTTTTTTGATTTACTAGGTCAATTCACAAACCCTCTTAATGTTATAACCGATGTACACAGACTGAAGATTATTTGCTTAAAAATGGCTAATGAGCCCTGACTGGTTTGGCTCAGCAGTTAGACTGTCAGCCTGCAGACCAAAGGGTTTCGGGTTCGATTCCTGGTCAAGGGCATGTACCTGGGTTGCAGGTTTGATCAGGAGGCAACCAATCAATGTATGTGTCTCTCACACTGATGTCGATGTCTCTCTTTCTCTCTCTCTCTCTCTCTCTCTCTCTATACCCCTTCCACTCTATCTAAAAATCAATGCAAAAATATCCTCAGGTAAGGATTAACAACAACAAAACTGCTAAATGATTAGCTTTGCAATTTGCTTGTTGTGAACCAGTTCAATTAAACCCATCAGTGTTCAAGGTTGAAGCCGAAACAGACTTGCATGAGGTTGATCATTTCCCAGGTAGGGCCGGCCAAGTAACCTGACCCGTTGTCAGTGGACGACGAGTGCCATGCCGACGCTAACCCTGCACCCGACGGATGGCAAGACACATTCAAGTTTTGAGATCTTCCCCAATTAAAATTAAAACACAAATATGCAAAAGCTGGTTTACCTTTCTGTTGTGTTTCAGGGATACACGCTGCCTGTGTTTCAATGAAATAAACCATGACAGCAGCGTGTTCTCATTTATACGTCAAGACCTAGGCAAGACCCCTCACCTCCGACTCCCACCGTGCATTTCTCTGAGTGGCGCCTTTTGTTTGTGTTCGTTGCCACTGGTACTTAGCTCTGCCAACTGATAGGAGAGGTGGTCTCAACCGCAAGAACAAAGACAGCTGGGCTGGCACACCCTTTCTCCAGACAGTTCCAGAACATGGGGAGAGCTGACCACAGCGGCGCCCGTCGCCCACATGCGAACTGGCAACCCCACCTGATCAGGCGCCATCCGGTAAACTGACTCCCTCTGCGTAACCCTATCAGCTCCGTTGGACTTGGATGCACCGACCGCGAGAAATGCTCCGTTTTTTTCCTAAAGCCATCAATCTCCCTCCCCAGTTGTCATCCTTCCTATTGTCCCTCCAAGGAAGGTGCTTTGCCCAAAGCAGCTTTCATAGCCCTAGAACTGGTCACAGTCCTTTCTCTGTTCTGCCCAAATCCTAAACGGCACCGTCTCTTGCTAGCCCAATGGGTTAGAATAAACGCTACAAAGAGGTGAAGGTCAGGCTGCAAATGTACAAGCTGACACAATCCATCAGCAAACATTGTATCATTCACAGAAGTCTCAAAGCTACAAAAACGGACTCTCTCATGCTGCACTATACAGGTGACTCTCACATAACAAAGTGTGTTGGATGAGAAAGCTCATCCGTCTTTGAAAACCACAAGGAATTTAGAGTTAAAAGGTTCCGGTCCGATTTTCACTTAGGCAGCTCATCAAACATAGCTGCCATCTAAGACACAGAAATAATAACTCCCATATAAAGAGGGGGATTTTTTAGGATCCTCTAATAAAAGATATACAGAAGCAGAAGCATTATTTTGGTGCATGCTTCCGGTCTCTACCCTTCACTTGCCAATTCAAAAAATGTCAGCGTTCTCTGGAATTCCGAATGAATGGCAGGGATTGTATTTTTAACTACCAAGCTCTAATCCTCGACTTCCATCACAGCCGTGCCAAGAAGCCTCCGCTTGTTTAAATTAGCAGCAGTAGGGGCCGCCACAGCGTGAAAGGTCCCCGAGCACTTCCGCCGGGCCAGCTGTGCCCATCTGTTCCCGGGAACCCTCTCCACGGAGCCCAGCTTTCTGCAGACTCACTGCTGAGCCTGTCAGTCAGGGCAGCGCTGAGTCAGGCCAACCTGCGGGCCGCCCCCGGGGCCCGGGGTGAGCCGCCCGGGACGGTAATATCCCCAGTTCCTGCGGGGGTTTGTTTACCAGCACCGTGTCCCTGGGGTGGGGAAGAAGGGACACTATGAATGTGCTGCACTTCTGGAGAAAACCAGTGACTCATCAACACAGCAGAGGTGTGACTCACAGAGCTAGAGAACCTGGTCGGCCCTGCTGAGGTCCCCGGGGCACTCAGTGTAGGCAAGCGTGACCTCACCTCTGCAAACGGAGCTGAACTTTTGCTTAACCTCGTTTTTCCCTATTCCCTCACAAAGCCAGAAGACAAAGTAAAGGACCAGGTTTTTGTTGGCCTGTTTGCCTCAGGCCAAGAAGCCCAGTACAGAACGTCAGCTGTATCAAGATTTTTGTCGGCTGTATCAAGATTTTACTATCAGCGCGTAGCATGTTTTCCTCTTCTTGTGTCAGGATCAAAACTGCTGTTAAAAGATGGACAAATCACGTGTAGTTTCTTGTGCTCAAACCGAACAACAACAACATTTTGTTGCACTGTTTCATTAAAGATATCAAGTGTAAATGATGCACTTGGCACATAGTTTCTCGTTCTCGTTTTTCAAAAACAGAAACCTGGGGTGGGAATGAAGACAGTGGGAACAGATGAGGCTCCTTATGAATGGAGAATTCTGGAAGTACCAACAGTCATTCACGTAGCCCTTCCACAAGCATCACGGTGGAGCTGTGTTTTCCGTGGGGTCTCAGTTCCAAGACCAGTTTAGGCAAATGTGGACGGGGTGAAAATTACCACTGGAAGTCGTTTAAGTGGCCCAGAATGTACAGTCTACTTGGCTCTCTGTGTATTATATTGTTTTTCAGTAAATTCACCACAGCCAGTTCCCGCCAAGGTTAGGGACAGCCAAGCCCCAGGGATTCCGGCTGGGGTTCGCTAGGTGTGCCGTGGTGAATTCGTGCAGGACACAGGCCTGCGGTGTCACAGAAGATGGCCCAGCGTGGGTCCCCGAAGCCGGCAATCGCACCGGTGGCGAGCGAGTGCTGTGCAGGTCGACAGAGCCCGGACCCCAGGGACGCGGATCGGGACTGTAAGAGGTCCAGAGCCTGGCCTCTGTCTCCAAAGCTGCATGTTAAACACACTCCCCTATCAGCGGCGTCTGACATCTGGGAAACAGCTTGGCTTTGGCCATCCGTTTTTTTAAAGGGAGTTTGTTTTTAAGCCACTGAGCTACTCTAAATGTTAAAATACTTTGAAAATTGTTTTTCCAGGCGCTCCGTGCCCGGCACATGTTTTGACCTGCTGTTTTTGCAATTGTTCTTAACTGGGGCATTGTCGCACGGCTGGCCTGCCCAACCGGGCGGCGGCTGCCCGCCCTCCTCCTCTTCCCCACGAGGCCAAATGACTTCAGTGTCACCTGCCCCCAAAAAGAAGGCACGGCCTCCTTAAAGCCAAAAATTCTTTGGGGTTAGTCTAGTTTCTCCTCTATTCACGTGAAGAGATTCGAGTCCCTTTGGTTGGTTTTGGTGTGTGTGTGAGCCACCCTGGGCTCTGGTCCTCTGGCTGCCAGTGACTTTCTGCAGGTTTGAAAGACATATGGCAGTTGGAAGGAGAGAAAAAACTGGCAGGAAACCCACGCCCAGGCTGGGGGTGCTTTTCGGAGCCAGGGTCCCACTTCACGGGAACTGATTTGGAGAATCCAAGATGAGAGCTGGGCATTGGAAGGGACTGAGTTAGGCTTCCACAGGGAGGGGGCGGGGCGCTGGGGACCTCGAAGATGATCACTGGGCAACACCGCTTAGGTCTCGTGTTCTGAACCCCGCCCACAGCGTCGCTCTACATGTATCTCTTGGCATCTTTGGTTGAAGGTATCACCCCAATGAGGCAGAGTGGTACAATGGTTTTGAACTTATCTCTACTATTAACCAGTTAAGTAACATTGTTGTTTTGAGTATCTCATCAAATAACAAAAGTGTCAGACATATATGACATTATAAATATTCATTCCCTTCATTTCCCTTATGAAAGTCTATCACAACTCTTTAAAGAGATATGAGAAATTTAAATGCAAACACCCCGTGGAACTGGTACAATGAGCCCCCCAAAATGGAGGGAAATAATGGTGGGTATATCAATTCCAGGCAAAAACTACAGATATACTTAATTCCACATAGTCAGAAGGCTAAGTGATAATTGCTCTAGAGACAAAAAGCGTCCTCAAAACAGAGAGCTAGCTCCCCAGCAGCCCCCCCAGCAGCCCCCCGTGTGCTGACACTATCGCAGCCCAGGTGAGGAGGCCGCTGGGTTCCTCCAGGTCCTGTTTCGTCCTTCCCATGGTGATGGGGACCGGATTCTCGTACCAGCACAAGACTTCCAGCCTCGCCTTTCAAACAGGAAGAGATCTGCCCGGCCGGTGTGGCTCAGTGGCTGAGTGTCAATCCTGCACCAAGAGGTCACCAGTTCGATTCCCGGTCAGGGCACATGCCCAGGTTGTGGACCCGATCCTCAGTGGGGGGCGTGCAGGAGGCGGCCAATCAGTGTTCTCTCTCATGGATGTTTCTCTCTCTCTCCCTCTCCCTTCCTCTCTCTCTAAAAATTAATAAAGAAAAAAAATTGTTTTAATCACAAAATGTTTTAAAAATAGGAAGAGGTTTCACCTTGAAGTAAAAAACGTGGTCAGACTGAATATTAGAAATATATAAAAGCTGCCCTTAGTTTTCCAACAGAAAAGCTCAAGAACTTTTAGGCTAATTTAGTGTTTTAATCATTTGCAAGAAGACCGTTGTTTACCTTATCCAGTTCCCCAAAAAAGTAGGGGTACAGATCTGGTTGCATAGTTGCACGACTTGAGGCTTCTATGACACAACAAATGGAAAAACAAAATTTAGCCTAAAATTACTATAGCTTTGTTTTTTTGTGTTTGTTTTTTTTTAACTGCCCTGACTGGGAATCGAACCAGCGACCTCTTGGTGCATGGCTGGACGCTCAACAAATGAGCCACACGGACTGGGCAAAAGTACTATAGCTTTATACAAAGAATGTTTCTGCAAACTCCAGAGAGAGTTAGCTTTGTGCCCACAGGTTGATCTTTAAAAATATACTACTGCTTCATCTTCTTTATTTAACAAAGAATTGAAATATGTATCTGTTTCCATTTTTATGACTAATTTCCCTGTCCAAACCCAACTGTTCCTTCACTAGAGCAGCTGGTATTAATTCTCATTTAAATAAGCAGCTACTTATGTGCAGGTACCTTTTAACTCTGATATGACTTTAAACTTACAGGAACTCACAAGAATATACAAGGTACGCCTACCTCCCGATTCACACACTGTTCTGTTTTTTCCAAAGTACTTCTACCTGAAGAGTAGCACTCGAATAACCTTCTGTTTTTATCTGCTTCCTCAGTGAGAGTAATACTTCGGCAGGTCACTTTTCTAACTTTAAAAAGACGTGAACCTTATTCTGTAACATACGCAAGAGAAAGAAATTCAATGAAAAAAAAAAAAGGCTAACATAACTGATCTGAATGACCAAACCAAGAGAGTGACAGCAAATTTGTCCATGTCTAAGTGGAAACTACAGAATATCCCGCAGTAACGGTGACCCTTAGAATACTCTCACTGACAGAGAAACAGACACCCCCCCCCAGGAGGAGGGACACACCAGCAGGTGAGGCCGGTGTTACTGGAGCTGCTGGTGGCCACCCCGAGGTGTAATAGGAATCGAACACGTCTAAACGCTGACTCGGGCATGCTCACTTTTTCTCTGTGCCTTTTACTGAACTGGCAGGAGATTTTTCAACCTGGAAGAGAACTACCTTAGCTTGGTCGGTTTATTCATTCAACCTCCACATAAGGTTTCTTAGAACCGGAGGAAATATGTATAAATAACGTTTACGTTCTCAGGAAAATGTCCTTCCAGTATCTGTATACTTGTATAGACGTAGACTTTGACGAAAAAATTGTAAATATATCAAGAATCCCCACACCACCCTCTGCAGCATGTGTGATTTAAACAAAAGAAAACGTAGCTTCGGGGCGGGGGGGGGGGGGACTTTAAAAATGCCCACAAAATGCTCACAAAAGAATCTGCAGCCTTACGAAGGGTTATCACTAGACTTATCTTGGCACCCTCTTTCTGGACGAGTCTTTGCCAACATGTAACGAAATGCTTGAAAAGGCTTTGACCCACCAACTCCACTTCCATGGGCATATACCAAGGGCACAGTTAGAGATGGCAGAGATGGCAGGATGTTTCTAAATATCCACTCTCCATGTCTTCTAAGTGCCAGGCGTGGCCAGACCAAATTCTCAACAATAAACAGAATAAACGGAAGGACTATGAGGGATTCTGGGGAGGCTTTTCCTCTTTCCACTCATCTTCTTTCCTCCAGCTTGGAAGGCACACATGATGGCTAGGGCTACAGCAGCCCTCTTGAATCATGAGGAATGGAGGAAGCCACTTAATAAGAACAACAAAATTTTTTAAAGGGTAAGCGCACAAGGAGCCATCAAACCAGCCCTGAACTGTCTTTATTTCAGATTTCTTTCATGTTAGAGATCATCAACAATCTCATTTCACACCCTTACTAGTCACAAACATAATTCCAAACCAATACAACAAGCATGAAAAATGCATGTCCATTGCAGTTTTCTTTGTAACTTCAATGGGTTAAATGAAGTACGGTTTAGTCCGACAATGACATAAATGACCAAGACCTGTCTGTATTTGTTAAAATAGAAGCAATGTTCACAATATATTGCTACGTGAATATAATCCCACTGTGATCGATACACATAACATATAAATGAGGGGGACGTGGGTTTCATTCGTAGCTTTAGGTTTCTTTGTACTTTATTTTGTGCAGTAAGCCTGATTTTTTTTTTCAATCGGAAAACAAAGAGAGAATGAGAAAGCCTCCCTCCTCCCCAAATGAACCATCTTCCTGCTTAAAAACCATGCTGCATTCCACCTGTGAACCTGGGCCTGCTAATTACAGCCTCTGGGAAGAACTGCGGGCTGGGGTGCGGGCTGCCATGGCCAGCACCCTCCCTGGGAGCTGGCAGCGGGCGGGGGCAATGCCCCCCGCGAGTGCTTCGCTTAAAGGTGCTCGGAACCCAGGAAGGGCGCCTAGAACCGGGGGATCAAGAGGATGAAGGGAAATTCTATAATTAAGCAATATTTTACGGCTGCCCAAAGGCAGCTGTCTGAGCCAAGGGCAGCCTCTGAACAAGGCATCAACAGAGGGGAGCGGCCCCCCTCGGCGGGCGGCACCGTCTGCACTTCACAGAGCAGACGGGCATCTCAGAGCCGGCACCTGTCGGGGGCGAGACGCCCAGCTGCGGTGGGTGGCTCCTGTCATCTGCCGAATCCAGAAGGACAGGCACTCACTGCATCTAGGGAGATGAGGAGGAAACGATCTTTGATTGTTCTTGTGGGAGAGAACGCACGGCGGGTGTAATTGTGTTTGTTTTCTCCTTGCTCCGTCCCCCACCGCGACTTTTTTTCCCCCCACCTACCCTTGCAGCTGTATTTTTCATCTTTAACCCCCAGGTTAACTATGTATTCACTCCCAAAAATGGTTGAATTTAGTCTGGTGACCAGCCCCGGGGCTCCTCCTCATCCCACTGGGAGGTACCCCCCCCCACCGCCCCAGCAGGCGTTGATGCCGTTCCCACTGACTTAGAGGAGCCCCATGCAGGCCATGAACAAGGACCCAGGTCACAAGAACTGTCAGAGGAAACCGTATTTTCTTTACAGGATGCGTCCAGATTTTCCCTTCCTGTGAGACTCTTTTAAAGGGTGTTGAACTTGAAGGACACTTGAAATAAGCTTTCAACTTCTCAGTGGTTTCAACTTCTCAGATGGAATGCAGAAGTCCTGACACACAGCAGAAGCTCAGAAACCACAGAATCAATGAAGCAAGAAAGGGAATGAATGAATGAATGGACGGATGAATGAATGAATGGACGGATGAATGAATGAATGGACGGATGGATGAATGAATGAATGGACGGATGAATGAATGAATGGACGGATGAATGAATGAATGGACGGACGGATGAATGGACGGATGAACGAATGAGTGAATATATTTAATGGGTTTCTTTCGGCAAATCCTTTTGTTTCTCAGTGTCTGTAGCAAATGAATCTATGAATCTCTTATATATTTTAATCTATAAAGTACCCAAAGAACTAATCTAGGAAGATTTGTTCTTTACCTGCCCCTGTAAGGACATGAAAGCTACAGAATACAACATCCTTTCCGTGATCAGTTCGTTCAGAAAACAGTCACCTAGGCCCCGACCAGGTGCCACCCTCCATGGGCCCTGACAGCACACCATCCTGTCGCAGGGCAGACACTCAATAATGTTTGTTGAATAAATGAGTCAACGGATTGATACTAATATTCGTTAATAATGGCAGTCATGATGATAATGATTCATAATGGTATTGATAATGGCTGAGAGTAATGTCACATTTACATAGCATTTTATAGTTTCAAAAGTTATCTTAATTTGATGCTCACATAACAGGTTTATTCATCTCCATTTTCAAGACCCATACAGTACATCAGGAGACGTGAAATGACTTGACAAGCTCCTTGAGGTTCTACATGACCACCCTGCGCCGACTGTCATGTCGGGGGCTTTTTCCATTGCATGACACCACCTCGTGAACCCAAGCGGCTGACCGACAGCCTGGGCCGAGGAAGGAAGGAAAAGGGGGTGTGGGGAGCGGGTGCCTGACAGCCGGACTCGTGCTGGAACATCTCCCACAGGCTCGGTCCTGGGGAGGAAGGGGCCCCACCAGCAGATTCTCCCTCCTGCTCCGGGAACACGGCCGCCTTGCCTCGTCCCTCCTGAAGCCCTGAGTCACGCCGTTGTCAACTCCCTGCCAAGCTGGCCTTGCAACGGCCTGGTTTTAATCAGGCCCGTCCCGTCAAGCAGAGGGGCCCTCTCGCAACCGTCAAACAAATGAGCTCCATGTGGTCGCGCAGTGGGTGTCAGGGAGAAAGGAGAGGGGGAGACACGCTAGGACTTTAAAAACAAAGCAAGTGCAGACAGAGGCCCAGGCTCTGCTCTGACTTAAAAGGCACAGGGCTCTGCAGATGGAGCTGGAGATGGGAGAGCCCTCCGTGGCGGGCGGGCGCTACCCCGGAGCTGGGCTGGAGGGTGGACAGCCCTGGTCCCCGGGATGCCTGCCCCGCCAGAAGCCGTGTCAGCCGGACTCGTCTCTCGTGTGTACTAATGTTGACGACGAGGAAGAAGACCCAGAGAGGGCTGATGTTCCCGACCACAAACGTGTTCGTTCTGTAACACGTCAGGTCACCCGCCTTTATGACCGACTGCAGTTACAGAGCCGAAATTCAACGTCTTTCCTATGTTTGTTTCAAAGAAGTACGGAGATAACTCCCATCTTCGGAAACTACCACCTCCTAGCTTTTTGTAAGAACACTGCACGTTATAACCCGTAAGGAAGCCGGCGTCTGGGATGCGCTCTGAAACGCCCGTTACGCTGACGAAACCGTTCGCCGGGAGTTAGGGTTGCGTTCGTGTTAAATGACTTTTTGAGAAAAGGTTCATGGTGGCATAGCCAGACAAACAGAAACAATGTTAGTACAAAAAAGAGCAGGGGGTGGACAAACGCTGGTTAGCACAGGCTGCCTGATGCGGGGGAAGGGGAGACGCCTACTATGGCAATGAAATGAAATCAAGAGAGACAGAAACTTGACTTGATTCGACCACATTAACTCTGAGTTTTCTTGGTTTGCTCCGAAACATTCTTGCACACTACATCCTTGCACACTACCTTCTTGCACACTACATCCTTGCATACTACCTCCTTGAACGCTACCTCCTTGCATGCTACCTCCTTGCACGCTACCTTCTTGCACACTACATCCTTGCACGCTACCTTCTTGCACACTATAAAAAGAGACTCAGGTCAGTCAGGCGACTGAGCTTCAGTCTGCAAAATTCCCATTCATCTGACAACTATTTTGACAAAAGGATGAAAATGGGCCACGTGGGCACTGAGGTGGGGGTCTAGGGACCAACACTAAGCTGCCATAAGGCAATTAGGGGGAGACACGTCCAAATGTGCCCATCAATTCTCTGCACGGATGGGCCTCATGTGGCATTTCAACCTAAAATCTACTTCTCTTCTGTAAAAGGCCCTGGGCTCAGCCACCTCGCCCTTGAGGAGGTACAGTTATGGACAAGGTCCTCTTAGGTACCTTCTACGCAGCAGTACTCAACCTTCCCAATGCCGCGTCCCTTGAATACAGCTCCTCCTGTTGTCTGCAGGAACACCTGCGTGTGGGCGGGCCCATCCGGAGACGGACAGAGCGGTGTCTCAGTCCCTAAGACCATCGGAAATATGTGTTATCTGACCGTCTTAGGTGACCCGTGTGAAAGGGTCGTTTGACCCCCAAAGAGGTTGCGACCGACTGATTGAGAACTGCTGCTCTAGAGAATATTAGTCGTAGGAGATGATCTCTGCCCCTTCCCTCCTCCCCCACTCCCCCCCATGCCATACTCAAAAGCGTTTTGTGATCAAACAAGTTTGGGGGACACTGAATGTTATATTTCCCTCACGAAATTTATGCCATATATGTGTGTGTGTGTGTGTGTATAATTATTATTATTATCAAAGGCTTTGCATTTAAATGAGCTTAACCTAACATCTCCTATTCATTTCCGGAAGCACCTGTTTTTCACCGTGTCACTGTGCTGAGAATGCACCGCAGGGGCCAGAACACAGCGTCTGTGGCCTTTATCCCGAGCACAGCTTCAGGTTCAGCTCAGCAGCACTGCCCGAGCACACAATATGCTTCAGACATCGTCACAACATTTTTACACCCCGCTGACCAGAGCTAAAAACTCCAGGCAGAGCCTACGGCGAGTCGCTGAATCTACAAAGCCCTAATTCCAGTGTCCCAGAGACAAAGTTTATCCAAAGCAGAGTTAATGTAGAAAAGAGATAGAGGAGGGGGCATAGAGGTGTGTGTGTGTGTGTGTGTGTGTGTGTGTGTGTAAAATACAGATTTAATTTCAAGCTTCCATATGTATATATGTGTACATATTAAAACGAAACTTGTGGCCCTGGCTGGTTTGGCTCAGCGGTTAGAGCATCGGCCTGCGGACCAAAGAGTCTTGGGTCCAATTCTGATCAAGGGCACATACCTCGGGTGCAGTTGGACCCCAGCCCTGGTCGGAGTTATGTGGGAGGCAGACATCAATGTCTCTCTCTCTCTCTCTGTCTCTCTCTCTCTCTCCCCCCCTCCCTCCCACTCTATCTACAGATAAATGAAAACATATCTTCAGGTGAGGATTTTAAAAAATTAATAAAAATCAGCCCTGGTCGGTTTGGCTCAGCAGTTAGAGCGTCGGCCTGCGGTCCGGAGAGACCCGGGTTCAGTTCCCGCTAAGGGCACGTACTTCGGTTGCAGTTTGTCCCCGGCCCTGGTTGGTCGTGCAGGTGGCAGCCACTCGATGTGTCCCTTCACGTCGATGTTTCTGTCTCTCTCTCCCTTCCTCTCTCTCTCCCTCCCACTCTATCTGTACAAAAAAATAAAATAAAATAAAATAAAATAAAAAATTAATAAAAATCAAATTAAATGAAACTTGTGGTTTTCTTAAGCGAACTGAGCTGTTAGCATCCAGAAGCCTCTACCCTTCCCCCTTACTTCAGAGTCGAGGGCCTCGCTGTCCACCCCCCGTGCGCCGGGGCGTGCAGCGTCCTGGGCCGGGTCACAGCTGCTGGGCGGCTCCTCTCCATCTCCACGACCAACTGGTGGGAACCGGCCCTGGGCCACCCACCCAGCTGCTCAAGCTCACGTCTAACTTTAGAAGTCGCTCAGGCCCTCGTGTCCCGGGGCATGACGCACGGCAAACCACTCAGTGAAGGCAGGTGCCTGCCCCCCCGAACACCCAGGCGCACGCAGGGGCCTTCTGCAAGAGCACCCCAATGCCAAACGCTGGGTCCACATCCTGGACCAGCAAGCCAGTGACCCATGGCTTCACGAGACCCCCCACACCCGCAGGCCTCCATCACTGGCTTCATGAGACCCCCCACACCCGCAGGCCTCCATCACTGGCTTCATGAGACCCCCCACATCCGCAGGCCTCCATCACTGGCTTCACGAGACCCCCCACACCCGCAGGCCTCCATCACTGGCTTCACGAGGCCCCCCACATCCACAGGCCTCCATCACTGGCTTCATGAGACCCCCCACATCCGCAGGCCTCCATCACTGGCTTCACGAGGCCCCCCACACCCGCAGGCCTCCATCACTAGGTTCACGAGACCCCCCACACCCGCAGGCCTCCATCACTGGCTTCACGAGACCCCCCACACCCGCAGGCCTCCATCACTAGGTTCACGAGACCCCCCACACCCGCAGGCCTCCATCACTGGCTTCACTAGACTCCCCACATCCTCAGGCCTCCATCACTGGCTTCACAAGACCCCCCACACCCGCAGGCCTCCATCACTGGCTTCACGAGACCCCCCACATCCGCAGGCCTCCATCACTGGCTTCACGAGACCCCCCACATCCGCAGGCCTCCATCACTGGCTTCACGAGGCCCCCCACACCCGCAGGCCTCCATCACTGGCTTCACGAGACCCCCCACACCCGCAGGCCTCCATCACTGGCTTCACTAGACTCCCCACATCCTCAGGCCTCCATCACTGGCTTCACAAGACCCCCCACACCCGCAGGTCTCCATCACTGGTTTCACGAGACCCCCCACATCCGCAGGCCTCCATCACTGGCTTCACGAGACCCCCCACATCCGCAGGCCTCCATCACTCCCCAGTCAGCCCATCTGAGAGCCCGGTAACCTGGAGCAGGGATTCTCAACCTTCTTCATCTACACTAATTACTAAAATTCTGTGGCACGCCGTAAAATATACTTTTTCTGCTGGTGTAACAAAAAATTAGGTATAATTTTGACTGGTTTACACACACAAAATAATAATAGCCCTGGCCAGTTTGCCTCAGCGGTTAGAGTGTCAGCCCAAAGACCAAAGAGTCGCGGGTTCAATTCACAGTCAAGGGCACGTACCTCGGTTGCAGGTTCGATCCCTGGCCCTGGTCGGGGTCATGCAGGAGGCAACCGATCAATGTGTCTTTCTCACTTCAATGTTTCTTTCTCTCTCTCTCTCTTTCTCTCTCCCTCCCTCCCTTCCACTCCATATGAAAAAAAAAAAAAGAATCAACGGAAAAATATCCTCAGGTGAGGATTAAAAATAAATAAATAAATAGCCTCAGCCAGTGTGGCTCAGTGGTTGAGCGTCAACCCTGCACCAAGAGGTCACCAGTTCGATTCCCAGTCAGGGCACATGCCCAGATTGTGGGCCAAATGGGGGACATGCAGGAGGTGGCCAATCAATGTTCTCTCTCATCGATGTTTCTCTCTCTCTCTCTTTCTCTCTCTCCTCCCTTTCTTTCTCAATAAAAAATCAATAAAGAAAAAAAAATTTTTTTAAATAACTAAATAAATAGCAGTAGTGGCAGTAGTAGTAGTAATTATCTACCTTTTGTGCTCCAAACTGACTTTTTAAAAAATCAGGTGCCTATACTTCCATATAAGGATTTCTGGTACCAAGAATTAACCAATCAGATGCAACCTTATTATGCAACATGAACAATAAGATACAACTGTTATATGACCTATATATTTATGGATCAAGACAGGGCATTCACACCGGACAGCTCCTGTGCTGGCTGCTGTCATTTTTTTTATTTGACAGTCTGAGGGAAAGAGGTCGGCGCCCCCGGCTCATCAGCGCCCCTGGCTGGTCGGGGACAGCACGCTTTAAACATCCTTGCAGCACGCCGGCTGAAAACCGCCAGCCTCGGGTCTGGAAGACCCCGAAAACCACACTCAGGGCAAACCCAGTGCTATCCGCGACTTCCTCACTAGAAGGAGGATGCGTGCTTTCCACACTGCTAATGCGCCGTGCCTGTCCTGAAGCCCTCCGGGGGTGATTACCTGCATTTAACTGACTGTACATGCCCCCACCCCAGTTTCCTTTCTTTTTTTTAACTGCACGCTCATTACAATTACGTGCCCCAGCGCCAGATTTCAGAATTCTCTGACTGTTGGCTATCCTCTGAGAGTTACCAATTACACTAATTTCCTTCAGTGCAAGGAGTTGCTCTTTTCCCGAATTCACCCCGCTGCTCCCCACCAAGGGGAACTCGAAGAATGCCGAGCTAAGCGCCCCTGTAATTCACTGCCCCATTGTTAACATATGCGTGGACTTAAAAACCCTGAATGACTTACACAAATGGAAACAAAATGCCCCCAGAGTTCTATTGATAACGTAACCTTTAGCTTTTGGGATGGACTCCATTTCTCGGGAAGCAGGGGGAGCCGCTGAAGGAAACCATTATGCAAGACATTGTTGTGGGAACGGTTCTGTGTGAAAATATATACAGTGTATCATTTAAAACGTCTTTGATTTAAAGATGGGTCTTCATAATTAGTAGCTAACACATACCTATCTTTTATGGTTTCTCTAATTTGTGTTCCCCTTTTAGGGAAATAGAAGTCATTTTGTCCGTGACACTGGACAGGAGAGAGTGGTACCCCTGGGGGGGTGAGGCGCTAGAAAGGGGCAGGTGGGAGCTGGGAATGTCCTGGCCCCGAGAGGCTGATACGTGGGTGTGTTCAATTTGTGACAATTCACCAAAATTCATTTTTTAAAGAAATTAAGAGAAATCACTTTAATTTTCAAAAGTAATTTTTATAAAAGGATATCGCTGCGATCTCCGGAAACATGGGCATTAACCTGAAGTGTTTACAAGGAACCGGAATGAGACCGTAAATTTACTTTTCTACTTTGTTTTCCCTAAAACGCTGCATAATATCTGGTTAAAGCCATCTGGGCCACACGACGCAACAGGCAACGGTGTGGACAGGGGCGTCGCCAAGATCCTGGCTTGAGGCCACCTCTCCGCTCACTACTGGGGTGATCTCGGTCGGGCTGCTCAGCCTCCCTCAGTTTCTCTATTTGTGAAATGGAGCTATCAGGGGTCGACGGGCGAGGAGAGGGTGGGGGTGGGGGACATGGGTGAAGATGGTCGAAAGGTACAAGGTTCAGCTATAAGTAAGTTCTGGGGTGTCGTGTACAGCACGGCGGCCACAGTTAACGAGACCTTTAACCGAAAGCTGCTAAGAAAGAAGATGAACTCTGGGAAGTAACAGATCTCAATGTACGCATGTATCAAATCATTACGTTGTACACAAACTTAAACAATGTTAAATGTCAATTCTTTCTCAATAAAGTTAGAAAAGAAATTTAACGTTAAAAATAAAGAGGTCTGGAGCCAGACTGTCTTCCATCCTCCACTCCCAGCTCCTGCACTTTCTCCTTTTATAGACTTGAGCAAGTCAGGGAATGTGTGTGCCTCGGTTTCCCACCAACGCCTGGCGCCTACAGAGACCCTGGCAGGCTGGCAGGCAGACAGCAATCAATAAGCATTAGCTACTCTGATTATTATCAGGACGAAAGTATCCAGCCCACAAAGTCACCTTGAAATTAAAGTTACTAAGGCCTAGGAAGCTCTTAACGTAGTGCCTGGTACACAGTAACTGTTCCTAACTGTTTACTATAATTACTGGGCTTCGCAGTAAGCCCGTTAGGTCGGCAATGCTAGTATCAGCCTTGTCCTGATGAGGAAACAGGATCAGAAAGACCCAGCGGCGTCCCTGAGTCTGACGACGTGACCGCTGCGCCTGCCCCTTCCTAAAAGCCGCCTGCCCCAAGGATCCGCGAGGACGCCAGAGCAAAGCCAAAGCAGCATCCGGGCGCACCCCCGAGCATCGCCTCAGCCACCGGAAGTCAGTTAATGCCAAGTGGGAAGCAGGTGATGGAACACCTGCAGACGGCGCTACAACACGCTGGGAAGGAAAGACAGGGGCCCCGCGCCGCACAGGGACGCATTTCCCTCCGTGCCACTGAACGCGACACCGAAATCTTCTCATTCGGTTAGTTTTCATCACACTGCGAAGGCGCACGGAAAAGCAACTGTGTTGCCAGTCTTCTTGAAAAGCGAGTGATTCTTTTTCCTAAAGAAATCAGCTCCCCCCTTACCAATGTTACTGTAGATACAGATTTTTCTGTAGCTGTTTATCTGAAAACAGTCTGCATCAGGCTGCTGTGACTGGCCCAACAGGTAAGCAGTGAGGTTCCTGACCAGGTGACAATACCTGCAGTGGACCAGAAAAGCCATAAAGCATGTTCTCCCCCAACAGACGCCCCGCCTCATCTCTGTCTCTCGGCGCCCCTGAACGCTGGCGCCAAAGTCCTTTCTCATTTGGTTTGTTCTCATCACACTGAGAAGGCCACAGGTCAGATTAGAAGCGAACACGGCCAAAATCACAGCACAACGCCAAAGTCAAGGATACAACAGATCACCGTCTTGAAGCAGACGGTACCAGCTGCCAGTCTCCTGTAGACTCTCAGGAATCCTACTTGATTCATTCTCTCCTTTAATACAGTAATCCTGGAAAGAGAAAGTATTATCCCCACTTTATGAATGAGAAAACCGAGACTGAAAAAGTTAAAGACCCATAGCTCATAAATAGTGCAGGAATTTGGACCTGGGTCTGTCCCCTTGCACCAATGCCACGCACTCCTGAGATTTTCCTTCATCTTCTTGCTAGTGTCCCTTGGAAGAAAAATAATTTACTTAGAATCTTAAGAATCTGAACCCAAAATTCAAAGAAAATAAATATTATAAAGAATTAAGCTCGGTCAAGTCCAAGAATTCCCCCGTGGGCTCGGTGCAGAGCAAAAGACACCACCTTCTAAACAAAGCAGGTGTGTGGGTTCCCTGCCCTGTGCTCTGGTCACCGTGTGGGTCTCCTGCTGGGTCCCAGTGCCGTCCGCGGGGGGGGGGGGGGGCTCTGCTCCCCCACGGGCTGTCCTGGGCCAGCTCACTACTGGGAAAGTAACACACTCAGGTCCAATCACAGCTGGAAGGTTGATGAGATTTTAAAAGAGAGACAGAGAGCCCTGGCCGGTTTGGCTCAGCGGTTAGAGCGTCGGCCTGCGGTCCAGAGAGACCCGGGTTCGGTTCCCGCTAAGGGCATGTACCTTGGTTGCAGTTTGTCCCCGGCCCTGGTTGGGTCGTGCGGGTGGCAACCACTCGATGTGTCGCTTTCACATCGATGTTTCTCTCTCTCTCTCCCTCTCTCTCTATCTGAACAAAGTATCGAAAAATGTCCTCGGGTGAGGATAAAAAAAAAAAATTTAAATTTAAATTTGAAAAAAAGAGAGACAGAGAGGGCAGGGGGAAAGGGGGAAGCACTCCCTGTCACCAAAGAATGCGACTCAGCCCGTCCAGTGTGGCTCAGTGGTTGAGCGTCAACCCTGCACCAAGAGGTCTCTGGTTCGATTCCCGGTCAGGGCACCTGCCCAGGTTGTGGGCTGATCCCCAGTGGGGAGCGTGCAGGAGGCGACAATCGATGTTCTCTCTCATCGATGTTTCTCTCTCTCTCCCCCTTCCTCTCTATCTAAAATCAATAAAGAAAAATAAATTTTAATAAAAAGAAAATACCTAGAAAAAGAAAATTAAATTGGAAAATAAATAAATAAAATAAAATGTGCATGTAGATAAATGTCTGTTTTGCCTTCCCATTGGCGGGTTTTCTTCTCCGCTCTCTTCCAGGAGATAAA
Source organism: Molossus molossus (assembly GCF_014108415.1). Classification (NCBI taxonomy): domain Eukaryota; kingdom Metazoa; phylum Chordata; class Mammalia; order Chiroptera; family Molossidae; genus Molossus; species Molossus molossus. The sequence continues at coordinate 114,929,304 of NW_023425388.1, forward strand.
ACTCAGCTGAAAGGGGACAACTGCTGAAGGGGAAGCGGAAACACCCTGCAGTTTTATTTTTAGCAAAATAAATACAGGTGGTCTGTTTGCTGGGCGTGACGGGCAGAGGGGTTGAGAGCAGTTGGGCTTGCTGACACTCCGCCTGTGGTCCCCGGAGCTTCCGACATACCAGATGGCTTACTTATGGAAATGCTTTTCTTATTTAAAGGAAGCAAAAGTGAATAAAATGTTGATAAATGTCTTGACATTTTAGTGACACTTGTGAGTATCAAAGCCATTTTTATACTTACCTTTTTTCTTTTCTTTTTATCCTCACTGGAGGAAACTTTTACAGAGACACATCAACTGGCTGCCACCCACACGACCCCAACAGGGGCTGGGGACAAAATGCAACCGAAGTACATGCCCTTAGCGGGAACCGAACCCAGGACTCTTCGATCCGTGGGCTGACGCTTCAACCACTGAGCCGAACTGGCCAGAGCTATACTTAATTTTTGAGCCCTTGTGGGAAAAACATGTTGAAACAGATTTTTCCATAAGGGATTTTTTTTAAAATTTATTTTAGAGAGAGAGGAAGTGAGAGGGAGAAAAAGATAGAAACATCGATGAGAGAGAACATCGATGGGCCGCCTCCTGCACACCCCACACTGGGAATCAGGCCCACAACCTGGACATGTGCCCTGACCAGGAATCGAACCAGACCTCTTAGTGCAGGGTCGACGCTCCACCACTGAGCCACACCAGCTGGGCTCCATAAGGATGGAGAGTAACCCTTCTATGCGTAGACCACACCATTATCATTTTCAAGAAAAGAGCCCTCCAAAAGTGGTCCAAATATAAACCAGCCTAACCCTTTCTCATCAAGCTTCATGTGACTAAGTGAATATACTGATAATTCAAACTATCAGGATTCTTTAATACTGACCCGGAACACATCCCAGATACCTCCGGCGGTGGTCTGGTCATGGATTACAATGACCACAAATCATACTGCAGCCACCACAGGGAGGAAGTAACTTCCTAACAGGACCCCTAGTATTCCATCAGGCCCTCAGGCAGGCTGCTCGGAAGACTGGATTTACAGCCCAGCAGGCTCACCACTGAAGGAATGTGTTGAGGTTGTTTGTTTGGTTGGTTTTGGTTAATCCTCACCTGAGGATATCTTTCCATTCATCATCAGACAGAGTGAGAGGGAGGCAGAGAGAGAGAGAGAAACATCGATGTCATAGAGCCACATAGACTGGTGGCCACCCACATGACCTGGCCAGGGCCAGGGATGAACCGCAACGTGTCCTCGACTAGAACTGAACCTGCGACTCACTGGTCCTCGGGCCGACGCTCTAACCGCTGAGCCAAGCTGGCCAGGGCATAAATAGCTTTATTAATAATATCCAGCAACATGTAAACCTTCATCACTTATGCAAAAGGCTGTGCTTCTGAAAAGCTGTTACCGAATACAACTTTTTAATTTTTTTATTGATATTTAGAGAGAGAAAGAGGACGTGGGGGAAGCGAGGGAGAGAGAGAGAGAGAGAGAGAGAGAGAGAGAGAGAAAGAGAGAAAAACCTTGATTTGTTGTTCCACCTATTTACCAACTCGTTAGTTGCCTCCCGCATGTGCCGAGACGGGGGATCAAACCCGCAACCTTGGTGCCTCGGGGAAATGCTCCAAGCAACTGGGCTCCCGGCCAGGGCTTCAGATACAGCTTTTTAAATCTGAGCACCTTTCTTCCTTTCGTCTGCATTATAATCAAAGCATTGTTCCTAGAAGACAAACGTGCATCGCTCCCCTCACACCGAGGGTGCAAGACCCCGGAGAGCCTCCAGACGCCCCAGCCTGACTTACTGTTAACGTGTCTTCTTCACTGTGAACACTCAACGTGAGGGCAGACACACTGCTGTCACCCGCCTCTCCCAGACCCTCACCCACCACAGGAGAAAGGACGGGACTGGGCACGAGCACCGCGTTCCGGTGCTGCCCGTGGCCGCCCCAGCCTTCCGTTATCGGGGCTCTGCGCCCCTCTGGAGGGGTAGCACAATCAACGGGCGACCAGTGGCAGCAACAGAGTTTGTCTGCTGCTTATTTTTATAGAGTAGGAAAAACCGATTGCCTTATTGGTGAGACTCATTCCATACGGACTGTTAAAATTATTTGTGCATAGCAGCATGTGAATGATATTGGCACTATAAATATCTTTATTTATATAAATATCTTCATATAAAGATATAAAACTATCTTTAATTCACTAACCAATTTTTTTTTTTTAATCCTCACCTGAGGATACTTTCTTCCTTTTTTTTCTTTTTTTTGGTATGTGCCCCTAGCGGGAACCGAACCCAGGACTCTCTGGTCCGCAGGCCGATGCTCCAACCGCTGAGCCAAACTGGCCAGGGCCTTTCTTCCATTTTTATTTTCAGACAGAGAGGGAGGGAGGGAGGGAGAGAGAGAGAGACAGAGAGAGAAACATCGACATGAGAGGGACACATCGATTGGTTGCCTCCTACATGACCCCGACCAGGGCCAGGGACCAAACAGCAACTGAGGCATGTGCCGTTGATTGGAATCGAACCCGAGACTCCTTGGTCCAGGGGCTGACGCTCTACTGCTGAGCCAAACTGGCCAGGACTCAGCAACCAATTTTTAATCACAGGCCACTGATGTTCTGCTCCTGCGGTACTTGGCTTGTGTCCGTCTATAAGGTAAGGGTTCCAAAACAGCAAAGACCAAGGGCTACCACAGAAACCTTGTTCAGAAATTACGCCCAGCCGGTGTGGCTCAGTAGTGGAGTGTCGGCCCATGCACCAAGAGGTCGCCAGTTTGATTCCCAGTCAGGGCACATGCCCAGGTGGGGGGCAGCCAGTCGATGTTCTCTCTCATCGGTGTTTCTGTCTCTCTCTCTCCCTCTCCCTTCCTCTCTAACATCAATAAAGGAAAAATAAATAAAAGAAAAAGAAATTAACACCACTCTTTTTAGTACTGACTTGTAGATTAATAGCTGGATGTTGGAAGATTTGATTCACCAAGTTAATATGCTGGGGAAAACAAAGGGTCTAATTAGCAAATGCATTATTCTTGGACCCTTTGCTAAGTTCAAGAAGATAAGCGTATTGGTTCCCATGGCAGAAAACACAGAACAAATAACCAGGTTAATCACTGAAGTTCAAAAACAGTTGGCCGGGAACGGCTGTCGGGCTCGGTGTCCAGGAAGCGCCCCCAGACAGGCGCTGTTTGCGCACGGCTGGGAATGTGCCCACTGCCATGAAAAACAGATGAAAAGCAGGCTTCGGTTAAAAGGGGAGTCTCTGCCCAAGCAAAACCTTGGCAAAATAAAGACACTGTACGCTGGCTGCCGGCTGACCTCGTCCGAAAGTGGGGGCAGTCCCGCCCTGGTGCTCAGCCCATTCGATGTACTATGAAATGGTGTGGAGTAGAAACAGGACTTCACCAAAGGAAGACCCTGCCAACTCTGACGGGGTGGTCCTATCCCAAACTAAGATACTTGGATTCTCATTAAATCAGATTTTTTTTGTTTAAATGTAAAATAGGCTAAGATGATGTCTATTCTAATGTTAAGAGAAACGATGATAATATGAGGAAGGATTTAAGGATGTGTTCAGAAACATTAAAAACAAGTAAGAACTTCAAAACATCATTAGACTTATCTTTGAAGAGCAGCAATGTATCTATTACCCAGAGTAATAAAACAAAGCAAGGGTTTATCAGTAGTGATCTCTTCAAAAAGTAATGTCATGACTACGAATCCATAGCAGCAGTACTTTAAGATTCTACCGGTTAAGTCTTTTGTTGTTGTTGTTGTTAATCCTCACTGAGGGTATGTTTTCCATTGATTTTTAGGATGAGTGGAAGGGAGGGAGAGAGGGGAGAAAAGAGAGAGAGAAACATCGATGTGACACAGACAAGTCTCTCTCCCCAGTTAACAGTCTCTTACGGAATATAATTGAGATCATATCTATAAAGTGTCTGATACACTGTAAACGCTATGTAACAATAGCTCAGCTAATAAAGTCACAGAGCCAAACAGGAAAAGCAGCCTGTCAACTCCCTCACCCTGGTCCTCCTCATCCCACTAAGACGCTTAAGCTGGGATCCAGCCCTCTGTCCCTGATACTCCATTCAGCTGAAGGGGAATCCCCAAACAGACCTCGTAACAAGCATTAGCTGTACCTCACGGGCTTACTCACAGGAATAAGACCACCTTCCCCAAGGCAAGAGCCATCATCGAGGGGAGGGGCATGCCCATCTGAAGCATTAAATGAAGTTCACATATAATTGCCTATTTAAAATTCACATTATCAACTGCCTGACCTTAGAATACGGTGCCGGTTTCTGGGCTGAAGTCTTAGCAAACTCACAGTGTCCACCTCCTGTCTCCTGGAAGGTTCCGGCCTGGAACCCGGCCACCATGCCCAAGCCGCGCACAGAGACACCCACAGGGAGAAACGGGTGCACCGAGCCGTCGCCAACCCCAACCTGCTAGCTGAGGGAGTGGGCTGCCCCGCCAGGCTCTGTCAAAATCGCAGAGGTGAGAGCAAAATAAATGATGTCTTAACTTTTTTAAAAATAACATTTTCTCAGTAGAACACAGAGCCATGATCAGGTTGTCATGAACCGACATTTCTGAACTCAAAGATACAAATTTTAAGCGGTGGGTCATATTTCAAAAGAAGGGACCCCAAAACGGCCAGGCATAGCTCTCGCTCCTTTACTTGAAACCGGAAGATCAATCCTCCCAACAACTTCCCAGGGTTACCATCTAACACTTCTCTAGTCCATAACCAGCCCAAACACCCGCAAACCAGTACACGCCCCAGGGCTTCGCCCTGTACCGGACGTCTGTCGACAGCGCAGCGGGGCTTAGCACGGCAAACAGAAATGCACCAGAGTGTCCTCTGCAGGCCTCTGAAGGATCCTCTGGTCCACTCGAGAAGTAGGATGTACATGTTTATGACACTCGGCAAACAGTTCGAAAGGCAGGGCTGGGGCAAGTCGGCAGCCGGAGACGGCGTGGAGTGGGCGCCCCAACACGGAGAGAATTCCACGTGGGCACGATGTGAGCCTGGCGCGCATCACACCGCGTTTCCCTTTATCCACGGAGACTCACGCTCACGGTGTGGCAGGTCCCAGTCCCACCGGGTTTTAAACTCCTTCTGAGCCTGGACCACATCTAAGCTTCGCATTCACCACGGATAACCACACCCTGGCCCCACTAGGAGAACGATCAATATGCATTTTTTTTAATCCTCACCCGAGGACATTTCTTGCATTTATCTTCAGATACAGCGGGAGTGGGGGTGGGGGAGAGAGAGAAACATCGATGTGAAAGGGACACATCGACCGGTGGCCACGACCCCAACCGGGGCCGGGGACAAACTGCAACCGAGGTACGTGCCCTTGGCGGGAACTGAACCCGGGTCTCTCTGATCCACAGGCCGACGCTCCAACCACTGAGCCAAACCAGCCAGGGCTCAAGATGCATTTTACAGGTTCTCAAACACCGCCGGTGGGAAAAGGAGGAGAAAGCATTTTAAACTCGCCCACGGAAGAAAAACGCACCTGGGAGGGTTTCAGAAGGAACGTTAGGCAAACACGAGGCAAAGTCCAGTTCGATTTTCCCATTCCCAGCGTCAGGGTGGAAAAGGATCTTCTAACACCTTGTCTGTTCCTGAAGGAGCGTCCGCGTGTGCGTGGACCGGGCTGATTCACAGGCGCAGGAGGTGAGTGGCAGCAGCCTGGGACGGGAGGTGGCTCTCGCCGCAGTGATCCTGCCTCCTCTTCCCTCCGCGCCCCGAGCAGCTCTGAAACCCCGCAGACACCGCGTGGGGGCGTCCCAACCCGATCCCACCACTTCAAAGGTACAAAGCACCAGATCTGAACACGAACAACCCCCCTGGCTGATCATCACCACCGCACAACTTCCAAAGCGTCACAAGGCCCTTGCAGCTCGGACTATCATCACCGTTTGAACTGACCTGCTGATGCCCAGTTTATGAGAAATGCCTGGTTGTAAAGCCTAATTAATAATAATAATAGTAACCAGACTTCGTCCAGTTCTGTGCTCCACTGCAGACATCTACTTCCGAACTGCAAACTGTATTCACTCTGCCCAACAATTCTTAAAAGCTGATGAGGAGAAACTCGGAGGTAATGATCTGGTTTTTCTTACCAGGAGCAGCAGGGTCCCTGTTGACCTGCCCCTCTCGGTCCCCACTCGCCCGGGGGTCCCCCACTGCCCTCCATTCTCTGACTTCCCACCAAGTCCTCAAGAAATGATTTATTAAGACCAGTCAAGTAACCGGATTCTATGAAATAATAAAAGGAAAATGGAGTTCATGACTGCAACCAAGCTGGGTGAAGCATAAAGGGGCCTTTGTTGATCCCTGCACCAGGGAACGCAGAGGAACACAGACTCCCCCAGGAATGCTGACATCTTAATGAAGAGTTATGAGAACGCTTGGCTCAGAACCCTCAAACGCAAAGGAAAGGGGTCACAGAAAAACACCGCTTTAGGTCTTCTCTAGCTTCAAAACCGCTCAGAAGACAGTTCCTTCGTAATAACCCTAATAACTGAACGGGGGAGTTATTTTCTTCTGCCCTCTCGTTGCTCTCCCCAGCCCCCCACACTCCCCGTCTCTTCTCCGGCTAATGGAAGTGGGAGCGCATCCGGCCGCCCCAGAGCTGTGCACTGCCCAGTGATGACATCACAAGGGCGACTCGACTCCGCTGTCCCATGTAGAAAGTTTTAGGTTACACAGTTTTCTTTGTTCATGGTCTTAGTGATGCAGAAAACCAACTGACATTCTCTCCCAATAATGATTGGATTATGAGAGGTGGTCAACGGGAAAAAAAATGCTGCCACAGTACAATGCTCCGTCGGCGCCCTGTAAATGTCACGCAGAAATCGGCGTGAAAAGCAGCCCAGATCTCAGCCCCCACATCCCGGGCTTTTAGGCTGCATTCCGGATACAGAGAGAAAATTAAAAGACTGAATTTATGAAATATATGCCATAGGCAGAACACCGTAAAACTCTGTAAGAATAATATTACTACTGGTGGTAGCAATACTATAAATAAGTAGCATCTGCAAAGTATTTCCACACTTCATAGCATGCAGAGCATCTCTGCTTTTGATTCTCCTATTATTTATTTCATGTTCTAACCCTGGACGAGAAGTATGATCCCAACTTTAGGGGTAAAGCAACAGGATGGAAACAATTTGCCTAAAATCACGCTGCCGGACAGTGGCTGAGACCCGGCTCCCTGGGAGGGGCCCTTGTCACAGCTCACAGAGAGCCTGTCCCAGGGCCCCGGAAAGGGATCTGCCAGGGCCCCCGAGAGGGCTGCAGTTCCTACTCATCATTCAGGGAAGCTCTGGAGCTAAAAGGAAGTCAGTCTCAGGAAGTCAATGCTAGCGGCCGGGTTAACTCGGAGGGTTCAATCTCCCTCACTTTTAGCTCTAATTCAGAAAATCCGGGAAGCGGAGGGATGAGGTCAAAGAAAGAGCCCCGGGACTTCCAGGAGGGCAGGTGCTCCCTGTGTCACAGTTGTTACTAGCAGGGCTGCCCTAATCCCCAGGGCCCAGCCCGGCCCCTTCTTCCCAGCCCACAGGCTGGCCAGCTGCTCGGTGTGTGCACGTGTGCGTGCGTGCGTGTGTGTGTGTTGGGGGTGGGGCTCAGGCAACCCAAGGCTCCTGGCCCTTCCTGCTGAAGCATCGCTCACCCATCAGACCCTCCCCATGCCTCCCAGATGAGACACACCGACAGGCCAGAAGGCAGGTGCGGGGACAGGTGCCAGCCCAGAGAAAGGCCACAGGGACATTGAAGCCACAAGTCCGCCTACTCGCCCACCAAGCAAAGGGGGGGAATGTCAACGAAGGCTTGATTTGCTGAGGTGTATCGTCACCTCATTCCCCGGATGTCAGGGTCCGGGGTTCACGGAAAGGTCCTCAGGCCTGTGCCCCGGAGGAGGGAAGGACGGCCGACTGAAGAGGCGGGGGGTTCAGGCAGAGCCACGGGCACCGTGAAGGCCCAGGGCCCGGAGAGAATACACCCCGCGGGAGGACCTGCAAGAGGTCCGCTCGGCTGGGGCTCGGCCACGTGGGCCTCGGGAGCTCAGTTCAGGCACTTGGCCTTTATGAGGAGCTTTAGAGCAGATGACATGATGGCAGTAAGGCCACCTCCAAGGACGAAGGTCACTTAGGAGACCATCGCCGGAGCCCGAGCGAGAGCGAACGGTGACCTAGACAGGGAGCGTGGAGAAGGGGCGTCGGGGGGGTCTGGGGGCGGGGCTGAGAGAACCCGAAGAAAGAGCGAATGTGCTGAGTGCGGAAGAAATGGTGGGTGAGGGTCCAGCTGCAGCACCGCTGACCACCCCCGACGCCATGGCGGAGACGCACGTCTGGGGTGAGGAAATGAATTCTTCCGGATGTGCTGCCTGTGAGGGGACTGTGGGTCACAGCAGTGGGTGTGTCTAAGGTTTAAGGTGGGGGTGTAGACAGGGCACTGCCAGCCCCTGCAAACTCTTCCCTCGTTACTGGAACCTTCCAGCCCCCCTCAAGCCCCAGCCCCCCACAAAGCTGCTTTCTCACCACCGATTCCGGTTCTGAACTGCACCCTGCACTCAACAGCCCGGACAACATCAATGACATACTGCGGGGAGACACCAGACAGACAGACGGATGCCGTGGTTGCCTGCAGACTACTGATTTCATACGTATGTCTCCTCCCATCCCACCCGTCTTGAAAGGCAGAGAGGGGTCCATCCTAGGCACCGATTTTTCCAAGGACACCTGGGTTCCAAGTATTCTGGCCCTATGCATTCTTGTGCCATTAAATTTTCTGAAAAGCTCCAACATGTCCTCAGAGAGTAAGTGAACAAATCTAGCCAGCTAACATTTTAAGTAGAGATTTAGGCCACGAAACGCTGAGACCCACGGAAGACACACCGACCCGCGGGACGAGGAAACACCAAGATTCTCGCCGGGTCACAGAAGGGGTTTATCCTGGTAATTCTGACTGAAATGCCAGGCGGGGGCTCTGGGTGACAGACACCTGGCCTGGCCTCCCATCTCCTCCTACAGCCACTTACACCAAGTGCCGGGGTCAGTGACAGGCAATACAGACGCGACGTCCATCTGGCCTGCTCAGACAGTGACGTAAATGGCTCATTACAGTCGTCACGAAGAAACGAGATGCTACGGCGAGGGGAGCCTCCAATGCCCGGGGGGTCAGGGAAGGTCCGTGAAGAGGAGGCCGACGTCCAAGGTGAGCGGCCGGAAATGAACTAGACGGTCTAGAGGGAAGGGAATCCCCCAAAGCAGCAAATGAGTGAGGGCCGTTCTGAGGTCAGATTTGACTATTTTATTAGAAAAACCAAGCAGACCCCTGGCCGGTTTGGCTCAGCGGTTGGAGCGTCGGCCTGCGGTCCGGAGAGACCCGGGTTCGGTTCCCGCTAAGGGCACGTACCTCGGTTGCAGTTTGTCCCCAGCTCTGGTTGGTCGTGCGGGTGGCAGCCACTCGATGTGTCCCTTTCACATCGATGTTTCTCTCTCTCTTCCTCTCTCTCCCTCCCACTCTATCTGTACAAAAAATGGAAAAAATGTCCTTGGGTGAGGATAAAAAAAAGAAAAACCGAGCAGAGCAGAGCAGAGTGAGGAGTGGGCTGGGGCGGGGGGCTATTATTGTTACTGTTATGTGATTGTAATGATATTTTTTCCAGTTGCAAAGTCCAAGAACATTACCCTCTCATAAATAAACGAAATTTGTGACTTCAAGATACAGCTTGACTGGGTACAAAGTTGCTTTTCTTTTGCCCATAATTTTTCTTAGTATTTGCTGAATAAATGCATGTGGAATATTTTGTAAACGGTTTTGTGCAACACAAATCTAAATTCCCTTTCATTGCTCAGAAGGCTGACAGTATGGGTAACTTAAGTTGCTTTGGGAACTGGACACAGTAATCTGCTAACGGACCCCCTCCATTGGCCTTGCCTAGAGCTTGATGTCGACAACAGTGCTTTTCAAAGTAGCTAATATAACTAAATAGAGTGAATTCATTCCCCGTCAGTGAGAATCGGAATCGTGTTCAATGATTAACAACCTTAGGAGACCGGGAACGTCAACAAGACCTGTGTGGCTGACCGTAGAGTTTCCTCTGATCACTCACAACATTACTCAGAGATTTGCCAAGAGATAAGCGAAACAAAACAATATGAAAACAAGCAGTGAGTAAGCAGACCTCTGAAAAGTACAAAAACGACGCACCCACCATCTTCACCAAACAATTCCCGTCAGAATATAAGCTTTATATTTAAAATTAAAATGATGATTTAAAAATGAGCTTTATAAAGACAGTTTGGTCCTCAATGCCAAGACCAGTGCCTGGCACACAGTAGGTGCTCAAGAAACACGTGTTGCATGAATGAATAAACGAGGAATTACAGTAATAGTGCGGATATTGAGATCTGATTCTTTTTTTTTTTTTTCTTTATTGATTTTAGAGAGAAAGAAGAAGGGAGAGAGAGAGGGAGAGATAGAAACATCAATGAGAGAGAACATTGACTGGCTGCCTCCTGCATGCCCCCTCTGGGGATCGGGCCCACAACCTGGGCATGTGCCCTGACCAGGGATCGAACTGGCGACCTCTTGGTGCAGGGTCAACACTCAACCACTTAGCCACACCAGCCAGGTGAGATCTGATTCTTTTAAAAATTTTCTCAATTTCATATAATTTATTATATTTAGGAATATATTTTAAATGGATAATTACCCATTCTATTGTTTTTATAACTACAAGAGAGGCTATTTTTCTCTTTTTTCACAATATAGAAAATTTTCATTTGGAATACTAAAATGTATGTTTTTGTGTTCTGACTACCCCCCCGGGACCCGACCCTGGACCCCCGTGCATACAGCTGCCAAGCCCTGGATAGACAGAGCATATCTGTTTCTCAACAAATATCTAAATTTTTAAGAAGATAAATTGCGCCCTGGCCGGTTTGGCTCAGCGCTAGAGTGTCAGCCAGAGGACCAGAGAGTTGCAGGTTTGATTCTAGTCAAGGGCAAGTACCTCGGTTGTGGTTCGTCCCGGCCCTGGTTGGGGTCGTGCAGGAGGCAACCAGTTGATGTGTCTCTCTCTCACATCAATGTTTCTCTCTCTCCCTCTCTCTCCTTCCCTCCCACTCTATCTGAACAAAAATGGGAAAAACATCCTCAGGTGAGGATTTAAAAAAAAAGAAGGTAAATTGCAAGAATTCTCATCAGCAAACGTACAAGCGCTTTAGGGCCTAAAATGTTACAATCTACATGAAGCCTTAAAAGTCATCTAGTCCAATCCCATCATACACCACATGGGCTACCAAGTGCCGCTCAACTTTGTATCCGTGGGGCAGGGACCCCTGCAGAGCCATACACACGCCACCAGGGATGTTCTTCACAAGTTCGTGCGAATCGATCCTGATCAGACTCAAAGGTAAACCGAAAAGTACCAGACAGGCAATGTGTTCGCCAAGACGCCCTCCCCGACTTCGAGAGATCACCTTGCTGGGCACCAGGAGGGACAGGAGTCAGCAAATAATGGCCCGCAGCCCAAAGTCACCTACCACCTGTTTTTGTACAGTCGGCAAACTAAGAATGGTTCTTACTTTTAAACGTGTAACAGTGTTTGGGACCCACGAAAGCTCAGATGAAGCTTCATTGGCACGCAGCCACACTCTCCAAGGCAGGGTCTCGGTGCCGCAGCAGGACCCGGGCCCCGCAGCCAAGGGCCGCCCGCCCTGCACGAGGAGAAGGTTAGTGGGACTTGGGTGACCTTCACCTTCCAAAGGGCCAGCCTCGCTCCTGCCCACCGGCTGCAGTCACTCAGATGCTATTTCCTCTTCTCTGATTATTGAAACTCCGCAGCAAACTATTGTTTTCACCAGTCACTTAGAAAACAAAGATAAAAGTTTCCACAAAGGAAATAATAGCCTTCCTTTTCCAAGGTCCGTCCCCCTGTGCCTCCCTTCCAGCGAAATGAAAAGCAAGGCCTCACCCTCCCCAGCTGAATTCGGGGCGCCCGGGTCCACTTGGACAATGAAGGGCTCAGGCCGGGAAACCAAAACAACCAGCTGCGTTGAGCAAAACTGGATTCACCCCCAGGTGGGGGGAAACGTTCCTCATCTGGAACTGAACAGCTTTTTTCTCTTAACTTGGAGATACTCTTCTGATATCTAAGTGTGAAAACGGGTCTAACAGATTATGCACCTTCTACAAATTGAACATTATGAGGCCTATGCTTAAATGTTCGACGTGCAGGTTTCCAAGTGGAAACCCAGTTCCAGATTCTTACCTACTCGGTGTTGCAAAATGATTATTAAGGTGGAATCAAGTTTCTTGTTTGGCTTTTGTTTCATTGCACTTTCCTCTCCCAAATCACCGCCTGGTAAGGCATAAAATAGGAGGGCCCGTTCCCTGGGCCCTGGAAGTAACTTTCAGGGTGTCTATGTTCACTTACATCACAACCCCCGAGCTGGTATACTTCTAAAGGTACAAATGGACACTCTTCTTCATTTTCCTGGCACGTTTAGAGAAACCTAGTGCTGGTTCAACATGCGTACAACAGTCTCCAGCGCTGTAGAAAGAAAGGATTCTTTGCGTTGTAAAGAGCAGTTGCTCACAGAGGAAGGCTGGCCGAGAAAAACAGAGATGAGAGATGGTCCCAAAGCTCAGGGGGCCTCTCCGCTCCTTTTCCAGAGGGGCCGGGTGAGGGGACAGGACACCACCTGGCTGGAAGACCCTGAGGTCGCCAACTTCTGATCCCAGCCACCGTTGGGCCACCGCTCACTCGTTTGCCAACATCAATTGGACACCCTCCTACCTATGCAACAGGGGATTACAAAGAGCAAAAAGGCCTCGACTCTGCCCTTAAGAAAACTACTAACCAGCAGGTAAATAAAATGTGCCCAGGACCAACAGAGCTACATAGTTGACTAACTACAGCCTGCAGGCCAAACCCAGCTTGCTTCTGTGGATAAAGTTTTATTGGCACAGGGTCACACCCACTCATCTGCGTGTCGTCCAGGGCTGCTTTGACGCAGAGCTGATCACATGCGACAGAGACCACGTAGCCCGTGAAGTCGAAATATTTACTATCTGGCCCTTTCCAGAAAGGGTCTGCCAACCCCTGAACATGCCGGGGCGATCACATCCAGCTGGGGTGATCAGAAGAGACCACATGAAAGAGCTGGCATTCAGTCCGAGCCTTGAAAAACACGCGGTTTCAAAAGGCAGGAGCAGGAAAAGAATATTGTGAGGGGCACGATGGCCAGGAGGAGACAAGCTGAGAAGGAACACCCCGGATCTGAATGGGGTACAGAATCCGAGGAGGGCGGCTGCAGCCACACGGCCAACAGCACTCCCCTGCACCATCAAGTTCACCGGTTAGTAACACAGCGTCACGGTGTCACTCACTCATCGTCAAGGTCAGTTCCCTTCCCTCTTACGTGCCTTGACGTGTACGGCAAACCTGACTGGACCTCGCCAAAGCCAGGGTGCAATACAAGAGTTCAAGAAACGTCTTTGTTCACTGATTGGTTACTGTGTTCAATTCGCATGTGATTTTAATTTCAAGAACACTTTTTTACATTATTGCCTAGACTTGCATTTAGCCCTCAGTCAAGGTAGACAGACTTACTTCCACTTGGCAAAGGAGTAAACTCAGAGACTAACCTCATGTCCCATATGGAGTTGGGGCCAAGGGACCTTGGATTCCCTGCTCCATCCCACGACTAACTTTAGGAAGATACTCACCTCAGTGAGTATCACCACATGGACTGCGTTTGAGACTAGAAATTCCAATAAACAAAACACCAAGCCCGGCCGGTGTGGCTCAGTGGTTGAGCGTCGACCCTGCACCAAGAGGTCGCTGGTTCGATTCCTGATCAGGGCACATGCCCAGGTTGTGGGCCTGATCCCCAGTGGGGGGCCTGCAGGAGGCGGCCGGTCAATGTTCTCGCTCATGGATGTTTCTATCTCTATTCCTCTCCCTTCCTCTCTCTCTAAAATTCAATTTAAAAAATTAAAAAAAACACAAAGTAATTCTCAAAAAGCAATGCTTTTTTGGGGACACATCCTTGGCAAACCTGCACTGTGGCCTGGTCGGGGCATCAGTTAAAGCTTAGAGTCACTCAAAACCTGGCCGAAGAGCAAGACGTCCAGGTGAGCTCCTCTGTGCTTTCCCAGGCTCCGGCCACTGTGCGTGGTTTTGTTCCGGGGACCGTGTTCACAGGGGCGGACTTGTGTCCAGCACAGACGAAAACGGAGCCCACCCACCCGTACCACCACAGCAGCTGGGTCATCCTCATCCTGCACTGGAAACCGGGGGTCCTTGAAAGAAAGGCATTGTGGGTGATCAGGTCCCCGTCCCTCTGTTCTGACAAGTGCAATGATCGGGGCTTGCATGAGTCCCTTAGACACCCCAGCTGCCTGCTCATCCAGGGACACCTGCTTTGCAGGGAAGTGCGCCCACCAGATCCTGACACCGTGGGACGCCCGCGTTTCCTGGGCTGGGGGTTAGGAGGCAGCAGCCCTGAGCGGCCAGCAGGACGTTCCGGGCGATGAGTAACCAGCAGGAAGGCGCGAGCGACTCCCACCGCGTCCCTCCGGAGCCAGCCCTGCCACGGGCGCCGGGTTTGTGTAAACGGTTTCCCTGACCATGGAAGCGGTCACTTCCCCCGCTCCTCTCCCGCCCCCTCCACGAGCCTCGGAGGTGCCTTCCTGCCCAGCGTGCGCCCGCTCCTTCCCTGCTCCATTGCACAGCTGGCCCGGGGGCGCTGCAGCTGGATGACTTCCAGCCCGGTTAACTCTAGGGCAGTTGGTGGCTCCGAAACCCACTTTGAGACATGTGACCCTTCTCCTTCCAAGGCGGAGGTGGGGAGGCGGGCAGAGGGGCAGAGACACGGTTAGCACTTTCAAGGTCGGAGCAGGGCCTGCCCCTGCTCATGTCCGGCCTCCCAGCATCCACCACCCCCTGGCCTCCCCCTACCCCATCTCCAGAAGCGAGTCTCAGTGAGATCAGGAAGGGAAGAAGGCAGGGCAGACTCAAGCACCGCTTTGGGGGCTGGTCTACGAAGGACGTCAGCCGTCCTCGCCCTGGCCGGGTCAGATGGCCCGTCATCAAGGTGAGCGTCACTCCCCATCAGTAATGAGGCAACAGAGGTGGAGCCAGGGACCAAGTGCGGGGTTGGCACAAGCAGCAAGGCTAAGTGTAAACACTTGGTGGTTAAGAAAAGGTATGTGCATTCCCTTGACATAGTCACCACGGTACAGCATGACTTCGTCCATTTCGGTCATTCACACTCTTTTATTACCTTTCAAGCAACCAAATAATCTAGACTCATGGTGGAAAAGTTACGGAGTCCAGAGAAACAAAAATGAGAAACACGGATGGATGGGAAGAAGCAAAGGAAGAGGAGAATCCACAAGTGCCCGACTCGGAGAACCCACTGCTAACACTCTCGTGTTGCCTTCCAAACTCTTTCTGGCTTCCATGTCTTTGGGAGGGGTCTTTCCTGAACTAGCTGCCAATTCCTATTTTACTTTCGTCCCACCCCGGGAAATCACTCCTGAAAGCTATCCCTGCCGTACTTCTCAAAGGCAACAGCACCGATGATTATGAATGCCCTTCCATTTGGAAAACATAAATGTATGAGTTCATACCTTTTGCAAAAATCAATATGGCCATGTTGACCCTGGAAGTCTCTTACAACATCTTTCAAAGGGAGAGGTCAGATGGTAGCTGAGGTGATGTTACGGAGGGGTTCATTATACTTCTCCTTGCATCAGGTATGTTTGAAATCTTCTCCTTTTTTTTTTTTTTTTTTTTTTTTTTTTTTATCCTCACCCAAGGATATTTTTCCATTTTTTGTACAGATAGAGTGGGAGGGAGAGAGAGGAAGGGAGAGAGAGAGAGAGAAACATCGACGTGAAGGGACACATCGAGTGGCTGCCACCCGCACGACCAACCAGGGCCGGGGATAAACTGCAACCGAAGTACGTGCCCTTAGCGGGAACCGAACCCGGGTCTCTCCAGACCGTAGGCCGACGCTCTAACCGCTGAGCCAAACCGGCCAGGGCTGAAATCTTCTCCTTTTATAAAACTGCTTTGCACGTGTCCCTAAGTGCTGATTGACGCGCGGACCTGATGTGAAGGACCCACCGAAGGAAATAAACAACACTCTGTACTTTCGAAGTGCCGCTCTTGAACCAAATATGTGCAAACACCTTCTGACTTGACTCAGAAACACCGAAAACTCAGCTATGAAAACTGGCCTCAAACTATTGACGTCTACCATTTTTAAAAGGGTTCCTTGGGTCCGCCGATTTCTCAGACTAACTCTGCCCCAGATTAGACGCTTCTCTGGACGTTGCTTTACAATAATTCAGCTAGCAAACCTGAAAATGTTTTTAACAGAGAGCGGGATCCATGAACAAGAATGTCAGGGTGCTGGTTACTGCTGAAGTGGGTGATGATGGGTACCTGGGGATTGATTACACCAGTCTCTGCTTTTAGGTAGAGCATGTCAACAGTTCCATGACGCAACATTTCTTAAAATCACTGTGAATATATTGCTCCTATCGGGAATAAATCTTTCATACCCAGTGTAAAGATACGAAGCTTTGTTGAAAGGCCTACTGAGCCTGGCACTTTATTTTATTTTTTTCCTTTATTGATTTTAGAGAGAGAGGAAGGGAGAGGGAAAGAGAGAAACATCGATGAGAGAGAACATCCACTGGCCGCCTCCTGCGTGCCCCCCCGCTGGGGATGAGCCCACAACCTGGGCATGTGCCCTGACCAGGAATCGAACCGGCGACCACTTGGTGCAGGGCCGACGCTCACCCACGGAGCCACACCGGCCAGGCTGACCTGGCACTTTATAGTCCTCTGCTCCTCATGGCACGCCTGCTTGACTGGTCGCCCCAATCTGCTATCTGAGGAAGAGGGGACTCAAAGAAGCCAGGCCGAGGGCTCGGGCGAGTGAGGGGCGGGAGGACAGCCCCCGCGCGGAGGTGTCTGCCACACCGATTGTTCGGTCCTTTCACAGATATCATTGTACGTGAGCATGCCTGTCTCATTGTCACTTGCAGTATTTTAGTGCATCCTGTTTTTCTAGAAAAATGAATCAGCCTCTCTCTGTTTATCCAAGATAACAAAACCGAAAAGAAAGGCCCAAGAACAATATTGGTCTGATGGAGGCCATCCGGACCGAAAGGAAATGTCCCTGAGTCAATATCCTCCGTGAGACATCCCCTCGTGAAACAGACCAGGAGCCCTGGCCGGTTTGCTCGGCGGTTAGAGCGTCGGCCCGCGGACCGGAGAGTCCGGGTTCGGTTCCCGCTGAGGGCACGGACCTCGGTTGCAGTTTGTCCCCGGCCCCGGTGGGGTTGTGTGGGTGGCAGCCAGTCCATGTGTCTCTCTCTCATTGATGTTTCTCTCTCTCTCTTCCCCCCTCTCCCTCCCGCTCTATCTGAAGATAAACGTAAAAATGTTTGCAGGTGAGGATAAAAAACAAAAAACAGACCAGGAATATTCCAGGGGGTCCGAAGGAGCACAAACAAACACCCGCAGCGCAGCCAGCTCGACCCGGGAGCTGACCTCTGGGCGGGGCTCAGCCTCACCTGTCACCCAGAAACCCCATTTCTGCAAACAGCTGCGAGGCTTCCACAGGTCCCTTATCTTTCCCCTTAATGGGGTGCCCTCTCCCCGCCCTTCCTTTCTGCCTATCCTCACTGTCCCCCACCTTGACAGCGTGCTCCGGCAGCACCCGCCTCCGAATCCCCATAATCCTCCGAGACCCCATCACCGCTGGCTGGAACCCGTGTCCTGCTCTGTGCTCCCTAACGAAGCGCCACCCCCTCCTTCAGGCAATGCCCTCCACTCACCATATGCGA
This sequence comes from Molossus molossus, assembly GCF_014108415.1. Classification (NCBI taxonomy): domain Eukaryota; kingdom Metazoa; phylum Chordata; class Mammalia; order Chiroptera; family Molossidae; genus Molossus; species Molossus molossus. Next base: position 114,947,249 of record NW_023425388.1, read on the forward strand.
TGCCAGGCATGTTCACACGTCTCTCCAACACTCAGTGTCGGTTATTTAGGACAAGGGCCCTGTGCTGATCCGTGCTTACAGCCCACAGCCCCGGCACACAGAAGCAGCTCCCTGTGGCCGGAGAAGAAGGGAGGGAGCAGGGAGGGAGGGAATGGTGCATTCTATGCACAGGCCAGCGGCGAGCCTACTAAAGTCACCCTGTAGTCCGGCCGGTGTGGCTCAGTGGCTGAGTGTCGGCCCTGCACCAAGAGGTCGCCGGTTCGATTCCCGGTCAGGGCACACGCCTAGGTTGTGGGCCCAATGCCAAGTGGGAGGCGTGCAGGAGGCGGCCAGTCAATGCTCTTTCTCATCGACGTTTCTCTCTCTCCCTCTCCCTTCCTCTCTCTCCAAAGTCAATAAAGAAAACATAATAATAAAGTCACCATGTAAAGGCAAACTGGTGCAGGAAAAGCTGCTTTGGAAGACCCAACGGGACACGAATTTGCTGAGCCATTTTCAGATGCTCCATCCTTCAGGAGAGCAGCGCACCCCGTTTCCCCCCGCGTTCGGTCAGGCGGCTCCCTTGGGCACCACGCCGCCGTCACACGCCTGAGGGCTCCCAGGAGCCAAGAGGAGCAGCAGGAAGAGCACATCGCATTTCACCCCCAGGGCACAGCTGCGCAGAGCCTACGAGAGGCATCGTGCAACCACCCTACTTCCCTGTGCCCCTCCCGGCCCACGGCGCTGCAGATGGCTGCTCACGGCTCGCACGGAGAAGTCACCACGCGAACACGCTCCTGGAGCCACGGGTCTCCGTGCATCAGATGCTCCCACGCCTCCTAGCCGGCCTCATTCTCACCGAGCCCTCAGAAGTCCGCCAAGCACATCCACATGCTTCACGAACAGCTCTAAACACCTCTCCCACGGATATGACGTACAATGTGGCCTATTCCCTGACTGCATAAACGAACGTCGCTGATCCTACAGTACTGTCCGCAGGGAGACCCGAGAAGATGGACACCTGGCGGACAGCGGATATGCAGATGGTGGATTATGGGAGATTGTCCCCCCTTCTTTAACAAAAGACCATGATTATTTTGGGGCCTGGCCAGTGGCTCAGTTGGTTGTCTTCCCATATACCAAGAGGCTGTGGGTTCAAGTCCCAGTCAGGGCACTGACCTAGGTTGTGGGTCTGATCCCTGGTTGGGGCGCATAGAGGAGGCAACAGATAGATGTTTCTCTCTCTCTCCCCCTCCCTCCCTCTCTCTAAAAATCGATAAAAACATATTCTTAGGTAAGGATTTATAAAAAACTATGATCACTTTTGAAATAACTTGTAAGAATTACTTTCTAAGGGCTACTGTCCAGTTCTCAGGACGGACTAAAACATGAGATTACCGAGACAAAGCCTTGCCCTCTGCAAGCCCGGCCCTTCGGACCCCGAAGAATGGAATGAGGGGCTCCTCCAGCCAGCCGGCTGCCAGCGCAAGTGGCCCGCGGCCCGCAGATCTGTGCGGCGTGCTGGCGCCGGGGGTGGTGGCCCGGCAACGGAGCGTCCATCCGTGCCGGTCCTGGTGCCAGAGGGCCCACACCTTTGCCTGGCCTTCACGACACCCAAGGCTGGCAAGAGGCGCCCGACTTAGCCCGGTCACACAGCCAGACAGGCAGAGGCAGGCTGAGGAACCAGGCACGTCGGCTCCAGGAAGTGCTCGGAACCCAGGGCAGACGAGGAGGTGGTCCTCACGCATCTGAGCTTGCAGGCTGACGGAGAGAAGCGGGGAATGCACCCAGGCGTGAACGACATCAGTGAGGAGTAGGGACAAGGGATCTGGGGTGTAGCGCGGAGACACCTTATAAAGGGCAGAGGTGGGTTCAAGCCCACTTCTGTCTGGAATCGAGTCTGAGCTTCAGGCCTCCTCTCCAAGCGGCAGGAGCCTGCAAAACCCGCAGAAGTGCCAACGGGACAGCGGTGACCTGACAGGTGTGCACCTGACCCTCTGCGCGCCCCTCCCCAAGTGCCACCGGGGCTCCAGAGGGGCCGCGCAGGAGCCCACACCAGCCTCCACCCACTGCCATCTGAGTGATACCCAGAGAGATGTGGGCTGCAGGCCAAACAAGGAGACCCGAGCAAACCTGCCATCTGTCACGACCTCGGGCTGCCTGGACACAGACGGAAACAATGCCAGGAGGGCCAGCCTGCTCCGTCCCCTCGCGCCCTTCACCAAGAGGTGAAATTCGCCATCGGTCACACGTCTCCGAGGTGGCCCCCGGCGGTGTAGGTGGGGAGCCTCCGGAAGGCGATCCTTAGGCCCCTGCAACTTCTCCAAGAATGAAAACCGCACTGCTCCCCCAAATCCACACTGACGGACCGGCGTTCCTAAGAGACGGTGTTTGTCAGCAGTTGTGTTAACACAGAAGTCAGGCGTAGAGCCCCGGTTGGGATTTCTTCAATCTCCACATTGTCTTTTTCTTTTATTTTAGAGAGGAAGAGAGAGGGAAAGCGAGATAGAAACATGGATGAGAGAGAACATCGACTGGCCGCCTCCTGCACGCCCCCCACTGGGGATCAGGCCCACAACCTGGGCATGTGCCCTGACCGGGAATCGAACTGGCAACCTCTTGGTGCAGGGTCGACGCTCGACCACTGAGCCACACCAGCCGGACTCCACACTCTCTTTATTGGAGCACAACAAAGGTACTTTAGTTCACGCCTGTTACTTTACAAAACTGCCCAAGGGAAGCCCGTGGTTACCTTGACTGACGAGGATGGGATGGCCCAGCAGATCTACCTGCCGGGGTTGCTGGTTACCCCTAAAATCTGAACCTGCGGATCATATCACACCAATGGTCTGGTTCTCTCAACATCTCAGGGAGTTGGCTTCTGGAATCTGTTTCCCAAATGGGTGATCCTTTGGGAACACCCAGGATTCGGCCACTGCGTCTTCCTTTGGGCGCCCCATTCGGGACGGGCTCCGTTTAACCTCTACACGCTTCGATGTCTTCCACTGGTTTGGTCCTGGGCTTCATCACAGGGCACTCCTGGGCACTGACCAAAGTACTTTACACAGACTGGCTCTCTGAGTCCCCAAAACAGCCCTGTTGGGTAGGTAGGTGTTTTCGTTATGCCTGTTCGGAGACGAAGAAACTGAGACACAGAGAACTTAAGTGATGTGCCCAGGACCACACTGTTCCTGAGAGGCAGAGTCAAGAACTGAACCCAAACATCTGGCTCCAGAACCTGTTTCTCAACCACTATATTGGACCGCCTGTTCTAAAGAGGGTTTAGGGTAACTTGTTTTCTTTATGTCTTAAACATAAAGAAAGACTGGGTTCTCTGCCCAGCCAGTGAGGCTCAGTGGTTGAGCATCAACCCTGCACCAAGAGGTCACCGGTTCGATTCCCGGTCAGGGCACATGCCCAGGTTGTGGGGGCGTGCAGGAGGCGGCCAATTGATGTTCTCTCTCATCGATGTTTCTCTCTCTCTCCCCCTCTCTAAAAATCAATACAGAAAACTATTGAAATAGGGTTCTCAAAAATGGAGGCACAGCGTGTGAGCGTAGACACAGGTACCAGGTCACGGACATCCTACCTCTGTGGTGTGGGAGCCAAGAACGTAACTGCATCTTCTCTGAACCTGTTTGGTCAGCCCTGAGGTGGCAGTGAGTCTACCGCAGAGCTCAGCTGGACTGACAAGTCTGGGGGACAGGGACATTCAGGAATTGGTCGCCTTCAAATTCAGTTCCAAGTGCTTTAAGGGAGACCCTTTGGGGAGCTGGGTCCCATGCAGATCACGTTCTCCTGCACCCTTCCTACACAACACACACACACACACACACACACACCTTCCTTGTCAAAGACTTCTTTTACACAACGGGGTACCTACTCAACAGGACAGAGGATGTCTCTACAGGAGGTGAAGCAAACGTCTCCAGCATTTTTCTCTGGAGCCTACCTATCTGCAGGTCAACATCCAGCTCACACCCCATCTGTCTAATTCCACCAACAGCACTTCCACGGTAGAAAGTGACAACGACGTCTGCTGACACCCAGGAATAAACGCTCCGGGCTGCAGAGACCACACACGTCACCCTTTCCATGAGACTCTCAAGCCGTTTACTGTAGCGCCTTCCGCCAACTCGACTCGCCCAGGATGCTACCAGTGGGGACCGAGCAAACAGACTACAGGACCCGGGGCACCGCAGAAAACCCTGCCCTGGGGTTCATTCTGCTGCATGAACCACAGATCCCTGAAAACACACTGGCTGCCATTCTCACATTCTGGTCCTGAAAATGTCACCGAAGGACACCCTTTGCTGCCTTGACTTTCGCCTTGCCTGAACTGTTGGAGGTGTACTAAATCTGGCTATTAAAGGGCAAGAGGCAGGGACCAAACAGCTTCTACGCCTCTTAGGAAGAAAGGGCCCTTGTTTTCCAACTTTTCAAGCTTCTTAAATTTGCTTTTGCGCTGTCTACTTTTAAAAATTCCAGACGGTGACCCTAATCACAGACGTCTTTGTGAAACTGTATTTCTGTGATTTTTTTCAAGAACTCAGGTTATGTTATTGGAAGGAAGGAGCAAACCGCAGGGCTCACACGGAAGTGACTAATGCTGGTGGCAAGAGCGGTGAGGAATAAGGCCCCACAGAGAAGGAGGCTGCTCCACCTCTGTGGCCTGTGATATGTCACCGTGGCCAGGCCTGTGTGGTGACCAGCAACCAGGTTTTCCAGCTCCCTTGATATGTGAACCAAAGTAACCAGGGGCAGCTTCTCTCCCTGGCAATATTTTGCTAATTATAGAAAAGAAGGGGGGAAAAAACACAGAAGGAAAAACAACTGAGGAGGAGGAGGAGAAATTCACATAAACACTCAATTCAGTAGAAGACAGAAGTCACACTGTATGGCCCGTGCCCAGTGATGTGACAGACCTATTTTGGAAGAACTACATAGGTTCTATTGTCTGATGTTATGCACCGCAGGTGTTGTCAAAGTTTTACATGGAGGGCAGACCAGTGGCCTAACATTCAACTCTTCGACGACTCTACCATCCTTGCAACCTGTTGGCACAGTTTCAACGTTCAAATGCAGGTTTTCTTTGATGTTATAAGGATATTTGTGCTGGGTCCTGATGAGTCAAAATGGCCTAATCAATCTTTTGAGTTTCCTTTATCTTTATTCTCTCACCTCTCACTCATTCACTTTTATATAAAAGGCGTTTTAGCAGAAATCATGAATCCAGCCCGGCCGGTGTGCTCAGTGGTTGAGCATCGACCCTGCACCAGGAGGTCGCCAGTTCGATTCCCGGTCAGGGCACATGCCCAGGTTGTGGGCCTGATCCCCAGTGGGGGACATGCAGGAGGCGGCCAATCGATGTTCTCTCTCATCAGTATTTCTCTCTCTCTCTCCTTCTCTCTCTCAAATCAATAAAGGAAAAAAAAATTATAAAAAAAATTAAAGAAAGAATAGGAAGGGGCTTGTTTTAACCCAGTCTTGTGAGGTGTTTCCCTGACAACAATGTTTTAGTTATAACCAGATTGATTAAAGCAATATTGGGATGCTGTTATTACTTTCCCAAGAGGTAGCATCTTTTCCATCAAGGTTATTATTATTTGAATAACAGACTTATTTTTTTTTGTTCTTTTTTTTGTTGTTCAGGTAGAGTGGGAGAGAGAGAGAGGAACAGAGAGAGAGAAACATCGATGTGAAAGGAACACATCGAGTGGTTGCCACCCACACAACCGACCAGGGCCGGGGACAAACTGCAACCGAGGTACGTGCCCTTAACGGGAACCGAACCCGGGTCTCTCAGGATCGCAGGCCGACGCTCTAACCGCTGAGCCAAACCGGCCAGGGCCAGACTTATTTTTTTAAAACCATGAAAATACAACCAATTTTCAATTCATTAAGAACATTAAATATATACCAGTAATAAAGTATATGAATAATAATAATAATCTTTTGGTAATTACTATTAAACTCTATTTTCCCACATAGTAAAAGAAAAACAAAGAATTCACGTACTGGATTCAATAGCCAACTAAAATGATTCTAAGTTGATGATCATTCTTTCCTTACTATCACCAATAAAATCCATGGCAGTAATAGTCTTGGATATAATAACTACACTTCTAAGAATTAATTCTAATGAAGCAATCATGGACATATTTTTAAAAATCTGAAAGAATATTTATCACACAGCTTATTTAATGTGTGAAAATGGGAAACAATCTCAATTCCCACTAAGGGGGGCTGGATGAATAAGTTAGGGTACGACCGTCAAAGAGAAGACTGGACAAACACGCTATCATTTTTTATTACTGATTTTGAGAGAGAGAGAGAGAGAGAGAGAGAGAGAGAGACAAACATCAATCGGCTGCCTCCTGCACGCCCCCTATTGGGGATCCAGCCCAAAACCCGCATGTCCCCTGCCAGGGAATTGAACCCGCAACCTTTCGATGCATGTACACTGGACAACACCCAACCAACTGAGCCACATCGGCCAGGGCGGTTGTCTTTCTTTTTAATGCATTAAAGCCTATATCTACTAAATAACATCACTAAATAAAATGAACTTTTATTCTGGCGTCTGACTTGAACAGGAGAGAAATAATTTCTCATGGCAAATGTAGATCTCTACAAATGGAAACAGTATCGCTCCCAGGACTAACCTCCCACCATGTGTCCATGGAGAAAAGAGGTAACATCATGAGGAACAGGCTGGAGGGCTGCTGCTCCTGGCAGAGGGCAAACCACATGGAACCCTAAAAATTCCCCGTCCTCTCGGAATGACCCTCACGCACAATGATGGCACTTCACTACCTGTGTGTGGCCGGGCAATGCCACGTCGCTCCGCTGTCTGCAAGCATCTCTCCGTCTGCCTACAGGGTTAAAACTGGGTCTCTGCCTCCCGCTGGAAGGCAGGGATGTGGTTACTGTCTGCTTAGCGTCTGTCCCTCTTCCGCACCCCCCAACAGCCACCATAACCACCTCTGTGAAGACACCTCTCCTTCTCCTGGGTGGTGACCAATCCAGTGCCCTGCTCTGCGGGGGGCCTCGGAGGGCTCGCAAGCAGACACTGGTGCACACTGCAGCTGGGGGTAAAAGGAGGTCCTCTCGCCCTTTGAGATTTCTCGCCTCAGGTCTGCCTGGGGCCACACTCCTGCCAACAGGAGCAGAGATGTGGCCCCGGGGAGAGAGATGCCGGAAACAGGCAGAGCACCAATGAGGCTGATGTAGTCCCGGATCTGTAGTCAACCTTCACCTCACTTCGCACATGCACCAGGTAGCATGAGCTGGACATTGGTCACTCGCAGCTGGCACAGCCTTGGTGCACGGGTCAACGCTCGGCCACGGAGCCACACCGGCCGGGCTGGAACAGCCTCGACGGGCACATTCTCACTCGCACAAGCCAGAGAGAGGACTCTGCATTCCGTGCTGTGTTCATGGCCTGAAGGTCCCATCTCTGCCCTCCAAGCCCTCCAGGTCACCGGGCTATCACCCTGAAGGTGTAGGTCACACAGGTTCACTCCGCTGTATCCTTCTAAGACACTAGTGCTTGCGCAAAGGAGAAGCGGCTGGTTCTTGTGAAACATAGAAAAATAAACCATCGTCACTTAATCGAAGTCTCTTCTCGGGCAAGGTCGGTTGCTAGTGAAACAGACAACGCTGCCCTTTGTGTCCCCGCCTTCTGCGTCAGCATTACGGTGACTTGATTCATCTGTTTGTTTCTAACGAAGCAAAAACCAGGACCACATACAAACAAGTGTTTTCTCATAAGGAAGACACGAGCTGTTCTACGCACAGCACTAAGTGCCCTGACCCAGCCCCAAGGCCACCTCCTTAGTCACCAGCACAGCTCCCTGTTGCCCGTCTAAGGTGCCTCCCAAGTCCCTCCCTCCCTTGATGTCTGACACCCAGCTGAGCTCACGGATCAAGGTGACGACACTCATGAACCACTTCTAGCAATAAGTGTGCTGCAACCACACAGTCATGACTGCAAAGTAATTGTCACCTGTGACAAATGAGTTTTCCTGCAGGGCCCAGGAAACAAAAACATCCCAGATGGGGTTCGGAGTCCAACCAAGGCACAAGGCACAGGTCTCAAACTGGGGACATTGTGTCTGGGAAGACTTCAGGAGGAAGCAATTATCAACAAACTAATCCCACCCTGTTAATCCCCTACATTTAGGACTGGAACCTACTAATTAATAACAGAGCCACAAAAAAAAAAAAAAAGCGCACCCCAAACCCAGCCGACAGTGATGCCATCCCACCCCGGGGCAGACCATGTCAGCAGGCATCCTGTGTCCCGCGATCCTACTTCCTATGCTTTCTTCTCCCCTAAATCCACCCCGGTGAGTTCCGTCACTACACAAAACAAAGCTAATCACTTCTCTTGCTTGAGCCAGAGTTCAAAGAAAATGTTTGTATATAATCATACATATGTGACCAGAACTAATGCGTTTAGCATACAAATCAAAATAATCTTTACTTCAAATCATTTTCATTAAAAACCCAAACGCAGGCCCTGGCCTATTTGGCTCAACGGTTAGAGCGTTGGCCTGCGGTCCGGAGAGACCCGGGTTCGGTTCCCGCTAAGGACATGTACCTCGGTTGCAGTTTGTCCCCGGCCCTGGTTGGTCGTGCGGGTGGCAGCCACTCGATGTGTCCCTTTCACATCGATGTTTCTCTCTCTCTCTCCCTCCCTCCCACTCTATCTGAACAAAAAATAGAAAAAATGTCCTCGGGTGAGGATAAAAAGAAAAAAGGAAAAACCCAAACGCAGACTCACTATTATTGGTTGGAGATGAACTCCGACCCCTCTTTTCCAAATTTCAAGAGAAGGGGCTGGCCGTGTGCGCTCACGAAGACACAAAGCCAGCAGCTGGAAAAGCGTCCATACTGAACACGTGTTCGGACAGGGTGATGAAACACCCGGAGCATAGGGGTGCATCCAAGAATAGTATCGAAAACAAGATGTTGCCCAACCTTGGCATATAGTGAACAGGCAGCTGAACACCTACTCTGTCTTGAGGCCACCAAGCAGCTGCTTGGCCAATACTTTGTTTACGCCCCATCGGCTCCCGGCTGACACTCACGGCCACAGGAGTCTGCTCACTTGGCCCCTCCCGGCCCCTCTCTGGGCAAAGCAACCTGAGGCCAGGTGAGCTGGAGGCTAACACAGATGTCAAGTGAGACATGAGCTGTAGCTTAGGGGCTTTGGATCATCAGGGTGAGCAAAGAAAAATGCAGGTGAGCCAGTCTTTTCTGAATTTCGGATTCAGTGTGGGAAAGAGGAATTCAAGTTCATCTCTAACCAGTGACAGTGAGTCTGCTTCGGGGTCGTCAATGAAAATGATTTGAAGTAAAAATTATTTTGATTTGTATGCTAAACACATTGATTCTGCTCAGTGTTTTTGTTGGTGTGGTTTTTTTTTTTTTTTTTTCCTACTACCTATGTATGCTTGCATACAAACATTTTCTTTAAACTCTGGTTCTTAGCTCTGTTTCGAGAAGTTATTAGCTTTGTTTTGGGTCGTGACTGAACTCACCAAAGAGTTTTAGTGTGGTGCATCGCATGCAATATTTGGGATGTGCTTATACTACAAATGCAGACACTCATATTTAACTAGACATCTGTATTTTATCTGGCAGCCCTCCTCAGGGCCAACATCTGCTGGTGACTACGCACCAACGACTCCCATCTCTTTCCTGACCATAATCCAAATCTCCTGGGAAACACCGGCCCCCGTTTTCAGCCCCATGGGGTGTCATATGGGGGAGTCAACCCTGAATGTATGCTGAGCAATAAAATGCAACGGGCAAAGGAAGACGGCGCATTGATGGGAAGAAGCCTGAGGGAACGGAAGCCGTGACAACTGCCTTAAACCAGGCTCTTCCGCGTCCCCTCTGAAATCCAGAGAAGCCAGGAAGGGGAGGTGGTGACAGCTGAGGAGGGAGGGAGTGGCCACCGCGAGCACCGGAATCAGCCTGGGTACAGTGTGCGCTAACCCAGCCAGGGACCCAGGGGCTTTGCCCTCGATAAGATCTACAGAGCTCTCCAGGGTGGGTCTTCCCCCTCTCTCTGCGTTTAGTGGAGCCTGGTCTTTCATTTTTTTCTTTAGAGAAAGTATTGTTTGAAAAACAATTCTAAAGGCATCAAAAAATTTCCCATTATTAAGCCAGCAGGGAAAGCCAAAAAACAAACATTAGTCTAACAAATAGCTCCCACTGAAGCCAAGCCCGGCTCTTGGTATTGCCCACTGCTTTGTAAGACGGGCTCACTTTTCCTCCAGGGCTCTCTTTCCATATGTGGGAGTGGGCGTATCCAGCCTTTCAGAAGTCTGGGAAAATCACTATCTAGACCAAGTCCAACCATTGCAGACTTCGGCACGCGGGAGAATTCTAATGCGATCACAAAGACCATTTTTCCAGCAGTCATCTCTGCCAAAGAACTTAAAAAATGAAAAGAAAGCCCTGGCCGGTTTGGCTCAACAGTCGGAGCGTCAGCCCGGGGACCAGAGAGACCCGGGTTCGGCCCCGCTAAGGGCACGTCCCTCGGTTGCAGTTTGTCCCCGGCCCCGGTTGGGGTCGTGTGGGTGGCAGCCAGTCGATGTGTCTCTCTCACATCGATGTCTCTCTCTCTCTCTCTCTTCCTCCCTCTCTCCCTCCCGCTCTATCTGAAGATGAAGGTAAAAATGTCCTCGGGTGAGGATAAAAAAAAATTAAAAGAAAAACATTTTTTATTAATTGTGCAGCATAGGGTTAGAAAGAAAAGCCTTCCCCAACTCCAGCAGCATTTCAAGTCTGAAGACTGGAAGGGCCTTGGCCTCCCTATTAAATACATAAGGCTCTTTATAAAAACTCATTCCACTCCTTTCCCAATCAAACGGAAATGTCTGTCTGGTCCCACAGCCCATACCTTCAGGCTCACCAAAGGGCTTCACAGCTGTACCTGCTCCTAGTTATTGGGATACTTACGCCCCTAGGGAGCAGAACCTCGAAGACCAGCCAGGCACCACGTCAGTATTTCTCAGGCTAGGACTTGAAGGGGGCAGCTAAGGACTCTTTCCACTGAACCCCGTGGTTTCCCCAACTTCACTCCTAGGCTTTGTCGTATGGGAATCTGACGGAAACAGGTTCTCTCTTCCAAACCCCAAGAACCTGCCCAGCATCTTGGTGAGGCCTAGAACAAAGCCACGCTGTCTTCATCACAATGATCTTTGAAAAATAGACTTTGTTTTAGAGAGGACTGACCCTAACTAATGCATTAAGAGCCCCTACAAGTTTTAAATTGGTTAACAGAAATATTAGAGATTTTTTTTTAACTTTTCAAGTCAGCCGACCCATCTACTCTAGAATATCTGATTATGAAAGCACCTAACAATATAAAAAGCATATATACAAGCACATAGAAAAGAATGTGAAGTTCTTAGGTAATGAGATTTTTTTCCTATCTTCTCTTTTTTAAAAAAAAATTCCAATTATCATTATAAACGACTTCTGCAAAAAGTAATATCCTGATATTTAAGCGAAGCAGAATTATGTGTGATGGTCCCAAAATAACTTGTTATGAAATGAAAATCTTACGTCTTTGCATTTTTGCTTCTGCCTTCAGAATGAACAGGAAGAGACAGAAAAAAAGAAGGGTTTTTTCTACACAAGAAAAAAGAAAATCAGCAACTTATCTCAGACCACCAGCCAAAGACAAAGGTCTAACGTGTCGGAGGTCATTTATTCCTGCTGGCCACCTCGAAGACAGGATTCGCCCTCCACTCGCTTCCTCCAGACCAGCTCAGGTCTGCTCAGCTCACTGCTGTATGGCCACGCAGCATCAGACGGACCCACAAGGCCAAGCCTCGCACGGTCACTGCCCACGCCCTTCTGCCCTCGTTGGGCGGGCAAGCAGAAGACATCTGCGTGTAACTCAGTGCACCTGAGCCCCAGGACCACCAGCAAGCAATCAGGTAACGAACGCAGCTGGTAGCTCAGCCGTTTAAACTCTCCTTTCCAGGGTCCTGGCGTAGAACCCAGGGCCCTGAAGTCACTCAGGAATGCTGTCCTTTCTCACCTCATCCATTTCTTTTTGCACAATTTGCATTTGGACACAGCAAACTAAATTTCCTTTACTCATTCCTTCCTTCTTTCTGAGCCCTACTTCATTCTGAGAAAGAGCCACAATCGAATGATGGAAAGGTCAGGCTTCATGGGGGGGAAAAGGGGGCTGTCAGTCGCCCGGAAACAAATATTCTTTTGTGGAGTTCTCCTACACATCTCGCCCTTGTGCCAGCCTGGAAATGTTGACCTGTCACCACTGCTATGCACAATTCAGACGAGCGGACAGGATGCCAGGCAGACCTGTCTCCGCTCACCTGGGGCCAGCACAGAACGGGCGTGGAGATGCCTGCCTCCCCACCATCCACTTCCTCGACCTCGCACCAAGCTCACAGGGGCCGGAGCCAAGGCTGGGTGAAGAAAATGACTTTCCATTTTATCGCAAGTCCTGCTGTTACAAATGGAAGAGCTGTGTGTTTTGAAAACCTCCTTACTTTTAACAATAAAACAATCTGTGATTCTGAGCCTTGCCTAAAACCCAAGTGTCGGTGGGGTTCTTTGTTTCTTCGGAACAACAGTAGCCAAATCAGTGATACAGCTCTGAAATCACCCTCCGAATAAAGCTTGGATCCTAGCAACATTTCACCCCTTACTCCCAGTGACTGCAAAGGACATTTTCAGTCTTCACATACAAGCCCCAACTAAGAGCCCAGGGATGCTTAACCATCACGAATGCAGCCAGCTGAGTTAACCACCTTCGGTAAAAGCCTACAAGGGAAGCGCTCCGTCTTCCTAGCGCATCTGCGCAGCACCTGAGACCCAATCCCTCGGTACCTTCTTCTCGAAGTGGGCGGGGACGGGGAGGGGAGGGGAGGGATGGCTGTCCCACCTCCTACAGTCCTTCTCAGTTGGTCTGCTGCAGTAGCAACCAGAGCACAAATCTAGACCCAAGAACAAGGCCATTACACAAGCAAGGGGAGACCTGAGTCATCCCAGCAAGACTAAGCAGGCCCACCTGGCAAGGCAGCTGTGGACAACCCGGGCTCCAGGCCTGGCAGGGAGGCCGAAGGGCGCTACCCCTTCCTGAAATTGCTGGCTGTGAGCATGTGCGGTGCGCACGTTTATTTTTATATTCATTCCTTCCTTTCTAAGGCGGTAATGAGGTCCCTCTGCGCTGCAGCGCGGGCTCCACACCCTTCCCAGCAGCAGCCCGGCTGGGAGGAAGCAGGCAGGGCGGTTTCCATGTCCCAGGACCTGAGCTGGTGCAGCGACGCGAGCTCAGCGAGCGGCACCGGGCTCAGCGAGCAGCACCGAGCAAGCGGCACCGAGTGAGCGGCACCCCACGCAGCGAGCGGCAGGGCTGCCATGCAGACCAGAACGTCTGAGCGCAAAGCTCACGAGGGCCCCCGCTCCCTGGGGCTGCGCCCTGCGCTGGTGACGTGGCTTCAGCCACCTGTCCCCGTGTGCTGTGCCAGCAGCCGCCAGGCCCTGTCCCCCTCCTCCAGCATCCAGGGAAACCTCTGTTGCACATGCGGAACCCACCACAGAGAGCCTGCCCCCCAAAAAGAAGTGTGATCAGCCAAGGCGCCAACAACCCAAATGCCCACAGCTGAATGGATAAGCAAAATGTGTATCGGTATAAAAAGAAAGGAAGTGCCAATGTTACTACAACAGGGGTAAACCCTGAAAACACTATGCCAACCAACTACAAGAAACCAGTACCGCCCTGGCCGGTTTGGCTCAGCGGTCAGAGGTCGGCCTGCAGACCAGAGTCCCAGGTTCGGTTCCGCGAAGGGCACGTACTTCGGTTGCAGTTTGTCCCAGTCCCTGGTTGCGGTCGTGTGGGTGGCAACCAATTGATGTGTCTCTCTCACATCGATGTTCCTCTCTCCCCCACCCATCCCACTCTGTCTGAAGATAAATGTAAAAATATCCTCCAGTGAGGATTTAAAAATAAATAAATAAATAGATCAAAGAAACAAGTCACAAAGTCCATAACATATATGATTGCATGTGTATGAACTGTCTAGCGTAGGCCAGCCTGTGGAGATATAAACCATGTTGGCATAAGGCTGGGGAGGACCCGGGCACCCGGGTGTCTGGGGAGGGAAGGGCAGTTAATACTCGGTCTCGCTAGTAAGGCCTCTCTTTGTGGTGATACGGGCATTCTACAGTTGACGTCTGCACGTACCTGGGAATATACGAAAAATCATTAAATCGTACACTTCAAATGGGTAAAATGTATGGCATATAAATGATATCTCAACAAAGCTATTTAAAAATAAATGTAATCTGTTAAGAAAATTAAAAGAGACCTTAGCTATTATCACCTTCACGACCCTCATCGAAAGGTGAGGAAGCCTAGCAATGACCTCAGTGTTAGGGTCTAAATCAGTGTCCCAATGTGCTCTGCCTACCGGACCCACCACTCAGTGTCCCCTGGGTACCCAACTCAGTGCCAACCGTGGATAATGGGAGAGCCGCGTCCCTGCCCCCAACGAGCGTAAACGGGAGCTGGGCCTTTCCAGGCCGAGACAGCGAGGTTGTACCGACAGCCTGTCGCACCGGGTTCAGAACAGGTCACGACCACCGGACCACCGGAGCTGAGGACTCAGGCAGGAGGCGAGGGCCCTCCAGGGACGGGACAGGCACTGGCAAGTAAGAGTTCAATTTATCGCCCGGCAGCTGTGGCTCAGTGACTGAGCATCGACCCTGCCCCAAGAGGTCGCCAGTTCGATTCCCCGTCAGGGCACATGCCCAGGCTGTGGGCCCGATACCCAGTGGGGGGCATGCAGGAGGTGGCCAGTCGATGTTTCTATTCCTCTCTCCCTCTCCCTTCCTCTCTTTCTAAAATCAACAAAGGAAAAAAATTGTTTTTAGGAATTCGATGTATTTCAGGCCTTGCAGGTGAGGGTAAACCACACTGGGAGAAGGGGTGAGCAGGCAGGACTTCAGCCGAGAGGACAGGGTGTCGGGGAGAGGGCTGCAGGGGGACACGACAGGGCGCGGGCTGTCTTCACAGAAGACGAGCCTGGCGGCAGCGTGCACGGGGCGGAGGTCAGAGGCCCGCGTCGAGACCCACGCAGGGTGGGGGCCACAGGGCGGGAGAGGAAGGGAGGACGAGCGATCACAAGGGAAAAACCAACCTAAACCCCCACGACGCGTGGCAGGAACAGAGGGCAGCCAGGGCACTCCCTCCGCCCAGCCGCCCGGGGTTTAAACCCGATTCGCTGTGTGACCGTTTTCTGGGCAAAGTGGGGACAAAAGCAGTGTCTCCGTCAGAGTTGCTGGGAGAAGCACGTGTGCCAGGCTCAGAGCAACGCGTGGCACGGAGACGCGCAAGGCCGTGTGTTAAACACGCACGTGTAAATGCAGTGAGATCCCCGTGACCCGCTCCGGAGACAGGCGCAGGGGTCAGGAAAAGCCTCAGAATCTCCCATCAGGCTCCCCTTCCCTCACTGCTCCCCACGCGTCCACCCCTCGCTCTAAGTTCTCAGAAGAGTAACACGTGCTCCGTGCCCTTGAGGGCGGACCTCCTGGGAGACAGAGGCCAGGAAGCAGAGCCGTGACTCTTCCCTACGGACACCCACGTGCAGTCAACGCCGAAGGACACGCTGGGCAAGCAGCCCGCAGGAGGGAAGACCTGGAGCCGGGCTGGTGTTCTGCCCTGTTTGGAAAGTAGCCGGTGCCCCGGGTGAGGTGAGGCTGCCCCAGACCCGGACCCGCCTGGCCTCCCTCCTGCTCTGCTTCCTAGACGCTCCCCCTCCGGGCCCGTCCCCTCGCAGCTGAAATCAAAGACTCTGAGGCCAAACCTCGAACCAGCAACACTGGCCAGGAAGTCCTGGGCAGGGCGTACAGACTAGAGGGAGGAATCTCCGGCAACGGAGGAGGGAACACAGTCCGGGATCTTGGCCGAAGAGCCTGGGCGACCGACCGTCAGAAATCAGAACAGGCCTCTGCTCCACCCTCACCCACGCGCGGCTGTGATCACACAGGGTGTCTCTGCCCACCCCACCCCCACGGGGCACACACCCACAGGACCGCTGGGGATACAATGCCCATATTTCTAAAAGTTTTAAACGCTCATAAAAATGCAATGTGATTTTAGTCATTGGACTTGCTGAGTCTCATGTCCTTGGATAAGTACTAAAAGTAACCCTTCAAAATGATTTAAAGGAACAAAAACTCAGTGAAATAACCACCGGATACCAGGTATTTCAGGGGCGGGTTAAGTAGCATTCTAGACCCATCACTTGGACAACGAATAAACTGGGTTAACCATATGCTGGGACACTATATAAAGCAGATTTCTAGCTACTATCATGGAAAAACATACTTGCAGGTAAAAAGTGGAGATTAGGTTACAACGTGTAAAAAGTCAGAGCGGAAGGTTTGTGCAGGAATATGTCTGCCTGAAGGGCAGCCCCCCAGCAAAGCAGGGACTCCCCTCGGGGAAGAGGGGCAGAGCAGGGGTAGAGTCAAGAGACACTGTCTCTGGCTGGATTGCTTAAAACAAAATATAACTTGGACAATTAAAAAAATTTTTTTCAATGGTCCGGCCAGGGTGGCTCAGTGGTTGAGCGTCCACCCATGTACCAAGAGGTCGCAGGTTTGATTCCCGGTCAGGGCACATGCCCAGGTTGTGGGCCCGATCCCCAGTGGGGGGCATGCAGGAGGCGGCCAACATCGATGTTTCTATCTCTCTCTCCCTCTCCCTCTCCCTTCCTCTCTCTAAAATCAAGGAAGAAAAAAAAATTTTTTTTTAAAGAGTTCATTTGAAGGGCAAAAGGCATAATACTGGCTCTGGACTTTGGATTTTAATCAAATGATAGAAATGACTCTTTTTCTCTTGCCTCTGTGAGTACTTCCCTTACGTCTCGGCCTATTCTCTGGTCCCTTCCTCTACGTTTCTCTCTCCACCCTCCTCTGTGTCAGTTAAAGAATCAGGGCCGCCAGCCTGCACGTCTAAACTCGGCCCACACGACACTCCCCCCAGGTTAATGGCTCCCATACAATTTATATCTGCTGGTCACGCCGGACTCCAGAGCAGGAGCGAGCTCTTTCACAAAGAAGCTCTTGTCCTATAATAACCCCCGTAATCAAGATGCAGGAATTGTGGGTAAGGCCCAGCCGGAGGATGACGAGGGAAACAAACAGATTGTTAAATTCACCCAAAGCGGCAGGAAGCAAGTCCAAGCCGGCCCGTCTCCCATCCGGCTGGAGAGCAAAACACTGGAGCCCTAGCTGAGCGGGGGACCCGGGCGTCTTCGTGTGGCCAGCCTGTCACCGCGAAGGAAGGCAGGCACCGCACATCTGGGTGCTGGGAAGGGCCACACAGCACAGTGGCACTTAGGGACCTCGTTACACTCTCTGCTTTCAAGCCAGCCCCTTTCAGAAAGCTCTGGAAGCGGTCTGCAAAGGCCTCTCTTCCAAACGTCTCTAAATAACTCGCTCTTCTTCCTTGCCTCTTCCTAGACGCCACCTGGGCGACATTTCTGGCCCTGCCCTACAGCAAAGGACATCTAGAAACATGTCAAGGTCTTTGATGAACCCTAACTTTCTGAACATTTGTTCAACGCATCCCATTATCTTCCCCCTCCTCGCAAGCCACCTCCCCAAAAGCTCACCTCTGAAACGTTATCACTGCAAGAGGCACTAACCGGACTCCCTCGATCTCATTAACAGGTGGCCCACCGGGCACAGAATCGTGCCTTCCTTTCCTTTTATTTTATTTAGTTTTTTATCCTCACCTGAGGACATTCCCATACTTATCCTCAGAGCAGGAGGGAGAGAGGGAGGAAGAGAGAGAGAGAAACATTGAGACACATCGACTGGTTGCCACCCACACGACCACAACCGGGGCCAGCGACAAACTGCAACCTAGGTACGTGCCCTTATCGGGAACCGAACCCGGGACTCTGTGGTCCTCGGGCCGACGTTCTAGCCACTGAGCCAAAAACTGCCTACCTTTCTTATAACATCCCTGTAAGCAACATGTGTGGTTCTCCCCACTGTATTCAGACAAATGTCTTTCTGCTAGGATCAGGAGCAACAACTTTTAATTTCATGCAATTTCTCCTTATGTTAAAAATCCACTCAGAGCCAGAAGGAAACAACCTGAACTACTTATCAGATCCCATGCTCAAATGTTCTACATTAAATATCTCTAAAGCTTGTCCCCGCCTTTGCCTACAATCCCTCGTTGATTTTCATTGACCAGTGACTGAATGTGCGGACAAAGGTTAGAACCAACATATTTATATACGATGTTATCCTAGTCTTAAAAACGGACAGATAAAAACCATTTTGCGTATTGCCAATGAGCTCCTTTTGACCCATTATATTAAAAATACCATTTCTATGCTACCACTAAACAAAATGTCCTTTGAGGTGTATTTACCTTTGACGTGCTGTGCGGCTGTATTATGTTGTGAAGCAGTCTAGCTCTGGGCTTGTGCAGCACCACAATCGCTTTAGGGATCCAGCCACTGGACACATCAAAGTACAATCAGATTTTTAAAGCATTCACTGAGACGTTGGTGTTTACATTGTGGAAAGAAAGCCTTACATTTCAGTGGTATCCGACATTATTCATTTCACAGTATCCTTTTCTCTTGTTCCACAACACACCTTTTTTGTTTTGCCCTTGGCAGACTCGACTCTCCCTGTACAACACAGGCATTGTTTGAAACGCCCATTTGCAGTATGTGTCGGTCAAGATGAAACTTCCCTTCGGTTCAGGCAGCTCCCCGGTATCCGTTTCCACTTCTGGGCTCACTGGGAAGGTTGAGGTGCTCTGTTCCAGCCTCTCTCCAAACAGGACTCCAAGGACATACGCACCAGTCACCACGACGCTTCCGGGCCTGGGAAGGGCCTTCCGGGGACTCCCAGAGCTGAACCGGCTGCTGAGGGTTCGCGTCCGGTGGGGCACGGACAAGGCACTTTCCTTAGCCAGACTGCGCGCCTCGGGAACCTCCAAAATCAAGTGCACCTGGGAGACCGAGTCCCCTGGTGGTTTTCACCAGTTAACGAGGGCCGGCGAGTCTGAGGTTCAGCAGGCAGCGCCGAGGCACACCTGGCCTCCTTCGCTCGGCGAGTAACCACAAAGGCTGGGCTGGGCCGTTCACTGCCCTGCCTGCCTGCCCGTGCCCACCTGCCCACCTGCCCGCCTGCCTGTGCCCACCTGCCCACCTGCCCGCCTGCCCGTCTGCCCACCTGCCCACCTGCCTGTGCCCACCTGCCCACCTGCCCGCCTGCCCGTCTGCCCACCTGCCCACCTGCCTGTGCCCACCTGCCCACCTGCCCGCCTGCCCATCTGCCCACCTGCCCACCTGCCTGTGCCCACCTGCCCACCTGCCCACCTGCCCGCCTGCCCGTCTGCCCACCTGCCCACCTGCCCGTGCCCACCTGCCCACCTGCCCGCCTGCCCGTCTGCCCACCTGCCCACCTGCCTGTGCCCACCTGCCCACCTGCCCACCTGCCCGCCTGCCCGTGCCCACCTGCCTGCCTGCCCGTGCCCACCTGCCCACCTGCCCGCCTGCCCGTCTGCCCACCTGCCCACCTGCCTGTGCCCACCTGCCCACCTGCCCACCTGCCGCCTGCCCACCTGCCCGCCTGCCTGTGCCCACCTGCCCGTGCCCACCTGCCGCCTGCCCACCTGCCTGTGCCCACCTGCCCGTGCCCACCTGCCCGCCTGCCCACCTGCCCACCTGCCCGCCTGTCTGTGCCCACCTGCCCGCCTGCCTGTGCCCACCTGCCCGTGCCCACCTGCCACCTGCCCACCTGCCTGTGCCCACCTGCCCGTGCCCACCTGCCCACCTGCCCGTCTGCTGCCTGCCACCTGCCCACCTGCCCACCTGCCCGCCTGCCCACCTGCCCGCCTGCCCCAGCTCTGGGAAAAGCTTCAGCAATTCTAGGTCCAGTCCCTAAAATTGGTTCTTTGATACTGACATTCCCATGTCTCCAGCAACCCGACCCTTCGACCCGGCCCTCGCCAACTCCACACCGGCAGAAACGACAGATCGGTCAAGTCAAGTTGAACTTTCTTCAGACCACAGGTAACTAAACTTTTTTTAAAACGCTGAGAAAAAGAGCCCTGGCCGGTTTGGCTCGGCAGTTGGAGCGTCAGCCTGCAGACCAATGCATCGCGGGTTGGATTCTGGTCAAGGGCACGGACCTCGGTTGCGGCTTGTCCCCGGCCCTGGGTCATGCAGCTGGCGGCCAGTGTATGTGTCTCTCTCACATGGGTGTTTCTCTCTCTCTCTCTCCCCCTCCCTCCCTTCTACTCTATCCGATGATAAACAGAAAAATATCCTCAGGTGAAGATTTAAAAAAAAAAACACTAAAAAAAAGAGATTATATCTTTAAAACCCACTTGGTGCAGCTTAACCATTAAGTAATGATCCTTTCTCCATTCCTATCTTTCCTTCCTTCGGGTTTTTCTATAATATATATTTATGGTTCAATTCTATGTTGAAATGCACAAATGGGCAATATATGTTGGATAATATAATTATTTCAGAAGAAGCCACAGTTTCCAAACATTGATATACAAAGGCTTATATTTCACACAGCACAGGACACAAAGACCCATAAAAGTGGAGCCTTTAGAGAATACTTCTTCAGAAAACATAATTTTATAAACCACACTAAAACTTACTGCTTTTTTTCTGATCCTTAATCCCTCCTACTAAATTCACATGTTCATACAAATCCCAAACCAGTAACAAGGCCACCAGATGCTCCCATATTAGCAAAACGCAACAAAATGGCCTTTGAACGACCAACTTTTCACTACAACATACAGGGTGTCCCCCCAAAAATGTGTACAGGTGTCTGTAGATTCTATTACATTTTGAAAATGAAATGTATTTTAATAAACACTGGCTTTGCCCTGGCCGGTCTGGCTCAGCGGTTAGAGCGTCCGCCTGCGGTCCGGAGAGACCCGGGTTCGGTTCCCGCTAAGGGCATGTACCTCGGTTGCAGTTTGTCCCCGGCCCTGGTTGGTCGTGCGGGTGGCAGCCACTCGATGTGTCCCTTTCACATCGATGTTTCCCCCTCTCTCTCTTCCTCTCTCTCCTTCCCACTCTGTCTGTACAAAAAATGGAAAAATGTCCTCGAATGAGGATAAAAAAATAAATAAATAAATAAACACTGGCTTTGTAATTACTCAAAGGTGTGTATACATTTTGGGGGGACACCCTATATACCCGAACTCAAACAGCTGGGTGTAATCAAACACGTTTGGTTTGTTTACCTACTGTGAAAGGGTAAGATGGCCTGGGCATCCACCTGCATTAACTTCAGCATCCCCCTTGCCAGGTTCCAAAATCAGTTCCGGGGAACAGAGAAATCAAGATAGGAAAGGTAAACGTTTATCTGAAACTACAGTTACATAATATTCCGAAGCATAAACTGTTCACTGACGCTCTCCAGACAGAATCTGCTGTGTTTACAGCTGCAATTAAGTATGATGCGTCCGGGCAGGAACAGCGCCGGGTGCTTCGCACTGCAACCGATCTGACCGCAGCCGGGACTGGAGACTGAAATCTCTCCCGGCGAGGGATCCTCAGAGCAACCTGAGTAATATTTTTACCAGGTCCTATACCTCATCTTGGGTAGTTATACAGCTGATTCCAGACCCCATGCGAACAGGATGTTTAAACAAGCCAATGTTGGTCCTTCTGTAGGTCACTGGGTCTCGGTGAGAGAGCCGCTCGCCTGGGCACAAACACCACCGGGTGTGTGGGAATTGGAGGTCGTGGCTTATCTAATGAAGATGCTATTGGCTTCATTATTTCCCTCTTCGGAAACCAGACCACATAGATTAGGACCCTAGACCCTTGCCCTGACCTGGGAAAGAACGTGGCCTCACTAGAAAAGCTCTCCAGTGGGCATTTTTCGGTTCTCCCCCTTTCTTGACCTCAGAAACACCCACAGACCAGCCCCTCCACCTCCTCCTCCTCGACCTTCCCGGGTCCCCCCTCTACCTCTGGTGGCTTCTTCTCTCTCCTTTTCAAGGTCTATCGGGACTTTTCTTCTCACGCTACCTGGTCTCATCCACACTCCAATGTGAGTAACTACGTATGGTTACATTTACACAGACGTAGTTAGAGACGGACTGGTTGTCTGGATGTAGACTAGTTAACACATACATGTGAGCGTATGGAAATATATACGCCGCTCGGATGTCTTAGGTCACCTCCAACACAACGTGGGAAACCAGTTCTCAGTCTCCTCTGAACCTCCCAGTACTGTGTGGCCGTGAGGGCACCTCATTGCTGCCCGTGCAGGGCCCGCAAACCCATCTCCCCATCTCCTCCTCACTGCCCTGACCTGGCCAGTTACCAGACCCTGTCCGTGTGCCTCCTTCACGTCCCTTGGAGGATCTCACCCTTTCCACCGAAGCAACTTCCCAGGGACTAAGCCACTCTCGTGATGGCTTCACTCCAGCGTGGCAAGCACTCAAGTCCCCGCTTGTGAATTCTTTTTTTGTTTTGTTTTGTTTTGTTTTTATCCTCACCTGAGGACATTTTCCCATTTTTTTTGTTCAGGTAGAGTAGGAGGGAGAGAGAGGAACAGAGAGAGAGAGAGAGAAACATCGATGTGAAAGGGACCCATCGAGTGGCTGCCACCCACACGACCGACCAGGGCCGGGGACAAACTGCAACCGAGGTACGTGCCCTTAGCGGGAACCGAACCCGGGTCTCGCCGGACCGCAGGCCGACGCTCTAACCGCTGAGCCAAACCGGCCAGGGCAAGCTTGTGAATTCTGAAGCTGCAGTAAACTTTCCACTCCCGGTTCATCCCCGAGCAGCCCACGGACTGTGCTCGGAGACCCGAGCCGTTCTGCAGAGCCAAGCACATTTTTCTTCCCTTCAATCCCCTCGGTGCCCTGTTCCACCTCCCCCCTGCCCCTCCCTCCAGCTCCCGCCCCAGTCAGCGCACTGCAGGGCGTCAGCTTCCTGAACCGCACAGCCCAGTCCCAGTCTCTGAAGGACAGCTACCCCAGCAAAGCTCGTCACCCCAAGGGCTCCCATCAGTCATCGCCTCCAGCTCCCCATCGGTCGACCCCTGCCTGTATCTCTGCAGTCCTGAGGCTGTGTGAGGGTCAACCAGAAACAAACACACCTGGGTTGGGCTTCCCGCGACACCAAACCCGCCCCCGGCGCCGGGACAAGTGAAGTCCAGGGTGCGGAATAAACCCCTGCGAGACACACGAGCCACTGCAGACAGCGGCCACCCTGCAACACCAGCAGGTCAAGTACTCTTCACTTCATAGCTTTCAGTCCTGTTTCAATTTTCTTCATAAGACTCTGTCAAAAAGGAAGCTTTTTAAAATAAAATCGTCAGGAAAAGCTAGGTCTGTTTGTTTTAGTTGCGCCTATCATTTGCATTTTCTACTTTTTGAGGGGTTACCACAGCTGCTTCCTCAGCCTTTGAACACCTAGGCCAAGAAATGATTTCATCTTCAAAAAAAAAAAATATATATATATATATAAAGAATAGCTCCTACTGACTGAGCTCAAATTTTATTTTTTATTGTTGAAAGTATTACAGATGTCCCCCTTTTTTCCCCTCCTCCCCACTCCCACCCCCCTCCTGCTTTCCCCAGACTAATGTCCATGTCCATTGGTTGTGCATATAAATTCTCTGGCTTATCTCTTCCCACCCCTCCCACCCCCCATCCCCCCGAGTTTTGTTAGTCTGTTCCCTACTTCCACGATTCTGGATAAGTGAGATCCTGTGGTACTTGTCTTTCTCTGACTGGCTTATTTTGCTTAGCGTAATACTCTCCAGGTCCCTCCATGTCGTTTCAAAGGGTAAGAGATCTTTCTTACAGCTGCATAGTATTCCATTGTGTACATGTACCACAATGTTTTTATCCACTCATTTACTGATCCACTTGGGCTGTTTCCAGATCTCAGCTATTGTAAATAGTGCTGCTATGAGCATAGGGGTGCATATATTCTTCCTGATTGGCGTTTCAGCCTTTTTAGGATATACTCCTAGGAGTGGGATCACTGGGTCAAATGGCAGTTCCACTTTTAATTTTTTGAGGAAACACCATATTGTTCTCCATAGTGGCTACACCAGTCTGCATTCCCACCAGCAGTGTACTAGAGTCCCCTTTTCTCCACACCCTCGCCAGCACTTGCTGTTTGATGATTTGTTGATGGCAGCCATTCTGACAGGTGTGAGGTGATACCTCACTGTTGTATTAATTTGCATCTCTCTGATGATTAGCGATGTTGAGCATTTCTTCATATGTCTCCTGGCCATTTGTATGTCCTGTTTGGAGAAGGGTCTATTCAGGTCCTCTGCCCATTTTTTAATTGGACTGTTCATCTTCCTTTTGTTGAGTTGTATGCATACTCTATATTTGGATATTAACCCCTTATCCGATGTATCATTGGCAAATATGTTCTCCCAGAGAGTGGGTTCCCTTTTCATTTTGATGCTGGTTTCCTTAGCCGTGCAGAAGCTTTTTAGTTTGATGTAGTCCCATTTATTAATTTTTTCCTTTGTTTCTCTTGCCCTAGCTGATGTATCAGTGAAAAGTCCACTATGTATAATGTCTGAGATTTTCTGCCTACTTTTTCTTCTAGGATTTTTATGGTTTCACGGGTTACATTTAAGTCTTTTATCCATTTTGAGTTTATTCTTGTGTATGGTGTAAGTTGGTGGTCTAGTTTCAGTTGTTTGCATGTAGCTGTCCAATTTCCCCAACACCATTTATTGAAGAGATTGTCTTTTCTCCAATGTATAAATCTTGCTTCCTTTGTTGAATATTAATTGTGCATACTGTCTTGGACCGATATCTGGATTCTGTTCCATTAATCTATATGTCTGTTCTTGTGCCAGTACCATGCTGTTTTGATTACAATGGTTTTGTAGTATAACCTGATATCTGGTATTGTGACCCTCCCACTTTGTTCTTCTTTTTCAAGATTGCTGTGGCTGTTCTGGGTTTTTCATGGTTTCATATAAACTTCTGGAGTATTTGGTCTATACCTGTGAAGTATGCCATCGGTACTTTAATAGGGATTGCATTGAATCTGTAGATTGCTTTGAGTAGTATGGAATTTTTATGATGTTGATTTTTCCAATCCATGAACATGGTATATGTTTCCATTTTTTTATATCTTCCTCTAGAAAAATATATTTTTAATAAACTATCCAACATGTCTGTTTTCCTCCAGTCACCATGCTTTAATTACCGAGTCTGTAGCTAGCAATGCTTGCAGGTAGATTATTAACAAAAAAGTAACAGAATATAGACTTCAGTGTTCAGAATTGAAGTGCACCAAAGCATACTTCTAAAACAGTGAGTTAGCACAGGGGCTACAAAGAAGACATAAAATATATTACATACGGAAATAGATCATATATAACCTTTGTGCTGTAAGCTTGTTTCCATATTGAGACTCACTATTCAGCATCCAACATAGATTATTCTTGTTAAATTAATAACAAATACGATTGGTTGGTTGGTTGATACATAAAATATAGTTATATGGATGGATGGAAGAATAAAACGATAGGCATGTAAATGGATGGATGGGTGGATGGGATAAATAGATAAATAGAATCAAGAGAAACAGATGGATCAGTGATTCTCAAATTATCTGTGCTAAAGGGCCAGTGTTTTTTATTTTCAATCTGTCAAAACCAGAATGTGGTCCTATTGGGGATGGTGTGTATGTAGCTCAGGCCACATGTGACTCACCAGAAATGTTTATCATACCCAAACCACACTACTCCACAAGAAAATCCCAGTGATCACGTGCTGAAGCATCACAATAGTATCATTCTGCTATAAAAGTTTCTGAACACTCTCGGCTTCCGTATCTAGCTTTTCCTGGACCAGTTACATTTGCACACTGGTAGTCCATGAGCCACACTTTGAGCAGCTGAGATGAGATGCATCATCAGCTACTTCATGTTGGCATGCCATTAATTCTGACTGGCCAGTGCATTTGCCAGACCATGTATCACCCTTGTACACAAAGGGCAGACGTACTAACAGGCACAATAGTAGGTGACCATTAAATTAGGTAACATGATCTAGAGAGATAATAAATTAGATAGGAGCCAGAGAACTGCTCTTTGTGCAAAGATTATCTCTGCATAAAGTGTTAATGGTTCTCTCTAAATAGGGATCCAGGGAACATCAGAAGGATTTATTTTCCATTTTCCGCCCTCCAGTAGTGTTTGAGCATATATTATTTTTAGAATTGGAAAAGACAAAGTAAGAATCGATCTAGATGGCCGCCAATAGCGGACCGGTTTTTTTAAATTATAGTATATCCATACAATGGAATACTACACAGTCCTTAAAGAAATAAAGCAGAATCACTTCACAAGTTATAGAAATGTCTAATCACTATGTTGTACGCTTGAAACTAATAAAATATTGTGTCAACTGTAAGTTAGGGTCATGTGGGTGGCAGCCACTTGATGTGTCTCTCACACATCAATGTTTCTCTCTCTCTTCCCTCCTCTCTCCTTCCCGCTCTATCAAATAAATAAATAAATAAATAAATAAATAAATAAATAAATCAGGTATTTATATACAAAAGAGGTGTGAACACTAATGAAAAGGAAGGTGCAGAAAAATACATACCATTTGAACTGTATTAGAAGGTCTAGGTGGGTATATCCATTTATATGTACATATGTATAAGCACGCATGCTTGTACTCACATGGAGTTTCTTTTTTTTTGGTATGTACCCCTAGCGGGAACTGAACCCAGGACTCTCTGGTCCGCAGACTGATGCTCCAACCACTGAGCCAAACTGGGTTCACACGGAGTTTCTACAGAAGGTAAAAGAAACTGGTGTTCTGGGAAGAGAACCAGAGGACTCGGGGAGGGGGAGGAGAGACTTCTCACAGTACATGCTTTGGTACTATTGGAATTTTTTATCATTTGCATGTATTACCTACTGAAAAACTTTATTTTAACGTAGAGAAGCCATCTGAAAACACACGTGATTCAGCACCATGGCTCTGTCTGAAGAGGCTCTCACTGGGCTTCACTGAGAGTGTAGGGAGGGGCCCCTGCGAGGAAGGCTTCTGGAGGCTCAGGCTGGGCATCCTCAGGGGGCCGAGCCTAGGTGGGCCTCGGGGGGGTCAGCGTAGTTGCAGAATCTCAATTCTGTCTGTGCCCCATTGATCAACCTCAGAAGAACTGAGAAACTGTCCAAAATCACAAGAGGGTATTATGGGAACAACCAGACCCACAGGCTGTTCATTTACAAGCAGAAATGGCAGAATCAGTGGGAATGGTCCGAAGTCAAAGAGCAAAGACCACCCACTACTGTGAAATAGTGTTCCAGGCGCTATTGTGAAACTGTACAGGCTACATTGATTATATGACATATGGATGGACAGATGGATGGGTGCACTGCTATAAAGGCTCTGTCATTTCAGACTCCTAAGTTAGTATAAGATGTTCCTTAAACAACTAGGAAGATCTCAACATAGGGGACAATGGTGGGGTCTGGTGCTCTATTCAGACAGAGCTAGGACTGACCTATCTCACAATCAAGGGACGAGGAAGTTGACATTTACTAGCAGCATGGCAGTGTGCCCGTCCGAGCTGAGGTTCCAGAGCCTCAAAGAGATGCAGTCACCTCCCTGAGCACTTATCTTTCCACCCAAGTCAGGTCACGTTCTTCTTGGCCTCAAAACCACACCCTGAGCATCTCTGCCTCTGCACTGCCCCTCCTGCCCCCTTTCCTGGAAGGCCTCTTGGTCCACCTACCCACATTCTTCCCATTTTTCAAGGTTCGACTGATGTCCAACCCCTTCACAGAGCCGTCTCTGAACAGCCACCTGCCCTTCACCCATCGTCCTCTTCACTGCCTTTAGCATGTGGAGCTGCAGTTCTAAACGTCAGTCCAAGGGGCACACACATGAGAGCGTTACAGTCCCGAACATGGCCGATCCCTATGAGACACGCCAGGCAGCCAGCTTGCAATGCAAATGGCTCGAAGAAAACAGGACAGGATTCCTTCACTATCAAGCACCTACCTACATGCCAGGCACTGTGCTCAGATTATATAATGACAAGCAAGACAAACAATCATCCTTGCCTTCATGAAAATTAGAGCAGTAAGAGAAATAATTAAGCAGTAACAGGCAGTAGTGCTGGGCTGGGGGCGCACAGGGCAGCTGGGAGCACAGAGGCGCATGGACAGCAGCGGGCTGGGGCGCACAGGACGCGCTGGGAGGGCTGGGGGCGCACAGGGCGCTCTGGGAGCACAGAGGCGCATGGACAGCAGTGGGCTGGGGCGCACAGGGCGCGCTGGGAGGGCTGGGGGCGCACAGGGCGCGCTGGGAGCACAGAGGCGCATGGACAGCGGCGGGCTGGGGGCACACAGGGCGCACTGGGAGCACAGAGGCGCATGGACAGTAGCGGGCTGGGGCGCACAGGACGCGCTGGGAGGGCTGGGGGTGCACAGGGCGCGCTGGGAGCACAGAGGCGCATGGACAGTAGCGGGCTGGGGCGCACAGGACGCGCTGGGAGGGCTGGGGGCGCACAGGGCGCGCTGGGAGCACAGAGGCGCATGGACAGCGGCGGGCTGGGGGCGCACAGGGCGCGCTGGGAGCACAGAGGCACATCTACAGCAGCATGCGCTGACCCGGAGACCCTCCTGCAGGGCGTTAACCAGGCAAAAGGCAGGGAAATAGTGTTCCAGGCACAGGTGTCAGTTTGTACCAAGTTTCTAAGGCCAGAGGGAGCATAGCCAATGGGAGAAACCAAGAGATGCTCATTTCAGCTACGAACTTCAGACCCGCAGCCAAAACAGCGACAACTGCCTTATATGAGAGCGGGGCTCTCGGCTCGGCCACTCAGGTCTGAAGGCAACTGCGTAGCCATCTCTCGTCTATGACCTCCTGGTCCCCCAGCTAGACTGCCAGCTGCAACCCTGGCAGCATTTCCCCCGCCACACCGTGGCGCTAGCACGCAGGAGGCCAACGGTTTCTCGTCGTAAAGGCTACACTGACCAAGGATCCTTTAGGCGCCACAAAGGAAAGGTTGTGGAGATCGCAGCCCCCTTCCAGCTCAACGTGGAATGTAACTAGTACACTTCCAACAGGGGGGACCTGCCAGGCACAGCGATAAGCGCCCCATATGTGCCCTGATGTCACTTCGTCTAACAGCACGACACACGTGCCCACGTCTTTCCCTTCCTGCTCATCCTCTGGGCGCCTGGATGGAACCAGTAAAGCCACAGATCTAGGAGCGGAGCCCGCAGGTAAGGGATCGGCGGAAGGAAGTCCCAGGATCCGAGACTGCCCGAGCTGGCTTCTTCTCCCGGGGTGGCTTCTATGGAGAATTCTTGGTTACGATATTAGCAATGACTACATCAATTGTGTCCGTTCCTTGCCAAAGAATATAACCCCAAACAAGAACAACACTTTAGTTACATAAGCTCCAGCCTTCAGTTACTGAGCTATGGCTAGGATGGCCCCAGACGCCCCATCTACCACTCCACTGATCCTTCACCTTCTTTCTCAAGCAGTACTTACAACTCCACCCCTCCAACTGAAAAAGAAATGTATGTTTATGGTAGGGCATTTGGAACATACAGAGAGGCAGAAAGTAGACAAGAAAATCATCCACAATCCCAGAAATGACCATCGTACACATTTTGGTATGTACCTTTCTAACTCACACACACATACACACACACACACACACTTATTTATTAATTTATTTTTGTTACAGTTGTTTCTCCTTTTCCCCGTTAACCCCCCCTTCCCCTGCTCCCTTCACAGTACTGCTGTCTATGTCCATTGGTTATGCATATATGCATATAAATTCTTTGGTTTATCTCTCCCGAACCCCCCACCCCACCCCGAGTTTTGTCAGTTTGATCCTTACTTCTGTGTCTCTGGGTCTATTTTGTTCATCGGCTTATTTTGTTCATTATATTCCACAAATAAGTGAGATCATGTGGTATTTGTCTTTCTCTGATTGGTTTATTTTGCTTAGCATAATACTCTCCAGGTCCCTCCATGTCATCTCAAAAGATAAGAGATCTTTCTTTTTTATAGCTGTATAGTATTCCATTGCACACAAACACTTTTAAAAATAAACCAGCATTATGATACTATCAAACTGTACTGTAATTGTTATTTTTCTTGTGTTATATCCCAGTTGTCTGATATTTAGGGTCATTTTTCACCTCTCAGCATTGGTAACTGACTATTGAATCAAGAAATACAAATAAAAATATTCATATACAAAGTACACTGAACAGAAAAATTATAACTTGACTCAAACATGAAACCAAGTGTAAGAATGGTAAAAGTCACAAAAGGTTTTCCCAAAGTGTGCTCTATAGAACATTCCTGAGTGGATGCTAATAGACAATAGTTATGATAAAAATGTTCAAAAACCCGATAAGTTTGTGAAACACTGGGTTAAACAAAAATAAACAAGTGTTTGTAATAAGTGACTTTGGAGTCTTTATGTACACTGTGAACTCCAACAGAAGGACAGAGCCACATGTCCTACACCTACAGGTCCAGAAACCCTTTGTTCACAAAGCATCTGAAGAGGTCCAAAGAACACACTTTCAAAAACACTGCTCTACCAATATTTCAGTGCACAACATTCTCGGCCCTCCACGAACCAGGAGAAGTGTTGTGCCTTCAGCATCTGCCCTGCAATAACAAGCCAGCCCTGGCCGGTGTGGCTCAGCAGTTGGAGCACTGGCCTGCGGACCAGAGAGTCCTGGGTTCGGTTCCCGTAGGGGCACGTACCAAAAATAAATAAATAAATAAGCCAATTACTTCAGTCCTCAATTTTCCAAATCACCCCTCAAAAAAAAAAAAAACTGTCCCCTGAATTGGTTGGTTCTTTTGCTTCCATTCCCCTTTCCTGTGGTTAGATGTTTAATTGATTGAAAGGGGAAGGGGAAGGAGGAAAGGGGATGTCAGGCTATATAATTCCTTCAAGTCTTAACTCGGTTGGTCAACAAACAACAGTTGAGACTCATCGCGGCCTCCAACCTCTACAGAAATGTCTTTGCACTCAATCTCTGCCATTATACAGGCAAGGAGAAGCAACCTGGCCCTGTTTCCCCTGGAGGCCACTTTGCAAACCTTATCTAACTGGCTCTCAACAAGCCCTCCTCCGCAGGTGCCGATACAGACCTCGGTGAGGTCACCCGCCCTCCCCGTCACGCCTGTGCTCCCTGTAAAATGATTTGGATGTCTTAATGGTGGAAATCTTGAGAATAAAATATAAATAGGCACCGTAGGTATCCTATCCAAGCCTGCTCTGTCTGTTTCTTTCATCACCTCTCCTCTCCAACACCCAGAGCTCCAAAAGTGATCACCCAGACCGAGTTCAGAGGCAAACTGGGATGCTCCACCCACCACTCGAGTTATCTGGTCACCAAGGATACCTAATTACAGAGCCTAATTATGGGCATGTAATTGGCATGAGGCAGCACAATGTAAGGGCCTAGATTTTAGAATCACAATTCTAATCCCATCTCTGCCACTCACCTATTAGGTGACCCTGGGCCATTTACTCAACCTTATTAAGCCTATTTCCTCAACAGTAAATACAGTATAATAGATACCTGTTCACCGGGTCACTATAAGGTTAAAAGAAAGAATACAAGGGAAAGCAGCTGGGTTGTAAAAAAAGTTTTATCCACGTGTCAGCAGTGTGTTCCATGGCTGATTCCGGTGCGCTCTCTCGCTGGGAGGTACTGACTCAGCCCCCTACCTTGTCTGGCACGGAGCAGGTCATCAACAAATGTCATCATCCTTCTCTCTTCAACTCTCCCATTTTTCCATCCCATCATCCCCCCACCCCACACAAAATGAGCCCAATGAGTAGCTACCAACCAGATTCCGAAAAATAAAAAGTAGACCTTCCTCAGAGGAGTTGGGTATTCTCTGCTCAAGACGCTCAAGCCAAAGGGCACCACCCAGGGTGGGCATTCCTAGTTAGGTTCCTTAGCAGGAAAAATGACTCTCAGTCCTTATTTTACATTTTAAAAACTGGCTTTCGGCCCCAGATCCAGATTGTCATTCAGACTCAAAATCAGCCTATTCTACTGCCAAGGCTTCTGCATGTGAGTTTGGCCAGGTAGACAGAGGATGTGTGTGGGGAGAGAGGCACGGGAAGGCAAGAAGCAACTTGCACTGAGAGTCTCCTAGGAGCCAGCTACTTCAAATAGTTATCATCTAATCTTACAAAATAGCATAAAATAGGTGTTACTATCCTCATCTTACAAAGAAACTCAGGCAGCAGGCAATATTTTTTTGAATAACAAAAAGCCCTTCATGAAAACTACCTTATATTGTCATCCAAAGCTAAGTAGAAAAAAACCAGTCCAGTCTGTTCTTTAGGGAAATAAATTCATAACAACTTTTAAAATAAATATTTTCAAATGGAAAAGGATCTTAAAAATTTACATCCCACCAATATTTCTTAAGGAGCTACTCAAGCGTGTACTCCAGCAAAATGAAGGCGTAAACCAAAAACAAGAGGAAGACGTGGAGAAAGGAAACAGTACTTTCAGCCACGGAGCAAAGTAAAAAGCAGTCCCAGGACAACTCTTTCGTAAGCCTAGAGAGCACTCAGAATCCAGAGTGGCACAGAAAGATGGAAGAATCTGGGCATAAGCTTCGGGAAAGAAGACTTGATCAAACTAATGGGATTGAGAGCCTAGAAAAATTTGAGATCATAATAAAGGCAAACAGCACAATAAAGGCAAATAAAACCTATAATAAGACAATTAGAAATACCAGGGGAAAAAATGTTTAAGAGAGTCAAGGTACAAATATGAAGAAACTAAAAGGTGACACAAATGTAAACAACTGATAAGAGTAAAATGAAAAAAATCTGACTTTGGTGCTTGGATATATCTTCCTTTGATTGACCCAGGAGTCCTGACCCAAGACCCAATGTTCATGTCTAAAATCTAATCTTAATACACAGACAATGAATTCTATTGAGAGAATTGCCATAATGTAACTGTTGCCTACAGATTTTCAACTTTAAGAATAAATTGTGAAAAAAAAGGTCAATTTGGGGGCAGAAGCACAAAACCTTTCTTGGTTATGGGTTCAAGGCTTTGGAATGCTAGAGTGTCATTGACAAAAAGCAATTAATATAACTAGTAGCTACCCCAACCCCCTTGATTTACAAAATGAGGAGTCAAGAAACACTGTCAAAAGTTGACCAAAAAAATAACAAAGGTGACTTAACAGACAAACTCAAAACAATATAAATCTTAAATCTGGGAGAGAACAAAAAAACGTAAGGAGCTACATACAGTCTCACTTTCATATCAGGAGTTAAAGTTTATAGGTCAGAATTAGAAATTAAATGGTTTAAATGCATATAAAAGTTAAGAAGGTAAAAATCTCCCTGGCCGGTTTGGCTCAGCAGTTAGAACATCAGCCGGCAGACCTTAGGATCACAGGTTCAATTCCCAGTCAAAGGCACGTACCTGGGTTGCAGGTTCGATACCCAGGAGCCCTGTAGGAGACAGCCAATCAATGTGTCTCTCTCACATCAATGTTTTTCTCTCTCTCTCCCTCCCTCCCTCCCTTCCACTCTCTCTAAGAATCAATGGAAAAATATCCTCAGGTGAGGATTAACAAAAATAAATACAATTTTTTAAAAAGGTAAAAATCTAAGAATTAAATACAGAAATAGTTAAGAATTAAAAGACTCTCTTTGTGGGGTTTAAGGACGTGAAGGAAAGCGTTGTTTTTCAACAAAAGTCCTTCTGTTCTGTTGAATTTGTTACCAAATGCATAAATCACTTTGACAAAAATAATTTTCTATGACATATTTCAAAAAAGGCAAAACATGAAAATTCTTACTAAAAACTGGGAATGGCAGGCAAACATTATAATTGGAATTGTATTTAAGAGTGGGGAGAGAATTTTTTTTTTCCTTAGAAAATATTATGCAAATAAAAATTTTCTGGAAAAACTGGAAGTTCTATGGAAGCCAGATCATTTTATTCTTTATAATTTGCCATTTTCTGGTTTATGTACAAGACACATGTATCCCATTTATAACCAGAATTTTTTTTTTTTTTAACGTGATCACCGTTCAAAGTCAGCGTGCCAGGTTGCTAAGAGCCCGATACCTACACACACACACAGCCTGATTTATGATCTGGAGGACAGAAGAACAATGCAGTCATTTTGAGAGGCCATGTGTTTGGACATTTGATCTCTGTGGTTACACGCTGCCCTACAGGAATGCCTGAACGGCACACGAAAGGTGTGAACACTCGGGAAAGGTGCCCTTTAAAAGGTCCCAGAGAGTGATGACATCATAGACCTAGGAACAATCTTCCCTGAGAAAATGAGTAAAAGCTCTTGAAAGCGTCTTCGATGTCCCGGCTTCATTTTCCACAAAGCGCCTTGTTCAGGCTGAAGTGACGTGGGGACGAGGGTGGACATGGGGGGGAAACGGAAAACTGCTCTGTGAGCAGAGGACGGCGGATTAGAGGGCCAATCTGGGGTCCACCGTTAAGTAATGACATGACTTCCCCACCGTCAAATCCTCAGCTTTTTAGAGAGAGAAAAAAGGACCCTTATAGATTCTAAAGCACTTTGGTTTCTGATTTATGAAGCCCTAGACTCCTGACCTAAGATTCTACTGCTAGCCCCATTTCACAGATGATGGAGCAAAATAATGAGTAGATTTTATGAAAATTAA
Organism: Molossus molossus; assembly: GCF_014108415.1. NCBI lineage: Eukaryota > Metazoa > Chordata > Mammalia > Chiroptera > Molossidae > Molossus > Molossus molossus. The sequence goes on from NW_023425388.1 coordinate 114,981,997, forward strand.
ATCAGGGCCACCCTTTTCCACACTTCTACTTCCATCCACCAAAATACACTGCCTTTCCAGGCTGTGCAGCAAAGTGACACAGCACATTTACTTTATTCCAACTCTAAACAAGTCCGATAGAAGCCCAGAGAACTCTTGGCAGATTGCTAATCTTGAAAGACAATAGTCCTGATGACTTAATTTCTTTAATTACCTTACCTCCTTAGCCAAAGGACTTCCAGGGACGGCATGGATCGGGCTGGCCTACAACCCACCTGTTTTTCAGCTGCCGTTTTCCCTGAGGACCCCGTGAAGTGAAGATGCAGTTTACTGTGGGGAGTGGTTGTGGCTGGGGAGATGGCCGGATGGATCGGAGCAACCTTCTCTCCAAGCCTTCGGCTAACTTCCGCTCTTACCCTGGTTCCACATGGCTCTGAGCTACTCCACTCATTCAAGGCTTGTACAAAAGAGAATTGTTTTGTTTTGCTTCTTTTGAGGGTCTCTTTTTCCTAGCTTCCCTCGGATAATGGGTAATCCCAGCTCTTCCTTCTTATACAGTTCTGTGTATATTCATAAACAGTTTAAAATCACGTAGGTCCAAAAGAGATCCCCCCAAATTATTGTAAATTATTTTGTCTTTTTCTACTTTATTTCTTACTAAGCCCATTTCTATAAAAGTCACCATAAAATATTCAAAAGTGCATTTACCTATTAATACAAGATGCTGTTCTGGATCTTTGTGTACGACAGAAACTAATGTCATCCTTCCGAACAACCTCATCACATTGAGGAAAACGTCATGTGATTACATCACATACGTGAATTCCACCAGCCATTTAAAAGTCAGAGGACTAAGTACATGTCCACACTGTCCCTCACACACAGAAGTCCAGTGATGGAATAAAATGGCCACCAAGTCCTTCTCAGCATTGCACCAACCCCAGAAACAAAATAAAGAACTCCTCCTTGCACAAGATGTCAACAGCTTTGGGATGGGGAAGGAATAATTGGTCACCAGTATGAGTCAAAGAGTTGGTTATAATAAACTTCTTCCATTACTGTGTATTCATGAATAGGGCCCTAGGATAGCAAAGTATCAAACATTAATGCCAAAGAAAGGACTGATTATATACATATTTTTAATGTTTGTTTGTTTTTAATCCTCACCTGAGGATATTTTTCCATTTATCTTCAGATAGAGTGGGAGGGAGAAAGATAAAAACATCAATGTGACACCCTGGATCAGTGGTGAGAGCGTCGGCCCGCAGACCAAAGAGTCGCGGGTTCGATTCCCATCAAGGGCACGTACCTCAGTTGCGGTTTGATCCCAGCCCTGGTAGGGGCTGGTCAGGAGGCAACCAATCGATGTGTCCCTCTCATGTCCATGTTTCTCTCTCTCTCCCTCCCTCCCACTCTGTCTGAAGATAAATAGAAAAAATATATGTATATATATTCTCAGGTGTGGGTGAGGATTAAAAAACAACAAACAAACAAACAAAATGGATGTGAGAGAGATAATCAATTGGTTGCCTCCCTGACTACCCCGACCAGGGCTGAGGACCAAACCACAACCACAACTGTGTAGGTGCCCTTGACCGGAATCCACCCCAGACTCTTTGGTCCAATGGCCAACGCTCTAACCACTGAGCAGGCTTTGAGCCAAACCGGCCAGGGCTGTTTTTTTTATTGATTTTTTAGAGAGAGAGGGAGGGAGAAACATCATGTGAGAGAGAGAGAGAGAGAGAGAGAAACATTGATGGGCTGCCTCCTGCACGCCCCCTACTGGGGATGAAGCCCGAAACCCTGGCATGTGTCCTGACCTGGAATCAAACAGGGACTTCTCAGTCCATGGGACGCTCGCTGCTCAATCCACGGAGCCACACCAGCGGGGCAGTTATATTTTTTAAAATCACATAATGTCTTCACTTCCGAACTAAGGCTGCTGCATCACAGAAACATGGGCTTTAAATAAATAAACACTAAAGGCAAGTTCTTGCCAGAGAAGTTTCCTCAGTGGCTCAGGCAATCCTGACCCAAGTGGTCGGGCAGGCCCAGTGCCCATCCAGGCCGGGAGAGCCTGACCCTCCATGGCCTCCCTGGTTCCCTTTCAAGTTCCAGCTGATTTTGCCTCTGGAACATAATTATCTTACGGTACCGAATTTGAAACCATCTTCTTCACCCTGTGAACGTAGGTTCCTGTCCCAGCTCAGGCAAATCCAGTGTAAACGTCATTACATCAGAAAGGCGGAACAAGGAGAAGGGAAGGAGGACAAAGCAGGCTCCGGATTGGCTGCTATTTTAGGTTACCAAGTACTACCCAGTACAACTTCTGACCCAATTTCCACACAACTACTTCACCAGCAGTTCTCATTACATCACTGTGCCGTGGGGTCATTACATCACCCGGCTGGGAGGGCCTACCAGGCAGTGTCCACTTTTCCAGCTTGCTCTTCCCCAGAGCAGAGACTGCAGACCACCTACACCCCCAAGAGTTCCGAGGTCCTCTCCCCCCCACGCCTGGGAACTGTCCCCACCTTGTAACTCGGGGGCGCACGGGCTTGGGTGTCTGAGTCACAACGACCAGGGCTGGCAGTGCAGGCTTGTGCCCAGGAGTCTGTACCAACACTCCAGATTAAGGGCCAAGTCGCCTATGTGTTTCATGAGGATCCCCCCAAAACTACTGTTATTTCCCTTACGTCTAAGAATGCCCATGTCCTGAATCTCTCGGGACGGGACACCCTGGAAGAATATCACCAGACTCTGCTTCGCATCCCTTACGGTTCCAGCACCCAGGGGCCCACTCCTGGCTGCCGGGGTCCCAGCTCTCGGGAAAGAACCCGGGAAGGACCCAGCACCGCACACCCCCGTGCGTGCGCGCGCCCTGGGCATCGCGGCTCCGCGCCCCTCCCCCCGCCCGCGCCGGGCCCACTTACTTGAGGAAGTACCTCTGGCCAGTGGCCGTGAAGGTCATCTCCCAGCCCGGGGGCAGCGGCAGCTCGTCGGTCACGTCGTAGGACTGCTGGCGGAGGTGCGCGTGCTGCTGCGCCGCGCTGACCGCTGCGCCCGCGCCCGGGCCCAGCTGCAGGGACGCGGGCGACGAGTGCGAGCGGACGTGCTGGGCGCCGCCGGCCAGCCGGGGCCCCGGGTGGCCCCCAGAGGAGTCGGTGCTGGACTGGCGCGAATGCGAGCCGGAGTCGGGCTCCTTGAAGAACGACTCCGGCAGGATCTTCTTCCGCCACGAGCTGGGCTTGGGGTTCATGACCGAGTTGAAGAGGGCTTCGAGGTCCGTGTCTAGGTCCTGCGTGACGTGGATCACTTGCTGCCCGGGCGGCGGGAGCGGAGGGGGAGCCGAGGCCGGATTCATCTTCTGCAGGGAAAAAGCTCAGATCAGCCTTTTATGTAAGGTCGGAGGAGGAGGAGGAGGCACTGGGAGAAAATGGAGAGGAAAGAAAAAGATGCGGGTGGGTGTCCTCCTCGCGATCCCAGACACAGCCATACGCCGGCCGCGTGGGGGAGGGGTCCCTCCTGGCCTCCAGAATTATGCAACTTTCTTGGAGCAAAGAAGTTACTCGGAAAAGGAAGGAGTGGGGGAGGTAATGCGCCCGCGACGTTGCGGAACAGGTCGCACCTCTCCGGGGCGGCCAGCCCCCACCCGAAGAAATCTCGACCCCAGCCAGCTCCACACCTCGACCCCGGAAGCCCGAGGGGCCGGGCACCCCGGAGAGGCGCGCGGGCGCGCTCCAGCGGGCACTACCTGGGCGCGCAGCGAAGCTGAAGCTGGGCGTGCGGCGGCCGCCGTCGGGCCTGGGTCGCTCCGGTGCGGCGCGAGCTGGCAGGACTGGAGCCCGGCTGGCGAATCCCGACCCGCCTCGGTGCCTGGCAGTCGAGGGGCTTCGGCTCTCACATCCCCCAAACTGGCCTCAGGCGTTTGCGCTCTCCGAGGAGGCGGCGGCGGCGGAGGCGGAGGAGAAGCAGACAGCGCGGCCGCGGCGGCTCCCGGACTGTCCCATAAACAAAGTTTGGAGCAAACTCCCACTCCCAGGAAAGAGGCGGGCCCGAAAGTTGAGCTGTTGAATTATGCATGACCTCCAAGTCCCGAGCCTGCCTGCCCCCGCTGGTCCCTCCCCTTCCTCCTCCTCCTCCCTCTTCCCACCCCGGCTCCAGAAAACCTTGGGCGTGATGGGTACTTTGCAGGCTCAGAGCAGACGCCCCCCCACTCCTCCTGTCGCGCGGACCTCTCCCGCGGAGCCGGGCTCTGCATTCCTTTGAGTTTACCACGGACTTGGGGCGAGATCAAAGGGAAAGTGACCCGGGCCTGTTTAATCAAGGGCTTGTGGACCGAAACCAAGGCCGGGGGCGGCGGAGGGCACGCGGGAGAGGGGCCGGGGCCGAGGAAGGGCCGGACCTGGGCGCCGCGCCCTCCCTGGGTGCCGGGTGCCGGGTGCCAAGGCCGGGAGCGCCGCGCTGATCCGGGCTTCTGCCCGAGGGCGGGCCCGGGTGCGCCCCGCACGGGGAGACACCAGGGCCAGCCTTCACCCGGGAGGCTGCTCAGCGCTTGTGACCATATTTGGTCTGGCGAGGAGGCATCTGGGCTGTTTGGCTTTCAGTTGTCGGCTCCAGCGCAGACGGTGCCCAGAAAGTGCCTCTGTCGTTAGAGATGCGGCTTCACCCACGGGTGCGTTGTAAACAAGCAACCTTCAAACCACTCATCGGCCCTTACTTTCCTCTCCGGGGTGTCTCGGTTCACCAGAGGCTGAGAAGCAGCTTAGCAAAGCCGGGTGCTGGAATGGGACAGTGGTCGTGGTCTCCTCCCCCGCCACATCCGCGCGGGTAGTGGGAGGATTGGAATGTCCCTGCCGCCCTCCAGAGAGCCTGGAACCGGGATGGAGCCCAAGCAGGTGGCTGGGAGTAAAGAGGGTGCGCCAGTGACCCGGAAAAAGCCTCTCACCCTCCCACGACTGGATCTGGGCGAGGGTGGAGACCCTCTGCCCCTGGATCGAGCCTGGCTAGACAGTTTCGAGAAGTAGCAGGCGCCCTGCCGTCCGGAGTGGCTCAGTCCCTTCTCTCCTGTCCCGTCTCCCCCGGGGGGAAAGAGAGAGTGGACACTAGGTAAGTCACGCTTCAGACAACCCCTACCCCACCCCATTTGACTCATACAGAAGTTTATGAAATAAGTCAAAAAACGCAAGATATGGAAAGTACTTTGAATAGTGTCCGGCCCAGCTACATACCTGTGTGTAAAATAAAATAGAATTGTATTACGTGCAAGTATGTGCCTCAACATTGTTATAAGGGTGAAAAGAAGTCAGAATTAGAAGCTAAAGTGTCGCCTTGGAAAAGGTAGGAGTGTTTGGAGCCTCTCCCTCAGTGGCTGCTGCCCATCACTGCCCCAAATAGAGCAGAGCAACCAAGTGAACCGCCTGCCCGCGTTACATGTTCTTGCGCGTGTACTCAGCCCAGACTCCTCGCGGCGGCGTCTCTCGGTGGTTGGCGCGTCCCCCCACATACTGAAAGGTTTGGGGTTCAGTCCTCGGTCAGAGCACATTCCCAGGTTGTGGGTTCATCCCATCGATGGAAGGCAACCCATTGATGTTCTCTCTCACGCCAATGGTTCCCTTCCTCCCCTCCCCACCCTCCTTACTCCCCCCCACCAAAATAAGCATATCCTTAGATGTGGATTTAAAAACATAAAAAGATTAGGGCTGCCTTAGGGAAACACAGCCATGGGGATCACCTTCAAAGATAAGCAGAGGTCTGGCAGGTGTGGCTCAGTGGTTGAGCATGACCCATGCACCAAGAGGTCACCAGTTCGATTCCCGGTCAGGACACATGCCCAGGTTGTGGAGCCGATCCCCAGTGCAGCCAATCGATGTCCTCTCTCATCAGTGTTTCTATCTCTCCCTTCCTCTCTCTCTAAATCAATAAAGGGAAAAAAAATTCTTTTTTTCAAAAGATAAGCCAAACAGGGCACCTTCAGGAGGCTGGAACTCTGGGTTTCCCACGCAGCAAGTACTCTTCCCACCGGACCCTCGTGGGGAAGGGGGAAGCCACCAAAGTCACTCCATGGGAAAGGGCGTCTTTGCAAAAGCTGTCTTCAGAAGCCACCAGTTTTTTTGTTTTTGTTTTTTTTATCCTCACCCGAGGACATTTTTCCATTTTTTGTTCAGATAGAGCGGGAGGGAGAGAGAGGAAGAGAGAGAGAGAGAGAGAGAGAAACATCGATGTGAAGGGACACATCGAGTGGCTGCCACCCGCACCACCAACCAGGGCTGGGGACAAACTGCAACCGAGGTACGTGCCCTTAGCGGCAACCGAACCCAGGTCTCTCTGTACCGCAGGCCGACGCTCCAACCGCTGAGCCAAACCGGCCAGGGCCAGAAGCCACCAGTTTTGATGATGGGGAAATTAGCTATGAAACGGCAGGAAGTGCCTGGGACCACGTGGTCACTACTTCAGAAGCTGCAAGGCTGACCCTGATGATTAAAGGATGGAAGCGAGGCCTGCCCTGCTGCAGGAAGGACCTCACCCAGAGGGAAGGCCCTGCTTTGTAAGGAGCGCTGGCTGTCCCAAGCGACAATGCTGACGGAATCACGACGCCAACCCTGCGATGAGAACGAGGGTTGGGGTTGGATGGGCCAGGATGTTGTCTTCACTCCTTACTAGGCTTCAAGAAATAGTGGAGGACAGAGGAGCAGATACCCGAAATGAAAACTGAATAGCAGCCCTGGCCAATTTGGCTCAGGGGTTAGAGTGTCGGCTCATGGACCAGTGAGTCGCGAGTTCGATTCCAGCCAAGGGCATCGGTTGAGGCTCATCCCCAGCCCTAGTTGGGGTCGTGCGGGAGGCAAGCAGTCGATGTGTCCCTCTCACATCGATGTTCCTCTCTCTCCCCCTCCCATTCTGTCTGAATAACAGATATCCTCGAGTGAGGATTAAAAAACAAAACAAAACTGAATAGCAGAAAAACTCAGAGAGAAAACTTTCAGTTCCCAAACAGTTATAAGATGCCATTGTGGACGGTTGAAGAGATTTGCTTGAGTCCTTCACCTTCAAATGATAGCTTCGGGTTAAATAACATTTGCATGTGCCTTGTCTTGATCAGGTACTGCCCGTGTGAAGCAGCACGGTGCAGCAGACACATGTATAATCTCGAGCAAAATACCTAAGCTCTCTATCCTGGGTGTTCTTTGAAAAGTAGGGTCAATAACAGTACCCACCTCACAGGATTCTAGATCTAAACACTAGACGGGCATACCTCGGAGATATTGCAGGGTTGGTTCCAGACCATCACAGTAAAGCAAGTATCACAATAAAGCAAGTGTAATCTTTTTTTGGGGGGGGAGGGTCTTGCCTTCCATTTGTAAAAAAAACAACAAAAAACAAAACACAGCTTTTGTTAGCCCGACAAAGCAAAGCACAGTAAAAGGAGGTACGCCTGGCAGATTTCATCTGCTGTCCCGTGACTTAGAACACGAGCTTTGATTGCCAGCTCGACCCCCTCCACTGGGCAAGTACCGTGTCCTCCGTAAGTGACAGGTCGTTCATTGAGGAACTGAGATCACATTGTGGTAGTCTCTCCCCAGCAGACCGCCCTCCTGGAGCGCCTCCCCCTGACATCTGCACCCGGCCCTGACCCTGCCCACACCAGATCAGGTGTGGAAGTTTCTGCTGTTGTACTTCGGGAAGCGTTAAGCCACTCTGAGCGAGAGGGCCAAGGACGCTGCTGGGGAGAGAGTCCCCGCGACTGTGCAGGGAGAAACCAGCCATCCGCAGTCTAAACGGCGCCCAGCCCCCGCCAGATCGCCAACTGGCTGCCAACACTTGGCACTATCGAGACCAACGTGAGAACCACAGAGCCTAGCCCCGCCCAGGTCGCAGCACTGTGTGCAAGTGAAACGGACACTGTTTTAAGACACTACATTTTGGAATTTTTAAAAGATGCAAAACGGACATTGTAGGGATTAAACAGACATTGTAGGGATTAAATAGGAAAATGCTACTAAAGTTCTCCACACAAGTCCTGTTACATACTAAAGCACTCGACAAGTCATGGGTGGGATTTAAGACCCCAAAGAAGAGATGCTATATTATCTAGAGCCCCATTTTACAGATACGGAAACTGGCCCGATGAGTTTTAAAGTATTTTGTCCGAGTACATACAATGAATCTGTGAAAAAATGAAAAACCCACCTGGGATTCAGCCCAGGGTTTGTAATCCCAGATCAGATTGCTTTTTCCATCTCTCACCCTGGGAGAGCCAGAAGGCGCCGACTGGTATTGTCATTTTCCATCAGCGTTATTACTCTTGCTCGCCTATCTCCTTGAGAAACGCCGCCGTTTTTTATAAGATAATCAGTTGCGAGAACACTCCTGCGGATATGTAAATCTCTCCCTCCACTTGCAAAGACTTTCCACTGGCTCGTGTCTGCTTCCCCGTGTTCCCAACACACTTCCCACCCTGCCTTGGCTGTCCCTCCACCCTCTCTGTCCACACACAACCAATGGCAAGTGCCGTGGTGCTGTCTTCTGGTGTCCCTCAAATCCATCCTCGCCTCCCCTCCCACCCCAGGACCTTATCTCCACATGCTTGCAGCGGCCCCTAACTGGTCTCTCTGCCTCCAGCCTCTCGTCTCTGGTCTCCCGTTTCCATGATGTCATCCCTTGGCTCACACACTTTTAGCAACTGCCCACAAAAATAAAAGTCAAAGCCATCAATCCGGCACCCAGAGTCTCCCAAGAAGCTGCCATCTCCTGGCCGGCCGACCTCGATTCTTACCCAATGTGTCCTCCGTCCACTGCAGCCGGGCTCTGACCCCAGCACGGCGTCCGCTCCCTCGCTGGGCTCTGTCTGACCCTGCCCTCCACCCTCCATTGTCGGCCTGCATTTACCTCTCCCTCCTTTCCCCCAAAATCAGGTTGTTCTTGTCTTTTTCACTCCCTTGACACACAATGATACACAACACTGCCTCGTATCAGAGCTTTGCCCTCGGTGTATCTCGCCTCCCCGCCGGGCTGGGAAATGGCTGTGAGGCTAGAAGCTTGCCTCTGGGGAACTGCTGTCCTGGAGGGTCGTTCCTGGTGGGCGCAGGAGGATCCTTTCTTCTCAGCACACTTTGCAAGGCATCCCCCACCCGCCCAGCCACCTGGGCACCGTGTGTGGACAACTGACCAGGACGGCAGGCTTTCGAGGGCAAGTCTAAGGGGACTTCCTTCCCTTTTGTTCTGTGTTTGTCTGTGCCTAACAGGGTGTCCTCCGCCCAGGAGTGTCCAGTGCACGTGGCCACTCGCCCCGTGGCTGTTGTCCCGCCGAGGTCATTAGCCATGTTGGCCTCAGGAAAGCCACAGGCTGCTTCTCTCCGCCCTACCCCCTGACTTGCTGACCGGTCTGAGCTAAGTGAATGGTCAGAAGCTTGGTGGGTGGGTAGTTGTTGGAGGACTCTGGCCCGGAGCCCTGCGGGCAGAACCTGCCTGGACCTGCTGAACCAGTATGGAGAAAAGTCCCAGCAGGGTTACCATTAGCAACTGAGAAGAGGAAAACAGACAAGGACCTTAAATAGACAAGAGGTCCAATAACAGAGAGTCCAGAAAACGGTTGAATAATCTTCATCTTTATTTCCACAGGAACACGCGTCGACTCATCAAGCATGACATGTGGGTCCATGATCTACCACATCCCAGTGTCGAGCAGGAGTACACGTACAAATACGTAAAACAGATCGGGGTGACTGCCACCCGTTTCTGCTTTTACTTTTCCCAGGTGCACGTCCCGTGGTCTCACCTTGCTTCTGTGGTCTTAAAAATGCATAACCGACACGCTTATAAGGGACATCATTTTAATAATGACAGTCATGAGTCATATGACTACCTTCTGCCTAATGTTATCTATGGCTTCAGCAATGCAGATGGACCAGAGGAAAACGAAATTTCTGAGATTTGCTCTTTACATAAGTCCTATGTGCAAGTTGCTTATCTTTCAGTATTTTCGTGGTACTTTTTTAACGGGAAAAATTAATTAATTAAGAAATCCTTTCTTAGAAAAGAAAAATACGCTTTGACAATGTGTCACAACATAAAGGGGGGTTGCTAGCAATGATCAAACTGAGTAGTGAAGCTGCCAGTTGCGGCGTGACCGATAGTAGAGGAACATTTAAAACAGTAGGGGAATCTCTCTGTAAGGAAAACATTTAACAAGAGACTGGCTAAGTCTATCTGATGGCATAATGTAGCCAATGAAATGTTTGGTAGCTTTCTGAAAGAGTATGCATGAAGACAACGTGAAAAGGATCTTTAATTTTTTTTTTCTTTATTGATTTTTAGAGAGAGAGGAAGGGAGAGAGAGAGAGAAACATGGATGAGAGAGAACATCGACTGGCCGCCTCCTGCACGCCCCCCACTGGGGATCAGCCCACAACCTGGGCATGTGCCCTGACCGGGAATCGAACCAGCGACCTCCTGGTGCAGGGTGGACGCTCAACCACTGAGCCACACCGGCCAGGCCTGGGATCTTTAATTTTTGATGAAAACAATCTAGAAGCAGATATTTCTGAACACCATAATTACAACTGTGTTCAAAAACATGGGGGAAATGAATGAGAAGTAAGGTGTTAAAATAATACCAAAACATAAAACATCTATGTAAAAATAAACAGATAAATGTTTGGTCGGATGTACTTCGAGCTGTATACATCTGTGGATGTGTAACCTGAGAGAGAAATAGAATCACCACGCTCAGAAGGCTAAGCTTCCGGGTGTGTGGAGAGAACTACTTAGCAGTGTTTCGGGGGAGATTTCAAGGTACTTAGCATCAAACGTTCAATGTCCACGTTTGGTTTGCAAGACCAGCTGTGGCCTTTCATGCCAAGCTTGGAAGAGTAGGCAACCTGATTGGACATTCATCGGTTGACGATGTCATTCGGCTCCTCCCTCTACTCAGCTAAGTTCCAGATCTGGTTACACCAGCTGTTCAGGCCACTGCTCTTCCCTGCCTCGTGTCCTGTGACAGAAGCCAGGCGTGGACGAGCTGTACTAGTATCTCTCTGTCTCGCCTTGTCCAGACGCCAGTGAGGCCACTTTTCGTGCCTGGTCAAGAAAGGTCGCTCTGTGGCCCTGGCCGGTTTGGTTCAGCAGGTAGAGTCTAGGCCTACCGACGGGAGGGTCTCAGTCAGGGCCACATACCTGGGTTGCAGGTTCCGTCCCCAGCCCCAGTTGGGGTCGTGTGGGAGGCAACCAATCAAGGAGTCTCTCTCACATCAATGTTTCTTTCCCTCGCCTTCCCCTTTACCTAAAATCAATGGTAAAATATCCTTGGGTGAGGATTAACAACAACAACAACAAAAGAAAGGTCCGTTTGTGGTTTAGAGCCAAGGAGAAGAGAAGAGACCAGCCAGACCAAGACAGGGCGGAGGAAGCGAGAACTCAGTCCTGCGCTACAAGAGAGCTGACCCGTGGGCACGAGCTCAACGCACACACCCTGAGAGAACAACACGATTCCTACTTTCCGCATCTTGCGTTCTCGAGGAGTGGGATGAAAAGTAATTGAGACTCCTCTTGGCTGCAGGTAAAAAGTATGTTTATTTCATCAAAAGGGAGTAGATATAAGGATAGTGTACAGAATCCAGGGAAGTCCACACACATCTCACCTCTCTCTCTCTCTCTCTCTCTCTCTCTCTCTCTCCCTGTCTACCCCGTCTCTGCCCTTTGTTTTTCTCTGCATATTTACTTCATCCTTCTTCCTGGACCAACCAGCCTTTTCCGCTCTTCAATCCACGTGGCAAATGGACATCCATGTCTCACAGTCTCACATGTTACATGTAGTCCCTCTTCAAAGAGAAATGGACTTTTCCCTCATGTCTAAATGCCCAGGGAAAGGTCTCTGGCTGCTTTAGCTTGAGTCAAGGGTCTGTTTTGGACCCTTGCCCTTGATGGTGGAGAGCAGGACAAATATTCCAGGCAACAGGCATCGTATCCTTCACGCTGCATGCTCCTCTCACCTGTCACCATTCTGTGTTTCACAGAAAGGAAAATAATTTGAAGATATTTGAAAAGAGACTTCAAAAACCTTGATAAGCCTGGCCACTGTGGTTGAGCGTCGACCCATGTACCAGGAGGTCGCTGGTTCGATTCCCGGTCAGGGCACATGCCTGGATTTCCGACTTGATCCCCAGTGGGGGGCACGCAGGAGGCGGCCAATCAATGTTCTCTCTCATCGATGTTTCTGTCTCTCTCCCTCTCCCTTCCTCTCTCTCTAAAATCAATAAAGAAAGAAAGAAAATTTTAAACACCCCACAGAGAAACTGCCAAGGATTAAGTCTCAGCCTGTTTGGCTGAAAAGACAGACATAATCTAGTGGTACGTTTCATCGTTGCTACTGAATCCTCCCTTGGCATCACTGGGCAGCTTGACCAAATGAGTTTGGAGACCAAACCTTACAGCCTGTTTTACCTAAAATCACCAAAGGCTTCTGTGCAGGGTCCAAGTTTTTGCCTTTAGCCTCTTCTATTTCACCATGGCCAGCAGTGGGGGTGTTTTGGGAGAGGCAGTAGGAACCCCACATACAGGTGTTTTCCTACCCAGACTTATTTATACGCAAGGAAACCTCGCCGGTGGCCACAAAATCCCACCAAACAGTCCCACCAAGGACAATCGCACCACAGACAATCCCACCACAGACAGTCCCACCAAGGACAGTCCCACCACAGACAGTCCCACCACGGACAGTCCCACCAAGAACAGTTCCACCACACACAATCCCACCAAGGACAATCCCACCAAGGACAGTCCCACCACAGACAGTCCCACCACGGACATTCCCACCAAGGACAATCCCACCACAGACAATCCCACCAAGGACAACCCCACCACAGACAATCCCACCAAGGACAGTCCCACCAAGGACAGTCCCACCAAGAACAGTTCCACCACACACAATCCCACCAAGGACAATCCCACCAAGGACAATCCCACCACAGACAGTCCCACCACGGACATTCCCACCAAGGACAGTCCCACCACGGACATTCCCACCAAGGACAATCCCACCACAGACAGTCCCACCAAGGACAGTTCCACCAAGGACAATCCCACCACAGACAGTCCCACCACGGACATTCCCACCAAGGACAATCCCACCACAGACAGTCCCACCACGGACATTCCCACCAAGGACAATCCCACCACAGACAGTCCCACCACGGACATTCCCACCAAGGACAATCCCACCACAGACAGTCCCACCACGGACATTCCCACCAAGGACAATCCCACCACAGACAGTCCCACCAAGGACAGTCCCACCAAGGACAATCCCACCACAGACAGTCCCACCACGGACATTCTCACCAAGGACAATCCCACCACAGACAGTCCCACCACGGACATTCCCACCAAGGACAATCCCACCACAGACAGTCCCACCAAGGACAACCCCACCACAGACAGTCCCACCACGGACATTCCCACCAAGGACAATCCCACCACAGACAGTCCCACCAAGGACAGTCCCACCAAGGACAATCCCACCACAGACAGTCCCACCACGGACATTCCCACCAAGGACAATCCCACCACGGACATTCCCACCAAGGACAGTCCCACCACGGACATAGTCCCACCAAGAATAGTTCCACCACACACAATCCCACCATGGACAATCCCACCACGGACAGTCTCACCAAGAACAGTCCCACCACAGACAGTCCCACCACGGACATTCCCACCAAGGACAATCCCACCACAGACAGTCCCACCAAGGACAGTCCCACCACGGACATAGTCTCACCACAGACAGTCCCACCACGGACATTCTCACCAAGGACAATCCCACCACAGACAGTCCCACCACGGACATTCCCACCAAGGACAATCCCACCACGGACATTCCCACCAAGGACAATCCCACCACAGACAGTCCCACCAAGGACAGTCCCACCACGGACATAGTCCCACCAAGAATAGTTCCACCACACACAATCCCACCATGGACAATCCCACCACGGACAGTCTCACCAAGAACAGTCCCACCACAGACAGTCCCACCAAGGACAACCCCACCACAAACAATGCCACCAAGGGCAGTCCCACCACAGACAATCCCACCAAGGACAATCCCACCACGGACAGTCTCACCAAGGACAGTCCCACCACGGACAGTCTCACCAAGGACAGTCCCACCACGGACAGTCTCACCAAGGACAACCCCACCACAAACAATGCCACCAAGGGCAGTCCCACCACAGACAATCCCACCAAGGACAATCCCACCACGGACAGTCTCACCAAGGACAGTCCCACCACGGACAGTCTCACCAAGGACAACCCCACCACAAACAATGCCACCAAGGGCAGTCCCACCACAGACAATCCCACCAAGGACAATCCCACCACGGACAGTCCCATCACGGACAGTCCCACCATGGACAGTCTCACCAAGGACAACCCCACCACAAACAATGCCACCAAGGATAATCCCACCAAGGACAGTCCCACCATGGACAGTCCCACCAAGCTTATTCCTATGCCAGTGTCATTAGTTCACAGTCTGGCGCAGCAGCGAAGAGTTGTTCTGGGAACAAGAGTGCTCTTTCTTTTCATTATCACAAATCCATCTGCACTCAAAAGGGCCTCATTTAAATCAGGAATTTATATGCCTCTGGAAATGTCATCACACATGAATTCACAGTTCTATGGCTTAAAGAAGACAAACAGGGTCCCTACTGGAGTCTAACAGAAGGGAGAAAGGAAGGAGGCATCATAAAAGTCATCCAGGAAAACGCTGAAGGTGAACTTGCCCTTCTGCAAAGTCTACCTCGGTCTCCTGGGTACAAGTTCTGGAAGACACTTACGCATCCTGGAACTCCTCCACAGAGTGACATTACAGTAAGTTGTCCAGCAAAGATACCCATCCAGCAAAGAGGTGTCTGCTTAACCTTCGGTGTCCAAATCATATACCAAGAGAAAAACAATCTGAGAAAAACAGATGATTGCTCTGGAAAGTACTAGCCAGCATGGTTTGCGGATCAGTTCGGTCCACCCGGAAGCAGATCCAAGGTGGAAGTAGATGAGCAAGAGGGAGGCTAATGAGACAAACCACAGCCCGGCTGCTGCAGTTGGTCTTTAGGCCACAGCTGGTGTTTATCTTCTCTCATCTCCGCTATTCTCTCAAGTGTGCACATCCCCTGCTGTCACCTCTGCAGGTGTTCATGGCTTGTGCACCTGGTGGTACAACTCAAACCTTCACATCTAAAGAACCCAAGTCATTGCTATCAGACCCTTCTCAGACTGGGGCTGCTGTGCACGTTATAACTGGGAAGGAGCATCCCCTGAGGCCCCAGTGGACCACCAGCTTGTGCACACTCCTCCTTGCCCAGCCCCTCATGCCATTGCGGCCTCAGCTCCTCCTGCTGCTCAGGGTCATTGACTCTGGATGATGGCGTCGCTTCCTTTTTTAAATTTTTTAATTAAATTTTTTTGAGAGAGACAATGATTTGTTGCTCTGCTTATTAATACCATCATTGGTTGATTCTTTTTCAAAATATGTGTTTATTAATTTGAAAGAGAGAGAGAGGGATGGTGAGGGAGAAAGAGAGAAATGTCAATCAGCTGTCTCCTGCACACCCCCTACTGGGGATTGAGCCCACAACCTGGGCATGTGCCCTGAGGGGAAGTCAGAATGGCAACCTCTCGGTGCATGGGATGATGCTCAACCAACTGAGCCACACCGACCAGGGCTCATTGGTTTATTCTTGTATGTGCCCTGCCCAGGGATCACACCCACAAGCTTGACATATGGGGCAACGCCCTAACCCACTGGGCTACCCAGCCAGGGCTGATGGTGACTCTTGTTCACTGCTGGTCCCCGGACACAGGAGTTTAAAGTGTCTAGGTAGTGTTAATAAACTATAGTTCAAGGACACTTTTGCCATGCTCCCTAGCACGAATGTGCTCTCTTCGGGAACCTGGACCTCTAACCCTACACAGCCCCAAGTTGTCGAGATGGAAAGCACAAAGCTCCCCAACAGGCCCAGCTGGTGTGGCTCAGTGGTTGAGTGTCGACCCGGCACCAAGAGGTCACCAGTTCAATTCCTGATCAGGGCACATGTTCAGGTTGTGGGCCTGATCCCCAGTGGGGCATGGAGGAGGTGGCCCATCAATGTTCTCTCTCATCGATGTTTCTATCTCTCCTTCTCCCTTCCTCTCTCTAAAATCAATAAAGAAAAAAAATTTTCCAAAATTCCCCAAGAGGTCACTGGAGGTGATGTTTACTGACCCCACTCTTGCTCCCACTCCTTTGTCCACGGGTCCAGGCACCCTTGGACTCATGCTCTCTTCCTGTGAAGTGACACAACATTATATACAGATCTCCGGCTTGGTGTGTACACTGCACCCTAAGCGATGGCACCTCATCCCTGCACAGTGTGACCTACAAGCTAACGCTTCAGCTGTGCCCCTCATTCCAGATATTGCAGTATGTGATACAACCAGTGGATCTTAATACCCCGTGGTCATTGCTACACCTCTTTGGCTGCAAAGCAGATGCCCTGACGGCTGCTGCACTAGACGGGGTTTTATGCCCACGGGGCAAGCATTCTGTAAGCTTCCAGACAGTGTCCCTGACAGAGGCTCTGTGGGCAGGAAAGGAAAGCCCATACCCACAGTAGGCGAAGACAAACTGGATGGAGGGAACCTGCTGTAGGCAACTTTCCAAGCAGCTGGTTGGGCTCCTCCAGGCTCACCGCCCTATCTGAGGCCCAGTAGCAGGACCAGTGGGTATGTGACGGCATCGGGAGCTGGAGCAGCGTTGGGAAGTGGGAGTCCGTGCGGTCGGGCCCCTGCATAGCCTCTGTCTTCATCACCTTCCATGTGCCCATCAGGTCAATTCTGGCGTCGCTGATGGCAAAGACTGGCTAACCCCAGCTGGCCAAGTCCATTCTGTCTGCTTGATTGTGCATGCCTCTTCAGTAGGGAATGATTTGGGGAGGCATTAGTATCTAATGTAAAATCATGCCCACTCCCACATATCGTCCTCCGTGCCTCTGCTTCCGACCTCTTTGTCGCCAGTCTCCCAGCCCGCTCCCTTTCAGGGTCACTGCAGGGAAGCCGTACCTCCCATTCCTCACAAAGGGGGTGACCTTTTAGTACTTGAAGCCGTACTCACTGGAAAATGTCTGGGCCACTGTCCATTTCTGTCTCTCACACACACATTGACCCAACTGATCCCTAAACCAAGCTCGGGCTCCCCCTCCCTTCGGCTGCTGGGCGCTCTGCAGAGGATTACGGCAGCCGGTGCCTCTGCGGTGCGCGGCAGGGGTTCCGGGACACCTGCTCCTGACCTTCGCTCCTGCCCTCTGGTCCTGCTCAGGCTCCACCCCAGGTACATCATTCTATTTAATGATTCACTGCCCGAGGGTCTGTCCAACCTTATGGCTTGGTGGGTCCAATAGCGCACAGCTCGTAACAGGCCGTGGGAAGCCCATGCGCATGCGGCTCCCCACGGCCACGTGCTTCGTCTCTGCCAGGCCCAGGAGACGTACCAGGAGCTGTTTCTCCAAATACGTCTGACTGTGCTGCAGGCGGCATGCCTCCCTCCAGAAGCCCTGGAGCCTCGTTTGTGCTTCTACTCCCGAGGACTCGCTACAAATCCCACCGTGTCCCCTTGCCGCCTCCTGCTGTGGGCTCCTCCAGGCGGTGCGGCCAAGGAGCGGGGTGTGTGCATCATGACACATACGTGCAGCAGGTCACTGTCTTGCTCTAGGCCTTGCTCCGAGCCAGCAGCCTTCCATGTCCCCTGCTTCGGGGCGGCAGCGACATTCCTACGTGCGGGACATGACGCCTTCAGCACGCCGAGAGGCCCGCCGGTCACGGCGGTTCCCTCTTCGTAGTAGGAGATGCAGGATACGGCACTTTGTACTTCGCTTTGGAGAGGCTGGCCCGGAATAGTCCTGACTGCTGAACCCTTATACTCACCGAAGTGGCAGGTCCCTGAACCTTCACAGGCCTTGTCTCCCACCCTCCGGTGTGCACGTCTCCTGTCCAGGCTTCCAGCACGCTGGTCACACCTCCCTCCTCTGCCTGAGCAGCACAGCACCATTGCTACGATGGGTCAGTGTGATGCTGATGTTCCCGGGATGCGCAGGTAGCACATATCTGAACGAGGGAGGAGAGTTAACGCAGCCCAAGGGCAACGCTACAAACAAACGTTGTCCCTTCCACATGCATGCCAGCTGTTATTGATCCTCTCTTTTCTTTATTGATTTCAGAGAGAGAGGAAGGCAGAGGGAGAGAGAGATAGAAACATGGATGAGAGAGAACATCGACTGGCCGCCTCCCGCACTGGGGATGGGGCCCACAACCTGGGCATGTGTTCTGACCGGGAATCGAACCGGCCACCTCTTGGTGCAGGGTCGATGCTCAACCTCTGAGCCACACCGGCTGGGCTGATCCTCTTTTCTGATTGGAGTAGGAAACGCTCATTTGCTGAACCCACCGTCTCGCACCGGGTACCCGAGCATTATGAACTGGCTCTGCCAGGAATAACGTGGCTGGCGCAGCACTGCAATCGTGCCTGCTAGTGGTTGAGCTCACGGCAGCCGTTGCTGTGGTTCAAGCTGGCCTATCGCAGAGAGACAAACCTCCCCTGCACCCTCTAGGTACCTACTGGTGGCACTAATCTCTACCACGCCCGCTTCCAACCCCACCAGCAGAACACAATATTGGTTTCCATTGACTGTCTTTCTGGGGGCAGGCAGTTTGGCAGGATTCCCCTCCGTGACAGTCCTAACCCCACAGGCTGAGGACCCAATGGGGGATCAGTCCACCTGCCAGGTGTGTCGATCCCAATAATATACAGACTGAAGAAATGACCTCCAGGTGGATCCGCAGGCCCGGGAACTCCCTCTAAAGCAGACGTTAGCCGGAATTACATTGATTTATCTGGTCCCCATATCTCCAACTCAGCCTCTTTACTCTAAAGGTACAAACGGAGCCTGAGTAGAGAGTAAAGACAATCAGAGGCAAGTGGACCATTAGGATGGAACAACAGATAACTCTCCAAAGACGTTGTTGGAGCTCCTGGATCTAACTATTCCTGAAGCCCACAGCTATACAGTTACAGGACCAATAAATTCCTATTATTGTATTAACTGACTTCTTTTCCGTTACCTGAAAGTGAACTGGTGAGTAATACCTAGAATTTTTTAAAAAATCTCTCTTCTCCCCTTTCCTTGAGCCTGGGGAAGGGGTGGGGGAGCCATAAGCTTACCTGTTTTCTGTGTTTTGAGCCCACCATGGGCCCTTTAGTTCTGTGACAAAAACTGATTCCAATGAGGCCCTGCATAGTCAAGGAGGTACTATTTAATAGAACAAAAATTCCACGAGCAAACGGCTATGCTTTCAGCACCCTAATTTTCTTTTTCCCTTTGTATTGATCTTAGAGAGAGAGGGAGAGAGAGGGAGAGAGAGAGAGAAACATTGATGAGAGAGAGTATCGACTGGCCGCCTCCTGCATGCCCCCCACTGGGGATTCGGCCCACAACCCAGGCATGTTTCTTGACCGGGAATTGAACCAGCGACCTCTTGGTGCAGGGTCGACGCTCCACCACTGAGCCACAGTGGCCAGACTTCAGCCCCCTAATTTTATCACCCTTTCATTCTACTCCTCCACTACCTAGAAATCCCTGCCTAGTCTCTAAGAGGAGAAGGACCATGGGAAATGTCTATACACCAGGTGGCTATTCTATCTCTGCTCTGTTTCCTTTTGTCTAACAAGTTTATTTCTTTCACCATTTATTCTGCTTGATATTTCGATGAGAGCGCCTTCTCTCCTGCTCTGGATCTTCTTCTAGTGCTGATTCCTCATGTTTACCAGGCTCCCCCCTGCACTAAAATGGGTCTAAGAACAGAGTAGAACCCAAGGAGTCAAGGTCTTGGCCTGTATCTAGATGCTTCCCGAATGTGTGGGAAGCATTCCTGCGGCAGCCCATGGTAAGAGAAGCTGATACAAAATTGTCTGAGGGTTCAGCTACCTTTAAAGCCAGAGCAGTGTCCAGCCGGTGTGGTTCAGTGGTTGAGCGTCGACCCTGCACCAAGAGGTCCCCGGTTCGATTCCTAGTCATGGCACAAGCCCAGGTTGTGGGCCCGATTCTAAGTAGGGACATGCAGGAGGCGGCCAGTCGATGTCCTGTCTCATCTATGTTTCTATCTCCCTATCCCTCTCCCTTTCTCTCTCTCTAAAAAAATCAATAAAGGAAAAAAAAAAGTTTTTAATAAACGAAAAGATAAAGCCAGAGCAGCTGAGTCCTGCCTGTTCAGCCCCATCCTCTGAAGAGTCTCTCCAGGTGGGAAGTAACCCTGATAATGCCAAGCAGGCTCCTCTCATCTTGTATCATGTTTAGAGCCCCGTGGGGATGCCCGGATGTTCGGGGCAATGAGGACCCATATGGTGGCCTTCTCCTCACCATCTGAGAGCACTGAGGGTGGGCGGGCGACCTGGGCACAGGAACTGAATCCTTACAGTTCCGGGGTTCCCACTTCAAAGCATGATCACGTTAGAAGTGTCTAAGAGGCCAAGGACATTAAAGTAACTGTTTCAGGTACCTATAGCTGCAAAACAAGCCACCCCAAGCTCAGTGGTCTCAAATAATAAAAGTAACTTGTTATTGTTGTCTCTTACGGTCCTGGGGGTTTACTACGCTCAAGGTGTCTCCCATAGTTGGTGTCAGATGGTGACTGCGGTTGGAGTCATCTCAGCGGCCACCTCACGCACTAGTGACCAGTTCTGGCTCTTGTCTGAGACCATGGCTGAGGATGTTGCTGGGAACACCTACAAATAGCCTCTCCGTGTGGCCCGGGTTGCTTTAGACTATGGTAGCTGTTCCAGGTGAAGTGTCCCAAGAGAGCCAGGTGAAAACTGTATCACCGTTTAGGATCTAGTCTCTGAAAACACACACAGTCATTTCCACCACCTGCTGTTGGCAGGAAGGTCACAAAAGCCACCCAGGTTCAACCGGAGGAATGAAGATCCCACCGTGTGATCAGAGGGGAGTAAGGTCACAGGGTAAGATGAGCACGTAGGAGAAGAAATAGTGTTATAGCCATTTTTGGAAAACAGTATCTCCTCGGTGAGTTTCTTCCCATAATGTTGCGTTGATGCTGACTGACTGCGTACAAGGTGTCATTACTACCCGAACATTACCTATCAGGAGCCCCACTAAAACAGTGATACAGAGAAGCAAGAGTCACCATCTAATGAAAATGTTCTCTAATATGCAGTCAAATGTTTCTTCCCACGTAACATTGAGAGTATCTCTATTGGGAGTTATAATATCCACACACACAATGCAAAATGACAATGTAAATTTTGCAACGGATAAAAGATTTCATTAAGTGTAATTTCATTATTTTTAGAGAATATTTGAAATCTCATGTTAGGAGAGTTAATAACTGAAGAAGAAAAAAATTAACAAGGGTGATCATGTGTTAGTGGAATTATTTGAAGATCTAATGAGTAAGGTATTAGGGAAAATCACAGGTATTAGTTGAAACACGTTGGGCATTTCTGCGGGTTAAGTGAAGGGTATTCTGAAGCGTATTAATGTTTGCTGGGAAAATTATGTGTTCTCCGAAAAAAAAAGCAATACTGGACTCAGACTTTGTACTTTTCAAGGACTAGCCCATAGTTTGTATGATAACCTAAATTTTGTTACATATATGGTAAAATTATTTTTGTAATTTTTACTTTTAATTTTCAGATATAGTCCAAGTTACAGATCTTATGGAAATTTTATCCCTTTGCATAGAATTACTTCAGTGGCCTTTTTCCTACTACTTTTGATAAAGGCCCTGCTACAATTCACATACAGGTCATTCTTCTCTGGAGAGTTAGGTATGAGTCAATCAATTAAAATGACTCCAGCAATAGCATTTACATAACCTTCTTAGAAAGCCTACCAAATTTATACCGTTGTGATTTTTTTTAATTTATTTTTTCTTTATTGATTTTAGAGAGAGAGGAAGGGAGAGGGGGAGAGAGAGAAACATCAATGAGAGAGAACATTGATTGGCCACCTCCTGCACGCCCCCCACTGGGGATGGGACCCACAACCTGGGCATGTGCCCTCACTGGGAATCAAACTGGAGACCTCTTGGTACGTGGGTCGACACTCAACCACTGAGCCACATTAGCTGGGTGATACCATTGTGATTTTTTTTTTTTCTCACCCGAGGACATTTTTCCATTTTTTGTTCAGATAGAGTGGAAAGGAGAGAGAGAGAGAGGGAGAGAGAAACATCGATGTGAAAGAGACACATGGAGTGGCAGCCACCCACACAACCCCAACTGGGGCCGGGGACAAACTGCAGCCGAGGTACATGCCCTTAGCGGGAACCGAACCTGGGTCTCTCTGGACCGCAGGCAGATGCTCCAACCACTGAGCCAAACAGGCCAGGGCCCGTTGTGATTATTATTATGTTATTAATAATTGGAAAGGAGCAAAGGGAAGAATAGACACATGCCCAGTAAAGTCTGAATGAAACAGGGAAGGTACTTGTCTGTCAGTCACACCTGGCTATTGGCCAGAGTAGGTGTGGCCACTCTAAGTGCAGGAAGATTTGAGATACATAAGCTCTTAAACAAAGGCGTTCCCTCTCTCTTACACAGAGAGCTCCTGGCTCTCTGGCTGCTGGGGGCGTGTTCCCCTGCCTTTGCTCACGTGGCTCACAGCCGTGTGGACCCCACACAGTGGACTGATGGGCTGGAACTAGCCTGATGCTACACTAGACCCAGCTCCACCATGGAAAGGAAACTCTAGACACTGGCTTTGCTCCTAGCTCTGCTGAATCCCCAGCTGCACCTCTTCCAGGACTGGATTACAGGAACTGGGACTTTAAAAACCGAGGGATGTAATTCCATACAAATAAAAATCACTCATTCTCTCATGCAAGTCTTAGAAAATTCTTCTTCTCGAGATATTGTCAGCACCCAATGGGGAATGGGATACCCAACTTCCACTAATAACAATATCAAGTGAAATTAAATCTGAGAGTTTTGCCTTAGATGTTAGGACAACATGCATCTGTAGTTATCTGCCAGATACTCCTTCGTCCAACCTTTACTGAATACCTGCTTTGTGCAAGGCAATGTGCCAAGCACTATGGGAATTAGAAGGATGAACAGACTGTGAAGAAAGCATCAACACATGTGTTTTCATTCAAGGTCACTGTGAAGTTTATAGCATCATCACTACCAGCAGTGGCCATAGCTCTAACAATATAAAATGCATTTACTGCCCGGCTGGTGTGGCTCAGTGGTTGAGCATTGACCCTCCACCAAGAAGTCACCAGTTTGATTCCCGGTCAGGGCACAGGCCCAGGTTGTGGGCCCGATCCTCAGTGGGGGGCATGCAGGAGGCGGCCAATCAGTGTTTCCCTCATCAATGTTTCTTTCTTTCTCTCCCTCTCTCCTCTTCTTTTTCTAAAATCAATAAAGAAAAATAAATTTAAAAATGTATTTACTGCCCTGGCCAGTTTGGCTCAGCAGTTAGAACGTCAGCCTACAGACCAGAGAGTCTGGGATTTGGTTCCCACTAAGGGCACGTACCCCAGTTTCAGTTTGTCCCTGGCCCCTGTTAGGGTTGTGTGGGTGGCAGCCACTCGATGTGTCTGTCTCACATCGATGTTTCTCTCCCTCTCTTCCTCCCTGTCTCCCTCTCGCTCTATTTGAAGATGAATGCAAAATGTCCCCGGGTGAGGATAAAAATAAATAAATAAATAAATAAATAAATAAATAAATAAATAAATAAAATAAAAATAAGAATGTGTTTACTATGAAAACTGGATTTAAATAAAGAACTTTACCCTCCAAGTATTAGGAAAACAGTGTCTTCCATTCATTCAATTCATTGAACTCCTTTTGGTGTGGAGCACCTGTTACTAAAGGCTACAACCAAAGTGCTGTAATTTCCAGAGCCATTTTCCACCCTAAAAGGACATTGTAAGTGTGAAAGAACCACAGAAATTACTCATTCTAACTCCCTCAGTTTTAAGATGAAGAAGATGGAGCTCAGGGAGGTGAGGTGACTTGTCCAGGGTCACACGAATAGACAAGATAGATCAAAATCAGAACTCGACCTTCTTGGTTACTCCCTGCCTAGGGTCTTCCTTTCTCCTCCACGAGAACCCGGCTCCGGAGGATGACTGAGGACCATCGGGCCAACCTGAAAAGAAAGTTGTTACACCTCGAAGGAAAACAGAAATGAGGCAAAGACGAGGAGAAAGTGCTCTGTTAGCGCAATTTGCGGCCGGTGATGTAAATGAGGCGGCCGCGCAGAAGAACAGGGTCACGGGTTTTCCGGGGATTAAGAATGATCGTGCTGTGTGCCCTGGAAGGAAAACGATACTTTGCACTTGTATAATACAGTTCATCAGTCCAACAATAACACATAAGGCTTTGTACTTTCAGCCAAATATTGCAAAGTACTTAACAAATATTTAACCCAGAATCCTTAGAACAACCGACAAAGGAAAACTGTGGAAAGGAAGAAAGAGAACACCTCTCATCCTCATGATTCCAAGGGGAATCTAAGGTCAGGAGAAACGAGCGTCCCCATAGCCGAGAAACGGCCCTGCCTGGCCGCTCACCTGCAGGGACATGCAGGACGCTGCCCCAGACAACCAGGACTTCAGACCGGGCACCGGTGGACCAGAAGAGCCTCTGCCCCTTCTTCCATCCCAGAGAATGTGTGACGCTTTCCAAAGAGGTTTGCTTCTGGGTCTAGACGTGTTCTTTGACGTCCCTTAAAAAATTAGCATATTCTCTCAAATGATTTTTGAAAACCATGTATTCCTTCACAAAATTGTAGTTGACATCTAAACTATTTTATATCTTTTTTAAAATATTTTTTCTTTATTGGTTTTTAGAGATAAAGGAAGGGAGAGGGAGAGAGAGATAAAAACATCGATGAGAGAGAACATCGATGGGCCGCTTCCTGCATGCCCCCCACTGGGGATCGGCCCACAACCTGGGCATGTGCCCTGACCGGGAATCAAACTGGTGACCTCTTGGTGCAGGGGTGATGCTCATCCACTGAGCCACACCGGTCGGACTAAAATATTTCATATCTTTAAATGCAAAGGTTCTCATTTCCAGCATATTATTAATATAAATATTTCAAAATAAACTATTGCGATATTTTTTTGTTGTTGTTAATCCTCACCTGAGGATATTGTTTTCATTGATTTTTAGATAGAGTAGAAGAAAGGGAGAGAGAGAAAGAGAAACATCGATGTGAGAGAGATACATCAACTGGTTGCCTCCTGCACACCAGGGATCGAACCTGCAACCCAGGTTCTTGCCCTTGACCAGGAATCAAACCCTTGACCCTTCGGTCCATTGGCTGACTCTCTAACCACTGAACCAAATTGGCCAGGGCACAATACTCTTTTTAAAATATCTAGTTGAATCTAAAATCAAATTTAATGTCCATCACTATCTATTTAAATATATATATAAACAATTTCTGAACAGCCAGAAATTTTACATCATTCCCCTTTCTCTTTAAGCTCATATTTTTATCCCACTTCTACATATTTTTATCCTAATCCACTATATTGTTATGCTCAGAATTTTCATAGTCATTGTTCTACTTCTCTGCAAGAAAAATGTTTATGAATTAAGTGTTGTTGTTTTTTTTATTTTTTATTTTTTTAATCCTTACCCGAGGACATTTTTTTCCATTTTTTGTTCAGATAGAGTGGGAGGGAGAGAGAGGAAGAGAGAGAGAAACATCGACGTGAAAGGGACACATCGAGTGGCTGCCACCTGCACGACCAACCAGGACTGGGGACAAACTGCAACAGAGGTACATGCCCTTAGCGGGAACCGAACCCAGGTCTCTCTGGTCCGTGGGCCAATGCTCTAACCGCTGAGCCAAACCATCCAGGGCGATTTAAGTGTTTTAATTTTCTGTTTTTTTTGTTAGGCTAAATGGTAGTAACAAGTAGGCCCAAGCAGGTAATGGCTCAACACGAGAAGGTTCTTTCTTCCTCATGTAACAGTCTTGGGTGAGGTGCTCTCCTGCACACAGTGACTGAGGGGCCCAATTTTCTTCCAACATATGGCTTTGCTGCCCTAGAACAATGGTCTAGCTTACAGGCCTATTTGTGTGTGTCCTGAGAGCTAAGAATAAAATTTCATAATTTTTATTATTTATTTATTTATTTATTTTATCTTTATTGTTGAATGGATTACAGATGTTCCTCATTTTTCCTACATTGACCCCCTCCTCCCCACTCCCGGCCCCCTCCTGCCTTTTCCCACACTGTTGTCTGTGTCCATTGGTTATACATATAAGTCCTTTGGTTTATTTCTTCCCACCCCCCAACCCCCTGCCCTTTGAGGTTTGTCAGTCTAGCAACCAATTTGTACTTCTTAATCCCTTCACCTTTTTCACCCTTTCCCCCAACCCCCTCCCATCTGGCAACCAACACAATGTTCTGTGTATCTATGAGAATGTTTCTATTCTGCCTGTTCATTTTGTTTGTAGATTCCATTGTCGATAGATATGTATTCATTGCCATTTGTTTGTTCATATATTTTATCTTTTTCTTCAAAAAGACCCTTCAACATTTCATATAATAACGATTTGGTGATGATGAACTCCTTTAACTTTTTCTTGTCGGGGAAACTCTTTATATGGCCATCGGTTCTAAATGACAGCTTTGCAGGATAGAGTAATCTTGGTTGTAGGTTCTTGCTTTTCTTTTCATCACTGTGAATATTTCTTGCCACTCCCTTCTGGCCTGCAAAGTTTCTTTTGAGAAATCAGCTGACAGTCATATGGGAACTCCCTTGTAGGTAACTGACTGCTTTTCTCTCGCTGCTTTTAAGATTCTCTCTTTGTTTTGAACCTTTTGCATTTCGATGATGATGTGTTTTGGTGTGGGCTTCTTGGGGTTAGGTTGCTTATCTCCATTTTGCTTAGTTCTTGGACTTTGACAGCTTCACTCTATCCTGGTTTTTTGAAAAAACACCAAGGTCAAAACGCAAAGTAGCGGGACGACTGTGTATAATAGAGAACCCTACTTCGCAGAAATTCATTGATCACAGTAGAGCCTGTACTATCTTTTATTTATTTAGTTAGTTTTTGGTACGTGCCCCTAGCAGGAACTGAACCCGGGACTCTCTGGTCCGCAGCCCGACGCTCCAACAGCTGAGCCAAACTGGCCAGGGCTGACTTGACATTTTTATACCTAACAATGTGATCACCTCACTAACTCTAGTCATCATCAGTCCCCATGCAAACTTAGCAGAGTATCGCTGACTACATTGCCCTCTCCTTTTTTTTTTTAACCACCAAGTCCTAAGAATAGTTATTTAGCAATCTAATTGAAAATGGGAAGATCCATCTCCATACTCACCTATTAGCACTTTCAAAAAAACTTATCTTTATTGTTGAAAGTATTACAGATGTCCCCCCTTTTTTTCCCACTGACCCCCTCCTCCCCACTGCAAAGCCCTCCAACCTTCCCCACACTGTTGCCTGTGTCCATTGGTTATGCATCTATGCATATAAGTTCTTTGGTTTAGCTCTTCCCACCCCCCTTCCTCCTTCCCTTTGAGGTTCCTCAGTCTAACAACCAATTTGTACTTCTTAATCCCTTCACCATTTTTGCCCATCCCCCCCAATCACCCTCCCATCTGGCAACCAACAAAATGTTTACTATATCTATGAGTCTGTTTCTGTTCTGCTTGTTCATTTGGTTTATAGATTCAGTTGCTGATAAATATGAATTTATTGCCATTTTATTGATCATATTTTTTATCTTCTTCTTCAAGAAGACCCTTCAACATTTCATATAATACTGGTTTGGTGGTAATTAACTCCTTTAGTTGTTTCTTGTCTGGGACGCTCTTAATATGTCCATTGATTCTAAATGATAACTTTGCAGGATAGAGTTATCTTCGTTGTAGGTCCTTGCTTTTCGTCATTTTGAATATTTCTTGCCACTCCTTTCTGACCTGCAAAGTTTCTTTTGAGAAATCATCTGACAGTCTTATGGAAGATTCCTTGTGGGTAACTAACTGCTTTTCTCTTGCTGCTTTTAAGATTCTTTCTTTTTCTTTAATCAATTTTTTTTCCTTATTGATTGTAGAAAGAGAGGACAGGAGAGGGAGAGAGAGATGTAAACATCGATGAGAGAGAGCATCGACTGACCGCCTCCTGCATGCCACGCACAGGGGGCTGGGCCCACAGCTTGGGCATGTGCCCCGACCAGGAATCAAACTGGCGACCTCTTGGTATATGGGTTGATGCCCAACCACTGAGCCACACCGGCCAGGCTAAACTTTTGCATTTTAATTATGATGTTTCTTAGTGTGAGCTTCTTTGGGTTCATCTTGTTTAGGACTCTCTGTGCTTCCTGGACTTGTGTAACTATTTCCTTCACCAAGTTAAGGAAGATTCCTGTTATTATTTTTTCAAATAGGTTTTCAATTTCTTCCTCTCACTCTTCTCCTTCTGGAACCCCCATGATGAAAATGTTGGTACAACTTGAAATTGTCCCAGAGGCTCCTTACACTATCCTCACTTTTTTGGATTCTCTTTTCTTTTTGCTGTTCTGTTTGTGTATTTTTTTGCTTCCTTATATTTCAAATTAATGGTTCGGTTCTTGGTTTTACCTACTGTACTGTTTATACCCTGTAAATTATTCTTTATTTCAGTTAGTGCCTCCTTCATTTCTTACTCCTCCTTTTTTATGCTCTTGATGTTCTAAGTTCCTTGAGCATCCTTATAACCAATGTTTTGAACTCTGCATCTGATTGCTTGTCTCCATTTGGTTTAGTTCTTTTCCTAAAATTTTATACTGTTCTTTTCATTTGGAACATGTTTCTTTGTCTCCTCATTCTGGCTGCCTCCCTGTGTTTGTTTGTTTGTTTGTTTCTTTTTTTTTGTATCCTCACCCAAGGACATTTTTTCATTTATTTTCAGATAGAGCGGGAGGGGGAGAGGGAGAAAGAGAGAGAAAAACATCAACGTAAGAAAGACACATCGACTGGTTGCCACCTGCACTACCCCAACTGGGGCCGGGGACGAACCGCAACCTAGGTACGTGCCCTTAACCGGAACTGAACCCAGGACTCTCTGGTCCGTGGGCCAACGCTCTAACCACTGAGCAAAACTGGGCAGGGCCCTGTGCTTCTATGCATTAGGTAGAGTTGCTACATCTCCTAGGCTTGGTAGGGTGGCCTATTGTTTTTGGTGTCCTGTAGGGTCCAGTGGCACCGCCTCCCTGATCATCCCAGCTGGGCCCTCGAGGTATACACTCTTCTGTTGTAATTGAGTCTTGATTGCTGTTGGCACATCAATGGGAGGGATTTACTCAGGCTGATCAGCTGCAAGGACTGGCTGTGCCCACTGACCTCCAACCTCTGACCACCTTAGAGGATCAGCTGTGCCCATCACACAGGGTAAGACTGACTAGAGCAAGGCTCTTGTAACCACTGTATCCACCTCTTGAGTGTGTTATTTGTGGAGGTGGTTGTGTTGTGTTGCTTCAATGTGGTCTGAAGCTGTCCACTGGGTGTGGCTCTAGGGCCACCCAGGAGCCAAAGGCCAACGTCAGCCACCCGGCATAAGCTCCAAAGTGATCTGCCGATGGCTGCTTCTTATTCTGAGCTTGGAGGTGCCCGGGAGAGGCCAAGCTGTGAACCAAGGCTGGCTGCTTCTAGTGCCAGGCCTGGGGCCA
The DNA here is from genome assembly GCF_014108415.1 of Molossus molossus. Classification (NCBI taxonomy): domain Eukaryota; kingdom Metazoa; phylum Chordata; class Mammalia; order Chiroptera; family Molossidae; genus Molossus; species Molossus molossus. The sequence goes on from NW_023425388.1 coordinate 115,011,712, forward strand.
TTTGGTTAGAAGTATGGGGCTTACTGAGGCCAGATGCTGCTTGTCAGAGATTTTAGAAAAATCCAAAGCATCCGCCCAGACAGACCATTCCTATGGTGAAGCCACTGGAAACAGCTTGGGTGGGCCTGAAAGTTGGGTGGGGCGGGGCAAACAGTGTGAGCCAGGTTGCTGGAGCCCCAGATATGGTGCCTGTCTGCCGGCCCCGTGGGGGAGGGGCTCACCAGAGGAACACAGCCTCCGCCAGCGCGTCTGTCCGGGAGAAAGCTGCCCCTCCAGCTCGCTCCCTGATGCCAAACAACTCAGTTCTTCCTTGTATGTCTCTGGTGCCTTTCAGGCGGCTGCCCCTTCACTACAACTCAGAGGGAGCGAGTCTGACTAAGTCTGTGCACCGGCCCTTTAAGAGGAGCTGCCTGCAGGTTTGGCTCAGCAGTTAGAGCATCGAGAGGCCCAGGTTCGTTTCTCGGTAGCGGCACAGACCTCGGTTGCAGTTTGTCCCCGGCCCTCGTGTGGGTGGCAACCACTCGATGTGTCTCTCTCACATCGATGTTTCTCTCTCTCTCTTCCTCCCTCTCTCCCTCCCACTCTTTCTGAAGATAAATGCAAACGTGTCCTCGGGTGAGGATAAAAAAAAAAAAAAGAGGAGCTGCCTGGGGCTCCCGCAGCCTCAGCCTCAGTTCCCGCTGGTTTTACAGCCAGACATTATAGGGATTCTCTTCCTGGCCCTGGAACCCTGAGCTGGGGGCCTGGTGTGGGACGGGGACCCTCAGTCCTCAGGGAGGACCTTCCCAACCCAGGCCTCCCTCCCGATTTTCATCTGCCACACGTGGGTGTGGGGCCAGCCCGTCCCCCTCGCCCTCCTACCGGTCTCCATGTGGTTCTTCTTTAATCTCACAGCTGTAGGACTTCCATTCCGCGCGATGTCAGGCGGTTCTGAGTGATGGCTGTTCTGTAGTTTAGTTGTCATCTTGATGTGGTTGTGGGAGGACGGATACCGCGTCACCTCCCTGCAGTCTTGACCACAGGACCTCCACCAGGGCTGGGGATCTAACCTGCAGCCCAGGTCCGTGCCCTTGACTGGGAATGAACCCAAGACCCTTTTGTCTGAGGGCTGGTGCTATAACCGCTGAGCCAAACTGGACAGAGCTCATCTATGTACGTTGTATTTATTTATTTATTTATTTATTTATTTATTTAATGAATTAAATTATTTTTGTTACAGACATTTCTCCTTTTCTCCTCTAGACACCCTCCTCCCGATACTGCTTCTCCCCTACAAGATTGTTGTCTATGTCCACTGGGTACATATATATGTTTTAAGTACTCTGTTCAGTGATGCCCACATTACGTGAAGGAAATATGTAAACTTTTTTTTTTTTTTAATCCTCACCAGAGGACTTTGCATTTATCTTCAGATAGAGCAGGAGAATGAGAGGGAGGAAAAGAGAGAGAGAAACATGGACATGAGAGAGACACATCGAGTGGCTGCCACCCACACGACCCAACCAGGGCCGGGGACAAACTGCAACCGAGGTCCGTGCCCTTGGCGGGCGGGAGCCGAACCCGGGTCTCTCCGGTCCGCAGGCCGACGCCCTGAGGCTGAGCCACACCGGCCAGGGCCGGGCAGGGGTACTGAACGTTTGTCCCCCAGTTTATCCAGTGCAGCGGGGAACGCAGTGTCCCAGAAAGCACGTCGGTCAGACTGAAGGGAATCTGCACATCCCCGAACATTGCAGCAGGTCTGAGCGCGTGGCGGGGGCGCCCCGGGGTACGCGTGAGGCCGGCGTGAGCGCGTCGTGTGCGGGCCCCTCCGCCCTGCGCAGCTCGGGCCCCAGAAAGCTGCGGCGCTGCCCGCTGTGGAGGAGAACGCCCCGCAACCGAGCCCTGCAGCTGTGCCGGGCTCACCGAGGACGAGTGGCCGACAACGTGTGCAGCACTGACTGCTGGCCTGGTCTCCCTAAAGAGGGACGCACTCTCCCACAGGAGCCCCGAGAGGAGAAGCTGGGCCACTCCGCCCATGCACTGGACGACTGTCTGCACGGAGCCCCCAGCACAGGCCCGAACACCCCAGGTTCCCTGCCAGGTGATTTTGCTAAATCAGAACAGGAGGCTCTTCCAAAGTCAATACTTCATTTATTTTTTAATGTATTATTTCTTTATTGATTTTAGAGAGAGAGGAAGGGAGAGAGAGATAGAAACATGAATGAGAGAGAACATTGACTGGCCGCCTCCTGCACGCCCCCCACTGGGGATGGGCCCACACCCTGGGCATGTGCCCTGACCGGGAATGGAACCGGCGACCTCTTGGTGCAGGGTTGACGCTCAACCACTGAGCCACACCGGCCGGGCAAGAAGAGTGGTGTTTCTACGTGGAAATTGCCATCACCTAATCACAGGCATGGAAATAACGCTCAGGGGTGCTATCAAGGCCCAAACCGTCAATATAAACACTATTTGCAGAACGTAGTATCTTCGAGAGGCAGGGGTTAGGAGGAGCACTGTCCTGATGTCCCACAGCTAACTCCTCTAGGGGAGGTACCACCAAAGGAAAAAATAATAAATGACCATCTGCTTAAAGAAAACCGAGAGAGACATAGCTCTGCCAACTTATTCTTTATTTTTTTTAGAGCAGGAGGGAGAAAGGGAAGAAGAGAGAGAGAGAGAAACATCCATGTGAGCGAGACACATCGATTAGTTGCCACCCACATGACCCCAACCAGGGCTGGGGACAAACTGCAATCACAGTACGTGCCCTTAGCAGGAACCGAACCCGGGACTCTCTGGTTCGAGGGCCAATGCTCTAACCACTGAGACAAACCAGCCAGGGCTGTTTGTTTTTTAATACCCACCTGAGATATTTTTTCATTAACTTTTTTTTTTTTTTTTTTTTTTTAGATAGAGTGGAAGGGAGAGAGAGAGAGAGTGAAACACCTGTGTGAGAAAGAAACATTGAACAGTTGCCGCCTGTATGTGCCCCACTGGGGATCGAACCCACAACCTAGGTATGTGCCCTGGGTATGTGCCCTGACCAGGAATCAACCTGAAACCCTTGGTGAACAGGAGGACATTCCAACCAGCTGAGTCACCCAGCCAGGGCTACCAGCATACTAATAAGATGCTTTGTGGTTTTTGCAGAAAGAAGAAATAAGAAAAAAAAATCCATTAGCCTGGATGACCTTTCTGAGGCTGACGTCAGCTTTGGCGTGTCGGGTTCTGCGCAGGGCGCTTTCCACACGTTGTTTCCAGGTGTGTCAGAGCCCTGCCGGGGACACTGTCAGCCCGGATTTACAGGTGAGAAAGCGCAGTGTTGGTCGGCGGACCTTGCCCTGGGCCGGCTAGCTGGGGTTCTACACCGGGTGTGCCGATCCCAAAGGCACCTGCTCTTTTCGCCACACACCACTGACTTTTTTGTGTGTAGTATGTGCCCCTAGTGGGAACCGAACCCGGGACTCTCTGGTCCGCAGGCCGACGCTCAACCGCTGAGCCAAACCGGCCAGGGCACCGCTGACTTTTGGAGAAAATGCAAAGCAGGGAAAGCGACGGGCTTTGCAACGCGCGCCCTCTTCACGAGGAGGCTGCCGAAGGGTCGAAGGAGAAGCAGCCTAAACCCTGACGTCTGTCGCTGCTCCAGCCTCCAAAGTCAACTGGATGATTGTGAGACTCCTAGATGTGAGGGAGCACTCCCCGGGCAGCCTGACTCTCCGCTGCACGTTTGTTAAGAACGTCTTTCCCCCCAAATCCCGCTGATGAAAAAGACCCCTGTAGAGGCAAACGGCCGGAGAACTCGAGAAGTCGGCGGTCCCAGCGCCACTGGTCCCTTTGTCTTCTCACTACACGGTGTCTTGGTCAAACTCACCCATTGTCATGGCTTCCAGTACACGTCACATGCTGACAAGTCCCAAGTAGATGTCTGTACAACTCTGTCCAGCTCCGGACACCCCCTAACATCTCCTCGTGATGTTCCTATAGGCGTCAAACGTAACGTGTGAAACTGAGTTCATTATCTCACTCTTATCCCAAGCCTGCTCTTCACCCCACATTTTCTCTCCTGGGGAGTGCCAGCTCCATCAACGGGCTGTCGACACCTGACTTGCATACCTGGTTCCCCATTTCCATCCCTCCTCCTTCGACGACAGTTCCGGGGCGACTCCACTTTCTAAACCGCTCTCTAATTCAGCGCTTCGCAACCGTCTATCACATCACGGCTCACAAATTAAACCTGAGCTATTTGGAATGGCTTTGTGGGAAAAACTATTTTTAGTTTATTTCTAATAACCAGAAAGTTAACACAGACTCCATGGCTAACTCATGGAAATCAAGGGCAGTAATGCATTTCGGCCTTGCTAACCCTCCAGGGTCTGAAGGGCTGAGGGAATCCAGAAACCTCTCTCTCTCTCCCACCTGTATCCTTTCTGCCTCATTTTCCCCCTGAAGACCTTTCTCAGTTTTCCTATTCACTTAGCAGGAGATGATTGCACCCAGTACGTGAACTGGAAGTCTTATACTAACCCCAAGGTCCCAGATGAAATAGCTCATTGACACACCTGGAAGCAAACTCTCATTCTTCATCCAGTTGACTTTTTTCAGCTTTACTGAAGCATAATTCACAAATAAAAGGGTAGTCTATTAAAATATACCTGTAATGACTAGTTATACATTTTGAGACAATTTCCACTGAGTTAATTTTTAAACTTCCATTTATCTCACATATTTACTCCTTTTTGTTGTTGTTTTTTTTAGGAGGGGTCGATAACATTTAAGTTCTTCTCTTTGAGAAAATTTAAATTATACAAGAGTATTGTCATGCTGGCCAGTTTGGCTAAGCAATTAGCGTGTTGGCCCACGGACCAGAGAGTCCCGGGTTCAGTTCCCGCTAAGGGTACGTATCTCCGTTGCAGTTTGTCCCCGGCCCCACTTGGGGTCGTGTGGGTGGCAGCCACTCGATGTGTCTCTCTCACATCGATGTTTCTCTCTTCCCCTCTCTCTTCCGCCCACTCTGTCTGAAGATAAATGCAAAAATGTCCTCTGATGAGGATAAAAAATTTTAAATTTTTTAAAAAAATTTTAAAAAGACAGTATTATCAACTAGAGTCATCATATTATATATTCGGCCCTCAGACCTTATTCATATTATAACTGAAAGTTGGTACCGTTTTACCAACCTCTTCCCATCCCTCCCCCCCAACCTCACCCCCAACTCTGGCAAGCATGATCTTACCCTTTTTTTTTTTTATCCTCACCCAAGGCATTTTTCCATTTTTTTTTCAGATAGAGTGAGAGGGAGAGAGAGGAAGAGACAGAGAGAGAGAAACATTGACGTGAAAGGGACACATCGAGTGGCTGCCTCCCACAAGACCCAGCCAGGGCCGGGGACAAACTGCAACCGAGGTACATGCCCTTAGTGGGAACCGAACCCAGGTGTCTCTGGACCGCAGGCTAATGCTCTAACTGCTGAGCCAAACTGGCCAGGGCTACCCTCTGTTTTTATGAGTTTGAACTTTTTGTTTTGTTTTTAGATTCCGCTTATAAATAAGACCATGCAGTATTTGTCTTTCTCTGTCTTGCTTATTTCACTCAGCATAATGCCCTCCCACTCATCCATGCTGTTGCAAAAAGCAGTACTAAGTACTATTGCAAAGAACTCCTGTTATATAAACAATATTGTTTACACTGTCACTAGGTGGATGGGGTAAAAGATACAATTAGCAGATAAGGCAGAATTATAATTAACTGGGGAAATGATCCATTAAAAATTAAGGCGATTTAATTCTTTTTTTTCTGGTTTCCCATTTGTATATCCAAACAAACTCTCTTTTAAGCTAACTGAAAAGTCTTAACTTCCTCCGTTGAGATTATTATAATTCTCGCCTTGACAAACAGTGCATATGAATTAGAAATTCTAGAGTTGCCTTACTAGAAAATGTAAAAGTTCTGAAAGCTTTACTTGAAATATAAGATTGAAAATGTAGCCTGGCCGGTTTGGCTCAGTGGTTAGAGTGTCGGCCTGCGGTCCGGAGAGACTCGAGTTTGGTTCCCGCTAAGGGCACGTACCTCGGTTGCAGTTTGTCCCTGGCCCTGGTCGGTCGTGCGGTGGCAGCCACTCGATGTGTCGCTTTCACGTCGATGTTTCTCTCTCTCCCTCCCTCTCTATTTGAACAAAATATTGAAAAGTGTCCTCGGGTGAGGATAAAAAAAAAAGAAAATGTACTCAGCATTGTGTGTTCTTTTTTATTGGTTTTGTTTTTAACATTTTATTTTTTTCTCTTTACAATTTTAGGAGCTATACATTCTTTCTATACTTTTGGAGGTTATCCTATATATTACAATATGTATACTCCATTTAACAAAGTCTAATGTTAAAAACAACTTTACTTTCCTTCTAGTCATTGCAAGAAACTTAGAACACTTTAACTCCATGCATCCCCTCTTATTTATATACTATTATTGCGATGTGTTTAAACCTCACAGACTTCATTACTGTTATTTATATGGTCAATGTTCATTTAGGTTTACATATGTATTTCCTACTTTCTTTTCTTTTGATTCCTTTACACATCTCTGACCTTCCAACTGGGATCATTTTCCTTCTGTCTGCACTTCATTCATTAATATTTCCTTTAGTGCAGTTTTGCTGGTGGAAAACTCCCTCAGTTTGCTGTCATAAAAATGTGTTCATTTCACCTTCATTCTCAAAGGATATTTTTCTGGGTATAGAATTCTAAATTGGCAGTATAGTTTCTCCTTCATTGTTGATTTTTTTTTTAAAGCCCCGTTGCAGGAAATGGCATGCCTGATGCTCGACGTGTGATATCAAAGGGAAAGAGATGCATGGCAAAAACTGTAAAACTTAATGATAATAAAACTTGACTCACTCTTTCTACCACATCATTGAACTTCATCCAAGGTATAATTTGAGAAAAGCTTTGCTGATGACAATAAAAGTGTACATGAATAGGGTAAATGTTTTATCCTTTAAAAATAGGTATTTCTGAGATGTTTGTGGAGCGAAAACTTTACAAAATCAAAGAAAAAAAAGATACTACTGCAACCCAACAGAAAAATATAATAAAAGGTACAATTGCTACACAGAATAAAATGAAGGGAAAGAAAACATGTTTTCCGATTGTATGAGGAAGAGACTATCATTCCCATTTCGCAGGCGAGAAAACTGAGATACAGGAGGCTGATTAACATGCCAGGCTGCACAGCCAGGAATCGGCAGTGTCTTTAAGGATATTGGTGTAGTGAATAGCTGTGGGCTTTGGAACCAGACAAATGCAGACTTGATTTATAACCTCCCTCCAAAGCTGCCCCTCCTTTTGCTCCAGCTCAGACTGGCACTGCCAACTGCTCAGGGGCCCATGCTCGCGGCCCGGAAGACACACTGGGCTCCGCCTTTTCCTTTGCCATTTCTGAATGCGGAGTACGTGGGTGATTCCACCGAAGCCTCCACAGGGATTCTCTCTTCGAATTCTTATGATGACCATGCGAGGTACCGTGTTATCCCGCATAGATGCAACCCTTACTTCCATTTCACAGATGGAAAAACCGACGCTTAGAAATATCAGAAAGGCCCGTGCAGCCCCGCACGCCGTCCGAGGCCCCACAGCTCCGCTGGGAGGGAGTAGCAGAGCCAGGATCTCGGTGGCCCTGGAGCCTCGTGAGCATCACTGCACAACCAGGCCCCGAGCATCTGTGCGTTTACCTCCCAGATGCCTTCACCCTGGCTCCGGCGCCGTCGTTCCTCCCCTGCGCCATCTCTCACCAACGCCGGGCCGCTCGGGCCTCGTCAATCCTCCTACATCTGCTCTGGGCACACCTGTGCTGTCCCGGTCATGCTCCGAGCATCTCAACGCTCCGACTTCGGGTCTTGTCCCGGGGCTCACCGCTGGGCTTCCTGTTCGCTCCACCTGCCGCGTCTTCCCCCTGCGTCTGGATGATCCTCACTCGGCCCCGATGTCACCGCGTCTAGCAGCCTTCCTTGGCGACCCCAGGAAGCGACCCCAGCACACGGTGCCTTACCTGGTTACCTTTTGAACCCCCTCCACTACGCTGAGAGGAAAGGCCTGTGGGCTTCACCATCGCGTCCTCAAAATGTGGTGCCTGGCCCGTGACAGTCACGCAAAATAAGTACTGAATACATGAATGACGCTTGGCTCCACTACTGAGAATTTAAGTAGCTACTTTCATTCACAGAGCCTCTGTTGTAAAATCTGTAAAATGGGGATTAAAAACTGCATAAAAATGCAGACTGAGCCCATATACTGGTCTCCCTTTTACCCCTCAAATCCCCAAAAAAGACAAGCATTTAATTTTTATTAAATGTTGGTTAATCCTCACCCAAAGATATGTTTTCCATCAGTTTATAGAGTGGAAGGGAGAGAGAGAGAGAGAAACATCGATGTGATAGAGACACATTGATTGGTTGCCTCCCACACAGCCCCAACCAGGGCCAGGGAGCAAACCCGAACTCAGGTACGTGCCCTTGACCAGGAATCCAACCCTTGACCTTTGGTCCGCAGGCCAATGCTGTAACTGCTGAGCCGAACCGGCCAGGGCCAAACATTTAATTTGGAGTTAAATTGGAGCACTAATAATAAGGCTTAAACGACATCATACACATGAAGTTCCTGATGCACAGAACTGTTGACAAGGAGGGACTCGTAAGGTCGGGGCCAAGGAGAGAGGGAGGCTCGCTCCAGCGTCCTCCAGAGCCCTTGGACATGTACAAGCTATTCCAAAGAACAAGTCAGTTAAAAAAGAAAAATGTGCCTGGCACTCATTAGGCGTTCAACGAAGGTGAGCTTCCGTCGTAGGCGGCCAGCCCAGCACCCCTGCTCGGTTCCGACACCAGGTCCCCGCATCGCTGCGGTTTCATGAAGGGGCAGCGAGGGTTTCAGACCGAACGGCAGCCCCGGCCAGCGGCCCCCTCCGCTGACCCTTCTGTCCCGTGTTCATCGTCTGTCAGAATGGACGTGTTTGCCTTTCATTCTGTTCCATGTCCCCGACAATAAACACATTTCCTCTCGTGCATCTGCAATGTCCCTACGTTCGGCGGCGGGCGCTGCGCCAGCCATCGGGCGGTGTCGCTGTCTGGCCGGGAGGCTGGGCTGCGAAGAGTGTTCGAATCCTGCTTCTGAATGCCAGTTCACTTTCTAGCAGCTTGGTGACCTCAGGTAAGCTGCTTAACCGGTCAGAGACGCACCTTTTCCTCTCTAATAGTAAAACTGCGGAATTGTTTGGGGAGGTTCAATGAGCCCGTGTGTGTGGAGCATCGGCAGATTGTGGGCATCGAGTAACAACAACTCCTATAATTCTTTTGATTTTCTAAAGCAGCTTTTCTGGACTTGAATCTTGCAAACCAAGGAGGTGCTATCAGACACATTCGGACTGACTAATTAAAAAGCAAGCAAGGTCGTGCCTGGCTGGCGTGGCTCAGTGGATGAACGTCGACCCTGCACCAAGAGGTCGTTGGTTCGATTCCCGGTCAGGGCACATGCCCAGGTTGTGGGCCCGATTCCCAGTGCGGGGCATGCAGGAGGCGGCCAATGTTCTCTCATCGATGTTTCTATCTCTCTTTCTCCCTTTCCCTTACTCTCTCTAAAATCAATCAATAAAAAATAAATAAATAGCCCTGGCCAGTTTGGCTCAGTGGTAGAGCGTCGGCCTGTGGTCTGGAGAAACCCGGGTTCGGTTCCCACTAAGGGCATGTACCTCGGTTGCAGTTTGTCCCCGGCCCTGGTTGGGTTGTGCGGGTGGCAGCCACTCGATGTGTCCCTTTCACGTCGATGTTTCTCTCTCTCTCTCTCTTCCTCTCTCTCCCTCCCACTCTATCTGAACAAAAAAAAAAAAGGAAAAATGTCCTCAGGTGAAGATAAAAAAATTAAAAATAAATAAAACAAGCAGGGCTGGTCTGCCTTTGACTGCGGAGGCAAAGATCAGTTTAAGAAACTTCAGCTGACGGCTGCTCCCCAGGCTGGCCGTGGGTTTCTGAACTGCAGGGCCACATGCCACGCGGTCCAGGCCCCGCGGAATCAGCTGTCAGGAGGGTGCTGTGGGGCCCTCACCAGCACGTGGACTCTGACTTTGAGTGTGGAAGCGTCCACACTCAGCACGGACCTGAGGCCGCGCTCGGGCTGACTGCCCTCCCCTCCCCCACCCAAGTCCCTGTCGGTTCCTACACCTCACCCCTCAGAAAGAAGGTAGACTAGAGAGGCTCCTGCCAACGTCCACATCGACTGTGAAGGTTTTCTCATTGGACTGTAGTTGGGGTGCGCCCCTCTGCAGCTGCAGGGTGCGAGCCGGGACGAGTCAGTTTGCGGGTGTGTTTGCAGCCTCTGGTGCTCTGAAGTGTGTCACGGAGTGGGAGCCAGGGTGTCGAGGTCCATCTGGAGCACACATGTGGTGCACACCCCTAACCACATAAAAGGTGATGAGCAGCCCGAGAGGGCTGGCAACCAACAGGAACATTTACCACGCAGCAGTTATCGCGGCCAAAATATGAAAATCCAGTTTGAAAATAATGAATGAACACATTTACAGAACTATTCTAAGTAAACCGGTTGATTTGAGATTCTGGCACAGCAGATCTAATTTTTCGGGATAAATCATGACATTAAGCATATCTTTTAGAGTTGTTGTTGTTGTCGTCAAGTCTCACCCGAGGTTATTTTTCTATTGATTTTTTATTTAGGTAGAGTGGAAGGGAGGGAGGGGGAGAGAGAGAGGAACATTGACCTGAGAGAGACAGACCCATTGGTTGCCTCCCACATGACCCCAACCGGGACCGGGGATTGAACCTGCAACCGAGGTACGTGCCTTTGACCATGAATCGAACCCGTGGCCGTTTGGTCCTCGGGCTGGGGCTCTACTCACTGAGCCACATCGGCCAGGGCAAGAATATCTTTTTTAAAAATATATATTTTTGCATGGATCCTAGAGAGAGAACATCAACATGAGAGAGAAGCACCAGTCGGCCGTCTCCACGCGACCCCCCACCCCAAGTGCAGCTCACCCCACAGCCTCTCTCCAGCTCAGCAGCAGACCCGCAGTTTTCTTAGCGGAGGGAAAGGGCCTCAAAGCCAGAATCAGGGGCCCTGGGCACGAATAAGAGTTGGGAATACCTCACCGAAAGCGCAGAGATTAGAAAAACGGTTTCTGTACCACGTCAAGATTCCCACACTCGGCTTCCCGAACACGGCGGCCAGTGTCCTCTAGATGGGAGAATAGGTGTTTTCTCCCCGACAAAGTGAAACAGACCAAGAAAAATTAAAACCCTAAAGGCAGTGACATTTCCGCTCATACAAATGTCCGAGGCAGATGGCCCTCGTGAGGACGGCACTCGGCCACCCGTCCACGTCACAGCTCCTGCCATCAGCGCACAGGACGAGCTGAGGGCCAGGCTCTCCGAAGTCTGAGAAGAGCCTCCGCCGGGGAGAACGGAGACGAAACACAAAGACGAAAACCCACCGACTGGAGAGGAAACGAGACTATGCAGGGAAGGAAGGGCTTCCCCCAACCAGAAAAGCTATTAATGTCTTCAGAGGAGTCCAGCGATTTTTATAAGAATAGGATGCTACAGCCCTGGCCAGTTTGGCTCTGCAGTTAGAGCATCCGCCTGCGGTCCGGAGAGACCCGGGTTCAGTTCCCGCTAAGGGCATGTACCTCGGTTGCAGTTTGTCCCTGGCCCTGGTTGGTCGTGCGGGTGGCAGCCACTCGATGTGTCCCTTTCACATCGATGTTTCCTTCTTTCTCTCTGCCTCTCTCTTTCTCCCACTCTGTCTGTACAAAAAATGGAAAAATGTCCTCGGGTGAGGATAAAAAAATAGGATGCTACCAAAAAAATAAAAATAAAAATAAAAGGATCGCTGTAGAACAATAAAGAATGTTTGGAAATTTAAACTATGATAATAAAACTTAAGAACTTAACAGAACCTTGAGGTCGATAAACCTGCAGAACCCTCCGAAAATAAAGCAAAAGGACAAAGACAAGGATAATAAGAAAGACGAGACAAGACCGAAGAGCAGTGTTAGAAGGTCCAATATTTCAATACACGAGGGTTCCGGAAAGAGAGAATAGCAGTAATAATGGGGAGGAGCTCACAATAAGTCCATAATAATTCAAGATTTCCCAAACCAAGGGACACAAACTGCTAGACTGAAGCCGCAGGGACCTGACAGACGGATTCAAACAGACCAGCACAGAGCACATCCCTGTGGAGTGTGAGAGTCCGGAGACAGGATGGGGATCCAACAAGCTTTCAGAGGGAAAACGCAGACATCACGCAAAGGGCCGAGAGTCCGAACACTGGACGGCCGTCCAGGATGTAATCACGGTCCGCTGATGGCCGCTGGTGCCAATTCCACGCCAACAGGCACCCGCAGCTGGGGGCGCGGTGAAGGGACGTTATTCGGTGGGACAGCTCAGCGTGGGACAGCTCAGTTAGGAGGCAGCTGGGCTGGGACAGCAAGGCTCTGAGGCCACCCTGGGGGAGGCGGCCCGGGGAGGGGGTCGCCCCTCTCTGGCTAGACCGCCGGACGCTGCCTGCTCTGGTTGGTGCTGGGCAGGCCCGCTCCCCGCTCTTCCACGCTGGTCCGGCCAGACACCCTCCGTGTTTCGTCTTGGGTGTTCAGCTCCAGCCAGGGGAACACAGTCTCTTCTTCCTTTGGTGGGCAGTGGGCTCAGCCACGGGGAGCTGATTCCATAAACAAGTGCCCAGCCCTGGTCCCCACGGTCCGTCCTCATGCAGATGGGACCCCAAATTCTCACGTTTGCCTGGCATGGGTGGGGACATGCTGCAGCGCTCGGACTGGGCTGGGACAGCCTGGTGGCTGAAACAGGGTTCCGGGAGCCCCTGTCTAAGGCCTGGCTCAGGGGCAGGACCAGCGCCGGCGGCCGATCCGATCCGTGCAGGCTTCTCCTGAGGTGCGTTTGGGTGAGAGGCCCCATGTGGGAATGGCTGCTGGGCTGTGTGTTGTCACTGTTGTTGTTGTTTTAATATTTGACCCCATTTAGCCACCAGAAGTCCTTTTTTTTTTTAATTGATCAGAGAGAAGGAAGAAGGAGAGAAAGAGAGAGAGAAGGAGGGAAACATCGACGTGAGAGAGAAACGACCATGGGTGGCCTCCCGTACCCACCCTGACTGGGGATTGAACTGGCGACCCTTTGGTGCCCGGGACAATGTGCCAACTGATGCAGCCACGCCGGCCAGGGTCACCAGAGTGCTTCTTAGTAGGCATCTTCTTTCTCAGCGTCCACATTAGTAATCCACATAAGAGACAGATACTGGTTCGGTTTCTAAAAAATCAAGGGAAACAGTAGGTAGAACTCCAGGGAACACTTGGAAGAGAAATCAAAACATACATCTGCAGGACAAGAAACCGAAAGCAAATCCTCAATGTTTGGAGTTGGGTCCAGAAATAGATTATAGCAGGGATTGTGTTTTAATCCCTGGGTATCAACAAAGCCACGGCCGTTCTTACTGACCGGAGCCAGGCTTCTCCGTGGCCAGTTCTCACACATGTCCGGTTGCGTGTGCCTCGTGACAACCCAAACAGGCATAAACAATTACCGCAGTTTTACAGATTAAGTTATGCCAGTCAAGTAATTTACCCAGAGGTCACTAACACGGGGTAATCCAAACACCAACAGCCACTTTCTTAGCTGCTGTCCAGGCAGCCTTGGGAAATTGTGTTTAGATTTAAATATTGCAGCCACAATTTTTGTGAAGCTCAATGTCTCTGCCCACACTGGCTTCTTTTTTTTTTTTTTTTTTTTAATCCTCACCCGACGATAATTTTCCATCTGTCTTCAGACAGAGTGTGAGGGAGACAGAGAGAAACGTCTGTGTGAGAGAGACACATCGATTGGCTGCCTGCCGCACGACCCTGACCAGGGCTGGGGACCGAACTGCAGTCGAGATACGTGCCCTTGACCCGAACCGAACCTATGACTCTGGTCTGTGGGCCGACGCTCTGACCACTGAGCAGCTGGCCAGGGCCAACACCGGTTTCTTTGAGACAGCAAGAATGTATGTATCAGACTCTATTTCATATCTTTATAGTTTGAAGCAAGGAGAGAAGAAAGAGATTAGCTTAAAAGTATTCTAATAAAATAAAATACTAGTGCATGAGTTTTCGGAAAAGAGTATCTTGGTTAGCTGGCAGGATTTCTGGGAAATCTTTCAAGAACAGGGAAGACGCAAAGATGAGGGTCCAAGAAAGAGTAGCAGCCCCGGCCGGTTTGGCTCAGCAGTTAGAGCGTCGGCCTGCGGTCCAGAGAGACCCGGGTTCGGTTCCCGCTAAGGGCACGTACCTCGGTTGCAGTTTGTCCCCGGCCCTGGTTGGTCGTGTGGGTGGCAGCCACTCAGTGTGTCCCTTTCACGTCGATGTTTCTCTCTCTCTCTTCCTCTCTCTCCCTCCCCCTCTATCTGAACAAAAAATGGAAAAATGTCCTCGGGGGAGGATAAATAAAAAAGAAAGAAGAGTAGCAGGATTCCGGTTTCGCCAGCCTGCCATCCGACGGCGGTGGGGTCCTGCCGAGCCTGACAGGGCCGCGCGGGCTATTATGAGCGGCCTGGCAGCCATGTTTATGTCCACAAGCCCTCCCACACTGAATTTTCCATATTCATGTGCTGCCATTGTTCTCAGCTGGGCCTGCAGTAACTTTAACCCTCTTCCAGATGTTTCCTGACATTAGCATCCAAGATGTGCTGGCCAGCTGTCTTTAAAATCGCAGGAACTCTGTGCAGTGTGCATTCGTTATGCAAATGGAAAAGCAAGGAGAAGAAGCCAACGCAGAGGATGAAAAAGAACCGGGGGGGAGGGCTTGGAGAAGCGCTTTGCTGGCGCCTGTAGAGCAGGTAGGAAGCCAAGCACACAAGCTGTCTTTGACCAAACCCCAGCAGCTTTGCCGCCGCCGGTTTCTGGGTTCCCTCGCCCTGGTGATCCAAGAGGAACACACTGAATACCCACAGATCTCTCCAACTCCTAACTAGTTTCCCCTTCCCTCTCCTTTGTCAACAGAAAAATATCTGCATAAACCAGAGAACAATTCCCCACAGTGCAGTTAGTCCTCAGTACATGAATAGATATTTCACGGAAAACAAAAAGGCTCGGGCAGTCGAACGCGTTTGGAAAAACCCATGTTAAGCAAGGCTAAGCAGTCTCTTTCCCAAAGCAGCGTCCGGGCCCGCGTGCCCACGCGCCCTGTGGATATCGAACAGAACCGTTCCTCGCTGGACAGAGCCCACCCGAGCATGCTGGACGAGAGGCCCTGCGGCCTCTCGGAGGCTAAACGAGTTGCCAGCTGAACAGCTTTGCAGATCCAAGCTTCACGCCTCCTTTGTGAACTCCCAACTGCCCTGCTGTCTGCTGGGCTCCAGCGTCCGTTCCCGGGTTATGGCAGCGCCAGGCACCTTCCCCTGCAGGAGGTTCCCACGCTGTCCTGTGCCTTCGTGCTGCTTGACCTCAGAGCACCTCCGAGGGCATAGCTCGCCGACCTCAGACCGCGTAATAGCTGATGACCGGACCTTTCCTCTGGCTTCGCCACCAAGCACTGTCCCTGGGCTTGTCGATGCTCACGTCAGGTCTCCCTCACCCAACAGGGGTCTTTTTCCCAAGTCCCTGCGACTCTCACCGCTACAGGATCCCTAAGTTCTCAACCCCCCTGTGTTGGCTTTCTTTTCCTTGTTTGTTTCTATTTTTGGTTTTGCTGGTAGGTTCTTTTCTTTGGTTTGTTTATTTTTCATTGTGGTAAAAATATACAACATAAAATGTCCCGTCTGGCCCATCCCTACGTGGAGAGTTCAGTCGTGTAAGGACATTTGCAGTGCTGTACGATGTCCGTGTGGCGGAACCAAAAGTCCACGCTCCTTAAACCACTCCCCACCGCTCCCCAGCCCCCCTGCTTTCTGCAACCCCGCGTCGCGGTCTCTGAATCTGACACTCGAAGCACCTCAGCGGGCACCACGCAGCATTCGCCTTTTCGTAGCTGGTGCGTTTCACGTCGCATAATTTCCTCAGGGCTCGTCCACGTTATGGGACGTTTGAGGCTGAATGACACTTGGTTGCTTTCCCCTGCTGGCTGTTGTGAATCACGCAGCGCTGAACACGAGGGTGCAGATCGCTCTTTGAGAGTCCGCTTTTGATTCTTCGGACCAGACGCCCTGAAGGAGGACTGCTGGGTTGTATGCCCATGAATTGTAGAGGTTACTTAACATCTGCGCTTTAGTTTGCTCCTCTGTCAACTGGATTTTATTCTATCACCTATCTTGTAGGGTTATCGTAAAGATTAGATGAATCAACACCTACAGAACACCTGTAAAATATCATCATTATCCCGTTTTAGTAAAGGGAGAATTTGAGGCTTGAGGAAATTACTTTGCCCAAGTTCCCGGATCTAGTAAAAGTGGACCCAGGACACACACCCAGATTCACAGCTGAAGTCTGTTCTCTTAAACAGTGTGACAGTGATTTTACTCCCCAGCTGAGTGATGTTGTACTGACGAACCCCACCCACGTTGACTATGGATTGATTTCATCACGTGGGCAGAGTTTCTGAAGGAGACACAGGAGGAGACAGGACAGAGCCGTATACACCTGAAGAGGAAAAGAACAGACTCTTGGTGTCACAGTCCAAAGTATGGGAAATCCGCAGCGAAATGTAAGAAATAATGCCACTATTCTTGTTAGCATGACTTGTCAAAAGTGATATAAACCAGGTAGACTCAACTCTGTTTTATTTTTGAGTTGCCAGGTGTCAGCAGTCTCTGGCGTGTGCGTCTGTGAGTGGGAGCGAGGGCGAGAGTTGTGTGTGCTGGGCAGTGGGCGTGGAGTCACTGTGTCCTGGCCCCACTCACTATCGGTCATCTGCCACTCACGGGGAAGCTGTTTCTCTCTCCCTTCTCTTCGTAGGGGTCTATATGAAGACCGTCTTCAGAAATACTGGTCTAAAACGAAAGAAGGGTGTGTGATCACGATCAGGAATGTTTTACAACTAAATCACAGCTGTGAGTTCAGTACTTAACGTTTGTGTGGGACAAGGCTTCTAAAGAGCAGAAGCCGCTAGCGAGCCCTCCGCAACCTGCTCGTCCCACGGAGGGGTTCCACGGAGAGTCAGGAGTGCCGTGTTCAGAGACAGGCCACGCGCCGGGCTTTCACGGAAGTAAGCTCCCGGAGCCATCGGTGGCGTGGCCACCCGGGGGAAGTGGTTCGGCTCGGCCTCGTGTTTCCGGAGGGCCACCAAAGGCTCTGCAGTCACACCCGAGAGAGCCAATGGCCCTGGAACTTATTTCTTTCTCACGATGGTAAAATACGTATAACATCAAATCAGAGAACGATTTACCTTCGCTCCAGGGCACACGCTATCTGACCACCAGCTCTGTCCCTCGCAGACCTCTGCCCTCAACCTTCACCAGCTGGGCTTTCGTGCAGATCACCCCATGACCCTGCCTGTGCCCAGGTCGCAGACGGCCAGCCCTGACGGTCACTTCTGGTTTTCATCTCACTACCCCCTCAGCAGCCTCAGGTGACCCCGTCTCTCTTTCTTGAACTGTTTTCTTCTCTTGGCTTTTGTGGTCCTACATTTTCCTGCTACTTCTTCTGTTTGTTTGTTTTTTTTAATCCTCACCCAAAGACATTTTTTTTTTTTTTGCATTCATCTTCAGATAGAGCAGGAGGGAGAGAGGAAGGAAGAGAGAGAGAGAAACATCGATGTGAGAGAGACACATCGAGTGGCTGCCACCCACACGACCCAACCAGGGCCGGGGACAAACTGCAACCGAGGTGCATGCCCTTAGCGGGAACCGAACCCGGGACTCTGGTCCGCAGGCCGATGCTCTAACTGCTGAGCCAGAAGGGCCAGGGCTTCTTCTATCTTCTTTGACAGTTTGTCTTCCATCCACCTGACCTCTTAACGACGGAGGGCCGGGGCCCGCGGGGATTCCATCCGGTTCCCAGCTCAGAGCCCTCCAGGTCCTCTTGCTGTTCACGTGCCGGGTAGGTTCTCATCTCGGGAGTTCCCACCAGCTCTGCCCGGAACCCGGCTCTCCCAGGTGCCCACGGTGCTAACGCCTCACTTCGGAATCCTCAGGTTCTCCTACCTTCTTTAAAAGCTCCACCTCCTGATCACACTACCAGATTTCAGGTTATACTACAAAGCCACTGTAATCAAAACAGCCTGGTACTGGCCCAAGAACAGGCATAGAGACCAGTGGAACAGAACGGAAAACCCAGAAATGGACCCAAGGCAATACGCTCAATTAATATTTGACAAAGGTGGCAAGAGCATACAGTGGAGTAAAGACAGGCTCTTCAATAAATGGTGTTGGGAAAATTGGACAGCTACATGCAAAAAAATGAAACTAGACCATCAACTTACACCATACATAAAAATAAACTCAAAATGGATAAAAGACTTAAATGTGACCCGTGAATCCATAAAAATTCTAGAAGAAAATGTAGGCAACAAAATTTCGGACATCATACGGAGCAGAATTTTCACTGATACATCACCTAAGGCAACAGAAATAAAGGAGAAAATGAACACATGGGACTACATCAAACTCAAAAGCTTCTGCACAGCAAAAGAAACAATCATCAAAATGGAAAGGCAACCCACTGTATGGGAGAACATCATTGCCAATGATGGATCAGATCAGGGGTTAATTTCCAATATATATAGAGTGCTCATACAACTCCACAAAAGGAAGACAAAGAACCCAATTAAAAAATGGGCAGAGGAGCTGAATAGACACCTCTCCAAACAGGACATACAAATGGCCAAGAGACATATGAAGAAATGCTCAACATCACTAATCATCAGAGAGATGCAAATTAAAACAACAATGAGGTATCACCTCACACCTGTCAGAATGGCCGCCATCAACAAATCATCAAACAACAAGTGTTGGCGAGGGTGTGGAGAAAAGGGGACTCTAGTACACTGCTGGTGGGAATGCAGGCTGGTGCAGCCGCTATGGAAAACAATATGGTGCTACCTCAAAAAATTAAAAATTGAACTTCCATTTGACCCAGTGATCCCACTTCTAGGAATATACCCTAAGAAGCCTGAAACACCAATCAGGAAGAATATATGTACCCCCATGTTCATAGCAGCACTATTTACAATAGCTAAGATCTGGAAACAGCCCAAGTGTCCATCAGTAGACGAATGGATAAAAAAGCAGTGGTACATATACACAATGGAGTACTATGCAGTGGTAAAAAAGAAAGATCTCTTATCCTTTGAGACGACATGGAGGGGCCTGGAAAGTATTATCCTAAGTGAAATAAGCCAAGCAGAAAAAGACAAATACCACATGATCTCACTTATATACGGAATATAATGAACATAACAGTCTGAGGAATACGGTAGACCCAGAAACATGGAAGTAGGGCACAGACTGACATCCCTCAGAAGAGGGGGTGGGGGTGGGTGGGAAGAGATAAACCACAGAACTTATATGCATGTATGCATGACCAACGGACATGGACAACTAAGCCGGGGACGGGGCGGGGGTGGGGTGGGGAGGGGGGTGCCAATGGGGTGAAAAAGGAGAAATATCTGTAACAAAAAAATAAATAAATAAATAAATAAAAGAAAAAGAAAATAAAAGCTCCACCTCCCACCTCCATAGTACTAATCCTCCCTTCCCTTTTTTTTTTTTTTTTCTTCCATCCTCACCGGAGGACATTTTTCCATTTTTTTGTTCAGGTAGAGTGGGAGGGAGAGAGAGAAACATCGACGTGAAAGGAACACATCGAGTGGCTGCCACCCGCACAACCCAACCAGGGCCGGAGACAAACTGCAAGCGAGGTACACGCCCTTAGCGGGAACCGAACCCGGGTCTCTCAGGACCACAGGCCGACGCTCTAACCGCTGAGCCAAATTGGCCAGGGCCTCCCTTCCCTTTTTAAAAAAAATTTTTTTTTTTCATTATTGATTTTAGAGAGAGAGGAAGGGAGAGAGAGAGAAAAACATCGATGAGAGAGAACATCAATTGGCCGCCTCCTGCATGCCCCCCACTGAGGATCAGGCCCACAACCTGGGCATGTGCCCTGACCGGGAATCGAACTGGCGACCTATTGGTGCAGGGTCGACGCTCAACCACTGAGCCACACTGGCTGGGCTATAGTTTTAAATTTTAAATTATTGAGAACTTTGACAGGGAAAAGTGGAAACACAGAAATTATTTCCCCAAATCAGATTTTATCTAATCAGGGCTGTCTTCATGCTCGGTCCCTGGTTTGTTATTTAACCAGCCTTCTCTTGTTCCTGAATTCTCCTGAATTCCCATTTCCTGTGTCGTTACATGATATGACCCCCTTCTTGACTATTCAGGTTTTTTGGTGGATACAAAAGATAATCGAGAGGAAACACAGGCTGGCTACCACGATTAGGAGTGTGAACCCACCTTCCCATTCGTAAATCTCATGAGTAGGGTTTTTAAAAAGTAGACCTTAGGCCCTAGTTGGTCGCCCAGTGGTTAGAGCATTGGCCCATGGACCAAAGGGTTGCAGGTTTGATTCTGGTCAACGGCATGTGCCTGGGTTGCAGGTTCGGTCCCTGGCCCCAGTTGGAGTTGTGCAGGAGGCAACCAATTGATGTGTCTCTCTCATATAGATGTTCCTCTCTCTCCCTCCCTCTCTCCCTCTCTCTCTCCCCCTCCCTCCCTTCCTCCCTTCCACTCTATCTAAAAATCAATGGAAAAATATCCTCAGGTAAGGATTAACCAAAAACAAAAAAAGTAGACATTAGTCTGAGGCCAATCCCAAAAGCTAATTCCTTTGGGACGGTAACAGCCCTAGCTCCTCTGCCTGTACTCAGTACTCTAAACCATAACCGAGTGGCAACATAATCCGTCAATGGATATTAGCCAGTGCACTACTGAGGGAATAGAAAGTGTTACACTGCAGGGTAATACAAAAGATAGCTCGGTTAATCCTGAAAACAGCTCTCAGAGGCACATATTATTATGTTGTTGTTGCTAAAATGGAGCCTGGGGCTCTCTAGGGACCTGTGTTCAAGGTCATGCTGTAAGTAAGTGGGGAGAGAGGTACGTTCTCCCTCCTCCCACACTGCCTCCCAAACAAACCCCCGCATTTGATGTGTCCTGGAAAAGACAGTGACTCTGCTGAGCAGGGCAGGCGGGTGGCGAGGACACCCCGGGAAGGAAGGAGTCTGAACCCTATGACTTGGGCTGGGCTGGCTTTGGGGGAACTGAAGTTCAGAATATAATTTTCCACGTACTCAATATTAGTTTATTTTTATATCCTCACCCGAGGACATTTTTCTATTTTTTGTTCAGATAGAGTGGGAGGGAGAGAGAGAGAAACATTGACGTGAAAGGGACACATTGAGTGGCTGCCACCCACACGACCCAACCAGGGCCGGGGACAAACTGCAACCAAGGTACGTGCCCTTAGTGGGAGCCGAACGGGGGTCTCTCTGGACCACAGGCTGACGATCTAACCACTGAGAAAACCAGCCAGGGCTCAATATTATTTTTAAAACATATCTCAATTTCAAATATTTGACTTAAAAAAACTTTTTTTAAAAAACAACTTTTTAAAATTTGTTATAATTGTTTTATCTTCTTTTTTTATTAATTTATTTTTGTTCCAGATGTTTCTCCTCCCCACCAGATGCCCTCCTCCTTATCCCATCCCCCCCCCCCCCAGCATTGTTGTCTATGTCCATTGGTTACGCAGACATGCATATAAGTTCTGTGGTTCATCTCATCCCTCCCACCCCCTCCTCTGAGGTCTGTCAGTCTGAACCGTACTCCTTTCTATGTCTCTGGGTCTATTTTGTTCATCAGCTTTTTTTGTTTATTATATTTCACAAATAAGTGAGATCATGTGGTATTTGTCTTTCTCTGATTGGCTTATTTCGCTCAGCATAATGCTCTCCGGGCCCCTCCATGTCGTCCCAAAGGATATGGGATCTTTCTTTCTTACACCTGCATAATGTTCCATTGTGTACATGTACCACCACTTAAAAAAACTTTTTACACAAAAACCATTAGAAATTCAGGATCGCCTATGCCAATTCTAAAAAAGTAAAACAAACAAACAAACAAACAAATTATCTCTTAGAATAATGTGTATCTTGAATTTTTAAATCTATCAACTTATTTTACTTCTCTGAAACTCTTGTCCATCCCATAAAATGAAGATAATAGCACCTCACAGATGCTTCTCACTTGGGAGCTTGGAGATAAATAAATTAAACTTGGTATGTGTGAATAAAATGCTCTATAAATAGTAATTTCTCTTCCTATTACTTATAGTAATCAGAAAGAGTTACAATAATAACAAAGAGCAGTGGGGGTCCCAGAGGGACTACAACATGTTTAACTAGATAAAATGTTTTTGAGGTGTTTTTTTGTTTTTGTTTTTTGGTCTTATTTGGGGTTCGGTGAGCTGGGGAGTTTCACCAGCATTTGTAACATTGTCTTCTTAGGAATATTGGTCCCATGTTTGCTTACAAAAAAAAAACAGTGATCAACTTTGGGCAAGAAATCTCTGTATCTTATGAGGGCTACTTGTATTGAATTCAGAAATTGCTGTTCAGATGTTCTGAAGTCTCTGACCACTTCAGCTAAATCTAATCATAGTTGTCAAAGAGAAAAAGGAAGATTAAAAACAATCCTAAAAAATTTGAATCTACTCTAAATATCCTGTGATTAAAGGATGGCCCAACGAAAAGTATTTGTATTGGGGGGAAAAAGATATTCTCTGTATTTGTACTTTTTTTTTTGGTGGTACACGCTCCTAGCGGGAACCGAACCCGGGACTCTCTGGTCCACAGGCCACACTCAACCGCTGAGCCAAACTGGCCAGGGCTCTATATTTGTACTTTAACATTTTCTCTTGGAACTATTTACTCATTGATGGTAGAGACCTGGTTTCTCACAGTAAACAGACGAAGAAGTCGTATTTTATTTTCTAAATTCAATTTCTAAATTTCTTTTTTTAAAATATGTTTTCATTGATTTTTTAGAGAGAGATAGAAACATCAATGAGAGACAAGCATCGACATCGATCGGCTGCCTCCTGCACGCCCCCTACTGGGGATGGAGCTGGACACCCAGAAACGTGCCCTGATCGGAACCAAACCGGGACCTCTCAGTCCGAGGGACGACGCTCAATCCACTGAGCCACACCAGCCAGACCCTAAATTTCTTAATATCTGCAATATCCTCTAAGTGAACAAATGGCTACGTGAGTGGTTCTGAATACAGTGTAGAAGTCCACAAGAATGAAAGGCTTAGAAAATGAAAATTTTTCATAAAGGAAATTCAACAGAGAAATCATAAGAAAAAATAAAACGGTGAGAACTGCAGGCACAAGGCAAAAATTAACTTGACTCTAGAAAAAACTCTGTCCCTAGCAATCACTGTTGGCCATTTATGGTTACTTACCAGGCAGATGGCGGTGGCTTGTCAACCTGTCTCCTGGAGGTAACTTTACTTTGCAATTACGCGGTACTTCTTCCTCCTTAGGTGGTTTCCCTTTTGTTACCTCACTCTGTGGGCCTCGCAGGCTAGAATATAGAATAGAATTTTAGATCCTCTTCAGCCTAAAAAACAATGAAGAACAAAAAAGATTATGAGCTAATTGTTTACAAAGACTTTACAAGGACAATTCTTTGAATTGCGCAGATAAAGGGCGGCAGCCTCCTGCGTAATCATTACTTTCTGTCTCGGTGGGTGTGGTGAGCTATCAGGAAAAACATTAATTATCAGAAAGAGCAAAGCTGAATTGTGCCTTGAAGCCTCTTCAAGGTGCTGGAGCGGATCCAAAGGAGAAAACTTGGATGTGGGGGGAGAAAAGGATTCGTGTCCCAGATAAGTGAGCCTTAGGATTCTGCCCTCTGGTGCCCGAGAGGCAAACGACAGGCTCAATTCCAACAGCCAATTTGTGACCATGAGACATGTTGAACGACTTTAATTCCCTGATTAGGTGGAGGGTGGGTGAGGGAAGGAGAAACTGAGAGTTTGAGGAAAAGACATAAAAATGCATACCTTTGGAACCTCACTAAGTGGAGGGTTAGAAAAAGGCTAGTCCCTGTGAGTATTTAGACATTTTCAAAGCATTTATGTTTCTCTCCAAGATTTTAGTTCACTGTTAATGACATGAGTACCATTATTATCCTCATTTTGGAAAGAACAGAAATTGTCATTAAGGCTGCACTTGTACTTGAAAAATAAATGAGCAAAAGAACCTGTACAAAATTCCATTCCTAAAATTCCGATTCAGAAAACTGAACCTTAATATGTCATAAAATCACTTATTCTTTTACCTTGACACATTTGTACCGATACTACTAAGTAAAGGTCCCAGAGGTGGTTTTTTAAAGTCTATTTGACTATCAGGAAATAAAAGGGCCTTCCATAGTAACCTTGCAGTGTGTGTGTGTGTGTGTGTGCGTGCGCGTGCAAAACCGTCACACCAAACTTGGAATTTAAGATCTCAGGGAAGCGGGATTTTTTTCTCAGGGAAGCAGATCAGAAAAAGGGAATTAGGAAGAAAAGAAAGCAGACAGTGGGAAGGGGGAGATCATTACCAACTGCTCACCTAGCGGTGGGCCCTCTGCTCTCAGGACGAGCTCAATGGCTCTCAGACTTTTTCTCAGGATTTTTCTGCAATCTTATCAGGGGACTTTAATTTTTAAGTACTTTCTTTTTTTTTATTTCTGGTAAAATGAACACATATAAAATTTATATCTTGTCCAGCCAGTGTGGCTCAGTAATTGACCAACGACCCTGCACCAAGAGGTCACTGGTTCAATTCCCGGTCAGGGCACATGCCCAGGTTGTGGGCCCGATCCCCAGTGGGGGGCATGCAGGAGGCGGCTGATCAATGTTCTCTCTCATCGATGTTTCTATCACTCTCTCCCTCTTCTTTCCTCTCTAAAATCAATAAAGAAAAAAAAATTTTTTTTCATTTAGATCTTAACCATTTTTCAGTGTACGGTTCAGCGGTATTAAGTACATTCATATCGTTTGCAGTGATCTCCCAAACTCTTTTCATGTTGCAAAACTGAAACTCTGTCCTTATTGTACAGTAACTCCCCATTCCTCCTTGCCCCCCATCTCTGGCAACCACAGTTCTACTCTCTGTCTCTGTTATTTTTTTATTCTCTATTTCATCTCTGCTCCAATCTTTGTTATTTTCTTCCTTCTGCTAGATTTCAGTTTAGTTTGCTCTTTTTCTAGTTCCTTAAGTTGTAAAGTTAGGTTGCTGATTTGACATATTTCTTGTTTTTTAATGTTTGTTTGCTTTTTTCCATTTATCTTCAGACAGAGAGGGAGGGAGGGAGGGAGAGAGAGAAACATCGATGTGATAGAGCCACATTGACTGGTCGCCTCCTGCACGACCCGACCAGGGCCGGGGATGAACCACAACCGAGGTTGACCAGAATTGAACCCAAGACTCATTGGTCCTTGGGCCGATGCTCTAACCACTGAGCCAAACCAGCCAGGGCTGTTTCTTGTCTTTAATGTAAGTTTTTATAACTACACACTTCCCCCTTAGTACCACTTTCACAGTGGCTCATAAGTTTTATGTCGTGTTTTTGTTTCATTCATCTCTATTTCCTAGTTCTTGTGTGATTTTTTTGTTAGATCCATAGGTTGTTTGAGAATGTGTTGTTTAATTTCCACAAATGTGTAAGTTTTCCAAATTCTTAGAGAGTTCTGGCAATTATTTCTTCAAACGTTCTCTCTGTCCCTTTCTCTCATCTCCTGGGACTTTCATAATGTATATGTTGGTCCGTTGGTGGTGTCTGTGCATCCCTAAGGCTTTGTTTACTTTTCTATTTTCCATCTGACCTTGACATTATAATTTACATTGTCCTATCTTCAGGTTCACAGAGTCTGTCTTCTACCTGCTTAATCTGCCTTTAAACCCCTCTAGTGATTTTTTTTTTTTTTCCTTCAGTTATTGTACTTTTCAGATGTAGAATTTCCTTCTTGCTTATTTTTAGGCTTTCTCTTAATTAATATTTTCACTTTGTTTATACATAATTTTCTTGACTTTCTCCACATCATCCTTTGACTTATGAGTATCTTTAAGATGGTTGTTTAATAGTCTTTATCTAATTCAGCACCAGGTCTTTCTGAGGGACACTTTCTGCTGGGTTATGTTTTTCCGTTGAATGGGCCACACTTTGTTTCTTTGTGTGCCTTGTGATTTTCTTGTTGTCGTTGAAAACTGCACATTTAAATCTGATAATGTGGTAACTCTAAAAATCAGATTCTCCCCCTCCCCCAAGGTTTGATATTTTTATTTTGTTTTTTGCTGGAGGCCGTTTCTGTACCAAGGATCAGCCTGCAGTGTAAACTTCAGGTCGTCTCGGGTCTCTTCAGAGCCTGCGCTTTCCCCTGGGCAGGGCAGTGAGCTTTCGACTGGCCCTTACGTGCATTTGCATTTGAGTGTCCTTGTCATCAGTGTACCTGGCTTCAGGGGGAACCTCTGTGCCCATGCTGCCCTGCAACGTCAGGGTTGGTCTCTCACAGTGGGTTGCTGTTATTCTCCCTTGTACGCATTTGTCTTGTGTGTATACCAAACCTGTTTTCTTAATATCATACTAGACTAGGGGAACCAGACTATGACTCGCAACATGGTTTCATTGAAGGTTCAGAAATAACGGAAGAAAAATACAACACAGAAGACAACGTATAAGTCTTAGTGAATGTGGCTCCTATCAGAACGTTCAGCCCTGGCCAGTTTGGCTCAGCGGTTAGAGCGTCGGCCTGCGGTCCAGAGAGACCTGGGTTCAGTTCCCGCTAAGGGCACGTACTTCGGTTGCAGTTTGTCCCTGGCCCTGGTTGGTCGTGCGGGTGGCAGCCACTCAATGTGTACCTTTCACGTCGATGTTTCTCTCTCTCTCTCCCTCCCACTCTATCTGTACAAAAAATGGAAAAATATCCTCGGGTGAGGATAAAAAAAAAAAAGAGAGAGAGAGAGAACGTTCAAAGGATCATGGGTCTCTTTGCCTGACTCCTTATCAGCCCCAGGAAGGTAGGGCCAGCCCTTTCTCCCTTTATATGTGGGCCTTGAACCTGTTTCTCCTAAATGGGATCTAAGCTTCCAAATTCCCTCAGGCTATGAGAGAAAGGCACATGTCTTAACTTCAATCAAAGCCCACCATGCCTGTCCACCTCCAAATGACAATGGGAATGTCACCCAGAAGGGTGTGATTTGACCCAAAAGGTTGTCAGAACTCAAGACATTTTCCAGTCTGGATTCTTTAGTCTTAGGACAAAACCAAGTGTGATGGTCTCCTGTGACCGCTATGGGTCACACCTAGTCAGACCCAGCTCCACGAAACTCAAGGTGAGGATCTGGTCTTCACACCTTTCCCAGAATCCTCTGACTTGTGTTTGAGTGCCTGTGAACAATCCCTTAAACTACGGCACATATCACAATCCCTTCAGAACAAGTGAAATTTTCCTGGGACAAGGTAGCCTAGTCCCATTTTTAACAAAGACACCTCACTGGAAAGAGATTGTAATCTGAAGAAATACAAGTCTTCTAAGCACAGTGACCATGTTCATATCACCAGCCAGGATCAATTTGCTCTTCAACTAAAAAAATCTCCATCTTAGAAGTGATGTCTGAGATTTAACTCAAAATGACAAGACAGTGAGAATGAGCAGGGTGGGGGGGTGGGGGGAAGGGTTGATGAAACAAAACTGGTCATCTTGCTAGCTATACGGACAGAGGATTCGGGCACTGAATTTCCAAATGGTAGAAGAAATTCTACCTGTGTTATTTTATTTCTCTTTTTAAAAGGATTTTACTGGCCCTGGCCTGTTTGGCTCAATGGTTAGAGCATCGGCCCATGGACCAGGGAGTCCCGGGTTCGGTTCCCACTAAGGGCATGTACCTTGGTTGCAGTTCATCCCCAGCCCTGGTTGGGGCTGTGCAGGTGGCAACCAATCAATGTGTCTCTCTCACATCGATGTTTCTCTCTTTCTCTCTCTTCCTCCCTCTCTCCCTCCCGCTCTATCTGAAGATAAATGCAAATATATATCCATGTATGAGGCAACTTACATTTGCTGGATGCAAATCAGATTTTCTGTCCTCAAGTTCTTTCTCACAATCAATCAATCAATACTTTTACTGGTACAATTTGAATAGCCAGGAGTCTGTTGAGGGTGGTTTGAAGCATGACTGTGTAGCCACCAGGGCAGGATACCATCTTTGGTCTCAGTCATGTTTATGGCAGGACCTTGTTCTGGACTGCGGTCCTCAGTTTTATAAACTCAGGAAGTTAGATGTTAGCACACGTAGACACCATGGGACGCCAAGGGCTGATGAACACCAGTAATGAACTTGCAGTGGGGAACTTAATTACAAGCAGACCCCAAATCCATGTTTGCTGGTTAGCACATTTCTGTCTCTGGGAACCTTTTTATGCAAAGCCAAATTATAATCAGATGGGTATTTGGTGAGAGCAAGCTCTAGAACAGTGGTTTCCAACCAGGGAGAGTTAACATCCCCGGGGTGGGGTGGGGGTGGGGAGAGAGAAGGAGGTTGCAGGGGAATTTTTCCGTGTTGTTTTTTTCCTTTGTTAGCATCTGTCGTTAGAAATGGCATGCCAATGTCATAATTCAATAACAT
This sequence comes from Molossus molossus, assembly GCF_014108415.1. Classification (NCBI taxonomy): domain Eukaryota; kingdom Metazoa; phylum Chordata; class Mammalia; order Chiroptera; family Molossidae; genus Molossus; species Molossus molossus. Next base: position 115,040,344 of record NW_023425388.1, read on the forward strand.
ATTTCTGTCAGGGGGGATGTAAACCTTATTTCTTTCATAGTGAAAATGAGGCAAAGCAAGGTTCAACAGAATCTTCTTGGCTGGTGACACTGTTTGGAGGGTGGGGATCCACCCATCAGACTCTCTGGAGGGTCTCAGACTTCTTGTTTTGCAAAATGAGGCAAGAAGACATTGTTCACAGAGGCACCGGCAGCAGCCACGTATGAGGCAACTTACACTGGCAGATTTTCCGTCCTCAGGTTCCTTCTCACTAAGCGATGTGGTGGCGCCCGCAGTCACACTGAGTTCATGAGTGGTCACCCACTGTGGGGACGGTGCAGAACCGCATCCATGTTACTTATAAAGTAGTATGTACTTTATAACACGGTATGTGGTATGTCACTGTGCAGGACGACTGCCGATGTGTAACCCAGTTCTGCAGCTAGGCCAATCCACTCTGTGGGGAGAGCAGGCAGTGGATGGTCTCAGCGCTGATTTTTCTCCCCTCCCCCTTCCTCAGACACCTTACGTTCGCCGGAGGGTTGCTGTGGTCCCTTGGAAGGTCACTCTGCTCTTGTTCTAGCTCATCCCAACCCCTCGAACTCAGCAACTGGTCTGCAATAAACCAGTTCAATCCAAGTGAATCTGAAAACATTTTCTAATAATGAAAGCAAAGCAAAGATGGGTTCACTTTCCAGGTGCCTCGTTGGCCGTGTGAGGGACCCAATTAGCAGAAAGCCAACCCGGACAGGTAAGGGAAGCAGAAAGATAGTGGTGGTCACTGGGCCCTCACTGGGCCACTGGGCTGAGTGTGCCTGAAGCCAACACCATCTCTGGTTTGAGAGGTACTCGTCCCAGGGAGTTCCTCCTCCTGTGGCGGCCACCTCAGGCAGCAGGGGGCGCTCGCGGGTGTCAGGGCACCGCCGAGCCCGGGCTGCTGGGCGGTCTCCTTCTCCAGCAGCTCAAACATCAGTCTGCAAGGCCAGTCACAAGGGAAAACACCCATAACACTCATGCTCTGACCTTTGCCGTATGACAGGGTCATGGGCAGAACATTTACAAGTCTCAGACCAATTCAGTGAGACTCCATGAAGGGGAGACTCGGCATTTTAGCCCCCCCCCTTGCCCCCCCCCCCAGTAAATCCGAAGGACATCGTAGGCTGAGAACCACTGGGCTCAGCAAATATCCGGCTTTGCCCATTTAATGGAACTGCAGGCTCAAAGACCTAAGTGCGTCTTCCCGCTAAAGCGTAAAAAGGCGGACATGTAACTCGTGAGGTTCACTAATGCCAGCCAGGTAACATGTATGCGAATTTCGTATTTCTATTCCATTGTACACTCCTTTCTCCTTTCCACATTTCACAGGAACTTAGCATGTACCAGTCACAGCGAAAGACACCAGGGGCACAGAGGAAAAGAAGACAGCACCTTTCCTACGACCCAGAAAAGACAGGTAAGTAAGTTATCACAGCAGAGCCCGTAAGACCGATGCTAAGGGCAGCCGGGTGGCACCGTGTGGACAGAACCGGCCTCCTGCCCTCCTGGAGGAACCGATGTCTAGGCCCCAGCCAGCGGGTCCGTAGAGCCCCTGGTGGTGGAGGGAGGCGGCCCCGGCCTGGAGGGGCAGGGCGGCAGGAACACAGCGTGAGGAGGAGGAGCGTGCTGGACGTGAGGTTGGAGATGAAGACAGGGGCCAGGGCTTCATCCCCAAGGCAGTGCAAGTCAACCAGAGTCTTACGCAGTCAGGGATGAGATTTCTTCTGGAAAGTGAATTCTGGCAGCTGTGTCGGGGAGTCGGGGAGACCACTGAGCCGGAGGCAGAGACCGCAGCCCGGGCAAGAGCGTGGGGGCCGCAGGGATGCAGACCAGCCCGGGGGATGTTAAGGAGCTGGGATTGCCTGGAGTTGGTCATTGACCAGCGGCGGGGACTGGGGAGGGAGCGGGAAGCCACACGTGTCCCTGATTGGAGCAGCTCTGTGGGCGGCAGTGTCGTTTCTTAAACAACCGGGAGAAAAGCAAGCTTGCGGGAGAGGAGTTGAATTCTGCTCACGTTGAGTTTGAAGCGCCTTTGAACCACCGACACGCAGAGAGCTGATCGGCAGTTACGCGTACCTCAGAGTCAGAAGAGCCGCCTGGGCTGGAGATCTGTAGTTAACAGTCCTCAGAAAATGAACAGTAATGGAAGCCAAGAGAATGAACCAGATTCCCTGGTGCAAGTCCGTAGCGAGAAATGGCTTCAGATGAAGCTCAGGAAAATCCACAGCTAAGTGGAGCGCAGAGGACAGTCTTACAAAGAAGCATTTGAACACATCACCAGAGACGTCAGAGGCAGGAGTGTTTTACACACACACACACACACGCACGCACGGATGGGGAAGGGTATCTATCTATCTATCTATCTATCTATATATATATATATTTTTTAATCCTCATCCGAGGACATTTTTCCATTTTTTGTACAGACAGAGTGGGAGGGAGAGAGAGGAAGAGAGAGAGAGGGAAACATCGATGCGAAAGGGACACATCGAGTGGTCGCCACCCTCACAACCCAACCAGGGCCGGGGACAAACTGCAACCGAGGTACGTGCCCTTAGCGGGAACCGAACCCGGGTCTCTCTGGACCGCAGGCGGATGCTCTAACCGCTGAGCCAAACCGGCCAGGGCGGGAAGGGTATATTTTTTAGAAAGACATAGTGATCCATCTGCCAAATGCCGCAAAGATCTAGTAGGATGAAGACGGAACAATGTACTTTGGGTTTAGCAACACCATGGTCGTGGAAATGTCACCAGCAGAGCCTTGGGAAGGGAGGGCGAACTGTCCCCAGAGTGAATGAAATGGAGAAGCGAGCGTGTGTGGTAACCGGAAAGGCGTGTGGGTCAAGGACCCGGAAATGTGGGGGGACCTCTGCTCCTGGCGTGGCGAGAACAGTGGGGTTCGTTTACCAGAAGTGGAGAGAGTTCCCATCTGGTCACGTCTGCTGGTCCTCCGGAAGCCGTCATCAGCAGAGGCGAGGGGGTGGTGATGAGTCAGAGGTTAAGGGGGGTGGGGATTTGAACTAGTTGTTGGAAACGGGAGACAGCTGACCGGGCAAACAGTGGGCTCGGTGGGCAGTGTCAAGAACTTAACTAGGACTGATGAGCATGAAGGTAAAAGTCTGATAGTCTGCGTGGTCCTGCCCATTTTCTCCTGTGGGCCTCAGCAGCCCGTGAACTAGCAAGAAAGAGACGGGCAGCTGCCTCCCTCTGTGGCGGGCGAGACAGATGGGGCGCAGGAAGGAACGGGAGGGAGGTGGGGTATCGGCAGTGGGGGCTGCTCACAGCCGTGGACGGGAATCCGAGCTGGACGGGGAGGGAAAGACAGGCAGGCAGAGGCGTCAAATAGAAAGTGGGGTGAGAGGGTCCTTCTGAAGCCCAAGCACTTATTGTTGGAAGTAATTGACCAACGAGCTGGATCAGTTTCTCTGGGTGGAACGTCTGGAGCTGAGATTTCAGAAACCGAGCGGTTCAGGTGGGGACAATGTCCAGTGTCCCAGTGGAGCAAGTGGCTGAAAGAAACTGGGAAGCGTTTGGGAAATGAGGTCCAGGAAGCGAAGCCAAGGTGCTGGGTGGACCAGCCACGCGCCAGTTTGCTGGAGGAACGGGGTGGAGGGGGGCAGCTGGGAGTTCCAGGCCCTGCACAGCCCTGCTGCTGCCCTTCCTGATCTCCCCACACCCCAACACCCCAACACCCCAACACCCCCACCTCGTTCTCACCGCAGGGCATCTCGACACACTTGCTCTTCAGTCTATTCCTGCAAACAGTCCGCAGCTCACCCCTCACCTCACTGGGTCTCCGCTCCAGCACTGCCCTTCCCTGTTCTCCAGCCTCTCCGCTCGCCCCTCACTCGAACCCCTCATCTGTTTTTATTTTTCTTCAGTGCATTTGGCACAACTCAAAATTATAGTAAACATTTATTTTATTATCTATCCCACCTCTAGAATGTAAGCTCAATGAGAGCAGTGATTTTTTTAAATTGATTTTTTTAGAGAGGAGGGGAGAAATAGAAACATGGATGAGAGAGAAACATCGATCGGCCGCCTCCTGCACGCCCCCTACTGGGGATGGAGGCTGCAACCGGGCACGTGCCCTGACCGGGAATCCAGCCGGGACCTCTCAGTCCCTGGCACAATGCTCAGTCCACTGAGCACATCAGCTGGACGAGGGCAGTGATTTTTCTCTTGTTCCCATGTGTTCTCAGCACCTAAAACAGACCCTCGAATATAGTAGGTGCTCAGCAAATACTTGTTGGCTAAGTAGGCGATAGAACAGAGGAAGAGCCAGGCAGTGCACGAAAGGCAGCTGTTGACAATAAAGGGCACAGCCGAGGCGTCCCTTCTGGTGAGCGAGCGCTTCGAAACACGAGCAAAAGGGGAGGGCTTAGAGGCACAGAGGGGGAACGACCCTGACCCCCCCACTCCCGAGGTGCCCCAGAGAACACAGAGCTCCACTGAGGAAGGCAGAAGGGAAGGGTCCCGAGGGGAGAACCAGGGTAAGGTTGCAGTGGTCATTCTGCACAGGGACCCACCGGCAGCGGCCACAGTCCACACCACAGCGCGGGCGACAGCAGTGCAGACTCCCTTCCCCGCCGTGCCTGTGCCCATGTCATCTCCTGCTTCGAATGCCCACCTCGCCCATCTGACTGCTCAGCTCCTGCCCGCCCTCAGCCCCCGGAAGCTCGCTTCTGACCGCTGCAGGCGAACGTGCTTTGTCCCTACTCTGAAGTTCCACTGAGCTTATTATTATTTTTTTTATTAATCTTCACCCAAGGATATTTTTCTATTAATTTTTAGATAGAGTAGAAGGGGGCGGGGGAGCGAAACATCGATGTGAGGGAGACACATTGACTGGTTGCCTCCTGCACGACCCCAACCAGGGCCAGGGATGGAACCTGCAACCCAGGTGCATGCCCTTGACTGGGAATCGAACCCACGACCCTTCAGCCCATGAGCTCTAACTGCTGAGCCACACCGGCCAGGGCCACAGAACTTACTGTCTGTACTATCCACTCACCCTTATTAACTCATTCCTTTGTTCATTAATTTCTTCACTATGTGCCAGGCACTGTATCAGTTCCATTTGATAACTACCGCTTTGTGTTTTTATCTTATTTCCACAAGCACGCTGTAATCTACTAATTAAAAGGATAAAGTGAAACCACCCGATTCCTGTCAGTTGGAAGGACACAGTTTATGGGCACAACAGAGAAGATACAGGAAACACGTAGGAGGAACAGTACAGCATTAGAAGGAAACGGCTAATTGTCTTTTAAATCTTCATCTCCCTTATTAACGGCGAGATCCTAATGATGAGTTTGCTGCACTCAACTTATATCCTAAAATAATGCGGAACTTCCAGACGCCCAACAATTTGCAGAGCTCTTTTACGAAAACCTCATTTTAGGAAACAAAATATGCGCTTAGAAAAATTAATCTAGTTGTACTTTTACCACCTGTGACACTTCGGGTTATCAGACCCCGACTTGAACAGAGACGAGCACGGGGCACCCTCGGAATTAAGGGCAGCTCGGAGACCAGGTCCCTCCAGGACAGAACAGGAACAGCTTCGCGAGGCCACGTGACAGGTCACCAAGCCTCTTGTGGCCGCCACACCATTCTCTCTGACTCCTCAGGGTTCCAGGTCCCAGGACGCTCAGCAAACAGTGGAAGGTTTGGTCTCTGGTCTGACAGTCCCGCCAAACCATATCCAGCTCCCAACGGGGCGGAGATGACCCCCCAAATGCAAACGCGAGTGCAATGGCCAGACAGCAAAAGCGATCGAGGGCAGCCGTGCTTCCTGATGCCCCCCGTGTGCAGCAGGCCCCCTCCTGGGCACGCACAGCTCCTACTGGTTGGACCCCTTCCTGTGTGTGCCCGGCACTGGCCCAGCCACTGCTGCTTGGCCCCCGTTCCCCGCTGGCCCGGGAACCCACGGCAGGGCCCCCCGGTGCACTGTTGCTGCACTAATATCCTGAGCAGTGAACTTGAGCTAAAGGGAAGGCTTTTGTCTCTAGTCCACCAGACACGTTTTACACATGGTCCCTAGTTTTATCTGATATGAACAATAGACAAAATGATTCGAGGAGGCATGAACCTTTAGTTGCTTTCCTATCTCCTCGAAATCTATAAAATGCCCACAGAACAGTCCTCCTTTTAGTAGGACATCTTTTGAATTACAATAAAAAGCATACTAATATAATTTTCTTTGGGATTGGTTTCAGCTAAGAGTCTCTTCAACAGTTTAGCTGACTAGCTCCCTACTTGGTATAACTTTCTGTTTAAGACTGAAAAGAAAACATGCATTTCCCTGGAGAATGACTACTAATAACTGGCTGAGGAAGAAATCAGTCTCGGACTCTTCTAACTGGTGTCTGGGAAGATAATTCTAGAAAACCATCCATGTAGAAAACACATTGCTAAATCTGTCAGATTCTCTTATAAACACTGTAAAATGAAATAGAAAAGATTCATTTCATTGCAAGAGCAGGACGATGAGACTCAAATACCGCACAAAGCAAGGGGGTGTCCACACAATGGACTATTATACAGTCATTAAAAAGGTACGAAATATTGACACCTGCTACGATGCCAACTTTGAAAACACGATGCCTGTGAAAGGAGCCAGGCAAAAGGCCGTGTCATGCCACGTGTACGAAATGTCCGGAAGGGACAGTCCGCAGAAAGACTCGTGGCTGTCAGGGGCTGGGGCGGGGCAGCGGACAGTGACCGCTGAAGGGTTTGGGTTTCTTTCTGCAGCGAGGAATATGTTTCTAATCAGATAGTGCTGGTGGTTGCGCAACTTGGTGAACATACGAAAAACCACTGAATTGTACACTTTCAAAGAATGAGTTTTATGTGAATTATTTCTCAGAAATGAAATCTTAAAGGGGAGGAGGAGGATTAATGGGAGGTTTGGCATGAAGATGAATTGTTGTAAGGGAAGAGCAGGACTATGAAGGGCATGGGATTTGGCACTTATGTCAAGGCAAAGAGTGGGAAGAAAGCACGGAAAAAAATACCCAATAATTACATCCTTAGAGTCTAAACATTTTAAAAAAGGTTTTAATTACATTGCTCAAATCGTGAGACAAATCACTTTTGCCCTTTAAGCACTAAAAAAATAATCGCCTGCAGCCACTGCTAGTTCTTGGTCTGAGCTGTGCAGCCGTCTCGGCTGCAAACGAAGCGACTTTATGAAGCTGCAGCACTTACACTGACTCGAGCTTTGCTCGAACTTTGTGTGTATTTGGAACAGAAGCCCAGTGCGCAGTCCGTGCCAGGAAATCACATCCTAGCCATCTGCACTTGCCCCAGTGACACTCCCAGACTCCCCTGCATGGTCTTTTCCTCATTCTCTGAATTTCGATCTGTGTGTTTTCAGACTGAGTTAACTGAGAAGCCTGCTCGTTCTGTGAACTAAGCACATTCCTTCCAAACCACAGGCATCCACTTCTGGTTGGATTTTCGACAATCACAACATTGGCATGCAGGTAAAAAAAAGGACTCAATTTGCTTTTCCCATCACACCTCCGGTTACCTCAGGGAACCCCGCCTCACGGAAAAGGAGAGGACAGTTCCTGGCGTGTGACCCCGGCAGGTGCTCCCAGGACTCAGGGTGCCCGCCCCTCCCCGGCAGGTGCTCCCAGGACTCAGGGTGCCCGCCCCTCCCCAGTAAGTGCTCCCAGGACTCAGGGTGCCCGCCCCTCTCCTGCAGGTGCTCCCGGAACTCAGGGTGCCCGCCCCTCCCCGGCAGGTGCTCCCGGGACTCAGGGTGCCCGCCCCTCTCCGGCAGGTGCTCCCGGGACTCAGGGTGCCCGCCCCTCCCCGGTAGGTGCTCCCAGGACTCAGGGTGCCCGCCCCTCCCCAGTAAGTGCTCCCAGGACTCAGGGTGCCCGCCCCTCCCCGGCAGGTGCTCCCGGGACTCAGGGTGCCCGCCCCTCCCCGGCAGGTGCTCCCTGGACTCAGGGTGCCCGCCCCTCCCCGGCAGGTGCTCCCAGGACTCAGGGTGCCCGCCCCTCTCCGGCAGGTGCTCCCGGGACTCAGGGTGACCGCCCCTCTCCGTATGCTTCTGCAGCCCCAGCCCTCGATTCGTGGCTTCTGCTTCCAGACGCGGGGTTCCGAGGAAGAGAGGTGCTGGCGGCCAGCAGCCAGGGGTGCCCCTTGCGGGACAGCGCCCTTCGGAGATGCCTTCCCCAGCCTAACGGGCTCAGGACTCGGCTCTTTTCAAGGGTGAGCAGGGCGGAACCGCAGTGAACACTTGCTACGTCGCGGGGAGGACGTCCCCCTTGTTGGACACACAGCACGGTCGCTCCAGGCACTTAATAAATGTTTAACAAAACCAAGTCAGTGCCATTAACAGAAAGAGCTAGAGGAGGTTTTTATTTTTATTTTATTTTATTTATTTATTTTTTTGTACAGATAGAGTGGGAGGGAGAGAGAGGAAGGAGAGAGAGAGAGAAACATCGATGTGAAAGGGACACATCGAGTGGCTGCCACCCGCACGACCAACCAGGGCCGGGGACAAACTGCAACCGAAGTACGTGCCCTTAGCGGGAACCGAACCCGGGTCTCTCCGGACCGCAGGCCGACGCTCCAACCGCTGAGCCAAACTGGCCAGGGCTAGAGAAGATTTTTAAATGTGCTTTGTTTCCCCGGCCCACACCATGCCATACATACACCGTGAATGAGAGCTCAGTGTAAGAGAGCGAAGAGTAAGAACAATTAGGAATAGAAGAGGTAAAAGGGCTCATGGTTTGTGACAAAGGGCAAAAGTCTTCTGTTCTGTGTCACCTCTCTTTTTAGCTGATTGTTGGCTGACTGTCTGTAAGAGGAGATACAACTAACTGCAAGAGACGACAGGAAAATCAGTCTTTGCAATGAAAAAGCACAGGAAAGGGCATGACCTCCGACCTGATGGCCGCATAACCAGTAATATTCCTAGTGATGACAACCATAATTTACAATAGAATTATTTTAAAAACTCAGTCACTTGCGTTTAAAACAGCACCATTTGGAGGACAAGCCACATTCAGAAACGTTAATGCAGATATTTGCCTTCCGCACGCTGCTGTCCAGGTAAACCCTGGCGAGGACACAGAATTACTTTTCCTACCCCCCCCCCCCGCCCCCCATTTCAGTAAGTAGAACCTACAGGCTCCTGACTATCAAGCATAATTGAGTCATTTGAGTTCCTGGGCAGAGCAGAGGAACTCTGCTCTGTATATCAACATAAAACAGAGCCATTATTTTATTATTTTTATTTTTTTATCCTCACCCAAGGACATTTTTCCATTTTTTGTTCAGATAGAGTGAGAAGGAGAGAGAGGGAGAGAAAGAAACATCGACGTGAAGGGACACATTGAGTGGCCGCCACCCACACGACCAACCAGGGCCAGTGACAAACTACAACTGAGGTACATGCCCTTAGCGGGAACTGAACCCGGGTCTCTCTGGACCGCAGGCCGATGCTCTAACCACTGAGAAAACTGGCCAGGGCGCCATTATTATTCAGAGATCAAACCATTAAATACGTTCGTTGTTCTTCATCTCCACAGGATACTGTTTTGCAAAGCTGAGAAATAATGGGCTGATTCTGCTTTTGTAATGAAAACATCACTTTCAAAGTTTGTAAAGCTCACTGAACTAACCACATTAATGATGGAGTTGGGCTTGCTTGCTTTCAAAAATAAGTTTCAACAATGTAACAGTCACAATGGTTTAAAAAGTGAATATATTTAGCCCAGCTGGTGTAGCTCAGTGGACTGAGTGCAGGCCCATTATCTGAGAGGTCCCGGTTTGATTCCCGGTCAGGGCACAAGCCCGGGTTGCCAGCTCCATCCCTGGTGGGGGCGAGCAGGAGGCAGCGGATCAATGCATCTCTTTCACATCGAAGTTTCCATCTCTCTCTCTAAAAAGCATTAAAAATGTATTTTTTAAAAAGTGAATATATTTAGCCCTGGCCGGTTTGGCTCAGCGGTTAGAGCGTCGGCCTGCGGTCCTGAGAGACCCGGGTTCGGTTCCCGCTAAGGGCATGTACCTCGGTTGCGGTTTGTCCCCAGCCCTGGTCGGTTGTGAGGGTGGCAGCCACTCGATGTGTCCCTTTCACGTCGATGTTTCTCTCTCTCTCTCTCTGTTCCTCTCTCTCCCTCCCACTCTACCTGAACAAAAAATGGAAAAATGTCCTCGGGTGAGGATTAAAAAAAAACAAAAAAAAAAAAAAAAAAAAGTGAATATATTTAAATTAGAGGCAATGTCTTATGATACTTTTCACCAAAATATTTTCTACCATTTACGAAAGAAAGGAAGAGAGATGAGAGTAACCAGGATTATGGAAACTGTGGGATGGTAATCTAAGAGACACTCAATCAAATATATATACTTTAAAAAATAAGTATAGAGACAAGTGAGTAAATTACAGCAGGAAGACTTTAACATAGCAGCTGGCAGAACTTCCTGCCATAAAGGCTGTAGAAAACGACAAAGAAGTATTACGTGTTTTCCTTTGGAGGTTGAAAGCAACAGATAATTCTTTGGTTAGATGTAATATTACCTTTTAAAAAAGAGAGAGAACTGGCTTAGATAATGTCTTGAGGTTCCCACATTTTTTCACTACTCGGGAGAAAACAAGACACAAAGGGACTCAACCAAACCTCCGTGCTCTGTGCCAAACCCTCGGCCGGCCACCTGGGTCCTTTGGGGAGGAGTGATTTTCAATAGCTCTGAGTTTTCTGGAGAACTATGTGTATCTCATTCCAAGAATTAAAATTTTAGATGAAAATACTACTAAAAAGGTATTTTAATTTCCTGATCTTTTTTCCTCCTTCCTTTCAGATTTCTTTAATTTTATTTTTCTTTATTGATTTTAGAGAGAGGAAGGAAGGAGAGAGAGAAACATCAATGAGAGAGAACACTGACTGGCCGCCTCCTGCACGCCCCCCACTGGGGATCGGGCCCACAACCTGGGCATGTGCCCTGACCGGAAATCGAACCGGCGACCTCTTGGTGCAGGGTTGACACTCAACCACTGAGCCACACCAGCTGGGCCTTCCTCAGATTTCAAAGTTGTGTTTTTAATATTATGAGTTAGCAAACTCATTCTAGAAATTAAGAAGGAAGAGAAACAGCCATAACCCTACTACCCAGAAACCACTAAGTAACATTTTCTTTTTCTTGAATTATTTCCCATAACCCTACTACCCAGAAACCACTAAGTAACATTTTCTTTTTCTTGAATTATTTCCCAGTGCATACGGGACATAATTCAAGGCCATAAAATCATGAGATCTCAGACTACACAAGTCTTTTCAAAAGACTGGTACTATGCTGAGCATTCTGTGTACATGGCCTCATTTAGTCCCCACAAACCAGTAAGGTAGGTGTTACTTACTATTCCTATTTTAGATGTAGAAAACAAGACTTTGGGAATTGACCAAAGACCAGTAAGAAGCCACAGAGCCTAAACTCAAACCCTTCCGTCCAGCTCCAAACACTGACCTCTTAGCTCTTTCACTGGATGGTGCCCTGCAAGGCCACGCAGCGTCGTGAATTCTAAGGGCCCCCATACATGCATCCTTTACACACACACGAATGACTTTTCGAACTTTCCTTACCATCAGGTTCTTATTTTTCAGTTTTCAAAGACATATTTTCTTCCCACCATTTCCCTACCACCTTTCCAACTTGCTGCGTTGGATTTGACCAGGCTTGCAAACATCCAAGACCAACAAGCCCACTGAATCCTCTGAAACACAAGGGAGACTTCCAGCAGATGAAGGGTACACAGACTTTGTGACACACCGTTTTCTGCTCACGGCTCTGTCTGGGTTTGAGACATGAAGGATATGACACTTAAGTCTAAACATGCACCAGCCAATCCTGAAAAATCAGCACACAGCCTGGCCAGTGTGGCTCAGTGGTTGAGCGTCGACCTCGCACCAGGAGTTTGTCAGTTTGATTCCTGGTCAGGGCACATGCCCAGGTTGTAGGCCTGATCCCCAGTGGGGGGCGTGCAGGAGGCGGCCAATCAATGTTCTCTCTCATCGATGTTTCTCTCTCTCCGTCTTCCTTCCTCTCTGCAGAATCAATAAAGAAAAAACAATCAGCACACTAACAATCCAAGACGGAAGGCACATTACTGTCCAGAAGCTGACCGTATGGAAGAGAAGGGCAGTGACTGCATGTGCATAAAATATGTTCACATACAAGCTAAGATCAAGACCCGCTGTGCGTACCCCTAGCCAAGCCGAGCTGTCCACAGCACATGGAACGCTCCCACAAGAGGCTCACGGGACGGCTTGTCTTAAAAGGGGAGTCCCAGGTTCAAAACGACGTTGGGAGACTGTTCCCACCTCGTTCTGACCCAAAAGGTAAAGGCGTAGAACATCAGAAAGAACAATGGAAAACAGAGAGGAGGCCGGCAGAGCCTGATACACACGGAGACTCACGTTCTGTTTTGACTGGGTCAGAACAGCGGATGTGAGCAGGCAGAATGGTGGCCTCGAGGGGACACAGCTATTATTTCAATCTTGGCTGGGTCAGTCCTGCTTACCTTCCACCAGAGGTGGACAAATAAGCCTCACAGTGTGTATCACCTAAGCCTGGCAGGCGTGTTCTAAAACCCGAGGACATACGCCACTGCGTCATGTAATAGTTCCCTCTTGTTTGCTAACAGAATTTCATGAGTCACGGCACCGCCGTGACGAGACGTGATCTGATCACGGTGTGCCGTGTTGGGTGTGAAAGCAGGCGCTGACTGCACAGCCGTAGCACACACAGCAGGGAAAGGCTGGCCCACGTGCTGCCGGGAGGCCGCCGCGACTGTTCCCTGGTGGGCTCTCCTACGAGGAAGGAACGTGACGTCGCCGACAGCCCGAGTGCAGACGGCAGTCGGCCGGCTCCGCGGGCCTTCCCGGCTATCCCGCCGGGGTGACTCGGAACAAGGCCCTGGACACATGCTCAAGACTGAAGCCCCTTTCGTGTGATGCTTCTCTGTAATCTCCATGTCCCTGCACTCTCTCAAGCCGACCTGACACATCAGCCCCTGAGATTCTCAGGCTAACAGCTTAGAGTTACGTACTGAAAAACAAAGCAAAACAAAAATCAAGATTGTAAGAAAGAAGGGATATTTGCCTGGAACGTAGTAAACATGGTTTCCCTTTGCCTTCTTTATACTTTATTCAAACAAAAATAGAAAAAGTGACTGTCATTTCACCCAGATAATCAGGGATCAATTATACTACCCTTGCACACCTTGTTTACAAAGGTAATGAGCATGTCTCGGACGCTTGGGTACTGGGAAAAGCGGCCCTGGGTGAGATGCACTACGTGACCACACGAACTCGAGCACTGAACGCGGAGGCTAATCAGCCACAGCGCAGACCAAAGCCACATGGCGAGTGCTCATCTTCACACGCAGAGAAATGCACGAGCTGCCTCAGCAATCCAGTACTTTAAGTTCCTATTTATTTCCAAGTACTCTGTGGCTATTAACATGTGAGGGTTGCTTTCAAAGGTCAGAAACACTGAACTGTCTAGAAACATTCTGAATAGTAACAGCATAGTAACAGTAACGCTGTGAATTTTATTTTCAAATTTTGGTCAATAAGGAGAAAAATAATAAAGATAAGCAGTCAAAAGAAGTACTAAGAAAAGTATAGTCATTCGTATGCACAGATAATATGTACAGGACAGATTCACTTCCAGTTGATTCAATCCTATTCATACACTTAAAATATAAAACGCATCTCAATTTGTCAAGAAGGTGATCACATTTAGCACCAGGAAAGGAAGTTTATGTTAGCTTTTGAACATGACCTTGTACCTTGTTAAAGGAAAAAAGCTTTCATAGAATCTATATGTAGTTATGCCATCAATTAATTAAAAAAAAAAACCACCCAGTTTTTAGAAGCAGCTGCTGCACACCAGCGATGCGCGTGAGCCAGGGGAAAGCACCCCAGGCCCGGGACTACTTGATGCTGCGCACGACTCTCCGACAGTGGCTGGTCTTCATCTCCTCCAACGCTCGTTCCAGCTGCTGCACCAGGTGGAGCAGGGTGGCCGGGTCCGTCTGCAGAACCTGGATGTTGCGATCTCCATTCTGATTGAGGTGCAGCTTTAGAGTCACTGATGGTTTTATCTGTTGCCTGAGGCTTCTGCTTGCAAGCTTGATTTTAAATGGAATAAAAGCATATAACTATTTAATAATCATGCTGAATACATAACATTTATAATGACTTCATACTATATACAAAAATTAAACTTTGGTTAAATCAGACTTCAAAATAAAACGTAAACTTTAAAACTTTTGGGGAAAAAAAGAAAAAAAAATGAGACTATATATGCAACCTTACTATGGAAGAATTTCTTAAACATGATATAAAAGGCACACACGTTAATGAAATAACTGACAAATTTAACTACATTAAATTAAATTTCCTTCAAAAGGTATCTAAAGATGTTGGAAAAACAAGCCACAAACTGAGAGAAGTTATTTTGAAACACATACAACCAAAAAAAAAAGATTAGTATTAAGAATGCATAAATAGCCCTGGCCGGTTCGGCTCAGCGGTTAGAGCGTAGGCCTGCGGTCCTGAGAGACCCGGGTTCGGTTCCCGCTGAGGGCGCGTACCTCAGTTGCAGTTTGTCCCCAGCCCTGGTCGGTTGTGTGGGAGGCAGCCACTCGATGTGTTCCTTTCACATTGATGTTTCTCTCTCTCTCTCTCTGTCCCTCTCTCTCCCTCCCACTCTACCTGAACAAAAAATGGAAAAATGTCCTCAGGTGAGGATAAAAAAGAATGCATAAATAGCCGTGGCCGGTTTGGCTCAGCGGTTAGAGCGTAGGCCTGCGGTCCTGAGAGACCCGGGTTCGGTTCCCGCTAAAGGGCACGTACTTCGGTTGCAGTTTGTCCCCGGCCCTGGTTGGTCGTGCGGGTGGCAGCCACTCGATGTGTCCCTTCACATTGATGTTTCTCTCTCTCCCTTCCTCTCTCTCCCTCCCACTCTATCTGTACAAAAAGTGGAAAAATATCCTCGGGTGAGGATAAAAAAAGAAAAAAAAGAATGCATAAATAACTGCTCTGATTTATAAGGAACAAAACAAACCAAGAGAAAAACATGCATACGCACTTAACAAAATAAGTAATACAAACAGATAAACAAAGGTGAGCATGTTCAACTTTATTAGAATCAGAAAAATGGCAACAGCTCTGGTCAGTCTGGCTCAGTATTAAGAGAGTCAGCCTCCAGACCGAAGGATCTTGGGTTTGATTCCCAATCAAGGGCACATATGTGGGTTGCAGGTTTGATCCCTGGTCCCAGCTGGGGTCGTGTGGGAGGCAGCTAATCGATGTGTCTCTCTCTCACATTGATGTTTTTTTTCTCTCTCTCTCTGTCTCCCTCCCTCCCACACTATCTAAAAATCAATGGAAAAATATTCTCGGTGAGGATTAACAACAACAACAAAAAAAGAAACTGGCCAATAAAACCATAAGATACTGTTTTACGCATATAAGACTGGCATGGATTGAAAAACTATCCATGCCCTGGCCGGTTTGGCTCAGCAGTTAGAGCGTCGGCCTGTGGTCCAGAAAGACCTGGGTTCGGTTCCCGCTAAGGGCATGTACCTCGGTTGCAGTTTGTCCCCGGCCCTGGTTGGTTGTGTGGGTGGCAACCACTCGATGTGTCCCTTTCACATCGATGTTTCTCTCTCTCTCTGTTCCTCTCTCTCCCTGAACAAAAAATGGAAAAATGTCCTTGGGTGAGGACGATAAAAAAAATAAAATAAAAAAGAAGAAAAGAAAAGAAAAGCTCTCCATGCCCTGGCCAGTTGCTCAGCAGCTGGAGCATGGAACTGCGGACTGAAGGGTTGAGGGTTCGATTCTCGGTCAAGGGCATGTACCTGGGTTGCAGGTTCCGATCCGCAGCCCAGCTAGGGTCGTGTGAGAGGCAACCAATCAATGTGCCTCCCTCACATTGATGTTTCTCTCTCTCCCTCTCTTTTTCTCCCTCCCTTCCACTCTATCTAAAAAAAAGTCAATGGAAAAAAATCCTCAGGTGAGGATTAACCAAAAAAAAAAAAAAGCTGTTCGTACAGAGCACTGCAAGTGATGGGAATGGAAAGGCATCCACGCAGGGGAGTGACAAGAGACTCACTCTGGAAAAAATACCTATCACCGATCATTCCACTCCCAGACACATGCTCTAAACTCCTGCACACATACACACATTCATAGTAGTGTTGTTTCTAAGAGTCAAAAATTAGAAATATCTTAAATATTCTTTGACAACAGAACAGATAAATTGTGATATTCATACAATGAAACGCTTACTACCTGGCAGCAAAAAGAAAACACTCCAGTAACATGAATTGTCATGGAAAAACCTAAAAAGATCATGTACACTCAAAACAGTAAGTGCAGAAGAACACATGAAAATCTAAAAAACAGTTTACTGAAAAAAAGTGTGTAAAAAAACTATAAACAAAAATTAACAGAAAATTCAGGATGGTGGTTACCTCCAGGTGCTGGGAGGGCTTCAGATTGGGGGAAGGAAATTCAAAGGTACTGGTTTTGTGCTAGTTCTTAAGCTCGGCAATGGGTACTTATTTTTCTATTATTCTTTAACCTGAATATCTATAATCTTTTATTTGTATAATATATTCCAAAATTTAGAAAATAAGTACTATTGCCCTAGCCAGATGGCTAGTTTGAGTTCGATTCCTGGTCAGAGCACATACCTAGGTTGCAGGTTTGATCTCGAGTGGGGCACATATGGGAGGCAACCAATCAATGTTTCTTTCTCACATTGATGTTTCCCCCCCCCCCCCCCCCCCCGCCTCTAAAATCAATAAAAAATATCCTCAGGTGAGGATTTAAAGAAAAAAAAGTACTGCCCTGGACAGTTTGGCTCAGCAGTTAGAGAATCGGCCCTTGGACCAGAGAGTCACAGGTTCAACTCCAGTCAAGGACACACACCCCAGTTGTGGTTGGGTCCCCAGCCGGTCAGGGTCATGCAAGAGGCAATGAATCGTTATATTTCTTGCACTGATGTTTCTCTCTCTCTCCCACTCTGTCTGAGAATACAAGGAAAAATAACTTTGGGTGAGGATTAAAAAAAAAAGTACTACTGATATAATATGAAAAGAAAGAAACCCATAGAAACAATGACCATCCTGGAAGTGAGATGATGGCATTTAACCCAGCACCAGAGTGTGCTCTATACAGACCACATTCCCTTAGGAGGAACCAGGACCTCCTCGAAATAACAGCTGATTAGATTCAAGTCTGGGGCAGGACTTGTACAAGATGAACTTGAAACATCTTGTTATACAAGAGAGCAGATTGTTATCTGAAACTACTGGAGTAGTATCAAAAGTACAAGAAGCCAAACTAAAGAGACTTCCAAGTGAGTAACAAATCTAAATCTAAGATTTGAGGATTAACTTCATACCACAACATAGAATATTCTGACTAATAACTTCTTTCAATTAATCCTGGGTCATTTGTGCATCCAAAAAAACCCAAGATTCTGATCCCAAAGCTGAAATTTAATGTCTCAAAATAATGTGGAAACAACAGATTAATCCCTTTGGGTGAGCTCGTCCCCAAACATAAAATAGGTATTTGTAAGGTAAATTATCTCTGTAAGATCATTTCTCTAGTACAGAAAACCACAGAAAGGCAAATAGTAATAAATATGATTACTGAAAATACTACTTATTCATTCAATTATGCATTATTTATACTTCTTTTTCCTCTATATCTGCACTGACAGATAGAGACCAAATGTATCTAGGTGTGTAATTAAGCCATGAATTTTTTGTTGAAAGACTTAAGGTCACTCAATCTATCCTTCCATTTTTAGATAACATGATATCTGAAATAATAACCTTTACAGATAAGTATCTGTACCATTTTTTTAAATTTCCAGATAAAGATGATATAATATCCCTAACAAACACCTAGTAAGATAAAATTGGGCCTAATTTTTTCTCAGAAAGAAATCTGAATGAGACTCAGAAGTACTACTACAGTATAAAGAACAGTATTCCACAAAGTTTTTGATATAAACTTATTCTTAATGGGGATAAAATTCTGTCCTTCTTCTTGTAAAAATAACAATAGCAACTTTAAATAATCAGCCCTAAAAGTAACATCCTCATCCACCAATCTCAGATGCATTCAATTTACTGATACTATTAACAAAGATATTAATCATGCTTGCAATTTATAAAGTATAGGAAGTGTTTCTATTACAAAATCAACTATGGTGCTTAATGTATTCCCCGTAAGCAACTGCACAATAATTAGATGGCAATCAGCCATTCACTACCAGTCTCTGTGAGACAAACCAGTTACTCAAAAACAAAAGGTTCTGTATTCTGTTACTAGTTTCCTAGCCTTTTGGCTGGTTTTCATTCGATAACTCTTCCTCCCATAAGCAAAAGAATCCACTCCAGTTAAAATCCTTTGTAATAATTTCAACTAAGAAGTTCACGAAGTCAATTAGTTCTCTGAGCAGCCTTTTTAGCACTTAAATGCGTTTCACTATGAGGCAATATTCATTCAGTATACCTCAACTTTGAAATGTTTTAATGCAGTGACACAGTTATTCAAACTCATTTCACCAGGTGAATGAGCCCTCTTTAGAAAATTTAACTGCTTAACCTTTTAACTTCTAAAAATGTCTTCATGATGGAAAACTTAAAACAACAACTCAATAAAGCAAAAAAAACAACAAACTTCTACTGGACCCCAAGTTCAGAAAATATCCCCACACAACACACGAGGCACGAGAGGGGAAGACATGTAAGATAAGTCACTGCTGAACCTCATGAGCATGGCCACCCCACTTCTCCACCTGGTTATGACGAAGGACCTCAACATAAAGGCTTAACCAGTGAGCTCCTCCCACGAGCGCTATAGGACTTGCTGTTTGTGATGATCGAAGGACATAAACTACCTTGTTCTCTGCTGTACCCACACCACAGGATGGGATACAATATTTGATAAATAATTTGTTTAAGAAGGTGCTTACCACCACTAGCCACCCTCCCCACCATTTTTATATTCAGCAGTTAACACCTATTATATGCCAGGCACTGTGCTGGGGCCGCAGGAGTCAACAAGACACAGTACCTAGAGTCTGTGATCTGGTGGACACTATACCCTGTGTTTATACCCTTCAAGCCCTCATCATACTAAATTATAATCGCTAAACCTCTCTAACTGAATTTCTATAACCTATTTGGCCCACCCTGTCACTATTCAAATCAGGAAGAATCCACTATAACAGCGGTTTATAAACTTTATTGCATGTGAGAATTACCTGGATGAACGGAGAGCTTTTAAAAATCCTAAACCCTGGCCAGTGTGGCTCAGTTGGCTGAGCACTGTCCAGTGCACTAAAAGGCTGCCAGTTTGATTCCTGGTCAAGACACATGCCCAGGTTGCAGGTTACATCCCTGGTTAGGGTGTGTACAGAAGGCAACCGATTGGTGTTTCTTTCTCTGCTCCTTGCTTCCTTTCTCTCTAAAACCAATAAAAACATATTTAAAAAAAAATCCTGATGCCCAGGCCAAACCGCATACCAGTAAGTCAGAATCTCTGAGGGTCATTCCAATACGCAGTCGAGTTTGGCTAAGCTAGCGTGCGACACCACGTATTCAACATGCTCATTTCCTCATGAGCATGGGCCGTACAGCTTACACTGTCTCCTCTGTCAATGATATTTACTCTGGTTTTGTTTATCCATTTATCCTTCTGAAATTTCACCTTTCAATGAAGGTTTTCTGGATCATTCCTGTGTACACTGAAATGAACTACCTGAGCTATAGCTTTTTTGAAATACTCAGTGTACCTTGATTTACACAATTTTATTCTTTTCCCCCTCCAAAACCATACTTTATAACTGTCTTTTTTTTTTTTTTTAATCCTCACCCAAGGACACTTTTGCATTTATCTTCAGATAGAGTGGGAGGGAGAAAGGGGGGAAGAGAGAGAGAGAGACATATCGAGTGGTTGCCACCCACATGACCCCAACCGGGGCTGGGAACAAACTGCAACTGAGGTACGTGCCCTTAGCGGGAACCAAACCCGGGACTTTCTGGTCCATGAGCCGACGCTCTAACCGCTGAGATAAACTGGCCAGGGCACTATCTTTAATTACTACTTACTTTGAGACCATATAATATTCCTAAATGACAATCTTTTCCAGCTGAGAAGTGTCTTACACTTTTGTTTTCCAAAGCATTTAGCAAAGCTCTGATCAGCAAATGGATGACATTCAATAGACATCTCTTACTCTCTGTCACTGCTTGACAAAGGGCTACAAGCAAGAGTCTGAAAACTCCCTTTTGGTTATCTATATGGCTTTAAAAACAACCGAATCTCACAAATATAATGTGTGCAGAAGCCCGAGCCAGGCACGAAAGAACACTGCTGAAGCATTCCAGATAGAGAAAGTGAAGAGCAGCAAAAGAATCTGTGCATCAGAGGTCAGGAAAGGGGAAGGGAGAACCTGGTAGGAGGCGAGGAAAATGCTTCTGGGGCGCTGCTCATGGGGAAGTTGGTTTCATGGTTATTTTCCATGAGATAATTCACCACGCTGTACACTCACTGACCTGTACACTTTTCTATATGTATATTTATTTAAACAGAAAATTTTTTAAAAGTCTAAGTATCACTTTAAAAAGTCTGCATAACCATGTCTTTTCCCAAAATAATATATTTCTTACAAACTTTGCAAATTAAACTGATTGGACACCTTAAAAATATAAGAAAATGAACTATTTGTGAAATGGCCTGAAAAATGAACATTAAAAACTAAAGTTTCAAACCAGAGTGTGGTTAGGTGGTAAAGCATACAATAAGCCTGAGGTCATGAACCTAAAACCAACCTCGCACTCTAATCCAGATCAGTAACAGTAGCAGAAAGCCACACCTGCACATCCAGTCGCCATTCAAGGTTGTGGTAGCTGGGGGGGTCTGGTGCTAGTTCACTCAGAATAGTCCTGATCTCCTTTCTGTTGTCCAGATAAAGCTGAAGCAACAACTTGTTCAATTCTTCCGTGAATCCCAGAACAAAAACGGAGTCCTGGAAATCCAGTTCAGAAATCTAAGGGGAATTGAGTTTAAAAGAGTATCAGAATTTACCTTTGTCTAGTCATTGCTAAAATAGTCGATGTACACAAAAGAACATGAAATCTCCTAATTCTTTTCTATCTGGTAAAAGAAACAACACTCCTTAATTAAACGCAATCCTTGCCCACTATAAAAAAAAAAAAAAAGAATTATTAAAAGCCCAGTTTTCCCTCCCATTCTTCATCAAGCCAGATACTATCAAAACGCAAAAAAGTAAACCCTTATATTATCCCTTCTCTTAGGATACAAACTATGGTACATGGTTCAATAACATGCAGAATTAAAGGCAATTCTAACTTATAGTAACATGGAGGTATTCTTGCCAGCAGATTGTTATAGTCATATTGTTGTTTAATGATTATTTTTGGTTACATATGTCCCCCCTTTTCCCCCTTCGACACCCTCCTCCCTGCTTCTGTTCCCCACCTCCACCTTCATCATACTGCTGTGTCCATTGGTTATGCATATATGCATATTAGTTCTTTGGTTTATCTCTACCTGTCCCCCACCCCTGAGGTTTGTCAGTCTGTTCCCTCCTTCCACGTCTCCGAATCTATTTTATCAATTTATTTTGTTCATTATATTCCACAAATAAGTGAAATCATGTGATATTTGTCTTTCTCGGATTGACTTATTTCACTTAGCATAATGCTCTCCAGGTCTCTCCACGGTATTCCATTGCATATACGTACTAGAACTTAAAATACATGGAACGCTTCACGAATTTGGGTGTCATCTTTGCACACGGGCCATGCTAATCTCTGAATCGTTCCAATTTTAGTATATGCGCTACTGAAGCGAGCACTATAGTCACAGAGTTTAGGCATGGCTTCACCAAATCAATCATCACTGAATGAGCAGGTGCCCGCCAGGACTATGATGCAGAGCATCCATGACGTGCTTCAGTCCACAGGGGCCCTCACCATGAGCTTCGAGCTTTCAGTGAGCAGGTATGTTAATCCTTCCACACCATGCTGGACAGTGTCACTGCTCACATTGAGTTTCCCTGAGAAAGAAGAAAAAGGGAGCAAATAAATTATTGTGACTTTTATCCTTTTAGTCAAACTCTTACTTAAGAATAAATATTATCGCCCTGGCCGGTTTGGCTCAGCGGTTGGAGCATTGGCCTGTGGTCTGGAGAGACCCGGGTTCGGTTTCTGCTAGGGCCGTGTACCTCAGCTGCAGTTTGTCCCCGGCCCTGGTTGGGTCGTGCGGGTGGCAACCACTCGATGTGTCCCTTTCACATCGATGTTTCTCTCTCTCTCTCTCTTCCTCTCTCCCTCCCGCTCTGTCTGAACAAAAAATGCAAAAATGTCCTCGGGTGAGAATAAAATAATAATAATAATAATAATATATTATCCATTATTCCGTGTGTTTTTTTTTTTTTTTCCAAACACTGCAATGAAAAAATAATGAGTTGGTACCAGCCTCCCCTTCCTTCTCTACTCTCAGCCAAGCGCCTGCGGGATGTTTCGCTCTGTAACCTTCTTTACAAAACGCAGATCCCTGGGGACTGGCACCAGGTCGTTCTCCTGAGGGTGCAGCTCCCGGGAGCCTGGCAGAAGAGGAACTCGGGGCCGACTGCACCTGGGAAGCTGCCCGCGCCCCGCGGGGATAAAACAGGCTCCGGCGGCAGCAGCGGCGGCGGGGACGACTGACACCACCACACACCTGGGGATGCGCACGGCTCGCCGCCTACTGCGCATGTCGCGGCGGGTGAGCCTGCAGGGCTGGCGGGCGGACCCTGGTCTATTCTACCCGCGCGGGGGGCGACCTACCAGAAGCTTTAAATCTCTCATTTCCTGCGGACACCGGCCGGGCCTGCGCCCCGGCGGAAGGGCCCCTCGGACCCCCGGAACCCCTTCTCCCCAGGCCCACAGCGGACGGCTGGCACTGCCGCCAGCAGCCCGCCGGGCCGCGCCCCCCCGGCTTACTGGCGGCGCCCTCGTAGATCTTGGGGTTCGAGCCTCGCCTCAGGAACTCCACGGCGATCCGCCCAAACTCGGCGACCACTGCAACGGAAGCCAGGCCAGCGTGAGCCCCGCGCCCCGCTCTCCCGCCCCGGGCCGCACCCCGCCGCCGCGTCCCCACCCGAGCTGTCCACTTGCGGCAGGAAGGCCAAATGCTCCCTGTGCTCCTCCGACAGGTCCAGCAGCATCTCGGCGGGGCGGCCACTGGCGCCGCTGCGCAGGCTCCGCCCCGCCACTTCCGCCCCGCCACTTCCGCCCCGCGTCCGCCGGGAACGCGCTCCGGCGCCTGCGCAGCCCGCGCTCTGGGTTCCGGGCGCGGTGGGGCCGGCCGCCCAGCGCCCGCGGAGGGAGAGGCTGCGGGGGCGCGTCTCCGTGGGTGCGGGGCTGGGTGCGGGGCGCGGGGCTCTGTGGGGACAAAGGTGTTTAAACCCGACAGCCCGGCCCCGCGGGGCTTACAGGCATGATATCCAGCTGACAGCCGTGAGGCACTGGGACAGGCACTGTCCTGACCTTGCTGTCCCTACAGGTAGGGGCACTGGGGTCGGGCCACTGGGGTCGGGCCACTGGGGTTGGGCCACTGAGGTCGGGCCACTGAAGCCACCTCTCCGTTTGCAGAGCTTCTGTGGAAGTTATTTTATTTTTTAATCCTCACCCCAGGATATTTTTCCATTTATCTTCAGACAGAGTGGGAGGGAGGGAGAGAAACATCATGTGGGAGACCCCACCCGGCCAGGCCGGGGAGGAACCGCAACCAAGGCGGTGCCCTTGACCAGCATTGAACCCGCAACTCATGGGTCCACCGACCGTGGCTCTAACCACTGAGCCAAACCAGCCAGGGCAGTTATCCTGCTTAATAGGTTCAACTTGTTCTTGCGGATGAAGAATCAAAGCTCCAAAATTAAGGAACGACCGGTGACAGAGCGGGAAGGAGAGGATCAGATCTCTGACCACTGGTGCCAAAGCCCATCGTTGGACACAGGGCATGAGGCCCAGGCTCGTAACAAGTTCTGTGAGTGACTGTACATGAGCATGACGATGGTGATGATGCCTACACGGGTTGCTGCTCGCAGAGCTCAGAACAATTTATTTCATTTTTTTCTTTATTGATTTTTTTTTTTTTTTTTGAGAGAGAGAGAGAAGAAGGGAGAAGGAGAGAGAAATAGAAACATCGATGAGAAAGAACAGTTTGGCCGCCTCCTGCATGCCCCCCCATTGGGGATCGGGCCCACAACCTGGGCATGTGCCCTGATGGGGAATCAAACTGGTGACCTCTTGGTGCAGGGTCGACGCTCAGCCACTGAGCCACACCGGCAGAACATTATTTTTAATGTGTTGAACACAGTGTGAAAATTCAGCTCCTTTCCCAACTGTTGCTTCTTACCTGCTGTGGTTCAAACGTAAGAGACTATAGAACTGCTTATTGGTAGAAATAGGACTCTCCAAATTTCACCCTCTTTGTGTGTGGGGTGGGGGAAAAACAGCGAGAGATTTCTCATCTATCTGATATCTAGGGATTGAGCCATTGAGACAGCTCTCCTGGGCAAAAGTGAAAATTGGAAGTTTCTCAGCTGTGCTCTGTCTCTGCCTTGTCCCTCACATCTGACTAAAATTGAAATTTTTTCTTTCCTCCAGGGGGCACAGAAAGGCAGGTCCTTGGACTTGTTACAGTAGTTAAGTCTTGAAGCAGCATTTGCAGAGAGTGCAACATTTTTACTTAGACTGTAAGTTGCCGATCAGCAAAAATAGCATTCTTTCCTGAAAAAGACTTTATTCATACATTATTGAGAAAAATCCATTATTTAAGAATATTTCTCAGAAAAGGTAAAATCATGATTTTTCTACACATCAAAGATTATGTTGAAATCATGACTTAGTAAGGTTACAATAAGAAGTAGTTTCAGCCTGACCGGTGTGGCTCAGTGGTTGAGCGTCGACCCTGCACCAAGAAGTTGCCAGTTCAATTCCTGGCCAGGGCACATGCCCACACTGTGGGTCTGATCCCCAGTGGGGGGCATGGAGGAGGCAGCCAATCGATGTTCTCTCTCACTGATATTTCTCTCTCCCTCTCCCTTTCTCTCTCTCTCTAAAATCAATAAAGAAAAAATAATAATAAAAAAGAAGTAGTTTCAAAGTGATACCATTATAACTGGAAAGTAGCAAAGAGAAGGCCAATGAATTGACGCATGCTCTGTAAAGTCTGGGTGATGTAGGGAAGGTACTTGCCTGTCAGTCACACCTGGGAACAGGTCATTGGCCAGAATAGGCATGGCCACTACAAGATTTGAGATACTTGAACTCCTAAACAAAGGGTTCTTTTTCTTGTGCTCTTGAGACTCTTGTTGCAAGGAGTGCTCTCTCTTGGCTCCCCTGCATCCGCCCACATGGCCCACAGCCCTGTGGACCACACACAATGGACTAATGGACTTACCGCACCCACCTCCACCATGGAATGGAAACTCTGGACACTGGTTTTCTTCTAGCTCTACTGAATCCCCAGCTGCACCTCTTCCAGGACTGGATTAAGGGAAATGGGACTTTGCAAACCCAGGGATGTAATTTCACACAAATAAAAGTCACTCATCCTCCCATGTGAGTCTCAGAAAATTCTTTTTCTCGAGATATCATAAGGACCCTGCCCCCAGCACCTAGTGAGGAAGAGGATACCTCACTTCACGGATAAGAAACAGAGTCAAGGGAGATATTCAAGAACCATACTTCTACAAATGTTTCTTATGATGGAGTTATGTCCTGACAAACCCATTGTAAGTTGAAAATATCCTAAGTCAACGTGCATCCATATACCTAACCTACTGAACGTCATAGCTTAGCCTAGTCTACCTTAAACATGCTCAGATCATTTACATTAGCCTAAAGTTGGGGGAAATCATCTAACACAAAGTTTATTTTATAATGAAGTGTTAAACCTCATGTAATTGATTAAATACTGTATTGAAAGTGAAAAACAGAATAGTTAGCTCTGGTCAGGTGCCATAGTCACTTGGAGCATTGTCCCATACACCAAAAGGTTGTGGGTTTGATTCCCAGTCAGGACGCATACCTAAGTTGTGGACTCAATCCCAATCGAGGTGTACATGGTAGGCAACCAATCAATGTTTCCCTCTCACATATTTGGATCTCTCTCTCTCTCTCTCAAATCAATTTTGAAAAGACATATCCTCAGGTGAGGATTAAAAAAGAAAACAATGGTGATATGGGTATTCACCACTAACATACACAGCTGAAGGCACACTGGGCCTGAAGAATATTTGTGAAGTATTGAAATGAAACAGAAGATGCTGGCACACAGTACCCTGTAGAGTATCAGCTATTTATCCTCGCGGTCTCATGACTGACTGGCAGTGTCCCCAGAGGGTGTCATCGTACTGCATGCTGCTAGCCCAGGGAAAGAGCAACATTCAAAATCTGAAGTATGGTTTCTACTGAATGCTTATCACTTTTGCACCACTGTGAAGTCAAAGAAATAAATAAAAAGTTGAACCATTGTATATAGGTGACTATATAGGGAATAAGGACCGCTGAAAGGAATGTATAAACATATACAATATTACACCAATGTGATGTAGCCCTTCTTCCCTGTGATGAAGTGGGGAGAGGGGAAGGTAGGGAATGGGAAATAGCAGCATGAGATGGCCAAAGGAGAGGGTCAAGAAGCCAAGTTATAGCTGGCGGAAACCAGTCTGGGAGTTAAAACTCCCTAGACTAATTTAGAGAGTGACCGTTTGCTATCAAATGTGATATAGTTATTTAGAGGAAATTATGTGAATGAAAAATCAAGTCTAGATTCCAGATCTGACTCGGACACTTACTATTTGTAGAGCCGACAATAGGTTGTTTTTATATGTTATAAATTTAAATTCTTTATTTGTAAAATGGTTATTTTAATGACTATCCTTTGGTGCCATGCAAGGCTGTTATGATGCTCAGATGAACTAATAAATTCACATTAAGAAGTTGATTTGGGGATGTTATAGGGAGCTTTAGCCCCATGAGAAATCAACCAGAGTTTGACCTCCATTGGAAATTTGAAAAGTAACATTCTTCAGCTGTAAATAAGGAGAAACTGAGGCTTCCTTTTTAAGAATATATGTACTGCACCTGGCTAACTCTGTCACAAATTTACTAATTAGTGCTTGTTTAGCCCTAATTATAAAAAGGGCTGAAAGTCTGCTTCAGTTCTCCTCTGCGAAGGTTGGCTGCAGTCCCTGCGCAGGTAATAAAGCTCCTAATATTCAAAATTACTTTGTGTCTGAGTGAGGTTGATTCTCCTGGGTTACAACAGGGGACTTCCGGTCAAGATGGCGGGGAGGTAAACGCGGTATCGCCTCCTCCCACAACCACATCAAAGTGACAACTAAACTACAGAACAACCATCCTTCAGAACTGCCGGAAATCAAGCTGAATGGAAGTCCTGCAACAAAACTAAAGAAGAAGCCACAAGGAGACTGGTAGGAGGGCGGAGAGGGACGGGCTGGTCCCACACCCACGGGTGGCGGATAAAAATCAGGGAACACCTCGGCTGGGAATGTCCTCCCTGAGGACTGAGGGGTCCCCGTCCCACACCAGGTGCCCCGCTCAGGGTCCCAGTGCCAGGAAGAGAATCCCCATCACTTCTGGCTGGAAAACCAGTGGGAACTGAGGCTCAGGGAGGCTGAGGCGGCTGGAGCTCCAGGCAACTCCTTAAAGGGCCCACGCACGGACTTATCAGACTTGCTCCCTCCAGGCTCCAGCTGGAGGGGAGGCAGCTTGAAAGGCACCAGAGACATACGGGGAAGAACTGAGCTGTTTGGCATCGGGGCAAAGTCTTGAGAGACAGATTTCTCCTGGAAAGACGTGCTGGTAGAGGCCATTGTCCCTTTGGTGAGCCCTTCCCCGGGTTGGCAGACAGCCACCATATCTGGGACTCCAGCAACCTGGCTCACACTGGTTGCCTCGCCCTGGTGATTCCCTAAGGCCCTGCCCCACCCAACTTTCAGGCCCACCCAAGCTATTCCTTGTGGCTTTACTGTAGGATTGGCCTATCTTAGCTCCTGTTTTAGATTTTCCTAAAATCTCTCAAACAAGCAGCATCTGGTCTCAGTGAGCCCCATACCTCTCTCTAAGTGGCCCAGGCCTGGCACTAGAAGCCACCAGTCTTGGTTCACAACTTGGCTTTTCCTGGGCACCTCCAAGCTTAGCACAAGAAGCAGCCATCTGCAGATCACTCTGTAGCTTATGCCAGGTGGCCCCAGATAGAACACAGGCAGGGCTGACCTTGCCCCAGAGCCAGCACACCCAGTGGACAGCTTCAGACCACATCAAAACACCACCACCCAACCACCTCCACAAGTGACACACTCAATGAGCGAACTCAGTGGGTACCAGAGCCCTGATGAAGTAAGTCTTGCTCTGTGTGGTGGGCCCTGCACAGCTGATCCTCCAAGGGAGTCAGAGGTCAGTGGTCAGTGGGCACACTCAGTCCTTCAGCCTGAGTAAATCTCCCAGTGACATCCCATCAGCAATGAAGACTCAATTACAACAGAAAGATGTAAAGTCCACATGAGGGGTGCACTTTGAGGGCCCCGCTGGGGTGACCAGGGAGGCTGTGGCACTGGACCTTAAAGGACACCTACTACAATAGGCCACCTTAGGAAGGCTAGGAGACATAGCAACTCTACCTAATATGTAGAAACAAACAAAGGGAGACAGCCAAAATGAGGAGACAAATGAAAGAACAGAACAAAACTTCAGGAAAAGAACTAAACGAAATGGAGATAAGCAGTCTAACAGATGCAGAGTTTAAAACACTAGTTATAAGGATGCTCAAGGAACTTAGTGAGAATTTCAAGAAACTTAGTGAGAACTTCAAGGAACTTAGTGAGGACCTCAAGAGCATAAAAAAGAACCAGTCAGCCCTGGCCGATTTGGCTCAGCGGTTAGAGCGTCGGCCTGCGGTCCTGAGAGACCCGGGTTCAGTTCCCGCTAGGGGCGTGTGCCTCGGTTGCAGTTTGTCCCTGGTCGTGCGGGTGGCAGCCACTCGATGTGTCCCTTTTGCGTCGATGTTTCTCTCTCTCTCTCTGTTCCTCTCTCTCCCTCCCGCTCTACCTGAACAAAAGATGGAAAAATGTCCTCGGGTGAGGATAAAAAAAAAAAAGAAGAAGAACCAGTCAGAAATGAAGGAGGCACTAACTGAAATAAAGAATAATCTACAGGGAATCAATAATAGAGTAGGTGAAGCCAAGAAGAAAACCATCAATTTGAAATATAAGGAAGCAAAAAACACCCAATAAGAACAAAGAATCACAAAAAATAAGGATAGTGTAAGGGACAACTTTGAGCATACCAACATTCGCATCATGCCGTTGCCAGAAGGAGAAGAGAGAGAACAAGAAATTGAAAACCGATTTGAAAAAAATGACAGAAAACTTCCCTAACTTGGTGAAAGAAACACACACACAAGTATAGGAAACACTGATAGTTCCAAACAAGATGAACCCAAAGATGTCTACACTAAGATACATCATCATCAAAATGCAAAAGGTTAAAAACAATGAGGGAATCTTAATTATTTTTAATTGATTTTAGAGAGAGAGAAACATTGATGAGAGAGAACATTGATTGGCCACCTCTTACATGCCCTGCACAGGGGATTTGGCCCACAACCTGATCTTGTGCCCTGATTGGGAATCAAACCAGTGACCTCCTGGTCCATGGGTCTATGCTCAACCACTCAACCACACCAGCCTGGCCGAGGAGAGAATCTTAAAAGCAGCAAGAGAAAAGCAGTTAGTTACCTACAAAGGAGCTCTGATAAGACTGTCAGCCGATTTCTCAAAAGAAACTTTGCAGGCCAGGAAGGAGTATCAAGAGATATTCAAAGTGATGAAAAGCAAGGACCTACAACCAAGATTACTCTATCCTTCAAAGCTATCATTTAGAATTGATGGACATATAAAGATTTTTCCAGCCCTGGCTCATTTGGCTCAGTGGTTAGAGTGTCAGCCTGTGGACCAAAGAGTCCCAGGTTCAATTTCGGTCAAGGGCAGGTACTTCACTTGCGGTTTGTCTTGGCCCCGGGTTGGGGTCATGTTTCTCTCATATCGATGTTTCTCTCCTCCCCCCCCCCCCCCCCCCCGTCTGAAGTTAAATGTAAAAAATATATATGTCCCCAGGTGAGGATTAAAAAAAAAAAGGTTCCCAGACAAGAAAAAGCTAAAGGAGTTAATTACCACCAAACCAGTATTATATGAAATGTTGATGGGTCTTCTTGAAAAAGAACAAAAATATGAACAATAAAATAGCAGTAAATGCATATCTATCAACAATTGAATCTACAAGCAAAATGAGCAAGCAGAACAAAAACAGACTCATATATACAGAGAACTTTTTGATGGTTGCCAGATGGGAGGGGGCTGGGGGGATGGGCCAAAAAGGTGAAGGAAGTAAGAAGTACAAATTGGTTTTTAGACTGATGAAAGTCAAAGGGAAGGGGGGAGAAAGGGTTGGAAGAGATAAGCTAAAGAACTTCTATGCATATGTGCATAACCAATGGACACAGACCACAATGAAAGGAAGGCAGGAGCAAGGAGGAGGGGTTCCATGAGGGAAGAAGGGGGGACACCTGTAATACATTCAACAATAAAGATAGGTTTTTAAAAAAAAGAAATTGATTTTGATGATCAGGTAGAACAATAAATTATCATTAAGCTATTGGAGGATTTGTAAACTAAAGTGTTTGTATTTTATAGGAGCAGATTTTATATATACAAATCTGTGTGCATCATAATTCTAAAATTCATGCTACTAAGAATATTTATAGAGCAGTTTTTCAAAGGTTCAAGCACATGCTGTGCCTTGGCAATTTGGGGTTGAATAAAACAATATCCCTGCCCTTTCGCAGGTGACAGTAAAGTGAGGGAGACAACTCAGCAATTTCGGTCCAGTGTGAGGGGCAATGCTGGAAGAATATACGACATGACATGGAAGCGTGGAGAAGGCAGCAATCTCAGTAAGACTTGGGCTTAGAATCCATGTTCCAGGGTATCGTGTGCATGCTGATCATTGTGCTTTACACTCATGTAACATGATAAGGATATAAGATGTTAATGTTCCTTCATCTTATATCTAAGCTACTTTATCTAAGCTATCTTTTTAACCTATCTTATTTTTAGGACTCAAGTAAAGAACGAAAAAAATACTCAGTGTTTTTTTTTCAGTTGATTCTTTCAGAGGACATTGTTGATATTTCATATCAACTGCTCTTTCATACTCTCTCCTGATATTTTTTTGTTCTCTACCTCTCCACCTTCCCTTTACCTTATATTTTCCCATGTTCCTTTCTCTTCTTAGTCATTTCAGCTCCAGAATTTTTGCACCCGGTATTTCCTTGGCTGTATTTCAGTGATGTGTAAAATATTATCATCCCTACAAGGACCCATGGTTCAGTTCAGCGAACTGTCAAGGGCCTGAGATTTCTTTTTCAGTGGGGTTCACTTTTTACATTGGATTACAAAAATGCATATAAAAAGGGTACAGATGGAAAACACTTCTTGTTGGATTTTCTCACATTGAACACACCTGTTAGCCCAGATGAAAAAATGGAATGTTATCCGTACCTCAGAACCTCTGCTGTGCCCGCTGCCGGTCACTAGCTCCTCTTACTGTCTGCATGACCTAACCCATGTACACATGCTGCCTTACAACATCTCTTGAGCATCATCCTTGTGTTTCATTTTGTATTAACCTTATATATGCCCCAACCCCATTATGTTTAGGAACTTAAAAGTATTTTTTTATTTAAATATTTTCTTATTGATTAATTTTTTTTAGAGAGCGATAGCAACATCGATGAGAGAGAAACATCATGCCCCCTGCATGCCCCCCACTGGGAATCAAGCCTCAACCCTGGGCATATGCCCTGACTGGGCATCGAACCAGGACCTCTCAGTCCATGGGACGATGCTCTGTCCACTGAGCCACACCGGCCGGGCTTACAGGTATTTTTTAAAGTGAGCTTTAAGCTTTAGGTGCCTCTGACTGTTGTAATAGAATTTATTTTTTAAAATCTTCCTAGCAAATAGAATAAAAACCAAAATATTTAGGAAAAAAATTAACAAAAGATTTGTAAGACCTCTGCACCAAAAACTAGAAGACATTAATGAGAGAAATTAAGGAAGACTTAAATGGGGACATATCGCATACACAGAGAAATATATCATGGGTTGTAAGATTCAATGTTATTAAGATGTCGGTTATGCCCAATCAAGACCCCAGCAGGCGTTTTTATAGAGAATGACAAGTTTATTTAAAATTTTATATGGGCCCTGGCTAGTTGCTCAGTGGTTAGAGCATCAGCCCTCAGTCCGAAGTGCTGCAGGTTCAATTCCCGGTCAAAGGCACATACCTGGGTTGCAGGTTCGATCCCCGGCCCCTGTTGGGGCATACAGGAGGCAGCCAGTGGATGTGTATCTCTCACATTGATGTTGCTCTCTCTCTCTCTCTCCTTCTCCTTCCTTCCCTTCCACTCTATCTAAAAAAATCAACGGAAAATTATCCTCACCTGAGGATTAACAAAAATTTATACGGAAATGCAAAGGAGTGAGAATAGCCAAAACAACTCAAAAAAGAACCAAGTTGGAGTATTTATACGACCTGATTTCAGGACCCACTGTAAAACCACAGTAATTAAGACAGTGTGGTATTAGTATAAGGATATGTAAATAAATCTATGGAACAGAATAGAGAGTCCAGAAATGGATCCGTGCATATATTATACATTGATTTTTGACAGAAGCGCCAGGGTAATTCAGTGGGCGGGGGTGGGGGGCGGGGAGCCTGTTCAACAACTAGTATTAGAACAAAGTGATAAACGGTTAAATGGAAGCAAATGAATCCTAATCTCCATCTCACATCACACACACAAATCATTTGAGATGGATTGTAGACCTAAGACAAAAACTAAAATTATGAAACTTCTAGAAGAAAACATATGAGCCCTGGCCAGTTTGGCTCAATGGTTAGAGTGTCGGCCCGCGGACCAGAGAGTCCTGGGTTCAGTTCCCACTAGGGGCACGTACCTCAGTTGCAGTTTGTCTGCGGCCACGGTTGGGGTCGTGCGGGTGGCAGCCACTCGATGTGTCTCTCTCACGTCAATGGTTTTCTCTCTCTCTTCCCCCCTCTCTCCCTCCCACTCTATTTGAAGATAAATGCAAAAATGTCCTTGGGTGAGAATTAATAAAAAAAAAATCCAGGAAGGTCTCCTCTAAGGACCTACAAGAAAAAGAAAAAAGAAAGAAAGAACGAAAACATGAAAATATCATGACTTGAAGTAGGCAGAAAGTTTTTAGGAAGCAGAAAGCGTAAATCATAAAAGAAAAGAGTGATAAAATATACTTCATCAAAGTGAAAAACTTTTATTCATCAAGACACCGTTAATAAAACAAAAAACTGAGCCACAGATTGGTAAAAAAAAAAAAAAGATTAGCAACCCATACATCTGATGAATTTGTGTCATGAGTATATAAAAATCTTCAATAAATAAATAATTCAAAAATGAAAAACCCAATATTTCTAGTCTTTTTTAAAAATATATTGTTATTGATTATTTTGAGAGAGAGAGGAAGGGAGAGAGAGAAAAATTGATGTGAGAAACATCGATCGGCTGCCTCCTGCACGCCCCCTGCTGGGGATCGAGCCCGCAACCTAGGCATGTGCCCCGACTGGGAATCGGACCAGGGCCTCTCAGGTCCATAGGCCAATGCTCAATCCATGAGCCTCACCGGCCACTCTATTTCAAGTTTTTAAAAAGTGTAAATTTACACCTCAGAAGGAAGGTATACAAAGGGCCAGTAGGCACACGGAAAAGCATTCACTATCATTAGACATCGGGGAAATGCACATCAAAACCACAATGAGCTCTGGCCGGTGTGGCTCAGTGGTCAGAGCGTTGGCCACTCACCCTTCTGTGGGTGAGTTTGATTGGGGGGGGGGGGTATAAAACCACAATGAGATGGCATTTCCTCCTCCGCCCAGCTGAAGATCTATTGGCAGATGTAACCATACAAAAACAAAAGTTAGAAAAGGCACAGTCACAATATGCCCTCCTCCTAAACCCCCCATTCCAGGCCCAGGTCCCTAGAACCCCCTTCCTCAGAAGGGGGAGCCCCCACACCGCCCAAGAACACCACAGTCCCCGGGCCTGCGCAGGGCGGGCCCGGCTGGGGTGGGAGAAACCGGGCGCGGCCCGGCGCACCCTGTAGTCCACGGAGCAGGACAGCGCACGCAGCTGGCCCTTCAAGCCCAGGTCGATGGCGCGGTCCAGGTCCTGATTGTCCTTGGCCCTGGGCCTCACGCCGAGGGTGCCAAGGATCTCACCCAACTTCACCGTCAGGTGGTCTTCCACGTGGAGCACCTGTCCGGTGCGTGCACAGGGACGGGGCTGGAGGAGGACCGGTCGTCTCGTGACAGCGGTGAACTCCATGGGAAGGTGGCCCCCAGGGTGTGCGTCATCCTTGCTTCACTTGCAGGCAGAAGGGCGAGGTGAAGGTCAAGTCCTCCACCGTGTAGATGCCCATCTCCTTTATGAGTCAGGTGTGGTGTCCCGCTGCTTGGGGCCCGCCCCATCCACCAGGGGTTCCTTGATGGCCAGGTCTTTGGTGCAGGACACTCAGAGCCATGCCCGTTCTCCCACCCGTGGATCCTGTAGTCTTCGTGCGGCCAGCCCTTGGCGGCCATCTCGTATGGCGTTTCTTGGTCTGGCAAGGTGAGGCCGTCAGGCACCAGCCACTTGCGTCGGGCACAGAGCCCATGCTGAGCACTGACTCCTAGAACAGACAGTAGTCCATCCCCTCACTGATGGTCATGTCAACCTTCTCCACCTCCTCTGCCTTCCCCTTGAGGATCGCCCTGTGGTCTAGCCCGTCGGCTTTGACCATCTTCATCGCATAAGCAGAATCTGGAGCACTCAGTCCTGATGACCTTGCGGGCCTGGCCTTGGCAGCCCGCCTGCAGAGAATCTGCCTCGGCCCACACACAGCACCAGCTTGGCCGGGAAGAGATGCTGGTGTGGAAAATGCAGTTGCTGCAGGGGAGGGTGCGCCTCGTCTCCCGGCATCTCCTCCTGGGTGCGCGGTGAGCGCAGGAGTCAAAGTAGCAATCCTTGGACACCGTGTCCTCAGCGTGGGGCTGCTCGCGACTTTCTGCTTGGCCACAGGAGACCTCGGGGATGCAGGCTGCAGCCTCGGTCGCTGCCATCTTCCGGAGATGTCATTTCAAACCCACTAGAATAACTAAAAGTCCAAAAGATTGATGACACCAAATTTTGGCAAGTACATGAAACCAACAGAACAGTTGTACCTTGTTAGTGGATGTGTAAAATCATAAAACCACTGTGAAGAACTGATAGCGCCTTAAAATATTAGATGTATATTTACCCTATTATCCAACAATTCCATTCCTAGGTACTTGACCCAAAGCAATGAAAACATATGTCCAGAAAAAGACCTTTTACAATAATATTCATAGTAGCTTTATTAATATTATTGGTAATATTATTAGTAATATTCCCTAATCTGAAGCAACCCAAATATCCATATAATTGAATAGATAAATCATAGTGCATCCATCCATACAGTGGTATACTACTTATTAATAAGAATGAATGTCCTAATAAGATACACAACAATGTAAATGAATCTCAAAATATTAAGTTGAACAAAATAGCCCAGAGACAAAAATGAGCACCTTTATGATTCATCTGATTGGGAAAGTTTATCTGTAGGAGCTAGACATCAGAGTAGGGGTTGGGACAGACTTGGATAGAAGCGTGAAGAGACTTCCGGGGGTAATGGAATTGTTCGACCTCTCGACTGGAATATTGGTTACACAGATGCACGTACCTGTCAAAGTCACTGGCTCTGACACGCAGGATCTGCTTTAGCTGAGGCTCAAAGGACCTCTGAGACCAGGACTAGCTTTAGGTGGCATTTGCAGCTCTTCTAGGAACTGTGCCCCCATAGAATATTTTTAATTTCATGTTTTTACTGTACACTGAATTCACATGGTTTAGATAACAAACATTCTAACAAACCCTGGGGCTTTGGGGGACACACTAAAAATTCTTATTTCTGTCCTTGTTTCTAACCCTCCCAGCTTCCCTACCCCAGAGGGACTACTATTCTCAGTTTCCTATGAATTCTGCCTGAGACTCTTTATGCAAAAACAAATGCCCTAAATTTTCACGGAGGGTGGTTAAGTCCAAGAAAACACGGTGCTTCATGTGAAATATCCTGTCGACAGTGATGTAGCACTAGAACTGTGATGAGAAACTGTAGCATGAGAATGGCTATTAGAAGTTGTAACAGTAGGGCTGGAGGTTCGTTTGACCAGTGCTTCACCCGAACTGGGGTTGTGGTGACCTTTCGAAGTACGTTTCCAGAGGATTGTCACATGCTGTCAGCCCCTGGGTCGTCAGGTCGGAAATGCTCTTTCTGGCTGGGACTCTTGCTATTTCTAACTGCTGAAGCCATTGTTTCTCTTTAAAAGCACTGCAAGGAAACAAGACATATTTATTTATTTATTGCACTGATGAAGGTCATGTTTTTATTTTTAAAGAATTTTTATTGAATTTATTGGGGTGACATTGGTTAATAAAATTCCATGGATTTCAGCTGTGCAGTTCTATAACGCATCATCTGTGTGTTGTATTGTGTGTTCACCACCCCAGGTCAAGTCTCCTTCCTCTACCATTTATCCCCCCTTCACCCTCTCTGCCTCCCCCCAGCCCCCATTCCCTCTGGTAGTCACAGTACTGTTGTCTGTCTCTGTGAGTTCTTTTTTTCTTTCTTTCTTTGCTTAATCCCTCACCCTTTTCACCTAGCCTGGCTTGGGGTTGAGACCCCACACTTCTCAGGGGGAACCTCTGCAGCTGAGATGTCCCTCCAAAATCTCAGCCACCACCTGCCTGTGGAACAGGGCCAGCCCTTTGGTGTCCCTGCCCGTCCTGCCAGTCTAATGTGGCTTCTTCTGTAGATCCTTGGCTATGAGACTCCTCTCCGGCTGGTCTTCAGTTGGCTATTCAGCTGACTGCTCTGTGTTTTGGTTGTAATTCCAGTTTGGTCCTGCGAGGAGGTGAGTGTAACATCCACCCAGTCTGGCACCCTCTTGGATTTCCAAGACATCATTTATGAGGAGGTCCAATCTTTTCCCATTTATACTGAAATGATGGAAATCTGTAGGTTGATTGTATAGCTGTAGCTAGTTATCTTGTCACACGAGGTAAGATGTAAAACAGGAAAGAGGAATCGTTCTAAAACCAGTTCCTTCTGAAGCCGTGGAAATGGTATTATCCCAAGGCAGTACATATCAGACACGCAGGACCCACTGCTACAAACAGACCACCACTCAGTGTCATATCGAAAGCCACTCAAAACGCTGACACTTTTTCTGTCTGTTCCTCCTAGGTGTCCCTATACGTAACATATTCCCTAACCTGTTCTCCCTTCTGCTCTCTCCCCACCACAAGCACAGTGTTGCACTGGTGAGACAGTAACTATTCTGATAGACTTTAGCTGAAAGGCAACGGAAGTTAATGTTTTATGATGGCTACGAGGATAGCAAAGTCACGGTGTCTTCACTTGCAAGTCTGAATGGGATGCTCCTAGTTTGTAGGATGCAAATATGATTTGCTACAGAAGGGTTTCAGGTTGCCTTGAACGAGGGAGTCCTCCAGGATTTGGTCTTTTGTCCTCCTCTTTCCTTCTGCACCCCCATCCTGGGAGGCCTCATTCACGACCTGCCCCCATCCATGACTTCTAATTCCTGAGCTTCCTTTTTTTTCTAAAAAGATTTTTTTCCCTTTATTGATTTTAGAGAGAGAGGAAGGGAGAGGGAGAGAGATATAGTAACATCGATGAGAGAGAACATTGATTGGCCGCCTCCTGCATGCCCCCCACTAGGGATCCGGCCCACAACCTGGGCATGTGCCCTGACGGGGAATCGAACATGCGACCTCTTTGTGCAAGGTCAATGCTCAACCACTGAGCCACACCGGCTGGGCAATCTTGAGCTTTCTTAAAAGTGCATAACACCAGTTAGAAAGTAAAAGCATTTGGTAACTGGACACCACACAAACACTTCCAATTTACATCTTATCTTCTTCCTAAAGCTGTATCCCTTTACTATTCCTGCTCTGATACAGTGATGTGGCTATCCCCATGATCTCCAAAACTAGAAACAAAACTCAGTTCCTCCTCATCTGTCCATTCCTACACCCACTTAGTGGCAAATTCTGTAGACTGTTCCTTAGAAGTATCTGTCACATTTTGCCTTTTTTCTCGTCACGAACTACTTCTGTTCTCGTCCGGGTGTTTTTTGTCTTTTGCTTCTCTTATTGCAAAGTCTCCTAACTTTATTGTAGTCCTTTCATACCCTCAATATTACTTCTTTCCAGTGAGTCTTCCACAGGTCTTCACCAGATTCGTCTTTTAAAAAAATCTGATGAGGTGACTTGCCCAATAACTAACAAAGAAAATAGAGCCAGATTCCTAGATACAGAGAATAGACTGACATCTGTTAGAGGGCAGGGATTGGGGGGCTGGGTGGAAAAGGTGAAGGGATTAAGCAAAGAAAATGAACCTCATAGCTCTGGCTGGTTTGGCTCAGCAGTTAGAGCGGCGGCCTATGGACCGATGAATGAGTCGCGAGTTCGATTCCAGTCAAGGGCAAGGACCTCGGTTGTGATTTGTCCCCAGCCCTGGTCGGATCGTGCGGGAGGCAGCCAGTCGATGTGGCTCTATCACGTCGATGTTTCTCTCTCTCCCTCTCTCTCCCTCCCTTCCACTCTATCTAATGATACATAGAAAAATATCCTCCGGTAAGGAATGAAAAACAAGAGAAAAGAAAAAGAACCACACAGACAATAGTGTGGTGATTACTAGGGGAAAAAGGGGTCTGGGGGAGGTGGAAGAGGGTCACGGGATGAACTGTGATGGAAGGAGACTGGAGTTGGGGTGGTGAACACAAAACACAATATACAGATGATGTATTGTAGAATTGTACCCCTGAAACCTATATCATTTTATTAACTAATGTTACCCCAATAAATTTAATAAAAATTAAAAAATATCAAACTGTGATAGCACTATGAAAAAAAACAAAGCAGGGTCCGGCCAGTGTGGCTCAGTGGCTGAGCATTGACCCTGCACCAAGAGGTCACTAGTTCGATTCCCGGTCAGGACACATGCCCAGGTTGTGGGCCCGATCCCCAGTGGGGGGCATGCAGGAGGCGACCAATCGATGTCCTCACTCATCAATGTTTCTACCTCTCTCTCCCTCTCCCTTTCTCTTTCTCAAAAATCAATAAAGGGAAAACAAAAAAATACAAAGCAGGGGTGCAGGGAGGGATACAGGCTGGCACCTCTCACGTCAGTTTCTTCCCTAACCCCCGCCTCTCTGCCAGGCCCAGAGCCCTCTGAGCGTGTGCGGGAGGGGCTCATGCAGGCATTCTGTCCTGAGCGTCATCGCCCGGGCTCTGGCACTTGCGCAGGACAGGCAATGTCATCACTGTCACTCCGGCAGGCCGGGACAGCACACACACTCACCAACGGCTGCCTTCACCAGCTGGGCACTGGCTGGGGCTTTCTGAACACCGGGACCTCCTCAGAACACATTGCACGCTCCTGAGAAGACCAGGGGATCCCTATAGCTGCCCACGTCTGTCTCGAGACGGGAGCAGGGCACCGGCTGGGTGTGTCTGTATCCAGAAGCTCACCCTTGCTTTGATTAGCTCAAAAGGCCAGCGTCATGCTTGCATCACCGGGCCTGCATTTGGCATCGCATGCAGCCCCCCACCAAGTCTCCCTCCGAGCACCATCCCTCCATCGCTCAAGGCACTGTGCAGTGGCTCGGCCACCGCCTCTGCCCTGGACCCCTGCGGTCGCCTCCTCTCTGGATTTCAGAATCCGTCCTGGTTTTCCTACACTGTAGCCAAAGTGGTCTCTATAAATGTGAAGCTGACCAGGTCCAACGTTCCGATGTTTGCTCCTGGTTTTTAGTCTAAAACTGCCCAGTGTTTCATAGGACCCCAGCCTGCCTTTCCATGTCTGTCTCATGCCTCATACGTCTCTCTCTGTTCTAGCTCATCTTTCCTTCTTTTCTCTCTTTCTCTCTCTCTCTCTTCCTTCCTTCCTTCCTTCCTTCCTTCCTTCCTTCCTTCCTTCCTTCCTTCCTTCCTTCCTTCCTTCCTTCCTTCCTGTTAATCTTCACCCGGGGATATTTTCCCACTGATATTTAGGTAGAGTGGAAGGGAGGGAGGGAAGGAGGGAGGAAGAGGGAGAGAGAAACGCCGATGTGAGAGAGACACACTGGAGCCGGGGATAGAACCTGCAACCCTTCGGTCCGCGGGCCTACGCTCTAACCACCGAGCAAACCGGTCAGGGTTCTAGCACAGCTTCGATTCCCCAAATGCCCATGAGCTCCAGCCCCAGGCTTCCGCACAGGCCATTTCTCCCGCCGCGGGCACTCTGCCCACTGCCCTTCACCTGGCAAGCCATCACCCTCAGAGCCCAGACAGTTGCTTAGGGAGGCCGAGGTGGGTCCGACTGCACAGAACCTGCCCCTGAGTCCCCCTCCGTAGCCGGTTCCTCAGCCCGCGATAACGCCCAGCAGCCCA
This sequence comes from Molossus molossus, assembly GCF_014108415.1. NCBI lineage: Eukaryota > Metazoa > Chordata > Mammalia > Chiroptera > Molossidae > Molossus > Molossus molossus. Next base: position 115,081,131 of record NW_023425388.1, read on the forward strand.
GCTGTGCGCGTTGCCCCCACGCGCGGGCGCACCTGCGTTTGCTCGGTGCGTGGGGCGGACACCTGCGGGATCCCCGGAAGCAGGACCTCGAGTGCTAACACAAGGAAAGTCCCCCGGCTACCCGCGAACCCGTTTTATAAAATATACCTACAGAGACAGCATGCTAGTACGGCCTCTGGAACACTGGAAGTGTTTGCTGAAAATAACCTTGAACGTACCCTGTGAGGAGGTACATGCAGTCACGTGAAATGAACGCACCTGTGCGCCAAACCTCATACACCCCGGCAAGGGGCATGAGGGAACTTTTGGGGGTGCTGGACATATTTTGCATCTGATCTGAATGGCGATTACATGGATGTAGGCGAAACGAGCCACGTGTGTGGAATTAGCACCTCTTCTGTATTTCCCTGTATACTTCACAACCCGTTTCCTCCCCAAGAAAGCACCACACACAATAGTCACGATCACCTTTCTCCCCCAAACCACACACGTGTCTCCCTTAAACACAGATGTGTTTGCCCATCTCCCTCCTGCCTGGCGCTGTCCTGGGCTGTAATATAAGCACGTATGGATGCTTAAAAAATTAGCTCATTTTCAACGTGCATCTGTCGATAAAACTAACCAGTATTTCCTCTCTTATGTTTACAGCCTGCTTTTAATATGGGCTATATAATTTTTTTCAATGAACAATTTTCTAGAATTTCAGATGATCTCCTTTCCTACAGTCTAGTCAGAGATACTGCACAAATCACAGAAACTGAGGATATGAAACAGTTTCTTCATGTCCTGCACTGAGCCTGAGTTACAGCCCAGGTTACTCTCACCACTAGGTGGCAATAACCTAAGTAAAACGAAATGGAGCTGAAAGAAACTTTATGGAAGGGTAACCAAAACAATTTAGCCTTGTTTTTTCTTTCCTTCTCATAAATTCTGCAAGGAAATCTATATTTCTGTTGTAATGCTGGCACCCAGTAATACCAGTAATAAATCTGATGACCAATATATAAAATTTTATCTTATGAAATGAGTGTGCCTGAAAAATCGACTTCAAATACACTTTTTATGTCGTTAGGTGTCCCAATGCATTACTTTTTAAACTTACCTTAGACACTGGTGCCAGTTCTATGACTCTATCCAATATAGATCACCCCCCACGTGTATATCTTGACCAGTAAGTCAACTGAAGTCTCTGTGGTTTAGTTTGTCATTAAGTCGTTTTTCTTTTCTCCCACGTTCATTACCATCCAGTCTTCCAAGACACTTCCAGTGTCTCCCTCCCACCTGTCAGTTTCCCTTCCTCCCTTTAATTATAATGAACAACTTCTTATTAGTTTTCTAAAATTGTTTTTAGAGTTTAGAGAGAGGAAGGGAGAGAGAGAGAAACATCAATGTGAGAAAGCAACACTGATTGGCTGCCTTCCGAGCACGCCCTGACTGACCAGGGGTAGGACCTGCAACCTGGGTATGTACCCTGATTAGGAATCGAACCCTCCACCTTTTGGTGTACTGGATAGCACTTCAACTAACCGAACTACACCAGCCAAGGCTTATTAGTTGCTTTTTGTTTTTTTATTTTTTTATCCTCACCCGAGGACATTTTTTGATATTTTGTTCAGATAGAGTGGGAGGGGGAGAGAGAGAGAGAAACATCAACGTGAAAGAGACACATCGAGTGGCTGCCATCCACACGACCCAACCAGGGCCAGGGACAAACTGCAACCAAGGTACATGCCCTTAGCGGGAACCGAACCCGGGTCTCTCCAGACCGCAGGCCTACGCTCTAACCGCTGAGCAAACCGGCCAGGGCTGTTTTTGTTTTTTAAAGAAGCAAGGGACTGCCTGGCTGGTGTGGCTCAGTGGTTGAGCGTTGACCTATGCACCAAGAGTTCACTGGTTGGATTTCGGGTCAGGACACATATCCAGGTTTGGGCCTTATCCCCCGTGGGGGTGTGCAGGAGGTGGCCCATCGATGTTCTCTCTTATTAATATTTCTATGTCTCTCTCCCTCTCCTTTCCTCTCTCTCTAAAATCAATAAAGAAAAAAATTTCTTTAAAAAAGAAGCAAGGGACATTGTTAATTGTTGTAACTCTTTTAACGGGGTCTCTTTTCTTCCTAAAAGCTTGGGGAGTAACGCACTGCACAGCCTGGATTGGCCAATAAAACCAGTTCGTTTTGTCCTAGACAGGAGGCTGAGAGGAGCCCCCGAAGCCGGGACTGACGCACTGACAAGTCCTGTATCACAGGGTCGGCTCGTCGGCTTGGTGGACCACTCCCTCCCCGCCTGCCCTGTTACCGGTCACCTGGCCGCAGCGCGGCAGTAGAGGGCGCTTGTCCGAGGCGTTCTCCCGCTGCGCTCCGAGACAGAGGCCACGGAGGACCCGAGCGAAAACCCAGCGCCGGGCGTCGCCCAGCAAAAGGATGGGTGTGAATACCCCACTCGTGAAAGAGGAGGGCGGGGGGCTTGGAGGAGGGAGGCATTTTTTACGAGCTTTTCTCTTTTCCTAGTTTTCCGATTTTGTCGTCGATGTCTTGTGGTTCGGAGGGGGTGTTTGTATCGTCCAGCAGAGGAAGTCGGAGGGTGCGTCCCCTGGTGTCCGGCTGTGCGGTTGCCAGAGGACTGGCCTGCTCCCTGCCAGGCGGCAGCTTGCCCTTGCAGCTCGGGGAGTCCCTGCTTGCCGCCTCATGCCCGCTCTTGGAGGTCATTCTTGGTTTGGTGAAACCATCCACCATCCCAGTGTCTCCAACTTTTGCCCCTTGCCCCTCGCCCCACGGAGCTGTCTTTTGTGAAGGTCGTGACTCTGGGCTCGAAGGGCCCCCTGTTTTATCTTCATGTAGATCCGCATGGGGACTGAAACCTTCCGGAAGGAAACCGGGGACCACACTTGACTGAGCAGATACTCCACACAGCCCTTGTGCCTGTGTCTGGGCGCGAGGCCCAGGGCCGTCTGTCCCGCCGCCGGTCTGCCTCCCAGGGACAGCGCACGGTGGTTGACAAAGGCCTTCAGCGTGGACAGCTGGCCCGCTTCCGCCGCCGCATGAATGGGACACTTGGAGACATCGGCATGCTGGGCCTCGCGGCACCAAGCCACCCCCCACCGCCTGGCCGGGCCGCACCCCGTCCTGCAGGGCGCATTCGGGAGCTCCATGTGGCCGTAAGAGGCGGCGACGTACAGGGCCACCCGCTTCTGGAACCTGGAGGAGCGGGCAAGCAGGGGTGCGGTGTTCAGTACTCAGAACAGAAAGGCAGTTACCCCGGATACCCCCGAAACATTCCAGTTATGAGGTTTCTTCCCAACGCTGACCCGGCTGTTCCCGGAGAGGCCTCGGGTAACACCCCGGTCGGCCGGCAGAGGCCCCGCGGGAGCGCATTACGCACCCTGCTGTGCGCGTGCAAACCACCGGGGATGGTTTCCTGGAGCCGGTTTCTTTCTTACGGAAACGAAATGCTCGGGGAAAACACCAAGCTTTCGATCAACCGGGAAAGCACTGGAAGGAACTCCGCACATTTTAGACGACTGAAAGCCGTGTCTGCCTGCTTCGTCTTTCTGACCGTCCTCTCTGGCTCCTCTCCACGGCCATCTGATCTGCACCGCTAGGGGGCGCCCCGCCAGCGCCACTCCCCGTGCCGACGCGTCCTGGCTGGTCTCTCGCCTCCATCTATTCCTCTCCAGGCTTTTCCGCACACAGGACTCGGGATTGTTTTCCTCCTTGGATTGGAGGTTGCCTGCCCTCTGTGCCGACCCTCTGCAGCTCCCTCTGCAATTGAAATTCTTACTCCTCACCTTGGCCTGTAGGGCCTCGCGTCATCTGGCTCAGCAGCCCCACTGGCCTTTTTACGCTCCTTCCAACACCCCCTGGGCATAGACCGAATGACGGGGGAGGCTGTTGAGAAAAGAGAATTGGGGAGGGAAACCTAGACAGGGTCCCACCAGGTGTCCGGGATACAGTGGACAGGGCTGTCGGACCCTTGTCGAGATGGAGGGCAGCCAGCCCCCTATCTTCCAAAATGCACAGCATGTAGCTGTGTCTGTGTCTGAGCGCTTGCTCGCTGCACCATCTTTTGATGTGTGTGTGGCTCCCCGTGTAGTTTTCCTGTATGAGGTGGATGGTTTTCCCAGGACATACAGGTCTCTGGGACCCTCTGGCCGTTAGATTACAGCCAGAGCTACATGAACACAGTGGCACTTTGGTTCCCTCATCAATTTCCTTTGAAATTTATTAGTGCAAAACAGCATCTTTGAACTGATCTGTTTTCTTGGACTGGGGAGAAGACCCTCCCCTGGATGGACGAACTGGCCTTTGCGTTCATCCTTAGCTCGCTTGTGGGAACTAGGGGCACTCTTGTTACCGAGGCCAGTGGATCCCGCCTCCCAAATGCATCTTTTCCCAGCCTGACCTTCAGTCCTGAGCCGAGGTCAGGCCACCACAGGCTCTCGGCTGTCCCCGTCTCCCTGCCTCACGCTGAAGCCAGCCCCCCCTCCAACGCACAGTTCGCCATGGCCGTGCTCTGCCGCCAATGTCCTCCAAACACTGCCTTCGCCTTTCTGTGGGCCCTGCCCACTGGCCTCTAGCTTTTCAGCCTTGGGCCACTAGCTCCCTGTCACCCTGTGACCTCCCACGTGAAACATCCTTCAGTCCCTCGAACAGCTGTTCTCTTGCCCCGTCTTCGTACACGCGGTTCCTCTGGTTTGGAACATGGCTGTTTTCTCCTGCCTTGCATCTGAGTGCTAACTCTCCAGGTCTGTTTCAATTCTCTTTCTCAGGATGATCCCTGGAGCCTGGTTGGTTCTCCATGTTATACATCCCCATAGCGCTGTGCCCCGTCAGAACACTCTTCACACTGACTGATGACAACACCCAACCCTCGTCCTGCTTGCCCGCCCCGTGCCAGGCTCGCTAATCCCTTGCAGTGACCAGGCCGTGTGATCTCCACAACAGTTCTACGAGATAGATACTAGGATCACTCCCACTAGATACAAGAGGACACAGAGGCACAGGATGGCTCTATCACTGGCCCAAGTTTGCACAATAAACCCCGAGGGGGTGGGACTTTGAACCTAGCCAGTGGGCCCTGAGTTTGTCCTCACAAACATTTTGCGATTCTGCTTGTTCAGAAATTGGTGACTGGTTTTCTGTTCCCCCTGCTGGGCCGTGAGCTCGCTGAAAAGTATGGACTGTATCTTGTTAGCTGCTATTGTCCGAGGGTCTGGCGGAATGCAGAGCAAATGCTCCATAGGTATTTTGGAATTGGGTAGGGGAATAAAAGGAGCTTTTCAGTGTGATCATTTATAGTCACTGAGCCCTTAGATTTTATTTAAATATTAAGTCCAGTGGAGATGGTTAAACCCATGAGCACTTAGGTCATCAGGATCCAACACCCAGTTGCTGGCCATGTGACAATGGGCAGATTTTCTAATATCAGTTTACTCATCTACAAAACAAGGTAAAATAGGACCTACCTCACAAAATTGTTAAGTATAAACTTAGGTAATGAATATAACACAGTGTCTGCTACAAAGTACTCAATAAAGACACACTATTAAAAGCCAAGCCCTGGCTGGTTTGGCTCAGCGGTTAGAGCATCGGCCTGCGGTCCAGAGAGACCCAGGTTCGGTTCCTGCTACGGGCGTGTACCTCGGTTGCAGTTTGTCCCCGGCCCTGGTTGGTAGTGCGGGTGGCAGCCACTCGATGTGTCCCTTTCACGTTGATGTTTCTCTCTCTCTCTCTTCTTCTCTCTCCCTCCCGCTCTATCTGTACAAAAAGTGGAAAAAGTCCTTGGGTGAGGATAAAAAAAAAAAAAGTAACAACATAGCCTGGCCGGTGTGGCCCAGTGGTTGAGCATAGACCCTGCACCAAGAGGTGGCCAGTTTGATTCCCGGTCAGGGCACATGCCCAGGTTGTGGGCCAAATTCCCAGTGGGGGGCATGCAGGAGGCGACCAGTCGATATTGTCTCTCATTGATGTTTCTATCTCTCTTTCCCTTTCCCTTCTTCTCTCTCTAAAATCAATAAAGAAAACAAATTTGTTTAATAAAGAAAAAATAAAAGTAAAAAAGTAGCACAGCTACTTCTTTGCATTTAGACAGTGAAAAAATAGAGAATTATTACTATCTCCAAATAGAAATGAATTTAAAATATTTGAATATTTGTAAAATTGCTTTCCAATCTGTCGCCTCACAGAGCCCTGGTGGGTATGTGGGCTTCTGTCAAGAGTAATCAAATCACCCACGAGGGGGCACTGTTCTAAGATACGGTGCCACTGAGTTGAAAACGAAAGGGTAATGGAGCATTTGGGAAGCTGCAGAGATACATTAAATGTCCACCCGCTTCTCTGAACCTACCCACCTCCGCGGCCCCAGCCACACATGTTCCATTTCATGCTCTGCAAAGGTCTGAATGTGGTATGAAATGCAGTTTGGAAACCTACATGGATACTTGGGCAGAGGTAGCCAAAGTTTTCAGCCAATCAGTTAGCAGACAGTGCTGCTATTTTTTAAAAAGAACACTTGAATGTGAGAATGACAAGGTACTTATTCTGATGGCTTTAAAAAGAGATGTTAAAATTCTGATTCCCAAACCCAACTGGTCACTCATTTGAATACGCAGTTCGCGGTTCCTGAGGAACCTCTACCCGAACCGCGCTCCTTCCCCAGGGCCCAGCCCTCTGGCACCCTGCTGTCCCAGTCCACAGAGACCTCAGCGACACTGTCTGGAGAGATGAGCTAAGTGGAGGGGCCACACCCCGGCCATGGAGTGCATCGCACACTCAAGGCCCTGTGGAAACTGAGTAAAAATTACTTAAATTGATTTAGCATTTGCTTTATCTCCGTACTTCAGGACTGGTGTTTCACTTGATAAGTGGCGCTGGACTTGACGTTTTTGCCCGAGGAGACAACCCATCAGAAACTCCTTCCATCCGTCCCAGACGTCCAGGCGAAGCGTTGTGCCTGTGGATGGAGAGAGGCAGGTGACCGTCCACCCCCGCGTGGCTCGGGGTCCCCACTCCGACACAGAGCTTCCCCCAGCAGAGGCGGGACTCGATGCAACAGTCACCTTGGAATAAGCAGAAAGAGGTGTTATTCTGAGCTCAGACCTGCACAGTGACTGCAGATAATGGGGGATGTTTCTTGCTGCTCTCTCAGAACGGTGCTGTGGCCACCGTCCCTGTCACCGTCACACTGGGGCTCTTGTGCTCGAGGAGGAAACAGAGAAAACGCGGCTGGACAGTGGGCTGCCCCTTGGGCTGTGGGTGGCGCTGAATGATCCTTTTGTTCCGTCCTCGCAAAGGGGGAGCTTCCGTGTTCGGAAGGCTCATTGCTGCCGGAGGATCTGCCACTTGCTCCTCAGTAGTCGGCCCTGTCCCGCTCCTGTGACGCCCCATTTCCTCTGCGCCTCAGGCAGGTGTCTCCAGCAGTGTCCCTACACACCTCTCGGGAGAAAGCCAGTGGGCCCGCCCGACCTCTGTCACCTCCCTGCAGGAGCCGGCCTCACTTACTGTGTCCAGGGCACTCTGACCTTTCCCCTGTCCTTGAGACACACCAAGTCCTCTCCCACCTCAGGACCTAAAGACTTACAACTTCTTTCGCTTCAAAGGGTCTTTCTCCAGATTTTCACAGGGGCGTGTCCTTCTCATTCAGTGTTCAGCTCAAGCATCGTGTCTTCACAGAGGACGGTCTCGGCCACCACAGCTGAAGCCATCTCTGCCACCGCGGCCCCTCCTGCTCACACTGTTATCCCCCGACCTCATTCCTACGTCCTCATGTCCCCTATCACCAGGACTCGAAATCGTCTTACCTGTGTACAGACTTCTTCCCACGTCCCCGTTAAACAGAAAGCCCCTTCAGGGCTGTCGCACAGCCTGGCCCCTGGAAGGTGCTCACTAGATACGTGGCCGACTAACAGGCGATCTCAGTGACCATAACGGCTCCGTGGACCACCCGCCCACGTGCCACCCACTCCCGAACCCACACCTCCAACCCCGCCTCTGCTGCAGCTCTGGTCCTGGCTGCCGGGGACGCTGCGCCCAAGGGACCGCACCCCCTCACGCTGCTGCAGGAGACACTTGTCCCTTCCTGTGCCAACCTGCTGTTCCCCTGCGCCTGTGTCTTCCCTGCTGCTGAAGCTGGAGGCTTGGGAGCTGCTCCTCATCCTTCCCCGTCTCTCACGCTGTGCATCCACCATCACGGAGCCTGGCTGGTTGGCCTCGGAAACATCGATGAACTGTCCCTGCCCTCGTCTCAGCCAGCTCCGCCCTGCTGCAGGCCGGGACCCTCTCTCCTGAATGTGCCTTGAGCAGCTCCCAACACGCCTCCCCCTCTCCATCCAGGTCTCTGCTCCAACGCCACCTCCCTTTCGGATCTAGAACACTGTCTCCTTACCTCCCCACGTGGTTCTTTATCCCCTTAGCCCGCTTTCTTTCACGCCTAGTTCTTGTTTCTGTTGAAAAGGTGCTGTGTTTCCGTTAGCTTGATGGGCTTGCTTTCCCCCCTGCAATGCGAGTTTCGGAGGGTAGGAGCCAGACGACTCGCACCCACTGCTCTGGGCCTGCTTTCTCAGTGTGCCTGGGTCACCGAACCGTCAGCGCATCTTTGCTGAGTGAAGTCCCGCCCACTCCCCAACCACGTGGGCACCGCTGCCCTCCTCACCCTCAGCAGCCCGCAGGCCGACCTGCCCCTCTGTGCGCACACCAGGCTGTGCCTGGCTCTGGGCCTTCTTCTGTGGCTGCCCTTCTGCCTGAATTCTTCTGACTCCTTCCCCACACCCTCCTACCAGTAGTTTCTGCTGCAACCTGGCACCATCTTGACGACACCCTCTTGACGACACCATTCTCTCACTACCCCACACAGGTGAATGAACGCACCCCTGGCGGCCACAGCATAGCTGAAACGACCACTGAGCACGTGCTTCCACGTGGGAGGCGCTGCTTTGCCAGCACTGGTGGATGCTTTCAGTCCAGGCACCGTGTCTCATCCAGTCTGCGGCTCCGTTTCAGTTACGCTGTTGGGTCACAGGAGGCCCTCAGAACGCAGGTTAATAACTGACACAGTAACCAGAAATGTGCTTGAGGGACTAGGGCCCGGGGAGCTCTCTCCCGCCCCGTGTCTCTTTGTCTGCCTTCTCTCCGCCTCTCCCAACAGGCTGCCCTGCTCACAGCTTCTGTCCTACCGTCACCTCTTTGGCTTCATGCAACATCAGCTTACCACGGCCCAAGTATATTCCATGACGCGGCTCATTTTCTGCCCCTACTGATACCCGAGTCTGTCTTTCTGCCTTTCCCAAATCGGATTTACGGGACAGAGAATAATGGATAATCATAATATATTGATTATGAACAGCTAATATTCGCTGAATACTTACTATACGCTCTGCATTATTCTCAGTACTTTCCGTGAAGAAGGTACTTTAAAATTCACAGCAGCCCTGAGTCATGGGTGGTATTACTATCTCCACTGGAGAGCAGAGGAAACTGAGGCATTCAGAGATTAGGCGACTCGCTCAAGTTTTCCACACCCAGTACGAGAGGAGCCAGGAGTTGGACCCGGTGCCCATGTCCCTGTTCTTTATGTCACACTTCTCTCCAAACAGAAGCTGACCGGCTCGGCTGTGATGGCTGATGGCCCTGGACAGCCCATGGACCGGCTGCCTTTGAGTCAATAGGACGGACTTAGCAGTAGGAGCTGGGGTGTGTGGGTGTCTTGGCCTCCCCACTCTCATCTTCAGGCTCAGACACGCGGAGGTGCACAGTGCATACTCGCAGGTGAGAAAGAAAGGGGGGGGGGGATCCGACCTCATTGGTGTTTCAGAGGCTCACAGACCTTTGAAACATGCTTACTTTTGTTAGCTGGGGTCGTGCAGAGTCACCGAGTGCTGAGGATAAAAAGATCCTAAAAGACCACTCAATTGCCCCTTTTTATAGACTAGGAAGCTGAGACCCACAGATACGGGTGCGTTGCCTGCAGTTACTCAGCAAGCTGAGAGTAGAATTCGGCCTGGAGTCTATGTCCTTTGGACACTTTCTAGGGCCTGGAAAGCCTCCCCCTCTCGTTCGCCTACACCCGCCCCCCTTTCTGCTTCCCTCTCTTCCCCTTCTTGCTTCCTCTCCAGGACAGACACACATCTAAGCATGGCCCTCTCTGCTGACCCTTCCCGTCCTGGAGGTTCCGTGCCATGACCTGTAACCCTGAAACCAGGCTGTCCCTCTGTTACTTGGTACTGCGGTCTTGTATGTTTGACCTTGGCCTCGCTTTCTCTTGTGGGTTGATTCCTGTTTGCCATGCGTGTTTGCACAGGGCCTGACCTCTTCCCCTACCTGCCTCCACCCACACGGACCGGCCTCCGCTGGGACCGGTCACTCTGTGCTGGAGAATCGTGGGATTGTTCTGTGCAGACCCAGCAGCGGTTCTGCAGGTGTCCTGGGGAAGCGCTCCTACAAACTTCTCCCCAAATGTGGGTCATCCTCGACACGATCGATTCCGTTTCTCCAAGGCCTGTGCTGAACTTGGACGTCCGTGGCCAAGGTCCGCACTGGGGGTGCCGTCCCAGCCAGTTTGCCTCTGTTGCTGCCATGGCTACAGTTCCTTGGGAAATCGACATTTACTTGAAATCGCTGCGTTGTTCCAGGAAATACAGCTAAAATCTGTAACCGGAGCGAAAGCAAAGCTAACGAGACCTACGCTGCAGGGCCTCCCGCTCGATGAGATTTCTCATGCTCTATTTTTAATTTTGGGTTGGTTTTTTTTTAAAGGTTTTATTGATTTTTTTTTTTTTTTTTAGAGAAAGAGGAAGGGGGAGAGAGAGAAACCTTGATTGGCTGCCTCCTGCACGCCCCCCACTGGGGATGGGCCCACAACCTGGGCATGTGCCCTGACTGGGAATCAAACTGGTGACCCCTTGGTGCAGGGTCGACGCTCAACCACTGAGCCGCACTGGCCGGGCTAGTTTTCTACTTTGTATGTCATTCATTCATATGTTCATTTACTCCCTCGACCTTACTCCCTTGACATTACACTATGTTCAACCACAGGCCCCTGCTAGGTCTCGCCGAGGCTCACCTTCTGCCTTTCTCGATCTTACCAGTTGCCCGATGCAGACTGACCTGCCTCTCCCAGGCCCCCACTAGCAGCACTTCCTGGAGGCTCAGCTCCTTCTGCTACATATCTGCAGGTGGGTTCTTCCTGGCCCACCGGCCTCCCCTAGGGGTGGCCTCGCCTCAGGGTCCAGCTCTCCGCCCACCGCGAGGAGCCCATTCTGAACACTACAGTGCAGGCGTGACTGAACCCTCCGCAGCAGTAGGGCACGTCCACCAAGCCTCGGACGTCATTGCGCTTCAGTTCCCTACCTGGGAGCAAATGTTACAAGTATCCACTTCAGCTCCCTGCGGTGAGGCAGCCCTCATTTCTAAAAGGACACCCATAATAGTGGATCTTTGTTTCTGTTAACGTTCCGTGCTCAGCTGTTGTGTGTCCAGAGAATCTCTAGGCAAGTTTACCAGCGCCATTTACTGGCGAATCCTTCCATCCCAATCCATCTGCAACGCCTGCTTGGTCGCCCGTTACCGTTCTCATCAGCCTGGGAGCTCCGCTGGGAAACAGACATTCACCGGAAAGCGCTGTGTTGTTGCGGGAAACACCGCTAAAACCTGTAACTGGGGTGAGAGGAAAACGGATGAGACTCAAGCTGCAGGGCCTCCCACTCGATGAGCTTTCTAATGCTCTATTCTTAACGTTGGACTCTTTCCTAAGGGACCCCTCAAATTGTATATATTTACGAAACCTGGATCCACCCAATCTGTGTGCAAACCAACCCACCTCCCGTGTCCCAGCCATCCGCAGCAGCAGGCGTGGCCCACGGTGCCTCTCTAGGGAACCGTGTCCAGCCCCCGCCGCGTGGACCCTGTGTCCCAGGTTCATGGACGGACCCTCATCCACACTCCGAGGTCGACAGCTGCCTCTCTGACGTAGGCCCTCTCTGCTTGAGCGCAGAAATCCAGTCTCCGGGTTGGGTTTCCCCAAATGAGAAACACAACACAGCACTGAGCAGAAGGTAAAGAGCACGGATGAGAACAGGTGTACGTGAACGGCAGGCTGGGTCGCAGCGTGCGTGTTGGGAACAGCCCAGTCCTGAGTGTGTGATCACCACGTATCAGCAGGGCTTCCATCAGCAGGTCAGTTAACTTCTCGGAGCCTCATCTGTAAAATGAATTAAAATGGCACAGCAGGCCTCCAAAGGGCCTGAGGGAGCCAGTAGAGGGACTCAGGAGAGGTCGAGGGACCCTGGAGCCAGCCAGATTTCAGGCTGACCGGAGCCTGCTCCTGCAAGTCTCCAGGTGCAGTGTGTCCAGGCCATGACACCTGCCAGAGGCATCGACAGTGACAAGTACCAGTGGCGTCACCCTGTGAAGGAAAGGCATTCGTTTGTTTACTCACTTATTAGGCACACCTTGTTCCAGAAAGCATTAGTGTCGGTTTATAAGAATGTATAAAATACAGAGTAACAAGCAGACAAGCACATGGATAAGCAAGAAGAAAGTGAGGGCCAGGATGGAGGCTTAGCAGCTAGAAATGGGCTCAGATGAACATCTTTCCCATGTGAGTCCATACAAGACAAGGTGTGTGTGTGTGTGTGTGTGCGAGCGTGTGTGTGTGTGTGTGTGTGTGTGTGAGAGAGAGATCGTGTGTGTGTGAGCATGTGTGTGTATGCACGCACCTATATCATGTGTCACTAAACCTTGTCACAAAATCTCAGATATTTGTCCGGCTGGTGTGGCTCAGTGGTTGAGCATAACCCATGCACCAAGAGGTCGCTGGTTCAATTCCCGGTCAGGGCACATGCCCAGTTGTGGGTCCGATCCCCAGTGGGGGGCGTGCAGGAGGTGGCCAGTCGATGTTCTCTTTCATCGATGTTTCTATCTCTCTCTCTCTCCATTCCTCTCTCTCTAAAATCAATAAAGGGAAGAAAAAAAAACCCTCAAAAATCTGGAGATGTTTATCTTTAACAAATTCTTGATAAGTCAATCATTAGGTATTCTACTACCAAAAAAGTCCCTCATCCCCTCATTATTGATCTTCCTCCTAACTGCTGCAATCATGCTGTTTCACCATCCACTTCATCAAAACTATTCTCTCTGTGTTCACCAACGACCTTGACGCCAAATCTAAAGTTATTTCTTAGACATTGTTTTTGGCCTTTTCCAACAACCTGAACATTGTCTTTTCCTCGCCACGTGTAACGATGCAGAGTCCAGTTCTCTCGACGCTGACAGCTTTGTGGTTCTCATTTCCGGACTCCTCATCCGTCGACTCGCCCTGACTTCCGGGGTCCTTGGCACCGGCCCCTGGCCCTTGGCATGTCCCGCTGCACTGACTCTCTACGGAGAGCTCCGCCCACAGCTCCCCGGCAGGACATGGCAGCAGCGTCTGCTCACCCAACCATCGCTCAAGCCCTAGCTCCGTGTCTGTCTGGGAGATGCACTTACAACTCGACCACTGACTAGCTGAGTAACTTGCAGGAAAATGGAAATCTCCGAGTTTCCTTATATCTCAAGTCCAGGACCCAAAGCCTAAGTCCCTGTCCCAAGGTCACCGCCGCTGTCCTAGTGACGGGTCTTGGTGCCCTCTCTGCGTGGGCCAGCCTGGCATTCTGTCTCTTCTTCCGAGTTTCCCAGATCCGTCTCATCCGTTGCTGGTGGAGTCCGTCGATGCTGGGGTGGTCAGAAATGCCTGTTAGGCCCTGGCCGGTTTGGCTCAGCGGTTAGAGCGTTGGCCTGCGGTCTGGAGAGACCCGGGTTCGGTTCCCGCTAAGGACATGTACCTCGGTTGCAGTTTGTCCCCGGCCCTGGTTGGTCGTGCGGGTGGCAGCCACTCGATGTGTCCCTTTCACATTGATGTTTCTCTCTCTCTCTCTCTCCCTCTCTCTCCCTCCCACTCTATCTGTACAAAAAAAAAAATGGAAAAATGTCCTCGGGTGAGGATTAAAAAAAAAAAAAATAGAAATGCCAGTTAGGCCAGCAGCCTCTTCCAGCCGCCCGCCCTCCCTGCCATCTCTGCGTCGAGCTGCTCCTTACCACCTGTGCTGCCGTTAAAGCTCCTGCTCCCAATGCCCGTGGTGGCAGAGTCTGCGCACATCAGGCCTGTGCTCTGCGGCCTCACCTCGAAGACCCCCTCATCGGACCCCAGCGGTGTTTCCTGCTGGTCTCGGGGAGGCTCCCCTCTTCAGAACCGTCTCCTGCTTTCTGCCCCCCCTGGATTCAGCCATGTCCAGGAACCTGCGGCCCAGGTTCTTCTCCTGGCCCAGACGCCCGGAAGTCTTCCCTTCCCGGCGGATGCTCCTGCCCCTTTGTGCGCTCAAGCCCTGCTTTCTTCCCAATGCCTTCCGTGAGCCCTCGGCCTACAGTGAACTGTCTCACTGGGTGGTCACCGAGCCTACGTGCCCATCTCGCTTCCCCCAAGTCCCTGTGAACACCCAGGCACGGAGGCAGTTTCGTATACTTCTGTATGAGCTGGTTCGTGTGACGAGTGACTGAGCTACTTAAACCTTTTCTTTCCAGTCTGAACTTGACTACTTCTCCAAAACCATCTGATTTTCTTTTTCTCCTTCCTCCCTCCCTCCTTCCCTCCCTCCCTCCCTCCCTTCCTTCCTTCCTTCCTTCCTTCTCTCTCTCTCTTTCTTTCTTTCTTATTAATTTGTTTTTGTTACAGATGTTTCTCATTTTCCCCCCATTGACACCCTCCTCCTCTTCCCCCATGCCCCGTCCCCAGCTTTGTTGTCTATGTTCATTGGTCATGCATATATGCATGTAAGTTCTGTGCAAAACCATCAATTTTCCACGGCCTTTGGAAGATGGTGAAGGTTCACCTCCAGACAGTGCCAGGAATGACTTATTGGCTAGAAAGGAGAGAACCTGGAAGAGGACCCCTTTACCCACTAGTTTTAAAGGTGGGCTACTTGCCCTGGCCGGTTTCGCTCAATGGTTAGAGCATCGGCCTGCAGACCAAAGAGTTTTGGGTTCGATTCCGGTCAAGGGCAAGTACCTCGGTTGGGGTCATGCAGGAGGTAACCAATCGATGTTTCTTTCTCTCTCTCCCTCCCTCCCACTCTATCTGAAGATAAATGGAAAAATATCCTTGGGTGAGGATTTAAAAAAAAAATAATAATAATAATACTGATAATGATAATAATAAAATGAGTAAATAAATAAAAAGGCGAACTACTTAAGGAATGCTAGGGATACTTTCGGCGAAGACATGAAGCAGGCCAAAGATTTCCTCCTTTCCCTTCAAGTCCCGTTGTTTGTCGCCTCTCCTCCTCTGCCCTGTGTTCTCATGGTGGCTAAAGTGATCTACCCTGGTCATGCTCAAGCCTCTGACCTTATATCTGAAAACACTTATTCCTACAGAGTTGTTTAAAGGTGTTGGTATGTTGTTCTCGACACACCCTGAGCAAGTCATTGAAACATTCAGAATGCTTTCGCTCTCTTCAAATCTGTAAAAATTGGGGTTGGGCCAAGCCGTGTCTAGAGTCTTTTCCAGCTCTAGAATGTCACATCGAGATCTGGGCAACATAGGCTGGAATAACAGTCCCCTAGTGTCCCCATTTACCCTCTGGTGTTTCATTAAAGAACCAGATCATACGTGGTTGGGGACAAGTGTCTCCTGTGTACCCTTACTCACACAAGCCCCCAACCCCGCATGTTCTGGGCAGGGCGGACCCCCAGCGAGCACACAGAGAAAATGGGTGCTTACACAGCGAGGTACTCGGGACAAACCCCAGAACAGTGCTTCCTCTGATCAAACACTGGGGTGATCGGTTTACACTGGGGCTCCCGGTCAGGATGGCGGGTAAGTAAACGCGGTGTCGCCGCCTCCCACAACCACATCCAAGTTACAACTGAGCTACAGAACAACCATCCTTCAGAACCACCCGACATCTGGCTGAACAGAAGTCCTGCAACTAGGGAGTTAAAGAGGAAGCGCGCTGTGACTGGTAGGAGGGGCAGAGACGCTGAATGGGCTGGTCCCACAGCCTCACGTGACACATGAAACTTGGGAACTATCTCAGCTGCAGAGGTCCCCCCAAGGAGTGAAGGGTCCCAGCCCCACAGCAGGCCTGCCAGCCTGGGGTTCCAGTGCCAGGAAGAGAAGTCCCATGACCTCTGGCTGTAAAAACCAGCGGAGTTAGAGGCTGAGGGAGGCTGAGGTTTCTGGAGTCCCTGGTGTTCTTCTTAAAGGGCCTGCACACGGACTTCCTCAGACTCACTCCCTCTGAGCCCCAGCACAGGGGCAGCAGCTCAAAAGCACCAGGGACACACAGGGAGGGACTGAAGTGTCTGGCATCAGTACCAGGGCTAGAGAGGCAGCTTTCTCTCAGACGGAGTGCTGGCAGAGACCATAGATCCTTTGATGAGCCCTCCCCCAAAGAACTGGCAGACGAGGCCATATCTGAGTCTCCATCAACCTGGCTCACACTGTTAGCTCCATCTTGGTGATTCCCTGAGACCTGTCTTGGGGGCCCACCCAAGCTGTTTCCAGTGGCTTTTCCGTCTTACCTCATGCTTCAGACTTTCCGAGAATCTCTCAAACAAGCAGTGTCTGGCCTCTGTGTGCCCCATACCTCTCGCTCAGTGGCCCCAGGCCCAGAACTAGCAGCAGTGGGCCTCAGTTTACAGCTTGGCCTTGCCTGAGCACCTCAGCCCAGAAAGTAGCAGCCATCTACAGATCACTTTGTAGCTCATGCCCGGTGGCCCCAGGCAGGACACAGATGGTGGCTGACCTTAGCCTGCATCTCCTGGGGGGCCCCAGAGCCTGCATACTGGTGGACAGCTTCAGGCCACATCAAAGTACCATCCAACCACCTCTACATCCGGCACACTCAAGGGGCAGACTCAGCGAGCACAGAGCCCTGCTGAAGTAAGTCCTGCTCCATGGAGTGGGCCCCCTGCACAGCTGATTGTCCACCGTAGTCACAGCCAGTCCTTGCAGCTGATCGGCCTGGGGATAAATCCTTCTCAGTGACATGCCAACAGCAATCAAGGCTCGATTACAACCCATGAGGTGCGGGCACACCTGGAGTGCCCTACTTGGTTGATCAGGGAGGCTAGGCTGTGCCATTGGACCCTACAGGACACCTACTACATTAGGCCACTCGACCAAGCCTGGTAGACATGGGAGCTCTACATAACACATAAAAACAAACACAGGGAGGCAGCCAAAATGAGGAGACAAAGAATCATGTCCCAAATGAAAGAACAGAAAAAAAAAAAATTTAAACAGAATGGAGACAAGCAATCTACTAGATGCAGAGTTAAAAACACTGGTTATAAAGATGCTCAATTAACTTAGTGTGAACTTCAACAAAGAGATAGGAAACATAAAACTGGAGATAGAAAACAAAAAAGAACCAGTTAGAAATAACTGAAATGAAGAACACATTATAGGGAATCAAAAGTGGAGTAGATGAAACAGAAAATCAAATTAGGAATTTGGAAGATAAGAAAGCAGAAACACCCAATCTGAACAGCAAAAAAAAAAAAAAAAATTAGGCTAGTGTAAGAAGCCTCTGGGACAACCTCAAGTGTGCCAACATTTGCATCATGGTGGTGCCAGAAGGAGAAGAGAGAGAGCAAAGAATTGAAAACCTATGTATGCAAAAACTAAAGGAGTTCCTCACCACAAAACCAGTATTACATGAAATGTTGAAGGGTCTTCTTGAAGAAGATAAAAAATATGAATAATAAAATGACAATAAATACATATTTATCAACAATTGAATCTACAAACCAAATGAACAAGCAGAACAGAAACAGGCTCATAAATACGGAGGACTTTTTGTTGGTTGCCAGATGGGTGGAGGCTGTGGGATGGGCAAAAAAGGTGAAGGGATTAAGAAAGACAAATTGGTGGTTAGACTGATGAACCTCAAAGGGAACGGGGGAGGGAGGGCGGGATGAGATAAACCAAAGGACTTAGATGCATATATGCATAACCAGTGGATGCAGACAACAGTGTGGGGAAGTCAGGAGGGGGGCAGGAGTGGGGAGGAGGAGGTCAATAATGGGGGGGAACAAAGGTTAAAGACAGAGAGAATCTCAAAAGCAGCAAGAGAAAAGCAGTTAGTTACCAACAAGAGAGCGCCATAAGACTGTCAGCTGATTTTTCAACAGAAACTTTGCAAGCCAGAAGGGATTGGCAAGAAATATTCAAAGTGATGAAAAGCAAGGACCTACAACCAAGATTACTCTATCCTGCAAAGCTACCATTTAGAATCAAAAGACAGATAAAGAGCTTCCCAGATAAGAAAAAGCCTAAGTAGTTCATCACCACCAAACCAGTATTCCATAAAATGTTTATGAAGAAGGAGAAAAAAGATCAAATATGAATAATAAAATGGCAACAATTGAATCTGAAAAACAAATGAACAAGCAGAACAGAAACAGATTCATAGATACAGAGAACATTTGGATATTGCCAGATGGGAGGATGGTTGAGGGGATGGGTAAAAAAGGTGAAGGGATTAAGAAGTACAAAGTGGTAGTCACGGAATAGTCTCGGGGATGTAAAGTGTAGCACAGGGAATATAGTCACTAATATTGCAGTAACTATGTATGGTGTCAGGTGGGTACACGATTTATTTGAATGATCACTTAGTAAGTTATATAATGTCTAATCATTGGGTTGTACATCTGAAATTAATATACTATTGTATGTCAACTACAATTGAAAAATAAAAAATAATTAAAAAGAAAAGAAATTGCCCTAGCCGGTTTGGCTCAGCAGTTGAACATCGGCCTGCGGACCAGAGAGTCCTGGGTTCAGTGCCCGCCATGGGCACATACCACAAAAAAAAAAGAAAGGAAGGAAGGAAGCAAGGAAGGAAGGAAGGAAGGAAGGAAGGAAGGAAGAAAGAAAGAAAGAAAGAAAGAAAGAAAGAAAGAAAGAAAGAAAATTTTAAAAAAGAAAAGAAAGAAATTGTTTATATTGGAAAAGCATGCTCTGACCCAAGAGTGAATTTAGTTAGAAATGTAAACAGTCAACTTGGGAAAAACAGATGTCCATTTTGGATAATAATGGACTTTAGAAAGCAAATTTTATTTACTGGTATTCAGAGTCTATTAAATTGTAAATTTTGGAAAAGTCAAATAAGCACAATACTAAATTAAAGCAATAATAAATAATAATAAATAAAAAAACAGTGATGATAATTGATGTCAAAGTTTTGAGAGCCTAAAATTAAAAAGAACATAGAAGAATAAGCCAATATAATAGAAGTAACAATGAATGCAACTTTAGCATTTATAAAGAGCAAAACTGCTTAACTCAAGAATGTCTACAAAGACCTATTGTAAGTTGGAAGGACTCAAATTCCATTGCAACAAATGTTACAGCACAATGTTACCTAAAAATGTGCTCATTGTCAGCAAAGAGCTATTTGCTTCAAGCAAGGATCTCTATAAGGTTTGCACCATTTTCCAATGTGGTTAAAATAAACCTGACGATCTTACTGGTGTATGGCCGGCAGGACAGGATTTAAAGGGAGGTTGTAGCCACCCATGAAGTGTGAATGCCAGTTAACTGCACAGTTCAGCCTGCACAGTATTGGCTTCACCCTGTTTGAAAGATTATTTAATATAACCAACAATATTTTAAGATGAGATTGCATGTGCCCTGGCTGGTTTGGCTCAGTGATTAGAGCATCAGCCCGTGGACCAGGGAGTCTCGGGTTCAGTTCCTGCTAAGGGCACGTACCTTGGTTGCAGTTTGTCCCCGGCCCTGGTTGGTTGTGTGGGTGGCAACCACTTGATGTGTCTCTCACGCATCGATGTTTCTCTCTGTCTTCCTCCCTCTCTCCCTCCCACTCTATCTATAAATGCAATGTGTGTGTGTGTGTGTGTGTGTGTGTGTGTGTATCCTCAGGGGAGGATAAAAAAAATAAAATAAAATGAGATTGAATGAAGCAAGGCTCAGAACAGTGTGTCTCATATGCTACCACCTGTGTTACAAAGAGAAAAAAGATGTACTTGAACTTGCTTGTATATATGCTGCAAACATATTAGAAAGAGAGAACTATAAACTTGTCTGAGTCTTGCTTTTCTATCCTGAGACTACTAAGTCCTCCTGCTTTGAGTAAAGAGAACAAGACCTGGCCGGGCTATGAGACCTTTCTCATGTCTTAATGCACAGAACCCGACCCCAGAGAGGGGTGTTGATAATTTACATCCACACAGCACTTACAGAGGTTTTAGTTCAGAAACAACTCCTCCATTTGTTACAAACCTAGTATCAAAGAACACTAGCGCTGAGTAGTAGCTGCTATCAAGAGTAGATGGGCCCTGGCCGGTTTGGCTCAGCAGTTAGAGCATCGGCCTGTGGTCCAGAGAGACCTGGGTTCAGTTCCCACTAAGGGCACGTACCTCGGTTGCGGTTTGTGTCCGGCCCTGGTTGGTCGTGCAGGTGGCAGCCACTCGATGTGTACCTTTCACATTGATGTGTGTGTGTGTGTCTCTCTCTCTCTTCCTCTCTCTCCCTCCCGCTCTATCTGAACAAAAAATGAAAAAATGTCCTTGGGTGAGGATAAAAAAAAAAAAGAGTAGATGGAAGTCTGGCTGGTGTGGCTCAGTGGTTGAACATTGATCCTGCACCAAGAGGTCTCCAGTTCAATTCCCGGTCAGGACACATACCCAGGTTGTGAGCCCGATCCCCAGTGGAGGGCATGCAAGAGGCGACCAGTTGATGTTCTCTCTCATCCATGTTTCTTTAAAATTTTTTTTATCCTCACCTAAGGACATTTTTCCATTTTTTGTTCAGATAGAGTGGGAGGGAGGGAGAGGAAGAGAGAGAGAGAGAAACATCGACGTGAAAGGGACACATCGACTGGCTGCCACCCGCGTGACCCAACCAGGGCCGGGGACAAACTGCAACCAAGGTACATGCCTTTAGCAGGAACCGATGCTCTAACCGCTGAGCCAAACAGGCCAGGGCTCATCCATGTTTCTATCTCTCTCTCCCTCTTCCTTCCTCTCTCTCTAAGATCAATAAAAAGTAAAAGAGTAGAGGGCAGTACCGATGTCAGTGTGATAGTCCCTGAGGGTGTTGCAGTCGTACATCTCCAGTCCCCTTGGGGTCCGGAGGCAGAAGACACTCACGGGGAAGCCACATCTCAGGGAGATCAGTGTTCTCAGCTCAGACACTTTTTTACCAAGAAGGGCCGTGCTCTCCATGATCGACATCGTCTCTTGGGTAACAGCACTGAACAGGTAGAGAGCGGGCTTCTCTTCGTCCTGCGGGGAGGGAAGAGGAGGGGACTCAGGAATAGGCGCCAGCTAGAGGCTGGGACGGACAAATATTTCGGAGGGTGGCTTTCTATAGCTAAGGATGAAAGGGAAGGTCAGTTAAGTCTCCTGACTGCCGGTCTGAGCCTTGCTCTTCTGTCTGAGGATATGAAGGGGTCCCCCTCCTTCGAGTCAAGTGAAGGCGACTTGGCGGGGCTTTGAGACCCCTCCTACTTCTTCCTCTACTGGCCCAGCTACAAGGTGGTGACCATTTACGTCCGTGCTGTGCTGAAAGAGGTGTTAGTTTCAAAACGACTCCTCCATCACGCTGCACTTGAATTTGGAAACGCTATGGATTCTAAACTTCCTTTAAAAAATCCTTTCCAGCCCGGCCAGTGTGGCTCAGTGGGTTGAGTGACGTCCCCTGGACCGAGAGGTCCTGGTTCGTTCCTATCAGGGCACATGCCCAGGTTTCCGCCTGGTCCCCAGTAGGGGGCGTGCAAGAGGCAGCCATCTCTCTTACATGGATGTTTCTCTCTCTCCCTTCCTCTGTATCTAAAAAATTAGTAAAAACGGATTTTTAAAACATCCCTTCTGTGAGGTTATCTCTGGGGAGTGGAACTGAGTTCAGGGTGAGAGGGGAGGTTTGCTCCTCATTTTATGCTCTTTATTGTCTGTATCACTCAACCTAAAAAATGTAGTCATGAGCATTTATATGTATTATTTTTAAAAGGAAGTGCTAAATATAAGTGAAAAGAGCTTCCTTTATGTTGTAATCTTAATAGGAAAGCAAGTGGAACTCGGTGTCTGAACTAGAGTTAAGAATAGAAATTGGGGGAAGTACTAATCCTTCTGTGAGCAGCAGTTAAATCAAGCCGAACCCGAACTGGAAACACAGCAAATAGGGAACACGGGAAAGTGGTGGGAGGGAAATGTTTTTAACATTTCCACTTTTCTAACAACAGCAGCAACACATGAAACTGGCTCTTCTTCCTCTTTAGCAGAGTCAGGAATCGGGGTCTTCAGGTTTCTGTTGGCCTGGCAGACAGGGGCACAGGCTGCACTGGGTGCCCTGGTGACCCCGCTGCTCTGCCCGAGTGGCCTTGAGCAAAACCCAGAAGCGGGCAACCGGCCTCCAGTTTCCTCGAGGCCGCTCCGGCCAGTCGGGGCTCTCCCTGTTCCCCACCCCCTTTCTCCCATCAAAATCCATCTCCGGCTTCTCCAGGGGCCTCCCTGCTCCAGGCTTATAATGCATTCGGTGGTTTCCGCCCCCCAGATAACACATCGCCACCATCTAATCAACGTGCCAACCTCTTTTTTTTTTTTTTTTTATCCTCACCTGAGGACATTTTTCCATTTTTTGTTCAGGTAGAGTGGGAGGGAGAGAGAGGAAGAGAGAGAGAGAGAGAGAAACATCGACGTGAAAGGGACACATCGAGTGGCCGCCACCCGCACAACCGACCAGGGCCGGGGACAAACTGCAACCAAGGTACGCGCCCTTAGCGGGAACCGAATCCGGGTCTCTCCGGACCGCAGGCCGACGCTCTAACCGCTGAGCCAAACCGGCCAGGGCCAACCTCTTTGTAAGGGCCTTTCAGGAGCTATGTTCTCCACGGACGCTTAGGCTGCGATGCTTCAATCTAGGGTCCATTTTCGTGACTCATTTCACCCGGAGCCTCAGACACCCAGCAAGCGGAGCTGCTCCCGGAGTCTTCAGTATTTGGAACGATCTTTTTTAATGGATTCTCACAAATGCTCTCAATAAAGATTCAGAGGACACAGGACTCGCCCTCTCCCTCTCACCATGCTCTTGCGTTGCCACGCTGCATCAAAGCAAGTGTCTGCCCAGCCTAATGCATGCGACATTTATGGGCAGGAAGGACTCCTGTGAAAACTGAATCCTATTGTAGAACTGTGCACTTGAAACCTATACACTTCTGCCCCTGCCGGTTTGGCTCAGCGGTTGGAGCGCCGGCCTGCGGACCAGAGTCCTGGGTTCGGTTCCCACTAGGGACACATACCAAAAAAAAAAAGAAACCTATATACTTTTATTAGCCAATGTCACTCCCATAAATGTAATAAAAAATTTAAAAACGGAATAAAACGATAAAAGAGAAAAACTATATTTGATATCATTGCTGTTCCTTATTTCTTTTATGATTACTCTGATTTCTCTTCAGCCCTTGGTGTGGGTACTAATTTCTGTTTAGACTTAAAAGGGTAAATGTACGAGCAAAATGGCAAAGGCCCAAGTCACTCTTAACAGCTAACTAGCTCCTATATAATGTTAGAGAAATAAATATGAAAGATGCTTCTCAGAATACAAATAACCATATATTTATATATATATGTAAAAATAAATATCTATAACCTATTTTATACAAATAGCTGCGAGACAAGTAATACAAAGAAGAATTGTGAAACATCTGGCAATCTTTAGACAAGAATCAAAACTGCAAAGAAGAGCCCTAGCCGGTTTGGCTCAGCGGTTAGAGCGTCGGCCTGCGGTCCTGAGAGACCTGGGTTCGGTTCCCGCTAAGGGCATGTACCTCGGTTGCAGTTTGTCCCCGGCCCTGGTTGGTCGTGCGGGTGGCAGCCACTCGATGTGTCCCTTTCACATCGATGTTTCCCTCTCTCTCTCTTCCTCTCTCTCCCTCCCACTCTGTCTGTACAAAAAATGGAAAAATGTCCTCGGATGAGGATTAAAAAATAATAATAAAAAAAAAAATAAAAAAAAAAAACTGCAAAGAAGAAAATATTATCAATGAAGCCAGGTTCTTACGTCTCAAGAAGATTAACACCTACAGAACTTGTTTTTTCTTTTTTTGGCAACCAAGAACTTCCCAGGCCTGTTCAATTCATAATGTAACTGGAACATACTTCCCAGTGCACTGTTTCAACTCTCTGTATCCACCATTTTATAAAGCTTGTTTTTGTGGGAAAAACCCATTTTTTTTTTTTTTTATCCTCATCCGAGGACATTTTTCCATTTTTTGTACAGACAGAGTGGGAGGGAGAGAGAGGAAGAGAGAGAGAGGGAAACATCGACGTGAAAGGGACACATCGAGTGGCTGCCACCCGCACGACCAACCAGGGCCGGGGACAAACTGCAACCGAGGTACGCGCCCTCAGCGGGAACCGAACCCGGGTCTCTCAGGACCACAGGCCGACGCTCTAACCGCTGAGCCAAACCGGCCAGGGCCAACCTCTTTGTAAGGGCCTTTCAGGAGCTATGTTCTCCACGGACGCTTAGGCTGCGATGCTTCAGTCTAGGGTCCGTTTTAGTGACTCATTTCACCCGGAGCCTCAGACACCCAGCAAGCGGAGCTGCTCCCAGAGTCTTCAGTATTTGGAACAATCTTTCTTAATGGATTCTCACAAATGCTCTCAATAAAGATTCAGAGGACACAGGACTCGCCCTCTCCCTCTCACCATGCTCTTGCGTCGCCACGGCTGCATCAAAGCAAGTGTCTGCCCAGCCTAATGCATGCGACATTTATGGGCAGGAAGGACTCCTGTGAAAACTGAATCCTATTGTAGAACCTTGCACTTGAAACCTATACACCTCTGCCCCGGCCGGTTTGGCTCAGCGGTTGGAGCGCCGGCCTGCGGACCAGAGTCCTGGGTTCGGTTCCCACTAGGGACACATACCAAAAAAAAAAAGAAACCTATATACTTTTATTAGCCAATGTCACTCCCATAAATGTAATAAAAAATTTAAAAATGGAATAAAAAGATAAAAGAGAAAAACTATATTTGATATCATTGCTGTTCCTTATTTCTTTTATGATTACTCTGATTTCTCTTCAGCCCTTGGTGTGGGTACTAATTTCTGTTTAGACTTAAAAGGGTAAATGTACGAGCAAAATGGCAAAGGCCCAAGTCACTCTTAACAGCTAACTAGCTCCTATATAATGTTAGAGAAATAAATATGAAAGATGCTTCTCAGAATACAAATAACCATATATTTATATATATGTAAAAATAAATATCTATAACCTATTTGTATACAAATAGCTGTGAGACAAGTAATACAAAGA
The DNA here is from genome assembly GCF_014108415.1 of Molossus molossus. Classification (NCBI taxonomy): domain Eukaryota; kingdom Metazoa; phylum Chordata; class Mammalia; order Chiroptera; family Molossidae; genus Molossus; species Molossus molossus. The sequence continues at coordinate 115,106,433 of NW_023425388.1, forward strand.
AGAATTGTGAAACATCTGGCAATCTTTAGACAAGAATCAAAACTGCAAAGAAGAGCCCTAGCCGGTTTGGCTCAGCGGTTAGAGCGTCGGCCTGCGGTCCTGAGAGACCTGGGTTCGGTTCCCGCTAAGGGCATGTACCTCGGTTGCAGTTTGTCCCCGGCCCTGGTTGGTCGTGCGGGTGGCAGCCACTCGATGTGTCCCTTTCACATCGATGTTTCCCTCTCTCTCTCTTCCTCTCTCTCCCTCCCACTCTGTCTGTACAAAAAATGGAAAAATGTCCTCGGATGAGGATTAAAAAATAATAATAAAAAAAAAAAACAAAAAAAAAAAACTGCAAAGAAGAAAATATTATCAATGAAGCCAGGTTCTTACGTCTCAAGAAGATTAACACCTACAGAACTTGTTTTTTCTTTTTTTGGCAACCAAGAACTTCCCAGGCCTGTTCAATTCATAATGTAACTGGAACATACTTCCCAGTGCACTGTTTCAACTCTCTGTATCCACCATTTTATAAAGCTTGTTTTTGTGGGAAAAACCCATTTTTTTTTTTTTTATCCTCATCCGAGGACATTTTTCCATTTTTTGTACAGACAGAGTGGGAGGGAGAGAGAGGAAGAGAGAGAGAGGGAAACATCGACGTGAAAGGGACACATCGAGTGGCTGCCACCCGCACGACCAACCAGGGCCGGGGACAAACTGCAACCGAGGTACATGCCCTTAGCGGGAACCGAACCTGGGTCCCTCCAGACCGCAGGCGGACGCTCTAACCGCTGAGCCAAACCGGCCAGGGCTGGCAAAACCCATTTTAAGTTAAAAACACAGGTTAGAGACACTTCTTCACGGTGGTTATATGGAGGGGAGCAGCTAGATGCTAATTCATAGGGATTTGCTAACTCACCTTATCTACATAAGAGAAAGACTCTCTCTATCTAGTTGATACCCTTCCCCAAATATTCTGAATGAGGGAACACTGGTAGTTATACCCAAGGAAGTCAGATGCTATTAAGTAAACAATACATACACAAGTCATTGTTGAACATACATACATAAAATTAGATTCCCCCTTTTACAAACAAACCAAGACACCATGGGAGGAGGTACGCAAAGTGTCTTACTTTTCAATAAACACAAATGCATAGATCTATTTCATGGGGACAATTCCACTTTTGTCTTCAAAAACATATGAATTTCGCTCTACCAGTCGTTGGAGAGGCGCGCAGATCTTGTTCTTGATGATCATGTGACTGGTTCTGTATTTAATGCGGGGAAAGTGTGGCATAGACCAAGGAGCCAAACTGGCAAATTCCCTGGGCTTCATGCCCCTCTCTGCTCTCCGGCCCGCGGCACTGCCCGTTCAGCCCCACATCCACACCCACATCCCACACCCCACACCCACATCCCACTCGACAGCCTCTGGCTGGAGGGGAGGCCAGCACAGACGATGCCTTCCCAGAGCCAGAGCATCGCTGCTCAAGCTGCAGCGTGAAGCACCTGCCAGCTCAGGAAAGAGATGGATTTCACAGTTTAGACTCTGCACCAGTCCCTTCAAACGTTTAAATGAGAATGCCCCAGGCTCCGAGAGAGCCCTGCCCACCTGGCTTTTCACAGTCTCTCCTTGAGCAGGTCGCTGTGGAAACTGGATGAGAAGGCACCTTGGACTGGCTCCTCCTGTTTCCTCCGCTCTGGGTGTTTGTTACTGTTCTGGTCACGCTGGTTGTGGAAATGGCTGGGCAACGTCAGTCTGGCTTCGACGCTCAACATGGATCACGCAATATTAAAAACAAAAAACCAGGTACCTCATTGCAATGTTCCTAAGTCAGCCTTCCTCCTTGCACTCCGCTGAGCTGGGCTGTCTGCCGCCGTGGTCCGTTCTGTGTCCCCCGTTCTCTGTGCGCCGCGCCGGCTGGGGCTTCAGCACAGCCTGGCTGTGACCTTTTCTCTGAGACACTCACTGGCTTCTAAGGACATCGCCTTGTTTTATTGCTGTTCAACAAGTTGTCATTAAAGCACTCGGAATTTTCACAAGCTTGAAGAAACCGGAAAACTGCCCGGCCGGTGTGGCTCAGTGGTTGAGCCTTGACCCTGCACCAAGAGGTCGCGGGTTCGATTCCCGATCAGGACACATGCCCAGGTTGTGGGCTGATCCCCAGTGGGGGGCACGCAGGAAGCGGCCAATCGATGTTCTCTCTCATCGATGTTTCCATCTCTCTCTCCCTCCCCCTTCCTCTCTCTCTAAAATCAATAAAGGAAAATAAATAAACATGTCTTGAAAAAAAAGAGAAACAAGAAAACTGAGAAAAATGCCCAATGCAGTTTTATACTGCTTCCATAAAGCAGGCTTGGTGAGTCATGAACTCCTAGGCAACCCCCAGCCTCATTAGTCAATATCTGCGTTATTATATTAACATCCTTCCTATCCCTATTTAAATAAAGCGTGTTTGGGTTCTTAAAAACAAATGAAATCAAATGCCATTCACTATAAACACGTACATGCGCATTAACAATGAAGTAGGAAACGTTAAAAAGAAACAGATGGAAAGGAAACAGTTAATTCAAGTTTCGAATACGGCTGCGTTTTTATTCACAAGTTCTGCTTTTTCATACTTTGCTATTTTGGAGTTGTAGCACCCAATAAGCAGAAGCTTGCCCCAAGTCTTCCCGAGTAGGCTGAAAGAGGAAATCATGTTTTTGTTGAACTGAACACATAAAGTGGAGATGTTCATAAACACCTGAAGCTCACAAACTGCCTTTGGCATGACCGTCATCCTCAAGAGCTCACCTCGGGAGTCTAGACACTGACCTGGAACACTTTCTTCATCAAATTCTTTACATACTATTTCTTGTGTCTCATTTGAGGAAAGACAGACTTTTTTTTAGAAACATGTTCACTTATAAAGTATACATTTTTAAGAAGCATGTATTCACACATGATGTGTCTTTTGGATTTTGGTGTTTGTGCCTTAATGGTGCCTTTCAAAAGCTAAAATGTATGTTATTTTTGAATCAATTTTAGACCAACTAATATGGTTCAAACTTCTTCAACTTTTCTCTTACAGAAAGGAAGGAAGGAAGGAAGGAAGGAAGGAAGGAAGGAAGGAAGGAAGGAAGGAAGGAAGAAAGAAAGAAAGAAAGAAAGAAAGAAAGAAAGAAAGAAAGAAAGAAAGAAAGAAAGAAAGAAAAGAAAGAAAGAAAGGCACTACTTGCTCTGGCCGGTGTGGCTCACTTGGCTGGAACATTGTCCCTACACCACAGTTGGCAGGTCCGATCCCTGTCGGGGCGTGCAGGAGGCAACTGATCGATGTTTCTCTGTCACACTGATCTTTCTCTTTCTCTCTCTCTCTCTCCCCCCCTCCTCTAAAAATCAATAAAAAAAATTTTTTTTTAAAGGTACTACTTGACTTTGTGCACATCCAATTATGCAATCCAGCAGTGGCATGACTCAGATGCAGCCTTTGGTTCTGTAAGACAGAGCGCAGAGTTGGCGTGACCGTGTTCCTCCAGGCATGGAATACACTCACGACGGGTTTGGTCGCTGTCAGCCACTCTGAACTGCTACCGTAAATGCACAGGAAATAGTATGGACTTCAGAATAGGCTTCTTTCATCATCCAATCTAAACAGGAATTAACGTAGGCTAGACACCAGTATTTATGACTTCTGCAGGTAATTCTCTGCCTTCCATTCAAGATCATGTATTCTTCCTCGAACCCAGTGATAAAGTCTCTAAATGTGATTCTGCTGGGGAAGGTGAGATCAGTAAGATTTCCGAGGAAACTGAGAGTTTCTGATGAAAGCCTGTGTTTTGGCCAGTCCTGCGAGTTATGTCCTGTCTCTCTTAAATAAACTCTTCCAGCCTACACTATTCTTTTTCATTAGCGGTTTAATCTCTAGGGAAGGTTAGGGTTCAGTGCAAAGGCAACTTGCATCACTGTGATAGATGGAGCTTTTTTGGCAGAATAAAACATTTTTATAAGTACAACTATGATGATAGGTTGCCTCTGGGGAGGGAAACTGGGGGCCAGAGGTAGGAGGTAGACTTTTTACTGTATATCATTTTATTTGTTTTGAACTGAGCACTGTGTGAATGTGCTCCCTAATCAAAGACAAATAAAATTTTAAAGTTTTAAATAAGAAAAATCACACCATGCTTAGTTAAATAATAGTATCCTATTTATATTCTTTTTTTATTTTTAATTTTTTATTATTATTATTTTTTTAAAATTTGGATAGAGCAGGAGGGAAAGAGGGAGGAAGAGAGAGAGAAACATCAATGTGAGAAGGACACATCTACTGGTTGCCACCCACACAACCCCAACCGGGGCCAGGGACGAACTGCAACCAAGGTACGTGCCCTTAGCAGGAACCGAACCTGGGACTCTCTGGTCCGTGGGCCGACACTCTAACCACTGAGCCAAACCGGCCAGGGCTCCTATTTATATCCTTAACACATTTTGTCTATATCTCTGACTAGCCAAAGTCCAATCAAATTCCCCCAGCTAGCTCAGATATTAATAATGAATGTATACCTCTATGTCCAACTCAGCAAACAACTAAAACATCCTGAATATCATTACTGGCATTGGAAAATTCCAGGAAGTTTTAGAGAGTTATCCTATATAGTACCCAAACCATAAGACATAAAGCAAAGACACTTAAGAAATAATAAGGGGGAGATTTCAAGATGGTGGTGGAGTAGGTCGATCTTCCCAAACAGTAAATAAAGCTAAATGGGAGAACATTTACCCTGAATTACCAACTGAAGACTCGCTGAAGAGGAAACTTTTAACAAGGAAGGGCAGAAGCTCCCTTGAGACTGGTGGGAAAGGCTGGTCGCAAGAGAGGGTGGCCCGGCTCCCACCGGCAGCAGGCCGAGGGTTGGGAAGGATGGCTCAGGTGCTGGGGGCGGGGCTCCCTGAGAGGGGGAGGGGCTCCTGAGGGGCGGGGCTCCCTGAGGGGGTGGGGCTCCCTGTGGGGGCGGGGCTCCCTGAGAGGGGGCGGGGCTCCCTGAGAGGGGGAGGGCCAGACTCTAGGCTAGGGATGGCTCGGAGCACCAGGGCCATGAGCAGAGGCCCACTAACAGCCTGCTGTGAATGGTAGCAGGGCTTCTATCTGCCAGGGAGGGGAGGAGCCTACAGAAGACAGAGCCACTTTTTAAAAGCAAACAAACAAAACAATCAGAGCACAAGTTTTCATTGGTATCCGCTCACCCAGGCTTGGGTGCAGGGAGGGCAGTGTGGACTGGAGTCACCGGAGGAGAGTTTGGGGTGGGAGTCACTGGGGGACACGTGGGAGAATGGCGGCCAGGTGACCTGCACGGTCATCCACACCCATACCACAGCAGCCCCGAGAAAGGCAAATGCACTCGGTATGCAGGTCGCCCCGCCCTCAGGAATCCCACCAGCCCCACCTGCCTCTCCATCCCTGCTGAGGAGGCAGCCGCAGAAGCCAGGCCTCCACGATGGAATAGACTGGGGGGTGGTCAGTGACTGGCTTTGGGTGGGACCATTGCCCCCACTGTCCCCAGAACCTGACTGGCTCTCCCTGCTCACAGAAAAGCTGACAGAAACTCCTGGCTTCCAGCAGACCCCACTGGACTGCCTGTGAGGGGCTCTGCCTTGCCAAGGTCACGCAATATTCTGGGATAGACTCGGATGTGTGGCTCCGGGATGGGGGAACACACCCACCATCCTCCCTGAGATCTGAACAGCACCTCCCCTTGATGGGACACCCAGAGGTCTCATCTTCCCGATTCAGCCAAAGCCCTTTCAGAAAAAGCCTTTTCAGGGACTAAGTCTGGCAGCTGGCCAGCAGGCAGACACAGGCAGAGGTGGATTCCCTCGGTGCCTTGAGACATTTACTGACCCAGCCCTGGCCCCACGTGGTTAACAAGCCAACCCTAAAGCCCAGCTTTGCCTTTCCTGCGTGCCACCACGCCCTGTGGAGGAAGCCACAAGGGTGGATTGCGTGAAGCTTCGAAGAGGTTGTGGAGAGCCAAACCTGGACAGCATCTGACGGTGGCCAGCACCAAAGTACCTCTTTGGACGCACAAAAATAGCCTACAAAACAGTCAGCCTCAGTCAACATAAGAGCAGCATCCAAAGGGCCTAAACTTTGCCTGGATAAACTCTGCTTCACTTTTTTAATATTATATTCTCCATTTTTATTTTTTTATTGTTATTGTTTTTTCTCTCTTTTTTTTCTTTCATATCTCTTATTTTTCTCTTTCCTTTTATTACTCTATATTTTTTCTCTTTCTGCTTCTTCCTCTTTTTGCCTTTTCTTACTTTTTTTTTGTCCTCCTTTCTCTTATCTTTTTTATAATTTTTTTCCTTCCTCTTTTAGACCATTTCCTTTCCTCTTTTTTCTTTCCTTATTCTCTTTTCTTTTGTGGTTGGTTTTGTTGTTGTTGGGGTCTTTTGTGTGTGTTTGTCTTGTGTTGTTTTGTTTTGTTCTGTCTGCACCTGCACAGCAGCTCACACCATGTGGTTAGGGTGGAACCTCACAGTCAGCCAACCTGATGGGAGATTCCCACCCACAAACAGGGCAACAAAATCAAGACCCAATTAACTACAACAGGAAAACAGAAATAACCCACACAAGGGACATTCCTAGAGCATTGAGCTCAGGAGATCAAAGAGACTACACCACTGGGTCCCACAAAACACTTATTACATAAGGCCACTTCATAAAGACTGGGACACATAGTAGTTCTATCAAGTACATAGAAACAAACACAAAGGACAGCTAAAATGGGAAGACAAAGCAACCCCAAAATGAAAGGAAAGGAGGAATCTACAGAAAATTAGCTAAATAAAATGGAGACAAGCAATTTATCAGATATAGAGTTCAAAGTAAGGAGTATTAAGATGTTCTAGGAACTTAGTGAAAATTATAAGGAACACGGTTATACAACAGCATGAAAAAGGAAATAGAAACGATGAACTAGTACCAGTTGGAAAGGAAGCATACTGTATCTGACATCAAGAATACATTGGAAGCCCTGGTCTCTTTGGCTCAGCAGTTGGAGCATCGGCCTGCAGACCAGAGAGTCCTGGGTTCAGTTCTCACTAGGGGCATGTACCAAAAAAAAAAAAAAAAAAAAAAAGAATACATTGGAAAAAATTAAAAATAGATTGAATGAAGCAGAGGAATGAATCAGTGATTTGGTAGACAAGGTAAAAACAACAAAACAACACAAAAAACATTCACCTACTTAAAGCAGCAAAAAGAAAAAAGAATTAAAAAGTAGAAGGATAGTGCAGAGGTGGGAACCTTTTCTCTGCCAAGGGCTATTTGGATATTTAAAACATTCCCAGGCCATAGAAAATTATCAACTTAAAAGTTAGCCTGCTATATTTGGTCAGGCTAATTAGGTGAGGCATGTGATGTTAGCTGGTATTGATTTCACAGGCCTTATATGGCACACAAGCTGAATGTTTCCCACCCCTGATTTAAAGGAACTTTGGAAAATTATGAAATGCAACAATATCCATTTCAAAGTGGTACCAAAAGGAGAAGAAAGAGAGTAAGGAATATAGAATCTGTTTAAAGAAATAATAACAAAAAATGTCCCCTACCTAATCTGGTGAAGGAAAAAGTCACAAAGTTCAGGAAGCACAGAGAGTCCCAATCAAGATGCACCCAAAGAGACCCACAACAAGATACATTATAATTCATATGACAAATGTCAAAGAAAAAATTGTTTTTTAAAGGCAGCAAGAGAGAGACAGAAGTCACCTACAAGAAAGTACCTTTTAAACTATCAGCTGATTTCTCAACAGAAACACGTCAGACCAGAAGGGGTTGACATGAAGTATTCCAAGTAATGAAAAGCCAAAGACTTGACTCTAAGACTACTCTATCAGGCAAGGCTATCATTTAAAATTGAAGGGGAAAAAAGAGCTTCCCAGATCAAAAAAAATAAGTCTAAAGAAGTACATTACCACCAAACCAGTAGTGAAAGAAATGTTAAAGAGACTGCATTAAAAAGAAGAAAAAATCGAGAGAGAGAGAGAGAGAGGAATGTAGGCATAAAGAAAAAAAAATGATAATAAATAACTACCTGTCAATAATAACCTTAAATGTAAATGAAGTAAATGCTCCAATAAAAAAACCTAGGGTAGCTGAATGGATAAAAAAACATGACCCATATATATGCTGTCTCAGTGGCGAGAGCGTTGGCCTGTGGTCCAGAGAGACCCGGGTTTGGTTCCCGCTAAGGGCTCATACCTTGGTTGCAGTTTGTCCCTGGCCCTGGTTGGTTGTGGCAGCCACTCGATGTGTCCCTTTCACGTCGATGTTTCTCTCTCTCTCTTCCTCTCTCTCTCTCCCACTCTACCTTAACAAAAAATGAAAAAATGTCCTCAGGTGAGGATTAAAAAAAAAGAGAGAGAGAAAGCATATTCTATGCAAATGTAAACAGCAACAAAAAAAGCTGAAGTAGCAATACTTATACAGTGATACCTCGATTCTCGAACATAATTCATTCCAGGAGGACGGTCGAGAACCGAATTGTTCGAGAACCGAAGCAATGAAACCAATAGGAAAGCGTGACTCCACAAAGCGTGACTCTCTCTCTGCACTCACACTGATGACGCAAGCAAGGCGCGCTGGGCCGAATGAACGCCATTCGGCTCATCTCGGAAGTTCGAATTCCAAATATTTGTTCGGATTCTGAGACAAAAGTTTCTCGAATCTCCATTTGGTCGAAAACCGAGGCGTTCGAGAACCGAGGTCACTGTATCTGACAAAATAAACTTCAAAACAAAAGCCATAGCAAAAGACAAAGAAGGTTACTACATAATACTAAAAGGATCAATTCAATAAGAGAACACATCTGGTAAACATATATGTACCCAATATAGGAGAACCTAAATATATTTTTTATTTTAATTTTAATTTTTTATTGATTTTTAGAGACAGAGGACGGGAGAGGGAGAGAGAGAAACATCAATGAGAGAGAACATCAATTGACCATTTACTGCACACCCCACACTGGGCATTGGGCCCAAAACCTGGGCATGTGCCCTGACCAGGAATCGAACTGGCAACCTCTTGGTGCATGGGTTGACGCTCAAACACTGAGGCACTCCTGCCAGGCAGACCACCTAAATATATAAAAAGAACTCTTGGCCCTGGCCAGTTTGACTCAGCAGTTAGAGCGTTGGCCTACAGACCAATGAGTCACAGGCTTGATTCCAGCCAAGGGCAGATACCTGGGTTGTGGTTCATCCCCAGCTTTGGTTGGGTCATGCGGGAGGCAACCAGTCAATGTGGCTCTATCACATACATGTTTCTCTCTCTCTCTCTCTTCTTTTCCTCCCTCCCACTCTATTTGATGATAAATAGAAAAGTATCCTTGGGTGAGGAATAAAAACTAAATAAATAAAAAGAACTCTTGGTGGACTTTGAGAGATTGGCAGCATACAGTTATAGTAGGGGACTTTAACACTCCATTATCATTACTGGATAGATCTTCCAGACAAAATTTCAACAAGGAAACAGCAACCTTAAATGACACACTGGATCAGATGTATTTCATTAATATTTACAGAAGATTTCATCCCAAAGCAGCCTAATATACATCCTCTCAAGTGCACATTGAACATTCACAAAGATAGACCACATTTTAGGACACAAATGAAGTTTTAACAAATTCAGTAAGATTAAAATTATTATCAAGCATCTCCTCAGATCACAATGGCATAAAACTAGAAATCAACTACAGTTAAAAAACTCAAAAACGTTCAAACACATGGAGGCTGAATAGCATGCTAATAAACAATGAATGGATTACCAAGGAGATCAAGGAAGAAATAAAAAACTACCTGGAAACAAATGAAAATGAACACACAACAATACAAAATTTATGGGACACAGCAAAAGCAGTTCTGAGAGGGAAGTTCATAGCAATATGGACCTACCTCAAAAAACAAGAAACAACTCGAAAAAATAATCTATCCCTACAATTAAAAGAATTAGAAAGAGAACAACAACAAAGCCCAGAGTAAATAGAATGAAGAAAACAATAAAAATCAGACTGGAAATAAATGACATAGAAACTAAAAAACAAAAACAAAACATCAATGAAACTGAGAGCTGGTTCTTTGAAAACATAAACAAGTGTAGCTCAGTGGACTGAGCATCATTTCATGGACTGAGAGGTCCCAGTTTGATTCCCGGGGCACATGCCTGGGTTGTGGGCTTGATCCTCAGCAGGGGGCGTGCAGGAGGCAACCAATCAATGTTTCTGTTTCTCATCGATGTTTCTATCTCTGTCTCCCTTCCTTTCTCTCTAAAAAATAATCATATTTCTCAATCAAATATATTAAAAAAAAGAAAAGATAAACAAGATTGATGAACCTTTAGCCAACTCACCAAGAAACAAGGAGAGAGGGACCCAAATAAATAAAATCAGAAATGAAAGAGGCAAAGTAACAACTAGCATAACAGAAATCCAAAGGATTGTAAAAAATACTATGAACAACTATATGCCAACAAACTGGACAACCTGGGTAAAATGGACAAATTCCTAGAATTATACAATCTTCCAAAATTCAATCAGAAAGAATCAGAAAACCTGAATAGTCCAATAACAACTAATGAAATGGAAAAAAGTAATAAAAAAATTCCTAGCAAACAAAAGTCCTAGACAAGATGGCTTCACAGGTGAGTTCTACTAAACATTCAAAGAAGAATGACACCTATCCTTCTCAAACTATTTTTAAAAATTCAAGAGAACAGAAGACTTCCAAGCTCTTCTTACAAGGCAAGAATTATCTTAATTCCAAAACCAAATAAAGACACTACAATGAAAGAAAATTAGAGGCCAATATCCCTGATGAACATAAATACTAAAGTCCTCAACGAAAGATTAGAAACTCTGATCCAGCAATACATTAAATATATCATATACTATGACCAAGTGGGATATATTTCATGGATACAAGGCTGGTAAAATATTTGCAAATAAATAAATGTGATACATCACATAAACTAAATGAAGGATAAAAATCACATGATCATATCAATAGATGAAGAAAAAGCATTCTACGAAATCCAGCACTCATTTATAGTAAAAACTCTCAGCAAAGTGGGAATAGAGGTATCATACCTCAACATAATAAAGGTCATATATGACAAACCTACAGCCAACATCACAAGAGACCAAAAGTAAAAGTGTTTCCCTTAATATCAGGAAAAAGACAGGGTTATCTGTTTTACCACTGTTATTCAACATAGTACTGGAAGTTCTAGCGACCGACATCAGACAAGAAGAAAAAAAAAGACATCCAAATTGTAAATAAAACTGTCATTATTTGCAGATTAAATGATATTGTACATAGAAGATCCTAAAGACTCCACCAAAAAAACTGCTAGTTTAATAAATCAACTCAGCAGAGTAGCAGGATACAAAATTAATATCCAAAAATTGATGGCATTTTTATACACCAATAATGAACTATCAGAAAAAGAAATTTTTAAAAAATCCCATTTACCATTGCACCAGAAAATAAAAATATACACCTAGGAATAAACTTAACCAAGGAGGTAAAAGATCTGTACATTGAAAAAGGACATAAAGGAAGATACAAACAAGCGGAAGCATATACCATGTTCATGGATTAGAATAATTAACATCATTAAAATGTCCATACTACTCAAAGCAATCAATAGATTCAATGAAATTCCTATTAAAATACCAATGGCATATTTCAAAGATCTAGAACAAATATTTCATAAATTCTTTTAAAATAATTTTTCTTTATAGATTCTAGAGAGGAAGAGAGAGATAGAAACATCAATGAGAGAGAACATTGACTGGCTTCCTCCTACATGCCCCCCACTAGGGATTGGGCCCACCCCTGGGCGTATGCCCTGACCAGGAATCTAACTGGTGACTTCTTGGTGATGAGTCGATGCTCAGCCACTGAGCCACACTGGCCAGAAGAGATATTCCATAAATTTCTATGGAACCAAAAAAAAAAAAAAAGGACCCTGAATAGCCTCAGCAATCTTGAGAAAGAAGAACAAAGTTGGAGGGAATCATAATACCAGATATCAAACTCTGCTACAAAGTCATTGTAATCAAAACAGCCTGGTACTGGCATAAGAACAAACATATGGACCAATGGAACAGAACAGAGACCCTTGAAATTGACCCACACTAATACAGTCAATTTATATTTGACAAGGGAGAGAAGAGCATACAATGAAGTAATGATGGTCTTTTCAATAAATGGTGTTGAGAAAATTGGACAGGTACACACACAAAAATGAAACGAGACCACCAACTTACACCATACACAAGAGTGTACTCAAAATGGATAAGAGACTTAAATGTTAAGTCTTAACATCCATAAAAATGCTAGAAGAAAACATAGGCAGTAAAATCTCAGATATCTCATGTAGCAGTATTTTTGCCGATACATCTCCTAGGGCAATAGAAACAAAGGAAAAAGATAAACAAAGGGTACATCAAATTAAAAAGCTTCTGCACAGTAAAAGAAACCACCAACAAAATGAAAAGGGAACTCGTGGTATGGGAGAATATATTTGCCAGTGATACATCTGATAAGGGGTTAATTTCCAAAACATACAAAGAATTCATATAACTCAACACCAGGAAGACAGATAATCCAGTTAAAATAGGCAAAGGACCCGAATAGACACTTCTCCAAAGAGGACATACAGATGGCCAATAGATATATGAAAAAATGCTCAGTGTCATTAAACATCAGAGAGATGCAAATTAAAACCACAGTGAGGTATCCACCTATGCCTGCCAGAATGGCTACCATCAATAAATCATCAAACAAGTGCTGGCGAAGATGGGGAGAAAAGCGAACCCTAATACATGGCTGGTGGAAATGCAGACCGGCGCAGCCACTGTGAAAAACAGTGTGGAGTTCCCTCAAAAAATAAAAAAATGGGACTGCCATTTGACCCAAAGATCCCACTTCTGGGAATATATTCTAATAATCCTGAAACACCAATCAGAAAGAATATATGCACCCAATATTCATAGCAGTATTATTTACAAGAGTCAAGATCTGGAAACAGCCCAAGTGCCCATTTGTAGATGAGTGGGGAAAAAAGCTGTGGTACATTTACACAATGGAATACTATGCAGCTATAAAACAAAAAAACAAAAAAGGAGCTCTTACCCTTTGCAACAGCCTGGATGACCTTGGAGATTATTATGCTAAGAAAAATAAGCCAATTAAAGAAAGACAAATATCACATGCCCTCACTTATATGTGGAATCTAATGAACAAAATAAATTAACAAACAAAATAGGTCCAGAGGCATAGATAGATTGAACAGAATGACAGCTCTCAGAGAGGAAGAGGGTGGAGGGGAGGGGAGGAGATTAACCAAAGAACATATATGCCTATATGCATAGCCTATGGACACAGACAATAGTGTGGGGAAGGCCTGTGGTGGGTGGAGGCTCGGTGGAGAAAGGCAAATGGGTGGGGGGAAATTGGGGACTTCTATAATACTGTCAATAATAAAAAAGGTATGAAATTTAGTCTGTTGAAAGAAGTATTATATTACAATTTTCTGAGTGTCATAAAGAAAAGAAGACATCGCAGTGGTTTTTATTTCTCTTTTTGGTAATTAAACATTCTTCAATAATATAAAAGTAAGTAAATAAATGCTCATAAAATATTAAAGACATGTAAAGATATGATCTTTTGTTTACATTAACAGGATTATACAATGCTTATTTTTCTATTAATTGTCTTTACTATTTAATAATAAATATTTTAGAATATTCCTTTTAAATGCAGCCTTCCCACTTTGTCAATCAGCAAAACATACTAAAACAAAAAAGTTAGTTTGGGCAACCATGAATTTTTTTTTTTTCCTTTTTAAACTTATCTTTATTGTTGAATGTATTACAGCTGTCCCTCCATCTTTCCTCCCTTGACCCCCTCCTCTCCACTCCCACCCCCCTCCTGCCTTCCCCACACTATTGTCCGTGTCTATCAGTTATGCATATATGCATATAAGCTCTTTGGTTTCTCTCTTCCTGCCCCACTTTCTCGCTTCCCTTTGAGGTTCATCAATCTAATAACCAATTTGTACTTCTTCTTTCTCACCCCTCCCCCAAACCCCCTCCCATTTGGTGACCAACAAAAAGTTCTCTGTACCTATGAGTCTGTTTCTGTTCTGCTTACTCATTTTGTTTATAGATTTGATTGTTATAGATATATTTTTATTGCCATTTTATTGTTCATATTTTTTAAAAATCTTTTTCTTCTTCAAGAAGACCCATCAACATTTCATATAATACTGGTTTGGTGGTGATGAATTCCTTTAGTTTTTTCTTGCCTGGGAAACTCTTTATAGGGCCATGGATTCTAAATGACAGCTTTGCAGGATAGAGTAATCTTGGTTGTAGGTCCTTGCTCTTCATCTTGTTAAATATTTCTTGCCACTCCCTTCTGGCTTGCAAAGTTTCTTTTAAAAAATTGGTGGTCAACCTAATTGGAGATCCTTTGTAGGTAACTGCTTTTCTCTTGCTGCTTTTAAGATTCTCTCTTTGTCTTTAACTTTTGGCATTTTGATGCTGATGTGTCTTGGTGTGGACCTCTTTGGGTTCATCTTGTTTGGGATTCTGTCTGCTTCCTGAACTTGTATGTCTGTTTTCTTCAACATGTTAGGGAAGTTTTCTGTCATTATTTTTTCAAATAGGTTTTCAATTTCTTGCTCTCTTTCTCCTTCTGGCACCCCCATGATGTGAATGTTGGTATGTTTGAAGTTGTCCCAGAGGCTCCTTACACTATCCTCATTTTGGAGGATTCTTTGTTCTGATGGGGTGTTTATTGCTTTCTTATATTCCAAATCGATAGTTTGCTTCTTGGCTTCTCCTACTCTACTATTGATTCCTTGTAAATTATTTTTTATTTCAGTTAGTGTATCCTTTACTTATGGCTGGTCCTTTATTACGCTTTTGAGGTCCTCACTAAGTTCCTTGAATTCTCACTAAGTTCATTGAGCGTCCTTATAAGCAGTGTTTTGAACTCTGCATCTGTTAGATTGCTTAGCTCCATTTTGTTTATTCTTTTCCTGGAGTTTTGTTCTGTTCTTTAATTTGGGACGTTTCTTTGTCTCCTCATTTTGGCTGCGTCTCTGTGTTTGTTTCTATGTACTGGGTAGAGTTGCTATGTCTCCTAGGCTTCCTAGCATGGCCTGTTGTAGTAGGTGTCCTGTAGGATCCAGTGGTACAGCCTCCCTGGTCACCCCAGCTGGGCCCTTGAGGTGCACCTCTCATGTGGACTTTACACCCTTCTGCTGTACTTGAGTCTTGATTGCTGTTGGCACGTCAATGGGAGGGGTTGACTCAGGCTGATCAGCTGCAAGGACTGGCTGTGCCCACTGACCACTGGCCTCTGACTACCTTGGAGGATCAGCTGTGCAGGGCCCACCACACAGAGCAAGACTGACTTCAGCAGGGCTCTGGTACCCACTGAGTCCACTCACTGAGTGTGTCACTTGTGGAGGTGGTTGGGTGATGGTGCTTTGATGTGGTCTGAAGCTGTCCACTGGGTGTGCTGGCTCTGGGGCAAGGTCAGCCTCTGCCTGTGTTCTACTCGAGGCCACCAGGTATAGGCTACAGACTGATCTACAGATGGTGCTTCTTGTGCTGGGCTTGGAGGTGCCCAAGCAAGGCCCAGCTGTGAACCAAGGCTGGCTGCTTCTAGTGCCAGGCCTGGGCCACTTAGCAAGAGGTATGGGGCTCGCTGTGGCCAGGTACTCCTTGTTTGAGAGAATTTAGGAAAATCTGAAGTAGGAACCAAAACAAGCCAATCCTATGGTAAGCCACTGGCAACAGCTTGGGTGGGCCTAGAGGGTGGGGCAGGGCCTCAGGGAATCACCAGGGCGGGGCAAACAGTGTGAGCCAGGTTGCTGGAGTCCCAGATATGGTGATGTCTGCCAGCCCAGGGAAGGGCTCACCAAAGGAACAAGGCCTATGCCAGCATGTCTGTCCCGGAGAAAGCACCCCCTCCAGCTCTTACCCCAATGCCAGACAACTCAGTTCTTCCCCGTATGTCTCTGGTGCCTTTCAAGCTGCCTCCCCTCTGTGCTGAAGCCTGGAGAGAGCGGGTCCAAGTAAGTCCGTGCGTGGGTGCTTTAAGAGGAGCTGCTTGGCCATGGCCGGTTTGGCTCAGTGGTTGGAGCATCAGCCTACAAACCAGAGAGTCCCAGGTTCGGTTCCCGCTAGGGGCACGTACCAAAAAAAAAGAGGAGCTGCCTGGAGCTTCAGCAGCCTCAGCCTCCCTGAGCCTCAGTTCCCGCTGGTTTTACAGCCAGAAGTGATGGGGATTCTCTTCCTGGCACTGGGACCCTGAGCTGGGTGCCTGGTGTGGGACGGGGACCCCTCAGTCCTCAGGAAGGACCTTCCCGGCCGAGGTGTCCCCCTGATTTTTATCCGCCACACATGGGTGTGGGACCAGCCCGTCCGCCTCTGCCCTCCTACCAGTCTCCATGTGGCTTCTTTAATCTCGTAGTTGTAGGACTTCCACTCAGCTAGGTATCAGGTGGTTCTGAAGGATGTTTATTCTGTAGTTTAGTTGTCATTTTGATGTGGTTGTGGGAGGAGGCGAGACCGCGTTTACCTACCCACTATCTTCCATAAAAATTCTTAAATGTTATATACGAGAAAATAAGTATTTTATGTAGCAGAGAATATGTATTTTACTAAGTTCCTCTGAGGCTCATGTTTTCGTGTGTGGTAAAGAATTGGGCCTGAATTCTATTTCTTCCCTGGAGAGCAGCTCTTAAACTCTGTAGGCATCTGTTTCTTTAAGAAATTGTCTAAAGTTACAGGTCCTCCACCCAGAAAGTCTCCAGGTAAAATAATTTTGCACAGATTGCAATTTCAGGGTTTTGTCAAATTCTTGAAGCCCATCCATGGACCCAGAATTAAGCACCACAGATTAAGGGCCCTATAAATGGAAAAAGTTATCTCCGATATATATGCACCTAATTCAGGAATGGCTGATCGGGCTGGATTTGAGCATAGAACCAGCCCCTTCATGCTCATTGTTACTGAGAAGTGCACCCCTTTCCTCACTACAGCGCCCCTAATTCACTGCAGACCCACGGAAGTGATGTCATCTTTTTCTACCACATCTGTATTCCTGACCCTCCCCTTGGTCTTGTTTCAATGTTGGTTTGTGGGTTGCCCTGTAGCGGCTGTTTGGGGCAGGCACGTTAAGCTGGGGGGTGGGGGGAGAGAGGAAGTAAACAAGGGAACTCTGTAGTCTCCACACCTTGTTGCCCCTCACAGCCTACGTTGAAGAAGGAAGAAGGAAAGAAGAGAAAACCTCCTCCTACGTTGTAGAATTAGTTCTGTCAAATGACCCACATTGTTATGTGAAATGAACTAGACATCTCGGACAAAGGTTGTGTTGATCATCATACCTTCGCAAAGCATTTGAGAGTTGAACAAACGGAGATTCCGACATCAGCAAGACCCCAGCCGTCCCTCCGGGCTGCTCCAGCATACGACAGCTCCAGAAACTGCCTGCCTCGTTCGTCTTCAGAGAGGGGAATGTGGAAACAGTCCGGAAAAAGCGATAGCACCTTATGAAAACAGCACATCTCTACATTACGGGCCAACGATGTCATTTCTTTCTGCTTACATTTTCCACTGAGCAGTATAAAATTGGGGCAGAGGGAAGAAGTATTAGACAGGGGTTCTTAACTTGGAGTCTATAGACCTCCCCAAAGTTTATAGATAGAATTTATATGAGAAAAATGACAGTTTATTTTTATTCATTCTAAACAAAATGGAGATTTTCTTTTAATTATGCATATAGTCAATAAACTAAAGTAGAGGTAGTTGGCTGTACCTGTCTGTGACTTGCTACCAATAGGAATCACCAATATTTTCACGTCACCTTATAGTTGCTGCAGATATCTCAAGACAGTATGCTGATCCCTACTTTGAAATCACAGTGGTTATTCAGCTAGAACCTGTCCATGTGTTAATAAAGAAGCCCACATGTCACAGATTTGTTTTTTAATGTTTGAACATTGCATTTCAATATAACTGGTTTCCTTTTCTTTGCACGTATTTTATTATATGCATTTAAAGACATTCTGAGATCTTTCTTTCTTACAGCTGCATAGTACTCCATTGTGTATATGTACCACAGCTTTTTCATCCACTCATCTACTGAAGGACACTTGGGCTGTTTCCAGATCTTAGCTATTGTAAATAGAGCTGCTATGAACATAGGGGTGCATATATTCTTTCTGATTGGTGTTTCAGGCTTCTTAGATATACTCCTAGAAGTGGAATTACTGGGTCAAATGGCAATTCCATTTTTAATTTTTTGAGGAAGCACCAAATTTATACGATGGAATACTATGTAGCTGTAAGAAAGAAAGATCTCTTACCCTTTGAGACAACATGGAGAGACCTGGAGAGTATTATGCTAAGCAAAATAAGCCAGTCACAGAAAGACAATTACCACATGATCTCACTTATTTAGGGAACATCATGAACAAAATAAGCTGTCAACCAAAATAGATCCAGAGTCATGGAAATAGGGAACAGACTAACACCTCATAGGGATGGGGGTGGGAGAGGTGGGAAGAGATAAACCAAAGAATTTATATGCATATACGCACAACCAACGGACCCATACACTAGGTTGGGGAAAGCAGGAAGGGGGTGGGAGCGGGGAGGAGGGGGGTGAGTGGGGGAAAAGGGGGGACATCTGCAACACTTTTAACAATTAAAAAAGAGCAGAATGAATAAATAAATAAAGACATTCCGAGAAGGAGTCCGTAGGCTTGCCAGACTGCCAAAGGGATCCCAACACATAAAGGTTTAGAGCCCCTTTGTTAGAGGATCCAGATGTCAGTGATCACAGGAATCCACCAAATACCATGTAACTGATTCAGTAAATGCTCCTTGGCACGTGGAAACGATCCTCTCCAAGTTAAATACCATCCGACGGTCAGGACCTAAATATTGGTCTTACGTTCCCATTTTAGAGTGAATGTAAGAAGCTTCTAAGGACGTTAGAGCACCCAAATGATTTCTGATGCTGGCTCTGTGATCCCAGGTAACATGCAGCCTCTGTGAGTTTCCGTTTCCCTAAATGCCAAAGGAGGCTGCAGCCCAGTCCTCTAAAGGCCTCTTCACCTCCAAACTCCGTTGGTTCTTGAGCGTTGTTTGCTCCCCAAACAAGCCATCTGTGTCAGAACGGGCAAGCTCAGCTCACAGAGCCGAGAGTTGGGGCCTCATTTCTGTCCTTTTATGAAGAATTACTGTAATACTATATGGCTTAGGCACAACCCACAGATTTTATAAAGAGAAGTGCAACTTTTTCCTGACTATTTACCAACCCAGTTTGCTCTCCCGTCTAACCCTCCATAGTTACCATGTCCTTATCAAACTCTTGTGTAAGCAAACAAAGATCTTTTGAAATCGTTTTAGTTCCCTGTTTGCTGAGAATGTGCCGAGTAGTAAAGTCTCTGCCCCCGGTGCGGGGTAAACTCCGCTGCCTAGTGAAATGGATCCTGTGAGAACGAATATGCATCTCAGTGGCTCGCGGAGAAGCACGTACCTTTACCATCAGCTTCACAGCCCCCACCGTTTCATCGGCTGAGACTTCAAAAGGTTCAAAAGATCCCTCAAAGGCTATGAAAATCCTCATGTTCTCAAAACCACCGCCACCACACAAACCACTCCCACAACTTTAAAAAAATATATCCTGTTGAATAGCTGGGAAAATTCCAATTTGCAATCGGGGACAAAAACGATGGGCAGAGGCAGCTGTCACTGTGCAGCCTCAAAGGTGCGTTGAGAGAATGTGGAGAAACACGTCCCACCGTGTCGCAGTGTCGGCAACACACCAGCTGCCTCGGAGGAGACGTTTCTCTGCTGGTGTCAAACAGCACCTTGTTCCAGAGTCCAGCAAGCCTGACAGGAGCTGAGGCAAGTGTGAACAACAGTCAAACACGTCACACAGAAACACCACGTGTAAATGTCCTGTGGCCTGACCATCATCCACGGACCCCTGACTCCATTTCACGCAGTACTGACTGAAGGAGCCTTCAAAATAGATATTTACGTGGGATGCCCCGGTACAGAATAAAAGCGACACCGAGTCGCTTTCATTGATTGTGATAATCCTCCAAGTTCTCTGTAAATACTACTGGGCGGGAGCGTTCTGGTTTCCATAGCAACTTTGTGTACTTATTGCCCAGTGGTATTTCTGATGCTGCCACGGGGCACAGAACAATGCCTGCTTGCACCAGGGAGATGAATGTGTAGGCAAATGACTCTGGCTTTCCCTTGTCATCTCTGCCCAGTAGCTACACAATGTAGTTGGCATTTCCTTCAGTCCCTGCCTTCGTGTGATTTAGGACAATTTACCATTGTTATTTTTTTCAACGTCCTCAAACTTGTCGGTGGAAAGGATTTCGAACCCCAGGCAATAAATGGGCAAAGATATTCAGCACCAGGACTCAAATGTCCAGAGGAAGCGTTTTACTTAGGACTTAATTTTAAGACTCTCCTCTGGAATCCCTTAATGATTACATCTGGTCATTTGTTCTTATAGGTAAATCTTGTCTTCTTCCTGAAATTCCTCCTAATCTAGGACAGAATCCTAACCTTGCCTTTCTCTTGATTCTTTTTTTTTTTTCCTCTATTGATTTTTAGAGAGAGAGAGATGAAGGGACAGGGAGAGAGAGGGAGAAACATGGATGAGAGACAACATCACTGGCTGCCTCCTGCATGCCCCCCACTGGGGATCTGGGCATGTGTCCTAACTGGGAATCGAACCGGCGACCTCTTAGTGCAGGGTCGATGCTCAATCCCTGAGCCACACTGGCCGGGCTTCTTTTCATTCTTCATGGCTCTTAGCTTAGTGTGAGTCCCATGGCGGGTGCTCAGTAATGTTAACCTGCTGATGGATTCCGTTCCGATTCCCAACCGGAGTTCCAACGAGAAGAAATCTTAGCAAATGGAAAACATAAAGGCAAGGAATTCCATGTCAAAGCTAACTCTTCTTGCCTCATATTTTTCAAGTAGTGCAACATAATGCTATCTTCTTCTGCTGTCAACATTTTAATAGAAAGTATATTCATGTGGGATGTGGTCGATGTTGTTTTGGTGTCTTGACCACCCCACACCACCCACTGCTGTGACTGTTGACCTGCTGAAGGTCACAGTTACACTCTCTTCTCCAAAGAATTGCCCCAGTTGAGGGGAGCTGCCTTGGCAGGAAAGATAGGCACTCCCCTCAATAACTGAAGGGCCCACCTTCTCATCCTAAGGGGCGAAATCTCTACAAAGGATCCCTGTAGATCATTCCAGGCTGGACTTTACCTGAGGCTATGTCCTTCCTCAGCATTCTCTCCTCTCCTGCTTCCCTCTCTCCCTGACTATGGTTCTCAAGGAGACTCCCCAGCAACCGACCCATCTCAGACCTCCTCGGGCTCTGCTTCCAGAGAAACCAGCCTACGGCAGAGGATGTCAAAGAAGATCCTGCACTTTAAGAAATTCCAGCCAAGTGCTCTGTAGTTTCCCGAACTGCATGTTTCGTTATACATGTGTTTTTGTCCACTGTGAGGGACACCTTCCAGACTAAATGCGCAGCTGAAAATGATGTCATTAAGTACGTGCTCCCCACTTCTGCTCCCCAGTAGCCATATTTGTAATGTGACCTTATTCTCATCCTCGCGGTTGGATGGACCAGAATGGAAGGGTCAGAATCTTTTCTCTTCGGACTGAAGGAAAATATGACTGTGGTTGGATGTGTAACGTAACTTGGTGACTGTGGGTGAACCATGTTGTCCCCCGATGTGGCTGAGTTAGCAGAGAGAGCTGATTAAGGAGAAAGAACAGGCACACAGAGGAACAGAGGACATGGAAGGATAGAGAGTAACCCATTCTGTTTTCCTTGAATTCTGTGAGCCACCTTGTCTCTATATAATACATTCTCCTCATTTTACTGAAGCATGCTCCAGTTGGTGCCTGTTACTTAAAAATCAGAAGAGTTCTAACTCAACTAATCATCATAGAGATGCAAATTAAAACTACAATGAGGTATCACCTCACACCTGCCAGAAGGGCTGCCATCAACAAATCAACAAACCATAAGTGTTGACGAGGGTGTGGAGAAAAGGAACCCTAGTATACTGCTGGTGGGAATGCAGACTGGGGCAGCCACTGTGGAAACCAGTATGGAGTTTCCTCAAAAAATTAAGAATGGAGCTGCCATTTAACCTAGAGATCCCACTTTGGGGACTATATCCTAAGAATCTCAAAAAACCAATCAGAAAGAACATATGCACCCCTATGTTCATAGCAGTGTTATTTACAATAGTCAAGATCTAGAAACAGCCCAAGTGTCCATCAGTAGACAGATGGATAAAAAGCTGTCGTACATATACACAATGGAGTACTATGCAGCTGTAACAAAGAAAGATCTCTTATCCTTTGAGACAACATGGAGGGACCTGGAAAGTATTATGCTAAGAGAAATAAGCCAAGCAGAGAAAGATAAATACCACCTGATCTCCCTTGTTTGTGGACTATAATGGACAAAATAAGCTGACGAACAAAACAGATCCAGAGACATAGAAAGGAGTACGGTTCAGACTGACAAACCTCAGAGGAGGGGGCTGGGGGGTGGATGAGATAAACCGAAGAACTTACACGCATGTATGCGTAACCAATGGACACAGACAACAATTCCGTGGGAGGGGGGCGGGATGGGGAGGAGCGTGTCTAGGAGGGGAAAAGGAAAAACATCTGTAACAAAAATAAATTAATAAAAGTTGAAAAAAAAAAGAGCACTAAAAAATAAAAAAAGCGGTGGTACATTTACATCATGGAATACTATGCGGCTGTAAAAATGAAGGGTCTCTTACCCTTTGCAACAGCATGGATGGACTTGGAAATTATTACGCTAAGTGAAATAAGCCAGTCAGAGAAAAACAAATATCATGTAATCTCACGTATATGTGCAATCTAATGAACACAATAAACTGATGATCAAAATAGGTCCAGACTCCCGGGCCGGTTTGTCTCAGTGGTTGGAGCATCGGCCTGCAGACCAGAGACTCCGGGGTTCGGTTCCCACTAGGGACACATACCAAGAAATTAAAAAATTGCTAAACTGTCTTCTAGAGTGACTGTGCTATTTTGCATTTCCACTGACAATGAATGAGCTCCTGATGCTCCTCATCCTCACCAAGATTTGTTGTTTGTTATCATCTTTGTAATCTTTCAAATTGTGAACCATGTGACTGCATTAGCTCACCAAAAAATTTAAATGAGAAATAAAATACTATAAAATAAAAAAAAAAATGGATGAAAATAAAGCCCAACTCAGTCTCACTAAGATGCCTTCTTGACCTCCCGGGAAAGTAGACTCTGTTCCTCACTCAACTGCATCATACATTCTCTATAAGATTTTTTTTATATTGCACTCCATTATTATATCATTGTCAGCCCCCCATTAGACTCTGAGCTTCTCCATGGAGGGGCAGTGTATCCATCACCTTTGTTTCCCCAGTGACTTAACCCTGTGCCTTTCAGTAGCTGAATAAACAAGCAGATTGTTGTAGATTGTTATCACTAAAAGTTGCCTTTGTAACAATGAAACAAGTGGACTCCAACACTCTGAGAAATCTGTCTAGGGAGGGCTCAAAAGGATAAGAATGAGACTTATAAATTCTCTTAATTGCAATCTAGGAAAAGCTGGAGTTAGCATCTAGAGGCCCTTTGGGTTTTTTTCTTTTTCTAGGAGTTTTTGATTAATTTAGTGGGCTTACTGAGTGCCTCTTATGTACAATGGAATATGCTAGATCTTGAAAGATTTGGTGATAACTGTGACCTAAGCGACTTGCCACAAGGAGGCAAGATGAGACTTGTCCAAAACACCTGGACCAGAAAGTGTCATAGGATGAAGAGTGATGAGAGGTACAAACCATCTAGATGTTATGAAAGTGACGATACATTGGATCTGAGATGAAGATATACTGCTAATTAATTTTAGTCATTTAGCCCCTAGTATGTGCCAGGCACGGTTCTGTGTTGGGTCATTGCAATGAACATGGAGCCCCCAGCCTAGTGTGAATGTGTGCAAGTGTTTGGGGTGGAGAAAAGGTTAAAGGTCGGTAAGGAACAAGGGAGGGGGGACACAAAGAAAGACAGTAATTAAGTAAGCAGTAAATAAATAAGTTTTGTTTAAAGGGAATGGTCAGAGCAGGGCCGGTGTGGCTCAGTGGTTGAGCCTTGACCATGCACCAAAAGGTTGCCAGTTCGATTCCCGGTCAGGGCACATGCCCAGGCTGTGGGCCCGATCCCCAGTGGGGGACATGAAGGAGGCGGCCAATTGATGTTCTCTCTCATCGATGTTTCTATCTCTCCCTCCCTCCCTCTTCCTCTCTCTAAAATCAATTAAGAAAAAAAAGTTTTTAAACAAATAAATAAAGGGAATGGTCAGATAGTAGGGATAAGCTTGAAAAAAGTAAATAAGATCAAATAAATGTAAAGAAACAGGAAAGGTATCACTTGCTAGGAAAAATGGTAAGAAAGCATTAGATTAAATGCAAAAAAAACCCCCGAGTAAATAGGAAGATGACCCATACCGAAGGGAAAGAGATATATAAATAATGTTACAAGATCTGCACCAGGGTAAAAAAAGAAGTAACTGTGTCACAGTCCGTGACTACTATTTTGGTGCTCTGATCTCTCATATATTTCAAAGATGGAAATCTTGATTTTTATTTCTTTCCTTCAAGTAATGGCATTTTACCTATTACAGTTTAACCTTTTACTTTAGACTCTTTTTTTTTTTTTTATCCTCACCCGAGGACATTTTTTTATTTTTTGTTCAGATAGAGTGGGAGAGAGAGAGAGAGAGAGAAACATCACTGTCAAAGGGGCATATCGAGTGGCTGCCACCCACACGACCAACCAGGGCCGGGGACAAACTGCAACCGAGGTACGTGCCCTTAGCAGGAACCGAACCCGGGTCTCTCTGGACCGCAGGCCAACGCTCCAACCGCTGAGCCAAAGCGGCCAGGGCTACTTTAGATTCTTTAAAAAGCTTTAAACTAACTATATGTTTGTGTTGCCTTTAAAATAGTTTCTGACTATGACATGTTGATATGTGTCATACATGTTCTGTGATGCATACGGAATAAGAAGAAACAGAACTGCGTGTCACGTGGCAAACAGTACCATGAAAGTGCTGGGTGATCGGGGTGCTGTGCGTCCCAGTCGCTCCAGGACTCTGCCTCGTGTGGACCATGCGCAATGCCGAAGTGTTGCTAAAAATTTGATCGTGTCTGTTTTTAACACAGAATTATGCTTTGATCAATTTTTAAGAAATTATCTGTCTTTGTTGACTGGAGAGAGAGAGGAAGGGGGGGGGGGTGAGCCCGTGGAGGCTCCGGCCCTGGAGCCTGACCTGTGAGCGCAGCGATGAAAGGGCTGGAGGCGGGCAGCTGGGCAGGGGCCTGGCTCTGTGGGAGCCGCGGGGCTGCTGGTTACTGGCCCCTACAGCACTCCTCCAGCCCGGCCCTGGGGCTCGGCGGTTGGGGCGTCAGCCCATGGGCCAAAGAGTCTCGGGTTCGGTTCCGCTAGGGGCACGTACCAAAAAAAATAAATAAATAAATAAAGACTCTACTCCAAGCCCTGGTCAGCTTGGCTCAGTGGTTAGAGCGTCAGCCCATGGACCAAAGAGTCTCGGGTTCGATTCCGGTCAAAGGCACATGCTTCGGTTTGTTCGGTCCCTGGCCCCGGTCAGGTCATGCAGGAGGCAACCAGTCGATGTGTCTCTTTTGCATCAATGTCTCTCTCTCTCTCTCTCTCTCCCCATCCCTCCCTCCCTCCCTCCCTCCCACTCTGTTTGAAAATGAATGGAAAAATATCCTCCGGGTGAGGACTTAAAAAAAAAAAAGACTCTACTTCAAGCAGCCATTCGATCCTGTGAGTATTCCCATATCCTTCAAATAAATTACTTTTTTTCTACCTAAATTTACCAGAATTGGTTCCTGTGGATCACAATCTAAGAACCCTCATGCTTTAAATCTCGGCGTATTGCCCTGGCTGGTTTGTCTCAGTGGTTAGAGTGTTGGCCCACAGACGGAAGGGTCTCAGGTTCGATTCCCAGAAGGGCAAATACCAGGGTTGCAGGTTTGATCCCCAGCCCCGTGGGGGTCTTGTGGGAGGCAACCAATCAATGTGACTCTCTCACATGGATGAATGTTTCTTTCTCTCTCTCTCCCCCCCTCCCTCCCTTCCACTCTATCTGAAAATTAATGGAAAAAGATCCTTGGGTGAGGATTAACAACAACAAAGATATCAGTTTATGTCAGCATATCAGAGAGGTTTCTCTCAGTTTTGTACAACATAGGTCCATCCTTTAATTTCAAATGTTTTGTTCTGCTTATATTAAGCTAATCTTGACATCAAAATTACAACTAAACTACAGAACAACCATCCTTCAGAGCCGCCTGACCTCGAGCTGAATGGAAGTCCTACAACTACGAGATTAAAGAAGCAGCTGTGTCTGGCCAGTGCGGACCAGTGGCTGAGCGTCGACGCTGCACCAAGAAGCCACTGGTTCGATTCCCGGTCAGGGCACATGCCCAGGTTGCGGGCCCGATCCCCAGTGGGGGGCGTGCAGGAGGCGGCCAATTGATGTTCTCTCTCATCGATGTTTCTATCTTTCTCTCCCTTGCCCTTCCTCTCTCTCCAAAATCAATAAAGAAAAAAAAAGCAGCAGCCACATCCAGATTGGTAGGAGGGCGGAGGTGCAGATTGGTTGGTCCCACACCCATGGGTGGTGGATAAAAATCAGGGGACACCTCAGCTGGGAAGGTCCTCCCTGAGGACTGAGGGGTCCCCGTCCCACACCAGGCGCCCCGCTCAGGGTCCCAGTGCCAGGAAGAGAATCCCCATCACTTCTGGCTGGAAAAACCAGCAGGAACTGAGGCCGAGGGAGGTTGAGGCTGCTGGAGCTCCTCTTAAAGGGCCCACACACGGACTTATCGGACTTGCTCCCTCTGAGCTCCAAAGGGAGGCAGCTTGAAAGGTGCCAGAGACATATGGGGAAGAACTGAGCTGTTTGACCTCAGAACAAGGGCTGGTGAGAAGCTTTCTCCTGGACAGACATGCTAGCATAGGCCTTTGTTCCTTTGGTGAGCCCTTCCCTGGGTTGGCAGACAGCCACCATATCTGGGACTCCAGCAACCTGGCTCACACTGTTGGCCCCGCCCTGGTGATTCCCTGAGGCCCCGCCCCACCCAACTTTCGGGCTTACCCAAGCTGTTTCCAGTGGCTTTACCATAGGATTGGCTTGTTTTGACTCCTGCTTCAGATTTTCCTAAATTCTCTCAAACAAGGAGCATCTGGTCTCAGTGAGCCCTGTACCCCTCATTAACTGGCCCCAGGCCTGGCACTAGAAGCAGCCAGCCTTGGTTCACAGCTTGGCTTTGCCTGGGCACCTCCAAGCCCAGCATAAAAAGCAGCCATCTGGCCCTGGCCGGTTTGGCTCAGCGGTTAGAGCGTCGGTCTGCGGTCCTGAGAGACCCGGGTTCGGTTCCCGCTAAGGGCATGTACCTCGGTTGCAGTTTGTCCCCGGCCCTGGTCGGTCATGCGGGTGGCAGCCACTCGATGTGTTCCTTTTGCATCGATGTTTCTCTCTCTCTCTCTGTTCCTCTCTCTCCCTCCCACTCTACCTGAACAAAAAATGGAAAAATGTCCTTGGGTGAGGATAAAAAAAAAAGCAGCCATCTGCAGATCCCTTTGTAGCTTATGCTGGGTGGCCCTGGATAAAACACAGGCAGGGCTGACCTTGCCCCAGAGCCAGCACACCCAGTGGACAGCTTCAGACCACATCGAAGCATCACCACCCAACCACCTCCACAGGTGACACACTCAATGAGTGGACTCGGTGGGTACCAGAGCCCTGCTGAAGTCAGTCTTGCTCTGTGTGGTGGGCCCTGCACAGCTGATCCTCCAAGGGACTCAGAGGCCAGTGGTCAGTGGGCACAGCCAGTCCTTGCAGCTGATCAGCCTGAGTAAACCCCTCCCATTGATGTGCCAACAGCAATCAAGACTCAATTACAACAGAAGGGTGTACAGTCCACACTAGAGGATGCACCTCGAGGGCCCCATGGGTGACCAGGGAGCTGTGCCACTGGACCTACAGGACACCTACAACAATAGAAACAAAAAATACATAGAAACAAACACAGAGAAGCAGCCAAAATGAGGAGACAAAGAAACAGGTCCCAAATGAAAGAACAGAACAAAACTCCAGGAAAATAACTAAACAAAATGGAGATAAGCAATCAATCAGATGCAGAGTTCAAAACACTGGTTATAATGATACTCAAAGAACTTAGGGAGACCTTCAAGGAACTTAGTGAAAACTTCAGCTTATGGGAGAACTCCAAGGAACTTAGCGAGAACATCAACAACATGAAAAAGGACCAGTCAGAAATAAAGTGTGCACTAACTGAAATAAAGAATAATTTACAGAGAATTGCCCTGGCCAGTTTGGCTCAGCGGTTAGAGCGTCGACCTGCGGTCCCGAGAGGCCCGGGTTCGGTTCCCGCTAGGGGCGCGTGCCTCGGTTGCAGTTTGTCCCCGGCCCTGGTTGGTCGTGCGGGTGACAGCCACTCAATGTGTCCCTTTCACATCGATGTTTTTTTTTTTTCTCTCTCTCTCTCTCCATCTGTTCCTGTCTCTCCCTCCCACTCTACCAGAACAAAAAAGGAAAAATGTCCTCGGGTGAGGATAAAAAAAAAAAGAATAATTTACAGAGAATCAATAACAAACCAGTGATTTGGAATATAAGGAAGCAAAAAACACCCAATCAGAACAGCAAAAAGAATTTTAAAAAAAGCGAGGACAGTGTAAGGAGCCTGTGGGACAACTTCGAGCGTGCCAATATTTGCATCACGGGGGTGCAAGAAAGAGAAGAGAGAGCAAGACATTGAAAATCTATTTGAATAAATAATGATAGAAAACTTCCCAAACTTGGTGAAGGAAACAGGAAGCACAGAGAATCCCAAACAAGGTGAATCAAAGAGGTCCACACATCATCATCAAAATGCAAAAGGTTGAAGACAAAGGAGAATCTTAAAAGCAGCAAGAGAAAAGCAGTTCCTTACCTACAAAGGAGCTCCCATAAGACTGTCAGCTGATTTCTCAAAAGAAACGTTGCAGGCCAGAAGGGAGTGGCACAAGATAGTCAAGGTGATGAAAAGCAATGATCTACAACCAAGATTACTCCATCCTGCAAAGCTGTGATTTAGAATTGATGGACATATAAAGAGTTTCCCAGACAAGTAAAAGCTAAAGGAGTTCATCACCACCAAACCG
Organism: Molossus molossus; assembly: GCF_014108415.1. NCBI lineage: Eukaryota > Metazoa > Chordata > Mammalia > Chiroptera > Molossidae > Molossus > Molossus molossus. The sequence continues at coordinate 115,135,818 of NW_023425388.1, forward strand.
GTATTATATGAAATGTTGAAGGGTCTTCTTGAAGGAGAAGAACAAAAATATGAACAATAAAAGGGCAATGAATACATATCTATCAACAATTGAATCTACAAACAAAATGAGCAAGCAGAACAGAAACAGACTCATAGATACAGAGAACATTTTGTTGCTTGCCACATGGGCGGGGGGTGAGGGGTTGGGTGAATAAGATGAAGGAATTAAGAAGTACAAGTTAGCTGTTAGACTGATGAACCTCAAAGGGAAGGGGGGAGGTAGAGTGGGATGAGATAAACCAAAGAATTTATATGCATATATGCAAAACCAATGGACACAGACAGTAGTGTGGGGAAGACAGGAGGGTGATGGGTGTGGGGAGGAGGGTCAATGGGGAAAAAAGGGGGGACATCTGTAATACATTCAACAATAAAGATAAGTTAAAAAGGTAATCTTATGGCTTTTCACTTTTATTTTTATTTAAAAATTTATTTTTTTCTTTATTGATTTTAGAGAGAGAGAGAGAGAGAAACATGGATGAGAGAGAACATCGATCGACCATATGGCTTTTCACTTTTAATGAATTAATGTGGTGAATCATATTATTACATTTTAAAATGTTATTTCCTATTGGAGGAATAAACACTATTTGGTCATTTTTGAAGCTTCACCAGTCTTAGTTTACCCGTATTTTGTTTGGAATTTTTGCCTATTTGTTCACAATGAGATTGGCTTACAATTTTTATTACTTTTACTGTCTTTGTTCAGTTTTGGTATCAATGTTACACTATCTTCATGGAATTAGTTGCAAAGCAACTAAAGTTTTCCTTTTGAGTCTATGAAATGGTTTGTAAAAATTTTATCTATCCCTTGAAGGTATGGTGAAGTCGTCTTTAAATCTTTCAGAAAGCCCTGGCCAGGTAGCTCTTCGTCAGAGCATTGAGCTGATATGCCAAGGTTGTGGGCGCCTTCCCCCATCGGGGCACACATAAGAGGCAGCTAACGAGTGCATAATAAGTGGAACAACAAATCGATGTTTCTCTCTCCCTCTCTCTCAAATCAATAAGTAAAAATGGAAGGAAAAAAAAAAAAACCTTCTAGAGTTGATTATTTTGAGGGGTGGGTTCAGATTTTGGAGCACTGTTTAAATGCCCTTAGCTTGCTCAGGTTTTCTACCTCTTCTCAGGCACTTGGTTAAGTTAAAACTTTCTTCTAGGAAATAGTCCATTTGATGTTTTTAAAAAGTATTTATTATCTAAGGTTGTACATAGCACTCCCTTCGAATTTTAGAAAATATTTATTCTGTAGTTGAAACCTAATATTACATATTTGTTATATGACATGGGTCATGTGTCACTGATTCTTTGACATTTTTGAGATTTATGTTACAATATAATATGCTGCATTTTGGAAAGATTTCAGGTGAGCTTGAGAAGAATGTTTACAGGGTTATCTATGTGTTCCCTGTGTTGTCCAAATATTCTATATTCTTACTACTTTTTTTTTTTGTCTGTTGGATTTATCATTATTTAAAATTTTATGTAAAATTCTACTAGGATTGTGGATTTGACAACTTTTTCTTGTAAGCTTGCCAATTCTTGCTTTAAATACTTTTATTTTTATTTTTTTCTTTCTTGATTTTAGAGAGAGAGAAAAGGAGGGGGAGAGAGAGATAGAAACTTCAATGAGAGAGAACATTGGCCACCTCCTGCATGTCCCCACTGGGAATTTAGCCCACAACCCGGGCATGTGCCCTGATCAGGAATTGAACTGGCGACCTCTTGGTACATGGGTCAATGCTCAACCACTGAGCCACATGGGCAGGGCCTTGCTTTAAATATTTTGAGGCTATGTTTCTACATGCATATTGGTTCAAGATGATTATAACTTGGACAAATATTTATTTTATCATTATTTAATAATTCAGTTTATCCTAATTAGAGTGCTTTTGACTTTAGGTCTGTTTATTCCTGCCCTCCTTCCCACAGTAATACATTTATACCATCTTTGTTTTGCAAATGTGTCCCATTCCTTTTACTATCAACCTTTCTCTGTCTTTTGAGTTTTAGTATGATGTCTTATTAAAAAAATACCACTGCCCTGGCTGGTTTGGCTCATCGGTTGGAGTGTCGGCCTGCAGATCAGAGAGTCCTGGGTTCGGTTCCCGCTGAGGGCACGTACCTGGGTTGCAGTTTGTTCTCGGCCCTGGTTGGGGTTGTGTGGGTGGCAACCACTTGATGTGTCTCTCACGTTGATGTTTCTGTCTTTCTTCCTCCCTCTCTCCCTCCTGGTCTATCTGAGGATAAATGCAAAAATGTTCTTGGGTGAGGATAAAACAAAACAAAACAACAACAAAATACCACTGAAAATCTATCTTTTAACTGGCAGGTGTACCCCATTTACGTCTTTTAGAGATTATTGATATATTTCTCATATATCATTTTGTATTTGCCATTTATAATACCTTTTATTTGATCCTTGTCCACCCCTACTTTCCTGTTTTCTATTAAATAATTATGTTTTCTTTATTTCCTTTTAAAAACCTCCTGGTTTGCCCTGGCTGGATAGCTCAGTTGGTTAGAGCAGCACCCTGGCAGGTCAAAGCTTTCATCCTGGGTTAGGGCACATACAAAAATCAATCAAGCCTTGGCCGGTTTGCTCAGTGGTTAGAGCGTCGGCCTGTGGTCCAGAGAGACGCAGGTTCAGTTCCCGCTAAGGGAGTTACCTTGGTTGCAGTTTGTCCCCGGCCCTGGTTGGTCGTGTGGGTGGCAGCCACTCGATGTGTCCCTTTCACGTCGATGTTTCTCTCTCTCTCTCTTCCTCTCTCTCCCTCCCACTCTATCTGAACAAAAAAATGGAAGGGTGTCCTTAGGTAAAAAAGGATAAAAAAATAAAATAAAATAAAAATCAACCAAGAAAATAAATAAATAAATAGATAAATAAATAAATAAAACTGAAACTAAATGATAGCTTAGGTTGGCATACAATTCTAGGTTGGCAATTATAATTATTTTATTTTTCTTATTGTTGACAATATTACAGATGTCCCCCATAAAACCCCCCCACTTTGCCCCACCCCAGGCCTTCATTACAGTGTTGTCTGTGTCCCCGGGCTATGCATATATGCGTATATGCTCTTTGTTAACCTCTTCCTGTTCCCTCCAATAATTATTTTATTTTAGCATTTGAATATATTATTTCGTTGACTTCTAGTTTCTTTTGTTTCCATTGAGAAGCCAGCCTCTATGTCCTTATAAGTACAGTATTTTATTTTTCTTTCTGCTTACTTAAGTACTTCTGTTTTTCCTTAATTTTCTTTTTTTTTTATCCTCACCCGAGGACATTTTTCCATTTTTTGTTCAGAGAGAGTGGGAGGAAGAGGAAGAGAGAGAGAGAAACATCGACGTGAAAGAGACACATCGAGTGGCTGCCACCGCATGACCAATCAGGGCCGGGGACAAAATGCAACCGAGGTACATGCCCTTAGCGGGAACCGAACCCGGGTCTCTCTGGTCCGCAGGCCGATGCTCTAACCGCTGAGCCAAACTGGCCAGGGCTCCTTAATTTTCTTTAAACTTCACTACGATGTGCCCTGGACTGCTCAGCTGGCTAGAGCATCCCGATACTCCAAGGCTGCAGGTTCCATCCCTGGCAGGGCACGTACAAGAAGCAACCAATGAATGCATGAACATGTGGAACAAAAGTTGATGTTTCTCACTCTCTCTTTCAAATCAGTTAATCAAAATAGAAAATACATTTCACTACAAAGTACCTCAAAATAGGAGTTTGTGTTTCTTTTAATTGTTTTGTTTTTTTTTCCTTAATCCTCACCCGAGGATATTTTTCCGTTTTTTGTACAGATAGAGTGGGAGGGAGAGAGAGAAAGGGAGAGAGAGAGAGAAACATCGACGTGAAAGGGACACATCGAGTGGCTGCCACCCGCACGACCAACCAGGGCCGGGGACAAACTGCAACCGAAGTACGTGCCCTTAGCGGGAACCGAACCCGGGTCTCTCCGGACCGCAGGCCGACGCTCTAACCGCTGAGCCAAACTGGCCAGGGCTAAGAGTTTGTGTTTCTTTAGTGATTGAAATTGCTGTGTAATACAAAATGTTCTTTGTCAGCTTTCCCAAATAATGCTAATTTTTTTTCCCATTGTCATATAAAATTTTGCATGCTTATTTTTTTGTTAGCAAATAGAAGAAGACTGCCTCTCAATACCTCAAATAAGAAAGTAAGCCCTGGACAGTTGTGGCTCGGTTGTTGGGTGTCATCCCATGCACAGCAAAGTTGCCAGTTTGATTCTTGTCAGGGCACACGAACAAGTTTTCGGCTTGATTTCTGGCAGGGGGCGTGCAGGAGGCAGCCAATCAGTGTTTGGCTCTCACATTGATGTTTCTCTCTTTCTCTCCCTCTTCCTTCCTCTCTCTCTCTCTCTCAAAATCAATGGAAAAAAATCTTAAAAAGAAAGGAGCCCTGGCCAGTGTGGCACAGTGGTTACAGTGTTGGCCTGTGCACTGAAGGGTCACAAGTTCAATTCCTGGACAAGGGTATGCGTGCTGGAAGCAACCTATCAATCAGTGTCCCCCCCACCCCCCCAGCCCCCTACACACTCTTTAAAAATCAGTGGGAAAAAGTATCCTCAGGTGAAGAGTAAAAAAAAAAAGCGAAAAGAAAGGAAAAGTTGAAATCCTATGCCAGTCATGTTAGATATAAGGAGGGATACAACTTGTCTCAAGGGAAACATTGACCAGGTCATTTCTTAGAGGCATTTAACTTTAAACAGATCTTTTTTTTTTTTTTTTTCTCTCTGAACTTTCTCAACTCCTGGAAAATAAACTTTTTTGAAAAACTCTTTAAAAAAAATTTTTTTTTTTCTTTATTGATTTTAGAGAGAGAGGAAATGAGAGAGATAGAAACATCAATGAGAGAGAACATTGACTGGCCGCCTCCTGCATGCCCTCCACTGGGGATTTGGCCCACGACCTCGGGGGCATGTGCCCTAACCAGGAATTGAACCAGAGACCTCTTAGTGCATGGGTCGATGCTCAACCACTGAGCCACACCGGCTGGGCTGAAAAACCGTTTTGAGGAAAAAGGAGAAACATCTGTAACAAAAATAAATTAATAAAAATAAATAATAAATAAAAACAAAACACAATAAGCTACCCCACCCTCTTCCCCCAAACCTTACTTTTTGTGTTCTAACACTTTCATTGTCTTACAAAATGAATTTATTTCTTAGCTTAGAATTTGATAAAGAAATGGGAGTCTGTTCTAATCTTTGGCCAGAAATTTCCAAAAAATTTTAAAAGTTCTGTTTGGTACTTTTTCAAATGCACCTAGTCCATATATATGTCGACATAAGAAGATTCAAAACTGCAGAGAGTTTTTTTAATAAGAGTTTATTTGAGCCCTGGCCAGTTTGGCTCAGCAGTTAGAGTGTTGGCCTGCGGACCAGAGAGTCCCGGGTTCGGTTCCGGCTAAGGGCACATGCCTCGGTTGCAGTTAGTCTCCGGCCCCGGTTGGGGTCCTGTGGGTGGCAGCCAGTCGATGTGTCTCACTCACGTCAATGTTTCTCTCTCTTCCTCCCTCTCTCCCTTCCACTCTATCTGAAGATAAATGCAAAAATGTCCTCGGGTGAGGATAAAAAAAAAGAGTTTATTTGAGCTGAAGTGACAACAATTGCCTGGAACCAAGATTTCAAATGCTTCAGAGAATAACAGTTTTCCAGTTTCTTGTATGAACTTGAAGTTGAGGGAGAAAGCATGGTGGGAAATCGGATTACACTACAGTTAACGAGGTTACACATTCCAGGGATGTTTCAAAGGTGTGTTAACCTAGATGCACACAAATAAGAAAAACAGCTTGCTTATAAATCTTTCACTGAAGCAGTTGTATGCCTGGGGCATAACTACTCATCATGACTTGCATGGTTAGGAATTTATGATCAGATCATCCTATGAGGTTACTGTCTGTAAACACATGTATGTGTTTTCACCCACACATGTATGAATTCCTGTGGATCCTTTATATGTTCTATTCCTTCTTTTATCACAGTAATAATTTCATTTTCTCCTATTTACAATGAAAATAACTTTTGACTGATTCTAAAATTACCTTTCTTAAATTGTAAGCACACTAATATCTAGAGACAAAAGTTTAACATCTTTAGTTAATTTCAGTACTTACAGAGACTGCCCACATTCTTTCATGTTTCAGGGAAAACTACATTTAATCCATTTTAGACAACTAGGTAATTGCGTATCTTGTTTTTTCAGTTGTTATTGCTGTTTTAAAATATTTTGGATGTAGGAAATCCTACAATGTTACATGCTGTCTGTACTTTTAGGAGGATTTAAAAAAAAGAAAACCTGTCAAACACAAAGTCCTAAAAGCTAATTTCCTTTTGTTTTTATAAGGATAATTAGTGGCTATCAGTATCATGTGCCATGTTAACCCTTATGTTCTTGAAAACCATAATTAAGATATCTATCAACTTTTCTGTCTAACCAACTGTTACAAAGCTAGCATGTTTTCTCAGTCTGCTTTCTTCCAATTACCTTTATCCAATATAGTGGTGAGAATAAATTCTTCTTCAGGGTGTAGAACAATGCAGTAGAAATAGCATTTTACCATGATTACAACGGAAAGGACTATACCAGTTGTCACCTGAAGAGCAGATTAGTGGGGTTAAAATGGTCTGTCCTCCAGGTGTTTTTATTTAAGGACTAAAAAACCTCTTTGAGACCCGGGTTCGGTTCCCGTAAGGGCACGTACCTCGGTTGCAGTTTGTCCCCGGCCCTGGTCGGTCGTGCGGGTGGCAGCCACTCGATGTGTCCCTTCACGTCGATGTTTCTCTCTCTCTCTCTTCCTCCCGCTGTCTGAACAAAAAATGGAAAAATGTCCTCGAGTGAGGATTAAAAAAAAAAAAAAAAAAAAAAGTATAAAACCTCTTTGTTCTTTTTAAAACCTGTAATATGTGAACGTTATTCTTTTTTACTTTTTTGTGATGTCATGCAAGAAATTTCTGATTTAATATAAAGCCAGTTTAAGAATTAATGAAGAAATGCTTATAGATATTATAACTGTTTACACTAATTAAACTAGACTTCATAGTAATATTCCCAATTCTGACTTTTACGTGTGATCATTTTAAAGGCAGGATTGTGCACAAAGTGTTGCCTGACTTCACAAGTGGTGAAATTTAAGAATACGGAAAAAGTCTTTCTCTCATTCCCGTGTTCCAGCCACTCAGGTGTCCCCAGCGCTAGGAGGGTTAGAAGTTACAGCCAATGGTATTCTGCAGGTGTTTTCTGAGTTGGCCGCCTCTCGCCCCTCCTTTGTTTAACTTAAGATGAAGTTGAAGGATGTGAAGCCCGCGAAGGCTTTTAAAGGCGCCTTGTTTGGGAGCAGAAGCAGGACCCGAATCTAGGTCTCCTGGCATTCTAATTAGGGACTTACTGCATTAAACCCATTTCTTCTTCTTTTTGTTTTCATTGCCTCTTTAAAGTGGCTAGTTGGCAACTGATGATCAGTGGTTCAATCTGGTCGATGTAAATTTCAAAGTAGCTTCATTTAAGACCGGAACGACCGGGACGCGTAAGGTTTACCGGGCGGGCGTAGGGGACCAGGTTGTTTTGGTTCATTAAAGGAGGCAAAGGTTTTGCAGGTCCGAGCGAGGGTTAATCCCACGGTCTGACTTTGGCAGAGCCCCGGGACGGCCCGGTCAGGCTCAGGGTGAGGTCAGCCGGCGCCGGGCCAGGCGAGGACGCGCGTCCAGCCCTCCGGCTGCCCCTCCGACCCCTCGCCCGGGACTCGCAGGCGGTGGCCTTGGCCCCCTGCGAGCCGCCCCCAGCGCTCACCCGTGCAGCGGGGATGAGGCCTGGTCCCGCCTCGCCAGCCGGTCGGGCGAGTGCGGTGCAGGGAAGAGACGCGCTGGCACCAGCCAGGCCCGCCAGCTGGGCGCCCGGCTGCTCCGGCCCCAGCCACCTCCGACCAGGGCCGCGCACCCCGCCGGCTTCCCCCCTTCCTCCCCCCCGTATCTCTACGAAAAGCCCCGTTTCCTCGGCGCCCAGCCTGGGGAGTCCCGGCGAAGACCTCGCGGCTCCGGGGCGGGCGAGGGGGGTGTGCTCGGCCCGGGCCGCCCCCGCCGCGCCGAGGCCTCGGGCCGCTCCCCACCCCCGCCAAGGGCGGGCTCAGAAGCCAGCCCCACCCCGCCGTCCCTCCGGGGAAGGCCGGTCACGCGGCGCGAACGCGGCTCCGCGAACTCGGCATTTCTCCGAGCCGGCCCGGCGGGCGGAGACGCCGGCGTGGGGGTGGGACGCAGCCCTAGCGAGCAGCTCTGTGGCCCAATGGCTCTCGTCTGCCGGCGGGCGCGAGCCAATGGGGCGCGCGGGGCGGGACTTCCGCCTCCGCGGTGTTGTCCTCCGCGCTCCGACTCCGGGCTGTGGGTCGGTGCGGACCTGCAGTCATGGAGTCAGGCTAGGACCTGTCCTGCAGAGACGCGCCGGCCCGCCTTGTGTGTCGCGGGGTGAGGCTGCCAGGTAAGCACCCCGAGGCGCGGCGCGGCGGGGGCGGCCCGGGCCGAGCACACACCCCTCGCCCGCCCCGGAGCCGCGAGGTCTTCGCTGGGGCTCCCCAGGCTGGGCGCGGAGGAAACGAGGCTTTTCGTAAAGATACGGGGGGAGCTGTGCCCTGGCGAGGCCGAGGCCCCCACACCTCCATCCCCAGAGTCTGGGTGTCTCTGAAGTTGCTGGTGTGTCCGTTTGGCTTCTCACGTCCCCCTGCCGAGGCGGCAGGAGCTTGGGGAGATGTTGGGGGGCTTCTCGTCTAGCACTTGCCGCGAAGTCCCCAGGCGAAGTCGCTCGACGTGAGTTGCGGGGACTCTCTGATCTTTGGAAACCGGAGGCTGTCACCTCCTTGTTCTAGCCCCCGCCCCGCTGGAAGCGCAGGTGGCAGGTGGGACGTGACCCGTCGGGGCCGGGTTCCGCGTCCCTGCGCTCCTCGACCGGCCGCTCGGCGGTGGAGTCGCCCCGCTCCGAGGGAGGATGCGGGGTGGGCCGACCCCGAAGCCGGGCGACCCCAGAAGCACTCGGGCAACTTGGGTGGCAGCCGCTTTCGCTGCCCGCTGGTGGTCACTTGCTCGGTTTTGGCCTAATTTGGCAGTAGCGGCTCTGTGCCCCGTTTCGGCACCTGGCGGCCGCCGGGGCCCTTCTGTTTGCCCCAAGCCTGCCCACTGTCATTTGTCAGCGACGCAGCGGGAACCGTGAACACGAAGGCAGTTCTCCCCACAATGATCTATTGTGTTCCGAGGATAACATCTGCAGTTTTGATGCAATGGAAGCGAGATGGGTGTACTGCCAAAGAGTTCTCGTAGCGAAGCGCGTCACCCCAAGATGGAAGCGGCCAATCGATGGAAGGACCATTTTTTAGGGGTCGAAGAGATGAGCTCCACTTCAGAGTCGCACAAGTGGACCGTGATAGCAAAAGAAAAAGAAAACTTAAACAGGAGGCAAGAAGTGTAGTGCAGGGACATGGGAAATTATGAATGGATTTTGGAATCATTTTAGTGCATTGACATTAACATTAGAGAGAGGGAGAGAGAAATATCAGAGGACATCCTGTGGAGGAAGAGTAGGTATTTCACGAAGCTTTTGTTTGTTTTTAAATACATGTGTATGAAGAGGAAGATGTTAATGTATACCTTATTATTGTGGATTGTGTCCAAACGCCGGATCCCAAACTTGGGGATCAGGCTGGGTTCAGCCTTCAGCTCTGGTATTTCCTAATTCTGTGATCATTATCTGTAAACAGGGAAGAATCGTAAGAATGAATTGAGATAAAATGTGTAACACAGTTAAGCCTCAGTGTCTTGTTTAAACAAAGGGATAGAACCCCGTTATTTCTGTCAGAAATGACAAACTATTTTGTTACTATATATTTTACTTTTATTAGAACTCAAGCCAGCTTGATGTCTCCATGTGTAATAGTAAGTCATGTGGACAGAATCTTGGCTTGTGAGGTGTTAGTACTTGAAGCGTTTGGGGTAAATTCTCATCTACCCTTATTTAAAGCTAATTTCCCTCAAGCGCATTGTTACTAGCTTTTGATGTTCCTTTGATGTTTTCTGCATCTTAGAGTAACATGGATGTATTAGGAGTGTTTCAGGCACTAATTTTAACAAAGGGTAGGACTAAGGGTATGATAGATTTATGCCTTTGAGTTACATTGGATAGGAAAGCATTTTATGTTTTACAGTTATTGCCATAGAAATGTATGGAGTGAGCCCTGGCTGGTTTTGCTTAGTGGTTAGAGCGTTGGCCTGTGGTCCAGAGAGACCTGGGTTCGGTCCCGCTAAGGGCACATACCTCGGTTGCAGTTTGTCCCCGGCCCTGGTTGGATCATGCGGGTGGTAGCCACTTGATGTGTCCCTTTCACATTGATGTTTCTCTCTCTCTCTCTCTCTCTCTCTCCCCCTTTCTCTCCCCCTCCCTCCCTCCCTCCCTCCCTCCCTCCCTCTCTGTTTGAACAAAAACTGGAAAAAAATGTCCTCAGATGAGGATGAAAAAAAAAGCAAGCAAGCAAGAAAGAAATATATGGAATGAAATGGTTTGGTCAAATTTCATGGTATGCTTAATTCATGTTGGTATGACCTATAAACAGTTGGAGTTTAAATAAAAAGTATGATTTTGGACATTTCAAAATCTGGGAATTAATGTTTAGCAGAAGTCAAGATGAGTTTGAGTCAAAATAGTGTTTTGCACCATTTGACATATTACTACCATACGGCGTTACATATGGTAGTTTCACATGACAAAAAGGGAAGAAAGTTGGTAAGCATTAATGGTTTTCTCAAAAGAGGAAGCAATTAATAGACAAGTGAATTTTAAAAAATATAGCATGGTGGTTAATGATTGTTTAAAAATTAGTGTGTTCTGCAAATATTTATTGAGCATACATAAAAATACAGTATTAAGCTTTTACATTATGCAAAGTTGATTTGGAAGCGGTGAGAACATATAATTGGTATTGTCAGAGTTTACATATCATAGCATGTAAATAGCAACAACAGCAGTAATAGTTACCATTGATTGTTTACTGTGGACCACATATAATTCTAAGCGCTTTATATTACCTCATGTAATTCTCACTGTTATCAGTGTGGTAGATAGTGCCATTTTCCCTTTTTAAAAATGTTTTTTCTTTATTTTTTTTCCCCTTAAACTTATCTTTATTGTTGAATGTATTACAGATGTCCTTCTTTTTATCCCCCCTTGACTCCCTCCTCCCCTCCTGCCTTCCCCATACTATTGTCTGTGTCTATTGGTTATGCATATATGCATATAAGTTCTTTGTTCTGATGGGGTGTTTATTGCTTTCTTATATTCCAAATTGATAGTTTGTTTCTTGGCTTCACCTACTCTACTATTGATTCCCTGTAAATTGTTTTTTTATTTCAGTTAGTGCATCCTTCATTTCTGACTGGTCCTTTATTATGCTCTTGAGGTCTTCACTAAGTTCCTTGATGTTCTCATGAAGTTCCCTGAAATTCTCACTAAGTTCATTGAGTATCCTTATAAGCAGTGTTTTGAACTCTGTGTCTGTTAGATTGCTTATCTCCATTTTGTTTAGTTCTTTTCTTGGAGTTTTATTCTGTTCTTTCATTTGGGACATGTTTCTTTGCCACCTCATTTTGGCTGCCTCCCAGTGTTTGTTTCTATATAGTAGGTAGAGTTGCTATGTCTCCGAGGCTTCCTAGGGTGGCCTATTGTAGTAGGTGTCCTGTAGGGTCCAGTGGCACAGCCTTCCTGTTGGGCCCTGGAGGTGGTGCACCCCTCGTGTGGGCTTTTACACCTTTCTGTTGAAATCGACTCTTGATTGCTATTGGCACGTCAGTGGGAGGGATTTACTCAGGCTGATCAGCTGCAAGGACTGGCTGTGCCCACTGACCACTGACCTCTGACTCCCTTGGAGGATCAGCTGTGCAGGGCCCACCACACAGAGCAAGACTGACTTCAGCAGGGCTCTGGTACCCACTGAACCTACTCCTTGAGTGTGTCACCTGTGGAGGTGGTTGGGTGGTGGTGCTTCGACGTGGTCTGAAGCTGTCCACTGGGTGTGCTGGCTCTGGGGCAAGGTCACCCACTGCCTGTGTTCTACCCGGGGCCACCAGCATAAGCTACAGAGTGATCTGCAGATGGCTGCTTCTTGTGCTGGGCTTGGAAGTGTCCAGGAAAAGCCAAGTTGTGAACCAAGGCTGGCTGCTTCTAGTGCCAGTCCTGGGCCACTTAATGAGGGGTATGGGGCTTGCTGAGATCAGATGCTGCTTGTTTGAGAGATTTTAGGAAACTCTGAAGCAGGATCCAAGACAGGCCAATCCTATGGTCAAGGCACTGGAAACAGCTTGGGTGGACCTGTAAGTTGGGTGGGGCGGGGCCTCAAGGAATCAGCAGGGTGGGCAAAGAGTGTGAGCCAGGTTGCTGGAGTCCCAGATATGGTCCCCATCTGCCCACCTGGGGAAGGGCTCACCAAAGGAACAAAGGCTCTGCCAGCAGTTCTGTCCGGGAGAAAGCTGCCCCTCCAGCCCTCACCCTGATGCCAAGCAACTCAGTTCTTCCCCGTATGTCTCTGGTGCCTTTCAAGCTGCCTCCCCCCCATGCTGGAGCCCGGAGGGAGTGGGTCTGAGTAAGTCCATTTGTGGGTCATTTAAGAGGAGCTGCCTGGGCTCCAGCCGCCTCAGCCTCCCTCAACCTCAGTTCCCGTTGGTTTTCCAGCCAGAAGTGATGGGGACTCTCTTCCTGGGACTGGAACCCTGAGCTGGGCGCCTGGTGTGGGATGGGGACCCCTCAGTCCTCAGGGAGGACCTTCTCAGCCGAGGTGTCCCCTGATTTTTATCTGCCACCATGGGTGTGGGACCAGCCCTTCTGCCTCCGCCCTCCTACCAGTCTCCGTGTGGCTGCTGCTTTAATCTCGTAGTTGTAGGACTTCCATCCAGCTCAGGGTCAGGCGGCTTTGTTCTGTAGTTCAGTTGTTATTTTTATGTGGTTGTGGCAAGAGGGGAGAACCGCGTTTACCTAAGTGCCATCTGATCTGTGTGATGTTTTATTAAAAAGTACAAAACGCTCTGGGGTTGGTTTGGTTTCTTTCCTGTTTGGTTTGGATGACTTTGGGTTAACTCCTTTGGTTCTCAGTTTCTTCAACTCCTTCCTCAAAAAAATGTAGAAGTAAGCCATATGTGTTTATGGGAATTAGGATCATTTGTAAACACTAGACAGAATTTGTGTTCAATAAATGATATGCCTCATCCATTTTTCTCTCACTGGGGATAGGGCCATTCAGAACATTGTTAACAGTTGAAGGAGTATGGGAGAAGACAGCTAGTTCCACGTGAGGGCACTGCCCAAGCAAAGGCACTGAGGTAGGAAAGCAGAAGACATTCGCCAAAGTTGTATCTGTAAGGAACAGGCTAGTAAGGATGCCTGGATACTGATTGTGGAGATCCTTAAACGCTAGGCTAAGGATTTTGTACATGGTTCTTAGTTAAAAGAACCCCTCTCTGTGGCTATTAGTCTTTAACAGAAGTGTGGTGTAGTGGAAAGCTGGAGCTGGGAACACCGTTGGGTTTAATGACAGAGTGAAGAAGGGGTGACCGTGGGGTTGCAGTGAAGAGCGATCTGAGAAATGTTGACACTGACGTTGGGAACGGACATGACTGCGAGTCTAAGACAAATGTCTGGGGGACAGCGATGCTGTTGACAAAAATAAAGATATGAAGAGGGGCCCTGGCCGGTTTGGCTCAGCGGTTAGAGCGTCGGCCTGCGGTCCGGAGAGACCCGGGTTTGGTTCCCGCTAAGGGCACGTACCTCGGTTGCAGTTTGTCCCCGGCCCTGGTTGGTCATGTGGGTGGCAGTTACTTGATGTGTCCCTTCATGTCGATGTTTCTCTCTCTCTCTCCCTTCCTCTCTCTCCTCCCACTCTATCTGTACAAAAAATGGAAAAATATCCTCGGGTGAGGATTAAAAAAAAAGATATGAAGAGGGTTGGTGGAAAGGGATTTAGGAGAAGATAGGGATTTTTGTTTTGGAGCTGAGGAGTTGTTCAGACATTTGGAACTGTAAAATGGGAACTGGGAGCTTTGTGTAGTCCATAAAAATCGGAAATTGCTCGAATTTTGAGGAAATGGGCTAAGGCAATCATTTGCTTGATGCTCAGAGTTTCACAAGAGTGATATGACTCCTGCACATATCTCACTGATAGAGGTGACGCCACTATTTTTCCCTGTGACATGGTCTGTGTCCTGGGCGGACAGGAGGGAAGGTGGTAGGGAGGGAAAATTTTGGAAACCTAGCAAGACTCATTTATTATTTCAAAAAGAGCCAATAAATTGGATGCTCATTAAGAACTTGGAAAGATGCCGTGATTTTATTGTAGTGCCAGGCATTTATACACACAGTTGAATGTTAAATTGTTGTAACAGCTCTAGGTTGTTATTTTTGTCATACCCTCTTTGTTACCCGCAATTGATTAGTAGCAAACCCTTTCACATCAGAGAGCCCGTGTGCTTGTTACGGGGGCAGCAACAAGAGGGGACCTAGAGAGATTGTATTCTGTTTATAGCTAAGATTGGGGAAGAAGAATCTCAAAGGAAAAGAGGAAAAGGCTACATGATGTGGGAAGAAGAGATTGTGTGAGTGAATCTCTGTGCCACCCATTCTCTGGCTTCAGTTTCCTCGTTCTGTAAAATGATGATGACAATGCCAATTCTGACCTTTGGTAAGAAGGAAAAACCTTTTGGAGACTCTCTACACTTGAAAAAACAGCCCCGCGGTTTAAGTAGTAGAAGGGCCTGTAGTTTTCCTCTTTTGGCAGATTTTCTAGGGTTTGGTGCATTTGAGTAGGGCACGGTGTTAGATTAAGCAATATAAATTATCCATCTCTGAACTATTTTTAGTTCCTTGTAATGCACGGCCTGAGTTACTGGTCAAATAAAAAATTGAATAGTAGGCACAAGCAATAGGACAAGGAAAGGTTTACATATTCTGTCACACTACTGGAAACATTACTTGGATTTTTCTGTATCATTCACTTACTCAACAAATATTTATCAGGTACCTTGCATGTCAGAAACTGTACTAGGCACTCAGAGTGTATTAGTGAATCAGAGACAAAATCCTTGACTTCATGGAACTTGTCTTCTAGTGGGAGAAATAAGGTATATTTTACTAATGGAAAGTAGTTAGATTTTTCTTGTACTATATATTTATAAAAACACCATCTTAAACAGATAATTATAAAGGTACTGTTCCAAATTGTACCTACTTTTGTAGAGAGCACTTTGAAGGAAGGGACAGTGTCAGTCTTACTCATGTGTGTCTTCCCATTTCCCTTTCTTCCCTATGGATGACTTAGATGTAGTTAATAATTAGCAAATGTAGGTACTAACTAAATGTTTATGATGGGGAGGAGGAGGTTGTGTTAAGGTGGGGGCCAGATCTTAAAGATAAAGAAATCAGTTAAATGTAGCGAGTATTAAGGACCCATATACTCTCACTAGATTGCAGGTAGGGAAAATGAAAAGGGTACTAGGAATTGCATTGCCTGGCATGCCTATGAGGTTGAAATGGAAATAAGGTTACATTGTGGCTGAAAACATCAACATTAAGGGTGACTTTGCATAAATAACTTGACCTCTCAGTTCATTTCCTCATTTGTAAAATGAGGTAGTTGGAATTTTCTAGTTTAAAAAATCTGCTTTTGAGTTTCCTTACAAAGTCTTGATTGCAGTAATGTCTCACTATATAATGTAGATAAAATAGAGCTGATCATGAGCTTTCAATGAAAAATTATAGGAACTATATTTATTTTGTTTAATGAATGATATGTTTAAAAAAAGAGATGCCTACAAAATTAATGTTATCTGATGTTGTTTACTAGTAAGAGCACATTGTAATAAAAAAAAAAAGCGCAAATTATTGCCTAGTATATAGTTTTCCCTTTGCTGTTATGTAGGAAAAGTAAACTATGATATTTTACATACTAATAATGGATCTCATACTTCAATTTTACAACAGCCTTTGATTATTGTGCTAGATGCTGAGTATGCCAGATAGAAAAGGTTTAGTTACTAACTTTAAAGAACAATGGGACTGATGAACAATTAAATGAGTTTAAATTTGCACTGTGGCTGGGAGAAGAAAAAGCTAATACGGTCAGAGAAGAAAGATGGAGAAGGTATAGCATGGGGTAAAGCTGGGGTCCTAGGCCCAGCAAGTTGATGGAGAACTTCCTGTGCTAAATCACCATTCAGGTTTGAGCTTTATTCTGAGAGTTGTTTAATCTGTGAAGGAATTTCATACAGAGAGTAAGATGATTAGGCATTTTTATTTTTTATTTATTTATTTTTTTATTATCCTCACCCGAGGACATTTTCCATTTTTTGTTCAGGTAGAGTGGGAGGGAGAGAGAGGAACAGAGAGAGAGAGAGAGAGAGAGAGAGAGAGAGAGAGAGAGAGAAACATCGACGTGAAAGGGACACATCGAGTGGCTGCCATCCGCACGACCAACCAGGGCCGGGGACAAACTGCAACCGAGATATGTGCCCTTAGCGGGAACCGAACCCGGGTCTCTCCGGACCGCAGGCTAATGCTCCAACCACTGAGCCAAACCGGCCAGGGCTGATTAGGCATTTTTATATCTACCTTTATATTTCTCTTAAGGAACGGATTCATTAGTAAGATATTTATGTTATTTCTAGTTATTTCAATTATGTATTCCTCTTTGAGGAAATCAGTTTTTTAACTCAAGTAAAGTGTGAGGAACAGTGTCAGTTTTGTGATTTTAGAGTATGAGTAATCATGAAAAATTTAAA
The DNA here is from genome assembly GCF_014108415.1 of Molossus molossus. Taxonomy (NCBI): domain Eukaryota; kingdom Metazoa; phylum Chordata; class Mammalia; order Chiroptera; family Molossidae; genus Molossus; species Molossus molossus. The sequence continues at coordinate 115,152,670 of NW_023425388.1, forward strand.
CATTAAAATGTTTCGATTTTGCTCCAACTGGGAGGCTCAGTTGGTTGGAGTGTGGTCCCATACACCAAAAAAGTTGTGGGTTTGATTCCCAGTCAGGGCACATACCTAAACTGTGGGTTTGATTCCCAGTTGGGGCGCATACGGAAGGCAACCACTTGATATTTACCTCTCACATCAATGTTTCTCTTCTTCTCTGTCTTTAAAATCAATAAACATTGGATGAGGATTAAAAAAAAAAAATTCAAGGAAAACCCACAAACATTTCAATGTTTATAGCCTCATTAATGTAAATTTGAAAAGACTGTTAAAATTTTGGGATATTTTGCTCATTGAAATATGAGAGCTGCTTCTGGTCAGGTACAAGAATTTAATTTATAATAATTTCTAGGTGTCTAGAAATTTATTGAAGTTTAATTGATTGAATGTGACTCTAGTTCAGGCTCAATTTCTAATGATCGAGCTATCCAGTTAAGTTTTAGAAGAAATGAATTTCCAGAGGGGAAATAAAAAATAAATCCACCTGTTGATAGGTTAGTAGTTGAATTTATTTTGCTTAGTTATAAAACTCAAATATTGAAGAGTGCTTTATTTGCCTAATTATTGTGCTTGCAATTTATGTTCGACCTTCAAAAGGAAAGAACTGTGCTTGTAATTTATACATTTGTCCAACGTGTATTATAAACATTAATTGCTTTAACTTTTTTTTTTGAGGTGAAATTCATGTAACAAAAAATTAATGATATTAAAGTTAACAACTGAGTGGCATTTAGTTCATTCCCAGTGTTGTACAACCATCACTTCTATCTAGTTCCTGAACATTTTTATTCCAAAATATAATCTTATACCCATTAACCAGTTACTCTCCATTCTCTGCTGCCCCCAACCTGATGGCCACGTGTCTGCTTTCTCGTTCTGCGCATTTCCTGGACATCTCATGTTTATTTTAGAAATCTCATATAAATGGAGCCATACACTATGTGGCCTTTTGTATTTGCTGCTTTCACTCACCACACTGTTTTGGAGGTTCTTCCATGTTGTTGCAAGCCGCATTGTGGTATGTGTCAGTACTTCTTTCCTTTTCATAGCTACGTCATTTTTGTTGTGTAGTGTGTGCTATACTTTATCCAGTCATCTTTTGATGGACATTTGAATTCTGTCTACCCTTTGGCCATTGTGAATATTGTTGCTACGAACATTCATGTACAAGAATTTGTTTAAATGACCATTTTTATTTATTTGGGTATATACCAGGAATGCAGTTGCTTGATCAGATGGTGATCCTATGTTTAGCTTTCATGCCATTGTGATCTGAGAAGATGCTTGATATGATTTCAATCTTCTTGAACTTGTAGAGACTTTGTGTCCTAATGTGTGGTCTATCTTTGAGAATATTTCATGTGCACTTGAGAAGAATGTGAATTCTGCAGTTTTAGGGTGTAATTCTCTGTAGATATCTATTAAATTCATTTGCTCTAGTGCATCATTTAGAGTCTCCTTTCTTGCTCATTTTTTGTTTAGAGGATCTATCCAGTGATGTCAGCAGGGTGTTGAAGTCCCCTGCAATGATTGTATTGCTGTCGATTTTTCCTTTGAAGTCCTCCAGAAGTTTTTAAATGTATTTTGGTGCTCCTATATTGGATGCATATATATTTACCAAGGTTATATCTTCTGGTTGGATAGACCCTTTCAATATTATGTAGTAGCCTTCTTTGTCTCTAGTTATGGCCTTCATTTTGAAGTCTATTTTATCGAATATGAGTGTTGCTACTCCAGCTTTTTTTTTCTTTCAGTTTGCTTGGAAGATTTTTTTTCCATCCTTTCACTTTCAACCTATGTGAGTCTTTTGTTGTGAGGCGGGTCTCTTGCAAACAACATATATATGAGTCATGCTTTCTTATCCACTCAGCTACTCTTTGTCTTTGGATCAGAGCATTTAATCCATTTACATTTAAAGTTATTATTGATATGTACTTATTTATTGCCATTTTTGTTTATTGTGGTTATATTTTTCTTCCTATTTTTCCCGCTAATTACAGCAGTCCTTTTAACATTTCTTGCAGTGCTGGTTTGGTGCTAATATATTCCCTTAGCCTTTTTGTTGTCTGGGAAACTTATTATTTCAACTTCTATTTTGGATGATAGCCTTGCTGGGTAGAGTAGTCTTGGATTCAGATCCTTGTTTTTCATGACCTTGATGACTTCATGCCATTTCCTTCTGACCTGTAGTGTTTCTGTTGAGAAGTCAGCTGTTAGCCTTATGGCGGTTCCTTTAGGATTATCTCTTGCTGCCTTTAAGATTCTTTCATTATCTTTAATTTTTGGCATTTTAATCATTATATGTCTTGGTGTGGACCTCTTTGGGTTCTTCTTACTTGGGACTCTCTGTGCTTCTTGAACTTGTATGCCTTTTTCCTTCACCAAGTTAGGGAAGTTTTCTGTCACTTTCATCAAATATATTCTCTAACCCTTGCTCATTTTCTTCTTCTGGGGCTCCTGTTATGCAGATATTGTGTTTCATGTTGTCCCACAGTTCTCCTAAGCTGTCTTCGTGGTTTTTAATTGTTTTTCTTTTTTTTTTTTTTTTTTCCTTTTTGGTTCTCTGATTGAGTGATTTTTTTCTAGCCTGTCTTCTGATTCACTGATCTGATCCTTGACTTCCTCTACTCTGCTGGTTATTTCTTCCAACGTGTTCTTTATTTCTGCTATGTCATTCTTCATTTCTGCTTGGCGGTTTTTCATTTCCAATTGGTTGATTTTCAGTGTTTCTGTATCTTTACTCATGCTGTTGAGCTTCCTCATTATCATTACTCTGAACTGTACCTCTGATAACTTGCTTCACTGCATTTCAAATATCTCATCTTCTGTAAAATTTTCTTATTCGTTCACTTGGGATTTGTTTTTGTTTCACCATTTTGGCTGTCTCAGTGGGTTTTGGAGCCTGCCAAATTTTCTCTGCGGGTGTTGGTGTTCCGCTGATTGTTGCTCCCTCTACTGCAGTGGTTCTCAACCTTTCTAATGCCACGACCCTTTAATACAGTTCTTCATGTTGTGGTGACCCCCAGCCATAAAATTATTTTTGTTCTATTTCATAACTGTAATTTTGCTACTGTTATGAATTGCCATTGGAAATATGTGTTTTCCAATGGTCTTAGGCAACCCCTGTGAAAGGGTTGTTCGACCCCCAAAGGGGTCGCGACCCACAGGTTGAGAACTGCAGCTCTACTGGGTTTCGTTGACTCTGGGAGGACCCACGTTAAACACCACTGCCAAGTCTTACTTTCCTGGGTAGATTTGCAGGCCTATCAAGGGTTCAGTTTTCCTCTAGCTTTTGCCTGCTAGCTATTAGTCTCAGTTACTTGATGAGCCTTGGTTTGTTGCCCTCAGGTGAATAAAAAAAAAATCACCCAGGTGTTCAGGGTAAGAGGATTTCCATTGGGTAGGGCAGATACTTGCTGGCTGTTAATGAGCCTCAATTTGCATTTCTCTGGCCCTGCCTGGGTGGTGGTAAGTGCCTGAGGGAGGGGCTGTTGCTTCTCCCCAGGGCTCTGAGAAGGAGCTCTTTGAGTACGGTGGCTTCTGTCCTATGAGGGAGTGATTCAGCACAAAACTCCCATTGCCTCGTAGCTCTCCAAACTCCTGAGTCTCACCACACAGTCCCAGTCTGTCCTCCCTCTACCGGAGCCCAAGGTGAGTGGCTGTAGCTTAGTGCTCTGGGCCGGCCCTCTGCTCTGTGGAGCCGTCTCGGGATTTTAACCCAGAGGGAGCTGTGCACAGCTGAAACAGCTGCTGTCTGTGGGCTCCCAGCCCACCCTCTCTGCCTCCTCAGTTCCTTAGAGGCTCTATTTGGTGTCCTCTTTTCGTCCCTGGTTATATGGGTTTCCTCCAGCTGCTTTTCTGTTGGTTTTTCCCTATGATTTGTCTTTATTTTAGTTGTAATTCCAGTTTGGTCCTGGGAGACCGTCTGTGTAGCTTCCATTCACTCCGCCGCCATTTTAGAAACTTGATGAGCATTTTATGACTGTTTTTTGAATTCTTTTTCAGGCAAATTACTTATCTCCCTTTCCTTAGGGTTTTTCCCTTGGGGATTTTTCTTTTTTCTTGATTTGAGAAATATTCTATGTTTTTATTTTGTTTGAGTTTCTATGATTATTTATATGAGACAAAATAACTCTTTCTCCAGTCTTGAAAAAAGTGGCCTTATGTCGAAGTGGCATCTGTATAGGCTCTGTGTACTGGGTAGATTTGGCAGGCCAGTTGGAGCTGAGCAGATGCCTATGGTGTCTGAGGTGCTGGCCTACTGAGCTGGAGTAGCCCTGAGTGGAGAGCCAGGTGCATGTAATAGTGCCCTGTTGATTCTCCTTGTTCCCTTTGTTTGAAATGAATGGACTTGGGGGATGTTTACCAGAAAGCTCTGTGACGACCTTGCAGATAGGCCAGAGCACCTGGATAGAGCTTCCACCCGCCCTGTGGAAGTGGAGGGGCATGTGTGTAACGGCTCTCACCAGCATCTTCGACTCCAGAGAAACCCCATAGTTCTTGGAGAGCTCTTGTGGCTCCCAGCATTGTTTATATCATCACTCCCTTGTTTGTTCTGTGGTGAGTTGTCTTGTGTAGAAGCACCCTCTTTGCAGGCTGTGTGCTGGGTAGTTTGGCAGGTCATTTGGAACCTGGCAGTCTTATGGCACCTTGGGGCACTGGCTGGCTGGGCTAGAGAGGCTGTGGGAAGGGAGGCCAGGTGCTCGTGGTAACTCCCTGCTGACCCTTTGTGTTCCTGTGTTTGGAGTGGCTAGGGCAGTGTGGCTGGGAATGGGCTGTGCTGTGTTTTAAGCAGACCAAGACACCTTAATAGAGCTTCTGCTTGCCCTTTGGAAGTGGAGCGGGATGTAAACTGTGGTGCCCAGTGCACCTCCGGTCTGGAGAGTTGCCGCAGCTCATGAGAGCTTGAGAGCGTCTGCAGCTTCCCAGTCTTCTGTGCTGGTCTCTTTCTGTCCTCCTGGTGGAGGAGCTGTCCGTTCGTGTTTCCCAGGCGTCACTGTGCACTGTGCACACGTGCACGTTCAGTCTGCTCATGGTGCGGCCATTTCAGCCTCCTCCAGCTGTCATCTCGGATCCCCTTGCGCCTCCTTGATGGAACTGGTTCCTGGGTATTTAATTGTTTTGGATACCTTTATGAATTAAATTATTATTATTAATTTTAACTTTTACTTGTTTTTATTTTCTTTGGATATATCTTTATTGTTGAAAGTATTGTAGCTGTCCCCTTCTCTCCCTTTCCCCCCATTGCCCTGGCTGGTTTGGCTCAGTGATTAGAGTGTCAGCCCATAGACTGAAGGGTCTTGGGTTCCATTCCCAGTCAGTGGCATATACCTGGGTTGCAGGTATGATCCTGGCTCCTGTCAGGGTAATGCGGGAGGCAGTGAATTGATGTGTCTCTCTTGCATTGATGTTTTTTTCTCTCTTTCTCTCTCCTTCCTTTCCACTCTATCTAAAAATCAATGAAAAAATATCCTCAGGTGAGGATTAAAAAAAAAAAAAGAAAAGATATTATTTAAAAAGTTTTATTTTTAGATTGCTAGTATATATAGAGAAACACAACTGATTTTTGTGTGTAACATTGATTTTTAACAGTCTTTTATTTTCTTTTTTACATATGTGAACTGGATTATATAGGTAAATAAGAAAGTGGAAAGTGATACACTGGAGAATTTTGATCTCTGATGTATGATTATCCTGACTATGAATAGTGTGGAATGTCCTTGTGGCATGGCATTGAATGATTATTTAATTAAATTATTGCATTCCTGGTATCTTGTTACATCTACTTGGCTATTATAATAGAAGATAGAACACTTCATTTCATTTTCTTTAAGCTTGAGAAAGGTTTGAACATCATAATTCATTTAAAAAACATATTATTATTTGTGACTTAAATTCTGATGTTATAGAGAAAGCCTTAAGCATAAACTATATATATATTACCAAATCTGGTTTAGATCCCTGAATAGTAAAAATAAGATTGCAGTGGAAGCTGATTTGAGTATATAAATTATCGTTAATATACTTTAGTTTCCCTTGAAGTGTTTATTTAGTTTTTTGTTTTTCTTTTTAATTAAAAAAATTTTTTTCCCTTTATTGATTTTACAGAGAGAGGAAGTGAGAGAGAGAGAGAGAAAGAGAGAAACCTTGGTGAGACAGAACATCGATTGGCCACCTCCTGCATGCCCCTCACTGGAAATCAGGCCTACAACCTGGGCATGTGTCCTGACTGGGAATCGAACCCGCGACCTCTTGGTACATGGTCGATGCTCAACCACTGAACCACACCGGCCGGACTAAATATTTAGTTTTTAAATATTTAAAATTTTATTATGAATAGATTTGAATAATTTCAACCTCACAAGTAATTAAAGAAATGCAAATTTATACAATAATTGGATAGTCTAGAAAGGCTGTCATTTCATGACACAGACCTGAATTTGAATCCCGGTTCCACTATTTAAAAGGTGTCATTGCCCTGGCCGGTTTGGTTCAGCAGTTGGAGCGTCGGCCTGCGGTCCTGAGAGACCCGGGTTCGGTTCCCGCTAAGGGCATGTACCTCGGTTGCAGTTTGTCCCCGGCCCTGGTTGGTTGTGCGGGTGGCAGTCACTCGATGTGTTCCTTTCGCATCAGTGTTTCTCTCTCTCTCTCTGTTCCTCTCTCTCCCTCCCACTGTACGTGAACAAAAAATGGAAAAATGTCCTCGGGTGAGGATAAAAAAAATAATAAAAGGTGTCATTGGGCAAGTTACTTAAAAGTAGTAAGAGTGATGGGGATGTACAGTTCCACATAGGGAATACAGTCAGTAACATTGTAATAACTATTTATGGTGGTAGATGGTACCAGACTTATTGAGGTGATTACTTCATAAATTATATAACTATCTAACCACTATGTTATATACCTGAAACTAAGATAATATTGTCAACTGTAACCTTAAAAAATAACAAAATAAGAATGAAAACTTACAAAGTACTTGATATATGCTAGGCACTGTTATAAGCACTTTGTTATTGATCTAAGTCTCAATTTCCTATCTTTATGGAAAGGTAGTGGACTCTACTTCTGTTGATAGTGTTGGGAGCATTAAAGGAAATCATGCATGTTAAGTATTGAGTCAGAAATGTCGTAAGCATTTAAGAAACATTAGCTATTTTTATCATTTGTAATTTCACTGAACACCAATAAAGATGAGAAAAGGATAGTCAGTACAATAAAATGTATATTCATTTAGAAGTATAAATAGGAACATTCTTTTTGGAAAACAATTTGACGATATGTGTAGTTTTAAAATATTTCTTTGGCATAGTGATTCTACATGTAGGAATCAATCCCAGCAAAACAATCAGAAACGTGAAAAGAGATTTATATTTATCATAGAAGGATTTGAAATTTATCATGGAAGCTGTGCTTGGGTTCACTTTAATACTGAACAGGAGGGGAATAGTTAGACAAAGCCATAATTTCGCCACACCCTCCCCCCTGCCTTCACTGCACTGTTGTCTGTGCCCATTGGTTATGCAAATACACATATAAGTTCTTTGGTTTATCTCTTCCTGCCCTCACTTCCCCATTCCCTCTGAAGTTTGTCAGTCTGTTCCCTACTTCCGTGTCTCTGATCTGTTTTGTGTGTCAGCTTGTTTTGTTCATTATATTCCACATATAAGTGAGAGCATGTGATATTTGCCGTTCTCTGACTGGCTTATTTCACTTAGCATAGTACTTTCCAGGTCCCTCATGTCGTCTCAAAGGGTAAGAGATCGTCTTTCTTACAGCTGTGTACTGTTCCATTGTGTATAGGAGGAGGGTGTCAGTTGGGGAAAAAGCGAGGGACATCTGTAATACTTTCAACAACAAAGATAAACAAAATAGCTATTAACGTAATGGTTATGAAGAGTTTTAATAACAAGGGAAAGTGATACAACTTTAAGTAACAAAACATATAAATCACAGTACAGTGTGATACAAATGGTGTAAAATAAAGCACGGGAAAAACTTATGTCTGGATCCCCGAAGCAGAACCACTGTGAGTGGTATTGGAGATGTAGAATAAGGGATGAAACCTGAGGGAATTCTGGCAGCTGGTGAAGCATGTTACAAGGCTGCGGCTGCCTTGTGCCTCCTGTGCTGGGTGGGCTGGGCCACGGGCTGGGCCACAGGCTGGGCCACAGGCTGGCCGGTGGCGGTGAGGAAGGAGAGCCGAAGGCGAGGCTGGGAGACCAGGATGTAGTGGAATTTGTATGACTTTCAAAAATATATGCTGTTTCAAAGAGACTCTGGGGCCTTCTCAGATTCTGCGCCTCGACAGCACACCAGTGGCCACGTGTTCACTTCTTCTCCCTGTTGCTAAATGAGGGAAGCACTGCCTATGTAAGTGCTGCTAAAGCAGAGGTCAGCCCTGGCCCCTGTGGCTTGGGCGTCACCCGGGCACTGAGAGGTCGCAGGCTCCATTCCTGGTCAGGGCACATGCCCTGGTTGGGGCTTGATCCCCAGTGGGGGTGTGGAGGAGGCAGCCAACTGATATTGAGGTTTCTCTCTCTCCCTCTCCCTCCTCTCTCTCTCTAAAGTTAATAAAAACATATTAAAATAACAAAAAGATTACTGTGTCAATTTATTTGACTTCTGCTCCAGATTCACCATTCAATACATGCTCAGCTTTAATGGACTGGACTCTTGCACATTTCTCCTTCACAAGGAGCGCGGTGCTGCACTCGGCAGGTGTTGGAGGGGCTCAGTGCCAGAGGAGACTTACTGGAGGAGGGCTTTCTCCCTTTCTAGTTCTCAGGAGCTGTGCTTTCTATTTTCTTGGTCCTGTTGCATGGTCTGACCCAGGACATATGGTGGGGACATCTGGGGTTGCTCAGAGAGCACAGGCCTTCATGAACTCATAGCCCTGCTCCCGACCTGGTGACCGCCTAGCGATGGCCCTTCCGAAGTGGACACTGCCGACCTCAGGCCTCACGCCTGCAGTGCCCTGATCACCTCTGCTTGCCTGGCGATGTGGACCAGCTCTGGTTTGGGAAAACCCAGTGATTCTCTTATGTACGGTGCTGCAGCCACACCTTCTCCAGTGAGAAGCCCCAGCCTTGGGGAGGGGGACCCATCTGCCAAGTTCATCGTTTTGGGTGCTCTCCCTCAGCCCTATTTTCCCAGCATAGTTTAATTATTATTTTTCTTAAAAATAAAAAATAGCTTTGTAGACTTATAATTTACATACAATAAATTACATATTTAAAGTATATGCTTTGATAAGCTTTGAGATATGTATATAACTGTGAAACCATCACCATAATGACGTTAATGAAGAGAACCATCTCTTGTAGAGATGTCCTGATGCCCCTTTGGGTCCCTCTCTCCTGTCCCTGTTACATCTTTGTAGCTACTATCCTATCATAGTTTACTAATTATTATGTTAAGCAGTCTGTTTAATTTATTATGTAGTTTCTATCTCTCTCTCTTTTTTTATCCTCGAGTTTGTGGCTTAGTTTTTAATAAAAATGTTTAAAAAGTTAAAAAAGATTTAGAACTAGAAAAAGCTTATTTTAGAACTAGAAAAAGGACATTTCTCCATTTTTTGTTCAGATAGAGTGGGAGGGAGAGAGAGAGGAAGAGAGAGAGAAACATCGATGTGAGAGAGACACATCAATTGGTTGCCTCCCACACTGGGCCAGGGATCAGATTTGCAACTCAGGTACATGCCCTTGACCAGGAATTGAACCCACACCCTTCAGTGCACGGGCTAGTGCTCTAACCAGCAAGCTAGACTGGTCAGGGCTAGTTTGTCTCTGGGTTGAATGCCTGCGGATACAGATTTGGTGCCTGGTGGGGTTCTAGGAGATGGACCTAAAAATGAGGTTTTGGTACTGGTTTGGTCATGCCTTTGGGCCTGAGCTCAGTGTTGAGCTCCTTGCTAATGGAAGTGGGATGCTAGTAATCCATGGCATCGCAGTTTATCTAGCTGTCATATGGGGTTGCTTGTGATGCATAGTCACGTACTGCATAATGGCTTTTTGGTCAATGAGGAACCATGTATATGAGGGCAGTCCCATGAGATGAGAGGGAGCTGAAAAATCCTGTCACCTGCTGACGTGTATCACATTACTCGCATGTTTGTGGTGATGCTTGTGTAAACAGACCTCCTGTGTGTCAGAGTATAAAAGTGTAGCACATGCAATTAAGTACATTACGTGCTACTTGATAATTGATTATTGATAATAAATGAGTATGTTATTGGTGTGTGTATTTACTAGACTATTCTTTTTATTGTTTTAGAGTGTACTCTTCCTACTTAGAAAAAAAGTCTGCTGTGAAACAGTATGTTGTGTTACACTGGTGGCCGCCTCGTACATCTTGTGTTTATCCCTCTCTTGGTCGTATCATTTTCTTGTGTGCTTGTTTTAATCTAAGCGTATAAAATCCACTGCTAATGTTAGCTGTAAGAGGCCATTTTGAGTGGTTGACCTGGAAATGAAATTAAAAGTGATTAAGAGCTGCTAAAATGGAAAATCAGGGATGGTTATTGCTCTCCAGTGAGGCTCCTTAAAAACTTTGAAAACAGGGAGGCCAACATCAGAAGGTTTCCGTTGAGAGGAATGTTTGCGGGGCATGAACCTGATCACAAACAAACCACCAGGCACGTGTTTCTGTAAGGACCACCTCCTCGGGAAGGGCCTCGGGCAGGGCCTCCTGGATGCATTCTAGAGAAAGCACTGTTGTCATGGAGATGCCCTTGAGGACCGTCAGTGGGGCAAGATGGACACGGGGAGGCAGTGACCTTGGTGGCCTGACCCTGAGCTGGCCACGGCTAACATTGCCTAGCTCTTAACAGAATCGTCTCGTTTAAGTTTGTGGCTTAGTTTTTAATAAAAATGTTTAAAAAGTTAAAAAAGATTTAGAACTAGAAAAAGCTGATAGAATAAGATAGAAAGAAAGAATACCTTTGTACAGCTGTACCATGTTTTTGTGTCTTAAGCTAAGAGTTATTAGAGGAGAACTGATAAGGGTTAAAAATGAAGTTTATAGAAGTTACAGTGAGCTAAGGTTCATTAATGATGGAAAAGGAGGGTTTTTTGTGAAGGAGGTGTAGCCTAAGTGTGCAGTGTCTATGCAGTCTTCAGCCGGGTGCAGTCATGTCCCAGGCCTCGGTCACCCATTGCTCGCTCACGGACCCAGGGCCCTTCCCGCCCCGCCGGCTCCATCCGTGCTGAGGGCCCCGCCGTTCTCTGTGAGTCGTTTATATTGTCTTTGTACTGCACCGCTTCTGTGCTTCGGTGTGTTCAGGTACACATAGCACCGTGTTCCAGTTGCCTGCGGTGTACAGTCTCATGCTGTACAGGCTTGCAGCCTAGGGTGCCAGGCTGAACCGTGTGGCCTCGGTTGTTGGAGACAGTACATACCCCCAGGTTCGTAAGCGATGCTCCCACAACAGCGAAGTTGCCCAGTGTCACATTTCCCAGAACACGTCCCCTTCGTTCAGCGGCGCACGACTGAGTTGCCAGAGACTCACCTCAGAGTCCGAGTGGCTGCTGCATCTGACATTTATGGCAGTAATTGTAACTAGACAGAGAGTGTGGAGTGGAATATTTTGGAAGTAATTGAGTACTTGAACAGAGAATGACAGCTTGGATTTGTTAGCTCTCAGCTCAAGATCTGCTCTTTGTTCTCTCTTTTGATTACACATTTTACTTCAGAAGAAATAATTGCATCTTCTCCAAACTGTGAATAGACTGTGAATTATAAAACCTTGATTCTTTCTCATTAAAAAATATATTTTTGGTATAAAAGTAATGCACAGCACTTAGGAAACTTGAACAAATGAAACAGATTTCTATTAAGAATACTGTATATTTTCTTTTAGGCATTTGTTTGGTATGTTATATAAAATGAAATAGACTTTAGAAACTTTTAACTCTTTATTAGGAAACATGCAGATAAACATAACATAAAAACCATATAGAGTCCCACCCAGAGTTTACACCTTTTATTTATTTATTAAAAAAAATTTTTTTTTCTTTATTGATTTTAGAAAGAGGAAGGGAAAGGGAGAGATAGAAACATCGATGAGAGTGAACATCGATTGATCACCTCCTGCATGCCCCTCACTGGGGATCAGGCCCACAACCTGGGCATGTGCCCTGACCGGGAATCGAACTGGTGACCTCTTGGTGCAGGGTCAACGCTCAACCACTGAGCCACACCAGCCAGGAAAGAGTTTACATGTTTTAACAAATTGTTCTGTTTCATAGAATTTTTGCATATTTTTAGTGGTAAGGTCTTAATTTTTCCCTCCTAGTTAAGAGGTGGCCAAGAGTCCTGTGGACGATAATACTAAGGCCTTGTGCGTATTCATTTTACAAATATTAAGTACCTAGGCTAATATATCTTCGTTTTTACAAAAGTGTTTTGTTTTAGTGTTGGTTTTTATGTGCCAGGCACTGTTTAGATGTTTCATGGTATACCCATAAGAGAAAGATTCCTGTCTTGGAGGCATTTGTATTCTTGCCACACAGATGGACACTAAACAGTAACTGTATCATGTAATCAAAGTATAGCATGATAGAAAGTAATGCTTGTAATGATAAATAAAAAATGTAGAGGCGATTAAGAGTGAGGCAAGGTAGGTACATAGGCAGGTTGCAGACATTTGTCAGGTGAAAGTGTGTGTAGAAAGTAAGGCCAACAGTTCTCTGGGGTGATTTTTTAAACAAACACTTGTTATAATCAATTGATCTGGTACCCCATAATCCTCCATAATTAACATAGTGGCAAATAACACCAAACTCTGTATAGGTCGTTGGGCATGCTCAGCTTTTTGTTCAGAAATTATGTATAAATTACAGAGGGATGGCCCGGCTGGTGTGGCTCAGTGGTTGTACCTAGAGGTCACTGGTTCTAGTCCCAGTCATGGCACATGCCCATGTTGTGGGCCCAGTCCCCAGTGGGGGGCATGCAGGAGGCGGCCAATCCATGTTCTCTCTCATCGATGTTTCTATCTCTATCCCTCCCCCTTCCTCTCTCTCTAAATTCAGTAAAGAAAAATAATTACAGAGGAATGGGGGTGGAGATAATGGGTAAGGGAATTGGTTCACTTATTCAGTTAGTATCTAGTACTTATGCATAGAAGTTGAAGCCCCTAAAATAGGGAAACAAGAATATTTTTTGTAATGAAATTGCTTTGTTTTTGTTTTACTTGATAAGGTTGTTCTGAGGGTTAGGTGGAAAAATATTCATGTCAAATGCTTAACAGAGCGCCTGGCACAAAATTAGTTCTCTATTCATTTGTCTATAGTAATGGCGGTGACATTTGTATGAGGCATCATAAAAAGAATTCTGGTTTAGGAGATGTGTACTTTGAAGTACAATGGGCATGGTATTTTTGATAACCTACAAAACTAGACTTTTCTGCATGTTTTCCTAAATGGAGCTTAAGATTCTGATAGCTATGAAAGCAATTTTGTTGTCAGTTGTCTTTTTCAAGTTTGCTGATGGCAGCCTTTGGCACTGTGTGACAACAGTGGTATTTGAGAGAATTATGAAGTATATTTTTGTTAACATTTCTATTCTCTGTCTCTCTCTCTAACTTGACTCTCAAGTCCGCCTCTCTTTGGCTTACAAGAACTTTATGAATAGTATCTTGGTATGCCCCATGCCACCCTATCAGAACAGTGGGTTCCAGTTTTGGCTTGGTCATAAGGATTCACTAGGTGACACTTTTTAAAAAGCAAAATGATAGACTTTCTGTCTAAATTTCTAGGGGAGGGGCCTGAGAACGTTCATTTTTATCACAGGCCCCCAGGTAATATGTGCTGAAGCATATTTTACAACCTTCCCTGTTGATAAGAATCACTTATACCTGTTAATAATGTGAATAATGCAGGTGACCACAGACCCGATCTCATGTCCAGTGAATGAGAAGTTTTATCTCTGGAGTTGAAGATGAGTCTGGTTTTTATTTACTTATTTAATCCTAACCTGAGGATATTTTCCTGTTTATCTTCAGATAGAGTGGGAGAGAGGGAGAGATAAACATCGACTGGTTGCCTCCCGCGTGACTCTGACCAGGGCCGGGGACGAACCGCAACCGAAGTGCGTGCCCTTGACCGGAATCGAACCCGAGACTCATTGGTCCGACGCTCCAGCCGCTGAGCAGCCGGCCAGGGCATGAGCCCGGTGTTCAATACCGGACATGAGTCACCGTGTCTGAGCCTGGTGGGCTGCGGCTTTCCCGGGCCACGTGGTCGGACAGCCGAAGGAGCCTTGTTCTGAATGGCAGGCTGCTTCGTTCTTATTTCTTTCTTTAAGAAAATGGTTAGATATCACAGATACAGGAGTGTGCATGGAACATTTGCATATGATTTAAATAATAATTACAATGTGAACTCCCGTCTAGAGACACAGAGTGCTGGCATCCCAGCACCTCCCAGATCACGTCCCTTTCTCGCCCCTGAGGCGTCCTCTCACCTCATTCTATGACAACTTCCTCGTTTTTCTTTACGCTTCTGCCTCCTAAATGTGAATCTCCATACAATCTCTCTCTTGCCTTTTAAAGAACTTTATATGAGTGGGATATAGTGTTTGCATTCTTTGTGACTTGCTTCTGCTCAGGGTTATTCTTGTGAAATGTATCTATGTTCATGCAGCTGTCATTTATTTTTATTGTAGCGAATTACATTATATGCATATACCACAGTTTATTAATTCCACTTTTATGCATAATGCTCAATAATGTTGAATATGAAAAGGACAACTCATTTGCTTATGTCTGCATAAGGACAAAGGAGGCATATTGGGGAGGAACAGGACATGAGTCTGTCACTTAACACTAGCAATATTGTTGATTCTATTATGGTAGATATTTATTTGAAATAGTCAATAACTGTTTCTGTGTGGGAAAAAATCAATTTTAAATATACATTATTCATCGGGAACAGTTTGTATGAGTCCCTGAGGTTGGAAAGAATTGCTATTTTAGAGAAACCTGTTTGCTAATCTTTTACAATTAAATATTTATTCATTTTGTTTTATTTGTTAGAAAAATCAGATTGTGAAGCAGTTGTCATATAATAAATTGTTTTGGTTGAGGGTAATAGTTAATGATATTAGCTTTTAGTTTGGATGGCTTCATGTTAGAGAAATTAGCTGGGTAACCTTTGGTTTCCTTAGAACTATTGGGTATCTTATTATTGCTTAAAGATTTAAGCCTTGTTTTTGTGTTTGTTTGTTTTTCCCTGAGGTTACACTTTTGCTCATGACAGCCCCTCAACCATTTCTTTAAAAGCTTAAACAAAACATGCTTTATGGGAATTTAACTATATGTAGTGGGGCAAAAGTAGGTTTACAGTTGTATGGAAAATGATACAATAATCAATAAATAATAATACAAGAATAAACTCTGTGCTTTGCTTTCTCAAAACTATAGACCTACTTTTGTCCTACCCTGTAGTATATGTTAGTAGTTCTCAGTTGTTAGAACTCTTGGAAGTCATGATGCTTTTTAAGGAACACTGTGAAGTTACTGATATATTCAGTTGTTGTATGAGTTGAGAACACTGTATTGGAGGAAATGTTTTAGTACCACATATAAGTAATATACATACATCACTATGAGCACATTTATAAGAAAACAACCTATTT
The DNA here is from genome assembly GCF_014108415.1 of Molossus molossus. NCBI lineage: Eukaryota > Metazoa > Chordata > Mammalia > Chiroptera > Molossidae > Molossus > Molossus molossus. The sequence goes on from NW_023425388.1 coordinate 115,168,339, forward strand.
AATGAAATGTGACTTGGCTATTATAAATTTTACACTAAAATAGTTAACTAGCTTTTTATACTTTTTCTGTTAGTGCTTGCTACAGTATATATTCTTTTGATGCATATTGTATAAGATATACTTTCAGAGAAAAACAAATTTAAATTACTACCCATTTCATCTTTTTGCAGATTAGGAAAGATTAGCATTCTTTCAGCAGTGGAGTGTTTTGGGTCAGGGTTGAAATGCAGTGATGCTCAGGAGTGAGCGTGACAGCATGGAATATGAGCTCGTGCAGAGGCTTTCGAATGAAGACGGTAGCAGTTTCGTTAGTGTTATTTGGCACTGATCTAGTTAATGTCAGAATGAGAGTCATCTTCACAATTAAATTATTTGGAAAGGAATGTTCTGACAGTAATGTTGGTCTTTTTTTTTTTTTTAACTTTTTTTTTTCTTTATTGGTTTTAGAGAGAGAGGAAGGGAGAGGGAGAGAGATAGAAACATCGATGAGAGAGAACATGGATTGGCCGCCTCCTGCACGCCCCCCACTGGGGATCGGGCCCATAATCTGGGCGTGTGCCCTGACCGGGAATTGAACGCGATCTCTTGGTGTCTTGGTGTAGGGTCGACGCTCAACCTCTGAGCCACAGCGGCCGGTCTGATGTTGGTCTTAAACACTTCCTGAATGCATCCCCATTTGGATATGGTATTGCCACAGATTGAAATGTGAGGTTAGGGTTTCCTGTGATGCTCGGGAGTTTTTAAACTTTGCAGTCACCAGGTCAGCGTTAGACGAGTAACTGGGACTTGTGCTCTTTAAGTCACACAGATGACCAGTCACGTGTCACCCGGTGCCCACGTTCTCAGAAATGAGGCCAAGAGAAAATCAGTGAAATCAAGACTTGTTTTTTCTTTTTTTAAAGATCAATGAAATTAATAAATCTTTGGCTAGATTTACCAAGACAAAGAAAAGATGCAATTAAAATTAGACATGAAACGGGGAACATTACTGCCCTGGCCTGTTTGGCTCAACGGTTAGAGTGTCGGCCTGCGGTCAGAGAGACCCGAGTTCGGTTCCCCCTAAGGGCATGTACGTCGGTTGCAGTTTGTCCCCAGCCCTGGTTGGGTCCTCTTTATACCCATTAAGGTGATTATTACCAAACAGAGACAGAAGCGTTGGTGAGGACGTGGAGAAGCTGGAAGTCTAGTGCACTGCGGGTGGGAATGTGAAATGGTGGAGTTCTTGCGGAAAACGATACGGCAGTTCCTCAGAAAGTTAAACGGATCGCCGTATGACTGAGCAATTCCACCTCTGGGCATGTGTAAAGAAGTGGAAGCAGGGACTCAGACATTTGCACATGCATGTTCACAACAGCACTATTCACAGTGGGCAACAAGTGCAACCATAGTGTCCATCAGTGAATGAATGGGTAAACAAAATGTGCTATATACATGCGATGGAGTAGTATTTAGCCCTAAAAAAGGAGGACATCCTGATGTATGTTACAACATGGATACATTTTGAAGACATTATGCCAAGTGAAATAAGCCAGACATAAATGTACAAGAAGTGATTCCTCTTACATGAAGTACCTAGAGCACGAATGGGAAATTAGTGTTTAATGAGTATAGAGTTTCAGTTTGGGAAGATGAAAAAGTTCTGGAGGTGGATGCTGGTGATGGTTGCACAACAATAGGAATGTCACTGAACTAGACACTTAAAAATGTTTAAAATGGTAAATTTTATGTTCTATATATTATACTACAAAAAAAAATGAGGCTGAAGGCCTTCTGAAAAGTTAGAACAATTATTTATTCACTGCATTAAATAAAAACGTTTATACAAATGATCAAAAATAGCCCTGGCCGGTTTGGCTCAGCGGTTAGAGCGTCGACCTGCGGTCCGGAGAGACCCGGGTTCAGTTCCCGCTAAGGGCATGTGCCTCCGTTGCAGTTTGTCCCCGGCCCTGGTTGGTCGTGCGGGTGGCAGCCACTCGATGTGTCCCTTCACGTCGATGTTTCTCTCTCTCTCTCTCTCTCTTCGTCTCTCTCCCTCCCACTCTATCTGTGCAAAAAATGGAAAAAAATGTCCTCGGGTAAGGATAAATAAAAAAAAAAAACAAAAAAAAAACAAATGATCAAAAATATAGAAAAGTAGACTTCAAAGTGATCTTCACCTAGATTTAAAATTATTAGTTCTTGGTTTAATTTTTTTGGCTGGTGTATTTTATTTATTTTTAATTTTTTATCTTCACTTGAGGACATTTTTTCCTTTTATTGTTCAGATAGAGTGGGAGGGAGGGAGAGGAAAAGAGAGAGAGAGAAACATCAACGTGAAAGGGACACATCAAGTGGCTGCCACCCACACGACCCAACCAGGGCCGGGGACAAACTGTAACCGAGGTACATGCCCTTAGCGGGAACCAAACCTGGGTCTCTCCGGACCACAGGCTGACGCTCTAACTGCTGAGCCAAACCAGCCAGGGGTGGCTGGTGTATTTTAAAGTAAATTACAGATATCATGAGATTTCATTCCTAAGTACTTCACTAGGCATTTCCAAAAGTAAGGGTTTTTTCATGTGAGCACAGCACTGTGATCATGTTACTGAGTGCGGGCTCCCTGCCTCATGCGTATGGAAAGCCAGGACTGTGGCTTATGAGCAAGGAAAAGGCTCCTCTGCGAAGTCAGCCAGTAAGAAGACAGGAGGCCAGTCTGTCCCGGTGGAGAGTTTGGGGTGGGGTTTAAGGGGTCAGGGAAGGATGGGCTGCTGCAGGGCTGGTGGGCAGGTTTTGGTTGGAGAGCTTCAACACGGGAAGTTTTGGGCAAATCTGTAGCTTCTGGAAGGATTCTGGTGATGAAGTCACGGTCAAGTTCCAGCTCATTGGTTGGGTTGATGGTGGTGTTCTGGTTGTTATTGGAGGTCAGATTCTCCCCTTGGCACATGCTTCCAGTGCATGACTTACGGTTTTGTTCTGTTGTCCCTGAAAAGCAACTCATTATCTTGTTAGAAACGGGATAAGGCCAGTTTGAGCTAGTTCAGTGGTTACAATCATACCTAAGAAAATTAACAATTGTTGTTAAAATATATCATATCTAGACTATATTCACATTATCCCCCTTGTTCCTAAACTGTATTTTTATTGTTGTTTTGCTTGAACTTTGTGTTTGCATTTCAACTTAATATTTCCTATCTCTTTAAAGTATTTTTTAAAGTTATTTTTATTGATTTTTAGAGAGAGGAAGGGAGAGAGAGAGAGAAACATTGACGTGAAACACCGATGGGCTGCCTCCTGCACACCCCCTACGCCCCACCAGGGATTGAGCCCACGCCTTGGGCATGTGCTCTCACTGGGAATTGAACTGGCGAGCTTCCGGTTCATGGCTCAGTGCCAACCAGCTTAGCCACATATGCCAGGGCTGTTTCTGATCTCTCTAACCGTCCATTCCATCTGCCCGCACTGCTTTGTTTATTCCTGTTGATTTTGTAGAAGTCAGTGCAGTGCCCTCAAGTAACACGCCCACCTTGTCTTAGAGCTTATTTTTCTATCCCATGTATTTTCTGTAAACTTCAAGTTAGAGCCAAAGGCTTGTGAGAGTCAGGTTAAAACAATTTTGGAAAGAATACATTTTAGGTGATATAGACTAAATAGAAAGTAGAATGAGAATTTGCCAGTTGATAGAGTCGGGAAGCTACTTTCAGATAAAATGTCTGTTAATAATTAGTAGGATTTTGTCAAACAGTAGACAAAGTTAGGTATGATCGGAGATGGTGGTGACGGAGACATTTCTAGACACCTGCTCTGTAGTTCTTAAGGATTTCCTGCATATTCTCCACTATACACTTCCTTTGAAAAAGTGTAACCTGATTCTGATTTTAGGCTTACTCAGAATGAAGACGGAGTCATGTTCTATCTTTGGCAATTATTGAGAGAGAGAAAAAGAAAGAAGGAGGGAGGGAGGAAAAGGGGTTGGTATTTGTAATTAGCAAGATTTTATTAGGTGTTTCTGTGTTTTCTCTTTCTAAACATGGTTCTAAAGAAATGTGAAGGTGATTGTGTCCTATTAGGGGCCGTGAGAGTCACAACCCACAGTCTTATGTTCTGTCATAGAGGCTGCATCCCTTGAGTAAAGTCAGGGGTGAGAGGCTGCTGAGGATCCTAATGGGGAAGAAGGGTACCACACCCGCTGTGCGTGACCGGCTGACGTGGTCAGAGGTCTGGTTGACACCGACACTCTCAGTAACTGATTGGTCACAATCTGGTCCCGGGGTCCCTAGCTTTGGAGGAGGACACAGACTGAGACAGAATATCAACATAAGATACATCTTCATTGAGAAGCTTACTTCGTCCAGGTGCAGCCTTTATGCTCCACAAGGAAAGTACTGAATTGTACAGACAAGGTCAAGTGTGTGGGTGTGTATCACATCGGCATAGGAAGGTCACGTGTGAAGGAGCCATGTCTTGTAACAGTTCACGAGTAGCTTCCAGGTGCCCTCAAAAGTCATTTTTGGTTTCAAGAAATACACCACAGGGAACCAAGAGTCTATTGTTGTTGTAACAAGCTTTTATGTTTAACATACAGTCCTTCCAGTTTTAATGTTTTTCACCAACTGGGGAGTCATTTTTATAATAAATAATGTCGCCTAGTGCTACAGCCGACAGTCTGTATTTCTTTGTACTCAGCAGTGTAAGTGTCAGGAGATGGTGTCAGAGGACCTAAGCTCGCTGCCCTGGCCAGGTGGCTCAGTTGGTTGGCGCGTCATCCCAGGAGTACAGTAAAAGGTTGCAGGTTTGATTCCCAGTCGGGGCACATACTGTACCTAGGTTATGGGTTCAGTCCCGGGTTGGGGTTCGTATGGGGAAAGCAACTCATCTGTGTTTCTTGCATGGATGTTTCTCTCCTTTCTTCTGTCTAAAAATCAATAAAAACATATCCTCAGGTGAGGATTAAAAAAAAGAATTTAAGCTTTTGTTAACCTTTCTTTCCAGAAGACTTCTTTGAGAAGGGAAGATTTACCAACAACAAAACCGTTTTGTGCTTTTTTGGAGAATGTGTTAGCACCATGGATCTCTTTCACAGAAACAGCACATATTTATACATTCAAAAATATTTACATACAATTTCATAGAATTCTTAGTTTTCCCCTAATTTTCCCTTCGAAGGTAGAGGGAAGTGTATTTTAGTTCTGGAAAGCACACAGATGAAGCCACAGAGCTGGCCGGCACAGGGTGCGTTCTTGGGAGTAAAGAACTGGTCAGAGCAAGAGTGTCTGTTAGGCTACAGGGGTCAGATCCTTTAGGTTGGACAGACTGAAATGGGGAAATTCTTTTATCTTTTTGCCTCTTTTCCAACATTTACTTCTTCTTGACTACCGTTCTTCCCCTAACATTTTCTCAAAGTTCTTTTCTTTCTTGACTTTTGTGAACTCAATCTTTTTTCCTGCTTTCTCCCCCTACCCTTAAATTTAGATATTCTTCAGAGTTTTCTCTAGCCTCTTCTCTTTTTAATTTTCATTTTTACATTAAGATGATTTTAGTTATCACTTATTTGTTGATAGTTCTTCTTTAAAAAAAATATATTTTTATTGCTTTTAGAGAGAGAGGAAGGGAGAGGGAAAGAGATAGAAACATCGATGAGAGAGAACATAGATTGGCCACCTCCTGCACGCCCCTTACTGGGGATCTGGCCCACAACCTGGGCATGTGCCCTGACTGGGAATCGATCCGGTGACCTCCTGGTGCAGGGTCGACACTCAACCACTGAGCCACACCGGCTGGACTTTGTTGATAGTTCTTAAATCTCTCTCTGTCTTGGGTAGAAATCCTGACTTCTACCCAGGAGTGTGGACTTTGGAGGCATGCTACCTCAGTGTGAATCCCGCTTCTGCTGTTACTCATTGTTTCCCCTTGGGCGAGTGACTTAACGGTGGGTTTTCCCTTATAGGGAGTTGTTAAGATTGGATGAGGTAAACTCAGTGACATGTTCATAGCGATGCCTGTTGCTCTGAGTACAGGTGATCAATAACAGTTGTTGTGGTTATTGTAAGTGATCAGTAACAGTTGTGGGTATTACTCCTATTCGTAGAATTATTTTCCTTCCAAACTCCCTCGACTGCAAAGTTGGCTGGCAATTGCAGAACATTACAAGGGAAGTCAAACAGGTCAGTGGTCAACATACCGAATATTGAATATTCTTCCTAGCAAACTTTAGTAGCAACTGTGCCTTATTTATGGGGATTTGTATGTTTTTATGGTATGATTTTTGACCAGAAATTGCCTAATGTGGTTGTGTTGGGGGTCCCCGAGACCACCCCAGGTTCAGTGGTTCACCAGGAGAGCTTACAGGACTCAGAATACGGTTGTACTCCTGAATATGATTTATCACAGTGAACAGATACAAAGCAAAGTCAGCAGAGAGCAAAGGAGCATGGGGTCAGGTCCAGGGGAAACAGGTGTAAACTTGCGTCGTCTTCCGTGGAGTCGACAGAATGTGTGACGGAGGGATTCACCTCAGCAGTGAGTTAGGTCGACTCGTGGAAATGTCCGCCTGCGGTTACACCGGGGCTGCTCATGTGGCCTGGCATGTGCCGAAATTTCAGACTCTCAGAAACAGATTACGGTTAAACATAAACCAGGTGCTCGCAGCGTTAGGCGCAATGAGTTGTTCTTATCAGGGAGTGGTGGAGCCCTTCTGGAATGGAAGCTCCCGGGTGCCGGTGGAGGGCCGGCGGCAAGAAGACCTTTCTGAAGATAGCGTGTCGGGGTCACTGCGTTAGCTTTGCTCTGCACAGAGGTATATTATAAAATGTATTTTTCCTAAGACACCAAGACCAACAAACCTACATGTTTTTATTTTTATTTATTTATTTATTTATTTTTGGTAACCCTCACCCAAGGATATTTTTCCATTGATTTTTAGATGAAGTGGGAGGGAGGGAGGGAGAAGGGGGAAGAGAGAGAGAGAGAGAGAGAGAGAGAGAGAGAGAAACGTTGATGTGAGAGAGGCACATCAATTGGTTGCCTCCCGCATGACTCTGGGGTCAGGGAATCAAACCTGCAACCCAGGTGCATGCCCTTGACTGGGAATCGAACCCACGACCCTTTGGTCTCAGGGCTGATGCTGTAACTGCTAAGCCAAACTGGCCAGGGCAATCTGTACATTTTTTAAAACATTTTTTTTCTTTATTGATTTTAGAGAGAGGAAGGGAGAGGGAGAGAGGGATAAAAACATCGATGAGCGAGAACATCAATTGGCTGCCTCCTGCATGCCCCCCATTGGGGATCAGGCCCACAGCCTGGGCATGTGCCCTGACTGGGAATTGAACCAGTGACCTCTTGGTGCAGGGTCCATGCTCAACCACTGAGACACACTGGCCGGGCAATCTGTACATTTTTAAAAGAGGTTTGTTGAGCTATAATTTGCACACCATAAAATTTGCCCATTTAAAGTGAACAGTGCAGTGATTTTTAGTATATTTATACAGTTGTGCAGCCATCACCACAATCTGATTTTAGGACATTTTTATCACCCTGAGATCTGTCTCTGGAACAAATCTGTACGTTTAACATGTTTTCACCATTATTTCATCTCTGATGTTAATGGGTTTGTAAGGCGGTAGCTCGGAAATTATGCACAGATATTTCTCTTTCAGTGTTTTTCAGAGAGTCCGAGTTTTAGTCGGTGTAGTCTCCAAGCCCAGAGCCTTACCAGTAGTCATCACAGTTGGTGTTGTGTGAGTTGGTGGCATTTAATGAAATAATTCTTTATAAAGGAAAACTTTGTTTTCACCTTTAAGTATTCTATTAGTTGGTTGCGGCTTACCAGGGAGAAGCTTGAACTCAGCTCGGCTAACATTGAGTCTTCATGGTTTCTTTCTGCTGTGAGGTGGGCTGGGAATCATGTAGAGAACTGGGGGGGTCGGGAGAGCAGCTGCTCACTGCCCTTAGGGTGCAGGCGGAAGATGCGCATTAGGAGAGGAGGGCAGGACTATCACTCTGCAGTCAGTGGCTTTTTTTTTTTTTGTATTCTCTACTATAGGTACAATAAACAAGAATAAATGAAAAGTAAATTTACATGTGAATTTATAAAATACATTTAAAGAATTATAAAAATTCTTCAGAATTGTAAAAAATTTAAAGCAAAGGTGCTTGTGAGTGTTTAAATAATTATTTTGATGGAAATCTAGTTTCCCCAATAAGTGAATTAGTAGATAAGCTGTACTGTAAACCAAGAACTGTGGGAAGATGTTTGTTTTGTGGTTAAAACAGAACTTAGTCATCATGTGTTATGTAAGTATTGACTAACCCTGGGTGTTTGCCTAAGTGTCCAAATCTGTGTAAAGTCTTTTTTTTTTTTAGTTCAGAACATTATTGAACAACCATTATGTGTGTGGCAATCAGCCTTGAAGAGGTGTTCGTTCCCCATGTGATCCCCTCCCATACTGAATAGCGTGTGACCAATAAGATGTGAAAATGACAGGATGTGAGCTCCTAGGCTAGGCTCAGTCCAGAGTCCCAAAGAATCAAGTCAGGAGTTCACAGCTGCTCAGGCAGAACTTCTTGAACAGCAAGGAGATGTTCTAAGTGACTGCATCTAACTTCATTCAGAAAACAAACTCAAGAAAAACCAGCTTTCTCTCTCTCTCTCTCTCTCTCTCTCTCTCTCTCTCTCTTTCTTTCTCTTTCTCTTTCTCCTTCTACCCTCCCCTCCCCTCCCCTCCCCTCCCCTCCCCTCCCCTCCCCTCCCCTCCCCTTCCTCTCCCCTCCCTTCCCCTCCCCTTCCCTTCCCTTCCCTCCCCTCCCCTCCCCTCCCCTCCCCTCCCCTTCTCTTCCCTCCCCTCCCCTCCCCCTCCCCTCCCTCATACGGCTTTATTTATAATTCAAGCTTTGTCAGCAGTGTTGATCTTATTCTTTTTTTTTTATATTTATCTTTATTGTTGAAAGTATTACAGAAGTGCCCCCTTTTTTCCCCCATTGACCTTCTCCTCCCTGCTCCCACCCCCTCCTGCTTTCCCTAGATTAATGTCTGTGTCCATTGGTTGTGCATATATGCATATAAGTTTTGTTTTATCTCTTCCCAAACCCCCCACCTCCCTTCCCTCTGAGGTTTGTCAATAGATCCATGTCTCGGGATCTGTTTTGGTTGATAGCTTATTTTTGTCCACAAAAGTCTATAAATTAGTGATCATGTGGTACTTATCTTTCTCTGACTGGTTTATTTTGTTCAGCATCATACTCTCCAGGTCTCCATGTCTCAAAGGATACGAGATCTTTCTTTCTTCCAGCTGCATAGTACTCCATTGTGTATATGTACCACTGCTTTTTTGTCTACCCATCTACTGATAGACACTTGGGTTGTTTCCAGATCTTAGCTATCATAAATAGTGCTGCTGTGAACATAGGGGTACATATGTTCTTTCTGATTGGTGTTTCAGGCTTGTTAGGATATATTGCTAGAAGTGGAATCACTGGGTTAAGTGGCCGTTTTATTTGTAATTTTTTGAGAAAACACCATATTTTTTTCCTTAGTGGTTGCACCAGTCTGCATTACCACCAGCAGTGTACTAGAGTCCCCTTTTCTCCACACTCTCGCCAACACTTGTTGTTTGATGATTTGTTGATGGCAGCCATTCTGAGAGGTGTGAGGGGATATCTCGTAGTTGTTTTAATTTGCATCTCTGATGCAAATCTGTGTCAATTCTTATGTTGTTGAAATACGTTTAATTTTAATGTTATCACTTTTATTTAAAAAAGATAATTTTGGCCATCAGGAATTAATATGGTAAATCACTTATTTTCAGGGACAAAGCCCCGGAGTTCACTGTTAATTACCTACTTGTCTTCCAGGTGATTCTACAGCGCGATGCTGCTCTCCATAGGGATGCTCATGCTGTCGGCCACCCAGGTGTACACCATCTTGACCGTGCAGCTCTTCGCATTCTTACACCTGCTGCCCGTCGAAGCAGACATTCTAGCAGTAAGTACTGGGAAGTGTATTCATGTCCAAGTGCATCCCTTAAGGGACAGCTTTAAAAAAGTCCTAAATGATGGAATCTTACAAGGTGTTCGCCTACAAACTTACAGGTGCATGCACACAGTTGTTTCTGGAGAGTGGGAGGACCGCACTCATCTTTTTATTGCTTATTCTCTCGTGTAAGAGCTAACGTACAGTAGGTACCTGGTGAGTGTGGTTGCTCTCAAGGGTGTGTGTGCTCATGCACATGTGTATCTCCATGCGGGGTATTTCTGTAGAGTCTTATGTTTTTTTCTGATAATTAGTATATCTGTAATGACTTTGGTAATGTTATTTAAAAAAATTGTACAAGATGTCCATAGAAAATGTTAAACTAAGATTAATGCTAAAGAGTCCGAAGAAAAGCATACTGGTGTTACCTGTGATGGTGGATAGAGAAGAGTTTAGAGAATATCGCTGCTCAAAACCTCAGGTGTCCTTTCTGGGCTACTGTCTTACTGTCCTCTAAACTGGGAAGCGCATGTGTTTCTAGTGCTCATTTCTGTGAAGCTGGAAAGGGCAGAATGAACTGTGTGTGTGTGCACATGTGTACCCAAGCCCATGTATACTGTAGGCACTATCCCAAGGTTTACTGTTTTTCTTTCTCAGTACAGTGATTTGCTTAATGACATGAGGTGAGAAATGGAAGGGCCAGAATTGTTGCTGACCAGTCATGTGGTCCTCAGTCATGTGTCTGTCCTGTGGCACTGGGGAAGGGCCGGGATCAGTGCAGAGCCGGAGAACCAGGCTCTCAGTGCTGTAGCTTTAGAAGGCACAGCAGTTCTAACCCCTCTGAGCTTCTCACCCTCTTACTCTCTGTGGTAGGAACTAGCTGATTAGATGATTTTCTAGAAAGGAGGATCTTTTCGAGTTGGAATGGAAGTAGAACTAAAAGTCCATTTTCATTCAAACTTCTCTAAATTGGTCCCCAAAGTCCTTGGAATATTCTTGGGGTGGCTTTTGAAATGAGATAGCGGATACATGAACTGATCAGGGAGTGAGGTTCTCCTTGTCTACCTTTTCACCTTTGATTCTTCCATGCCGTCCGCCCCTCGCCCCGCCCCCTCGCTCCGCCCCTCTTCCTCTGCGGGCCTTGTGGCCGGGCTCTCCCTTCTGCCGAGGAGGGCTGGGAGCCCCGGGCGGCCCAGGTGGGTTAGACCACCAGTGGGCGCTTGGGGGCCGAACCGCTGTGTGACCGCAGTCAGATCACTTAGCCACTGCAGGGCCTCAGCTCCTTCGCATAAGCTAGGGCGCCGTGAGGGTTAGATAAGGTGAGCTGCTTAGAACAGTGTCCGACACATAGGAAATGTTTTGTTTGCATTTATAATTATCATTCTCATCGTCCTTCCCTCACTCCCTGGAGCAGGTATGAGACTGCCCACGGTGTGTTTAATAGGACAAAGCAAAACATCCGATATGGCGCAGTCCGTGCTTGCCATCAGTGTCCTGTGCTGCGGCAAGTACGTGAGAGACACACGGATGTTACCTGGTGGAGGGACCGTCCGCGTGGGAGCTGCTCAGAGCTGACCGCCGTGCTGCCGCAGAGAGAGAGGCTGTGACTGCAGAGGGAGGGGGGTGGGGGAGGGGACCGGGAAGGGAGGGGAATGCAGTGTGGGGGGCGGGGACCGGGAAGGGAGGGGAATGCAATGTGGGGGGCGGGGACCGGGAAGGGAGGGGAATGCAGTGTGGGGGGCGGGGACCGGGAAGGGAGGGGAATGCAGTGTGGGGGGCGGGACCGGGAAGGGAGGGGAATGCAGTGTGGGGGGCGGGGACCGGGAAGGGAGGGGAATGCAGTGTGGGGGGCGGGGACCGGGAAGGGAGGGGAATGCAGTGTGGGGGGCGGGGACCGGAAGGAGGGGAGTGCAGTGTGGGGGGCGGGGACCGGGAAGGGAGGGGAGTGCAGTGTGGGGGGGAGGGGACCGGGAAGGGAGGGGAATGCAGTGTGGGGGGCGGGGGCCGGGAGGGGAATGCAGTGTGGGGGGCGGGGACCGGGAAGGGAGGAGAGTGCAGTGTGGGGGGCGGGGGACCGGGAAGGGAGGGGAATGCAGTGTGGGGGGCGGGGACCGGGAAGGGAGGGGAATGCAGTGTGGGGGGCGGGGACCGGGAAGGGAGGGGAATGCAGTGTGGGGGGCGGGGACCGGGAAGGGAGGGGAATGCAGTGTGGGGGGAGGGGACCGGGAAGGGAGGGGAGTGCAGTGTAGGGGGAGGGGACCGGGAAGGGAGGGGAGTGCAGTGCGGGGGCGGGGACCGGGAAGGGAGGGGAATGCAGTGTGGGGGGCGGGGACCGGGAAGGGAGGGGAATGCAGTGTGGGGGGCGGGGACCGGGAAGGGAGGGGAGTGCAGTGTAGGGGGAGGGGACCGGGAAGGGAGGGGAGTGCAGTGTAGGGGGAGGGGACCGGGAAGGGAGGGGAGTGCAGTGCGGGGGCGGGGACCGGGAAGGGAGGGGAGTGCAGTGCGGGGGCGGGGACCGGGAAGGGAGGGGAGTGCAGTGTGGGGGCGGGGGACCGGGAAGGGAGGGGAATGCAGTGTGGGGGCGGGGACCGGGCAGGGAGGGGAGTGCAGTGCGGGGGCGGGGGACGGGAGGGGGTTGTTGCGATGGGAACCAGGACGGGGTGTGAAGACATGAAATAGGTGCAAAGGGGAACTAAAAATCCAAGCTCAGGACTTTGATGTGGTAACACAATTACCCAAAGGAAGTGAGTCAAGAGGTAGAAAATGCCAGCTGTTTCTTTAATTCAGTAAGAGCACCCCTAAAATCTGAGTGTGCAGCGATACGGAAAAGTACGCGGTGAAGAACTGACTCCAGCCCCACGTGCACAGGTACTGGGGCCCCGCCTTTGCACCCCGAGGTCGGCGAGCCGTGCTGCGTGCAGCCGGACGACTGGGTGCTGGCGGTCGGGCTCCCACGCGGGGGCTGGTTTCCCGACAGCAGTATTCGTCTGGCTGGTAGGTGGTGAGCCCGGGGCCACGGAGCCGCCGCCCCAGGCTGGTGCCGTGTCTCCGCCAGCGCCCGTCGGAGGCCGGAGGGCAGGACCGCCCCTGGGGACTTGGTTCTTCCCCGTCTTCCTTGGGCAGCGCTCGTCCCTCGGTGCTTCGGATGGAGTGGTGCTGTGAGCGCTGCTCCTCGCGTCCCTTGTCGCGTCCGTCTCTCCTCCCGTCTGCAAGGACACGTGGGATCATTTCGTAGGGTTACGTCTGGAAACAGCGCCCCGGCGTGGGCGGGGCATTGACTTCAGAGATGACAGGTTGAGCTCCCAGTGCCTTGCTAGCCCTGAGCAGCGCTGTGATCTTGATTGGAAGTAGTGTGCATCTTACATAGTTTCAGAGTCGAACAACCCCGTTTGGATGTTCTGCTGCAGCGGCTTGGCCGGGAGACGTGTCTGCAGGCGGTTGTGAGGGTCCGCGGGCAGAGCGGAGGGACGCCCCGCGGTGGGTGGACCGGCTCACACCGCCTGGGAGCGGAGAGGTCTGCAACCGAGCTAGGATCTGAGTTGAATTTAACACCTCTTTAGTCTCACTTCTCATGAAAACGGGACTGGATGAGAGACGGGGGCAGTGGGTTAAGAGCCAGGGTTCCGGGGCCAGACTGCATGGATTAAAATCCGGTTCCTCTGATTCGCTAGAGCGAGTTATTTTCAGTGTCTGTGGTCTCTAAATGAGGGTGATGGTAGCAGAGACTGATGGTGTAGGGTGGTTGTAAGGGTTAAATAAGTGAATACCTCTTAAGTGTTTAGCATGATGTCATAAATGCCCAATAATTGTTACTTTGTAAATTAAATTTAAACCTTCCGTTAAGGCTGCAGTCAAAAAGAATTGGATAAGGAAAAAGCCTTTTCAAAATCTGTGCATTAAAACTGTCATACGTGGTAATCACTGAGGATGGGATTCCAGAGAGGAGTAATTTTATTTTCTGATTCAAACATGTTAATAGTGAGCATGCTTTAATTTCAGGAGCCCAGTTGCCCCTCTAATAGTCAAGTGTGAAGCACTTTTGTACTAAAGATGTTTTCATGTCTCTTGTTCATGATAAGAACTTTTTTTTAAACAATGTCATTGTAAGAGGCAGTGTGAGACAGTCTTTATTTTGCTATTAAGAAAAGACAGAGCAATTTCAAAATGGGTCTCACTCAATAACAAAAGTGCTTCTTAGTCCTAGTGTTACAAGTACTATATGTACAAGCTAGATATTTTACTTCTGAACTTCTGGAAAAAAAAAAACCCCAGCAAGTCCCGCAGTAATAGGAAATGATACAAGAATACTTTTGTGCAGTTGTAGATTTTCCATTTCCTGATTTTAAAAGTACTTTTTAAAAAAAAGTGCTGCCAGCACACATTTGTATTTTCCTTTGGTCTATCCGTGTTGATCTAGAGTGACCTCTTTCTTTTTTTCTTTCATTCAGATTAATTTCCTTATTTTACAGTCGGGTCTTTAGCCTTGGAACGCCAGGCTGATTATTCCATCATATGAGACAAACATCCGATGAGAGGTACAGGGAACTGATGGGTGCGCTGAGGCACTTGGGATCGGGTACGAGAGGAGCAAGAACCACACTGCCCGAATCCTGTGTTCCTGCCACTAGTCTGTCCACTCTCTCTGTGCTGCATCAGCTTTCCTGGGGACCAGGCCCTGAGTCGAGGGTTAGCAAGGGGGCTTGACAGGTGAAGGTGTCGGGATCCAACCTTTGCTTGCTCTGTTAGAGAGAGTGAGATATTTGCTGCGAACACAGTTGTAACTGGCTGTTACCCTGAAGAGTTATTTATCTGGAAGCTGAAATGGGGATCACCAGTAGGTGTTTGATTTGGGGATGACATCGCCATCAGTCCTGGTGTTCCACCTAAACCATGCTTTGTGAATATTTAAGGTTTGCTTGATCCTTCCATCCTTGACTGTCTATACATACACTCTGCTTTGTCCCATTCTTTTTATCTATATTCAAAACAAGTCGTGTTCTAGTTTTTCTGGTTTTTGCCTACAGTTTGTGGCAACCATCTTAACTTCTGATGCACCATGCCATCTTTTGTCTGTGTTTCAGAAGTTACTTGTTTACTGTCTTTGCTTAGTTTCATCTATATTTTTTGTTTCTCGTCTTCTCTATAGCCGATTGAGCATTCTAAGTAATACAGCAAACTCACTTCACAATCACATTTACTGTTATCTTCTAAAAGCAGGAGAACCCTTGTTTTGTTCTGTTCCGGGAGAGGACACTGTAGCGTAGGAGTTTGTATCTATAAGGAGGGGAAAGTTGTTAAAATAGTTTTTGAATACCTTCAGTTCTCTAGATGTGTGTACTTCATTGAGCATAGAACTTTCATTGTTTAGCCTTAGATAAAAATGTTCAGATTGTATAAAAGATTACAGTGCTTTAAGAGTATGATTTGATGCTCCTTCTTCTCCTAGGGAAAAGGCATTTTTTCATAGCTAGAGCCAGAAACCCTGCAAATCTCTTCTATAAGTCAGACCCTTATAATATAGAGAAAATAAAGTGGAATACTATAAAATTATTGCTGTTGCTTAATTATTATATGAAACCAAGAGTCTAATTTAAGCAGCTGGATATGTAGTGAATTGTATCTATTCCTTGCTATTTTAGTGGATGGACGTGCATTTGCAAGGTTATTTTTCTTGTGATAAACTGTGATAATAAATCAGATTTGTGGAAATGACATCTCAAATAATTTAACAATTTTTTTGTTTTGAAATGTTATGTGTAAATTGGTTGTAACCTGATTGTTTTTAATTTTACATTTAGTATAATTTTGAAAATGTATCTCAGACGTTTGATGACCTTCCAGCAAGATTTGGTTACAGACTTCCAGCTGAAGGTTTAAAGGTAAGAAAATAGTAATATATAGTAATGGCACAAGGTATTTAATAGGTGATTTTATTGCTCTTTATTTGTTTCAAGACTGAAAGTATTTGTTACTATTTCTTATTATAAAGTCCATACATATTCATTAGTACAGGGTTTAAACTATTCAAAAGGTATGAAGAAGAAAGTGAAAATTACTTATGATTATATTATTCTGAACTAGCCACTGTTAACATTTTGGTATACAATATTTTAGACCTTTTTCCTAGGCTATGTGCCTTGCGTGTGTGTTCGTCGATGTGTGTGCATATGTATTTATGTAAATGTTTATAGATAATCTATCTGTAACACTAATAGAAACATACTACTTGGTTACCTGCCTTTTTCACTTAATCATTTACCTGGAAAATCTTTTCATGCTAATAGAGGAGGTACATTTTTATTTACAATGGCTGCGTGGTTGTACAATATCATAAAACGGGATTTTTATGATACTGAACATTGATTTATTTAATTTTTCATACTAGATATTTAGATTATCCAGTTTTTGCTATTACCAACAGTGCTACAATGAATGTCTTTGTTTTTTTGTGTGTGTTTATTTGCCTAAGGTGCTTTTCCAAATGTAGAAGACCCTTCGGTCCTCAGGCCGACACTTATAACGGCTAAGCCAAACCGCCCAGGGCATTTTTTAAAATTTATATATTAAACATTTTTTTCCTTTATTGATTTTAGAGAGAGAAGAAGGGAGAGGGAGAGAGAAAGAGAGAAACATTGGTGAGAGAGAACATCGGTTGGCCACCTCCTGCTTACCCCTCATTGGGGATTTGGACCACAACCTGGGCATGTGCCCTGACAGGGAATTGAACCAGGGACCGCATGGTACAGGGTCGACGCTCAACCAATGAGCCACACTGGCTGGGCCAGGGCCTTTTTTTTTTTTTAAATCCTGGTCTGAGGATATATGTTTATTGATTTTATAGAGGAAGGGAGAGTGAGAGAGAAAAACAGATGTGAGAGAGAAACATCAGTTGGTTGCCTCCTGTTCGCACCCTGACCGGGATCGAACCTGCAACACTTTGGAGTATGGGATGATGTTCCAACCAACTGAGCACCTGGCCAGGGCAAGGGCTTAACTTTTAACTGGTATATAACCCTGCCATCCCTCCCTAGTCAGTGCATTCCTCAGTGATGCGCAGCAAGACTTGGAAGGCGTGGCTGTCAGATTTGCAGATGGCATGGAGTTTGGGATGGTTCATATACTAATGTTTTGCCCTTGAATCTTAAAAGATAGATTACTGCCCTGGCTAGTTTCGCTCAGCGGTTAGAGCGTCGGCCTGTGGACCAGAGTCCTGGGTTCAGTTCCCACTAAGGGCACGTGCCTCGGTTGCAGTTTGTCTCCGGCCCCGGTTGGGGTCATGTGGATGGCAACCAGTTGATGTGTCTCTCACATCGATGTTTCTCTCTCTCTTCCCCCCTCTCCCTCCCGCTCTATCTGAAGATAAATGCAAAAACGTCCTCAGGTGAGGATAAAAAAAAAAAAAAGGTCACTGAAAAGAGTAGAAATGTAGCTTAATTTGTTGAAATAACTGTGATGTATTTGCCCAAAACCTAATACGGCTTTACAGTGCGTCAGAAGTATAAGGTCTGGACCAGGCTGAAGAGTCGGAGCTCAGGGAACCGTTCTCTTTACCAGGTGCGATGCTGCCCTGTTCACGAATTGTTGAATAAAGCCAATTAGATCTTGAACTTAGGTTCCTATCCGTTGTTTTATTGGTCAGATCATTTATAGTTGCAAGGTCAGTTTTTGGCTGCCAACTGAAATACAGTGAAGTTTAAGAATCAACGCAAACACTACTTTTTCTGTTACTGCCTCCTATGGTTAGAATGTTCGGCTCTGTTCTCTGCAGCTGTACTGCACGTTGCTTCTGCTTCCTGGGATTGCATGCCGCTGTGTGTGACTGGGCAGGTCACCTTCGTTAGCCTTAGATTCCTCATCTTTAAGTAGAGACGAGGAGACTAGTAGTTGCCTCATAGAGTTGCAAAGATGAACTGAGTGAAAACAAAGGTATAGCATAGGTTTGACCACAGCACCGAGTGCCATGGCTCAGCAGGTGTTAGCTGCCTGCTTGTTCTAGGTGATCCATTCCTACCTTCGGGTGTTCACCGAGACAACTGCCTCTTCTCTCCTCTTCCTGCTCCTGCGTCTACGCCCTGGTGAGGGCGTCCCTGTCGACGTCATCGCTGCGTGTGCCCTGCTTAATCTTATCGTGTAGCTTGTCACCCAGTGACCGCCGAAGGGAGGAAGGCTCAGGCTCTTTCAGCCCGAAACAGTCTTGTACGCAAAACCACTTATTGAATCATCTGTCTCCTTATGGCTTTATTAACCAGTGTGATTTATCAAGAAAAGTAATTTTTTCTAATGTTTTCTCTGATAATGCTGCAATTCTGAATACTCTCTGAAGCACTAAAGCAAAATTATGTTTGTATGATTTTTATGTGTAGATTATTTCAGTTCAAAAGTGGTCACCCAAATCACTTTGGAAAACCGCCTGGTAGTGTTTACTAATGCTCAGTCCCCTGTGGTCCGGCTGGATATCCTGTGGCTCTGCTGCTGTACACACTTCACAGATGCATGCATGTGTTCGTGAAAAGACTTGTGCTAGGATGTTCATAACACTACTGTTTGAAGTAGCCCCTACCTGGGAATGCTCGTCAGTTATAGAATAAGTTTTGGCATATTCACACAATGTAATATTGTGTAGAAATGAAAATAAAACATCTACCAAGTATATCTCAACAGTATGGTTGCTCAACAGTAGAGTTGAATCTCACAAATATGGTACTGAGAGAAAAATCTAAAAGACCAGTTACTATACTGCATGGTTCTGTTTGTGTTCAGTGTCAGTATGGCCCAAACTAACCTAAGCTCTTAGAAGTTCAGCAGGGACACTGGGGGTTGAGTTGGGGAGTAGTGGATGGCAGGGAGGGTGAAGGGAAGTTCTGGGGTGATGTTCACGTTCTGTGTCCTGATCCAGGTGTGTCAGTTTGTGAGAACTCTTCGAGCTGAACAGTTATATTTTGTGTAGTTTGCTTTATATATAGTCATAGAAGCTTTTAAAGATCAGCATGTCAATGTATTGTAAACTTGCTGCATTATGCATTTAATGATAATTGAGGTGCTAGTCTCGATGCACCATTTTCGCCCAGCACCTTGTTTAATGGTCAGAGAATCACAGCAGTAAAGGGAGAGGTGGGCATCGGCTTCTGCGTCTCCTAGGCGTGGGCAGTAGCTTGGCCCCGGCGTGTTGGCACACGGCACTCCTGTCAAGGTGGAGCTGAGCACGGTTCTTGATCGTGGGGCCAGCATCCTTTTGATGAGGGAGGGTTGGCCGAGAGGGGACACCAGGCACATGGACCTGGCTCGAGGCAGCACCCTCTTGGCCACTCGTATTCAAGAGACTTCTGCCAATGAAATGACAGAGCCATTCATTACCTCACAGACTTTGTGGGTGAAAGGAGGGAAATTTGTTATTAGTTAAAGTGACTCACATCTGAGAGAGGAATAGGAATTAGTATGCTATTTTAAGAAGTTATTTTTTAGCATAGTGAAAAGGAAAGATAAGACCTGTTTTTTTAAGAATTCAATTTTTCACTAATGCTTATAATTTTTGTACTTTTAGATTATGCGTATTTTTATACATTTTAAGTTTAAAAATAATACATGCCACCCTGGTTGGGTGTCTCAGTTGGTTGGAGTGTTGTCTCGTACACCAAAAGGTCACGGGTTTGATTCCTGGTTCGGGCACGTACCTAGGTTTCGGGTTTGATCCCTGCTCAGGGCACGTACAACAGGTGGCTGATGGATGTTTCTCTCTCACATCGATGTTTCTCTCTCCCCCCCTCCCTTCTTACCCATCTCACTCTCTCCCTTTCCCCCTTCCTCTCTTTCTAAAATCAATGTAAAAAAGTCCTCCTCTGAGGATTTAAAAAAAACCTTTTTTTTTTTTTCTTTATCCTCACCCTTTTTTTACCCCATGTTTTAACATCTCTGAAATTGGGATGTCTTTCAATTGATGTCCACCAGGTGGCAGTCATGAAGGAGGTGCCATCTCCAGGGCCTGGGGAATTTGGCCTTAGCTGCTCATGTTTTCTTCACTTTAGTTGAGTTATATGCCTTCGTTGTACTACACAGGTTCAGCTTAATTGCTGTTATAAGTGTCCTGGGAAGAACTGTATGTACTGTGTGATCTGACTTGAAAGCAGAAAGTCTGTGTACGCATATAGGTGCGGAAAAGGCAGCAGTGTCCATTTAACCTGAGTGAAATAAATGTGCATCGTCGGAATGATAAAAGCCAAATGCTTTATGGAGTGTAGAAGGGCAGCCACTTTTTGTGGAAGGTGTGCTGCATTGTATTCCTGAAACAGGTGCAAAGCATCCCCTGTACAAGCTAAGCAGTGAAACTTAGGGCCCGAGGACTCGCAGGCCCGGGGAACGGATGGTTGGTGTGACACCAGCCACAGAGACTCTTGTTAAGGCAGAGTGTCATAGGGTTAATTCTTCATGTCTTTTTACAAGTGATGTAATGAATCTGATCCTCTTTACGCATTTATTCAGTGTTTTACATCTGTTGACAGTCATTTGGTTTTTTGTTTTAATCTGTTAATATAACATCAGTAAGTAACATTAATATAGTAACATTTTATATTAATAAATGACATTAATATAACATAACGTATTAATGATATATGTATTATAATAACATAACCCTTTCTAGTAATACTTTTTCTGATGTCAAATCATCCTGTGGTTCCGGAAAAGCAACTTACTATTTTCTTTTTACATTAATAATTATGTTGTGGACATCTTTTCAATTTAATGTATATAGATTTACCTCATTCCTTTTAATGGCTTAATTTTTTAAATTTTATGAATATGTTATAAATTTTAAATGGCTGCCATATTGATGTGCATGGTTTCAAGTTTTTGCTATTAAAATGTAGCAGAGATCATCTTTCTATATATGCCAACGGTTCTCAACCTGTGGGTCGCGACCCCTTTGGGGGTCGAACGAGCCTTTCACAGGGTCACCTAAGACATAACAGTAGCAAAATTACAGTTATGAAGTAGCAACGAAAATAATCTTATGGTTGGGGGTTCCCATAGCATGAGGAGCTGTGTTAAAGGGCCACGGCATCAGGAAGGTTGAGAACCCCTGAATGCCTTTAGTCACTGAGGCTAGTGTTTCTACAGAAAAAGTTTCTAGAACTTGTGTGCATTTTCATTGTTTGCTAGCATAAAAGAAATTTAAAGGTTCATTTTAAATAAATAAGTACATGATTGAGACCATTAAAAAGTTAATTTTAAAAAAGCATTTGCTTTCCCTGGCTGGTTTGGCGCGGCGGGTAGAGCACTGGCCCTCCACTGAAGGGTCGCAGGTTCGACTCCTGGTCGAGGGCATGTTCCTGGGTTACAGGTTCGATCTCTGGCCCCAGTCAAGGTTGTTGGGGGGCAACCAGTTGCTGTATCACTCTCACATCGATGTTTGTCTCTCCCCCTCCCTCCCTTCCACTCTATCTCTGTCTCAGATCAATGGAAAAATATTCTCCAGTGAGGATTAAAAAAAATTAAAAACACAGTATTTGCTTGGTTCAGAAATGTCAGTCATTGTTGGGAAATATACCAACATGCTAATAGTGATTGTCTTCAGGTATGGGCTTATGTGTGTTTAAAAAACTTTAACAACAAAAACAGAACTACTTACAAAACTAAATGCTGCCCTGGCCAGTTTGGCACAGTGGTTAGAGCGCTGGCCTGAGGACCAGAGTCACTGGTTCGATTGCCGTCAAGGCCATGTGCCTGGGCTGCGGTTCATCCCCGGCCCTGGTCAGGGCCGTGCTGGAGGCAGCCGATGGATGAGTCTCTCTCACGTCGATGGTTCTCTCTCTCTCCCTCCCACTGTGTGTAGAGATAGATGGGAAAATATCCTCAGGTGAGGAGTAAAAAAACAAACAAAACTAAATACTTATGAAACCCAGTACTTAGAAGTTCTGGGGTTGTGAGCAGTTGGAGGGTGGGAACTGTTGTTTTGCCAGATAATTCGTCTAGCATAATGCAGAACACATGAAATAAGTTCAAACGATGTTTATAGAAGCAAGTTGAATTGATTTTTTTGAGTTTAACAGAGAAGAACTCACTACCAATTCTTTTTCAGGGTTTTTTGATAAACTCGAAGCCGGAGAACGCCTGTGAGCCGATAGTGCCCCCCCCACTGAAGGACAACTCGTCCGGCACGTTCATCGTGTTGATCAGGAGACTCGACTGTAACTTCGATGTAAAGGTAATGTTTGCTTTTTTATTTTTTGGTTAATGTTTGTTTAGTATCTTAAATGCTCTCTTGTTTAGGAAAGTTTACACTGTTTATTCGGATTAAAAAACGAAAGGAGTGACGACAGAAGGAGGCAGTGAAGTACAACATTCAGGAGCAGGGTTACGTGTCTCATTGATTTGCTACAAAATTCATTTGAAGCTTTTAGCAGACAGTACCAAGAGGAAGACGCGTCGGTTTCATGATTCCCAGTTGTAGTAATATTGGCAACAAACACATTGACTAGGATATAATAAGTACTGTTGGGTCTGGGAGTTTCCAGGTGGCGGTTGGGCATCTTTGAACCATGGTTGAGTAGCGGAATCTTGCTTATTCTAATCTAGGAATGGAAATAGTAACCTTTAGTTCTCTGTCTTCACCCTTCTACGACACCGGGTCCGTAAGTGGTGACGTTGGATTCCTCTCTGTGGAAGCGGCTCTGTTCCCCGCGCACAGTCTCTCTCCGAGTGGCTGAGCTGGCAGCTCAGGGAACGGAATTCGCGCCAGTGCGCCCCGCCCCGCGCCAGTGCTCCCGGTGCCAGTGCTCCCCGCCCCGCGCCATTGCTCCCCGTGCCAGTGCTCCCCGCCCCGCTCCAGTGCTCCCCGCCCCGCGCCATTGCTCCCCGTGCCAGTGCTCCCCGCCCCGCTCCAGTGCACCCCGCCCCGCGCCAGTGCTCCCGGTGTCAGTGCTCCCCGCCCCGCGCCATTGCTCCCCGTGCCAGTGCTCCCCGCCCCGCTCCAGTGCTCCCTGCCCCGCGCCATTGCTCCCCGTGCCAGTGCTCCCCGCCCCGCTCCAGTGCACCCCGCCCCGCGCCAGTGCTCCCCGTGCCAGTGCTCCCCGCCCCGCTCCAGTGCTCCCCACCCCGCTCCAGTGCTCCCTGCCCCGCGCCAGTGCTCCCCGTGCCAGTGCTCCCCGCCCCGCTCCAGTGCACCCCGCCCCGCGCCAGTGCGCCCCGCACCAGTGCTGCTCCGTGGGGTTTTGATATTTTTTTTTATCCTCACCGAGGACATTTTTCCATTTTTTGTTCAGATAGAGTGAGAGGGAGAGAGAGAGAGAGAAACATCGATGTGAAAGGGACACATCGAGTGGCTGCCACCCGCATGACCAACCAGGGCCGGGGACAAACTGCAACCGAAGTACGTGCCCTTAGCGGGAACTGAACCCGGGTCTCTCCGGACCGCAGGCCGACGCTCTAACCACTGAGCCAAACCGGCCAGGGCTCTCCATTGCTTTTAAATGGAAAATAAACGAAGAGTTTCAAGTAGATTCCCTGCTCTTCAGAGCCTTTGCATTGCTCATAGTAGTTTGAATTTAAAACATTTTAGGATTTGATCCAGAACTAAGCTATAGTAATTATAGACTGTTCCGACAAAATTAAATATTATTTGATCGTTAATTTTTGCCTCTAAAAAATAAAAAATAAACTAAATGCTGATCCCAAGCTTCATTATACTATTATGCCATGTAATTTTTGGCTCAGTTCAGTCTTCGGTAACTAGAAACCAGAATACCTTTATTTTTACTTTTTTTTAACTTTCTGTTTTAGGTGGGGATGAGAGGTGTCACTGCACAGTTTAGGGAAGTACTGTCATTGAACATTTATTCTTGAGGGTGGAAACCCAGTCCAGGAATGTAGGGAGACTGGTGAGTCGTTAGTGGGTCCTCGTCGTTTGAGCACTTCTCCTGGGGTTTATGGTTGATTCCATCTCATCTCTTTCCGCTCGTCACCTACTCCAAGTGTCTAGCTCGCCGTGCCTTGCTCACCGCACCTTTGTGCCTTTACCCCTGCTGTTCTCTGTCCGAGGTCTCTGTCCGGACGACCTTCCCCCCGTTTCTGCCTGTCGTCGAAGCGCTGAGGGCGTGCGTCCCCTGGAGCCTGCTCTCCTTCTGCCCAGTCTGGCGGAGGGGGTCATTCCGGCTCCGAGCTCCGCCCTTCCCCTTGTAAATACTTCTCATTGCCCTTTTAATTATATACAGTTCACTTCTGTGAGCTTAGAGTTCACGTTTTACTTATATTTATATTTCTTGTTTGTATCATAGTGCATGGTAGGAGAGAGCAGGAAAGATTTGTTAAATCAAACTGTGTGGTATAGATAAACCTTCTACTTATGTGTATAAATTATTCTCTAAAAACACGTACTTGTAAAAAGCATGTAAAAACGTTTCAATTTAGATTTCTCATCTTTAAAAGGAAAATGTTAAAAAATGTCCCATTATTCCTCACTGTGTAGTACCATTGGTGTCAGGTTGATCGAAGGTAACGATGGCAGAGATGCTGACGGTGACAGGTGCGGGGTCTCACCGCCGCCGTCTGCAGGCCAGGGAGCCGGGAAGCCAGTGCTGTGGTTCAGTCCGAGGGCCTGAGCCCGCGGCTGATGCCGTGAGTCCTGGAGTCCCGAGGCCGGGAGACGACTGCGCTGTTACTCTAGCTCATCTCCAGAGGGAATTTGTCCTCCCTTTGCTCTTTGTTTCTTTGGGCCCTCCTGGAGCTGGATGCTGGCCACCCACACTGGTGAACACTGTTCTTTACTTGTTCTACTGAATCCGGTGCCACTGTCTTCCAGAACCCCCTCACAGACACCCCCAAAGTAACGTTATGTGAGCTGCCTAGTCATTTCTTAGCTCAATCAACCTGACATGTAAAATAAACCATTACACTGACTTTTCAGAAGCTGAATTATTGGCTGATAAGTCACGTTGTGATATGGTTACTCATTGTCAGTAGATGTGTGAAATTTCTGGCTTGGCTTATAAAAAACAGTTCAAGTTATACCAGTGCACAGGAATAAAATATGTTTCATAAATAGAATATCAAGGGGAGTGAATTGATAAGAATAAATTCATCATGATCACTAGAAAAACAACTGGAATCTCATCCCAGAGAGAATTTTCTGTCTCAGGCTAGTCCCTGGTAGACAGACTTCTCGCTTCCTTAGTAGCAATCTTCCCATCAGAACTCATAGCGGCATTTTCTGGGCGTTCAAATTGAGGGTTCCATGCAGTTTTGTAGCAGGGATGTTGTGGAACCTAATTATTTACAATTTAGATATTCTACTTTTTTTTGAATTGCAAATAGCTCTTTGTGGATAATAAATAGTGGTTCATTTATATATTACAATTTTTTATGAATGCATTGACTTAAGAAAACAGAAAAACAACTCATTTCCTTTTTCCTGATGTAGCAAACTGTGATTGAGTATAGAGAAAAGCTTAATTCAGCACCACACAGAATGCTGCGGTTGGTAGTGTTGCAAGATTATTTTTTTTTGCCATTCTTCCTATCCAAAGTGACGCCTAAATTATCTCAAATAAATGAGAATTGGCTCTGTTTTACAAAGCTGTCCTTGGAGAGAGGGACCCTTTTCCTTGAAGATAGCAGAAGAGAAGAGAAAGAAATAAAATTTTATCAAGATATTTCAAATGATTAATGGTAGTGCATATTCCAGGGTTTTACTTTTTGTAAACTCTTTAGATTTTCTTTGAAGATGAAATAAGACATCTCTTATTTCTTCCGTAAAAGTAAGTGAAATGCAAGTCACGTGCTAAAAATAATGGAAATGGCAGGTTAGAAACTATTCCAAGTGTTCTGTGGCTAGAGGCAGCAGAGGTGACCAAGTAAGACAGCAGGCGCATGCTCTTTTGAAGGTGGAGAATTGCACTGTTGTGACATTCTGAAATAAAGAAAGCACTTTTTTTTTTAACTCTCTGTCGGGAGAAGCACGGCTGAGCCTTTTAATTTATCTTGCCCTGAAGAGATGCAGCTGAGCGCGTGTTCAGAAGCAGTGTTTGGCCACAGGGGGTGACCAGAAGCCCAGCGAGAAGTATTGATGACGTGCCAGGGTTATTCTAAAACAGTCACTTCGACGTACACTGAGAAAAACCATATCCTCCGAAAAATAAAGCTCTTTAGAGGAAAAGCAAAATAATGTCACTTTGTTTATCTTTGAAAAATGCTGTTCTTTACTGTGACAAAATATAATTATTTGGAAGTATTTGTTTGGGTGAGTGTTTGAAGTTAAAGAAACATTGCTGGCTCTTTGGTAAATAAATTAAGGCTAGATTAAATATTTTAATTAGAAAAATGACTTTTTAGCATTCTGAGGCAGATAGTCCTCAGGAGATTCATATTCCTCACTTGTATCCCAGTGAGAAATATGCCATTTAAACATTTTTGTAAATAGTTATTTCATGAACATTAAAATAATCACATAAAATGTAACTTTTCAAAATTGCAAACTTCTGCGTTTACAACGAAATAAAGATTGGTGGTGTCCGTCCGTTGCCCTCCTCGTCCAGTGCAGACTCAGCTGTTCCTCGTAGTCGGTTTCCTCTGAACTGGACCCTGCGGAAGCTTGTACACGGCGTGTGCCGTGCATGTGCTCCCGAATCCCGTCGGCATCTCCTGCTCTACAGTCGTCTGTGAAAACTGCAGCTGCAGAGCCACCTGGGCCTTTGTCAAGGGGCTGGAAGGACAGATTCTTCCCTTCACTCTGGGCGGGGGCGGCCATGGATGGGGTGCAATTTGGATTGTAGATCATAAGGAATATGTTCATATTCATCTTCTGTGGGGATGTGACTTTTACAAAACTTGGCTGGGGTACAAGCCCCCACTTTACCTCACTTCCGACTCTCAAGTCACATGTGTACGTCCCCACACATGCTGAGCAGTCTCCCCTGCCTTGGATCTGACTGTGTCCTTCAGCTGTGATGTCCCCTCTGCTTGTCTGTCTGGGAAAGCTGACTTTTAGGTCTAAGGTGAGGTATCTTCTCCTGATTTCCTCCGAGGCAGAAGAGTCCGCCCCTCCTCTCTATCCCATGTCAGTCTCGGGAGAGAAGAACGTGTTTGAGACTCTATAGTTCTAGTGCCTAATACAGTGTGTGGTACCGGTAGACGACTGATAAATATTTGCTGAATGAACTAATTTAGAAGACCCCGAGGGCTTATAATGAAATGTAAGTGGGTTAGGGAATAAACAACATCAGAACCTTCTATTGGCTTCATGTGCATTTTCCTTCATGCTCTTGAGTATTTCTAAATCTAGATAGTCTTCTCGCCCACAAACATTTTTCTCTAGGTCCAAAAGTTTTATGGGAATTACAAAAAATTACCATGAGCTTTTTTTTGTGGATTATTTGGCTAAGTTGATAATAATAAATAATAACCTCCCCCCAAAAAAACGATGTTTATCTTACAAATAGTCCCCCAGTTTTCCTTTCTAGGGTTACCTTTCCTTACCCTCTCCCAGGCCTCCTGGTGGGTGCCTCGCATGGTATCTCCAGAACCGCACTTGTATGTTAGTGGTGCTCATCAGGTGAATATGACCTCGAGTGGAAATTAGCCTCTGCAAATGATCTGAAAGTCATTTAATGTCATTATTTAATTTTTCTTACTCTTCTCTATATTCCTACAAAGTAATGTATAGCCTTTGTTATTAATCTACTTCAGAATTATGTTTAAAAGATCCCAATAAAGAATGTGTTCAAGGATATTTGGTGGATGGAAACGTTTCTACCCATATATGGTTCAAACAGCTTTGTGCTACTAGTTAATTTGCTCATTTGTTTCTTTCTTCCACCTTTTAATTGATAAACATATCTGTATTTTGATAACTTGGTTTCTTTATACACAAATTTATTTAATATTAAAACAACAAAGGGAAATTCTTTTTTTTTTTTTTTTTAAATTAGGAAAGTAATATTCAATGCAAGAAAAAAGCTGAAAAATAGTAAATTACATGTACTTTACCCTAATCCAGTGAACAGTGTTATTCCGGTAACTTCATTTACATATCTCTTCCCCACACATTCTTTTGCTTCAAAATCAAGATATTCAGATTACTCAGATACACTATAAATACTGAGTGTCTAATTAAGGAAGCAAGATGGGGTTTAAAAGAAGAGGGAAAGACGACTTTCGTCATTGAACTTACGTTACTAAGGATGATATGTCGCCAGAGCCCGCATTGTGTTCTGTGGAGTAGCTGCCCTCAGCACGGCCTCCAGGGACACTGAAACAACGCGGGGACGGGTGTGGGGACGGGATTCTCTAGGCCGCAGCCTCGGGTTGCTAGGACAGCCCGACCCAGCGCACACAGCAGGGTGGTCGCAAGAGGGCAGGCCCCCAGACCACACAGTACCTGTGTCACGCGCGGTGTGTGTGTGGCTAATGACCTTTTTGTGTTTTGAGACATAGCATGCACAGAAAAAGTATTTGTAATGTATGTGTATACAGTTTATAGTAAAATGAATATCAGTACTCACTACTCTGCTTACTTATTCATGTTAATTAAACTTGTTAATCTTCAACCAGTCCAACTTAAAGACTTAGGTAACGTCTTCATCTTTTAGGTTTTATTAATATACAGATCATGTTAAGTTAGTATTAACATCTTATCTTCATGAGGGAGTTTCCTATATGTAGCATTTTTACAATAATTTCAAGTGTTTTAATAAAGTGATGCTAATTGTTCCATAAAGTGATTGCTCATTAAAGCAGCTCATTTATGGTCTTGTGTTTGAAAAGGCTCGTGACGGGAAACTTTTGCCAAGGCCAGAACAAGCCTCAGCAGTACACTGTGCGTCTCCTGCTTCTTTACGTAGATTCTTTTCTTTTTGCTCCATAATATTTCTTTTCTTTTCCTCTCGCTTGATTCTAGCCTAGAAAACTCATGGGTATGTCTTTTCTTTCTTCAGCTGCTTTGGAGCTGAGCATTTACTACAGAGCCTACGACACGTGTAATCAGAGACCTGCCACTGGGTGGCGCTGAGCATCCCAGTTCTCACTAACTTGCTCCATCAGTTATTTTTCAAGTTCAAGATGAGTCCCTGTCTTTAGGTGGAAATTCCCACTGGGCTGATAGCAAGTTCAGAGAGTTATTCTTCTGCTGCACAAAACGTTCTTCCATCAAGCTTAATTTACAGTGGTGGGTGGGTAAGGTGGAGCTTCTGCTGCGTTAGGGTGAGAAATAATTCAGATTTGATTGGATATGAATCCTATCAGTAACCAAAATAATGTGAACTTAGATTCTTGATTTTAATATGCATGTTGATATACACAGGTAACTAGAGAATGTTAGATGGATACCTTTGTTAAACTTAAATTACAATTCTGAAAATTAAATATTTGGCAGCTTTTAACTAATGTAGTTTATTTGAACTAATATAGTTAATTATAAAGTAAAAGTTTTTTGTTTAAGCATCTTTACTTCAAACTAATAACATACATCAGAAGTAGCTGCACATAAAGGTTTATTTGGGTTTTCTGATTGTGACTGATGGGGAAAAAGAGATAATTTTTAGTTTTAATCTTTGGACTACTCATGTGCCAGATACAGAATTAAAAGTTCATTGGAAACAGCCACATTCAAAGACCTGCAAATGAATGACTTTGATTTTGTGATGCTATGTGGCAGAATATTACTGTTGCAGTAAGTGGAAAAGTAAAAGTCTCTTTTCTGACTGCGTACAACCTGCAGAACATGAACAGCCCACTGCGTGAGTGGGTTTCAGACTTTCTGACTGCAGCCCATGTGAGACATTTATTTTCACTTGTGCTCTGGTATATCACAACTCCCAGCCTATAATAAAGTTTCACGAATCGGTACTTTCCTCTACTACCTGTGGTACTCTGGTGTATGAATGTTGATTTTACTTAAAAGATCACCAAGGTTCACTAATTTATTTTGTAACCCACAATTTTAATCCACCCATATATTTATTATACTAAAAAAAATTTTTTTTGTCCTTACTCGAGGACATTTTTGCATTTGTCATCAGACAGAGTGGGAGGGAGGGGGAGAGAGAGACAGAGAGAAACATCGATGTGATAGAGCCACATCTACTGGTTGCCTCCCGCATGACCCCTACTGGGCCGGGGCCGAACTGTGCTCTTGAGCTGAATCGAACCTGAGACTCATTGGTCCGCGGGCCAACGTCTAACCGCTGAGCCAAACTGGCCAGGACCTTAATTGATTTTTAAAGTTTTAAGGATTCGCCCTGGCCGGTTTGGCTCAGCGGTTAGAGCGTCGACCTGCGGTCCTGAGAGACCCGGGTTCGGTTCCCGCTAGGGGCACGTACCTCGGTTGCAGTTTGTCCCTGGCCCTGGTCGGTCGTGTGGGTGGCAGCCACTCGATGTGTCCCTTTCACTTCAATGTTTCCCTCTCTCTCTCTGTTCCTCTCTCTCCCTCCCACTCTATCTGAACAAAAAATGGAAAAATGTCCTCGGGTGAGGATTAAAAATAAATAAATAAATAAAGTTTTAAGGATTCTGGCTTCTGTTTTCTGCTATACTTGAAACCAATAACAGCATACAGATATAGATTCTGCTGGTCTTGACAAAACTTTTTCTAATGAAACATAAATTTAGCTTATTTCTAGACCGAAACAAACACACACAGTTGTAAAGTGCCATTTGTTAACATCACCTAAAATAACAAGAAAACATGCCTTTGTACCACCATACTGTCATGAAGCTTCAGCATTAAAATCATGTACTTCTGCTTGGAAGTTTTATGAATTTCTTTTATTAAAGTTTACAATTCTCAGGTTTACTTCTCTGTTTCTGTACCAAGGGTGGAGTGAGGCTGTGGCCTGCTGGTGGTAAACAGAGAGAGAGAGAGAGGAAGTGATATTGACACGTAGCACTGAGGAGAAAACCAGCCCGGGACTGGTGAAGCAGGTTCCGGATCCCCTTCACTGGCAAAGGCCACGCTGCATTCAGTACCTCTGACTGGAGGAAGCTGAGAAAATACAAACTATTTCAGCAAAATTATCCATAATGCCTGAAATAAAATGTTTGGCATCCTTGTTAGGGGGAATTAACCAGATATAGGGACATTTTCTTTATTGTGGCATATCTCTCTGTTGAGTAGCGCTAAACAGACACCTTAGTTGTGATTTAGTTTCATTAAATAGGTATTTATGTGAGAAAGATTCTTCTAGGCTTGAGATATATGCAAATAAACGAGGTAGTTCCTTTTCTTAAGGAACATAAAGTGATTTTCAGAATGCTCTAAATGTTGTTAGATCTGTTTTTCAAGGCAATAATAGGCTTAGTTTCCTGGTAATTAATATTTTCACCAAAAGGCATCAGAAAATGATCTTTTGTAATTTTAAGGTCATACTTTATATGTTATTACAAAATTAGTTTTCTAGTATTGTGATTTTCAATTATCGTTATGTGAAGCAGGATTTTACTTTTATCTTTTGGAGAAATGGTGAAATGAGTTTACATTTATTTTATTAATGAACCATGCCAGTTGAAAATTATTCCATTTAAAGTTAATTACGTGACATTGGCTTGATTAAAATGTATCTGGTTGTCAGAGTACCCAGATGGGCATTAGAAAAATAATGCCTATAAGACAAAAACCTGTGGTTTATAGAACAAAAATGAAAACATAGGTATCCCGTTGAAGTTACCATTGTTAGTAATTCTTTAGTGTTTTGTCTTAAACTATTTTATTTCTTTTTTGTTCTTTACTGATTTTATTTTTTAAAAATTATATTATTTTTGTTACAGATGTTTCTCCTTTCCCCCCATTGACACCCTCTGCCTCATTCACCCCCTCCCCCTCCCGTCCCTAGCTTTGTTGTCTATGTCCATTAGTCATACAAACATGCACATAAGGCCCTGGCTGGTTTGGCTCAGCGGTTAAAGCGTCGACCTGCGGTCCTGAGAGACCAGGGTTCGGTTCCCGCTAAGGGCATGTACCTCGGTTGCAGTTTGTCCCCGGCTCTGGTCAGTCGTGTGGGTGGCAGCCACTCGCTGTGTTCCTTTCACATCGATGTTTCTCTCTCTCTCTCTCTCTCTCTCTCTCTCCCCTTCCCATTCTACCTGAACAAAAAAATGGGAAAATGTCCTCGGGTGAGGATAAAAAAAAAAGAAAAACAAACATGCACATAAGTTCCATGGGTTATCTCTTCCCTCCCCTCCCCCACCCACTCTTATGCAGTTTGTCAGTCTATACCCTACTTCTGTGTCTCTGGGTCAGTTTTTTTCATCAGTTTGTTTTGTTCATTATATTCCACAAATAAGTGAGGTCATGTGATATTTGTCTTTCTCTGTTTGGCTTGTTTCACTTAGGATAACACTTTCCAGATCACTCCATGTCGTCTCAAAGGATAAGAGATCTTTCTTTCTTACAGCTGCATAGTACTCCATTGTGTACATGTACCACTGCTTTTTTATCCATTCGTCTACTGATGGAGACTTGGGCTGTTTCCAGAACTTAGCAATTGCAAATAGTGCTGCTATGAACATAGGGGTATGTATATTCTTTCTGATTGGTGTTTCAGGCTTCTTAGGGTATATTCCTAGAGGTGGGATCACTGGGTCAAATGGCAGTTCAATTTTAAATTTTTTGAGGTAACACCATGTTGTTTTCCATAGTGGCTGCACCAGTCTGCATTCCCACCAGCAGTGTACTAGAGTCCCCTTTTCTCCACACCCTCACCAGCACTTGATGTTTGATGATTTGTTGATGGCGGCCATTCTGACAGGTGTGAGGTGATACCTCATTGTTGTTTTAATTTGCATCTCTCTGATGATTAGTGATGTTGAACTTTTTTTCATATGTCTCTTGGCATTTGTATGTCCTGTTTGGAGAGGTGTCTATTTAGTTCCTCTGCCCATTTTTTAATTGGGTTCTTTGTCTTCCTTTTGTTGAGTTGTATGAGTACACTGTACATTTTGGAAATTAACCTTTATCTGATGTATCATTGGCAATGATGCTCTCCCATACAGTGGGTTGCCTTTCCATTTTGATTGTTGTTTCTTTTGCTGTGCAGAAGCTTTTTAGTCTGATGTAGTCCCATGTGTTTATTTTTTCCTTTGTTTCTCTTGCCTTAGGTGTTGTATCAGTGACAATTCTGCTGCGTATTATGTCTGAAGTTTTGTTGCCTACGTTTTCTTTTAGGATTTTAATGGATTCATGAGTCACATTTAAGTCTTTTATCCATTTTGAGTTTATTCTTGTGTATGGTGTAAGTTGGTGGTCTAGCTTCATTTTTTTGCATGTAGCTGTCCAATTTTCCCAACACCATTTATTGAAGAGGCTGTCCTTACTCCACTGTATGCTCTTGCCACCTTTGTCAAATATTAATTGAACATATTGTCTTGGGTCAATTTCTGGGTTCTCTGTTCTGTTCCATTGATCTATCTGCCTGTTCTTGTGCCAGTACCAGGTTGTACTGATTACAGTGGCTTTGTAGTATAACCTGATATCTGGTATTGTGATCCCTCTTACTTTGGTGTTCTTTTTCAAGATTTCTGTGGCTGTTCTTGGTCTTTTTTAGTTCCATATAAACTTTTGGAGTATTTGTTCTAGTTCTGTGAAGTATATCCTTGGTGTTTTGATGGGGATTGCATTGAACCTATAGATTGCTTTGGGTAGTATGAACATTTTAATGATGTTAATTCTTCCAATCCATGAACATGGTATATGCTTCCACTATTTTATATCTTCCTCTATTTCTTTTTTCAATGACCTGTAGTTTTCTGTGAAGAGGTCCTTTACTTCTTTGGTTAAGTTTATTCCTAGGTATCTTAATTTTTTGCCACGATGGTACATGGGATTGTTTTTGTTTTGTTTTGTTTTGTTTCTCTTTCTGTGAGTTCATTGTTGGTGTATAAGAATTCTATCGATTTCTTGATGCTAATTTTGTATCCTGCTACTTTGCCAAATTCATTTATTAAGTCTAGTAGATTTTAGATGGAGTCTTTAGGGTTTTCTATATACAATATCATGTCATCTGCAAATAATGACGGTTCATTTCCTCCTTTCAAATTTGGATTCCTTTTATTTTTTCTTCATGTCTAATTGCTGTGGCTAAGACTTCCAGTACTATGTTAAATAAGAGTGGCTAATGCTGACATCACTGTCTTGTTCCTGTTTTTAAGGGAAATCTTTTAGTTTTTGCCCATTAAGTATGATGTTGGCTGTAGGTTTTATATATATGGTCTTTATTATGTTGAGATATGATCCCTCTATTCCCACATTGCTGGGCGTTTTTATTAGAAATGAATGCTGGATTTTGTCAAATGCCTTTTCAGCATCTATTAATATGATCATATGGTTTTTATCTTTCATTTTGTTTATGTGGTGTATCACATTGATTTGCAAATATTGTACCATCCTTGCATCCCTGGGATGAATCCCACTTGGTAATGATGAATAATTTTTTGATGTATTGCTGGATCTGATTTGCTAATTATGTTAAGGATTTTGGAATCTGTGTTCATCAGGGATATTGGCCTGTAGTTTTCTTTCTTTGTAGTGTTGTTATCCAATTTTTGAGTTAGGATTATGCTGACCTCATAAAATGAGTTTGGAAGTCTTCCGTCTTCTTGAATTTTTTGGAATAGTTTGAGGAGAATGGGTATTAGATCTTCTTTGAATGTTAGGTAAAACTCTCCTGTGAAGCCATCTGGACCTGGGCTTTTGTTTGCTGGTAGTTTCTTAATTACACCTTCAATTTCCTTTGTTGTTATTGGTCTGTTCAAGATTTCTATCTCTTCCTGGTTCTGTTTTGGGAGACTGTGTTTCTAGAAATTTGTCCATTTTGCCTAGATTGTCCAATTTTTTGGCATATAATTGTTCATAATATATTTCGATGATCCTTAGTATTTCTGTGGGCTCAGTTGTTACTTCTCCACTTTCATTTCTGATTTTGTTTATTTGGGTCCTCTCTTTTTGTTTATTGGTGAGTTTTGCCAAAGGTCCATCAATCTTGTTTATCTTTTCTAAGAACCAGCTTTTTGTTTCATTGATCTTTTGAATTGTTTTTTTAGTCTCTATGTCGTTTGTTTCTGCTCTGACCTTTACTGTTTCTTTCCTTCTGGTTGCCCTGGGTTTTTCTTTATGTTTACTTTTTAGTTCTTTAAGTTGTAGGGTTAGAAAATCAATTGGGAGTTTTTCTTGTTTCTTGAGGTAGGCCTGTGGTGCTATGAGCTTCCCTCTCAGAACTGCTTTCACTGTCCCATAGATTTTGTGTTGTGTATTCGTTTTCATTGGTTTCCAGGAAGTTTTTAATTTTTCCCTTGATCTCGTTGGTAACCCATTTGTTGTTTAATAACATGCTATTTAGCCTCCAAGGGTTTGAATGTTTTTGTGGTAATTGAGTTCTAGTTTCATGCCATTGTGATCTGAGAAGTTGCTTGATATGATTTCATTCTTCTTCAATTTGTAGAGACTGACTTTGTGTCCTAACGTGTGGTCTGTTTTTGCGAATATCCTGTGTGCACTAGAGAAGAATGTATATTCTGAAGCTTGGAGGTGAAATGTTCTGTATATATCAATTAAGTCCAACTGATCTAATTTGT
The DNA here is from genome assembly GCF_014108415.1 of Molossus molossus. Classification (NCBI taxonomy): domain Eukaryota; kingdom Metazoa; phylum Chordata; class Mammalia; order Chiroptera; family Molossidae; genus Molossus; species Molossus molossus. The sequence continues at coordinate 115,203,830 of NW_023425388.1, forward strand.
CATTTAAGGACGCTTCGTCCTTGTTAATTTTTTGTCTAGAAGATCAGTCCAGTGGTGTCAGTGGGGTTTTAGAGTCACCCACTGTGATCGTATTGCTGTTGATCTCTCCCTTGTAGTCTCCAGAAGTTTTTAAATATATTTTGGTGCTCCCGTATTTGGTGTGTATATGTTTACCAGGGTTATATCCTCTTGTTGGATTGATCATTTGAATATTTTTTTTTATCCTCACCTGAGGACATTTTCTTTCTTTTTTTTTTTTCAATATTTTGTTAAGATAGAGTGGGAGGGGGAGAGAGAGAGAGACAGAAACATCAATGTGAAAGGGACAATTTGAGTGGTTGCCACCCGCACGACCCAAGCAGGGCCGGGGACAAAGTGCAGCCGAGGTACGTGCCCTTAGCGGGAACCGAACCCGGGTCTCTCTGGACCGCAGGCCCGATGCTCTAACCGCTGAGCCAAACTGGCCAGGGCTGATCATTTTAATATTATGTAGTGACCTTCTCTGTCTCTTATTATGGCCCTCATTTTGAAGTCTATTTTGTCAGATATGAGAATTGCTATACTAGCCTTTTTTTCATTTCCATTTGCTTGGAAAATTTTTTTCATCCCTTCACTTTCATCCTGTGTGAGTCTTTTATTTTAAGGTGGGTCTCTTGTAGATAGCATATGTATGGGTCATGTTTTCTTATCCAGTCAGCTACCCTATGTCTTTTGATTGGAGCATTTAAGCCACTTACATTTAAGGTTATTATTGATAGATAGTTATTAGTGGCCATTTTTATTTTATTCCTGTATTCTTCTCTCCCTCTCTCTGTTTCTTCTTCTTCTTACAACAGTCCCTTCAGCATTTCTTGGAGTGCTGGTTTGGTGGTGATAAATTTCTTCAGCTTTTTTTTTTTTTTAATCTGTGAAGCTCTTTATTTCTCCTTCAATTATGAATGAATAGCCTTGCTGGATAGAGTAGTCTTCGATTCACACCCTTGCCTTGCATTATTTTGTATACTTCATGCCACTCCCTTCTGGCCTGCAGTGTTTCTATTGAGAAATCAGCTGACAGTCTAATGGGAGCCCCCTTGTAGGTAACTTTCTGTCTCTCTCTTGCTTTCTTTAAGATTCTTTCTTTGTCTTTAATGTTTGCCATTTTTATTATAATGTGTCTAGCTGTGGGTCTTCTGGGATTCATCTTGCTTGGGACTCTCTGTGTTTCCTGGACTTGTGTGACTTTTTTCTTTACCAGTTTAGGGAAGTTTTCTGTCATTATTTCTTCAAACAGGTTCTCTATTCCCTTTTCTGATTCTTCTCCTTCCGGTACCCCTATAATGTGAATGTTGTTATGTTTTGTGTTGTCCCACAGCTCCCTTAACGTCTCCTCTTGCTTTTTAATTTTTTCCCCCATTTGTTGCTCTATTTGGGTGTTTTTTCTACCTTGTCTTCTAAGTCATTGATTCTGTCTTCGGCTTCTTCTAATCTATTGAACCCTTCCAAGATATTTTTCATAACAGCTATGTCATTCTTTATTTCCTGTTGATTTTTATGCATAGCTTCTAACTCTTTTTTTAAGCTGAAGTAGTTCCCACTGAGCTCTTCATAATTCTTATTAAGTTGCTTGTAGTTCTCATCAAATTGTTTGAGCACCCTTAAAATCATTGCTTTGAATTCTTTATCTGACAAGTTGCTTTCTCTCATTTCATGTAGTTCCTTTTCTGGTGATTCCTCCTTTTCTTTTAATTGGGTGTTGTTTCTTTGTCTTACCATTTTAGCAGTCTGGTAGTTCTAGGCCTGGTGAGGGATGTTGGAGTGTGTAGGCAGGTCGGTGTGTATCAAACAATGCTGCTGTGCCTCCCAGTCTGTTTTGGTGTATGGTGCCTGTTGCCTGCTGTGGGTCCTGGAGGATTGACAACTCATGGCTGGTATTGGTCTGGGTCGATGCTCCACCACTGACCCACATCGGTCGGACTTTAGTTTTTCTTTTTCCTTTTATTTATTTTTTAATCTTTATTGTTGAATGTATTACAGATGTTCCTCATTTTCCCCCCATTGATCCCCTCTTCTCCACTCCCTCCCCACTCTGCGTTTTCCCACATTGTTGTCTGTGTCCATTGGTTATGCATATAAGTTCTTTGGTTTATTTCTTCCCACCCTCCAGCCCCCTTCCCTTTGAGGTTTGTCAGTCTAGCAGTGAATTTGTACTTCTTAATCCCTTCGCCTTTTTCACCCATTCCCCCACCCCCCCTCCTATTGGCAACCAACACAGTGTTCTGTGTATCTATGAGAATGTTTCTGTTCTGCCTGTTCATTTTGTTTGTAGATTCCATTGTCGATAGATATGTATTCATTGTCATTTTGTTTGTTCATATATTTTATCTTTTTCTTCAAAAAGACCCTTCAACATTTCATATAACAGTTTGGTGGTGATGAACTCCTTTAACTTTTTCTTGTCTGGGAAACTCTTTATATGGCCATCGATTCTAAATGACAGCTTTGAAGAATAGAGTAATCTTGGTCGTAGGTTCTTGCTTTTCATCACTGTGAATATTTCTTGCCACTCCCTTCTGGCCTGCAAAGTTTCTTTTGAGAAATCAGTTGACAGCCTTATGGGTACTCCCTTGTAGGTAACTAGCTGCCTTTCTCTTGCAGTTTTTAAGATTCTCTCTTTGTTTTGAACCTTTTGCATTTTGATGATAATGTGTCTTGGTGTGGGTTAGGTTGCTTATCTCCATTTTGCTCAGTTCTTGGACTTTGACAGCTTCACTCTATCTTGGTTTTTTGAAAAACCGCCAAGGTCAAAACGCAAAGTGGCGGGGACGACTGTGTATAATAGAGAACCCTACTTCGCAGAAATTCATTGATCACAGTAGAGCCTGTTCATTTTGTTTGTAGATTCAATTGTTGATAGATATGTATTCATTACCATTTTGTTTGTTCATATATTTTGTCTTTTTCTTCAAAAAGACCCTTCATCATTTCATATAATAATGATTTGGTGGTGATGAACTCCTTTAACTTTTTCTTGTCTGGGAAACTATATGAACATGAAATATCTTTCCATTTGTTTTCATTTATTTCAGTGTTTTTATAATTATCACTGTACAGTCTTGCAGTTATTGTTAAATTTATTCCTAGGTGTTTTATTCTTTGTGCTTTTATTGTATATGTGATTTCCCCCCCTTAATTTATAGTTAGTATATAGAAACATGATTGATTTTTATATATGGATTATATGTCCTGCTGCGATGCTGAACTCCTTTATTCTAGTGGTTTGTGAATTCTTTAGGATTTTCTATATGTAAGATTATGTCATTGCACAAAGAGAAAGTTTTACTTCTCCTTTACTATCTGGATGCCTTTTATTTCATTTCATTGCCTCATTTTCCTGGCTAGACCCTTCTGTGTAATGTGGGATAGAAGTGTCAAGATTGGCGTAATTGCCTTGTTTCTGTCTTAGAGGGAAAGCGTTCTGCCTGTCGTTCTTAAGTATGGCGTTAGCTGTGGTTTGGTAGGTGTTCTGGATCAGGGTGAGGAAGTTGCCTTCTGTTTCTAGCTTGAGTGTTTTTTGTTTTTATAATGCAAGAATATTGATTTTTGTCCAATACCCAGTGTTAGCTGCATCCCATGAGTTTTGATATGTTTTATTTTCATTTATCTCAAAGTATTTTTATTTGTCCTTGTCATTTCTTATTTTACCCATTGATTGGGTAGGATGTGTTGTTTAATTGTGACATATGAAATTTGAATTCCCTAAATTTCAATACTGGTTTCCAATTTCATTCCATTGTGGTTGGAACATGCTTTGTATGATTTCAGTATATCATGGATTGTTTTATGGCCCAACATATGGTCTATGGTGAAGAATGTTTATTGTTGTACCTGAGAAGAATGTTTATTATTGAGTGCAGTGTTCCATAGAGTTTGTGAGGTCTAGTCAGTTATGGTGCGGTTCAATCTTCTGTTCCTTGTTGATCTGACTAGTTCTATTTACTATAGGCGTTGTCTGTTACGGCAGTCTCTATTATTGTTGATTGTGTATTTTTGCCTTTAGGTCTCTCAGTTCTTGCTTCATGTGTTTGGGAACTCTGTAATTAGGTGTATAAATGTTTATAGTACCTGCATCTTCTTGATGGAAACATTATAAAATGTCTTTCTTTGTCTTAGTAACAGTTTTTATCTTAAAATCGAGTTTTGTACTGTTTGTATGGTATATCTTTTTCTTTTTCATTTATTTTGAAGCTGTTTGTGTCTTTGAATTGTGAAAGCGAGTCTCTCATAGACAACACATAGATGGATCATGTTTTTTAACTCCATTCTGCCAATCTGTGGCTTTAGGTTGAGGTACTCTTTTTACATGTAATGCAATTACTTATAAAGTAAATATGTCTTCTTTTACTCCTTTTTCTCAATTTCTGTCTTTTGTATTAAATGTGTTTTTTCTAGCATACATTTTGATTTCCTTGTTGTTTCTTTTACTATGTTATTTTCATAGTGGTTGCTTTGGGTATTACAATTAACATCTTAACTTAAAACAGTATAGTTTAGATTAATATGAACTCAATTTAAGTAATATATAAAAACTCGGTTTCAATATATTTCATTTTCCACCTATCATACTATTGTACTATTATTGTCATACATTTGTACTGTTGTCATACAAATTGCATCTTTATATGTCATAAGCTCATCCACACAATTATTTTTTGTGCATCTGCCTTTTATTTTTATTTAAAAATAATTTTATTGATATTTAGAGAGAGAGGAAGGGAGAGGGAGAGGGAAAGAGAAATGTAAACATTGATAAGCTGCCTCCTGCACACCCGCTACTGCGGATTGAGCCCACAACCTGGGCATGTGCCCTGACCGGGAATTGAACCAGCAACGTTTTGTGCACAGGACGATGCCCAACCAACTGGGCCATACCAGCCAGTTTTTTTTTGTTTTTTGTTTTTTTAATCATCACCTGAGGACATTTTTTCATGTTTTTATCTTCAGACAGAGAGGGAGGGAGGGAGGGAGGGAGAGAGAGAGAGAGAGACAGACAGACAGACAGACAGACAGACATCGATTGGTTGCCTTCTGAGAGACAGACAGACAGACAGACAGACAGACAGACAGACATCGATTGGTTGCCTTCTGCACGACCTCGACCAGGGCTGGAGACTGAACCACAACTGAGATATGTGCCCTTGACCAGGATCGAACTCCGCGGTTCGATTCTGTGACTCTGCGCCGCAGGCTGACGCTCTAACCACGGAGAAAACTGGTCAGGGTGGCATCTGTCTTTTAAAACAAAAAAGAGTAACAAATAAAAATATCTTTAGCCCTGGCTGGTTTGGCTCAGCGGTTAGAGCATCGGCCTGCGGTCCAGAGAGACCCGGGTTCGGTTCCCGCTAAGGGCATGTACCTCGGTTGCAATTTGTCCCCGGCCCTGGTTGGGTTGTGCGGGTGGCAGCCACTCGATGTGTCCCTTTCATGTCAATGTTTCTCTCTCTCTCCCTCCCTCCCTCCCTCCCACTCTATCTGAACAAAATATCAAAAAATGTCCTTGGGTGAGGATAAAAATATATATATATATCTTTATACTGTTTTCATAATACCTACTGATGCTATTTATTTTGTGTAGATTCAGTTATTGTCTTCTCTTTATTTCAGCTTGAAGGACTCCTTTTAATATTTCTTAATGGGCTACTGACAGATTAAGTTTTTATTTATCTGGAAATATGTTCATTTCACCTTTATCTTTAAAAAAATTTGTATTTATTTATTTGATAGAGAGGACAGACAGAAAGAGAAACATTGCTTTGTTGTTTCACTTATGTATGCACTCTTTGGGTGATTCTTTTATGTGCCCGGACCAGGGATTGAATTCACAACCTTGGTGTCTTGTGATGATGCTCTAAGCAGGTGACCACATGGCAGGGACTCACCTTCATCTTTGAAGGATAGTTTAGCTGGATATAGAATTTTAAACTCATGTGTTTCTTCTTGTAGCATTTTGTTTTTTAATGTTTTTCATTTATTTTTTCAGACAGAGAGGAAGGGAGAGGGAAAGAGATAGAAATATTGATGAGAGAGAGAGAAGCATCAACATCTATTGGCCGCCTCCTTTGCACCCCCTACTGGGGATCGATCCCATAACCCGTGTATGTGCCCTGACCGGGAATTGAACCCAGTAACCTCTTGGTCTCTTGGTGCATAGGTGAATGCTCAACCACTGAGTCACACCAGCCAGGCTTCTTGTAGCCTTTTTATAGAATCATCTAAGTAGATGATTATGTCAACCTGCAAATTAATGGCATCTTACTTTTCTTTTTGTAATATGTGTTTATTCTTTCTTTTTCTTTTCTCCTACTCCATTTTTTCTTCCTTTTCCCATCTCCACCCACAAATTATTCTTAATGCAAAGGAAAAACTATAATTCAGGTAAAGGCTATAGAACTCACCCTGCTATACAAGAAAAAGCTTTCGATGTTTTATCAGAAAATATGACGTTAATTCTTGGGTTTTTGTGCATACCGCTATTAATAGGAAATCTTTTAAAATGTGAATTCAATGTTATTCTTAGGTGGGAAAGCAGATTGAGAGCAAGAAGAAAATAAAGATGCTTTAAAGTCACTGACTATATTATATGATTAATGGGAGTTCAAGGCCATTTAGTAGTTCTCTTTGTAGTGGCTAAGCACTCAAGGTACTTCTCAAGATAGATATATTTTTAAAATGTTTATCCCTAAATCAGAATAATTGAATTTTTATAATATTTTCTATGTCTTTCTCTATTTCTGTTCTACTACTTTACTTGTTTTAGTAAACAGAATTATAACTTGTCACTGAAGTTTTTCTCTAAATCACATATATTTTTATTCTGCGTGAATTACAATCTGATGTGTTTGAGTATATTCTTTTAGATTCCTAATTATAATAAATGACCTTTTTGCACTTCTAATAAAAGTGTTGAAATAATCAACTAAGCTTAAGTTTGTATTATCATTAAAATTAGAAGTGAATGGGTTTAAAATAGCTACTGTTCTGAGTCAGACATCTTTTGCCATCACCTAAAGACAGAAACACTAGCATCTACAGGAGATGCATGTATGTGTTCATGGAGTACCACCTGTCTGCATGAAGTAATCCTTGTTCCGAACTTGCCTTTTCATAGTTGTTCACACATCACAGATTATTTTTTTATTTAAATTTTATTGTTGACCTTATTGCAGATGTCCCCCATTTCTCTTCTTTTCTCACCTCCATCCACAAATTCCACAAATTATTTTTAACGCAAGGGAAAAACTATAATTCAGGTAAAGGCTTTAGATCTCAAAATGCATTTCAAATTAAAAATGTTCTTGTTTCTTTTTTTATTTATTTTTTCTTTATTGATATTAGAGAGAGAGAGAGAGAGAGAGAGAGGAAGGGAGAGGGGGAGAGAGAAATAGAAACATCGAGTGACAGCCTCCTGCATGTCCCCCACTGGGGATCAGGCCCACAACCTGGGCTGTGCCCTGATTGGGAATCGAACCAGCGACCTCTTGGTGCAGGGTCGACGCTCAACCACGGAGCCACACCAGCTGGGCAAAAATATTCTTGTTTCAAGTGTGTTTTGTTTTATATGAGCATCAGACTGCTGTCTGATAGAAAAATTGGGTTCTTTTCAAGTTTCTTTTCCCTCAAGGAAAGTGAACTGTTACATATTTACCATTTTTGCAGGTGTACAGTGCAGAAATGTACACAGGTCTGCTTATTTGTAGTATCTCCGCCTAAAGTACATTTCACTGCGTTCACACATAGATGTTAAAGATATAGAAATTATGAATGGATTATGTTTTATTAGAAGTTTATTTTCAACAACCAGATGGCTATATTTTTCCAAATATTTGTTGGAGGAATAAATTATTAAATTTGCTGTAAAGGTCTAAATTGTTATCTGAAATTCTGATCTGTTGAAGTCTCCCCACGTAGGACATCTTTGCTGCCTCTCAGATTTCATATGAAAATGAGTTGTTTCCCAGCTTCCCCAATTGTGGTTGAGTGTAGTCCCCAAGTTTTCCAGGCTCAGAAACTGGCTGCCTTGTCACCACAGCTTCCAGATCTTCCGTCTGTCCCCCCCCGTCAGCCCAAGCACTGGCGGACTGTGCTAAGCGTTGTCTGGTCGCCACCCCTGTGCCAGCGCCTGCTGGGAGCCCCCGCAGAGGCCCGCCTCTGCTCTGCTGGGTGGCCTTCGAGACACGCACAGTCTGTCCCCTTTTCTCCACCTCTCCTCACCCCTGACTCTCCAGTGGCAACAATAAAAACCAGTGACGACGACCACAATAACTAGCTCTTATTTAATATGTGCCAGGCACTAAGCACTATTTGAATTGCTTTACCTATATTAAGTAAGTTAATCCTCAGGCCACATCTTTATGTTGGTTTTATTATTTTGCTCGTTTTACAGAAGTTACTTTCCTAAGTGCATACAGCTGGTACATGCCAGAGTCAGATTTTGAGTCCAGGTAATCTAGTTCAACGTGTCTGTGCTTCTAACTCCTCCGCTGTTCTTCCTTCCGGTAACACTCCTCTTAACGTACAGGGCACGCATTGTGGGCTTTTTGTTGTTGTTTGTTTGCTTTGTTTTTCATATGCTTTGCTAGGTCTTGCCTTTTGTCTTGTTATTTCTCTCTCTCCCATATAAGAAATTTCCCCCAACTTTTTCACTGTTAGCTCAAATTCTGTTAAAGTGTAATTTGGGTTCCATAAAATCTAGGTATTTTAGTCCACAGACTTTTCTCTTCTAAATTTCTATAAACTCTACCACAGTATTTTAGTACTTTTCTTCTTAGCTTGTACTCTGTCTTATATACAGTAGCCCCTGCTGATCTGCAGGGGGTATGTTCCGAGATCCCCAGGGGATGCCTGAAACCCTGGGTGGTACTGGACCTGTATGTACACACATTGTTTTCCCATACCTGACATACTAGTGATAATGTTTAACGAGTAAATTAGGCACATTAAGAGATTAACAACAATAGTAACGAAATAGAAGAATTATAACAATATACTGTAATAAAACTTGGGTGAATGTGGTCTCTCTCTGTCTCTGATAAGTGCCCTGATAACCCGGATGGCCGGGACGATGGGTGGGCAGCGCACACCACGGAGCGGGGCTGCGAAAGGTTTCCTCGTGCTGCTAGAGCAGCGCACACTTCAGCACTTACAGATGGTTTATTCTGGGAATTTTCCATTTACTGTTTTCAGACTGTGGTTTGACCACGGGCGGCTGAAACTGGAGCGGGGACTGCAGATAAGCGGGTGGCGAGCTGCGCAGGTTATTTTGCCTACAAGATTTTAAGATTAATGTCTTCTGAGTCTTGATGCTTTCTCATTTCATTTCCTCTTTTAGACATTTAAAGACTGTTCAATAAGGTTAGTGTTCCTGGACCTCATCCAGAAACACTGGGGGACCATGTTTCTCTGCTCAAATTCCTTGTGTTCGGATCTCCGCTCTGCCTAAGTGTAACCTTAGGGCAGTTTTGTTTACCCATCTTTTTCTATTTTTAAAATACAGCAAAATATCTACATTGTAGAGTGGTGTTAGTTATTAGAAATACTCTATTTAAGGCCGCAGCACAAAACGGCTTCTTTTCTTCACACAGCCTTTGGCCTTGTTGTGCCTGGTCTGTCAGCGGTTCCCCCACTCCTGAGGGCTCTGTGTCCTTCAGGAGATCTCTGCCCACGGTCCTCTAGACACGTGATCCAGACCTTTCCATTCGTGTCCGACACCAGTTTGCCCAGTCTGGAAGTAAGAGGAGCTACTGTGTCACTTCCGGGTTTCTTTTAGAACCTGTCTTATTGAAGGCACTTTCATTAGCAGTTGTTTGTCTTCTGACATGCGGGCTGTTTATAATAATAAACCCAGCAGTCTTATATTTATTTCTTTAAAACTCTTGGTTAGGTGCCAGCTGGTCTACATTACTTAGTTGCAGGAATATTTTGATTAGATACAGTGCATTTGCCACAGTCTGAGCTAATAGCTCTGATCAGTCTTCTTAAAGAGGCATGTGGCCTTACAATTCAGAAGGCTTTTTAATGCCGTTTGCTTTTCTGATGGTGGTTGTGAAACTTTGCACATGCTTACTAAATGATTTAGGTTTTATTTTTGTTCATGTGTTTTTAAAAATACCAGCTGCTGCCCTGGTCGGTTTTGCTCAACGGTTAGAGCGTCGGCCTGCAGTCCAGAGAGACCCGGGTTCAGTTCCCGCTAAGGGCACGTACCTTGGTTGCAGTTTGTCCCTGGCCCTGGTCGGTCGTGTGGGTGGCAGCCACTCAGTGTGTCCCTTTCATGTCGATGTTTCTCTCTCTCTCTCTCTTTCTCCCCCCCTCCCACTCTACCTGAACAAAAAATGGAAAAATGTCCTCAGGTGAGGATTGAAAAAAAAAACAAAACCCAGCTGCTGCTTATTTAAAAATGTAATTTAATTTGACTGACACATGAGTTTTTTTAGTTCATAAACATGGACATATTTTTCTTGTTTGTATTCATAAACCTTTGGTCCATATGTTAATGTGTTTCTTGATTTAATTTCTTTATTTTACTTTAGAAATAAATAAAAGAAACAACAAAACACCTTGGGGAAGACTTCTTGTTTTTTATATCTATATATATGTTTATATATATGTGTATATATATATATATATCTATAAAAATAAAACAATATATATTTTTTAAATGGATATTTCTTGTTATATTTTTGAAAGCATATTTCTGTTTTTGGAATTTACTTTTGTGCATACAAGGATTTCTTCCTATATTAGTGTTTTCTGTTTTAGAAATTTTATTTCTTTAGCAGAAAACAGCTTTTGATATTGATATAATTTTACATTGTATTTATGGAAACAATAGCATTTTGAATGTACGAAAGAAACATTTCTCCTCGGTTGCTTGGTATAGTTTTAAGAATCTAATGGCTTCTTAGTTACACACTCAGCACATTGTTGTAAATGCATTAATTTGTATTGGTGTTTCTTAACAAATTGGGGGGTCAGAAAGCCTCTTGTAAAATTGATGAGAACTTCGCCCCATCTTACCAGGAAAGTTCACACATAGAGAGTGCAAGAGACTCGGGCCCCTGGCAGGCTGTTTTGGGAATGGGCTAGTCCTGGGTGTGTGGTAGGCAGTGACGTAAGGCACTGTGTGCGAATGTAAAGAAAACGTCAACAGCTGATACGACCGCTCTCAGCAGGTGCAGGTATGTGAGCGCGGGGGACACGTGTGGAACGGGGCGGGGCGGGTTCAGGACGAGGCGGGTCTGAAGGCCTGAGGCGTTCCGAAGACAGCGGTCCCCCGCACAGGTGCTGGCTGAGCAGCCCGGCCCCGGCGGCCCGGGTGCGCACGCGCACGCGCCCCTTTTCCTGCGGTTTCCGCCTGGCCGTGGGCCCTGCGGTGCCCGGCACACAGCCCTGCCTCGTGAGCTCCGCAGGCGCGGACCCGCGTTCTCGCTCTGCACGTGGTCCTAGCAGCACCTGCCTCTGTGTCCTAATGCGTTGTCTCTGCTCACAAATACATAGTTTGCAGGAAAACAAGTTATGTAATTTCAATGACGGTGTGCATTAGTCAGCTTTAAAAAGAAACGTAAACTTGTTTTCTATTAGCAGAGAGCAGCTTTGATATCAATTTTATATTACATTGTATTTCTGGGAACAGTTGTTTTTGGGATATGTAAAGTAAACGTTTCTCCTCAGTGACTTAGTTAACTGCTTTTTGGGGTTAAAATTTAGGTCATTAAAGCAACAGATAAACTAATAGCAACCCCAACCAAGTATACTTTTGTTTAAATGGAAGCTAAGTGAAATCTGTACTTCTGTGGTAATTTAATGAATAAGTAATAGATTAATATATAAGTAAGAAGTAAGGTTTTAGAAATTATAATAACCTTTTTAACCCCCCCCCCCCCCAAAGCAGTGATATCAGTGGGGAAGCAGCTACAAGGCTGGCACTGTCTCAGTTTTATTTGGATAACAAATCCACCTAAAAATAAAGCGTCTACATACTGACCAAAAATAGTAAACTTGCTTTCTTTATTATTTACTTTTTCTTGCATGACCGCAAAACATTCCTTATAACTTTTCTTGCCATTATTCCTAACATTAGAGCAGTAGGTACTGTGTCAGTCAACTCTTTATGCTATTTTAATTAGTTTTTTAAAACTCTCTGCCTAATTTTCTCTCTTGTGTTCGTAATATTATGTGAGCTATTAATTTAAGCACGTATTTTATACATTTACTCATTCAAGTAATACTTAATGAGTTCCTGCTCTGTGTCTGACTATTTTGTAGATGCTATAGTATTAAATCTTTTTAGGCGTTCTCATCTCCGACTGTTCAGTTTTTTTCAGTGATAGGATAAATTATTCAGATTTATCCACATTATTGTCTTTCAGAAACCCAACTTGCATGTGTAGGATAGTGTTCGAGGAGTCATGGGTAATGCAGGAGAGTTTCACCCGTGCAAAGCCAGCCTGCCCGGCTGGGGTTGAGCCCATGAGCCTCACTCCTTCCCTGCCATTCAGATCCGGAGTCTGTCTCATACTTGGGCTCTTCTTTGTGCTCTTGTGAACTCGATTGACTCTTTGAGCTTTTCCTTATTCTTTGGAACTCGATTCAAGTTTTATTTTTATTGAGTTACAGTAGAGTTTTGAGTCATTATAATCCAATAACTAAAACAATTAATAGACTTTCTGGAAATTTTTTTAAAAAATTAAATTTTCTGTTCTTTAGAAGTATAACTATTATAAAGAAACACTGAGAGACTTGTCACTAGGCAATGATCATAAGATGATGTATTTCAAGAGCTTCTTACCATATTAAGTATTCAAAACTATATAAATTTTCAAAATTATATTTTTTGTATATAATGTATATAGTATATATAATATGTATAGTTTATATATATATATATTGCCTACCTAATTTTTATTTTATTTAACCAATATGCAAATAATGATCTAATCCTTCATTTTTTTACCAATGGTTCAAATGTTATATACTGAGTAGCTTAGGTTTGGGCTTATTTTTATTTAAAACATTGTGATTTTTTTTGAGTCCTCACCCAAGGACATTTTTGCATTTATCTCCAGATAGAGTGGGAGGGAGAGAGGGGGGAAGAGAGAGAGACACATCGACTAGTTGCCATCCACACCCCAGCCAGGGCCGGGGACAAACTGCAACCGAGGTTCGTGCCCTTAGAGGGAACCGAACCCGGAACTCTGGACTGCAGGCTTTAACCGCTGAGCCAAACTGGCCAGGGCAAAAACACTGTGATTTTTAAATGAGATATGGTAACATGTTTGGGTACTTTTCAGATCTTTCAGGTGAGAAAATTTGTCACATGTCTAGCTCTCTTCTTATGATGCAGAAGTCACTACTTTGGAGACTAGCTTTAGGAAAGATGAAATAGCTACATAGAACCAAAATAAACAACTGTGGCTGGAGGTATTTTAATTATTTTAACGCTTTAGAAACGAATTCTAAATAACACGGTTGATGAAATCAATTTACAAAAGTAGCTTTTATTTGAATCATTTCTACATGTTAGACATAGTATTAATCATTTTAATATTATTTTACATGAGAAAAATATTGTCGTTATTCTCATTTTAAAATTGGTGAAACTGAGAAATAAGGCAGAAAAATAATTTGCTCAAGTGTATCCCACTTGTAAGCAGTGGAGGCAGATTCGAACCCAAAGGCTGATGGCCCAGGCCTGGTCAGAGCAAGTCTCTGTCTCTTTAGAGCTGGGGTTTATTGTTTTGGCTCCTTTTTGTATTTCAGTGTGTATCCCTGTCTTTTATTTGCTTCTTATTTCACTTAATGCCGTGAATGAGATCAAGAAGATAGCTAAAGAGGTCCTTGATAATCAGTTGTAAAACATCCATTTACGTTTCAAGAACACATTTGATATCTATTCTTATACATGAGATATATAAGAAGTCCTAGATATCTGGTATAGACTTGTTTGTTGAAGTTGAGGGACTTTCTGACAAAGCACTGTCTTCCTCATGTCATGACTGTTTTCTGACTTGCAGGTTTTAAATGCTCAGAGAGCAGGATACAAAGCAGCCATAGTTCACAATGTTGACTCAGATGAGCTCATTAGCATGGGATCCAACGACAGTAAGTACAGGTATCACTTTTCTTCTCTCCTGTTTGACAGATCTTTCAGAACTAAGATTAACATGATTTTCTTCTCCCATTTTCTATTCAAAAAGCAAATTTTATTTTCTGTCAGAGAGGTGATTCCCAATTTTTAACTCCCTTGGGACAATTTTATTCACAGTAGAAAAGGAATTGACTTGTTCTTTTCCAAACAGTCTTTTTTAAACCGATGTGTTTCATGGTAGAAGATGTAGTGATATTTTGGTAAAAACCAAAGGAAAACCAAAGCTTTAAATAGAGATAAATATGCTGAGTTAAAGATGCCATCAAATAATTTTTGTGATTTATTTAGAGATTTATAAGATTACATTTTTGGATATGAGGCTCCTGCATTCTTGTGGAATTTCAAAACCTTTCTTTGAAAGCCTTATACTTTTTTTTTTTTTTTTAATCCTCACCCAAGGACATTTTTCTATTTTTTGTTCAGGTAGAGTGGGAGGGAGAGAGAGGAAGAGAGAGAGACAGAGAGAGAGAGAGAGAAACATCGATGTGAAAGGGACACATCGAGTGGCTGCCACCCGCACGACCAACCAGGGCCGGGGACAAACTGCAACCGAGGTACGTGCCCTTAGCGGGAATTGAACCCGGGTCTCTCTGGACTGCAGGCCGATGCTCTAACCGCTGAGCCAAACCGGCCAGGGCAGAAAGCCTTATACTTTCTTAAACACCACTTGGTTATCAGCCACTTGACACACATGGCATGTCGGTAGCTTTCCACGGAAGTGGGAATATCATTCCTTAATCTATGCTAAATATTGGCTTGTCGGGAGAAAGAGCCCATTTCAATGGCATAACTGGCTTTAGTCAAAGTCAGTTTTAAGCTGTGCACTTCTACTGTATTAGTGAGTGATGAAAGATGTCTTCTGCTGTGTCGATGAGGTGATGGTATTTGGACCCCATGTAAGGCTGGGGGCTGGTTGCCGGCAGGACCAACCGTGTGATTAGAGGGCTGGGCCTTTCAGTGCCCCCGCCTTGGGGAAGGGAGAGGGGCTGGAGGTCCAGTGGCTGTGATTTATCCTCCTGCCTGTGTGATGGAGCCTCCGCAGAGAACAGCGGGCAGCTTGGAAGCTTTCGGGTTGGTGGGCAGACGTGCGGGAGAACTGGCTGGATGGGCGTGGAAGCTGCTCCGGGCCCTTCCCACGCGCCTTGCCCTGTCCGTCTCTTCTGCCTGTCCGCCTGGTGCTCTAGAAGTCAAAGATCTCTGAGTTTCATGAGCTGCTGGAGCAAAGTAACTGGACCCAAGGTAGGGTGGAACCTCCAACCTACGGTCAGAAGCACATTTGCCGCCGTGGATTCGTAACGGCTTCTGGAGGCGGGGCATCTAATCTCATGAGATTAAACCCTAAACTGCGGAATCTGATGCTGTCTCTGGCTACTTAGTGTCAGACTTGAGTTGAAGTTAATTGTTTGATGGTGTGGGACACACACACGCGCGCAGGCATGCACACACACGTATGTTGGAAATTGGGTTCAGAACCGAAGATACACTGCCAGCATTCATGACTGGGTATTTTGTTTTTGTTTTCCTTTTAGTACATAATCACACCTCCTGCTACTTCATTGAGTCGCACATGCAAGCAGGGGCTTGGAGTAAGGAGCAGACATAGGGCTGTGGGCTGATGCACCACACTGGGATGCATTTAGGACTTTCTGTATTTATTTATTATATATATTTTGTTGGTGTACTTAGGACATCTTCAATAGGAAATATTTTGGATTCCTTGACCAAAAATAACTTTGTACAGCATAAGACAGCATTTTATGTTGTTGGAGTAGAACTTTTTTCCTTCTTACCCCTAATATAATCTGAGGCAGACTTACAATATATAAAAAGAAAAATTTTAGGAATAAGTTTCTTAGTTAATTTCTTTATACTTTACATTATTATTTTAATCTTATAGCTGATTAAATCACCATGATTACAGAATCATAAAGCACCCTTAAGAGGCTCTAGCATTTCACAACCATTTCACAACCACTACTTGGGAATTGGAGGAATTGATGAAGGGATTTTACATACCTGCGCCCTTGGGAAAGTTACTTAACCTTTCTAAGTCCTTTATTTTCATCTGTAAAAATGTGAATAATTTTAATTTTTATTTAAAATAAGATGCCCTGGCCGGTTTGGCTCAGCGGTCAGAGCGTCGGCCTGTGGTCCAGAGAGATCCGGGTTCGGTTCCTGCTAAGGGCATGTACCTCGGTTGCAGTTTGTCCCCGGCCCTGGTTGGGTCGTGCAGGAGGCAGCCACTCGATGTGTCCCTTTCACGTCGATGTTTCTCTCTCTCTCTTCTTCTCTCTCACTCCCACTCTAAAAACAAAGAAAAAAACAAAAGAAAAAGAAAAAATGTCCTTGGGTGAGGATTAAAAACAGTTAACGAGGTTGTGGCGAGCATGTGAGCAGGTACGAGAAGACCCTGCCGTGGCAGAGCCTCCGGTGTGAGCGCGGCTGTGCGAGTGCCCACCCGTGTGACCAGGGCGAGGGGTCGTCATGTCTGGGTTTGGTTGCCCTGTCTTGCATTGCTTTCTTCCCGCAGCGACTGTTTTGGGCAGCCTGTCCTGCGGGAAGCGCGTGTGAGGTTCCCCGCCTGGAGCAGGGCCGGTGCAGTGGAAGGCTCCGCGCGCACAGCTCCGTGGAAGCAGCGGGCTGCGGTATCAGGCTGCGGTTTCGGGAGGAGGCAAGCGGGGCTCCAGGAGGGCTGCCCTGGGAAACTCGGGGGTGGCCGCGCTCCTCACAGGGAAGAGAGGCTGGGGCAGAGCAGAGACAGGAATCCCAGCTGAAACATGACGTTGGCAGCGTCCGTTAGGCTGTCTAGTGGAGGTGGCCAACAGGCAGGACGAATCTGTAGAGGTTGGGGCTGGCCATTTAAATTATGATCTGTCGTCCAGTTGGTGTGGCTCAGTGGATTGATTATCAGTCCCATGGACCGAGAGGTCCTGGTTCGATTCCCGGTCAGAGCACATGCCCAGGGTGCGAGCTTGATCCCCTGTGGGGGGCGTGCAGGAGCAGCCAATTCATGTTTCTCTCTCACATCGATGTTTCTCCCCCCCCCCAAAAGGAATAAAAACATATTAAAAAATAAATTATGATTTGTCTGTGACACAGTAACACTGTTTGGCAGTGTATTCTTTGCAAAATTGTTTTGTGGATCAGAATTAAAATTTAGTGTTTTTAAAGTATTTTGTGAACTAGATCATGTTTTTAGTAGATAAATAATGTTGCAGCGTGTCCCTTATGTTGCAGAGAGAAATATGGCTGTTCATATTTGCATACAGCATTGCCCCCTTCTTCTTAGCCTTCTGCCTAAAGTGAGGGGCTCTCCATATCCTTCAGGTGTCATAAGTCAGAGAGTTCTGCTACTACAAATGATCACAAGCCATTGGTTACAGCCCAGGTTTCTCTCTGGTTTATCAGTCTCTTCGTGAAAGGGTAAAACATTCATCTTACAAAGGGGATATAATCCCAACTTTTAATTAGCAAATAAACTAAATTGTAAGCTGTGTGTTAGAGAAAGATCTCTTAACAAACTAGGACACCTCTCCCTGCAGTGTGTGTGATTGTATCAGTATCTCTGCAGCTATTGGAAAAGGTGAGGTGGGTCTTGACTGACATGTCGGGATCTTGGGGGTGTGTCACTGAGGGGAGGAAAAGCTCACACTGTCTCCATGATGATGTGACTCCGTGGATGCGACAATTGATCCTACTGAGGTAAAAGTAGTGGTTAAATATCCCTTTACTAACCGTTTTGGTTCCTGCCCTTCTGGGATTTATATGGGGTGTGTGTTTGTGAGAGAGAGAGAGAGGGAGAAAACAAGTGGGAATGAATGATTATATTTTCATAAAACAAACCAATCTGGAAGTGAAAAAAATATATTCTACCAAGGGATACCAAGAGTTTAAAACATTAATACTTGCCTTTGTAAGGATTAAAGAGAGACACAGTGTCTGCTTAGGTTGGGGGCAGGGGTTGAGTATAAAGGGGCAACAGGGGATTATTTTGAGGGGTGATAGAACATTCTATATCTTGATTGTGGTGGTGGTTACATAATTACATGTATTTGTGAAAACAGAGGTGCCCTGACCAGGTGGCTCAGTTGGTTGGAGCATCTTCCCATGAACGGAAGGGTCGCGGGTTCGGTTCCCAATCAGGGCACATACGCAGGTTGCAGGCAGGGCACATATGGGGGGCAATAGATGGATGTTTCTCGTTCACCTCTCGCTCTCACCTCTTCTATCTCTTTCTCCCTCCCTCCCTCCCTCCCTTCTTCACTCTAAAATCAATAAACAAAAAACCCAAAAGATTTACTAAAATAAAACCTTTGTCTTTGGATGGAAAGGATTATGGTTGAATTTTGTTTTCTTCTTGTATTCCCCCCACTTTATTAAAATAAATAATGAAAATGCATTTTTAAAGAAATGTAGAGCAAAGTTATTGTGAAAAATATAACAAAAGAAAACAAATGGGCTTTCTCACCACTGAAAACAAGGCTGCTTTTTCTGTAGTCACATTAAGAGGGTGTTTTTCTTTCTCTTCCTCATGGGTAATTTTTACAACGTTGTTTCTTTTCTCTTGGTGTTTGAGTTTGGCTTAGTAATACTATAGAAGGAAGGGTCACATTTCTTAGGACACTGGTCAGAACACAAAGCTTTCCTGTGAAGTCCTGGGTTAGGGGGAAGTGGAAATTCACCCAGCTTCCCGCCCTGTGCCTTCCAGCGGGTCGGCCTCCCCTCTGGGAGCCAGCCGAGTGCTGCCCTTTGCAGACCGCTCTGAGGGGCCGTCACATCCCTGGGCGCACACTGCTCCTGGGAATGGGTATGTACTAAAGCCTTTTCACTTTCCCACTCAGGAATTAAAGTCTCTCTTCTTCCTTTTCTAATACTTACTTATGTCTGTCAAGAATAGGTCAGATGGAAATATTAAAAATAATTCCAATCTGAGGACTCTTGAGATAGTATGATGATATATATGTAAATGTTAGCTTTTGTTACTGTAAGTGTGATACATCTCAGTCACTTTGATGATGGTATAAATCTACAGTTGGGTAAATCAACCAATATACAATTTGAGTTGATTGTAATTATTTCCAGTTGGCTGTGCTGCTATTATGAAGAAAATTAAGTTGATTGTACATTAAGTATAGGCTTTTGAGAATAATTTTATTATTGTTTTATGCAGTTGGTGTGCTAAAGAAAATTGATATACCATCTGTCTTTATTGGTGAATCATCAGCTAATTCCCTGAAAGATGAATTCACATATGAAAGAGGGTAAGTAATGGATATGAAAATAATCATGTAGATTACATTTTTTCATTTTAGTTAAAATAAATTTATTATTTTATAAACACAATGTGTTAGTAACTAACTCTCAGAGACAAAAAGTTTATTTGCAAGTTCACAGAGTTTGATTCGGAATAAAAACTTCTGTATGGAATTCCCCCAGATCTCACGGTAACAGGGAGTGAAACTAAGGCGCAGCCTCTGTCTGACATGGAAACTGCAGGGGACCCCTGGCGCTTCTTCCCGACCCGACCCAGCCCTGGTGGGCGGAGCGGCCGCGCCTGGAGGAGCAGCGGCAGCGTTAGCAGTGCGTGCCGTGTTCACGCGCCGGGGCCGTGGGCTTACGCTGTGACCGCCACGGCTCTCAGCAGCACCCCAGAGCTTACGTAGCTCTTACCGCCCGGTGTGCCCGGGAGGAACTGGCCCGGTGAGGCTCCAGTCTGATTGGACATCCACGGACAGGAGTCTGGAAATGCATATGAAGAAGGGGAGGATTTCGGTTTCCTCTTTTTGCCACTTTCCTGTTTAGTTCTGATATTTAAAATACTGTTCACAAATAATATGCTCACAATGTCTTTAGTAATTAGGGATGTAATTTTGGATGTTTTATTAAAAATAGTTCATCAAGCCCGGCCAGTTTGGCTCCCTGGATTGAGCGTCGACCCTGCACCAAGAGGTCGCCAGTTCGATTCCCGGTCAGGGCACATGCCCAGGTTGTGGCCCAATCCCTAGTGGGGGGCACGCAGGAGGCTGCCAGTCAGTGTTCTCTCTCCCTCTCCCTTCCTCTCTCTCTCAAATCAACAAAGAAAATAAATAAAGAAAAAATAAAATAATAGTTCACTAAGATGCTGTTGTGTCAGCCATGTTTCTGTAGTTAGTAGAGGGGAGAACTAATATTTTACCTCAGTACTGTTCCCCCATTTAGGAAAATTCTGTATATTTTAAAGAGTCTTGTTTTTAATTATAAAATCATACATTTTTAAATTAAAAAGTAATATATACATGCTGGTAAATTCTGTAAAAATTCAGAAATAGAAAGTATTTAAATGAAAGTTTTTATGATACTATTCTCTAATAACAGCTACTGTTTTAAGAAAGCTTTTAATTGTTCCCGTATTTGAATAGTCACATTAATGGATGATAATGTGCTCATAAAATACATAGTATTTTGTAACATACTTTATTTACTTAATATTTAGATCCTTTCCGTGTAAATACAAGTCTACAAATCTTCTCATCCCAACTCTTGGGGACAGATGTATTGTGGAATTGAAATTTTTTAGATTTTTAAAATTTAAGTAATATTCTAAATAGGATTTGAGGAAGCATCCCATAATCAAACAAATTTTATACAGGGATGGGCAGAAGTAGGTTTCAGTTGTTCATATAGAAAAATACGAATTAATAAGAATAGAAGAATGAACTCTGTTCCGGCTGCTCACAGCTATAACCCACTTTTGCCCACTGCTGCGCATCTGCAGTGAATGTGTGAGTCCTGTCAGTCCAGGTCCCATCGCCGGGTCAGTGAATTGCAGGCACTATTTTTTTTCTATTTATTTTAATTTGTCTTTATTGTTGAAAGTGCTACAGATATCCCCCCTCTTTTCCCCCTGTTGAGCCCCTCCCCCCCCCGCTCCCACCCCAGCCTGGGTCTTGCCCACACTGTTGTCTGTGTCCATGAATTATGCCTACATGCGTATAAATTCCTTAGTTAATCTCTTCCCGCCCTCCTGTCCCCCTTCCCTCTGATTCATCAACCTGTTCCAGGTATCCACGTGTCTGGACCAGTTTTGTTCATCAGTTTATTTTGTTCCTTAGATTCTACATGTAAGTGAGATCATGTGATACTTGTCTTTCTCCGACAGGCTTATTTCATTCAGCCTCATGCCCTCCAGGTCCCTCCGTGCCGTGGGAAAGGGTCAGAGAGCCTTCTTAGAGATTCTTTAGGTTTCAGAGTTGTGTCTGAGGGACTGTAGACCTGTAGGTACAGACCTGTCTCTTCCGTCTGTCAGCCGCCGGCCCACCTGCTACTCACCCACTCATTAATTTATCCAGCTTTTTGTCAGAGTAACTTCCAACCATGTTTAAAAGTAGAGAGGTGACTGTAATGAATCTCATCATTCAGCATCAAAATCATCACTCACGGCCAACTTAGTTTGGACTGTCCACCCTCTGGCCCGGTCTCACCTCCCTTTTCCCCACACCGTGATTATTTTGATTTTTTTGTTTGTTTTTTGTTTTTTTAATCGTCACCTGAGGACCTTTTTCCATTTTTTATTCAGATAGAGTGGGAAGGAGAGAGAGAGAGAAACATTGATGTGAAAGGGACACATCGAGTGGTTGCCACCTGAACTACCCAACCAGGGCCGGGGACAAACTGCAACCGAGGTACGTGCCCTTAGCGGGAACCAAACCCAGGTCTCTCTGGACCGCAGGCCGACACTCTAACCGCTAAGCCAAACCAGCCAGGGCACCATGATTATTTTGAAGCAAGTCCCAGTTATCATTCCAATTGGAAATATCTCAGAAGAAAAGGTTATAGAAAAATATCACTGAGACAGGCCAGTAAGCCAGGACAAGCAGAACGGGGAAACTGAGGCTGGTAAACAGCAGTTTGCAGCCATCTAGTAAATCTTATCTTGCCTAAACCAGAGACACTTCTCCCCAGCCAGAGGGTAGATAGTTTAATCACCCTGTTCAGGGAGACAGACAGCAGAAATCCAGTTAGTGCCATTTGCCAACCACATCCAAGGACAGATGAAGTTAAGAGAATAAACCTCGTTTTGTTACATCAGCATAAAGCTGATGAATATTCCATTGAGATCCACCCCTAAGACCTCCCCCAAACACCCAGCCTTTAAACCCTCTGAAAACACAGGTCCCAGCACTGCTCCCTCCCAGGAACGTGCCGGCACCCCCCCACCCCCTCGGCAGCATCTCCTACACTCTAAGAGACCCCTGCCATCCGGGCAGCAGTGGGTGGTGGCATTTCATCTCAGGCAAACGCTCTGAACCTGGCCCCAAGGCCCCCTTTTCTCTGGCTTCTTAGTGAGCCAGAGCAGCCCAGCCTTGGCTCATGTCCCGAGCCCTTCCCTGTTTCTCTGTCCCAGATGTAACAAAGGTCCCGAAATTCAAACTTTCCCTGCAGGAAGTCAAGAACCCACACCCTGCTGGCCCAGGCAGACCTGCCAAGGGCCAGGTTCTCTTTCCCATAACATAACCACATTATCATTTTCACACCTTTTTTTTTTAAAAAAAAATAAACATTAATTCAATATTAAAACATATTATAGCCCTGGCCGGTCTGGCTCAGCGGTTAGAGCGTCGGCCTGCGGTCCAGAGAGACCCGGGTTCGGTTTCTGCTAAGGGCATGTACCTTGGTTGCAGTTTGTCCCCGGCCCTGGTTGGGGTCGTGTGGGTGGCAACCACTGGATGTGTCCCTTTCACGTCGATGTTTCTCTCTCTCCCTCCCACTCTATCTGAACAAAACATGGAAAAATGTCCTCAGGTGAGGATAAAAAAAAACAAACACATATTTGTCTTCAGATTTTTCCAGCTGTTTGAAACCCTTATTTATTTATTTATTTTTATTGTTGCGAGTATTACAGATGTCACCCATTTCCCCCCTTTACTTCCCTCCAGCCGGCTCCGCCCCACCCAGGGCCTTCACCCTACTATTTTCTGTGTGTCCATGGGCCATTCATACCTGCGTATGTGTCCTTTGGTTCCTCTCTGCCCCATCCCTCTGAGATCTGTCAGTCTGTGCCCTGCCTCCATATCCGGGCACTATTTTGTTCGTCAGTTTATTTTGTTCATTAGAGTCTACATATCAGTGAGATCATGTGATAAAATATTGTTACTATTCCATATAATGTCCATATACTGCCTTGGTTCTTACGTCTTATGGTTTTTTTTTTTTATCATTTGTCTTGTGAATGTCACAATAGTCTAGACTAGCGGTTCTCAACCTGTGGGTCGCAACCCCTTTGGGGGGGAACCACCCTTTCACAGGAGTCACCTAAGACCATCAGAAAACATGTATTTCCGGTGGTCTTAGGAACCGAGACATGGCTCCTCTGTCCGTCTCCAGGCGGGCCCGCCCACACGCAGCTGGACCCGCCCACACGCAGCTGGACCCGCCCACACGCAGATGGGCCCGCCCACACGCAGATGGGCCCGCCCACAACAGGAGGAGCTGTGTTAAAGGGTCAGCATTAGGAAGGTTGAGAACCACTGGTCTAGACTTTTCTGATTGAATACTTGGGCATTGTCTGTTCCTTTGTTACTTACTTTCCTGGTAAACTGCTAACTATATCTCAAGGATTGTTCAAATTTAAGAGTTATTGGGGGCCTGGGAGAACAGATAAGGCAAGAATGCTTTATATATGATATTATGTGTTTCTACCTGGAGATACAATATTCGGTTCTATCTTTGTGGTGCAAGTAATATAATTGTATAATTCCTTCCCTATTTATTAGTTAAAATCTTTCTCTAAAGATTGTACTGCCCTGGCCAGGGAGTTCAGTTGATTAGAGTATTGTCCTGATATGCCAAGGTTGTGGGTTCGATTCCTGGTCAGAGCACATTCAAGAATCAACCAGTGAATGCATAAATAAGTGGAACAACAGATCAGTGTTTCCCCTTCCCTCCCTTTTCTCTCTCTCAAATCAATAAATAATAATAATAATAAAAGAGGACTTCATCTTATCAATTATTTGATTACCATGATATACAATCTGTTTAGGAAAAATAACATAAACCCTTGATTCTTTCCCTTTACTGTTTTTCAGAATGACTCCGTTTGTAAACTCATGAGTTAAAACTTATTTTATATGCTTCCGTCCATTGTAGGTATTATCTTTATTGATTTCACATTGTCTCATTTCAGACTTCTTCATATTTAATCCTAATTTGACGGGAATCAAAGAGCTTTTGATTGCTCCTTTTTTGGGGTGTATGGCAAGATGTTCCAGGCCCGTTTTGTTGTCTTCCTCCCCTAACCTAGAACCAGTCACTTCCTCAGGTCTGGTTTCTTTTAGTTGGTTATGGTACGGTGGAGACCAGGGTGATCGACGCTCCTGGGTTTGTCATTACCTCTAGGACTTTTCAGTGTACAGAGTTAGGAAATATATAGGTCTTTTGTTTGTTTGTTTTATTTAATCCTTATCCAAGGATATGTTTATTGATTTGAGAGAGAGAGACACATCGATGGGTTGCTTTCCATACACACCTTGACCAGGGATCGATTGGAACCCAAGGTATCTGCCCTGACCAGGAATTGAACCCACAACCTTTTTGTGTATGGAATGATGCTCCAACCAACTGAGCGACCCAGTCAGGGCTGTCTGTTTTTAAAGATACAATAAATCATGAGTGCATACTGTTACTTCCAATTTAATTCAGGGCTATAGGATTTTTACTTTACTTTGTTAATCTTATATCTGTATTTTATTTTTCTGTGCTTGAAGACACCAATATAGTTACTTATTTTCCTTTTACATTACATAATACACACAAACAGACTCAGAAGAACAATACCAACACTACTGTGAACATTTGAAAAAAGTTCTTTCTCTGATTAAGGTGTAGCATAGTAAGAATGTAAAGTCAAATTATGTTTTAAAGACATGAAATAATCGTGTGTGTGCTGATGCTGTTAGATGCAAACACAGGGCTAGTTGATTTATTTTGCTTTTAGATTTTAGGGATTGCTTTTTTTAAAAAAAAGGATGTTTTTATTGATGTTTTAGAGAGAGGGGGAAGGAGAGAGGTAGAGACATAGATGTGAGAGAGAAACATCGATTGGTTGCCTCCGGCACCCCCCCCCCCCCACCACCACCAGAGATCAAGCCCACAACCTGGGCATGTGCCCTGAGCAGGAATGAAACTAGAACCTCTCCATGGGACGACGCTCAGTCCACTGAGCCACACCAGTTGGGCTGGGGATTGCTTTTTTAAAAATTCCCATGGTGACTTACAATTCTATATAAACTTAAAGTCAAAATCAACAAAACAATGTATATTTAGAGAAATAACCTTGTCCCTCCTGTTCTATTCCCACCTTATAAGTAACAACTTACTAAAGCTTTTAGTTTATTCTTTAATTATTAAAAAAATATATATTATAAGCAAATATCTATCTCTTCTTTATTTTCCATCCTCAATATATAAATACTATTCCCTATCTTGGTTTGCTTCAATTAACAGTATGCCCTAGAGATCACACCATATCAGTAGATAGAGATATTCTTCATATGTTTTTAATATCTTCATAGAACTCCGTTTTGTTTTTCTGCCACAGTTTAATCATCCAGCCCCCTGTTGATGAACATTGGGATTATTTATGGTCTTTTGCTCTTATAAGTAG
The DNA here is from genome assembly GCF_014108415.1 of Molossus molossus. Lineage (NCBI taxonomy): Eukaryota > Metazoa > Chordata > Mammalia > Chiroptera > Molossidae > Molossus > Molossus molossus. Next base: position 115,229,653 of record NW_023425388.1, read on the forward strand.
TGCTATAGTGAATAACCCTATGTAGACGTCTTTTCACGTTTTTGCTAGTAGTTTACCTTTGGAATAGATTCCTAGCAGTGTGAATGCTAGGTCAGAGGTTCAGTGTGTATGGACTTTGCTAGACGTTGACAATTCCCACCCACACGGTTATGCCAGCAATACGTGAAAGTGTCTCTTTTCCCTCAGAGTCCTCAACGCCGTAGGTTGTCATATGTTTGGGTTTTTACTAATCGGATAGGTGAGAAATGGTTCCTGTTATAGTTTTTTTTTTTTTATCCTCACCCGAGGATATTTTTCCATTTTTTGTACAGATAGAGTGAGAGGGAGAGAGAGAGAGAAACATCGATGTGAAGGGACACATCAAGTGGCTGCCACCCGCACGACCAACCAGGGCCGGGGACAAACTGCAACCGAGGTACATGCCCTTAGCGGGAACCAAACCCGGGTCTCTCTGTACCGCAGGCCGACGCTCTAACTGCTGAGCCAAACTGGCCAGGGCTCCTGTTATAGTTTTAATGTATATTTCTCTTATTATGGCAGATCTGAGCATCTGCTCTTATGTATAAGAACTATTTGCATGCAATTCCTGTGAACTGTTTATCTTTAGCCCATTTTCCCTTTCAGCATGTTGGTAATTGTCCTCTCTGTTTTTAGAAGTTATTTGTTAGGTGTTTGTGATGCATCACTAGTATTTTTTTCATAATTTGTTATGTTAATTATACTTACAGTATTGGTTTTTCGTGTAATCAGATGTATGAATCTTTTTCTTTGGGCTGCTAGTCTTGAGTCTCAAGGGTTTCCACTGCTTCCGAGTTACGCAGGATCCACATTTACACTCGCATGGTTTCATTTTTAACATTCAGTCTATGGCTCTTTTAAAATCTGGCCTACATGCTCTTTGAGCAGAGTATGACGTTGTATCTTTTTCCAAATAACCATCCAGTTATACCAACACTACTCCTTAAAACATCCATCCCTTCTCCCCTTGGAGATCCTGCATACGTGATTGGGTTTTCTGTTCTTTACTTTGTGTCTTCCAGCACCAGTGTTTTGTTACGGGGCTTTATGAAGTGCATGGATCTGTCTGCTGAGCGAGCCCCCACCCCCACTCCTCTTTTCTGGTCTGTTATAGCTCTTCTGGCTTGCGTGCCCTTTTAAAACTTACAGCTTTATTGAGATCTGCTTCACTTATTATAATATTTACTTATTCAAAATATATAATTCATCTATTCCAGTGTTTTACAGAGTCGTGCAGCCATCATCACACTAATTCTAGGCCTGTTCACACCTCAGAGAGAACCCTTGTTCATGTTCGTAGTCATTCCCTGTTCCCCACCTCCTCTTCCCCACACCCGTCCAGGCAGCTGCAGTCTACCTTCTGTCTTTATGGTTTTCTCTTCTGATCATTGCACACAAGTGGAATCACACAATACGTGGTCTTTTGTGATTGGATTTTTTTCACTTAGAATAATGTTAAGGTACATGCATGTTGTAGCTTTATTCTTTTTTTTTTATAACTGCTGAATAGCATTCCACGTGATGGATAGACCACGTTTGTTCCTCCACTCCCCAGCTGAAGGACGTTCAGCTTCTCCCGTGTCCTGGCTGTTGTGCAGGATGCTGCCGTGAGCTTCATGTACAAGTCATGTGTGCATGTGCTTCCATTTCTCTAGGGTACACACCTAGACTAGAATTGCAGGGTTCTGTGGTCACTCTGGGACTGACTGACTTTCTATTCTCACCAAGAATATTTTTGTTGATTTTAGGGAGAGAGAGGAATGGGGGGTGAGAGAGAGAGAGAAACATCAATCGGTTGCCTCCCTTATGTGCCCTGACCAGGGATCGAACATGCAACCTTTTGGTGTGTGGATGATGCTCCAACCTACTGAGCCACCCGGCCAGGGCCTCTGTGACCTTTGAGGTCCTGCCAGTCTGCTTTCCAGTCTGCCTGCCCAGCAGCGCGTGAGGTTCTGGTTTCTCCTTCCGAAGGAATTGGATAAGCAGCTGTCTAGCGCCAGAAAAACCTGCTGCTATTCTTACTGAAATTACATTATATTTATAAATTAATTTAGGGAGAATTGACATTTTTAGGATGTTAAATCTCCTCATCTGAAAACATGGTATGTCCTTTTATTTGTCAATTCCTCTTTTATGTACTTGGGAGGTATTTTTTAGAGAGAGAGGAAGGGAGAGGGAGAAAAGAATCAACGTGAGGGAGAAACATCGATGGGCTGCCTCCTGCGCCCGACCGGGACATCGCAGTCCGTGGACTACAGTCATTTCCCTGGGCCACACTGGTGGGGCAGGACGTGGTGTTTGTTTTTAGTCTAAAACCCATGTGAGAAAAAGCATTCTTTGTTTTAATTTATACTTAAGTATATCTTTTTTGCTATTGTTAATGGGGTGTGTGCTTTCATTATTATAAACTAACCAGAATTTATTTGTATATATAAAAGCTTACTTTCATATGTTGATTTTAGAACCTGCAATTTGACTAAATTCTCTTATTTGTTGGCGGTGACTTTTTCATTGGCAGTAGAAATAGTTTTATCTTTTGCTTTCTCATTCTTAGGCTTGTAACTGTTTTTGTTCTTGTCTGGTCGTGCTGGCCAGTACTTCCAGCCTCATGCTAAATAGTAATGGAGACGGCAGGCCTCTTTGTGCTGTTCCTCACTTCAGTGAGCAGCCTCTTGTTTCTTCTTTCAGATTCTGGCTTTTTACCATATTAAGAAATTATCTACCAATATCTCTTTTATTGTACTTAATTCTTGTTAACTACTGTCCATTCTTTTAACTGCTATTAAAAGGAATAGTAGCCCTGGCCAGTTTGGCTCAGTGGTTAGAGCGTTGGCCTGCGGTCCGGAGAGACCCGGGATCGGTTCCCGCTAAGGGCATGTACTTCGGTTGCAGTTTGTCCCCGGCCCTGGTTGGTCGTGTGGGTGGCAGCCACTCGATGTGTCCCTTCACGTCGATGTTTCTCACTCTCTCTCCCTTCCTCTCTCTCCCTCCCACTCTATCTGTACAAAAAATGGAAAAATGTCCTCGGGTGAGGATAAAAAAAAAATAAATAAATAAATAAATAAATAAAAGGAATAGTATAATAGTCCATGGCTTAATATACCTTTACTTACTTAACAAGGACAGCGACTGGTTATGAATGAGCATGGGTTCTGGAGTCAGGCTTGTGGGGATTCTATCAGATCCTGGCTTCCATCACTTCTTACCTGTCTGACCCGCAACAAAAATTTATCACATCTGGGCCTTAGCCTCCCTCATCTTTAAAAATGACACAGCATCGTTAGGAGGATTAAACACATTAGTCAGATTTCTAAGGAATACCTGAGACAAAGTAAATGGTTCATAAATGGTAGCTCTTAATCCCTTCTCCCAGTTTTTGTCATTTCAGAGAGTACTATGACAATAATTTTGATCATACATCATGTGCAGTTGTACAAGTGTGTCTTTATCAAAAGCATCTGCGTGTGGAATTGCTGGAGAAGAAGAATAGTAAATAATCTTACTGCCCTCCAGAAACTGTGGGCCTGTCGTTTGCACCAGCGTTTGAGGAAAGCCAGTGTTCCCTCAGCTCTTGCCCATACTGTATCGTCTGTCTTCTTGATTATCATATGATAAGAAGAAAATTCATTGGTTAAATTGGCATTTCTTTAATCATAGAGAATATTTTTGTAAGCTCTTTGATGTCCTTTGTTTATTTTGGTCTATTTAAAAATTGAACTCTAAATGCATTTAGTAACTTTTTAGAAGGAGAGACAACATTGGATGACACACAAGGTTTTTTTTTAGATATTTTTTTTATTGATTTTTTTAGAGAGAGGAAGAGATAGAAACGTCAATGGGCTGGCCCCAGCACGCCCCCTGCTGGGGATTGAACTCAAAACCTGGGCAGGTGCCCAGACCGGGACCTCTCAGTCCGTGGGCCAATGCTCAGTCCACGGGCCAATGATCAGTCCACTGAGCCACACCAGCTGGACCACATACGACCTTGACAGTTGTGGGCAGAGAATGGCTTTTGATTCTAGTGAGTAGCAAGATGTGCTGCAGATATTGTTGGGGTGTGGCCCTTACCAGTCATTTAATCTTCATGGACCTGTTTTGTCTTTTGAAAATGAGGGGTTACTCTAAATTCTCCATTTTCTCTCATGTTTAGGGACTCTGTTTTTTCATATTTTGTCCCTCACACCAGGCACAGCGACAGCACGTTCAGTAAATGCCGGTCAAATTAAACTGCTCTTGTGCTACCTGAGGTTCTCCAGCAGGACAGAGGGCTGCGGTGGCAGCGCACAGGGGTCCCCACGGCAGCAGGGCCTGTCCGTAGGGATGCAGGACGTTGTGAGGTAGGCCTAGCTTTGTCTGAAAGGGGCACGTTCCGGCAGGCAGTGTCTGCAGTGCTGAGGGTGTCCAGCAGCGGGCTGATCACAGGCCGTTGCCTGGACAGCTGGTGTGGAGGAAGGGCAGGCTCCGGTGTGTAGTTGTACGTCCACAGGGACTCGTAGTTTGGCTGTAGCTCTTTGATCCAAGATGGTGGGGGTTGGATGTGAAAACACAACAAGGCAACATCTTGTATCCCAGAGGGACTGGGAAATCAGAGTGATTATTGTTACAAAGTTTGGGTCGAGACACCTGCTTTGAAATGAGCCTGGAAACTCCTGGGAAGGGGAGTAAGACACTGTTTCCTGGGTGGTTTAGGACTCGGCCTCAGTGAGCAAATCCCGGCTGCAGAGCTCGTGGGGTGTTTGGGGTGGACACGGAGGTCGTGTGCTAAGATACGAAAGCTGCTTAAACATCTCTCATTTTTGAAATTCAAGTTGATCTGAGATGCATGGGGCAGGGGTGAATGGACGGGCTCCGCTGGTCAGACAGGAGACAGAAGGGAAGCAGGGATGGTGCTCTGTCCAGCTCTCGGCCAGTACGTGATCATGGTCACCCGCGCCTGCGAGCAGCTGGGCTGAGGAAAAGCCTTGAATGTGCGTGCGACTGCCGACCTAAGATGTTTAACCCTGTCAGTTGTTGACCCTTTGAGAACCCTCGCAGTGCACCGTGACAGTAAACGGAAACGGTCTGAAATGTGACAGCAAACATTAACAGGACATACAGAACATTAGATTTAGAACACAGGCCTGTGATTCCTAGCACTAGAGAATTCTGGAATCGATTCCATTTCCGTGGTCACACACACGGGGAGTTTCCAGTAAACTCTTCTAATTCCGGGTTGGCTCGGGCCTCTGCCTTGTTCTTTGAGCTTAACTTCCTTTCACCTGGCCGTTCCGTTCGTTTCTAAGCAACCCTGGGACTTGTCTCATAGGGTCGTGTTCGTTTATCTCAGGTAGGCCGTGAGCACCTTAGGAAGGACTAACATAGAAGAAGAAGAAACGGGATAGCGGAGAATGTTTGCTGTGCTGAGATGTTGAGATGCCACGATGGGTTGCACTGAGGATGCGCAGTAGTCTGGTTTCTAAACCTGACGCTGTTGATCTCTAGCAGCTGGTGGGGGTGGCCGGCAGGTGTGCCAGGGTTAGCACCTCGTGGACAAGCCCTTCTCCTTCAAAGTGGCACTTCTGTCACACATCAGCCCTGGCTCGGGGTCCAGAGGGCGCATGCCAAGAACAGGACATACTTTGAAGAGCTGACTTCATGCGAAACAGATGGTGTCAAGCAGGGCGGCTCGGGCCTGCTCTCCCTTCACACTGCTGGTACGTTAGCACCTCGTCATCTCATGGGAATGTACAAACAGTGCATGTGATTCCTTTGTCTTCCCCTATTCTGTTGGAAAGTGATGATTGAAGTAAAAAGCTATTTTTATTCTAGCAATCTTAGCAGTTTGGGGAGAAAATTTAAATTAGTGGGGGGAAATTCCTGGTATTACCTCTTCTTTTGTTTGTTTTTGTTTCTGGTGAAGCTTGATAGAGTTCCTTGGATGTAAGTGTAATAAATAATAGCATAAACACTTAAAAATCACTTTGGAATAGAAATAATTTGCTTTCAGGTTCTTTTTCTTAAGTACTACGGTGTCCTAAGCATCTCTACATGGGGGAAAGAGTCAACCTATTTTTACTTTCTTTTATAAAATTGAGAATTTTTGTTTTGCATTTAATCCTTGAGTTACGAAGTACCTGGTTTTGCTACCTAAAAAAGTCACCCCGCGGTGGGTGACCAGGTGTTGCTGCACCACGTCAGCGAGTAGCCCGGGAGTGCGGTGGGGAAGTCGCTCATGTTGCTCAGCATGTAGGCCCTTCCCTAGCCTGAGGATATTGTCTAGTGCAGATCTCGCTGCTGTGCAGAAGTTGCCCACGCTGCACAAATAGTGTGCCTACTCTCGTCACAGTTTCATTTTTATAATGGTAATGCGACAGTACCTGAGGGTAGTAAGGCATGCCGCGTGCTCCCCTCCCCCGGCATCATGCATAGTTTCTAGGGTTGTGGTGGTGTTCTCTCGGTTTAGCAGTGGAGGGGATGGAGAATAAGGACGTAGTCTGATGAATTCCTTTGCCAGCCCTCCACTCCCCACCGCACAGACCGTGGAGTGCAGCAGCTGTGCCTCCGCGTCTGGTGCAACACGTTCACGGAAGCATACGGGGAGGAGGGAAATGTTTCGTCATTGATGCCCAGGGTTTTCCCATAGGAACTGGGGAACAGCAGTTTGCTTGGGGTTGGGGTTTGTGGTTGGCATACTACCCCAGGTACTGCCATTATTTTAATGCCGATTTTGCATGTAAAATATGCATATTTTGCCCAAGTTATTAAATTCGGTGAATGACATGTTTCCAGGATGGGCACAGTAAGTACTGATTGGCCGATTTCCCCTACCCACTCTAAAAGTTTTTTAATTATTTTGACAACTTACTTTGGCAAATATGTGAAATAGTCTTAAAGATGGAAAAATCATTCCTTAAGTTATTGAAAATGAGGTGTGTTTAATGGATTGAATTGTAATGTCTAAATGCTTTTCAAAAAATACTTCTTTGGTTTTAATTAGCATCATAATTTGATAACTCTTAATATTTCTCATTTATACATTCTTGTTTCTTCCAGGGGCCACATTGTCTTAGTTCCAGAATTCAGCCTTCCTCTGGAATACTACCTGATTCCCTTCCTCATCATAGTGGGCATCTGTCTCATCTTGATAGTCATTTTCATGGTAGGTAAATTAAGTTTAACTACTTTAAAATAGCATAGATGGCTCTAAAACCATTGTACTGAGTAGGAGAAGCCTTACATTAAAAAGTACATATTGTATGAATCCATTTACGTAACTGGTTCTGGAAAAGGAAAGATAATCTGGTTGGAAAAAAATCAGACCAGTGGTTGCTTCTGCGGGACTTGGGAGAGTGGAGGGATTCGCTGGGACGGGCATGGGGGGCTTCCCGGGTGTGAGGCATGTTCTGAATCTGGAAAAGGGTTGGGTTTCCCTGATGCCCGATTCACCAAATTGTACACTTAAATTTGTGCATTTCATTGTACGTAAATTTTACCTAAAAAGAAAAGAGAAAAAAGGTAAATTCTAAGTAATGATATATATGCTGAAGTATTTAATTGTAGAATCTAAGTAGTGGCTATATATGTATTTGTTATAAAAATTCTTTCAACTCTTCTCTGTGTTTGAAAATGTTCATATTAAAATGTAAATAATAAAACAGTATGAGAGCTTGAGGTTAAGGGGAATGACACATTGTTTCTTCAAAACAGTGATTACGAGTATAGCTCCAGAACTCTTAGTGGCTCTGCAGGGTCACAGTCATTTTCATAATAATACTAAGACACTTTTGCCTTCGTCTCTGTCAGTCTCGGGGTTTATAATGGAGGTTTCTGAGGGTGCATGGTATATGGTATGAAAACAAATTGAAGGCAAAGCAGATATGAGAATCCTGTATTCTGTTAAGATAGGCATTTGCAAAAGAGTAAGACAACCCCACTGTTTTAACTTCTATTTTTTATTTTTTTTATCCTCACCCGAGGACATTTTTTTTGATATTTGGTTCAGCTAGAGTGAGAGGGAGAGAGAGAGAGAGAAACATCGATGTGAAAGCAACACATCGAGTGGTTGCCACCCACACGACCCAACCAGGGCCGGGGGCAAACTGCAACCAAGGTACATGCCCTTAGCGGGAACCGAACCCGGGTCTCTCCGGACCGCAGGCCGACGCTCTAACCGCTGAGCCAAACCGGCCAGGGCTAACTTCTATTTTTTAAATAAAGAATATTTATATCAACATCTAATGAGTTTATTATTATATTGAGTTTATAGATTAATTTAAAAATTAAATGGCATCTTTGAAATGTTTGGTCTTCCTGTGCTGCTATGGTATGTCTTCATTTATTTATATTGTTCATAGTTTTTTAATAATTTTTTTCTGTAAATATTTTGCATATCTTTTGTTAGACTTTTTGGAAATTGCATTTTCTAATTGGTTATTACTAGTCTATAAGAACATTATTGATTTTTTATAATAAACTTTTAATTTTGGAATCACATTAAGATTTACAGAAATATTGCAAAGAAGAGAGTTCCAGTACATTTCTCATCTCGTTTCCCCTGTTAACACTTTATATTGTCATGGTACGTCTGTTAAAACTAAGGGCTGACGTTTGGTACATTACCGGCACCTAAACCCAGACCTTGTATGGATTTCACCAGCTTTTCCATCAATGCACCCAATCCAGGGCACCTCATTGTGTTTAGTCATCACCTCCTCCCAGTCTCTGGTCTGTGACAGTGTCTCAGTCTCTCTACTTCCCGTGACCTTGGCCAGGTGTCCTGTAGAATGCCTCTCAGTCTGATGCTTTTCTCCCAGAGGTGAGATTCCCTTTTCCTGGTGTCATGTCAGGGGACACGAGATCTCTGCGTAATGTCACTGAGATGCTAGTGTTCCTCCCTCGGTCAAGGTGGGCGTTGCCAGGTTTCCACTGTGCAGTTATCATTTTCCCCTTTGCTGTTCTGTTCTTCCTTTGGGAACGAGGCACTAAGTATCGCCCACCCTGAAGGTGGAGAGAGAGGGGCAGGAGGTAGGCTTCATTTCCTGGAGGAGTATCTGCATACATTACCTAGAATTCTTTTGTAAGGAAGATCTGTCTCTTGGTCATTCATTCATTCATTCATTCATTCATTCATTGACAGTAATAAGTACTCATGTATATTTATTTTACACTTTGGGTAAAATACAACATTATTTATTTATGTTTAAATTATTTGCACTTTGGCCATTGGGAGCTGTGTTAGGCTTATTTCTGTGTCCCTTTGATTTTTTAAGTATCTTTCCTGTCTGGTATTATAAGAAGCTTCAGGCTCATCTTACATTTTTCTTGTCCCAGCCCTAGAATCAGACATTTCTCCAAGGACTCCTATTTCTCTTATTAAAGAGTTTTATTTAGAAACCATGATTTGGACAGTGGCCACTATTAATTTGTATATAATAATTTTGTATCTATAAACTTGCTGAATTATCCTATTTTGATCATCTGAATTTGTTGATTCTCCTGGGTTTTCAGTGTAGAAAGAAATATATAAAGTTAGAAGGTGTCTAGGGGGTGGGGGGAAGGAGAAACATATGTAACAAAAATAAATCAACAAATATATTATTTTAAAAAAATAAATAAATAAATAAAACCAGCCCAGCTGGTGTGGCTCAGTGGTTGATCATCGACCCTGCACCAAGACATTGCCCATTTGATTCCTGGTGAGGGCACAGGCCCAGGTTGTGGGCCCCATCCCCAGTGGGAGGCATGCAGGAGGCGGCCAGTTGATGTTTTCTCTCATCGATGTTTCTATCTCTCTCCTTCTCCCTTCCTCTCTCTCTAAAATCAATAAAGGAAAAAAAAAATTTTTAATAAATAAATAAAACCAAAATAACAAAAAGAAGAAGAAATGTAGAAAGTTAGAACAACAAACAAATAAAAAATACTCTTGGCAAACCGGGAATAGAAGTAAACCCCTTAAACTAATACAGACTGTTGACTAAAAACTTTAAATGAACATCATTTATCATTTGGTAAATTATTAGAAGCCTTCCTTTGAAAGTCAGGAAAAAAGGCTGCCTATTGTTGTACTCTATTAGGACTGCATTATAGTTTCTGGTAAAACATGAAAGAAAAAGGCAGTATAAGGATTAGAAATAAAATAAACTAAATTTTTGTTTGCTTCTCAGAAAAATAATGAACGGGTCCTGAAGTATGTCTTCTATCTGTTGTAATGATCATTGATTTTCTCTCTTTATTAAGTTGGATTACATTAATTTGTTTTATAAATTTTAAAAATTCTTGTATCTTTGGGGTAACTTTGATTATGATGTGTTCATTTTGTCTTTGCATTTTGGATTATTCAGATTTCTAATAAAGGTCCATAAGTTTTAGATTTGTCCATAGATGTAAAAATCCTAAGTAAAATATTAGCCATCTGATGTCTAGGTTTTAGTTTTATGGAGCTAGAATACTCTTGACATCAGAACTAGACAGTCTCTTCAGTACTGTTGGTAGGAATGTTAAATGGAGCAGCCACTGTGGTAATTCTTCAAAAATTTAAACATAAATTACCGTATAATCTGGTGATTCTACTTCTGGGAATCAAAAGGGGATTATATACCCACAAGAGTCAAAAGTAGGGGGTTGAAACTATGTTCATAGCAGCACTGTTTGTAGTAGGCAATCCAGTTGTTCATCAGTGGATGAAAAACAAAATGTGGTATATACATACAGTGGAATATTATTCAGCCTTAAAAAGGAAGGAAGTTCTGACACATGCTACAACATGTGTGAACCTAGAGGACATTGTGCTGAGTGAATAAGCCAGTCACAAAAGGCCAAATATTGTATGATTCCATTTTATGTGGTACCTGGAGTAGTCAGAGAAAGTACAATGGTAGTTGCTGGGGCTGTAGGAAGGGGAGAATGGGGAATTGTTGTTTAATGGGTACAGAGTTTCAGTTTTTCAAGATGAAAATAATTTTATGGATGGGTAGTGGTGATGGTAGCACAATAATTTGAGTATACAAATGCCGCAGAAAAATGGGTAAGACAGTAAATTTTATGTATATTTTACTATGTTGTAAATAGCATAAAAATAACTATACACAAAACTAGCACCACAAAAAATGAAGCTTTCTCTTATTTTCCATTTTCTAAAATAATTTTTTTCTAAAATTGGAATTATCTGTTACTTGGCTTTTTGATGAAGGTTGCCTATAAAATCATCTAAAGTCTTCCGACTTTTTTCATAGTTACCTGGACATTCAGATGGTTGTCTGTTTCTTCATACTAAATTATATTTCTAGGAAATTATATAGTCTGTTATCAAATACAGTGGCAAAAGATTTATAATATTTTTATACTCATATAACAACTTACAGAGAATTTCTACTGTGTGTGGAATGAGATCTCTTCATATCCACCTGTGCCTTGCACATTATTGTTAGTGTATCTGTTTTGCCTTTCAGATCAGTAGACTTTGATGTGTTGTTTTCCCCTTTCATTCAACAAATATTTACTTTGCACCTAGGATGAACAGTCACTACTCTAGGGTCTGAGGATCCATCATTGAACAAAATAGTTTAAAATCCCTGATGTTAAGCAACTTTGATTTTAGTGTAACTTGTATTCTAACGTCCTTTCATTTTTCATTTATCTCATGAATGTCTGCTCTTAGCATCATTCATTATTTGGTTTCTTCTGTTTTGTTTGGATATATTGCTTTTCTTTTTCTAGCTTGTTCAGCGGAATGCTTATTAAAATTTTTTTCTTGTTAGTATATGCATTTAGGTTATACATTTCTCTTTAACTTTAGCTGTAACATAAATTTTGATAAGGAATATTTTTATTGGTTTGTTTAAATTTTTTGATTGTTTTATGTCTGTTTCTTTACAACTCTTTGCTTCTCCATCCGTGTGAGGGGGACTCAGTCACTGTGACTCCCGGCCCTCCTCGACTCGCACTCAGTCGGTCTTAGGAAAGATCAGGTGTCTTACCTGTGTGGTGCCGGTGGGAAGAGGACATGAGGGTTAGAGGCATGCTTGCCTGACTCCACCTCTCTCTCGGACCAGCCGTCTTCAGCTCCTCCAGACTGGTTCTGCAGTTCTGGGGGCGGGGAGGGGAAGGCCCACACCGTTCCCGTTGTCTTAGTCCTGTCTCCGTGGGTAAGGCAGACTGTTTCTGTGGTTCAGCGAAAAGTCTGTCTCTTTCTCCGCTGAGCTGGGTGCTCCGCTCGCCTCCGTCTGCAGCTCATCCTGTGCCTCGTCATCTGGCAGCAGCTGGCCAAGAGGCTTGCCGGGTTCAGGGCCCTCACACAGATGTCCACTGACGTCTCCTGTGACTTGTGAACTACTTTAAGTGTTCAAAATATATGTTTGTTCCTGTATCTTTCCCTCCTCATTGATTTCTAATGCACTTGCCGTGTGGTCAGAAAGCACTGTTCCAGATTGCTTGGCGCCCAGGCTGCGGGCTCCACCCGCTGGGGACGTGCAGGAGGCGGCTGAGCCGGGGTTGCTCTCTCATCCGCGGTTCTCTCCCCCTTCCTCTGCCTCTAAAAAGGAAAAGGCTTTTTTATTTTATCGTATAAACATTCCCCATGCGTGTGAAAACAATTGTAGTTTGCAAAGTTTGTGTATGTTCTTTTGTTTGAGTTTGCACATTAGTTTTGTCAAGTCTTTTTTTTTCACAGTGTTTAAATAGCTTTATTGAAATATAGGGTAGGGCAAAAGTAGGTTTACAGTTGTGGATTTGCAAAACAGTTTATTCTTGTACTATTATTAATTATATTATTTTCCATACAAACAACTGTAAAACTACCTTTGCCTCACCTGTATAATTCACATACATACAATTGACCCATGTAAAAGGCACCATTCAGTGGTTTCTGGTATGTGTGCAGAATTGTGCAGTCATCACAGTGTCTGTGGTACGCGTGCAGAATTGTGCAGTCATCAGTGTCTGTGGTACGCGTGAAGAATTGTGCAGTCATCAGTGTCTGTGGTATGCGTGCAGAATTGTGCAGTCATCACAGTGTCTGTGGTTATCGTGCAGAATTGTGCAGTCATCAGGGTCTGTGGTGTGCGTGCAGAATTGTGCAGTCATCACAGTGTGGTATGCGTGCAGAATTATGCAGTCATCACTGTGGTATGCGTGCAGAATTGTGCAGTCATCACAGTGTCTGTGGTATGCGTGCAAAATTGTGCAGTCATCACAGTGTCTGTGGTACGCGTGCAGAATTGTGCAGTCATCACAGTGTCTGGTATGTGTGCAGAATTGTGCAGTCATCACAGTGTGGTACGCGTGCAGAATTGTGCAGTCATCAGTGTCTGGTACGCGTGCAGAATTGTGCAGATATCAGTGTCTGTGGTACGCGTGCAGAATAGTGCAGTCATCAGTGTCTGTGGTACGCGTGCAGAATTGTGCAGTCATCACAGTGTCTGTGGTATGCGTGCAAAATTGTGCAGTCATCACAGTGTCTGTGGTACGCGTGCAGAATTGTGTAGTCATCACAGTGTCTGTGGTACGCGTTCAGAATTGTGCAGTCATCAGTGTCTGTGGTACGCGTGCAGAATTGTGCAGTCATCAGTGTCTGTGGTACGCGTGCAGAATTGTGCAGTCATCAGTGTCTGTGGTATGCGTGCAGAATTGTGCAGTCATCACAGTGTCTGTGGTATTTCACTCTTCTGTTTCCTGAAGCAGTGCTAGGCAACAGACCAATGTTGTGAGACACAGTTATAATTGTATTTATTTTGGCAGAAAATTAACGTTTATTGTACATTTTTTTTATTTTTTTTATCCTCACCCAAGGATATTTTTCCATTTTTTGTACAGATAGAGTGGGAGGGAGAGAGAGGAAGGGAGAGAGAGAGAGAAACATCGACGTGAAAGGGACACATCGAGTGGCTGCCACCCGCACGACCAACCAGGGCCGGGGACAAACTGCAACCGAGGTACATGCCCTTAGCGGGAACCGAACCCAGGTCTCTCAGGACCGCAGGCCGACGCTCTAACCGCTGAGCCAAACTGGCCAGGACTATTGTACATTTTTATATAACCAATAACATACATATGTTATCTAACTTTTTTATTTTATTTTTTAAATCCTCACCTGAGGATATGTTTTGATTAATTTTAGAGAGAGACATACATTGAACAGTTACCTCCCCTATGCGCCCAGACTGGGAATCAAACCTGTAACCTAGGTTTGTGCCCTGACCCAAAATCGAACCTGCAACTTTTTGGTGTGTGGGATCAGATGCTGCAACCAACTGGTCCACCTGGCCAGAGCCATATGTTATCTCTTGTCATCCTTAGCGTGACCCCAGTATGTGTGAATCATGATCCTCAATTTACAGGTGAGGAACTGAGCTTCCGAGGGATGAAACAACTTGCCTGTGGTTACATGATGATGGAGCTGGAATCAATGAGTTCATTTATTTATCTTTACTTTAAAAAAAAAATTTTTTTTAATTCTCACTGGAGGATATTTTTTCCTTTTATCTTCAGAGTGGGAGAGAGGGAGACAGAGAGAGAGAGAAACATCGATGTGAGAGAGACAAGAGACACGTTGATTGGTTGCTTCCCACACGACCCTGACCAGGGCCAGGGACCAAACTGCAACCGAGGTACGTGCTCTAAGCCAGAATCGAACCCGCGACTGGTCTGTGGGCCGACGCTCTAACCACTGAGGAAAACAGGCCAGGGCATATCTTTACTTTTTTATTGAGTTTATCGGGGTGACATTGGATAGTAAAATTATATAGGTTTCAGGTGTATAATGCTATAATATATCTTCTGTATATTGTATTGTGTGTTCACCACCCCAGATCATTTATTATAATTTAAAATTTTCTGCTAGCCAAATTAAAAGAGGTAAAAAGAAATAGGTGATATTAGTTTAAATGCTATATTTACTTAACCTAATAAAGCTAAACTGTATTTCACCATTCAATTAATACGAATAGTTATAAAATGTTTTACCTTCTTTTTGTACTAAAGTCTTTGCAATCTGGGTGTATTTGGTACTTTCATGCACATCTCGGTTGAGATTAGCTGCATTTCCACGCTCAGAGCCGCGCATGCCGACGGCTCCCATGCCGGCAGCGTAGATCTGTCATCGCCACATGTTTGTTTGCTGGAGCTTGTGAATTTGTGTATTTCTCTTATAATTTTGTCATTTTCTAGAGGAAACGTCCTTTTTATCATTGTCATGACTGTTTCCTAATGATGACTTTTATCTTAAATTCTATTTTACTTGATATGCCATCTTTTTCTGTACTTAGTATTATCGTGGTCTATCTTTATCTGTCCCTTTATTTTTTACCTTTATTTTTGTCTTAGTGTGTTGTTAAGTTTTAATCTTGTGTCCTGTACATAGCGCATGCTTGGAATTTTTTCTTTATCTAATATGATACACTCTTTTTTTGGAAAACTGGTGAATTTAATCATTGTGTATTTGTACTAATTTCTGTTGTTTACTTTTTATTAGTTTTTTTCTTCTATGTAAATTTGGGTTACTCAACTTTTATTTATTCTTTTTCTTTCTCTCTCTCCCTCTTTCTCTCCCTACCTCCCCCTCCCCCTTCTCTCTCATCTCTTCTCCTCCTTGTTTGAAAGCTTACATTATATAGTTCTTCTTCTAGTGGTCACTGTTATTTTTTTTAAAGCATTTATTAATGCATGATTAACATAATAAACCTTACATATTTGAATTACACAATTTGGCAGATTCTGACATGTGTATGTCTGTGGAGCCACCACCACGATCAAGACCATGAATGTTGATAGCTCAGTTCCCTCCTGCTCCCTGGTGACCCCT
Organism: Molossus molossus; assembly: GCF_014108415.1. Taxonomy (NCBI): domain Eukaryota; kingdom Metazoa; phylum Chordata; class Mammalia; order Chiroptera; family Molossidae; genus Molossus; species Molossus molossus. The sequence goes on from NW_023425388.1 coordinate 115,245,446, forward strand.
CCCTCCAGCTCCTTCCAGCTCGGCCGTCATGTCCCTCTCCCCCAGCCCTCGGTAACCACAGATCTGCTTTGTGTCACTCCAGATTTTCTACGATTTTATACACATGGAACCATAAACTATGTAATCTTTTGTGTCTTCCTCTTTTCTCTCAGAATAATAATTGGGAGATTCATATATGTTATTGAATACATTGATTATTCGTTTTTTTTCATGGTTGAGTTATATTCCATTGTATGGAAATGCCAAGGTTTTGTTTATCCATCTACCTGTTGATGGACATTTGAGTTGCTTATAATTTTAGGCTCTTACAAATAAAGCTGACGTGGACATTTGGACATGGACTTTTGTATTCAAATTGTAGTATGGATATGTGCTTTCATTCCTGCTGGGTAAATAAAACTAGGGGTGGGATGACTGGGTTATATGGTACATGTATGTTAAACTGATAAGAAACCACCAAATTGTTTTTCAGTGGGTGGGACCATTCACAGTCTCCTGTTAGTGTACCGGGGCGCTTTCTCTCCTTGCCGCTGGGTGTAGTCAGTCTGTCTCATTTTATTGTGTTGTTTTATTTTATTTATTTTATTTTATTATTTATTTTTGTTACAGATGTTTCTCCTTTTCCCCCCACTGATTCCCCTTCCCCCTCCCTCCCTGCCCTGTCCCCAGCTTTGTTGTCCATGTCCATTGTTCATGCACACATGCATATAAGTTCTGTGGTTTATCTCTCCCCCACCACCCCCTCTTCTGGAGATTGTCAGTCTGTACCCCACTTCCACGTCTCTGGGACTACCCCATTCCCCAGACTGTTATGTTCATTATATTCCACAAATAAGTGAGATCATATGATACTTGTCTTTCTCTGTTTGGCTTGTTTCGCTTAGGATAATACTTTCCAGGTCCCTCCATGTTGTCTCAAAGGATGAGAGATCTTTCTTTCTTACAGCTGCATAGTATTCCATTGTGTATATGTACCACAGCTTTTTTATCCATTCGTCTACTGATGGACACTTGAGCTGTTTCCAGATCTTAGCTATTGTGAATAGTGCTGCTATGAACATGGGAGTACATATATTCTTCCTGATTGGTGTTTCAAGCTTCTTAGGGTATATTTCAAGTTTCTTAGGGGATCACTGGGTCAAATGGCAATTCAATTTTTAATTTTTTGAGGTGACACCATAGTGTTTTCTATAGTGGCTGCACCAGTCTGCATTCCCACCAGCAGTGTATTAGAGTCCTCTTTTCTCCACACCCTCGCCAGCACTTGTTGTTTGATGATTTGTTGATGGCGGCCATTCTGACAGGTGTGAGGTGATACCTCACTGTTGTTTTAATTTGCATCTCTCTGATGATTAGTGATGTTGAGCATTTCTCCATATGTCTCTTGGCCATTTGTATGTCCTGTTTGGAGAGGTGTCAGTTTACTTCCTCTGCCCATAGTCTGTCTCATTTTAGTCATTCTCATTGGTGTGTAGTGGTATTTGTGGTTTGAATTTTAGTTTCCTGTTGACTCATTTGTTGAGCATCTCTTCAAGTGATTATTTGCCATCCTCAGATCTTCTGTGGTGAAGTGCTTATTCAAATATTTTGCTCACTTTTTCTATTGGATTGTGTGGTTTCCTATTATTGAGTTTTGAGCTTTTTTATTATTCTGTATACAAATCCCTTATTTATGTGTGGTTTGCCTATATTTGATCTCAGTCTGTGACTTGTCTTTTATCTTTTAACTGTCATTTGAGGACAGAAGTCCTTAACATTGTAGTCGAATTTGTCAAAATTTTCTTTTGTGGATGTTGCTTTTGGCATTTGGTTCTAGCACCGTGGACTCCCTTTTTATTCTTACAAGCACAGTCATTCATAGTGAACATCTTCTGCATGTGCCCACCCAGTGTGCTCAGTGATTGAGCACTGACCCTGCACCAAGAGGGTGCTGGTTGAATTCCTGGTCAGGGCACCTGCCCATGTCGGGGCTCAGTTCCCAGTGAGGGGCATGCAGGAGGCAGCCGGTCGATGTTTCTCTCTCATCAAGGTTTCTCTCTGTCCCCCTTTTCCTTTCTCTAAAATTCAATAAATCATATTAAAAAGAAAATGTTTGTATGTTATCTGGCATTTCTGAATATTTGTAGTAGAGGTGTTCTGTATTTGCCAGAATTGAAAGTGCAGTGCCTAATACGTGTATATTTGAAAACTTCTTTTGTTTATAACTTAACAGGAATTTCAACTCTGCCATTCTTCTTGATCCTCATTGTAACTATAGTTTACCATTTGTATTTTTTCAAACAAATATATGTTATTTATAATGTTTCTGCCAGTAAATTAAAGATAATGTAGGTGAATGAATAAAACTTGAAAGGATAATTTAATGGGGGTAATTAATCACTAATGTAGTTTAATGCCATTAGAATTTAAGTAAATTGATTTTCAGCAGCTATCCAGAAACTTAAAAGATATTTGCTATTATAATGGCCATTTCCTGTTCCCATGTTTAAGATTTGATTCCTTTTTTCCCTTTTATTTTTAGATCACAAAATTTTTCCAGGATAGACATAGAGCTAGAAGAAACAGACTTCATAAAGATCAACTTAAGAAACTCCCTATACATAAGTTCAAAAAAGGTGAGTGAATATCTTTATGTTCTAATAATTACCCTTATTTTATTTAAGAATTTGTAGTGACCCCCAGCGTGGATGCCCTGGGAGCTCACTCTTCCCAGGCTCTGTGCAGGTGGGTCGGGGAGCACAGGGCTCTGCCCGATGCTGTACAGTCCCTCCCACGTGGTTGGAGAGAGAGGCGGGCCTGGGGTCTGCGCCTGCGTGTTCCTACAGCTTCTCAGAGTCCTGTGGACAAGGACTGAGGAGAAAACCATGCAGGAAACGTCTAGGGAAAAAAAAAAAAAGAATTTGTGGTGACCACACTCTTAGTACTACCTTTTGAGTCTGTGCCACATACTGTGCCTCACATTCAGCTGGTAAAGAATGAGTGGATGAGGGAAATGTCCTGTGCTGTACCCCAGTGAAGGCAAGTAGGGTACGTTGTCTGCAGAGAATTTAAAAACAGCAGTGACACTGGCCAGATGCTTTTATTATCACCACGTGCCAGCAGTTGTAAACATCGGTGGATCAGATCCTCCTCTGCTCCCACCGGCCTCCCTCTCGCACCGCACCCCGCTGCGTTAACACTGCGTTAGCGGACACGTGGGCAGCTGCCGTGTGCCGTTCCGTTTTACATGTATTCTCTCATGACGTTTCCACGTTTCCGGGAAGTGGATACGATAATGGGCATTAGAGGTGAAGAACGAGAGGGTCAGAGAGGGAAAAACTAATGTCACAGCCGGTACCGACAGAGCTGGAGGGTGTGGTCGATATTACAACCAGTGGAGCTTCTCCTACCATTAGAGGTTATTGATTATCTTGAGCAGTTTTGACATAGTAGTCAGGCCTAAAACTTGATTTTGGTGGGTTTAAGAGTAAGTGGAAGGAGAGAGATTGGAGACAGTAACTACAGACAACTTTTTCAAGAAAATTAACTGCAAAGGGGAGCCAAGAAATGGGGTAGTAGCTGGTGGGGGAGTTGGGTCAAGAGATAGCAGCACGCTGCAGAGGATGCTGGTGACACAGGGGAGTGGCTGTGACAGTGCCTTGAGAGAGGAGGAGGGGTGGGGTCCGGTGCAGTCGGCGCACTGCCCAGCAGAGCACGGAGCTAAGGCCAGGTGAAAGATTGGGTGCAGAGCCCCAGTAGATGGGTATTTAGGTGGAGAGTCCGTGGAAGTGTTCTTTACTCCATCTTTCTCAGTGAGGTAGGAAACAACCATAGCCGAGGGTGAGGACAGGACGGGGGAGGCTGGGGTGTGAGAACAGAAAGTTACAATGTATCGTTCTCGGAGAGGAGGCAGGCAGATGGACTGTAACGTGGTTGCCTGGCACACTGAACCTCCCTTTCAGGGTATTGGTTATGAACCAGACAGCGTCAGTGACACTCCGTGGCCACGTTGATCTGTATGGAGTGGTGTGCCCTCAACATCCCTGTTTGCTAAAAACGTGAAGTATGACATATATTCAGAAAAGTGCATGACATGCATTTCTGGAACCATCCAGTTCAGGAAATAGAACAGGACTAGCACCCCGGAAACCACTGTGCCCCTTCTAGATCATAATCCTCTTCCTCACTGGAAGTGGTCACTGTGCTGGCTTATGGTGATCATTTCACTGCCTTTCTCTGAAGTTGACAGCCTCTGCATGCGTCCCCAGGCAGTATGCTTTCCTTTTCCTGTTTTGAATTGCATTTGTTTTATCCTGTCTCCTTTTTTAGTAACAGATTTTTTGATGAAATTAATTATAGCACGTATAATACACAGTTCACTCAATTGTATTCCATTGTATAAATATATTAATTTATCCATTTTGCTATTAATAAACATTTTTTTCTTTTGTTTTGAGTTTAGGGCTATTACAGACCACATTCTTAAGAACATTTTTACATTGTGGTTTATTTGAACGTTACTTTCGTTAGGGTGTCTACCTAGAAGTAGATTAGCTGGGTCATAGGATATGCTTATCTTCAGTTTTATTTCCAAAGTAATGGTGGTACCAGTTTATACTCCCACCAACAGTGTATAGGAGTTCCTGTTGTCCAACATATTTATACCAATATTTTATAAAGATATCTCATAGTAGTTTTTTTGTTTTTTGTTAGTCCTTATCCCAGGATATTTTTCCATCGATTTTCAGACAGAGCAGAAGGGAGGGAAGGAGAGAGAGAGAATGAGAAAGAGAGAAACATCTGTGTGAGAGAGACACATCAGTTGGTTGTCTCCCAAATGACCCTAACCAGGGCCAGCGATGAAACCTGCAACCCAGGTACGTGCCTCTGCAAGGAATCTAACCACTGAGCAAGCCCGCCTAGAGCTCTCATAGTAGTTTTAATTTACATTTCTCTCCTCCCAATGAGGTTAAGTACCTGTATTTTTATTTACCAGTTTGATTTCCACTTTCATGCCATGTTTCTGTAAGGTTATCCTCTCCCCCTCTTTTCCATATGTAGGGAGGGATTCTTTATATATTCCCACAACTCCCACCCCGGAGGTGTGGTCTATGGGGAATTGGTTCTTCACTGATTTGATGTGTTTTAACCGTCCTCTTGTTTGTGGCTTATTTTTTCACAGGACTAAATTTCATGTCTTTTATGGCAGTGTTCTTGCATGTTTTCAAAGAACTTATTTCTCACCCCAGGATCATATAACTATTACAGTGTCTTCTGAAAGCTTTATAGCTTTGCCTCTCACGTTTGGGTATGAATTCACCTGAACTGACTCTGTTCAATGGCCCATTTACGGTGTTTATAGTTTGATATTTTACATAAGGATATCCAGTTGTCTCAGCTAACTGTTAAAAAGACTGTTATGTTCTGCAGTCTCACCTCTGATACAGTCAAGTGTCCGGGTAGGTGTGCATGTGTTTCCAGACTTGCTGCTCTTACTGTGTACCCTTGTCATACTGCTCCACTTCCTGTAGGCTCAGGTGAGTCGTGGTCCCTGTGACAGCTGTGCTGCCACCTCGTCCTTCAACAGTCTTAGCTATTCTTACACTCGGTACTTCTGTGCAAAATTAAAACCAGCTTGTCCAGGCCACCCCAGCTCCAAACACATGTACACAGTTATTGTACAGTTTGTAGTACAATATGCATAACATAAAATTGACCATTTTAACCATTTTAAGTGTGCGGTTCAGTGCCATTGAGTACATTCACGTGGTTCTGCAGCCATCACCAGCATCCATCTCCAGAACTTTCTCATCTTCCCAAACTGAAACTTTACCTAGTAACCCACAGCTGCCCATCCCCCCCCCCCCCCCCCCACCAGTCCCTGCAACTACCATTCTCCCTTGTCTCTGAATTGGATGGTTCTGGGTACCCATATAAATGGGATATAAGTGACCAGCCTTTTTCACTTGGTATAATGTTCTCACGCTTCATTCACTGTTGTAGCGTGTGGTAGGATTCCCTTCCTTTTTAAGGCTGAATAATATTCAAAATACTCTCCTTATATGCCATTGTTTATCCATCATCTGGCAGTGGGCACTTGGGTTGCTTTCTCCTGTTGGCTGTGGTGAGTGAGCTGCTGTGAGCACGGCTGCACAGATGCCTGTGTGACTTCGGCTTTCACGTCCTGGGTCTGCACCCAGAGTGGAATTGCTAGATCACGGGGTACCCGGTTTAAGTTTTGAGGAACGCGCACCCTTTTCCACAGTGGCTCTGTCACTTCACGTTTCTACCAGCAGGGGGCTGGGGTCCCGTTCCTCCTCATCCTTGCCCACATTTGTCTTTTTCTGTTTTTCAAATAGTAGCCGCCCTAATGGATGGGCTGTGGTGTCTCACGTGGTTTTGGTTTGCATTTCCCTTGGGAGGAGTGATTTTGAGCAGCTTTTCGGGTGCTTATTGGTCATTTGTCCGTGTTCTATGGAGAAATGTCCGTAAAGGTCCTAGGCCTTCTTCTTTAACTTTTGGGGAAATAATTTCAAACTTTCAAAAAACAAAACAAAACTGCTTCAAAGTTAAAAACTTTTATTTTGAGAAAGACCGTTAAGAGGACAAAACCTTTGCATGAACAGTACAAAAAACACCATAACCCTTTTACCCGGATTCAACTCCTACCTTCTAGATTCATTTCCGTAGGGCTCATAACAAAGGTCACAAATGAGGTGGTTCAAACAACAGAGACTCATTTCCTCACATGCTTACAAACTAGATTTCCCAAATCAAGATGTTGGCAAGAATGTTTCCTTCCGAAGGCGCCGACGCTTCTTCCTGCCGCGTCCGTCCCGGGGGTCTCCGGGGGTTGCTGGGGGACGCCGGGGGTCGCTGGGGGTCGCCGGGGGTCGCTGGGGGTTTGCTGGGGGTCGCCGGGGGTCGCTGGGGGTTTGCTGGGGGTCGCTGGGGGTTGCCGGGGGTCGCTGGGGGTCGCCGGGGTTCGCTGGGGGTTGCCGGGGGTCGCTGGGGGTTGCTGGGGGTCGCTGAGGGTCGCTGGGGGTTGCCGGGGGTCGCTGGGGGTCGCCGGGGTTCGCTGGGGGTCGCCGGGGGTCGCCGGGGTTCGCCGGGGGTTGCCGGGGGTCGCCGGGGGTCGCCGGGGTTCGCTGGGGTTCGCCGGGGTTCGCTGGGGGTCGCCGGGGGTCGCCGGGGGTCGCTGGGGTTCGCTGGGGGTTGCCGGGGGTCGCTGGGGGTTGCCGGGGGTCGCTGAGGGTCGCTGGGGGTTGCCGGGGGTCGCTGGGGGTTGCCGGGGTTTGCTGGGGGTCGCTGGGGGTTTCTGGGGGTCGCCGGGGGTCGCTGGGGGTTTGCTGGGGGTCGCTGGGGGTCTCCGGGGGTTGCCGGGGGTCGCTGGGGGTCGCCGGGGGTCGCTGGGGTTTGCTGGGGGTTGCCGGGGGTCGCTGGGGGTTGCCAGGGGTTTGCTGGGGGTCGCCGGGGGTTGCTGGGGGTCGCCGGGGGTTGCCGGGGGTCGCTGGGGGTTGCCGGGGATCGCTGGGGGTTTCCGGGGGTCGCTGGGGGTCGCCGGGGATTCTGGGGGTCGCCGGGGGTCGCCGGGGTGTTGCTGGGTGTCGCCGGGGGTTGCCGGCAGCCCTCGCTGGGCCTGGGCTTCGGCAGCGCCAGCCGCCCGCCCCGTCCTCCCGCCCCGTCCTCCGCGTGTCCAAGTTCCCTCTCTGAGCTCCCCAACCCAGGGCCACCTCATCTTCATTGATTATGTCTGGGAAACCCATATCCAAGTGCGGTGACTCTCAGGTTCTGGGTGGACGTGAACTTGCAGAGGCCACAGCTGCATCACTTGCGCTCTCCCTCTATGCATGTGTGTGTGTATGGAACTTTCACCTGATGGATTTGGAGTAAGCTGCAACATGATCCTTATCTCTAAATATTTTCATGTATATTTCTTAAGAATAACATTTTTTTACTGTGTTCATTGATGTCACCAAATTTAGGAAGTTTGTTGATGGACTATTTTAATCTAATTCGTTGTCCCAGTTTGTCCATTGTTCCAAAGGTGCCTTTAAGTATTTGTTTCTTCCAGCGCAGTAGTCAGTCTAGTATCACCTTGGCATGCAGTTATATTTGTTTGGGTTTCTTTAATTGGACTTGTTAGCATTTCCTTGTCTTTCATGACATTGACATTTTGAATAACACATTGCCCCAGACTTGTTTAAAAAAACTTGGTTTTTAATTAATAGATTTTAGTTTTAGAGCATTTTAAGTTTATAGAAAAATTGAGTAGAAAGTATAGAGATCTCCCATATGCCCCTCCCTTCTTACAGTTTCCCCTAATATTATCTTTCATTTGTGTGCTTCATTAGTTACAAACGATGAATACATATTGGTACATTTTCTTTCATTCATAGGTTGCCTTTTCTTTCTTTTTTTTTTTTTTTTTTATCCTCACCCGAGGACATTTTTCCGATTTTTGTACAGACAGAGTGGGGGGGAGAGAGAGGAAGAGAGAGAGAGGGAAACATCGATGTAAAAGGGACACATCGAGTGGCTGCCACCCGCACGACCAACCAGGGCCGGGGACAAACTGCAACCGAGGTACATGCCCCTAGCGGGAACCGAACCCGGGTCTCTCCAGACCACAGGCCAGCACTCTAACCGCTGAGCCAAACTGGCCAGGGCCATAGGTTGCCTTTTCACTCTGTGTTTTGTTTGTTTGTTTTTGACACACAGAAGTTTTAAAGTTCAGTGTAATTGTTATGTTTTTATTTTGTCTGTTCTTTGTTTTGTTGACTACACTTTGGGTACCATATCCGAGGAAGCACTGCGAGTCCAGTGACCTGAAGCTGGTCCCGTTTTCTCCTAGCAGCTCAATAGTTGTAGGCGTTGTATTTAGATCTTTAATCTATTTTGAGTTCATTTTTGTAAATGGGTCTAGTTGTATTCTTTTGATGCTGGTCTCATAGAATGAGTTTGGGAGTATTTCCTCCTTTTTAATTCTTTGGAAGAGTTTGAGACACAGTGGTGCTCATTCTTTCTTAAGCTTTCGGTGTAATTCACCAGCTAAGCTATCGGATCCTGGGTTTCTTTGTGGGAGGTTTTTTGATTGCTACGTCAGTCTCTTCACGAGTTACAGTGCGTGTTCAGATTTTTTTATTTCTTCATAATTCAGTCTTGGTAGGTTTAATGATTCTAGAACTTTATCAGTATTTCCTTAGTGATCTAATTGTTTGGCATATAATTGCTCATAGAAGTCTCTCTTAATCCATATTTTTGTGACATCAGTTGTAATGTCTCCTTTTTCATTTATAGTTTTAGCTATGAGTTGTCTCTCTTAGTTATTCTAGCTAATGGTTTGTTATTTTGCTGATCTTTCAGTAAACCAACTTTTAATTTCATTGATTTTTTTTCCTATTTTATTTATTTCTGCTCTAATTTTTAATATTTCCCTTCTGCTAACTTTGGGTTTAGTTTGTTCTTCCATTTCTAGTCCTTGAGGTGTTAAGTTGTGGTTTGAGATCTTTCTTCTTTAAATATAAGCATTCACTGCTGTAAACTTCCCTTAATACTACTTTTGCTGTAGCCTGTAAATTTTAGTATGTCATGTGTTTATTTTCATTTGTCTGCAGATAATTTCTAAATTTTTTAATGATTCCTTTTTTAAACCATTAGTTATTTAAGAGTGCATTATCCATTTTTGTGGATTTTCCTGTTTTCCTTCTGTTAGTTTCCAGTTTCATTCCCTTGTGTTGAAGAAGGTAGTTGGTGTTATTTCAGACTTCTTAAATTTGTTAATATTTGTTTTGTGGCCTGATGTGTGGTCTGCCTTGGAGAATGTTCCATGTGCTCTGGAGAAGAATGTGTATTCCGCTGTGGCTGCGTCGAGGGCCTGTGCAGGGGAAGTTTCCCCCGACGCTGTTTGCATGTTTCTCCCTTCAGTCTGGCAGTGTCTGCTCCGTGTCTGGTGTGTTCTGATGATGGTTGTGTATATATTTATAATCGGTGTAACTTCCCGGCTAACTGACCCTTTATTATTATATCGTGTCTTTATCTCTCATGACAGTTTTATCTTAAATTACATTTTATCTGAGATAAGTGTTTACACTCCTCTCTGTAGGTTCCCACTGGCATGGAATATATTTTTACACCCTTTCGTTTCCACCCTACATATGTCCTTAGACGTAAAATGAATCTTGTAAATAACATATAGTTGGATCTTGTTTTTTGTTTTTGTGGGGTTTTTTTTTCAATTTATTCAGCCAATCCGTACCTTTTAATTGGTGCATTTAATCCATTTACATTTAAAGTATTTACTATTGCCATGTGGTTATTTTCTGTCTTGTAGCTTTTTTGTCTCTCTTCTCTTGCTGTCTTTGTGTTTTGCTGATCTTTTTGTAGTGACATGTCTTGATTTCCTTCTCATTTGCCTCTGTGTATACTGCTTTGACATTTTCTTTGTGGCTCCCGTTGCAATTACATAAAACATCTTCAAGTTACACAATCTATTTTAAATTCATAGCCTCAATCATATACAGAAACTACACTTTTACATCTTTGCTTCCTCTCATTTTGTTATTGATTATACATGTTGTTTTTATATTGCATATATCTATTAACATCAATTTGTATATAATTACTTTTCTTTAAAAAAATTGTATACAAGATTTATATGTGATTTACTCACCTAAACTTCAATACTATAGGATTTCATATTTGTCCATATGTTTAATTTAAGAGGGAATTTCTTATTTTCATATGGTTTTGCATTGTTATTTATTTTCCTTTTGCTTCAACTTGTGACTATTCAACATTTCTTGTAGCATCAGACCAGTGATGATGAACTGTTTTGTTTTTTAATCTGGCAAAGTCTGGATATAGTATTGTTTGGCAGTTAGTTTCATTCAGTTTTTCCTTCTAGCCTGCAAAGTTTCTACTGACAAATCTAGTTCTAACAGGAGTTCCTTCATATGTAATGAGTTGCTTTTCTTTTGTTACTTTCAGTGTTCTTTATGTGTGATTTTGGACAATTTGATTATGATGTGTCTTGGTGTAGGCCTCTTTAAGCTTATCCTAGTTAGAATTTCACTCATCATATTTGGGGAAATTTCTGCCATAATTTCTTCAGAGAGGTTCTCTGCCGCCTTCTCTTCCTTTTCCCTCCAGGGCTACCGTAGTCATAGTCACGTGTCGTTAAGCTTGATGGTGTCCTATAGGTTCTCTTCGCTTGCTTTTCATTTTATTTTATTTTATTATGCTTTATTTTTACTCCTCTGCCTTGATAATTTCAAAAGCTCTCTCTACAAATTTGCTGATTCTTTCTTCTTCTTGGCAAGGTCTACTGTTGAATCCCTCTTTTAACTATTTCAATTCCGGTGTTGTATTTTTCGGTTCCAGAATTTGTTTGGTTCTTCTTTATAGTGTCTGCCTCTTTGTTGATATTATTTTATGCATAATTTTCCTGATTTTTATTATCTGTGCTCTATTTTAATTCATTGAGGATTCTTTTGACAGTACTTTTATTTCTTTCTTCCTGTTACCCCACCCCACCCCCTTTGGCAACCATCCGCTAGTTCTCTAAATCTGTGGATCTGTTGGTTTTGTTTTATTCATTTATTTTGTATATCTATTTATAGATTCCATATACAAGTGAAATCATACAGTATTTCTTTTTCTATGACTTATTTCACTTAGCATAATTCCCATTAGGTCCATCCATCTTTTCTCAAATGGTAAGATTTCAATTTTTTTTTATTTTTTATTACTGAATAATATTCCATTGTGGGTACTCGCCTCTTCTCACAACCACACCAAATTTACAACTAAACTACAGAACAACCATCATCAGAACCACCTGACATCGAGCTGAATGGAAGTCCTACGACTACAAAAGATAAAGAAGAAGCCACATCGAGACTGTCTCCAGCATGGGGGAGGCAGCTTGAAAGACACCAGAGACATACGGGGAAAACTGAGCTGTTTGGCTTCAGGGCGAGAGCTGGGCAGGCTTCCTTCCGGACAGACGTGCTGGCGGAGGCTGTTGTCACTTTGGTGAGCCCTTCTGCTACGAACCGGCAGGTGGACGCCATATTGGGGACTCCAGCAACCTGGCTCACACTGTTTCCCCCACCCTGGTGGTTCCCTGAGGCCTTACCCCACCAACTTTTGGGCCCACCCAAGCCGTTTCTGGTAGCTTTACCATAGGGTTAGCCAGTCTTGGCTACCACCTCAGATTTTCCTAAATTCTCTCAAACAAGCAGCATCTGGTCTCAATACTTGGATAAAGCAAGACAGACACCATTCTTTTGGGTAGGCCCTCTAAAATTCTGACCTTGGACATACATTCTGCACCTTTTCATATTGGGGTAGAAGACAGGACTTGGAAATTTCCTCCCAAATGTGCCATTTCTCTGATGAGTAATGACAATGAGTATCTTTTCATGTCTGTTGGCCATTTTTACGTCCTCTTTGGAGAAGTGTCTATTCAGGTTCTTTGCTCATTTTTTTAATTGGATTATTTGTCTTTTTGGTTTTGAGTATTATAAGTTCTATAAGTTCTTTATAAAGTTTGGATAGTAACCCTTTATCAAATATATTGTTGATGAATATGCTCGCCCATTCATTGGTTTTTCTTTTAATTTTGTTGATGTTTTCCTTTGCTGTGCAAAACCTGTATGGTGTGATGTAATCCCATATGTTTATTTTTTCCTTTGTTTCCCTCTTCTGAGGAGATATATCAGAAAAAATCTTGCTACAAGTAATGTCTGAGATTTTAACTGCCTATGTTGTCTTCTAGGAGTTAATGGTTTCATGTCTAACATGTAAGGCCTTCATCCATTTTGAGTTGATATTTGTGTGTGGTGTAAGAAGCTGCTCTAGTTTCATTTTGTCTGCAACTTTCCCAACACCATTTATTGAATAGACTGTCTACCCATTGTATGTTTTCGCCTCTTTTGTCAAATATTAATTGACCCTAAAGGTGTGGGTTTATTTCTGGGCTCTCTGTTCTATTGCATTGATCTATGTCTTTTTTATTTTTGTGGGTTTTGTTTTTTTTATCCTCACTTGAGGACATTTTTCCATTTTTTGTTCAGTTAGAGTGGGAGAGAGAGAGAGGAAGAGAGAGAGAGAAACATCACCGTGAAAGAGACACATCGAGTGACTGCCTCCTGCATGACCCAAGCAGGGCCGAGGACAAACTGCAACCGAGTTATGTGCCCGGGAACTGAACCCGAGTCTCTCTGGACCGCAGGCTGACCCTCTAACCGCTGAGCCAAACCGGCCAGGGCTATTTTTATGTTTCATTGATTTTTTTTTTTTTTTTTTAGTGAGAGATAGAAACATTGATGTGAGAGAGAAACATTGATCGGGTGCCTTCTGCATGCCCCTAATGGGGATCGAGCCTACAACCCGGGCATGTGCCTTGACCAGAATCGAACTGGGACCTCTCAGTTCATGAGACAATGGTCAAGCCACTGAGCCACACCAGCCAGGCAATCTGTGTGTGTGTGTGTGTGTGTGTGTGTTTTATGCCAGTACCATGCTGTTTTGATTACTATGGCCTTGTAGTATAGTTTGATATCAGGTATCATTGATTCCTCTAGTTTTGTTCTTCTTTGTCAAGATGGCTGTGGCTGTTCGGGGTCTTTTGTCATTCCCTATAAATTTTGGAATATTTATTCTAGTTCTGTGAAATACACCACTGGTATCTTGATAGTAATTGCATTGAATCTATAGATTGCTTTGGGTAGTATGAACATTTTTATGATATTAATTCTTTTTATCCATGAACATGGTATTTGCTTCCACTTATTTGTATCTTCTTCAGTTTCTTTCTTTAGTGTCTTAAAATATTACAGGCACGCGCCCTGGCCAGTTTGGCTCAGCGGTTAGAGCATCAGCCTGCGGTCCACAGAGACCCGGGTTCGGTTCCCGCTAAGGGCATGTACGTTGGCTGCAGTTTGTGCCCGGCCCTGGTTGGGTTGTGTGGGTGGCGGCCACTCGATGTGTCCCTTTCACATCGATGTTTCTCTCTCTTCCTCTCTCTCCTTCCCACTCTGTCTGAGTAAAAAATGGGAAAATGTCCACGGGTGAGGATTAAAAAATAAATAAATAAAAAATAAATAAATAAAAAAATAAAATATTACAAGCACGGGATTTTTACGTCCTTTGTTAAATGTATTCCTAGGTATTTTTTTTCCATGCAATTGTAAATGGGATTGTTTTCTTTCTGATCATTATTGATGTATAAAAATTATCTGGCCCTGGCCCATGTGGTTCAGTGGTTAGAGTGTTGGCTTGTGCACCAAAGGATTGTGGGTTTGATTCCTGGTCAGTTGCACATATCTGGGTTGTAGGTTTGATCCCCAACCCCAGTTGGGGCATGTGCAACCAATTGATGTGTCTCTTTCTCACATAGTTGCTTCTCTCTCTCTCTCTCTTTTTCTCCACCTCCCTCCCTTCCATGCTCTCTAAAAAAAGAAAAATTAGTCAATAGAAGAAGTATCCTCAGGTGAGGATTAACAACAACAAAAAAAATGCAAATGGAAAAATATCCATTTCTGGATATTAATTGTGTACCCTGCTACTTTACTGAACTCTTTTATCAGTTCTAGTAGTTTTTTGGTGGAATCTTTAGAGGTTTCTATATGTAGTGTCATGTTGTCTGCCAATAATGACAGTTTTACTTCTTCCTTTCCAACTTGAATGCCTTTTATTTCTCCTTCTTGTCTGCTTGCTGGGGCTAGTATTTCCAGTAGCAGGTTGAATAAAAGTGGTGTTAGTGGGCATCCTTATCTTATTCCTGATTTTAAGGGAAATGCTTGTAGTTTTTCCCACTATTATGTTGGCTCTGGGTTTGTCATATACCGCCTCTTTTATGTTGAGGTATGTTTTCTCTCTTCCAATTTGTGAGACTTTTTATCACAAGTGGGTGCTGGATTTTATCAAATGCTTTTTCTGCATTTATTAATATGATCATGCAATTATTTATCCTTCATTTTGTGTGGTGCCTGTCACGTTTATTGTTCTGCAGATATTGTACCAAACTTGCAATCTCCTGAAATAAATCCCACTTGAACATGGTGTATGATCTTTTTAATGTATTTTTGCATTTGGTTTCTTTCTTTTTTTTTAATCCTCACCCGAGGATATTTTTTCCCTTTTTTTTTGTACAGATAGAGTGGGAGGGAGAGAGAGACAGAAACATCGATGTGAAGGGACACATCGAGTGGCTGCCACCCGCACGACCAACCAGGGCCGGGGACGAACTGCAACCGAAGTACGTGCCCTTAGCGGGAACCGAACCCGGGTCTCTGTGGACCGCAGGCTGATACTCTAACCGCTGAACCAAACCGGCCAGGGCTGCATTTGGTTTCTTTATATTTTAGCATCTATGTTCATTAAGGATATTGGCCTGTAATTTCTTTCTTTGTAGTGTCTCTATCTGGTTTTGAAATTAGGATAATGCTGGCCTTGCAAATGGGCTTGGGAGTCTTCCCTGCTTTTAACTTTTTTGGAATATTTTGAGAAGTATAAGTGTTACTTTTCCTTTGAATGTTTGGAAAAATTTACCCATGAAGCCATCTAGTCCGGGACTTTTGTTGTTTGGGAGGTTTGGCTTACTGCTTCTATTTCATTAGTTGTAATCTGTTTATTCATGTTTTTCTGATTCTTTCTGATTCAGTTTTGAAAGATTGTATGTTTCTAGGAATTTATCCATTTCATTCAGATTTCCAATTTTTTGGCATATAGTTGTTCATAACAAGTTCTCACAATCCTTTGTATTACTTTGGTGTTATTTGTTACATGCCCTCTTAATTTCCAGTTGTATTTATTTGGGTCCTTTCTCTCTCTCTCTCTCTTTTTTTTATCCTCACTCGAGGACATTTTTTTATATTTTGTTCAGATAGAGTGAGGGAGAGAGAGAGAAACATTGACGTGAAAGGGACACATCAAGTTGTTGCCACCCACACGACCCAACCAGGGCCGGGGACAAACTGCAACCGAAATACATGCCCTTAGCGGGAACCGAACCCAGGTGTCTCCAGACCGCAGGCCGACGCTCTAACCACCGGCCAGGGCTTATTTATTTATTTTTGATGAGTCTGATTAAAGGTTTGTCATTCTTTTTTATTTTTCCAAAGAATCAGCTCTTGGTTTCATTGATCTTTTGTATTGTTTTTGTTTGTTTGTTGTTTTTTAGTGTCTATGGCATTTATTTCTGCTCTGATTCTTATTATTTTCTTTTCTTCTACTCACTTTGGGTGGTGTTTGTTGTTCTTTTTCCAGTTCCTGTTAAGTGTAAAGTTAGATGGAGATTTTTCTTGTTTCTTGAGATAGGCCTGTAATGCTGTTAATTTCCTTTAGTCCTGTCACTGTGTCCCATGGATTTGGGGTTGCTGTGTTCTCCATTTTCATTTGTTTCAAGATATCTTTAGATGTCTTCCTTGATCTCATAGTTAAGCCATTCATTGTTTAATAACGTTATTTAGCATCCATGTCTTTATGTGTTTTTCAATTTTGTGATTAATTTCTGGTTTCTTAGTGTTATGGTCAAGGAAGATGCCTGATATGATTTCAGTGTTCTTAAATTTATTGAGACTTGTTTTGTGTCCTAAATATGGCCTATCCTAGAAAATGTTCATGTGCACTTGAAAAGAACATACATTCTGATGCTCTGAAGATGTCAATTCCATCTGATCTAGTGTGTAATTTAAGGCTGCTGTTACCTTGGTGATTTTTGTCTTTAAGATCTAACCACTGATGTCAGTGGGTATTAAAATCTCCTACTATAACTATATTACTGTCTATCTCTTCATTTATGTCCATCAAGAATTTCTTTATATATATATATGGTGTGTCAATATTTACAAGGTTTATATCCTCTTAATGGATTGCTCCCTTTATCATTGTATAATATCCTTTTTTATCTCTTACTATAGCTTTTGTCTTAGTCTGTTTTGTCATATATATGTATAGTTACCCCAGATTTTTGTTCCTTTCCATGTGCATGAAATATTTTTTTCATCCCTCTATTTTTTTTTGTTGTTGTTGATCCTCACCTGAGGATATTTTTTCTATTGATTTTTAGGGAGTGGAAGGGAGGGGGGGTTAGGGTTAGGGTTATGGAGTGAGAGAAACATCAGTGTGACAGAGACATATTGATTGGTGCCTCCCACATGCTCCCAACTGGGACACATACTGCAGCTCAGGTGTGTGCCCTTTACCAGGAATCGAACCTGCAACCCTTAGGTGCACAGGTTGACACTGTAACCATTGAGCTACACCAGCCAGGGCATCCATCCCTTTACTTTTAATCTCTGTGCATCTTCTGTTTTAAGGTGGGGCTCTTGGAGAGAGCATATATATAGGTCTTGTTTTTTTATTCATTCAGCTACCCTATACCTTTTGATTGGAGCATTTTAGCCATTGCCATTTAAAGTGATTATCGGTAGGTATGTATTTATTTTTGTTTTATTCTTTTAACTATGTTCCTCTGTTAGACCCTTTAATATTTCTTATAATACTGGTTTGTTAGTTGCAAACTCTTTTAGCTTTTTTTTTTTAAATCTGGGAAGCTCTTTATTTCTGTTTCAATTGTAAATGATAGCCTTATTGGATAAAGTAGTCTTGATTGAAGGTCCTTGCTTTTGATCACTTGGAATATTTTATTCTAATCCCTTCTGGCTTGAAATGTTTCTGATGAGAAATCAGCTGACAGTCTAGTGGGAGCTCTGTTGTGGGAAACTGTCTTTCTCTTGTTGCTTTTAAGATTCTCCTACCATTTTAATTATGATGTGTCTTGATGTGGATCTCTTTGGGTGTATCTTGTTTGCAACTCTCTATGCTTACTGGACTTGTGCATCTTTTTCCTTTACCATGTTAGGGAAATTTTCAGTCATTATTTCTTCAAATAGGTTATTGATCCCTTGCTTTCTCCCTTTTTCTGGTATCTCTATGATGTGGATGTTGTTACACTTCATGTTGTCCCAAAGGTCCCTTAAGCTATCATTTTAAAAAATTGTTTTCTTTTTGCTGCTCTGATTGGCTGGTTTCTGCTATCTTGTCTTCCAAATAGCTGATTTGATCCTCTGATTCATCTAACCTACTTTTTATTCCTTTATAGTGTATTCTTCATTTCAGATGTTGTATTCTTTGTTTTTGACTCATTCTTTTTATGGTTTCTGTGTCCTTTTTCATGCTGTTGTAGATATTACTAAGTTCCTTGAGCATCCTAATAACTATTGCTTTGAATTCTATAGTTAATCTATAAACTTCCTGCCTCCATTTCATTTAGCTCTTTTTCTGGTGATTTCTCCTGTTCTTTCATTTAGGGCATGTTTTTTTGTCTCCTTTTTTTGGTTGCCACTTTGTGTTTGTTTCTATGTATTAGGTAGATCTGCTCTGACTCCCAGTGTTGGTAGGGTGTCCTTATGTAGTAAGTGTCACCTGAGACCTAGTGGCACATCTCCTTGATCACCTGGGCTGGGTGCTCCAGGAATGCCCCTTGTGTGGATTATGTGGGCCCTCCTGTTGTAATTAAGCCTTGATTGCTGTTGGGTCATTCGTGTGAGGTCAACCCTCAGGCTGCTGACTGATGATCAACCCTGAGCACAGTGTACAGCTGCTGTGCAGGTGCTGACTACATTAAGTGGAATTTTGCCTCAGTAGGGTCTGGAGCCTGCTGAGGTCCCCTTTGGGCATGCCACGGGTGAAGCTAATAGGGTTCTGCTCTGGTGTCTGGAGCTGCCACTGCGTGCATTTGGTCTGGGGCCTCCTGGGAGGGAATCTGGTGCTGGCCAGTGTCAGCCGCTGCCTGTGCCTGGCCTGGCTGTGTTCAAGGACCAACTGTGCGGAAGGCCGGCTTGTACCGCATGGGCCCAGGGGCAGGTTAGCGAAAGCCCCGGCGCCCTGAGATCTGCCTCACCTGCCTGCTGGTTAAGTCCATTCACTGAAGGATCCTCAGGTGGTACTCGAGTTGCATGAGGGAGGTTCTCAGAGAGTCACCAGATCGATACAGGTGGGACTTGGTGCCAGAGCTGGTCTGCGACCCTCAGCAGGTGTCCTGAGTGGGCCAGATCTTGCTGCCGCCCGCTGTGCTCACTCGCCTTTGTGAGCACGTGGTCCTGGAGAGTTGGCAGGGGGAGGCCAGCAGCGTGTATCAGTCCACACAGACCAGGGTTCGGCTGTGTGAGGGGTGGGCCCCCACTGCGTGGGCCTGTCTTAGCCGCACAGCTCAGTCTGTCTGAGTCTGCCAGGAGCTTCCCCTCCGCCAGATGGGGCTGCCACCGTCGGAGGGTGGCTAGTGGGCCGCCTGAGGGAGGAGTGCCAGCCAAGCTGGGGGATGTGGCCCCCCAGAGACGCAGACCCTCCGTCCCCGATTCTGCCTAGACTTCGGACGCAGAGCCACCAGGTGTCGGTGGGGGTGGGGCTGCTGGGTCTCCCATCTGGGGGAAGTGCCAATCAGGTTCCCAGTGAAATGGGGGTGTCAGTCATTGACATCCCCGTAGTCTGCCCAGACCTCTACACCCCGGCCCAGGCAACTAAGTCTTTAGGGTGTGAGCTCCCCAGAGTGGGGTGACAGGGAGTCAGGAGTGTGGGGCTGTTGCAGTCCCCCAGATTGATGCCTACAGAGGGGAGGGCCTCACCCAGGCACATGGCACCTGCGGGTGGCAGAGGGACTCAGCACAGGGATCCTGGTGGCTGTCCCTTCAGCTGTCATTTCAGAGCCACACACCCGCGTCTCCTCACCTGACTGTAGTCCGCTTCGTCCCCCCTTATCGGAGCCCAGGGGGAGTGGCCGCAAGCAGGACTTTGAGCTTCGGCCCTTTAGAAGGGCACCTGTCTTCTCTTGCAGACTCGTTTGTCCCCGGCGGGCAGAACCCCGCGGGTTTCCACAGCCAGATGTTGTCTCACCCGCCCCAGTTCCGGGGCTCTGGGAAGGGGAGCCTGGCTTGGGACTGAGGGTCCGTGCCGCTCGGGTGGGCCCTTTGCAGCTGAGACATCCTCTGCGTCTGCGCTGCCGCCCGAGGCCAGGGCGGCCCCTTCACACGTCGGCCCTTCCAGCCACTTTTGGTGTGGCCCCTTCTGCGCACCCCTGGTTGTAAGCGTTCGCTTCAGCTGCCCGCAGGGGGTGCAGGGGTATTCGGGCTGCCGGCCCTGCGCCGCAGCTGCAGTTGCTCCGAGGGGAGGCGGGCGTGACACCCGCGCTCCGCTGCCATGCTGGGTGGCTCTTGTCCTCTTGTGAAGGACAGCTTTGTGGGGACGGAGTTCTGGGCTGGTGGTTTTCACCCCTGGCTCTTTAAATAGTTCGCTTCACGCTCCTCTTGCTTGAGTGGATTTGGGGGGAACTAAAGGTAATTCTTGTCTTTTCCTGTGTGAGTGAGATTTTTTTTAACCTGGGCTTTTTCAAGATCATTTGTCTCTGATTTCTGCAGTCTGGGTGTGGGGCGGTGTTCTCTGCACGTGTGCTGCTCGGGGTCCGGGGTGTCCCGCCTCGCACCGCCACAGGACGCCGTCACCCCTGCTCCAGACGCTCTGGTCTGCTTCTCTCCCTGTCCCCTTGTGCGGACTCCGCCTTTTCTGTTTTAATTGCCCTACCGTTCTCGGGTATTTTATTTGTTTTCCAGTCTTTTTCTCTGCTTGTCAGTTTTGTAGGTTTCTAACGATGCATCCGCAGGCCCAGAGACTCTGAGCAGCAGTGTCCAGTCTGTCGAGCCCGTGAAAGGCATTGTTCCTTCACGTCAGTGTTTCTCACCTCTCAGGGTTTCTTTCGGTTTCTTAGGACCCCCGTCTCTGCTCACGTTACCATCCCTTCTCGACGCTGTCTGCCTTCGCTGTCCGACCCTTCCGCATATTAACCACAGTGCTCTGGATGCACTAATAATTCCGCCACATCTGTTTGGTGGTGATGCTTGCTGTGTGTCTTCAAACAACCGTTTGTTTTTCTTCTGGTTCCGAGGGTTAACGGGCTGTGGGTGTGATGTAACGGTGTGGGGGATGGGAGAGTGCACAGCCCTGTGCTCATGCCTGGTTCTGTGAACCTGTGGCTGAGCTGTGGACACCAGTGCCTCAGCGTTGCCCCAGCCTTCGGTGGCACCCGGTGGAGCGCGCTCAGGCTGGCACAGGCTGGCACAGGCGCTGCCGTCCGTCAGCTCCGGCTCTGCGCCGGCTTCCCTGGACGCTTCTGCCGGCTTTCTGCTCCGGAAGCGGGATCCCCTCTGCCTCTCTGCGCGCCCAGCTCGGGGGCAGTGGTTCCCTGGTGAGCCGGTTCTCTGACGGGTCGGACAGCTGTTGACTTTTCCATCTGCTAAGCTCTTTACTCGTTGGGACAAATGTCGCTGTCTCCACTCCTCACCTGCGTACCAGGAACCCCCTGGGGTTGGAACTAGACTTGTCCACACCGGCCTCCAGCAGTTGCCAGTGACAGTGTACCTTCGTCCACCCCGCGCTCGTCCTGTGGAGTGGCTCCTGGGCTTCTGCTCCAGTGAAATGTGATTATATCAGCCAGTCTCTCCAATGGGGGGTGGGGTGGGGTGGTGGTGTCGGTTTTCCCTGGGACTGTCCTTCAGTAGATCTAAGAGGTGTTTGTTCAGCGTTTTCCTTGAGTACAGGACTGACAACTTCCACACGGCTTACGCCAGCCCAGTCAGCGAGGGCTCTGCCCGCCCCGCCCTTCTGCCTCTGCTCCGTACCACTCGGTCCTTGAAACTACTGAGTCACAGAGCATACCATCAAGTGTACTGCACTGGGCTGAATTGATGTCCATAGTGTTGACACCAGTGTATCATCGCACAGGAGATACATGAGAATTCCTGCTACTTCCCAGTCCCGTGTCAGCCCAGTACCTTAGAGAGTTGTAGGTCTGATCACACCCACCTGTCTCATCTGAGCCTTCATTTAGTATTTAGTATTTTAGTATTTTCTGTTTAAGGATTGACGTAATCCAGTTTCCCAAAAAGGAATCCCACCCACTTTTTGTTACCTGTGGGCTGTTGTCTTACCAAGAATTTTGAATCCAGGTGGCAACATACAGTTGCAGAGATTGTACATTGCATATCTCTGGGAGGTTTTCATTCATTTTTCCTCATCAGAGATTTTTGTATTTGTGATCCTTATTTTTTGGCAGACAGCAATAAAGTGCCTTGAGGGAGGGAGTGTTGCTTTTCCCCCTGATTTGCATAAAGGTGCCACTGAGCCAGTAGAATATTTTGTCTGAACATCGAATGCTGTTCAGATGTGTAAGATGGCTAGTGCTGTAGCCACCTTAAGAAAGTCATGTATGGCCCTGGCCAGTTTGGCTCAGCGGTTAGAGCGTCGGCCTGCCGTCTGGAGAGACCCGGGTTCGGTTCCCGCTAAGGGCACGTACTTCGGTTGCAGTTTGTCCCCGGCCCTGGTTGGTCGTGCAGGTGGCAGCCACTCGATGTGTCCCTTCACGTCGATGTTTCTGTCTGTCTCTCCCTTCCTCTCTCTCCCTCCCACTCTATCTGTATAAAAAATGGAAAAATATCCTCGGGTGAGGATTAAAAAAAAAAAAAGAAAGAAAGTCATGTATGCAATCACCAAGTCCAAAATGTAAATATATTTACAGGACAAGTCATCCAGTTTCTTTAACAACAAAGTATACAAAGGGGGCAGGACTCTCTTAGATGAAGAGAGACAAGTCATCACCCAAACATTACAAACATCAGATGCAGTGTTTGGATCCTAGTTTGAGTAAATCATCTGTAAAAAGAAAGATTTGAGACAATTGAAGAAATTTGAATATGCCTTGAGTATTGGATGATATTAAGAAATTAGTGTTCATTTTGTTATTTGTGATAATAGTATTATGGTTTTTTTTTTTAAAGTTCTTATACACACACACGATTTTAATAGTCACCTTTGCTGCATTGAGATTTGTAATAAATATTAGCCCAATCTAGTCAATAGAAGGAATTCTGCTTTATACTAAAATAATGTAGGCCTGATGCCGCCTCCATTTTAAACCCCAAGTGTACCTGAGGCTGCTCAAGTTTTCTGTTTAAATTCCTTTATAGCCCTGGCCGGTTTGGCTCAGCGGTTAGAGCGTCGGCCTGCGGTCCGGAGAGACCCGGGTTCGGTTCCCGCTGAGGGCGCGTACCTCGGTTGCAGTTTGTCCCCGACCCTGGTCAGTTGTGCGGGTGGCGGCCACTCGATGTGTCCCTTCGCATCGATGTCTCTCTCTCTCTCTCTGTTCCTCTCTCTCCCTCCCACTCTACCTGAACAAAAAATGGAAAAATGTCCTCGGGTGAGGATAAAAAAAATAAATAAATAAAAAATTCCTTTATAAGAAGGAAAAGAAAAATAATTATTGGACTAGACACACCAGGATCTAAAGACGAACAGGAATCTGAGGCTGTGAAGTTGGCTGTGGAAGAGGCCTGGGAAGCGATGATGAGAAGGCACATGCAGCCTTTAGGACGCAGTACAGGGAAATGCTGCTTAAGTGGTGAAGGTCTGACGATATTTACCATTTCAAGATCCCTTTAACTTTGACTCTTCCCTTCAGGACAATGACAGAGTTTTGAATCTGGTTGGTTCTATATTCAGAAAGGTCTCGGGTGCGGTTGTTTATCTGCACAGTGCGACCAGGTTAGAACGCGTAAAGACTAATGCAGAATGGCCGTTCAGATTCCGGGGAAGAGTTTAAAAAATTACCCAAAATGGAATTTGGTCGATGCTGGTATCAATGTGTAGGATTGGATTATAAGTTTGTTATATGGACTTATTTATGGTCTCTAGGGCAGTCATTTTTATTCTTATTCTCAATAAAGAAGTAATTACTCCCCGTGCCCCTAAAAAAGTTGCCAACATAATGCTCTTTCCTTGGTGGAGTCATCTGTTCCCTTATTGCGCCTGCACGGTCATGCGTCATCAGGATGTGTAAGAAATGTGTGACGCTTAGTTAATGCTGTCGAATATCGCTGCTATTTTGTAGCATCCTGGGAAGGTTTATAGAAATGTGAAACCAGGGGAGATTGGAACAAAAAACAATCTTTTTTTTTTTTTACCCTCACCCGAGGACATTTTTCCATTTTTTGTACAGATAGAGTGGAAGGGAGAGAGAGGAAGAGAGAGAGAGAGAGAAACATCGACGTGAACGGACACATCGAGTGGCTGCCACCCACACGACCAACCAGGGCCGGGGACAAACTGCAACCGAAGTACATGCCCTTAGCGGGAACTGAACCCGGGTCTCTCCGGACCGCAGGCCAACACTCTAACCGCTGAGCCAAACCGGCCAGGGCCAAAAAACAATCTTCATTCCTTTTCTATGTGTGACCATCTGAAGACCAAAGGAGTTTCTGGCTTATGAACTGGAAACCTTTTAGTTTCTAAGTGGCTGCTTAAGAGTATTTCTTAACCTCTTACATTATACACTGGGCATCAAAGGGGGTTATTTAAATGTGAAATTCTCATTGCTTGTGCCAGAAGGTGATACCGCACATGCGTGGACTTTGGAGGGTGAAATTCCTGGCGGGAATTCTGGGCACCCGGTCACTGCCTGTGTGCCGTGTGCACGTCCTTACCTCTGGATATGCATCCCTTCTGCCTCAGAAGGTGGGTGGGTGGGTGGGAGATGTGCATTAATATATGGAAAGTGCTTATAACAGTGCCTGGCACACAACCACAGCTCAACAAATGGTAGCAATTATTATTACAAAAACAAGACAACCCCTTCAATAAAAAGCATAAGTAAAATATTAGTGTCATCAAATCCAGTCATTGAATATTTCTTTTATGATGAAAAAGAGAAGTCTGTCAAAGTCACAAAGCAGCTTAAAAATATATAACTTTATAAATATTACACTTGCAATTTCTTTCCAAAACTTGCAATTTCTTATAGTTGTAGATTCAACTAACAGATGCTTGAAAACGTGAAGGGAAGTGTGGACGCTTCTGTGGGCACTCAGCACTCCAGCAAGCTACCGCACCAAACCGTGGACGTCCTAAGAGAATTTTTCATTTTTTTAATTCTCACCCAAGTATGTTTTTATTGATTTTAGAGAGAGGAAGAGGGAGAGAGAGAAAAAAAACAAAACATCAGTCTGAGAGACACTGATTGGTCCCTTCCCGTTGCACCCCAAGTGGGGATTGAATCGGAAACCTAGGTATGTGCCCTGACTGGGAATCGAACCCGAAACCTTTTGGGTATACAGGGCAACACTCCAACTAACTGAGCCACCCAGGCAGGGCTGAAAAGAATTCTTATAGGCTTCAAATGTAAGGGAAATGTTATTGTTGGCGAAATCTGTAACATTTTGGAAATACTTATCAATGAACCAAAAAAGAAGTTGGCTTTTGGAACTCCCCTGTGGGCACAGCCTGAACCAAACCTGCAGAAATCGTTAACTTGAGGTCCTGTCACAAGTAGCGTATCTGCAAAGGTTAGTTAACGCCCTCACACATTTACCATAATCCGGGAACATGCTTATCTTAAACATTCCTAATTGTCTCACTGTTCTTCACCTTGCGCTCTTCCAGAAATGTTCGTGCTGGTTAATGCTTGAATGGCGTAATTATTGACTGAGCCGTTTCCAGCACATCCAAGATAATAGCCTTTCAGCCCTTTTCTTGCTTCTGAAGCAGCCAGCTTCCTTATATATTTTTATTTCATTATTCTCCTCAAAATTGCTCTTCAGTCGGAATTGTGGTTTCGTGTGTCATTCAGTTAACACATTTCTCCAGGTCTGTGACTATAAGGACTGGAGGTCACATACCACGTTTCGTAGCAGATGAAAAATCCTCTGGGAGCTGTCTCCCTACCCCATCAGTATGTGAAGACGGGTTCCTGAGATAAAAACGGATTTTAAAAAAATAGTTTTCATATTTGACATTTTAAGGTAGCAGTGATTTTTATTGTATAGTGTAAACATTGAGATTTTCCAAGGTAACATGAGACTAAAAGAAGCAATATAGCACTTTATAGCAGATTACATAAAAATGGAGCAATACTTAACTTTGGTCATTTTTTATTTCTTTACCTATTAAGGCATGCTTTACCTATTAGTTTTTATAACCATATTAACTGCTTTTAATCTAATCTCAAAAGTAAATGTTTGTTCCTTTGCCCAGGGCTTCAAAATAATCAGGAAGAATTCTAAAGCAAATCTGGATATAAAAATAAGTTTTCATGTTGTCTTTTGTTCAGATTTCTTGGGAACTGGTATGCAGGAGGAGAGAACAGCAGACAAAAAAATGTTGTTTTTAATTTGCTAGAAAGAGCTGCCATTGTGGTTTTTGTTTTCCACTGGCCGAGCAGGGAATGAGTGGAGGTCCTGTCCCTCCCAGGACCCTGGTTTCTGCCTCGAAGTTTATGAACCCGGTGCCGCACCTTCCCTGGGCCGACTGTCCAGAATGTCAGCGCTAACCCAGCATTCTCCTGGGCCTGTGCTGAGCCCGAAGGCTCACGTCTCGGTTTCGAAGTTTATGAACCCGGTGCTGCACCTTCCCTGGGCCGACTGTCCAGAATGTCAGCGCTAACCCAGCATTGTCCTGGGCCTGTGCTGAGCCCGAGGGCTCACGTCTCGGTTTCGAAGTTTATGAACCCGGTGCCGCACCTTCCCTGGGCCGACTGTCCAGAATGTCAGCGCTAACCCAGCATTGTCCTGGGCCTGTGCTGAGCCTGAGGGCTCACGTCTCGGTTTCGAAGTTTATGAACCCGGTGCCGCACCTTCCCTGGGCCGACTGTCCAGAATGTCAGCGCTAACCCAGCATTGTCCTGGGCCTGTGCTGAGCCCGAGGGCTCACGTCTCGGTTTCGGGGAGCCTACGCTGGCTGACGTCGGCCTGCGGCGGACGGAGCAGCAAACTCCGGCAGCCTCTGTGCCCTGAGACACGCTTCCGCCGGGCGCGCTCAGTCGTCTCTGGAAGTGGGGACCCCTCCTCGCCGAAGGTCACGTGCAGATGCTCTGTTAGCCGGCTGAGTGCAGGCCGTCCAAGGCTGAGGTCTGTGGCTGACCCAGGGCTGAGGGCAGGCATGGGCCGTGCACACAGCTGTGAGAAGTGCGTCCTCAGGAGCTCGGGCTTTATTCTAAGGGAGATGGGGAATCATTTACTTATTTACTTTAATGAGATGTATTCTCTCTCTCTTTAAAATGTTTTTATTGATTCTGTTTAGAGAGAGAGGAAGGGAGAGAGAAACATCGATGAGAGAGAAACATCGATCGGCGCCTCCTGCAGCCCCCAGCCCGGCCTGTGCCCTGACCCGGAGTCCAACGGGACCTCGCGGTCCATGGGACGACGTTTAATCCGCAGAGCCACACCAGCCGGGCCAGACGGGGGATCACTTACATGGGGTGGACATGGTGTGCTTGATGTTTTTTTAAAAGTCACCCTTCGTCCGGCCGGTGTAGCTCAGGGGTTGAGCGTCAACCCTGCAGCGAGAGGTCGCCGGTTCGATTCCCGGTTGGGGCACATGCCCAGGTGGTGGGCTGATCCCCAGTGGGGGGCGTGCAGGAGGCGGCCAGTCCATGTCCTCTCTCATCGATGTTTCTCTCTCTCCCTCTCCTCCTTCCTTCCTCTCTAAAATAAAATTAAAAATAAAAATTTTTTTTAAATTTAAAGCCACCCTGGCTGCGTGGAGAAAACCACAGGGGCAGGAATGGAAGGGGGACTAGAGGCTCTCGTCGTAGTCCCGGGACTGGACCCGAGTGCCGAGGAAGGTGTGAGGAGGAGATCAGGACACCGAGTGGAGGCTCTGGGGGGGCTCTGGGGGAGGCGGGGGGGGGCAGAGGGGGCGCCGGCGCCCATGGCACTCCCGCCGCTGCAGGGCTGCCCAGTCCTTCCGACGCCTGCCCTGGGCCAGGGCCTCCGCTGCCCCGACGACCCCGGGTTCATGGGACACTCGGGAGGGACAGGTCTAGGGGAAGTCATGCCACCTGCGCACTAGGACACTTTCCGGTTGATGTCGCTGGAGTTCCCCTGAAACATCGTCCAGTGAGCATAATGCAAACAGTCCAGACAGACGGCAGCCTGGTCCCCGCCCGCGCACAGCTGCTGAAGCGCCGGGCCGCCAGCAGAGGGCAGTCTTAGGGGCCCGGTTCCGGCCTGGCGCCGCGGACCCTCGACCCCTGGACCCCTGGGCGGGGTGACGCTTCTCCCAGGGCGCCGGTGCTCGGCGGCGTCCCTGGCTCCCCAGACGCCAGCAGCACCCACCCCCGGAGCGAACAGCACAGGCTCCAGGTGCCAGCAGTGCCCGGGGGAGCCAGACTGCCCGTCGAGGCCGGTGGTGCGCGTAGGGACGGAGCCGCCTTAGCCCTGGCCGCGCCCTGGCCGGGCTCCCGCGCAGACCGCGCTTCTGAGGCCGCCGAGGTGGAGGCGGAGTCGCGGTCGATGCCTTGGGTTTGTCTGTGAGCTCACCCATACCTGTGCGACCGGCGTGGTTTCGAGGGGCTCCAGTGACCGGGTCCCCAGCTGTCCTGTACCTGAGGCTCCTCTTCACTTCCAGGTGTTTTAATGGGAAAGAACCTGCGTTCTGCTTTCGGTCTTGCTTTTCGTCAGTATGTGCTTGTCCAGTTTCTGTTTCTCACCTACATGTCCTTTGATCAAATTCTGGCAGTATTAAAAGTGTTCTTAATACAGTTGACCCAGTTTCAAATGAAACCAGAAGTATTTTAGCCACAGTTCAAGGGCTGCTGAGCATTTAGTTAAGTCACATCCTCACCCTCAGTGCAGCGGGCAGGTTCAGTGGCCACCGCGGTCCCCTCTGCGGCACGCAGGCCGCGGGGACAGGCACACGGCTGAGTGCGCCCCGGTGCCCTCTGGGCCCGTCTCCCGGGCGGAGGCTGACCAAGGGGCTCCGCGTGCACAGGGCCACACTCTGCTCCAGCGTCACTGTCCCAGCAGGCCCGGGGCAGTGTGCCGGTGTCTGTTTTCCTGGAGACGCTGGAACATAGGTGGTGAGCACCTTCCTGAGCTTACGTAGGTGTTGCACAGAACGACGGGGTGAGGACTCGGGGCACTCGGACCCGTGCTCTGCCGTCCACCAGAGCCCCGCCATCAGGGTTAGTTCCCTGCGGGCGCCGGGCTTCAGCGTGGTCCATGCCCGCAGACGGCACCTTTGAATCTCGACCTGTCATCCTCAAAAGAGTGCTGTGGCTAGAAAATGAGGAAGCTCAGTGTAGACCCATCACTGGGAACAGTTCAGAGGATCTGGGGGCTCTGCAGCTTCGATCCCACACCTCAGGCTAAGCGAATAATAGCTGTATTTCTTTCCTATTGCTGTGGGAGTCATGACTACAAACGCAGTGGCTGAAAACAGCACAGATGTCTAACCTCACGGTTCTGCGGGTTAGAAGTGAGCACAGGTCTCACTGGGCCAACCCGAGATGTGAGCATGGCTGCTACATGTTTTTCTGGGGGCTCTACAGGAGGATCTGTTTCCCTGCTTCTAGAGGCCGTCACGTTCTTTGGTTTGTGACCCTCCTCCTCCCCATCTTCAAAGCCAGCAGCGCTGCGTCCCGACCACTCATCAGTCACATTTCCCTGGTTGAAGGTCCTGCACCGGCCAGCTGCAGAGTGCAGGCTGCCCTCCGCCTGCCTGGGGCCTAGAGCGGGCTCGTCTGTCCGTCCAGGCGCATCGACAGGCACGAGACTGACAGCCTGACCGTAGGGGAGCTCGGCCGTGATTGTCCATGTGCTCAGGTGGCCCTCAGTCCATGGGAATGGACCCGCTGTATCATCCGACATAGAAACACTGCGCTCCTTTATTTATTTAAATATTTTCCTTCACTGATTTTAGAGAGAGGAAGGGAGAGGGAGGGATGGAAACATCGATGAGAGAGAACATCGACTGGCCGCTTCCTGCACGCCCCCCACTGGGGTTCAGGCCCACAACCTGACTGGCAACCTCTTGGTGCTCAACCACTGAGCCACCCCGGCCGGGGAGTGCTTTAGTATTTTCATAGTTTGAGATGGTCTAATCAGCCCCACCGAATTCTACACGCACGGTTCTAACACAGAACCTAGTATTTGTTATGGGATGTATATGATACTGAACAAAAACTAGTAATTTTCATTGAAACTTTATGACTCCTCCTAAATATGTTTTTTTAAATGACTGAAGGATGGCCCAGCCGTGTGGCTTAGTGGATTGAACGTTGTCTCGTGGACTGAAAGGTCCCAGTTCGATTCCCAGTCAGGACACATGCCCGGGTTGTGGGCTCCATCGCTCTATTCCCAGGGAGGGGCATGCAGGCGGCAGCCTATTGATGTTTCTCTCTCACGTCAAGTGTTTCTGCCTTTCCCTTCCTTTCCCTCTAAAATATCAATTAAAACGTATATATATTAAATAAGTAAATAAATAACCAACCGACTGAAGGTTGTCAGTGGGATTCTTTGGATGGGACGGACATTCTTTTCCTGGTGTGTCGTGTCCGTCCAGCCTTGCTGTCCAGACGTGGGCTCTGGCTTTCTTTTTAACGTGTGAGAGATGGGCACTGAATTTAACTGTTGTTTGTTCCCCGAGAGTTTTATAAGTTTTTACCTAACATGTTCATTACTTAGAAAACAGTGGTCACAGCCACTACACAGGAAGCCACTACTGACTCAAGAGGTATGTGCCCTGCGATGTAAGACGGCTCCTTAAAAACAGAGCTATGACTTAATACACGTTCCTGATTCAAGGTGATGACTCCACCAAGAAGACATTTAAAAGGCAGTGATGTTAATTAGCCCCATCGATTGAACACTGTGCCTGCCCCGTTGCTCACATCTCCTGGCTTCATCCCGCCAGCCCTGCACGGTGGGCAGACCCGTGTCCCAGATAAAGAAGGGACGCCAGAGCTAAGGGACGCGGCACAGCCTGCGGGTGCGGCCGAGGCCTGAAGCCCAGTGTCTCATTCCGAATGTTTCTAGTCACTGCTCCATTTTTTAAAAATTGAGTATGTTCTAACATGTTTCCATTTTTACTTAAAAAAAAAAAAAAACTTCAAGAAATCTAGTGAAATGTTGTCGTCTCTGGCATAAAACATTTCAGAACTGCTTTTGAATAGTTATATAAAACACTAATGCAGTCATTATTTTTATAAAACTTTTGCGAAGGTAATTGGTAAACAAATGTGACATCTTTTGATTTATTTTAGGTAAAAGGTTAATTATTTAAAGCTTCAGCTGAAGTTGAAGCGGGTCCCTTGATCTGACAAAAACCCAGAGGTTTTGCTGCAGGAGATGAGGAGGCATTTGAAACACAGGAAGACCAAACTTGAGAAGCGAGAAGTTAGAGTACTTCTCTACATCTTTTAATACAGTTGATTTCCTGTCTTCTTTCCCAGGAGACGAATACGACGTGTGCGCCATCTGTCTGGATGAGTACGAGGATGGAGACAAGCTCCGACTCCTCCCCTGCTCCCATGGTACGAGCTGCTGCTGCGAACCCTGGTTTACGTGTAGCTCAGTGCGAGGAGGGAGGCAGACCACAGTGATTAGCACAGCCTGGGCCAGGCCCTGTGCTCGCCACTGGTGTCATTAAAAGGTGGAGGTATATTTATAAAACTTTACAGACTTTTCTTTTGTCCCGGTATGATGCATATAGACGGTAAAAATTTAAGTGTTCACAACCACAGTATACTTCCTAAAGATGTGTATTTTGCTTCGACAGCTTACCATTGCAAGTGTGTAGACCCTTGGCTAACTAAGACCAAAAAAACCTGTCCTGTCTGCAAGCAAAAAGTCGTTTCTTCTGAAGGTGACTCAGACTCGGACACAGACAGCAGCCAAGAAAACGAGGTGTCAGAACACACCCCTTTGCTCAGACCTTTGGCTTCTGTCAGCACCCAGTCGTTCGGGGCGCTGTCGGAATCCCGCTCGCACCAGAACCTGACGGAGTCGTCCGACTACGAGGACGACGACAACGAGGACGCCGACAGCAGCGACGCCGAGGACGACGCGCGCACGCGCAGTGTGGTGGTCCAGCTGCAGCCCAGCGAGGACTACAGCGTCGCGAACACCGTCTGACCCACCGGGCGCGACGTCACTCCCCTGTAAAATGTTTGTTCGGGTGTGCAAGTTGATTTCTTTGCTCCCTTCACAGGTTTCTGTAGAAATAACTTATTTTTTAGCACTCTACAGTGTAATCTCACTGAAAGCTTTCTGTCGATCTAGATTTATCTGCAGGAGTGTACTTCACTTTGCGGGTGGTAGTCAGAGGCTGCTGTTCCTCCGCACCCAACCCCTTCCCTCCAGAAACAGCCAGACAGCTCAGGGTGCAGACCCGCGTGCACAGCCGGGTCAGCGCTGGGACTGGCTCCAGGCTCCTGGGTGGCTGAGGGGGTGTCCCTTCTGGTGCCACCACGGTGCCAGCGTCAGGCGACAGGCATTTCCCTGCTGCACCGCCAAGTCAAAGCTGCCTTTTTCCTTTCTATCCCCAAGTAGTCTTGTCCTGAAAGGAACAGTCTAGACTGGTGCAGATTTCCACGTTTAAGGTGTTTTTTTTAAAATCCTCACCGGAGGATACTTTTTTCCATTTTTATCTTCAGATAGAGGTGGGGGGGGGGGGGACATCAACATGAGAGAGACACATCAATTGGTTGCCTCATGCACGACCCAACCAGGGCCATGGACTGAACCGCAACCAAGGTACGTGCCCTTGACCGGACTTGAACACGTGACTCTGGTCCGCGGCCCACACGCTAACCGCTGAGCCGAACCAGCCAGGGCTCAAGTTTTAAGGTTTTTAATACCCTACTGTTATGTATGAACTCGACTCATCAGCTAAAGTATTATGTCACTGGACTTAACTTACTGAATTCAGTATCCTTAAGGGTTTTGTGTTGTGATCAAAGCAAAAAGTAAATGCTGTACAAAAATACCTAACTTCAGCAACTGTTAACTCGCAGATCATATACCTCTCAATAAAGAGCATCTTATGCTGATTAGCCCTGCTAAACTATGTACAAAGGAAATTGTTCAAGTACTGGATTTGAAAATAATTGCTTATGTTTAACAGAACTAATGATGTATATAAACAATGTATTATGAAAAGCTAAATTATATTATACATCATTGTAACTATGTAGAAAATACAGACTTATATATAATCAAAATACTAAGGTTTTTATATGGCCTGTATGAAGGGAGTTCGAATGTTAATAAACGTTTTCCAATTTAAGAACTTCGTTGTGTTGCCGGCATCAGCTTATTTTCATGTGCAGTGTTGTAAAGGCATCAGGGTACGAGATAAACACGCGTCGCCTGAGGACTTTTAAGAGGAAAATGATGGCTCACAAGCAGTTAGGTCCTTCCCGCAACAAGGTAAAACTGCCGCCCAACTCTCCACCAACAGTGGGCATCTCGGTACCGTTGTAATTACTGTGCATCTTTACAGCAGACTGCGCACAGCCTTGAAGGATAAAGGAAATACCCCGATAGATCTGCGCGGGCACGGGAATTGTCGGGGAACAAAAGCTCAGTAAAGAGTAACAACCAGCCTGGCTGGCGCGGCTCAGTGGCTGAGCGTCGACTTGTTCCATTCCCGGTCAGGACACGTGCCCAGGGTGTGGGCCGGGTCCCCAGTGGGGGCGTGCAGGAGGCAGCCAATTGATGTTCTCTCTCATCGATGTTTCTGTCTCTCCCTCCCCCTTCCTCTCTCTCAAAGCAATAAAGAAAAAAAATTTTTTTAAAAAAGTAATAACCATACTAGGGTACTAGGTACATGAACCTTTGTTATTAAAAAAAAAAAGAAAAATAATACATTTTAAAAGAAATTTAACACTATTAGGGGGAATTGCACTTTCTGAATTGCTTTTTAGAAAAATTTGTGTAATTAACCAAAAAATAGTTATTTCTGCTTATGAAAATAAAACCCTGAATTCAGCATCTCCTGTCTGATAGTACCTCGTTTCTCAAGATAAGGCACAGGCATGAGACTAGAACATTAGTTACTAGGCTAGTTAGCAGAGTTGGAATTTGATCATTTGTATAATTTCATTTAAGCTGTTGGGTGTGAAGACAAAACATGGAACTCAGTGCCTGGCACATAAACACACAAGTAATAGCTTTTATAGTTCCAGAACAATTTCTTTTATACGGAAAAATGAAGTCACTGTAACATGTATTATATACTGTGTTCCCTCAGTTCTTAATCCGTAAGGACCTGGTTCCTTTAAATTCAAGTTAATTTTTCTGAAGTAAAAATTACTTTTTTTAAAACTCTTCCTTTTAGTTGTAAAATTTATCAGGTGTTTTAATTACTAATTCTAATATTCAATTGAAGTCTTTTATAAAGTCTTCATAGTATAGCTATACAAATTTTAAAACAGGACATTAAATTAAAATCTGATTTCTATTCAATACCTTATTAAAATTTTTTCTGATTTATATCCTCATATTTAACATTCGTTGGTGAGCACTTTCTCGTGTCATTCTTCAATGACTATTTTATCCTTTGGACAATCATTTATGTAACCCAGAACCCTGAAAGTTGAACTCCGTGGTTCTCCGAGTTTAGTTATTACAAGTCACACTATGGAAGGGTATTCTGGTACATGAATCTGCAGCTCCCTTTTCTCAGGTGGGGTTCCTGGCACTGGGTGCAAGCAGAGCTGCAGCGTGTTTTCCGAGGTGTGTTTCCAGTGCGGTGCACGGGGGCCAATGGCTGGTTTCATGATCTACTGATGACACAGATGCCCACTACCACCTACTCACCTGCTGACTGACACCCCAACACACCTGTCATCACCCGCAGGCTCGTGCATTCGGGGTTTCAGTTCTGGTTGCTGCTTTCTCACTAATGACCCTAACAATTCTTCACAACTGAAGTGTGAATGTATTTTACCACGAATCATCCAGTCATGGCAGCCCAATCGACCAAACTTCATCTGACCACCCTCCTGTTCCTAACAGGCCACGAGGTTGGTTTTGGTTCTTATTTTACAATTTCTATGCCCACCCAACTGCCAAAGCCGCCCCAGATCCCTGTATTTCAAGGCGGTGTCTCTGTACAAACCCAGGACTGCCTGACAGCACCTCAAAGAGAAAGCTGTTAGTCTTGCGCAGTACATGTGAGTAAGAAAGATGCTCATTCCGACAGCGCTCCTCAGACGGGAGCACACAGGCGCTCGAGTGGTTCAGGCGGACCCGCCGGTGGTTTCGCAAGGATCTTCCTGGCTTGTGAATCTCCCCATCCTCACTCTGGAGCCCAGGTTATAACCAGCCCCCGTTTCACTTAGACCCAGCAACTTTTTTTTAAAAAATTTTATCCTCATCCGAGGACATTTTTCAATATGGACATTTTTTGTTCAGATAGAGTGGGAGGGAGGGGGAGAAAGAGAGAGAGAGAGACATCGACATGAAAGGGACACATAGAGTGGTCGCCACCCACACGACCAACCAGGGCCGGGGACAAACTGCAACCGAGGTACATGCCCTTAGCGGGAACCGAACCCGGGTCTCTCTGTACCGCAGGCCGACGCTCTAACCGCTGAGCCAAACCAGCCGGGGAGACCCCTCCAACTTTTAAACACCTCTTCTCTGAGCGTCTGCTTGCTAGTTCCTGCTCACGATTTACCGAAATATCATTAAACGAACATATTTACTCAACTTCGATCTACCTGCAGGGTCTCGGCCTCCGGGACGGAACCTGACTTCCACAGCTGGCGATGCCACGTCCCTCCAAGGCCGGAGACTGCACGCAGCCCAGTGGTCGCCGGCGCTGTCTCAGGAAGGGCTTCTCCTCCCGAGTCCCAGCGGGCTGCCTGCCCTCGGCCTGCAACGCCGCCTCCAGCCCAGAGGCCCCGGGACAGTCCGACACAGGCACCCAGCGCACACACCCCCGGCGTGGGGCCTCGCTGCCCACTACATCCACACCCAGGGGCCAGCCGCAGAGGAAATACTCAGTGTCTAGGAGCTAGATTAATTTTCCTCTCCTAAGCCTGAAGATGAGCCTGAGATGACTAAAAGCCATTTTAATAGATCAAAGACCATTAAAAAGATATTCCCGGGCATTCATTTTATTTATAGTAAATACTACAGGAAGTAGAGTAGGCCATCAACTGAATTTTCAAGAAAGATTTTATGCTTGTAGCAGTTTTTGGCCTATTCTGTATATTCCCAGTATGTCAAAAATCAACTGTATCAAATCAGTAAGCCAACAATCTACATAAACAACAGGAGTCTAGAGTATTTGGTTGGAATAAATTTATTTCATCTGTCTGTAAACAAGGTGTTTAATAGTTATGGCATTTTTTTAAATGCATATTAAATCAGATGAGTTAGACTGTATCCCAGATGTAACAAAGTGCAGGGGAAGAAATGGACAAATCAGCAACAAGATTTGTTTTTAAATCTGTACATTATCCACAAGGCCCAAACAATAGAAGCAAATACTAGAATGTCCCTAAAGTAGTGCCATTCAAAAGAAACCTTGTATAGGTCAGTTAAAATCCATCTCACAATAGCAACAGTTCATTTTAACAATAGTATGGCACGGATACATATGAAAAAAATTCATCACAAGACAGCCAAGTCCACAATAATGCAACTTCATATAAAAACTTAAGCTGCAAATAAAAATTGGTCCTATGAAGAACAAACTGGACACACTCCAGATGGTTATGCTGGGACACCTGATGTCCATAACGGCAGCCTTTTACAACTGTACTGAGAGTGGAGCTGGTGCGCAAAGGGAAGATGGGAACAGAAACGTGAGCTGTCGCAGTGATGGAGTGAATGTCCCTGGGGATCCGCTCAGTGCGGCTGCTGGAGGGCCTGGGAGGAAGAGCCTTCGCTCTCGTTTTGCAGCTGCACTCGCCATGCGTCCTGCAGACACTGCCAAAGGGTCGTCTACTCAAGTGCAACAGCAATACTACAAGCAAACTACTGCAGCTCTCAACAGCTCGTCAACAAAAGGGATCAGGAATTGGTCAAATAAACCAGGCATTGCATAAAGTAAGATGGAAGCAAACCAAACGTCCCGTGTGCAAAGGGAGGGGGAGAAAAGGAGTGAAGGGAAGATCCATGCACTTTCCCTCCCAACCATGCGCTAGGAAAAGGAAGACTAGATGAGCTAAGTAAATGCTCAAAGTGCTGAAGACACTGATCAAATTAGAGATTGTACACCGGCACCTTGCTTATATTAACTTATTTTAGTAATCAATATCCATTAATTGCTAAAACAAAGTGATGCCCAACTTGGCATGCCCCCTCCCCCCAAATTTCAAGGTATCATGCAAATCATTATTGTGCTGCAATTATGTTGCCAGATAAGGGTTGATTACATACAGTGGCTAACATACAAATGATCCATTGGGCAAACAGGAATCGTGACATTAGAAAATCGGTAAAGAAAAAGGAGCTACCATGCAGTCTGGCAGCCCTGTGACCATAACTGGGTGCTGATGAAGACAGTTGCTAGGTAGATGGGCAGAGGCTGCTTACACATCAGACCTCCTCAGGTATAAAGCGAGTTCATACGCTTTCTTGTTCAGTGTGCCTCCGTGGACACCTTCCTTTCCCATGACTATAACCAATGCTGGAGCACACAGGGAAACAAAACAAAGTGAACAGAATTACTGGGGGGGAGGGCAGAAAGAAAGACACCTTTCCCCACCAACAGAGGGATACAAAGGAGACACAGGTTCATTCCCCATCACCCTGCATTGCTAATAAAATTTCCAGAATGAAGACTCAAGCTTACAGCTAGGAAAGTTTAAGAGCAATTTCCCCTAATACTTAGCGTCTGCCTAGCAGCTAGAACCCAGAGTCTCTCAAGTACTTTGCCATTGAGTATGCCTTCTTATTCAATCCGCCTCCATGGACCCCTTCTTTTCCCATTACAAAGACCAAGACTGAAAGAGAGAGAAGAAAAGTGTTTCAGAAGAGTGTTAATCAAGAAAGTCACATAAGTTTTAGCAGACAGAACCCCGATTAATAAGTTAACATTAAGTCAGTTTTCTATGAACTGTCAAGCACTGAAGCCAACTAGGTCTCCAAAAAGGAGAACTTGCAAGCTAGTTACAGGCTGAAAACGAACTACTGGCTGCACTTTGGGAACCCGATCAAGGCAGCGCCGTGTAAAATACTTTGACACCAGCGAGGGGGAAAAGCGTCATCATTTATCTTCCATTCTAGGGCAAAAACCTCCAGTTATTATGACAAATACATATTAGACTGGCCCCAAAAATATAAACTTAAAAAGCTTAGGTGACTATTCTACAAAGTTCTCCCAATTTAACAAGCTTGATTAAGCACAAACTATGAAGTCTTCCCAGTGAGGCTAACTGTGTCTCTTACTTCCAGAGAAAACCAAGACCAAATTTCCAATAGCATTTTCAGTGCTACTTTGAAGAGGTGACATTAAAGGTACCTAAGGGTTATGCTTACTGATATCCTCACTGTTTTAAATTGAGACTAAAATCCCGAAATAGATGTATTATTTCCAACAACAGGTTCTTCTTTGATGCTGTTTAAAGGTCTATCCCCAAAATATGTCAGATTTTATATGCACAGCCACTAGATGTCAGCAGTGCTACATGGTATGAAACATTCTGGTTTTGTCACTGGTTGATGCTTTTTAACATTTACCTGAGCTCAGTTAATATTTAAAGAGATCTGTGTTTTATTTCAGTCACCTAATGTTCCTATAGGGAAACAGTCATAAGCACTAAGCCACATCGGAATAAGAGTGACCTCTGGGACGGTCACAGGGTGTGGGCAGGATCCCGACAGGACACCCTAGTCCAGAGGGCTTCATGGCCCTTCACGGGTACAGCTGGTCCTACTCAAAAGTGCTGAGTCTGCTGCTGAGACTACACAATGCTTCTTTATTTACAAAATAGTTATACAGGTCAGCACATTTAAATATACTTGTGAATTAATCAGATGTCATAATAAACCCCAATTTTGAAAGTTTTGAAAAAGTTGTGAGACTTATTTAGTGCAGTAAGATTTTCTGCAATGTTGACAACAGTCAGGGAATATCAGAATTTCTGGATCAAATGTACAAATGAATTATGATTCCCTGCTTTTTATATCTAAATCACAAACACTGAGTCTTTTAAAATATTTTGGTAAAGGGACCACTTATTCCAGAAACCTTAATTTAATTATTTCTCTCTTCCCTGCAATGTTTCTAATAGAAATATGAGTCACTGTTGATTTTCCCACTTTTACGCTGAGCAATGAATGACGAAAGTGTAAGAAGAAAAGGAAGTGATCCAAAGGTCAAAGACTCAAAGGGACGGAGTAACCACGATTTCAGCGACCTGACAATCTGGGTACACCATATACCGCTGGACATGTCAAGCAGTTTGAGGCAGAATCAAGGTTTGCAGTTTACTAAAGCCCAAACCGGAGAGTTGGTGTGAATATTCCATGTTAGAATCAAGTCGGGATCCCAGAGGCTGGGCTGTATGTGCTGCTGCTGGAGAGTAAATTTAAAGCGGGGCCTCCCTTCAGTGCTGGGCAGTTCACCAAAACCACCTTAATAGCCATTATGGACTAATAACACTTTTATTCAAAATGTTAAAGAAACTGCTTAGTAAGCTGTGATGTGGCTGCAACGGTTAACAAAGAGCCCCTCGCTTACCTCTGCCAGCTCTGCCCACGGCAACGTTGTATGTCGGCTCCCCACCTTGACTCTTTGTCCGGATGTCCATCGTGCAGTCTCCGTCCACATACAGACTGTCTCTGATCACGGAGCACTTCTTTGCGCCAAGAGTCAAACCGTTGGTAAAGAAACCTTCCCGGTCTTTTCCTACAATCATATCTATTTCCAATGGCTGTCCCCCCAAAAAAAGAAGGGGAAAAAAAACCATCAAGTTACAGTTAATTCCTTTTAGGTCTCAATATAACAGAAAAGATTGTGTGCCAAGTTTTTACTACCAAAGCAAGACAGCTGCATTTCACTAATGCAAATCAAGTGTTAGTCTTTTATGAAGAACAGCTTAATTCTACGTGATTACATATTTCACATTAATTAGATTTCACAGTTCACAGTGTTGTCTGCTAACTAAAGACCAGTCTACGAAAAGAATCTCTAAAGGGTTGGTAGTTGATACTAGCTAAACTACCAACTTAAGAGTTATTTATAAACTGTATCTAGTCAGGTGGGACCCGAAGTACTTATGTAATGGTCAAGATACACCTACAAACTTTCAGCAACAATGTGTCTATCACACTTAGTCACGTTACAGTCAATTACATTCATCATATTTAAAGTTGCTTGAAAGTCTTCGGAAATGAAGCCCATGCTTAGCAGGTCTGTTCACTTCTACCCGGCTTCTAATAGCCTGAACATCTCCCCCACATGCACAGACTTCCAAACCTAGACCTCAGCGCATTCCCAAATTCATATTTCCCTCGTATTTTTCCAGCCACTACTCCTTCTTCTGTCCAACTTTCCCCTTGCCCTCCCACCTGGGTAACTCGGTTTTCATTCGGGAAATGCAAGGAGGATTCTGTGGGGAGCACTGCAGCAGGCAATGGTGAAATAAAGGATCCGGAGAAGGGGGGGCTGGAAGGAAACTGAGGTCGCCACCAGGCCCGGAAGGCAGCAGGGCGCACTCCCACATGCCCTCAGCCAGGCAGGCTCGCCCCCATCAGAACTGCAGAGTCATAGCAGGGCCCAGCCATTCCCGAGCTCGCTCCCGCAACCTCCCCCGCCAGACAGCGGGGCCCGCGCAGACGGTCTCGGGCTGCGGGAGCGAAGTTGGGCACCGGATGCCCCTTCTCCCTGAGCCGGAGGCCACTGCGGTCAGGGGGCCCTTCGGGCACTGAGGTCCCGGCCAGACCTCCAGCCGCGTCCGGCAGCACAGCAATGACACTTGCGCGCCCGATGGAAGGGAGCGCCAGGCTACAAACGAGGGGACCGGTCTCACACGGGGTACACTCGTCCTAATTTAGAGCGAGCCTTGGGCAGCAGGCGGCAAAGCAACGAAGCAGCACTGGAGGCCGAGTGACAATTATCCCACACATGTGGAACCAAGTCGGAACCACGAAGGCACAAACCAGGCACCGGGATCACCCATCGGCATTGGGTCTTCGCTCCCACCACCGCAGGGGGAGGGACCTGCAGGAGGGGTGTCCCCTTGGTGTTCGCAGACGCTCGACACCCCGGAGAGCACCCCCCTTCCTCGAGCTCTGTTGCGTAATTGGGGATAACGGTGTATCGATGACTCTCCATAGGAGGAGAGAAATCAATGGCAGTTCGCCATCTTGGAGAATTTTTAAAAAAACAACAAAAAAAAAACCCGATAGAGCCGGGGCTGGAGCGGGACCCACGGCTCCGCCTACGCCGGCGGCGGCCACGGCTCGCCAGCCGCAGGGCCCGGGCCCCGGCGACCCTGCGCCAAGTCTCCGCGAGGATCCCGGGCCCGGCCGCCGCCTCCACCGCCCGCCGCGCGGGAGGCGCGCTGCTCCGGGGCGAGGGCCGCCGGGGACCCCACCCGGCCGGCGCCCCGGGCCCTGCTCCGCCGGGGCGTGGGGAGCACACCTCGCGGCTCCGGGCACCTGGGACTCGCACCCGGGGACGGGCCCCTCCCCCGCCTCTCCGAGCCCGGCCCGGGGAGCGGGGAGCGGGGAGCAGGGACCCGGGGAGCAGGGACCCGGGCAGCGGCCGCGCCCCCGCCGGCAGCGCCGGGCCAGGCTCGCGGGCCCGGCCCCGCACACCTGCCGGCCGCCCGCGCCGCTCACCGTGATGCTCTGGAAGACGCCCCCGGCCGTGGCTGCCCACACGTATTTGGCGTCGCAGTAGCCGACAATGGCGGCCTCCTGGCAGCAGCCATCGCACATCAGGTTGTCCACGTAGCTCTGCCAACCGGCCATCTTCGAGCCCTTCGCACTGCAGCGGGGACGCGAGCGGCGCGCGGCGGCGGGGCGGGGCGGGGCGGCGGGGGCGGGGCTGCGGCGGGCGCGGGCGGCGCGGGGCGGCGGAGCGCGGGGGCTGCCGCCCGCGGCGGGGGTGCTGCGGCCGAGCGGGGAGCGGTGCGGGCGGGCGGGCGGCGCTGCTCCTCCGCGCCAGCTCCCGCGCCTGCGCGTGCGCGCGATCCTTCCGCCGCGCGCTCGAGGGTCCCGGGGGGCGGGCGGCCGGGGCGGGGCGGCGCGGAGGGATACCGCGCGGGGACAATCACGGCCGCCACGTGCCGGCGGCGCGGCGGGGGCGCGGCGGCCGCCGGGGCCCGGGCTCGGACCCGGGGCCGCGGGGGGGCGTCTCCCCGTGGCCCCCGGCACCCCGGGCCCGGCGGCGCCTGGGACGCCCGGGAGTCCCCGCGGCCGGGCTGTGCTGCGCGCCGGCGGCGGCGGCGGCGCCCGGGATGCGGAATCCCGAGCCTCGGTGTCGGGTTGCGCGGTTGCCCTGGCGACGGGATGCGGAGCGTTTCCTCGTGTCTGCGGCGGGGGGGCCCGGGGACGGAGCGGCCCGCAGGCGTCCGCGGTGGGACCCTCTGCCCCCGGGCGCCCCGGCCGCCTGCAGTCAGCGGGCGCTGCCGGCTGGTGCGAACGTGGCTGAGTTTGCGGGTCTTTCATTGTTGTCTCTTTGGGGTACCGGGGACCTCGCATTCTTCGGATTCTCTGCCTGGAGGAACCCCTCCCCCCTTCACACTGCTAATCACGTGCGGCTAAAGGGCTGGTGAATTCCGAACAGTTATCGACCTGTATCAACTGGTTTTCGTCAACTGGGAAAGTTATTGGTGGTCGAAGAAAAGGCCGAAAATAAAGAATAAGACAATCTAAACGGATTTACTGAAGGAGTCATCTTTTTTGCTCTCCAAGGGTAAAGCCATTTCGGGACCCAAATCTGAAAATGACTTTTTTTTTTTCTTCCTTAATTTACAAGGTAACCGGTTGTTAGAGTCCTTGTGAATTTCGACTCATCTTTTATAACCTCTGGGAGCTGTGACCACACAAGTAATGAGGAGGCGCCCTACAGTTTCGGTTTTAAATGAACAAAAGTGAGCTGCCTATCAAGAGAAAGAAGAAAAAGCATTTAAAACGCCGACAACTGATTTCTAGTTTTAAAGTTACCGTGTAAGGTCACAGCTTGTGACAGGCTTACACGGAGGTAGCTCGGGAGGGAAGAAGAAACGTTGCTAAGCAATCTAATGGGTTCTGAAGTTTCCGGTTTTTTCTGCTGTTTGCTTTGAAATGCATAACTACTGTGGGGCTGGGGGCACAGGAGAACCGCCAAGTCAGGAACCTGTCAGATTGTGACACACTGTGTCAGTGTTCAGATTATTTGAAATAACTATGTGGTATAAAATGTGTGCCCCAATTGTTTCATTTTTGCAAGTGTGCCTCCTACCTGATTCAGTTCCACTTACTCATTCTTTACTACTCCCAACTTTTGGTAGTGGTTGTTGATGCCTCTAATCCTTCAGTTTTAGCAGTTGATCACCTTAAAAGTTAATGTTACACTGTGCTGATAAAACGGATATGGTCACTGTGAGATTTGATCAAGATGTAAAGTTATGATTTGTGTATAATCCAATAAATTTAAAAAGTAAACACCAATGATGAGAGGAAAGATAATAAATGATAGTTTTAAAAAGTATATTGAAATTGAGTTTTACTAATCTACTCTGAAGCTTTAAAGATTTCATTTCTAGACTATTGACTTACTATATCAAGGAGTTGGAAATAATTGCATTTCATTCTTGTTCTTTTATTGTCTTTAAACAGAAAAAGGATTAGACCAACTGAATATTCTAGATATTCAAAGCTCAAAGATTCTAAAACATCGATTGGGTAAAACATTCATACAAATTTAGAATTTCTATCATTTTTCTATATTTTTCAAAATGTTTTTTTTTTTAATCCTCACTTGACATTTTTCCATTTTTTGTTCAGATAGAGCAGGAGGGGGGAAGGGAGGAGAGAGAGAGAGAGAGAGGAAACAT
Source organism: Molossus molossus (assembly GCF_014108415.1). NCBI lineage: Eukaryota > Metazoa > Chordata > Mammalia > Chiroptera > Molossidae > Molossus > Molossus molossus. Next base: position 115,289,259 of record NW_023425388.1, read on the forward strand.
CGATGTGAGAGAAACACATCGATCGGTTGCCTTCCACACCACCTCAATCAGGGCTGGGGCAAACCACAACCAAGGTATGTGCCCTTGGCTGGAATTGAACCCGGGATTCTTTGGTCCGTGGGCTGACACTCTAACTACTGAGCCAAACCAGCTAGGGCCCAGCATAGTGTCTTATTTTCTCAATCTTATATAGTAAAATTTAAATAATATGAAAAATATATTCTGTGTAATAGACTGACTAGGTTTTACAGTTTATATTTTTAACTGATATATTCAGAGTCTGTTTTCAATACTATGATAAAACAATCCTGCCCCATATTCTTTAGAACCAGCTTCCTAATATATTGCCTTATTTCCTGTTTGTATACAACGATCTATTCCTATTTCATAGAACTCTTTTTTTTTTTCTTTTTTTTTATCCGCACCCGAGGACATTTTTTCATTTTTTGTTCAGATAGAGCAGGAGGGAGAAAGAGAGAGAGAAACATCGATGTGAAAGGGACACATCGAGTGGCTGCCACCCGCACGACCAACCAGGCCGGGGACAAACTGCAACCGAGGTACATGCCCTTAGCGGGAACCAAACCCAGGTCTCTCTGTACTGCAGGCCGACACTCCAACCGCTGAGCCAAACCGGCCAGGGCTATTTAATAGAACTCTTGCTTATCAGAGCATGTTTCAAAAGGTTTAAATAGAGGTAGAACACTGAGTTTTAAGACTAGCAATAAAATTAAGTCCAAGGGAATATCAATATAGGGGGAAAAAGCATTATCAATTTGTATCTTTCTGACTTTTTTTAGAGTAACCGATCTCTACAGTGGGAATAGCCATGGCTGGGCAGAAACAGATATAGTCATCCAGAATGATGTGGCCATTAACAACAGTAATCGCACATTTAAATTTGGAGTATGTTATTGTGCATTCTCTTCAAAATTCTTTTATTCTTATTTATAAAAACAGAATCTATGTGGTAAATCACATTTTTTTGATGTATCAGTCAAGGATGCTTGACTCATTTAAATGTAAGAGTAAATCATTTACATTTTAGTAAAATAAAAGAAACGAAGTTAAGTTGTATTTGTTCAAATGTATTCAAACTGATAAACATTGGGGTAGGAGCTAAACTATTGCATATAATTACCCCAAATATAGTAAATTCATAATTAAGCCCTCAATTAACGAAAAATTTCACCTCCGTACTTTATTTTTTTTTAATGTTTTAATTGTAAAAATTCTGACAATCAAGAAAAAGTTTAGAAATGAAGACAAACAACCTTTAATCCCACAAGCAATACACGTTATCTTGTGAATGTATTGTATTCACTCACATTTTTTCCCATTTTAAAATCATTTTTATTTTTCAATTACAGTTGACAAACATTATTACATTAGTTTCAGGTGTACACCCCAGTGGTTAGACAATACATAACTACTAAGTGGTTGCGCCAATAAATCCTGCACCCATCTGACACCATACATAGTTATTAATATATTATTGACTATATTCCCTGTGCTGTACTTTACATCATGACTATTCTGTAATAACTAATTTGTACTTCTTAATCCCTTCACCCTTTTCACAGATTCCCCTACCCCTCCTAGTATCTGGCAACCAAAATGTTCTCTGTATCTATAAGTCTGTTTCTGTTCTGCTTGTACATTTACTTTGTTTTGTGGACTTTTTTTTAAGTTCAATTGTTGATAGATAGATATTTATTATCATTTTTGTATTCACTCACTTTCATTCATGATTTTTACAATAAAGAACAAGGAATACCTTCAATTCTGGATTTGTCCATTTTACCTTGAAACTCTGAATTTTTGCTTTTGATAGTTTGAGATTATTTAATTAGCTACATACAAGTTAAAATTATTTTCTTTCTGATGGTTTCAACCTTTACGTTAAGTAGCGGCCCTCTTTATCACCAATACTGCTTTTTGTCTTAAAATCCATTTTGTAAAAAGTTAAGGGAACTGAGCCAGTTGTCTTTTTTTTTTTTTTTTAATCCTTACCTGAGGATATTTGTGCATTTATCTTCAGATAGAGCAGAAGGGAGTGAGGGAGAAAAAGAAACATCGATGTGAGAGAGACACATCGACTGGCTGCCTCCCACAGGACCCCAACTGGGGCTGGGGACAAACTGCAACCGAGGTACGTGCCCTTACCAGAATCGAACCTGAGACTCTTTGGTCCACAGGTCGACACTCTAACCACTGAGCCAAACTGGCCAGGGTGCCAGTTGTCTTTTTATTGATATCTATCTGATACATATTTTCTCTCTTTTCCGCTTTCCCCTGTGCTCCCTCTCCTAACCCTCTCCCTCCTCCTTCTCTCTCTCCCTCCCCCAACACCTTTGCCTGTTGTTTAATTGTAGACATCTGTTGTGAACTTCACATAGCTGGACTCTTTTATTAACAGGCAGTCTATTCTTTAATTTTTCATTCATGTGAAATTTGTATGTTCAATATCTATTTTTTCAGTATTACTCTTGAAATTTTACCATGCATTTTTAACAGGATAAAACTTTAAATTAATACCTTAACCTTTCCCTTCATACAATCTAAGGACCTTAGAACATTTTAAATCTGGTTACCTCCCTCCTTAGTATTATTTTACACTGATGTTTGTTTATGTTTATACATGTGTATTTATACATATACATTGTTTTTTACTTATTATTCCTTCTCATGTCTCAGACCATCATTCTATGATCCTTTCCTTCTTCCTAAAGTAAATCTTTAGAAGTTATTTTAATAGTGGTCTCTTGGTGGTAAACTCTCTACTTTTGTTTATCTTAAAATGCTTTATATCGCTTTCATTCTTTAAAAATATTGTACCTTTATGGATGATCTGTTCTTTTTCTCTGGTTTCTTTTGGAATCTTTTGTCTTTGCTGTTCTAAGTTTCACTTTGTTGTATCTATACCTGGATTCCTGTTACTCTACGTGGAGAAATAGATTTATATCTGTGATCACTTCTGGAAAATGTGCCATCATCGTCTCTTCAGTGATTTCGTGTCCTCAGTTCTCTCTACTCTCTTAGGGTTCAGAGTAAATATGTCCTTTTCTCTTCTGTTCTCCATTCCCGTCTTCTTGACTCTGCATTCTGGGTAATTTCTTCAGCCAAATGTTTCAGTTTATTTTTCGACTATGTTGCTTCGGTTGCTAAACCCCTACATTGCATTTTTCTTTTTTATTTCTAAAAATCTATTTTTAAATTTTAGAATTGACATTTTATTGTTGCAGATCTTTCTTGTTATTCCCGATAGTCTCTTAATGCTTGCCCATTTTTGTGGTTCTGTACTTTATTTCTTCAAACATTGCTTACTGGGTTATTCTAAACACCCTCTGACAACCCTACTGTGCAAACAAGTTGTGTTATTTTCTCTCTCTCACCCATGGCTCTTTCCCTCCTTGTACACTCCGTGATCACAGATTGTGCATTCACAGTTCCTTGATCATAATATGTGGGAATTCTCATGGCTTACATTGAATACGCTTCCCTTCGAAGATGATTTACATCTGCTTCTGCTGTGTGCCCAGGAGTGCTAGCAACCTGGAACCACTTTGACCCTTCCAGTGGTGTCCCCAAAATGCGATGTGCGAGTCACCCCCCTTCCCCCCACGGAGTGCGAGTCACCCCCCCACGGAGTGCGAGTCACCCCCCCCCCCCACGGAGTGCGAGTCATCCCCCCCCCCCCCCCACGGAGCTGCTGCTGGCGTTGCCCTCAGAGCGGCCCCATCGCTTCGGCTGCACACGGACCGCCGCTCTCGTTTCTGCGCGGGAGTGAGTTCTAGTTGGTGCGAAGAGGGTCCGGGAAGATTTTTCTAATTTCTGAGAGCCAGGAAAACATTTAGAAATGTCTTTGATTCGGGATCTAGTTGTTCTGCAGCAGGCTCGTTCCCATGTTATCTAGTCCACGGTGATGCCGGAACCGCAGTTCTGCATCCTCCCTACTGGGTTCAATAATGACGACTTGAATTGGTTTCAGGCTTGGGTACTACTTGGTACTATTTACTGAGACAAGGAGTATGGGAAGGTGGACATCAAGGAGGGAGCTGCTAAGCCTGGTTGACTTCCATACTCATGAGACATCTGGGTGAAAATGTCACACAGCAGTTAGCTATGCAGCTGTCCTTCAGAAACCACGGCTGGACTCACGGGAACATTTCAGAAGTTCACAGTGAAGACAGTGAGCGGCCAGAGAAGTTAGCTGGGGGATCAGGAGCCCGTGGGTCATAAATGCCCAACGAAGAGAGTTTTTCCAAGGGTAGGAGTGGTCAAGAGGAGTGATGCTGAGGAAGCAAACAGGGAGGGTCGAGGTGCTCCTGAATTAGCAACTGAGCTGTTTTAGAACTTCGCGAACAGATTCAGGTGAATGGTGGAGAAGCAAACCAAACTGCAATGGATAAAGGGGAAAAAACGGGAGGCCGGGGGTCAAAACTTTCTTCATTAAAAAATTGTGATGTTTGCCCTGGCCGGTTTGGCTCAGCGGTTAGAGTCAAACTCCTGAAAACTCAAGAGAGAAAATCTTGAAATCAGCAAAAGAGTCATCCAAATTGTTGCATATAATTGTGGTTTGCTTATTCTCATTGCTCTATAGTATATCAGTGCATGACTATACCATCATCTATTTATTGGTTCTACTGTTGGTACATATTTGGTCAGTTTTCTAGGTTTTTGCTATTATGAATATAAACATGTTTATGCATGTATTTTGGCGAGCAGAGGTAAGCATATACCTAGGAGAGGGGTTGCTAGCTCATAGGTTCTGGTGTAATAGATAAACCACACGACATTCCAGATAGATTATACATTTTACCCCGGCACCAGAACGTATAAAGGTTTCAGTAGCTGCACCTCGTCACCAGTATTTGGTGTTATCTCTCTTTTAAATTATAAACAGTTTGCTGGGGATGTAATAGTAATTTCTTATGCTTTGATTTGCATATTTCTAATAACAGTGAGCACCTTTTTCGTATCTTTGTTAGTCATTTGGGCACTTTTTGGTGAAGAGTGTGTGCCAATCTTTTGCCACATGTTTGTTATTGTAATGACTGCAATATCCAGCAAATGGATGTATAATAAGTTTTCATTCTGATTGAGAAATCAAGTTGAGAAACATAATCAAAAGAAAATTTAAAATCAAATTTTCAAAAGAAAAATTTAGCCATATATATATGTGTGTGTGTGTGTGTGTGTGTGTGTGTGTGGTGGTGAACTTTCAAAGGCATGCAAATGTCTGACAGCAAGATTTAAAATATAAAACGTGGCACTTAATCAAATGTGCTAGACAGTGCTGATTCGTCTACCCAGCATCCACTGTTCCACTTGCTAACGATAATAAATGTGCTTGGGGGGGGGGGGTGGGGTGGAGATAGCAAATGCAATTGTAAATGTCTCCACAAATGCCCTTCCAGCTAGGGTGACCATCTAATCATTTGGCCAATGAGCTGAAACAGAAGTTATTTCATGGAGAACTACTCATTTTCTGGTACTTTGAAAACAGACTGCTCAGCCGGCCTGAGCTTTCTGCCTTGAGCCTGTCATCCCCCACCCACCCCATCCCCTTCAGACTGTGCCGATGCACAGTCACCAAACGATCATTTTCCTACCCCATCGCAGGTCCCGAACATTCCGGTTCGTCCTGTATGGTCTTCCCACAATGCATTAAGTACTTGAGGAAAAGCTTTATAGTTACTGCGTATCTCCTGCAATAACAACTGAATTGGCAATATCATGGAAAATCGCTCCACCGGTTTGGTTGCATCCCAGCAAATATAATCCATTAAATTATGCTGTAGAGGCTTCAAGGGTTTCATGTTCTCCGAAATGTCACACTGTCTGATGGAGAATGTCCTGTGAGTTTGTGTTCATTTTCTCTGATTTACCAGATGAAAAAGAAGATACTGGAGTCACATATGAATCATCTTTTTTTTCATTCCAAAAAAGTTAGTCTTGAATTGGAGAGGTGTCTACTGCAGAATTCCAAGGGGAAGGACACGAAGCGTAAAGACACTGGTTATCTGATGCTGAGAGAATTGCAGGCACTCTATCAGAACAACCCCCCCCCCCCCAAAAAAAAAAAGAGAGAGCACATCTAATTCTTTATCTCAGCCCCAGATGGCAAGCAATGAAATTAAATTTAATTAAGCAGAGAGTCTTCGAAAAAGTATTAAAATATGCTTTCAGTTTGTGGTTGTTTTCCTCTGATAAATCTCTGCTTTGACTTCTAGAGAAAGTTGTTTCCAGATCCACAAACGTACTGATGATTGGAGAACGAAGTGTCGATTTAACAATGATAGGCTGCATTTAAAAGCAATGTTTAAGGTGAATGTGAGAAGACAGGTGTTTTAAAAACAGCATTCGATATTTGAAGAATATTAACATCACCACCACCACCGGCGTCTTCTCCTTCAGATGGCCTTCTCTGTGTCTCTCCTCTGTGTGTCACTTGTAAGGACACTTGTCATTGGATATAGGACGTCCCCCCCCCCCCCCATGATCCTGGATGAGGATTTTGAGATCTTTGACTTAATTACATCTGCAAAGACCCCTTTTCAAATAAGGCTACCTGCACAGCTTCCAGTAGCTAGCACATGGACATATCTTTCTGAGGGTACCCGCATGTATATAACAATGGAATGAAGAATGTATTATAAATAAGGAGAGCCAGGTTCCTCACTGTCAGAAAAAGAAATCGCAAATAAGCGAGAGGGAGAGGCTAGGAGGAGCCATGTGGTGCTGGATCAGAGTCACAGGCGTCAGCATGCACTTCTATCTATATTAGTATGTACACACACGACAGAAACAAGCACAGGTGTGCGTGTACTGGGTTAGCACACGTGCACCTATTTCCTGCCTGCCCATGGAGAAGTGGGGAGCCTTGACACTCGAGCAGCAACAAGCACACCCAGCACCCAGGTCTCGGCTTCTGAACACCTTCCTCCCACTAGCAGGGCCCCTGCCCCTTGAAGGAAGGCTTGTCGTCAGGGCTGTGGCGGGGAAACGCGACATGAGCCCGGAGCATCTCACTGTGCAGAACGCAAGTAGGGTATCCAGAGGGGCCGAGTCTAGAGAGACAAAAGTGGATTCATGAGTGCCCAGGGCTGAGAGTCAGAATGGGTAAGACTGCTTGGCATGAGGTTTCTTTTTGGGGTGATGGAAATATTTGAAAGTTAAATTGTCTGAATGGTTGCACAGCTCTATAAATATACCAAAACTCATATTAATAGTATGCATCCCTGATATGATGTAATGAGAATGAAATCTCCTAAAGTTGAACATGCACATCAACTTAAAACAGGTCAATTTTGTGGTATATAAACTGTACCTCAGTAAAACTGTTTAGGAAGGAAGAGAGGGAGGGAGGCAGGGAGGCAGGGAGGCAGGGAGGCAGGGAGGCAGGAAGGAAGGAAGGAAGGAATGAAGGGAGGGAGGGAGGGAGGGAGGGAGGGAGGGAGGGAGGAAGGAAGGGCTCAATAAGGGGAGGGCGTATGTCAAAGGCACATAAGAAGCAATTAAAAGAGCTCCCAATGGCCAAAGCTGGCATGATTTGAGAAAAAAAAAAAAAAAATAGTAGTAATGACAGTATTGAACTTTGATCTTCCAAATCAAAATAAATATTCATGCCTTCATACTGATATAAATAAATAAATGAAGAACAGACACATCTTCCTTAGGGAAGAATTGCAAGCACTGCATGTAGGAGGGATGAGGAAGATAGAAAACGACCATTAAAATGCCACAGTAAGCCCTGGCCGGTTTTGCTGAGTGGTTAGAGTGTTGGCCGGCAAACCAGAGAGGCCCTGGTTCGGTCCCCGCTAAGGGCATGTATCTCGGTTGCAGTTTGTCCCCGGCCCTGGTTGGTCGTGCGGGTGGCAGCCACTCAATGTGTCCCTTTCACGTCGATGTTTCTCTCTCTTTCTCTCTCTCTCCCTCCCATTCTGTCTGAACAAAATATGGAAATATGTCCTCGGGTGAGGATAAAAAACAAAAAAACGCCGCAGTAAGAACCACGGAAAGACTGGTGGGTGCTAAAGTCAGTGGACGTGTCTTTTAGGAGAAACGAAGTATTTGGAGAGCCTCAGAGCATCTCCCCCAGATGTGTATTAATTCCCGTGGTGGCTTTAAGCCTACAAAGTCCCTCACACTCTTTCCTTCAGGAGGTGGGGCTTCAGTCACTGCCCCTGCAGGTGGGCTGGACTTGGTGACTCACTGCTACTGAACAGAATATGAAAAAGGGAAAACAATAACTTCGCAGTAGAGAAAGCTGGCTGAGGCGACCTTGGACACTGGTCAAGGTTAATGTCATGGATAAGAAGTCGTGTTGCTGTTACGTACTCCCTGATATCACGTGATACATATGAAATCTCCTAACACTGAACATGCGTTAGGAGATTTCATATGTATCGTGGGGTGTGTCCATTCCATCCATACGTCTGCAGCCAACAAAAGTGGGTTCATATTTTTACACCAAAAGACGTCTACAAGAGTGTCCATAGCAGCATTTTTATGAGTCTAAATGCCCATCAACAGTAGAATAAATAAATTGTTATACACACACAATGGAATACTATACAGTAATGGTAATAAATGAAATATTGCTGCATATAACATTGGGGCAAAGACTCACAAAAAGGCACGAAAGAGTACATACTTTATGACTTAATTTACATAAAGTTAGGAAACAGGCAAACATCCATGGCGTTAGGAGGCAGAGTGGTGGTCGGCTTTGGGGAGGAGGGGCTGTGACAAAGAGGGCATGTGAGGATGTTTCTGAGGCTGTGAAACATTCTATCTCCCTGATGATCCGTGTAATGCTTATTTATAACTGGTTATTCATTTGCAAGAATTCATTTTTGGTATGCTTGTGACAACACTGTTCAGCATGTGTATTTTACTTCACTGACGAAGTAAAATTTAAGTTAAAAAAACAACAACCCACAACAACATTGAGCAGTGAGATCGAACCCCTGCCTGCTACTGGCTGGATATTACCCAATCTCCCTGCTCTGAGCTTTCCTGTCTGTACAGTAAAGGTGATAACCTAGCTCATAAGATTATTTTGAAGACTATAAATGAGATAGTGTATATAATATACGTAAAGTAAGAGCACAGGTTCTGGACCAAGTACCTAGAGAGTGAGAGGCTGTCATCATCCCCATCGCTGTCATGGTCAAGGGGAGCCTCCCCCTGACTCTGGGGTGTGATCTGTTACAATAGGTCTGAGCACAGCTGGGCTCTTCTGTGGTCCCACAATGCCCCCACCTGGCTACCAGTATTTGCTTTTAGCCTCTCTGGTTGGGTTTTAAGTCGGCCATGGGAGAAGAGACGCCAACCTGACTCTTTTTATTCATCTGCTCATCACAAGGTCCTATGCACGAGTGGCCAAGACAGTTGGAGTGAGGATGGGAGGAAGCCCGGGACTGGTGGGAGATTTGAACGAGGCACTTCCAACGTTGACTAGTAGATGCTTCTTGTGTGACTAGACTCGGGCACCGGCAGTGATGTGATCTCAGCATAAACGTAATGTTAAGGTCGATTGAACAAGTGGAGTCTATGAAGGGAATGAACTTCTAATTCATGAGTTAACAGAAAGCGCAGGACAATTCGGCGGAAAGGGGCCCACAGTGACTCAGCACCAAGGTCCTTCACGATAGCCAGGTAGGAGGAGGGCTGCCGGTGCCCAGGGTGACGAAGTCCTCAGTGTCCCGCAGAGGGGTGCCCAGTACACACTCGGCTCCTGGAGGACGAAATCCCAGTGGTTCCAGATGGTAATAAAACTCCAACATAGACACGCGCGTTGTTTGTAACCCTCAGAGACCTGCTCAGTCTATTTCCTTAGGGGGTGTAGTATATAATCCTGGCCAATGAGACTTAACATACATTTTTTCAGATGCAATGGTCAAGTTCTGGTGACAAGCGTAAATCTAGAAAAAGGAGTAAACAAACAGCTAAGTAGCCGAACAGCTAAGTTTTTACTTTTGTTATTTTTTAATGACAGAGTTTTATTTATTTTTTAATATGTTTTTATTAATTTTTTTTTTTAGAGAGAGAGAAACATCTATGAGAGAGAACATTGATTGGCCGCCTCCTGCATGCCCCCCACTGTTGCTCGGACTCACAACCTGGGCATGTGCCCTGACCGGGAATCAAACCAGGACCTCTCAGTCCATGGGATGATGCTCAACCCACTGAGCAGCACCAACTGGGCCAGCTAAGCTTTGTAATAAGAAAAAGAGGCTGGTCCTTGTAACTTTTGGCTTGGATTTAAATACTTCAGAAGTCAATGAAGGAATTTTGTGTCCCGACCAAGAAATTTCTAAAACTTTAGAACCTCACTGAGTTTTGGGGTCTGGTGAGAACTGTAACCTAGTAGGTATCAAGCTATTATTACTGAAACATTGGAAGATGTCAAAAGAAGTTCATCCCCAGTCCTAGAGAGGTATAACACAACTTACATGAAGAAATACATTTAACGTATGGCATTTAGAATATAAGTTAAATGTAATAAGTTTTGTTATCATATTTGTGTATTTTATCTGCTACTCAAGGAGTTGCAGTATTCAAAAGAAACAATCATATTGAGTTTGCAACGTCAGTTTAAATTAAGGAAATTTGATCAAATTTTTTATTAACGCCAACAGGCTCAATCATTGAGCATTAAGCGAAGTTCGTATCATGGTGGGCGTTCCTCTCCACGTGAAACTCTCTCCGATATTACACACTAGCCAAGCCCCTGGGCGAGGAGGACCGGGACTCACAAGGCACCCGGGTGCTGGAGAGATTTGTCGCTCAGGCTGCCATAGCAAGTACCCCAGGCTGGGGGCGTCACAAAAACGTGCTGACTCACAGTCCTGGAGGCCGGAAGGCTGACATCGAAGTGTCAGCAGGGTCTCCCTCCTTGGCTTGTAGATGACACTCTTCTCCCACGGTGTCCGTCTCGTGGTTTCCCTCCAAGTCTATCTGTGTCCTAATCACCTCTTTTAATAAATTCACCACATTGGATCAGGCTCCACCCATATGAACTCATCTTACCTTCATTACCTCTTTAAAGGTCCTTCTCCAAATACGGTCCCAGGCTGAGGTGCGTATGAATTTTGGAGGGACACAGTTCAGCTCACAACTGTTTCTAAAACCCAAAGACTGAGTTGGGACCTATTCACCGAAGGCAACGGGCTTAGCCTTGGCAAGTTGCTAAGATAGCAACTCTGGAGAGAAGGAACGGAAAGATCGGAAGGGCTGAGACAGGACAGGAGGGGCGTGTCTTGAAGAAGGGAGAGGGGAGTGAGTCCCTCAGACTGTACATTGGTCACCAGGGGCACTTTAAAATATCTCAATGCCCAGGTCATATCTGAGAACAATTAAATCAGAAAGTCCGGGGTAAAACTTGGGCATCAGTAACTCTTACAACTCCCCAGGTGACCCCAATAGTGCAGTCAGGGTTGACAGCTTAAGGTCTGCTCACGAGTTCTTGAGCTCCAGTCCTCTGCACAAGGAAAGTGACACCAGAGGGTATAACTCTCAGACACTCACTCTGCAAAAAGGGGGACGCATGCGCCCACCCCCCACCAAAGTCCATGGCAGGCCCCTGGGTCATCTTCACTCTGGGCCAGGGAATTGCAGGGAAGATCCATTGGTGGTAATCATACCCCTGTCTCCCTGACTCTTCCCAGACACTTTACCCCAATACTAAGCTTCTAGGGTGTCTCCACAGCTGTGGCCAACCCACTCACACTCTCCACCCTCTATCACGAGGAAGTGAAAAAGCAAGTTTCGCATATCTGCAGGTAAACATATTCCCAAATATGCTGGGAATGTTTGAACCATGTTAACGGGGTGAGTACCTCTGGCCAGTTCCTCGGGAGGACTACATCATGAGACTACTGAGAACGGCCCCTGCCCTGTGCAAATATCAGTCTTTAGCCGAAATGACCCCAGACAGATGTTTCATATCCAGAATGCTTTCTCACAGGGAGTTTCAATAGAAACAGTTTAGCTCTTCAGATACATCCGAATAAAATATTCAGCCTGGAAACGCTATTTTAAAAGTCGCTGAGTTGTGACTTCATTCGAACAGAAGCAGCAGAAACCAGGGACCTGTTTCCACCTTTCATCCCTCATCTTCGGGCTGAGCAAAGGGGACCTGCGAAAAATGACATGTTGAGCTCCAGTGACTCAGACATAATTTTTTGCAATACATGCAACCGTCATGGAGTGAAACAGAAATGCCGGTGACATATATACTATAAAACCTGCTCTGCAACTTTATAAAACTACAAGTGGCTTTTGATTAGAAAAATTTGTCCCCAGGATATAATAAAATAATGCATACAGCCAAATTTTAAAGTTGCGTCTTCGGAGAAAAATGTATCACTCTAAAAAGGCATAATATCACCCAAATCTCAACATTATTAATGTAGCACATTCAAAATAAACGCCAAGGAAAGTGGAAGTAGTCAACTGTGCATCTCAAACTTCGATTAGCGTGAGAATCAGCGGGGCTCTAGTTGAGCCAGACCCTGGCCCAGCTGCTGCACCCACCAGCCCTCCGGACGCTGCTGCCAGTCTGCCGCCCAGGTCTCTGAAAGCTGCTTCCTCCTCCTCCGCTGTACCCTGCCCAGAGGTAGCCGTCCCTAAAGCTTCACTTCTCCATGAACATTTTCATCAGCTTCCCGCATCTTCACAGTTACAACTTTGTATCTCTTAGCATCACTCCTTCCCCAGCCCCTCTCCACAGACTTATTTTTTTAACTTCTTAGGGGATCTCTGTGTAAACAAGTTTTCCCTTCCCGCAACTTTTACACTTGATTAACTAGTCTATAAAGAGAAAAGATGCATAGAGGTTGTCAAGTCTCAAAGCTAGCGAGCAAGCAGAGACCTCCCCGGGGCATGGTGGGAAATGTAGCAGTCAGGCCATGGCTGGGGTTTAGCACCATCACCCACAGCACCTCCCGAAACAGTGACAGAACTACTGTTGAGTACTTACAACGGGTCAGGCATAGTGGTACGTGATTTATTTATTTTTATTTTTTCCTTTTTAGTCCTCACTCTAGGATATGTGTTGATTTTTAGAGAGAGAGGAAGGGAGAAAGGAGAGAGAGAAACATCCATCTGCTGCTTCTTCCACATGTCTCCACAGGAGCTTGAACCCGCAACCTAGGCATGTGTCATGACCGGGAATCAAACCCGCCACCTCCTGGTGTATAGGACGATGCTACAACCAACTGAGCCAACCAGCCAGGGTGGTAATTTATTTAAGTTTTCTTAATTGAGCATTACGAGAGCCCAGTGAAGAAGGTATCTATTTTATTTAGTCAACCACTGCATAATGCTTTCTGCAACTCGCTTTGTCCTGCAAACTCGCCTCCGTCAGTCCCCGGGCACTGGGAGCGTGGGGCCACGCTTACACCCATTTTACAGATGATGAGGCTAAGGCACGGACAAGTTAAGTAACTTGACCAAGTTACCTAGTTAGAAGGAGGTGGTTTGATTAGAATCTAAACAGTCTGGCTTCTAGTCATCCTACACATAGGAGGGAAAGTGAGAGATGAAGGCTAGGTAGCTTCCTCAGGTCTCACTGCGTTAGCAGAGACAGAGGTCAAAGCAAGGTGGGTTGGCCTCCCTGTTCCTCTGAAGATGCAGGTGGCCCCTAACCACCGCGAGTTCCCTCCAAGGGAGCAGAAGTGCCACCGGGGGACGTCGGAGCTGCATATCTAACTGATTATTTCTGTCTTTATTAAAGACCATCCGGATTTAAAACCATGATTTTATATGCTGAAAAATGGTTTTAGATATCAGATCTTATCTGGAGTTTAAATATGACATTTTAATGCCTACAGATACAGAGGGGGCAGGAAGTTGCATGAATACAGTGATACCTCGGTTCTCGAACATAATTCGTTCCAGGAGGACGGTCGAGAACCAAATTGTTCGAGAACCGAAGCAATGAAACCCAATAGGAAATAATGGAAACTGGATTAATTCGTTCCAAGCCCAGAAAATGCCTATTTACTGGCCTAATTTGTATATAATATGTAGAAAAACATAAGTCTCAACAAGAAATAAAAGTGTACAGTATGTCTAAGGGTTAAATTCAGTGTAAAGCGTGACTCTCTCCACAAAGCGTGACTCTCTCTCTGCACTCACACTGATGACGCGAGCAAGGCGCGCTGGGCCAAATGAATGCCATTCGGCTCAACTCGGCTCATCTCGGAAGTTCGAGTTCCAAATATTTGTTCGGATTCCAAGACAAAAGTTTCTCGAATCTCCTGGTCGAATACCGATTTGGTCGAAAACCGAGGTGTTCGAGAACCGAGGTATCACTGTAGTCAATGGGCAGCAGCAGAAACAAGTCTGTCTCATGAAATCCTCAGATTCCCTCTGTTCTGTGGGCTGTGGCCCTTTGAGGAGACTGTAGCAGTTTAACTGAACTCCAGATATCTAAAATACCTTTAGTTAAAACCAGGATGCTTCCAATCTCATTATTCAGACATAAATTGTATGTTAACCTATCTGTTGGAGAGAGCATATAGTTAGGTCTTGCTTTTGTAAAATAAAAAATCCATCTAAATATATCTATACCTTTTAAATGGATTATATAATCCATCTACATTTAATGTGATTTTTGATACAATTGGATTTAGTCTACATTTTGCTATTTGTTTTCTGTGCTCCTCCTTTTCAGGCTTTGTGAGAGTATCAAATATATGAGTATTCCATTTAGATTCCTCCATTTTTTAGATATATCTCTGTAATTTTTTTATTGGTTGGTCTAAAGAGTATAATCTGCATCTTAATTTACAACACTCTATTTAGAATGAATACTGTCCCAATTCATTCAAAATAGAAGAATTTACAACAGTATGACTTTATGCCCCACCCCCATCCTTGGTGCTATTGTTGTCTGCATTTTACATTTATGTAGATGATAAACCTCACAATATTAAAAATTTTTGCTGTAAACAATCCATTGTCCTTTAAAAAACATAAGAGCAGAAAAGTGTTTACATTTATCCAAGTATTTACTATTTCCAATGCTCTTAATTTCTTCCCATCAATTCAAATTCCTGTTTGGTGCTGCTTTCAGAGATTTCTTTCAATATTTGTTTGTAGCACAAATCTATTTACAACAAATTCTTTCTGCTTTTCTTTATCTAAAAACGTCTGGGTTGGCAGTTCTAATTTTCTTTCAGCACTTGAAAACATCACTGCAATGCTTTTGGCCTCCATTTTCCCCTCTGAAGAGCAGTGATCTGTCATTTGTGTTATTTTCCTCCTGTATGTATATATATTTTTCTTTAGCCAATTTGAAGATTTTCTATCTTTAGTTTTCAGAAATTTGATTATAATTTTGCTAGGTGTGGTTTTCTTTTTGTTTATCTGCTTGGAGTTTGCTGAAACTGCTAAACTCTTGGACCTCTTAGTTCTTTTTCACCACTATTTCTCTAAATATTTTTTCTGCCCCATTTTCTGTCTTCTCTCCTTCTGAGATTCCAGTCACCATATGTTAGAGCTCTTTTTTTTTTGGTATGTGCCCATAGTGGGAACTGAACCCGGGACTCTGGTCCGCAGGCCGACACTCCAACCGCTGAGCCAACCCAGCCAGGGCTGTTAGAACTCTTGATATTGCCCGTAGGCCACTGAGGATCTGTTTATTTTTCCAATCTTTTTTCCTCTCTGTTCTTTGGATTTGCTCATCTCAATTGATTTGTTTTCAAGTTCATCAACCCTTTCTTCTCCTTTTTAATAAGCTGTTAAGTAATTTAATTTCTGAGGTTTTATTTCCAAAAATAGATTTTCCATTGGTTCTTTTTTTTTTTTTTAATTTTAATTTTTTATGTTGTCCATTTCTTTGGTGGCATTTCTCATCTGTTCAATCATTATAACATCTTTTTCTTTAAGCCGTTGAACATATTTGTAATAGCTGTTGTAGCGCCCTTGTCTGCTAATTCCAGTATTGAATACCAGGGTTGATTTCTACTGAAGGCTTTTCCTTTCAGCTTCAGATAACATTTTCTTGTTTCTTTGCAAGTGTGCCTGTTACCACTTTATTGTCTCTTAAATCCAAATTTACCTTTTAATACTTGCTCTGTAAAAATGGATTGACTGTTTAAGGATTTCTTCCATACAGTGAGCATGATGTTGACTTTAATAAGTGGAGCAAGCTGGAAGAACATTGCAGGAGAAAGGGCCCTTCTGTTCCGTGTTCTGAGAGGCTTGTTTTCAATTGTGCCTGTTTCAGTGTCCATCAGTGGTAGACTTCCCCAAGTGTGTGCCTAGAGTACACAGTCCTTCCGTGGCCTGTCAGTCCTATCTCAGGCCTGATGCCCTTCAATCTGAAGCCTTCTTAATGTGGACAATGGCACGTCAGGCCTGATACTAGGAAAGGAGCCTCAATTCATTTTGTACAGCTGTCCCTAACCTCAATTTGCCTACATCCCAAAGAATTGTTTGCTGTTGTTTTCCTGATGTGGACACCACTCTCCTCCAGACCCTGTGTTGGCAGTGATGCTCTGATTCTGCTGTCGCTTGCCTGCACCCCAGAAAATTGTTTTCTAAGATCATCCAAACATGGGCACTGCATCACTAGGCCAGCAAGCAGGCTCCTAACACACTGACTCCTTCTTTGTACCCACCTGCTAGTCTTGGCTCACCTGTGCACTGGAGTCTTGCTTCCTGCTGCCATGTGATACAGACCAGCCTTGGATTGAACAATGCAGTGGACTTCTCTGCCCTCCATTGCACTACAACCACACCTTCTCCAACGAGGTCTGAACCCCTGTCTTGGGAAGGGAACCCCCTTCCAAGTTTGTTCTTCCTTGAATACTCTCTCAGCCTCAGAGTAGTTCTCTTTACAATCTCTTTTTTAATGATATCTTTACAACTTTATAATTACTCTTCTATCATAATTTAATGATTTTTATATCAAACCTTATTTCAATTACTGTATACTTTCTGCCCCCTGATTAAATTTAGACTGATATAGCCTATCTAGTCATTTAAAAACTGTATAGTGTACATTATGATTGACATGTTATAGAGACTCTGGGTTGTGTTATCTTCCTCTGAAAAGTATTGATTTTTCTTGTAGTCACCAGTTTAATTATTTACTGATTACCTTGAATTTCTGTAGACTTGGATTAATACTTGTGAGTGCAGGTCTGTTTCATTTTGAGGTATTTACCAAGCCCTTCCAGTTTTACAGAACTCAAAATTTCAAATTCAGTCTCCCTATACTCTGCAGCAAATGAAATACCTGCTTAGCTTTATGGCCGTCTATATGTTGCTTTCCTCTGGGTTCCTTGACGTCTCTCCCACACATGCTGAGTTGAAATCAGCTAAGTATTTGATGGGAGCTTATCCACAGATTTTAGGACTCTTCCTCTATGTCTCCCTCTTTTCTGAGATTTCCTCCTTTAATTTCCAGGTGTTTATTTTTAGCAGCTTTGAACTTAATCTTTTGATATTTCAAGCCAACAAAATTGCTGTTTTCCACTTGAATTTTAGCCACTCTGCAAAGTTCAAACTGGGGTTTATGCTTTCAGGGGCAAAACTGTATCAATGTGAATCTCATCCTTCCTTATTCTCTTCTGTTTCTGCCAGGGATTGGCTACTCTATGCTGCTTTATGGTGATCATTTAAAAATATTTTTCCTAAAGTTTATTATTGTTATCTTCAGGAATATTAGTCTGATATAAGCTTGTCTGCCATTACCAGGACCAGGACTCTAAATGCATTTTATTAAGATATTACCTAAATAAGTCATTGATAGAAGTATTAGCAATATTACCATTGGGAAGGATTTTGCTAAACAAAAATCAGAGAAACTATATCTCTGAGTCAGTTTTTTATATTAAAGCAGCAAGTAAATTTTTTGATTCAAGTTATTTTTAAAAAGAAAAAACTAATTTTTATTATGCTATACAACACTGTGGTCTGCACACTGAGTTTGCCCCCAAAGTTGCTCCACGAACTAATGAACAGATTGTGTGGAATGTTAAATATTAAATACTTTTTTTTTTTTGGCTAGCAAAATCTTAGGAAACTTTATTAGCCCACTGGCTTTGTGGAAGCAAGAAAATTAGCCCTGGCCAGTTTGGCTCAGCAGTTCAGTGTCGGCCTGCAGACCAGAAACTCCTGGGTTCAGTTCCCGCTAGGGGCACATACAAAAAAAAAACCCAAAAAACCAAAAAACAACACCACCACCTTACATATTTGCCCTGGCCAGTTTGGCTCAGCGGTTAGAGCATTGATTGACCTGCAGCCCAGAGAGACCTGGGTTCGGTTCCCGCTAAGGGCACATGCGTTGGTTGAAGTTTGTCACCGGCCCTGGTTGGGTTGTGTGGGTGGCAGCCACTCGATGTGTTCCTTTCACATCGATGTTTCTCTCTCTCTCTTTCTTCCTCTCTCTCCCTCCTATTCTATCTGAACAATAAATGGAAAAATGTCCTCAGGTGAGGATAAAAAAAAAGAAAAGAAAATGAGCATTTCAGGATCCATCCCAAGAAGTACATTGGACAAAGGTTTATCATAATCAGAGAGCTCCCTCCCGCCTCCAGCCTTGCATAAAGCCATCCCATTGCTATAACAATATGTATCTGACGATGGGAGTTATTGTATCAGAAAACATACAAGTAGCTGGTTCACAGTGAGATCTCTGCCCCTCTTTTTTTAACAGTCTCTCCTACATTTTTCTTTTCATAGTTTCTCAGAATCTTTTGTGATAAAACACCTATTTGTTGACACCTTATGATCACACACAACTACATATCAGGTAGGTTAAAGGAAAGTAAAAAAGGGATTAACACGAAGTAGGTCTATAATGGTTTGAAAACAGCAGGGCTGTAATGGAAGACTAATCCTGTAGAACAAAAAACCAGAAACACTGGCCAGGGCAAATCTGTCTTCCTATTCCAAGCCTCCAGCGTCTGCTCTCCTATATTTCAATTGAGTAGGTTTCTAAGTCTCCCTTTAACAATCAAAGTCTCTCTCTAGCATGGCTTCCAGAAGTCCATCTGTGAAACAGATTACAGCACTATAATTTTCCCCATGGCTATCAAGAGAGTATAGATTACTACATTGTGAAGAATCTCTACATTTGAGTGATGCATTCAAAAGCAATCACTGAAAATTTTCAATATAAAAAAGGAAAAGAGATACCCATGTCAAAGTTCATGGGTATAAACAGCCAACAGAGCTGACCTTACAAAGGAGATGAAAGGTTTGTTTAAAATGGTAGTTAATGATATATAAAAACTGTCACCATTGAAAGTGGGGGCAATGAAGCCCTGAACTTGGGCTTGTGTTTCCACCGACTCTAAGGGGAAGCAAGTCTGCCTAAGAAGAGGATATTAGTTGACGGGTTGTGTCAAATGAAGAAAATGGATGGATGGTCAACCACGAAATGTTCCTCTGGCATACACATGCGGAAGGTCGCGATGCCTGCTGTGGCGGCCGCCGCCTCTGTTCCCTCCTCATTCACTTCCACAAAACACTCGTGGACAATGTGTGATATAAGAAGATCTCTGGCTCCTGACATGCCAGACAGACCAGCCTTGCTGGTAAAGAGATCCCCTACACGCAGGCGGGCCAGGGGAGAGTTGAGTTTGTAGCTGTCTTCCAGCTTGAACCTGGGCAGGTGGACATGGACTTCAATGAAATCCAGATTCTCAGGCTTGGTCCACTCGTGCAGTTTGTCCAGGGTCAATTGTTGCTCTGTCTGCATCAGACCCGTGGCCTCGTCCTCGATGTCATCTGGCAGCAGGACAATCATGCTGAGCTCCTTGCCTTGGTAAGGCAGTTCCTGCACCCAGCACTTAAGGGCCTCGATGTAGCCATATCGAAATTTCTTCTTCTGATACATCATTTTCACTGTTTACATGTCTTTCTTATTCAATCTGAAAAGTGCATCAGTCGTGGCTTTTTACTGAATTTTGCCTGCCAGTTTCTTTTGAAATAGATGGCATTAGCTAGCACAAGTTTAGTCATATCATCAACCACACCTGCAGCCAACAGTTCTGGAATTTTCCCTTCTGTCTGCCCTTTGACCCACTCATTTATCACCTTTCTTGCATCTTCAGAGGCATGCTGAAAATCCACACTGGCCAGCTCGGCACCGTACATTTTCTGAGTTGAAGCTAAGAACTCAGGGAGGAAATGATAACTTTTTTCTCCGTACAACCTGTTAGCAAGCTTCGAACATAGGGGCTCCCTGCTTGTGGAGATCGGCATTCAGACCCTGAAATCCCGAGTGAATCTCCTTTACCACATCAAAACAAAGAGTCTTGGACATCTGTGTGGCAGTAGTGCCTCTGGCCCCCAGAAAGATCATGGCCAGTGCTGATGAAATGCTCAGGGGAGAGATGAAAATGTTCCTGGCGGGGTGGTGCTCATTCAGGGTGCGGAAGAGGCCCAGTGCAAACCCGGAGCTGGCCATGCTCAGCTGCCCCATGGTGAAGGCCGCTGCTGCCACCTGGGCGGGAACGGGGATCTGGGCAAATAGGAAATATGTTAAACACAATATTTCAACTAGGAAAAGAAAAGGTTGTTGCAATTTGACCAAAACATTCTTATTTTCGAAACTGACACGTGAGAGTGTATTTTGATATGTGATAGGTTTTTAGGGACAAATGTTCCCTATTTATGATGACATTTTCCTGTGTGCACTCAATAGCATGATCAGAAATGAGGTTGATCTAGAGAATCAGTTAATGAGGATATAAAAACTTTTATTAAGAAATGGAAATTTTGAAAATGCATAAGAAACATTGTTTCTTATTCAATTGTTTGTAGCCTTCCCTTTTCAGTCTTTATTGTGGTATTTTGTGGTTCATAATTTTTAAAATCAGATGAGAGTTAAAATGTATACTACATTTAAAAATATTTTTTCTTTATTGATTTTAGAGAGAAGGGAGAGGGAGAGACAGAAACATCAATGAGAGGGAACATCAATGGGTTGCCTCCTGCATGCCCCCCACTGGGGATCTGGGCCCACAACCTGGGCATGTGCCCTGACTGGGAATCGAACTGGTGACCTCTTGGTTCATGGGTCGACACTCAACCACTGAGCCACACTGGCTGGGCTGTATACTACATTTTAATAAAACAGGAAGATACCTGCACTGATTGTAGAAATTCTTTGTCTCACGAGCTACTGCAAACTATTCTCCTAATGTAAGATTGTCTCTGGTGACTTGGGTTTCTAACATATTAGAAGTGCCCCATTCAGGGTGTTCTCTTTAGGTAAGAGCTAACATTCTGTGATTCTTAAAAGGGACAGGAAGATCTTCTCTAAAATATACAGCCCTGGGATTCACAACCTTTCATTTTTTCTTGCCTCTCACAGATATCTCTCTGCACAGTCTGCGTGCACAGAAAGCTCAAGACTATTATACACTATTATGTATCAGTTGCAGACAAGTGTATTCAGTGTAGGTAATTACAACGTTAGAGACACACATTACTCAGTTACTTTTGACATAACTAAAAGCATTCATTCGTCCTTTCCAGCTTGGCCAGGTGCATGGCTTCCTTGCCTTGACTCAAGGTTCAGACATGGCTGTTATTTTCACAAGCTCCAGTGCAATATTAGGCCACCTCCCACAGGGCCCACCTGAGCCTGGGAACAGCAAGCCTCTTTCCCATGTGGGCTCTCAGTCAGGTCTGTGTGCGTCAGGTTGAATCTGGCCTTCCTGTCACTTGACCCATTGTCCCTAGATTTTGATGGTCAATAAATGCTTTTGGAACCTGTTCGGAAGTTGTTGGCTGGTTCTGTGACACAATATCTACACCAAGTATGAATCAACTGCTTGTCGATCTATGACATTTTATTGGTAAACTTGTGTCAGGTCTAAAAGAGCTGGGTGACGCATTTTCTTTGTGGAATTCCGAGCACCTGAGGAATGTGTGAGATGGCCCTCAGGGAGCCCAGGTTTTAACTGTGTACCAGCCACCCGCTGGGGTGCTTCCTACAGATGCCTTTCCTTGGCTTCTATTTTATGCATTCAGACCTCGGTTTTCTAAAAAGACAAAACAAAATGAAATGAAAAAAACAAATATAGGATAGGGAATGTGTTAACAGTGAGGGTAGATAAAATTTTCATTAGGTGTTCCAAAAAGGAAGAGAGAAATTAGTACATAAAGAAATACCTGAGTAGCCCTGGCCGATGTGGTTCAGTGGTTGGAGTGTCGGCCCACACACTGAAGGGTCGCAGGTTCAGTCCCCGGCCCTGATCAGGGCATGTGTGGGGGGCAAACAATGAACCAATGTTCTCTCTCATATCAATGTTTCTCTCTCTCTCCCCCCATCCCTTACACTCTCTCTAAAAATCAATGGAAAAAATATCCTCTGGTGAGGATTAACCAAAAAAAAAAAAAAAGAAGAAGAAGAACTAGCTGATTAGAAAGAATAAGCATGAATAGCACAGAGAAGCAATAAAAAACATTTAAGCAAACTTCAAAAAAGTTGCATGAATGCCCAGAAAGAATCTTGCATTCTGGAGATAAATTGCTAGGCAGAAATTACACAGCGTTTCTCATCCAGCTAGATGTACGGCATCGTCTCATCACATAGCATGTGACATTGACTACCACAGAGACCTTGAGATGCCCTGGCAGGAGCTGCATCAGGGTCAGCCCCCTGCTTCCAACGGGCAATTATGCTGAGGCATTTGAAAAAACGCTGATGTGAAAATTTACCAAGAAACCTGGCAGAAATGTTTTGGAAAATACATTTAAGAAGGCAGGATAAAATGTATCTCAATCAAAATCCTGTCTCTCTCCTTTGGAATAAATGAGAGTCTTTCAAAAGGATCTGCTTTATCCACATAGCTCTGGTGATGGATGCTCCCATCACAGTGAAGTGAAGGCCTGAGGATTCAAAGATGTATCTGGAGTCTTGAGTCATGGGAACAGCTGGCTGACTTCCAATTCAGAGATTAGGTTGTGTCTGGTATTCCTGGGGGGATGTTTGGGAGCTCCAGTTCCCGTGAAGGAATGCAGACTTTCCGCCTCACTGGGCAGCCCTCGTTCACACACACACACACACACACACACACACACCACTTATGCTGTGCCTTTCCCTTTAGAATGAGAACGAACAAATCCGAACAATCCAGGAAGATGACATTTAAACTATTCCGAGAGCCCTGGCCAGTTTGGCTCAGCGGTTAGAGCGTCGGCCTGCAGTCCTGAGAAACCCGGGTTCGGTTCCCGCTAAGGGCACGTACTTCGGTTGCAGTTTGTCCCCGGCCCTGGTTGGTCGTGCGGGTGGCAGCCACTCGATGTGTCCCTTCACGTCGATGTTTCTCTCTCTCTCCCTTCCTCTCTCTCCCTCCCACTCTATCTGTACAAAAAATGGAAAAATGTCCTCGGGTGAGGATAAAAAAATAAAAAACAAAAAAAACAAAAAACTATTCCGAGAAAACAAATGTGAGCGACAGAACAGGATCCTCAGCTCTTGGCAAATAAAGTCAGGATCCCGGAAGGTGGTTGAAATGTCACCAAAAGCTGAACACATTGCCCTGTGTTGCTTCTGCAGCCCCAGGAAGGTGAAACAAAACAACGATGAAACGCAAAGAACCGGTGAGAGAGACGTGGGAACTGAAAATAGACACGACCCTGACGGTTCACTGAACCTTGGAGCATCATGTTGGCCTGGCCGTTGCATTTAAAGAAATAAAAGCACAGCACCCTGCAGCCGGCTGGCAGGGCCGAGGCGGCTTCGCCGTGCAGCCATCAGGGAGAGCCCGCCCCTCCGAGAGGGGCCTGGGGGAGGGGCACACTCCACCAGCGGCCACAGGAAGGCCGTGGCGGGGCACAGACTCGCCAAGGGCAAGTTCGCCGAACCCAGAGCTCTCGGGGAGCTGGGAAAGGCGCACTGGGGGACACCCCCAAGGACGGCGGGATTCGCACAGCAGCTAGCACGTCCCGGGCGCGTCCCGCCTGCAGAGCAGGCCTCAGGGCAACCAGACACCCAGGGAGCCTGGGCGTGCGGGCCAACACCGCCAGTTGATGGGGACGGACGGACCTGGCGTTGGATGGTCCGGAGTTTGCATCCCAGTTAGAGGGTTTGCGAAGGCAAACCATTTATCTCCTCGAGCCTCATAGTTCTCATGTACAAATAGGAGGTCACGACATCGCCTACCTCACCGGGTCGTCGTGCCGATTGAGGCGGAGACCAGGACCTTCCTCCGCTGCGCACAGTAGAATCCAAGATGGCGCAGGGGCGGGCCTTCCACCAGCGCACGCGCAGCAGAAGCCAGATGACGCGGCGGAACTTCGAGGCATGCGCAGCAGGAGCCAAGATGGTGGTAAAGGGGAGGAGTCGCGCCTGGGAAAATCCGGAACCGGATGGCGGAGGCTAAGGGCCCCAAACCCGGGAAGGGCCGGAAAGGGATTGGATAGGGGAGGCACCAGCAGCCTGCGAAGAATTAGGGAGAACGTCAGTCAGTGGGACAGCCTTCCCGAAACCAAGGAGTTGCAAGCAAAGCCTGACAGGCCCCAGGGGTGTCTGTCTCCCTCACAGCTGCAGGCCAGGTGGGCAGCTGTGGACCGAAGTGCGGTGCTGGTCGAGGCCGGGTGCCATGGGCCCTGGAGGCAGACATGCAGATGGGGAAATGAGACGGAAGTTCTGCACCTCTGGGTCCTGGCCTGCTGGGCCTGATGATAGGTGTGGGCCTGAACACAGGTGTGGGCCTGATGGGCACAGGTGTGGGCTTGAACACAGGTGTGGGCCTGATGACAGGTGTGGACTTGATAGGCACAGGTGTGGGCCTGATGGGTACAGGTATGGACCTGATGACAGGTGTGGACTTGATAGGCACAGGTGTGGGCCTGATGGGCACAGGTGTGGGCCTGATGACAGGTGTGGGCCTGCAGCCCCAGACGCTGGGCCTATTCCATAGCAACTGGGTGCTGAGCACCTGGTCCTGGAAGAGACATTGGGCACCTGGGGAGAGTCCTTTGTTTTTGCTCCAACAAATCGTGCCATTGTACCTCAAATCCTCCTATGCCTGAGTCCCAGAAATTCCTTTCCTTTGTGAAAGAATCCTATTTTTTCTGGCAACACTAGGGGTCAACAATCATTTCTGTGGGGAGAGAGATGGTAACTTTTCCAGCTTTGTGGGGCAGGTGGTCTCTGTGGAAAATACTCAGCTCTGCCCTGGAGCGTGGAAGCAGTCGCGGGTAATCTATAAATGAATCGGTATGGTTATGATCCAGTTAAACTTTATTTACGGACACTGGAATCTGAATTTCAAGCAATTTTCATGTCACTAAATATTTTCCTTTTTAATTTTTTTTTCCAATCACTTATAAATGTAAACAACTATTCTTATCTTCCGGATATACAAAAACAGGTGGTGGGCTGGATTTGGCCCACAGGTTATAGTTGTCTCTCTTTGCCAACATAAGGAGGGGGTTCTGAATAAGCAACCCCAGTATATGCCACGTTGGCATGGGGACTATTCGAGCTGAAGGCGATCCGGACCCAGCTGACTCAGGAGAAGCTGTTGCCTCTGCTGGCGTACCAGGGACAACGTTGTCATCGGAGAGACTCACCTGCTGGGCTGCAGACATTGGTTTACCAGACATTTGCTCTTCTCACCTTTCTGTGAATTGAAGTCGCAAGCCCTATCTCATTTTTATCTCAGGATGGCATATAAGCTTCAATTGCCTGGCTGACTTTGAATCTCATATCTTTGTGGGGTTTCCATACATACATAATTAATTTGTTTTTCTCCTCTTAATCTTTTTATTATAGGGTGTCTCAGTCAAGAACCTAAAAGGGTAGAGAAAAATTTTTTTTCTCCCCAACAATAATAATTCAGTTCACTTAGTTTTAACAATATTAAGAAGGGTTCTCCAACTCTCTAGTCTTGTGACGCTCCATCCCCATCAGGGGAACCCACACTGCTAACTGCTGCCTGGCTTCCCGGTGTTAGCTGAAGTGAACTAAATATTCTTTGAAAAGAATACGAAGTTTGAGGATCCCATCTTGGATTCCTCTGCAGATATTCAGAATGAGGTAAGGAAGAGTGAGTTAGAACTCTAGTACAAAGAAAATCATAACGAATTGTCTCTTGCTGATAAATTTTGAAAATGACAAGTGTGAAATATTGTAGGAACCACTGCCAATCTCATGTCTTTCTATTTGTGACTCAGTGGATCATAAGACTGGATACTCAATCAACAGCTGAGAAATATTATGGTAACAAAACCCAAGATTCTGAAGGTAGCTTTGTAAACATCTTTTAAAATGGTCTTTCTCGTGACTAATGCTAGGACATCTGCAGCTTTGCAATAAGGGACAAAATTTATTCTTGATATGATATTTCTGTTAGAGTGCTTAAGTAAATTTTCCTTTAAAATTGGAAACTGTAACCCTCTATTACTACATTATTGTGGTGACTCATGTGTGAGAAATGACATTTCCCTTCGCATAGTCTCCCCACTCCCTTCACAATGAACGGAGATTCAGCAGCCATGCTGAGAGCTGGACACTTGGGCAGTGTGGACAGGTGGGAGGAAGCACAGTGAAGGGTATTCTGCCAACCTCCCTCCTGAATACTATGTTTTTGCCCTTTATATACCCATCCATCCACAGGTACTTAGTGGCACCTCTCAACCAGATTGGCATATATTAGGCCCAATAGGCACAGTATCTGGGGCCCACAATATTTTTAAGGGTCCATGAAAATGTTTTAATTTTTTTAATCAGAAGAAAGATAATAACTGTTAGGTTGAAAACATTTTAATATATAATGCTAGCATATTTGTCCTTTATACAAACACTGCAATAACATGCACATTTTAACATTTTTATGGAGAAAGAGGCCCGTGAAGATAGAAGTTCCTAGGGCCCTCAGAGGCCGTAATTCGGCCCTGCCTTAGGTCCTCAACTCTCTGAAATGAGCTGCGAAGGAAAAGGAGACAACATGTCACCTTCTCCTGGCCTTGCTGCCTCCCGCCTCTCGTTCCAGCCACTCTGTGTGGCCCACCCAGCAAAATGGGGAGAGGGCGTCCTGAACCTCGGCCCTGAGGCTGGAGGAAGCTGCTGAGTTAACTGGCCCCCAGAGGGAACTTCAAGGAGCCTTCGGAAGAGCGCCGCGGGCGACTCCTGCCAAGCAGACCGTGTGGGCTCAGCACAGTGCCTCCCTGGGGCAGCGCCTCGCAGTCCTGGGAAACCCAGACCCATCTGAAGCCACGGGTTTGGAGCCCTGGGAGCGCGTTCGAATGCCCAGGGCCTCGAGCCTGCTCTGGACCGACAGGTGCGCAGGCTGCACGCAGGTCTTCTAGTCTGCGCCTTCTTGGACATAGTTTCTGAAATGTGAATTCATTCCAGGAAAGAAGAGAAGTCGGGTAGGTTTTAGGGAGGGGTGGTGTAAGTCGTGTGCATAATGCAGAGGGTCCCTGTGCCCACAGAGGTGCTCGTCCCACCGTGCGGGGTCATCTGGCAACACCCCTTGGTCAGTGTCCAGTGTGTGGTGGAAGACTTGGGCAGCAGGGTTGCCTGAAACCCAGGACTGTACTATGACCCAGTCCTACACCAGACCCCGTCCCCTGCCTCCAGGGGCTAGAGACCCGAGAGCCCAGTACCTGACCCCAGCAAGGCTGGGCACAGTAAGGGGCAGTAGCAGCCATGTCACAGCTTGTGGAGGCTGAGTGTGTGTGATGTGGGGGGAAAGGGGGTCCAGGATGTGGAGTCTTAATCCCGAGTGACCATGACCGGTCAGAGCTTCTCAGCCAGCTAGAGGGGCTGGTGCTCCGCGAGGTTCTGCAACGGGGGTCCCCAGGAGAGCTGGTGGGGGGGCGGCCCCGGGAGGGCTGGTGGGGGCGGCCCCGAGGCAGGTGAGGAAGTAGGTGCTTGCGGGACATAAAACGACGGCTCGCTCTGGTCCCACCACTCTGGAGGGCCGTGTCTCCCCATGTGGCGAAGGTCACCACCAGAACCTCTGATCTCTGTACGTCAGCCGTTATGAGGTGACAGCAAGCTTTCCACAGTCCACCTCACCGCGGTGGGGATGGTGCATTGTCTTCTAGGAGGTGTCTCTACACCGATCAGCCAGGAGCGCCTTCTGCCACCTTGTTTAAGCAAGCTCGACTAGTTCGGTCGCACATTTGAAGGCTTCCTTTTCTGTGGACCTGGTTAGGGTTTGGAGGGCCGTTCTTGAACTTTTCCATGGACGCCTTCCAGGAATGATGGTGCCGGTATCACGTGTCAGTCCCCACGCAGCGGATCTAACCGTCAACAGGCTCTGCAGGTGCTCGGTCAGGAGCCACACAGCCAGGGCCCTCCTGCTGCACCTCTGTCATACCAGTCAGTGCCGCCCAGGAGGGCTGGGGTGGCAGAGTCTCCGGAAGTCCAGCGCTCCAGACACCTGGTTCGGAGGTGCGACCACAGCCTCCACGTGACAGGCAGGTGTCACCACCCACTCTCCCTCAACCGAGAACTTGCCTTGTTTCAGAAGGGCAGTAACCCCCACAATGGAGATCATCCCGAGTGGCTGGCACCTTGGCATCAACTGTACACTTACAGCGCGTTTCTGGAGAACCAGCTGATGAGCACAACTGTCAGTATTTCTGGTGAAGCCCACTGTCATGTCCGGAGTGGGTGTGGCAGTCACCTCCTTGTCTGTTTACTTGAAACAGACACCGTCCGGACTGTCGTGGTGTTTTGAACATCTTTTCGGTGCATTTTTCCTGCTCCACCATGCTCGTTTCTCCTCCTCACAGGTGTTGATGGTGTCTGGCCCCTGCTGGTCGGGATGCTGTGACAGTCTGAGTAGTAGGGATGGGAAAGCAGCCACGAGGCCTACTGCCATCAGAAACGGGAAATTGTGGGCAGGGGAGAAGAGAACCCCGAGTTGGAGGACGGCAGGCTTCGGGCACGAGAAGTGTGGGTCTGCAAGGTCAGCACTGTGGACTGGAAACCCAGAAGCCTCTGTTTCCGTGGCAGAGGGCTTCTGCGAAGGACAGCTTTTCACCAAAGTGGGGTTTCTCTGCAGAGCTCGTAGCTGTGACTAAAGGGGGACGACCATGTGCTTTCGACGGGGCGGCTGCCACATCCCCGGGCACAGCTGACGAAGGGCTCGGAGAAGCAGGCTTGCAGCTACCTCAGTGCACCTGTGGCGAGGAGATGGTGCTGCTGAACTCTCGTGTGACAAACCACTGTAATTAGAAAGGAACAGGAGTTCCCACAGAGGCCCTCAGAGACCACCAGGGAGGCACCCAGTACACCTGGAGAGCCAGAAGGTGACCAGCCGGTTGGCTGTGGAAGATGAATGGCAGGTGTTTGTGCCCCAACCTGAGCCCTCCCAGAGTCTGCAGAGCTTCGGTCAGAGTGTCCCCTCATTTGCTTCCATTGTGGCTGGTTGCTGTGGCTCTCACGATTGCCATCAGGTGTCCGACACAAATCCTTTAGTGTCTAGGAGATCTCAGTTCACGAGAAGCTTGGTGGATCTTGGTCGGTGGAGATAACTACTACGTGGGCTCAGTTTTGGCAGAGGGACATCTGAGGGGAAGCAAAACTCAGCCAACACCCCCTCTCCCAACCTCGGAAAAGAGAGGCCTTGCCTGGGTGGGGGTGAGTGTACTTGAGTGAGCGTGGATGTTCCCTGCCGGCCAGTTTCAGATTCCCCAGCTCTTAGATTTTTCTAGAAGGTACTTTACAGACTGCAGCCCTTGGCCTATGAGTGGATTGTGAAATCAGTTTGATGGGTCATGAGCAATACTTTTGTTTTGTTTAAAATTTGTTTTGTTATGGAAGATATCAAATGTGTGAAGTCCTCGGGAGAGCAGCATGAAGATCCCGTCACCCAGTCCCAACAGCTGTCAACTCAGGCTCAGTCTTGTTTCCTCTACGCCTCCGTCTTCATTATTGTGACGCGAGTTCCAGACCTCATAGCATTTCATCTGTAAATATTTTGGTAGATATCCCCAAAAGATGGTGACTATGACCATTTTAAAAACAATTTTTAATCCTCACCCAAGGATATGTCTATTGATTTATTTTTTTTGAGAGAGAGAGTAACATTGATGTGAGAGAGAAACATTGCCCAGTTGCCTTGTGTACAAGCCACAACTGGGGATTAAACTTGCAACTTATGTGCTCTGACCTGGACTTGAACCTGCCACCTTTTGGGTTATGGGGAGATGTTCCAACCAACTGAGCCACAGTGGCCAGGGCTGATTATGATCATTTTAAAATGACATACATGGAATAAAACATAGAGTATGAAGGTTAAGTAATATTTTATGAAGCTTTGTTTCCCTTGCGTGTGTACACATGTGTATACTTGGCTGCAATGAAAATGCATTGCTTACAATGAGTCTCCAGGAAAGTCCTAAGTCATTGGTTTAGGAGAAACCCTGAAGGACCCGGTTCTCACAGGCCGCCTCAGCATCCTCCATCCCCATCCCCCTCGCTCGGGGGTGTCAGAAGAGTGTTCCCCTCAACCCAGCAGGAGAAGGGTGGGGGAAGTAGGCTGGGTGGGTTAGAGTTTGGAGGGTGACCCGCAAATGGTTCACCAGGGAGAATTTGGGATGTGTTAAAGAAGACGTATACAAAAACACGTTTGCAGCCTCCCCCTTCCTTCCTTCCTTTTCAAGGAGCCTTGGAGCCTGGCTTTGTGTTGCTGCTGAGAATAAAAGATGAATGGAAAGAGGCCTCGCCAAGCTAAACAGCTCTGGTGAGAGGTGCGGAGGTGGAGGTGGAGGGAAAGGGCCAGCCCTGGAGGAGTTCGGGAGGAGTCAGTGAGGGGAGCGGGGAAGGCGCCGAGGGAGTCCCGCGTGGCCACTGTGGAGAGTCCCATGTGGCCGCAGTGGAGAGTCCCGCGTGGCTGCAGTGGAGAGTCCCGCGAGGCCGCTGTGGAGACGGTCTGCGTGGCCACTGTGGAGATGGGCTGTGTGGCCGCTGTGGAGAGTCCCGCGTGGCTGCAGTGGAGAGTCCCACGTGGCCGCTGTGGAGAGTCCCGCGTGGCTGCTGTGGAGACGGGCCGCGTGGCCGCTGTGGAGACAGGCCGTGTAGCCGCAGTGGAGAGTCCCGCGTGGCCACTGTGGAGAGTCCCGCGTGGCCGCTGTGGAGACGGGCCGCGTGGCCGAGGAAGGATCAGGAGAATTTTCGGTGAGCTGTGCACCGTGTCTTGCTTAGGCCTGCTGTAACAGCTCCGGGAGAGTTCTAGAACCCGTCTCAGAGCTCCAGATACGGAGCTAGAGCTTCCATCGCGCCCCGGGAAGAGCGGCTCGGTCTCGGAGCGATGTGCAGTCTACCCCGTCCCGTCCCGTACCAGCCGGGTTCTCGCTCTCCCTGCGGACCGCAGTGCGCAGCCCCTTCCAGAAAGCCCGCCCCGGTGCTGCCAAGCCCTGTGTCCCCCTTGTCATCACGCGGCTGTACCGCGTACTGAGTGCTCCTTACAGGCCGGTCCCCTTCCTCCAGCCACGAGCCAGCCCCGGGCTGGGCCTCGCTCAGCGTCCCTGGCTGGTGGCGGACAGCACAGTCTTTGCTGCTCCTCTGCCTTCGAGGAAATTAGAGTGTGAAGGGGGGGGGGGGTCTCAGGAAGCAACGGGAAATAGTTTGGACTAAGAGTGAGCATTAAATGTGTGATGGCAATGATCGTTAAGTTTGAGTTTGTCACAGGAAAGAGGAAGTCGTAGCAACAGTAGCAAACACTCCCTGGTGCCGTCGGGCACCGTCCCAAATCCTTCTCGTGTATTGACTCGTAATCCCCAGAGGAACCCTGTGCCGTGGGTACTGTGATTGTCCCCACCCGCAGGCGAGGGAGACAGCGGACCGAGAGGGTGAGTGACTTGCCCCCATCCCGCTGCAGGGAAGGTGGGACTGTAACCCCTCCAGACTCGGCCCCCAAACGGGCCGCATAGAGTGAGGGCAGGTCCTCGTGCGGGAGGAGGGTTGCAGTCACCAGAGGAGAGAGGGCGAAGGAGAAGGAGCCCCTTCCGGAGGGTGCTGGGAGTCGGGTGGACGGAGGTGTGGAGCCTGCCGCTGGGCTTAGACAGGGTGTTGCTGGGACTAGGAAGTCACCCAAGTCCCTGGCGGGGGAAGCCGGTGATGAAGGCCACTTCCCAGGAAGGTTCAGTGTGGGCCATGCCTGGTGGGATTTGTGTGTGCGCATGTGTGTGCGTGTGTGTGCGGATGCATGCGTGCACGAGTGTGTGCCTGTGTGTGTGTGCGCATGCGTGTTCATGTGTGTGCATGGGAGGGAGGGTGGTGAAGAGGATCAGGGGAGGGTGGGAGTCAGGGGTCAGACAGAGGCTGTCAGAGGGTCTACAATGAAGGCCTAAGGATCTGTATGAGCAAAGGTGCTCCTCTCTGCCACGTGGTGGTGGCAATGGGGATCTCAGAGCAGGCGAAAGAGAGATGTGAGAGGGGGGATCAAGTGGACAGTGATTCCCAGGGGGCATGAAGTTCCGGCTGAGAGGGAGCAGAGGTGACCTCAGGCTTTCAAGACCCTGTGGGAGAATGTGGGGGCCTTAGGGAAGGCCCGAAGGTGACAAGGTCGAGGCAGGGTGACACAGAGCGACCTGTAACCACGAGAACCTTCTGTGGGCCGCCCGCCCCCACAAGGCGTGGTCCCGGCCCCCTGCAGTCTCCCCCCCGAGCTTCTCTCCATCACCCAGGAGCCAGCCTGCCCTGACCCGGGGGGCCACTCTGCACGCCCCCCTGCCTTCGCTTTCCTCCCGTCCCCTGCTCCCCTGGCTCTCTCTTCTCTTTGATCTTTGCTTAACTGCCATACTGTCTCCTCAGAGAAATAGTTACCAGCATGCACCCCTGAAACCAGGTCCGAGCCCTCATTACTTGCCCCCACAGCACCCGGCACTTTTCTTCAGAGTTCTCAGCACGCGGTGACTGCTTCCTTCAGTCCGTTGACAGATACTTCCTGAGCACCGGCGAGGGGCCAGGCACGGTGCTGCGTATTGAGAAGGCGACAGTGCCCACAGACGACGCACCTGCCCTCGTGCGGAAGGGAGACACGAAACAGTAAGTTAGAAAATGCATCGACACAACCACGTCAGAGTGATCGGTGCTGTGAAGAACCCGTCACACTACGAGGGTAGACTGAGAAGGACACATTGGAACTACACGAGGCCAGTCGCTGGTGCCCAGGCCTGGTGTGGAATGAGCTTGGCCTGTCCCGGGAGTGAACGGAGACCTCATGGCTAGAGTGTGGTGGTGGAGTCTTGTGATACGAAGGCCGAGAGGCCAGAGGATGGAAATGAGGAGGCAGAGTTTAGGGACAAGGGTACAGATACACAAGCTTTCTGGGTACAGTGGAAGCCACTGGTGAGCCATGAAACAGAGGCATTTCATGATTCAATTTATGTGTCTAAAAAAATACTCTGAATGCCATACGGCAAAGGGATTGGGAAGGACCGGAGTGCTAGGAGGAAGCTTGAAATCCCAGCAGTCTGGTGGGAGAGGACGGTGCTGGGCCAGGATGGCCGTGCTGAAGCGGAGAGTGTGGATGTGTTTGGAGGTGGAGTCAGCAGGGCTGCCTGCTGGGTTAGATGTGGGGGTGAGGAGAGCGAGGAATGAGGACAACTTGTTTATGTTGGTAACAGAATCGCGAGGAAGTCATTTTTGGGGACAGAGAAGAATGTGAGAGGGGTTAGGCAGCAAGCGAACATCTCGAGTTCTACTGAGTCATGTTAAGTTTGAAACATACTAAATTGAGGGGCCAAGCAGGTGGCCGAGTAAGGAACAGTCTGGGAAGGGAGATGTGACCCCTGGGCCATCATCCTGAAGATGGCCACCTGAGACCTGTTTGCTTTCCGACGGAGTGATGGAGAGGTCGTGGTGAAGGAGACGGGATCCAGAGCTAAGTGGATGGAGTGGCCTTGGGGACACTTCTCCAGAGAAACGCAGAAGGCGGTGGGGAGTGCCCATAGATGGAGTCACATTTAGGTTCCCGAGGGGGCGCCCCCTGATTATTTCTGATGAAAAGTGAGAAAGGTAACCAGCTGCTGAGAGCAGGGGAGGATTAGAGGGTTAAGATGGTCGATCAACTTCTGTCCAAAGTCTCCTTTGTGAAGACTGTCAGCTCGGGAAGCAAACACTGGACTTGTCCCGTGCAGTGCTCACGTCCAGTGCCTTGGATGTCGCTGCACATCCAGTAAGTGTTCAACAGACAGTTGTTAGATGAACGAGTCACTGGTGAAAGGAGAGTTAGATATCTCTTCCAGTTGTTTTATTAATGCATTTATTACTTACCACACATGATAAATCACCCTGAAACTCTGTGGTGTAAAGCGACCGTCTGTCAGTGCCTGTCGCCATTCTGCAGTCTAGACAGGCACAGCTGGGTGCTTCTCACGTGGGATTCCTGGTGGGGCTGCGGCCAGATGGCGGCTAAAGCAACATTTCTGTGTGGCTTCTTTACTTGTGTCTGGCGCCTGGACTGTGAAATCTGGGCCCTTTGGGGACGGTGGGGCAGCTCCCTCCCTGGCTTCTTCCTGTTGCTAGCTCGGGCTTCCTTACAGCATGGTGGTCTCAGGGTCACTGGCGTCTCTCGCGGTGGCTGGCTTTCCCCAAACTAGCGCGCCAAGAGGTCCCGGGGGAAGCGGCACAGCCTAAGCCCCAGCCTCGGCCGTCTCCCTGCATCGTGGCCACTGTATTGTGCCGGTCGCAGGGGTCACAGCCCCCTCCCCTGATTCGGGGGTGAAGGAGTAGGCTCACCTCTCAACAGGAGCCGGAGCCGACACCCTGCAGACCTGGAGTCAGCTGGGACAGAGCTAAAGACAGGACGTGGGAGCTACAGCCAGACAAAGGGTTGGGTTCTGAGGATGCAGTGGGTCCCTCCGAGACACTGGGGAGAGGCCGAGCCTGGGGGCCGTCCTCTCCCGCTTCCCTCGCCCAATCAGAAGTGAAAAGAGAGAAGAGGAGAGGACCAGGAGGAAGGGCTGAGGGAAAGGAGGGAGGGAGGGAGAGAAGACTTGGTATCTCACTGGCTGTGGCTTCAGTCCACTTGCCTGAAGGATAAAATCGAATTGCTACTTCGCCCCGGGAGGACAGTGCCTTACATTTTTCTGCTTGGGTTTTAGATCCTGGTTACACCCAAGGTTGCTCCGGTTTGGTCAGCTCAAGCCAGGGGCAGTGCACATGGTCTCGGGGGGCTCTCGGAAATGTCGTCACTCACATACGCCACTGCCGTTCTCGACTAGTCCACAAAACCTCCACAAAACAGCGATTTTGGTTCAGTCCTGGGATTGAAAAGAAGATAGTAATTATGCCTGATATGAAGTTGTGTTTTGGCTAGAGCCAGTTATCTGGCTTATTAAATCATTTTCTTTTTTCTCTGCCAATTAAGCGAACTCTCAGTTACACTTGTGTCTGAGTCTCGGCTTTCGTGGAGAAATGAGGTTTTATCTTTGCAGAGTTAGGAAAAGGAAAGTAGAAAGTAGTGGGACTGTCTAAAGGAAAGGTGACTTCAGTGTCACATGACGGGGCTGCAGATTTGGGGGCAGCGGCTCGCATGAGGAGGAACTAAAAGGTATCGCACATGACGCAGGGAAGTCCGAATGCCTCTTGTTTCCTCTTAGAAACCGGGCGCAGCAGTGCTGTACCCTTGCATCCAAGGCAAATATTTCATCTGTCACTTTATTGACCACAGGACCATACAGGGTGTACAATCTGTTTTCAAATACAGCAGAATGGAAGTGTACGTACAGTCCTTTCTGTATTAGCCAGATATACATACACCCTCATACTGGCACTGCAGGCTCAGAGGGAAGACTGAGGTCAGAGGCGCAGACTCAGCCTGCACCCTGCGAACTGTCCATGACGTCAGCCGCTCTCAGTCTAGGTTACGTTTCCCACGTTGAGACAGCCTCAGCACGGGAAGTGTGACATCGCCGCTGCACGTGGGAGGTGCTGCCAGCCCATCAGTCCCCGTCCTTCCATTAGCAGAAGAGAGCACACGGGCACCGGGATCTGAGTGACGCACTCAATCATTGTATTTAAAAGGCAGTGAGTTCCACAAGAGATTCTGTAGATGGAATTGGCTAGATGCCTCCAAAAAGACCAGCGCAGGTGATGTATCATTCCCCTCCCACCGTCCAGATTGACTCGTCCTTGTCACAAGTGCTTTGGGAACTAAGCCACAGCAAAATGCAATATGTGTTTTGAAACTCACTTCTAATGCCTTTGAGTCACTCTTCTGGGTTTTGTAAACTTCTCGGCCAAAGTAGTTGAGGAAGTCTAATAGAAAAATATCAGCGTGGTGACGCTGTATTAGGACAACCTCACTGTTGTAACAAACAAAACTTCTAATCAGTGCCTCGAAACAACAGTGGTGCTGTCAGGAAGTTCTTTGGCTTCTTTATATGTCAGTTTTCTTATCTATAAAATGGGTAGAATATTAACACATGCCTCATAGTGTCGCTTTGTGTATGAAATGAGTTATATCAAAAAGGCCTTAGAACAGTGCCCAACACATAGCAAATCAGTGTGAGTGGTTGTTGAATGAACGAACGAATGAATGAATGAATGAATGAATAAAAATGTGTTTCTTGCTCACCCCCAGTCCGGTGTGGGTGTTCCTGGTCTGCCGGTTTTCCCTGGGCTCACTTAGGGGCCCCATTCCCTTCCTTCTTGGGGCTCCATACCCCCAGTGGCACCCAGACTTGGGCACCTGGTGTTCCCTCCCCCCCCTGACATCAAAATTGAAAGTGATCTAAAATCGCCAAGTGGGGAAGGATCCCGGCTGAGCTGTCCCTGCCGAAAACAAACCTCGCCTGAGAGGTGAGGACCGGGAGCCCGCCTCAGCCCCGCCTCACCAGCTCTTTGGAGAATCGCATGAGCTGGCACCTGTAAAGGACCCGGCACGTAACAACACGTGGTGGCCACGGATCTGCCGCGGCGTGTGCACATTTGTTTTCTCTGTGCCAGCTGTCCTTCTGCGCCTGTCCTCCTTCGCCCCCGGCCTCTCCCCTTAGGTGCAGGCGTTTGGCATCGTTTTTGTTGGCATTTAATGACACTTCGGTATCGTGTTAGATATTATTTCTCAAAACGGTCCTCACCTCACCTGGGCCTTCTCAGCTGCTTGGCTTCTGGAAGAAGCCAGGGGGGCCCCTGGCGAGCAGGGGCCGAGGCAGCCCCCCCCACGGCCCCTCTGCAGCACGTGGAGAGCGGTGGATGGAGGGCGCGTGGGGACTATGTTCTCACCCCAGTAACTCTTCAAGGTCATTTCTTTTATTTTTTAGAAGTATTTTAGTATTTAACAACAATATTCTGTAAAAAATTCCAGAGAAAACTTCATAATCACATATTCACAATGTCTTGGCTCTTTATTGTATCCATTTTGCGTGGATGTTATTAGTTTCAGCCTCAGGTGGAACATTATTCCTCTTATTTCCAGGCTCCTGGGGGCTGTCGCTCCTCATGGTGATGTGGGTACCTGCCGGGGCTGGGGCACCATGACTCTCGCAGGCGGCTTAGTTTTTCTTTCTTTGTTGATTTTAGAGAGAGAGGAAGGGAGAGGGGGAGAGAGAGGAACATCGATGAGAGAGAACATCAACTGGCCACCTCCCACATGCCCCCCACTGGGGATCAAGTCCGAAACCTGGGCATGTGCCCTGACCAGGAATCGAACTGGCGACCACTTGGTGCAGGGGCGACGCTCAACCACTGAGCCACACCGGCCGGGCGTAGCAGGTGGCTTAGTTTTGACATCTGGTGTTGGTGAACCCGCTTCCATCTTCCCTCACCACCTCATCAACCTTATTTAACTGGTCATTGTGATAAGCCAGGTTTACTAACTGTGTCTTTCCCCAAATTAGATGCTCTGTACCACTGCGGGTAAGTTGTGAAAACAAAGGGTGGGTATTGGAAGGTGGTGATGGAGTAAATCCTTGTTTGCTCACGTGGGTGGACATTCACACAGATCTGTAAGCGCCTGCGTTCCGGAGCCCGGCACTGTGCTCAGGACCAAGGCCAGAGCACCTGCTGGGAAGTCCACGCTTGCACGCTCCTCCCACACCTGCTGAATCCGGGCTCCTGGCAAGGAATTTCTTTTTTTTTTTTTTTTTAAGGTAAAAACATGATCTCATAAATATATATAGTGAGTGTGTGTCAAAGACTTAATTCATCAATAAGGAGATCAACAAAGTGGTAAAAGTGGTTCAAAAGAGGACAGGAAAAACTGCTAGATTTAGTCAATGGGACAAAGAAAATCATAGAGTAAGATTGCAAGGTGCAGTACCAACTGATTCAGGTCACACAGGAAACTGACAACCATTACTTTTGTCTTTATTTTTTGATTGCAGTTTTCTTCTTTACTGGCTAAAAATCATGACCAACCTTCTGCAGATTAGCATGTAACTTTCCAAACCTGGCCTCTAGTCAATGGAACGCAGTAAGTCAGACAGGGTTACTGCTCCTGAGGCCTGCGTGCTAGACAGTGCTCGGGTCTGACTTAAAAGGCTGTGGTTGTCTTCTCTGGGGAACGTTTACTTCGTTCCGAGAGGAGACAGATCCGGAAATAAACAATTGCACATACCATAGACAACGATGAAGCAGTTGGCAGGTGGGGTGCTGGGCACTGTTCTGAGCGTGTCCGTGTGTGACTCCTCTAGCCATCGCCCCCATGTACAGAGGGGGACGTCGAGGCAGCCCGGCTCCAAAGCCTGTGTGCTTACTTGCCCCCCATGGACAAAGAGCTGTGGGTATAGTAGGGCACGCGCGCGCGTTTGTGTGTGGATGTGGATGTGTGTGCACGTGCGTGTGCAGGTTAGAAGTCGGGGGCGTGGATGCGACAATGTGCTCGTGAAAGAACAGAGCTGCATTAGATCCTGGTGCCATCAGAGTCCACGTGTCTGATCGGAGGGCTCGTTGGCTTCACTTGGTATCTAGAACCCACTTTAGCTAAAGGCCCAGAAGAGTTGCTCTTTTCTAATTAAACAAACCCACAGTCTAATTCCCTGAAAGCACTTGGTCGAGAGAGGCAGGGGTGCCGCAGCCAGCGCCCTGCCCGCTGTCTGCCTCCTGTAGCTGGCACACGCCTGAGGTTGGAGCTGTGACTTGATGAGCCGTTGTCCTCTCCAGCTCCTTTGTTTGTCACCCTCAGCTGCATGTGCGTCTAGACCTGTTTTCGTACGTAATTGCTCCCATGAGGGGATAATTGCACCCCAAAGTGGCTGGTGGCACCCATGGCAGGGGTAATTAGTAACAAAAGTGCACATAATTGCCGGCATCCGAATTGTAGTCTTAAACAAGGAGCACCCAGTGGCAGCTTGGCCGAAGCGTCGGTCGGCTCTCTTCTTCCCTCTGGAAGAGTCTGTTATCCGAAACCAGTGTTATTGTCGTCTCTGGACCGGCTTGACTTCCAGCACACCTGGGGCCTCTTGGCGACACTGCACATCACAGGACCGGTGCAAACCCAACCGATCCCAAATGTCAGCTCATTGGAAACTAGACAAGTGGAGTAACTTAGAGGCAAATTTATATTGGGGGGGGGCACAAACCATTGAACACAAACATTTTTATCACAATTCTGAATCTCATTGTTTCTCCACACCAAACCTGAGGAAGACAGAGTGACGGAAGTAGTAATAGTTGTTCTTGACTCAGCCTCTAATCACAGAACCACGGGGACACTTAGCCACACGTCCTTCCCATCCCTGCTCCCCACCAAATTCTTCCCAAATAGTGCAGAGTTACGGCAGCCCTGTGAGTGTGACCGCGGCGTGTCTCCGTGGCTTTGCGTGCGTTTCCTGTGACATCCTGGCTCTCTGCATCCAGACAGCATGGGCTGTGCCCTGGCTGTGGCTCTGTGACTCTGGATGGCAATGTTGGGGCCCCAGGTTTTTGTCCATTTGTAGTACACTCTGTAACACAGGCCACAAGGTAATTGTCTTTCTGCTCTCAAAGCCTTGCAGAGATTTTACTGAAACACCTCCCCTTTGCCTCGGTGTGTGTGTGTGTGTGTGTGTGTGTGTGTGTTTAAATTTACTTTTATTGTTGACAGCAATCCAGATGTTCCCTGTTCCCCCCTGTCCCCTTGCTCTACCCCAGGTCTTCCCCACTCCGTTGCCTGTGTCCCTGGGCTACGCGTACATGCATATTGGTTCCTTGGTTCACCTCTGAAACACCTCGCCTCTGTTTTGTATTTCAACCTCCTCAACTGATGCTAATCAGAGACCCGGGGGTGGGGGTAGCAGGAAGGCCAGTCCAGAGGGCAGCGTGAGCCCCGACTCTCCATGTACTCAGGACCACCACACACACACACACACACACACACACACACACAGACACCAATCCTCCTTTTCTAGGCATCTTCTCCCATTAGTTCTAGGACCTTCGTGCAGATGGACTTTCACATGGGCCCCTCTTATTGGTCCGGAGTGTTCCAGAGATACTTGGGTACCCCAAATGTTCCTGGAAACACAGCCTGAGCTGTCCGTGGGACCCCGGGGACAGAGCCACCTCGGCCGAAGGGAGTCAGGCAGGGGGTGATATTCTGTAGCAACGTCTTTTACAACAGGGGAGCAGCAAGCTCGTACTGATTACGGGCCCGTGGGCACCGATGTCACCAGCAGACTGAAGGACATGAACTCGGCGACGCGCGTCGTTTAGCATCTCTGTACCAGCAGAGCCTTCCCTTGGGGGTTAGTTCGCTACATGGACCAGCGCTGATCCCCCAGAGAATGCAGAAGGAATCGTGTGGTGTGCAAGGCGCCCCCTCCATTCGATGCCCTTCTGGGTCACTCGCAGGGCAGAGTTTGCAACATTTTGGGGTGAAAAGTGAGGGGCGAGGGATGAGCTCATTTGTTGACAAGAAATAACTTGGAGAAAACACTGGGCAGCCTACGGGCAGAATGTATTTAAAGACCAAAGGTTGGCCCAGCAGTGCATCTCACAGATGCTGCTCTAGGTGTGAACACTTAGTCCATTTAATAATAGTTTTCTCTGGCCCTGGCCGGTTTGGCTCAGCAGTTAGAGCGTCGGCCCACGGACCAATGGGTCACAGGTTCGATTCCCGCCAAGGGCACGTACCTCGGTTGAGGTTCATCCCTGGCCTTGGTTGGGGGCGTGCGGGAGGCAACCAGTCGATGTGTCTCTCTCACATCAATGTTTCTCTTTCGCT
Organism: Molossus molossus; assembly: GCF_014108415.1. NCBI lineage: Eukaryota > Metazoa > Chordata > Mammalia > Chiroptera > Molossidae > Molossus > Molossus molossus. The sequence goes on from NW_023425388.1 coordinate 115,330,358, forward strand.
CCCTCCCACTTTATCTGAACAAAAATGGGGAAAAAAAACATCCTTGGGTGAGGATTTAAAAAAAACAAAAGCTTCCTTGGCCCAGTGCTGGGGAAGAAATGCAGGGTTCCATTTACTCCCACTGTCTGAGCATCTGGGGTGCCGCTTCTTCATCCATCAGTACACCCCGTCCTCCTTCATTGCTGTAGGCAGCCCTCGCCCAGAGATCTGCTCTGCATATACATGGAAAGGCATGAAGGGGTCAAAAATGACTGAGGTTAGGGCTACAAAGTGTCTTCACTGCTGCAGAGAGAGCAAGTACAAGGACAAGAACGGCTGACGACTATTTAAGAGGGCACTCAGATATGGTGACGCTGGGTTAAATGTGGTCGCCAGCTATTTGGTTCAGGTAACCGGAGAAAGTAAGATTGTTCTGAGTCCCAATAAATCACCCTGAGGAGAAGAGCTGCCCATGTGTCTCAGGCCTAAAAAAACCCCATGACTGTCCGCGGAAGGAATTGTTTGTGCAGGAGTCAGTCCGATCCTGGCGTTCCACCCGGATGACCGGGCTGTGGTCACGGAGGGCTTGACCTCAGCGGCCCTGTGTGACAGTGGCCGGCACTGGAACAGTAGACACCTGGGATGTTCTTGTGTTTGATCACGTTAAGATTAATTGATGCCAGGAATCAAGGTTTTAATTGCTTGCTTAGACTTTAAATCCAAATGTTATTGGGAGGCAGTGCTTAGAGAAAAAAAATCACATTAAGATGTCAGTGATTGCCCTGGACTTCTAGGTCAGAAGGAGGCCGTGGCTCAGGGCAGTAGCAGAGAGGGGAATCCGTGGAGGGCCCTTGCACGCCTGCCGGGGGTGAGAGCAGCGTGGCTGAGAAGCAGTGCGGGTCAGCGGGAGGGAAGAGCCGGGCCTGGCAGGGTGTGGAGGCGTCTGCTGGCTTCCTCTGGGTGGTACCGTGCCCTCCTCGTCAGGTCACGGCGTGCTCCGTTTCCTGTGGGCCGGGGCTTCTCACCCTCCACGTGGTCACGGAAGGTTGCGTTCCCTCTTGGCCTCTCTCCCCTTCCTGAGCTCCCACGTACGTACTCGGGGATCTCAGCTCCTCGGGCACTGCCTCCGCGCGACCCGATTGCACACTGGAACAGGACAGGCACCTGCTCGGGGGTTTCTAATTGCACAGACCTGCGCTCGCGCACGCCAGAGACAGTCCCGCCGGAGGATGGAGCAGGCCACCCAGAGGAAAGAAGAGCCAGGAGGTGGAGAGAACACGCGCTCGGCTCTGGTGGTGTCCCTGGGGGTGCTGGATCCAGCGGTTCCTGAAGCGGGAGCACTCCTCGTTGCAAGAGCCTCAACAGAAACCCTTCCGCTCCAGAAAGTCTGAGCTGGATTTTGTGACATGAAACCAAATGCACAGGGAATTCGAAAGTGGGAGACGCCAGTGGGTCTTTTAAAAAAAAATTTTTTTTTAATCTTCATCCGAGGATATTTTTCCATTTATTTTCAGACAGAGTGGGAGGGAGAAAGAGAGAAAAACGTCGATGTGAGAAAGACACATCGATTGACTTCCTCCTGCATGAGCCCAACCAGGGCGGGGAACTGAACCCCAACTGAACTACGTGCTCTTCACTGGATTTGAACCTGAAACTCTTTGGTCCACAGGCCGACGCTCTAACAACTGAGCCTAACTGGCCAGGGCAAGGCCAGTGGATTTTAATAAGAGTAGATACAGCCAGTGTGGCTCAGTTGGTTGGAGCATCGTCCTGTATACTAAAGGCTGCCGGTTTGATCTCTGGGCAGGGAGCTTGTGGGAGTCAGCCGATCATGTTTCACTCTCCCATCAATGTTTCTCTCTCTCCGTCTCCCTTCCTCTCTCTCTAAAATCAATAACGGCCTGTCCTCAGCTGAGGGTTTAAATTTAAAAAATGGGTAGATACAAACCGTGTCTTTCAAGGACTCTAAGCTTTTCAAAGGACCTAAAACCTTTTGTGTTTCTTTGAATGTGACTTTGCTCTGGGATGAAAAATGCAGGTTTTGACTTTACCTGGGAAAGCTATTTCCTCATTTATTCCCTGTCCTGTAATATAAGGAGAGGACAGTAGTCGCTCTTGCCACAGGCTGGGTGATCCGTGCAGCACCCGTAGAGCAGAGTCTGGGACCCGGGAAGCGCTCAGCCTGGCTCTCATGCTCTCCGTGATCCCCCCCCCTACCGGCCCCCCCCCCCCGTCTCCCTCTCCTACTCCAAGTCTCCCCCAGTCTGGTGCAGGCTGAACTTGGGGTTGGGAAGTAACTGAACTGGTGATGGCAGAGCCTTTGTAGTGAATGGGGGTAGAAGCGAGAACACACCTTCATGAGAACCGTTAAGTCTGTCCCTTGTGGACTAAACACAAGCACATCATTTTATTGACACAGACCCTTAAAGTCTCTCAGCCAGTGAAAATGCAATGCCTGCCTATGTTTCTTGGTATAAGATTTTAACGACGATTTGCAAGATGTGATTGATTACAAAATATTTGAGATTTAAGGTAAAAAGGAAATTCTTTTCCACCAGATACTTTATTATTTTTTATACTAAAATCATGCTGTGGTCAAAGGCAGAGGCAATTTACAATGACATTTAATGCAGCTTCAACCTCAGGCGCCTTCCGTGCACGGCCCTGTCCAGGCCCTGAAGGAATGTGAACCATGCATTTTCATGTTTCTATATTTTTGTAAGATCTGTAAAAGTAAAGTTTTTTTGTACTTTTTTTTTTTTTTTATCCTCACCCGAGGACCTTTTTCCATTCTTTGTTCAGATAGAGTGGGAAGGAGAGAGAGAGAACATTGATGTGAAAGGGACACATCAAGTGGCTGCCACCCACACAACCAACCAGGGCTGGGGACAAACTGCAACCGAGGTACGTGCTGAACCCGGGTCTCTCTGGACCGCAGGCCGACGCTCTAACCACTGAGCCAAACCGACCAGGGCTGTACTTTTTTTTTTTTTTTTTTTTTTTTTTATCCTCACCCGAGGACATTTTTCGATATCCTGTTCAGATAGAGTGGGAGGGAGAGAGAGAGAGAGAGAGAGAAACATCGACGTGAAAGCGACACATCGAGTGGCTGCCACCCGCACGACCCAACCAGGGCCGGGGACAAACTGCAACCAAGGTACATGCCCCTAGTGGGAACCGAACCCGGGTCTCTCTGGACTGCAGGCCGACGCTCTAACCGCTGAGCCAAACCGGCCAGGGCTGCACTTTTTTTTAAATAAAGAGACCCCAATATTATATAAGCTACAGGCTCTGTACAACTTGGACCCACCCTTGTCAAAGACCGTGACACTTACAGTAGGTTTTCTAGTATGTTATTAAGAAAAATTCACACACAACTAATAAGTGTAAGAGTGAGACTTGCCCTGGCTGGTGTGGCTCGGTTAGTTGGGCATCCTCCTGTGTACCAAAAGGTTGCCAGTTTGATTCCCCATCAGAGCATAGGCCTGGGTCTCGGGCTTGATCCCCTGTAGGAGGTATACAGGAGGCAGCAGATGAACGTTTCGCTTTCACATTGATGTTTCTCTCTCTCTCCTTCTCACTTCTCTCTCTAAAAAAAAAAAATCAATAAAAATATCTAAAGAAAAAAAGATACATTCAGCAGAAACTTAGAAATAAGACCAAGAGAGTCTTATCTGACTCACGGAAAGACAGACTGTCAATATCAATAACAAACCCTCTGATGAGTATTTAATTGTCTAGAGGAATGTCTTTATTTGACTCATTTTTAAAAGTAATGTTTAATAGTTCCAGACTTTGTGAAATTACATGCTAACTTGTAGATTTTTTTGGAGGGGGTAATGATGGTCTGGTAGAGATGCAAATGATTTCTATCTGGTAGAAAAAATATCCTCAAAGATTTTGGTTTCTTAATCAATTTTGTATCTAATCTAATGATCTCTTCTATTTTTTTTTTTTATTGCTTATAAATACCCAGTCCCTCCAGTGCTCATTGTACCAGCTTTACCATCTAAGAGTTTCCTCATTAATGATCTGAATTAAATAGTTGGCATGGGTTCATCTTATATTTATACAAGTGTTAAGTTTTTAACTTTTGAAAATTATACTGTGACAGTAGGTTAAACTCTCCCAAGAAAGTCATTCTGCTTATAGTTTACTATGACAGGTACAAGTGTATGAAATACACGCGTGTGATGACCTTCTGCGGGGTCAGGCTCTGGCACACAGTCCCCTACTTGGAGGCATGTGCATAACTTTTCTGAAGTCACAAGGTAAAGTACAACATTGTTTTAATGGAATGAAAATAAAAGCACAGTCTATCAGCTAAAATTGGGCTTCGAGGAAAATTTATGGAATTTTTAAAAAATTTAAAAAGTTTTAAAACTTAATTTAAGCAAGAAGAAATGTCTTTAAGAGTTCAGCTTAATAAATTAGAAAAAGAAGAGCAAATTAAACCAAAAGCAAGCAGAAAGAAGAAAATATTTTGAAAAGAGCAGAAATCAATGACATTTAAAATGGAAAAAACAAGAGAGAAAATCAATGAAACAGAGAACTGGTTCTTTGAAGAAAAAAAATCAGTACACTTGACAAACCTCCAGCAAGACTGACAAAGAAAAAAAGAGAGAAGAAATAAATCACCAATATCAAGAATGAATCCGAAGATGTTACTATAGACCCTACAGACATCAAAACGATAATAAGGAAATACTGTAAACAACTCAACATGCAAACTTTTGACAACTTAGATAAAATGGACCAATTCCTTGAAAAGCACAAATTACCACAACTCATGCAATATGAAATAAATAATTAGAATAGCCTTGTAACTATTAAAGAAATTGTATTTATGACTAAAAGCAGTCCATAGCGAATGATCCAGGCCCAGATGGCTACCCTGGTGGATTCTACCAAACCTTACAGGAAGAAATGAGACCGACACAATACAAGGTGTTCCAGAAATGAGGAGAGCAGGGACCCTTCCCAAGCCCTTTGACGAGGCCAGTGATCACTCTGACACCCAAATCAAAGGCATTACCACTTTCCTACATACCAATTTTCCTAGACACAAGCACCTTTAACAAAATGGAATCCAGTTTTATAAAAAGATAATAAATACATAATGACCAACTGGGGTTTATCATAGGAATACAAGTCTGGTTCAACTTTTGAAAATCAATCAATATAATTCACTATGTCAAAAGAATAGAGCCCGGCCGGTGTGGCTCAGTGGTTGAGTGTTGACCCATGCATCAAGTGGTCGCTGGTTCAACTCCCAGTCAGGGCACATGCCCAGGTTGTGGGCTAGATCCCCAGTGGGGGGCATGCAGGAGGCGGCCAATTGATGTTCTCTCTCATCGATGTTTCTATCCCCCTCTCCCTCTCCCTTCCTCTCTCTCTAAAATCAATAAAGAAAAGGAAAAAAAAAAAGCATAAGATCATTTTCACAGATAGAACAAACACATTTGTAAAACCAACATAGATCCATAATATAACTCTAAGCAAACTAGAAGGGAAAGTCCTCAATTTGATAAACGACATCTTTGCCCTTTTGACCTAATTTTAAAATTTTATTGATTTATTTTTTCATTGCAGTTGACATTCAATTTGTTTCAGGTGTCCTTGGACCAGGTTGACATTTCTAGAACATTCCACCAAACAGCAGGATATACATTCTTGTCAAGTGCACATGTGACATTCACTACACCGACGGCATACCTACAGCGACCACCATCACATTCAATGGGGAAAGACTGAATACTTGCTTCCTAAGATCAAAGGGCAGTAAAGTCCTCTCTCACTGCTTCTATTCGGCATTGTAGTAGAGGTCCTAACTAGTATAACAAGGCGAGAAAAAGAAGTAACATGCATATAAATTGGAAAGAAAGTGTAAAATATTTTTATCCATAGATGTCATGATCGTCTACGTAAAAAAGGTCAACGAATCTTCCAAAAATCTACTCCACAAAAAAGTTGGCCACTTTGCAAGATTCAGTGTCAGTATAAAAAAATAAATTCTGTTTTCATATACTATCCATAAACAATTAGAAATTGAAATTTAAAAAAATTTGCATTAGCATCAAAAATCATGAAACACGTAGGTATAAATCTCGCAAACGATATCGAAGGTCTGTCTGTGTGAAGGAATTTACAGCTGACACAACAACACAGACGGATCTCAAAAGCATTGTGCTAAGTGAAAAAAGCTGGACAGAAAAAACGACATACAGTATAATTTCACTTATATGAAATTCCAGAAAAGGCAAAACTGTAGCACCAGGAAGTAGACTACTGGTTGCTGGTGTCCGGGTACAGGAGGAGGAGACTGCACAGCGGAACCTTTAGGTGCGATGGAACTATTCCACAAGCTTGATTGTGGTGGTGGTTATACAACTGTACGCATTTTCAAAATGCATGCAACTGTACACAGAAGATGATGAAGTTTGTTATATGCAAACCATACCTCCAAAAGGTTGATTTTAGAAAGAGAGAGAGACCCCTCTGGTTGTTACAAAGAGGATGGATTGATGAGGATGCTCCAGACTAAATACCTAGATGTTAATTATTTAGAGACAAAAGCTAGGATTTTCAAAAACTGACAAGAAGATCCAAATTGAAAAATACAAAGGCTCAGAAAGAGGCGCTCCTTGAGCACAGACTGTGTGCCCTAAGACCGTGTAGAGACAGCCTCAGATGGGCATGACCCAGGGCAACCTGGGTGCACCAGCCCTTGGTTCCTTTTTCGCCCAACCTTGGTCTCACTGGGATGCTGTGCCGCGCGGCTCAGGCTCATTCCAAGGCAGCATTTCAGCTTGCTCGGTGCATTTCTAGGGCCCCCGAGGACCTGTTCTGTTGGTGCAGTTTGGTTCTCAGCCATTTTCGGAGGCTAGGAGGCCCAGGGGTCAAGTGGATCCAGTGTTCACCCTTTCGGTTTTCGAACCCATGTTCCCATTGAGCATTCGCTCAGGGGCCACTTTTGTCTTCCCATGATTCCACCCTAGCAGTGGTGTCCCGTGCAACATTTGGGACTTACACTGATCATCTGAGATTTGAATTGACCGGGGCCTCCTGCATTTTTACTTCCTGAGTTTGGCCACGCTGTCCCTCAAGCTACTTTCCCCAGGATTCGGCCTCTTGTCCCCCTGGGTAACTCCTCTAAAACCGTTTTCCCTAAATCTTGTCCCTTAGCATTCACAGTGACAAATACGTTTACACATTCAGAAATGAAAACAGCTCCTGTCTGACGACCCGGAAAAGGACTTTGCCTTTCAAGGTGCCCGTGGAAATTTTTTTTTTTTTTTCTCTCAACAGCTATCCTGCCCCTCGACACAGGTAATCAGAGACGGCCACGTCCCACCTTCCTGCCCACGGGAGGAATATTTTCTTTGCATGTTTAGGAAGAAATAAATTAAATTCTTGCCTTAGAGTAGGAGAAATAAGATAAAGATGTGATCAATCCAATCTGAGATTGATTTGCTTTTTTTTCAACACTCCCTTGCATACAGTTTGCACAGAAAGATCCTACAGTTCTGACTTTGCTCCCAAGTGAGTGTAAATCTAGCTCGAAGGCAATTTCATACCAAGAAGAACATCCTAACGATGGCATTTGGTGCAAGAACTAGGAATTCTGTACTCTCTGATTAGCGTTCAGAAGTGTCTTACTCATGAATAAACCACTATTTAACTTTCAAGCACAATCAACTTCATTATTTGAAATCTGTGATCTTATACTTGTCATGTGTTTGAGCACTTTTAAAACTCTTATGAATGATGAAATGAGACTGTTAATAAAACTAAATGACACGGCTGGGGTTACAGTGAGTCAATTATTACAGAGGGCTTGAGTCAGAAATTCTTGCTTCTGTGATTGGTGATGAGAAATCTATCTATCTGTCTATCTATCTATCTATCTATCTATCTATTATCTATCTATCATCTATCTATCTATCTATCTATCTATCTATCTATCTATCATCTATCTATCTATCTATCTATCTATCTATTATCTATCTATCATCTATCTATCTATCTATCTATCTATCTATCTATCTATCATCTATCTATCTATCTCTACCTACCTACCTACCTATCATTTATCATATTCTGGTTCTCCATTTCTTTCAGTATCCTACAAACCCTAAATATAAACATAAATAAAATGACGCTTATGACTTAAATATTTAAGAATTGGATAGAAGTATTCATCTAGGGATCCTCCCCCAAAAGCTATAATTCAGGAACTAAAACCACATGGGTGAGTCATGCCCATATGTTTAAATATAATTCTTGTATATTAGATGCATGCATGCACATCGCATGTTGGGATACATGTAACAGGCGTGTCACACACTCCCACGTGCAGGCGCAGGATGAAAAGTCGAGGCCTCTCACGTTGCATCTCCCTTTGCCTGTGTGTCACTAGGGCGCAGACCTCTTGCGTCAAGTGGTCATAGTGGGGAAAGGCATTAGGTTTTCAGAAGTTCTAGGGCTCAGGGAATAGAAAGACCCTGTGGAGAAAAAGCAAGTCTTCCCCTCAGCGCCTCACGCTACAGGTTAGGGGAGGGAGAAGAAGAGGGGAGGCCGAGGGAGGCTAGTAAGTTCTCGTGTGAGCGGAGGGGGTTTCCAGGGGCTTCTGCTGCGACCGTGGCCTCCTGAGCTGTCACACTGGGTGGGCGGGCTCTCTGCTGTGACACTGTGGCCTCCCGAGCTGTCACACTGGGTGGGCGGGCTCTCTGCTGTGACACTGTGGCCTCCTGAGCTGTCACACTGGGTGGGCGGGCTTTCTGCTGCGACCCCGTGCTGCCCGCTGTCCCCGGAGCAGGTGGACGGGAATGGGAAACACATGGGCGTAGCTGGGCCACAGCGAGGTTTCTCCCATCAGTGACGAAGCGTGAGCTACCAGACCCTTTCTGAAAGTTCTGTGGTAAAGCACTGACCTTGGGCTTGTATTTACTTATTAAATAATGAGGGGGGAGTCCGACTGGTGTGGCTCAGTGGTTGAGCGTCGACCCTGCACCAGGAGGTCACCGGTTCGATTCCCGGTGAGGGCACATACCCAGGTTGTGGGCTGATCCCCAGTGGGGGGCGTGCAGGAGGCGTTCTCTCTCATCCGTGTTTCTCTCTCTCCCTCTCCCTTCCTCTCTCTCTAACATCAATAAAGGAAAGAATAATAATGAGGGGGAAACAGAAACATCTGGATCATCTTCATGAACCCCTTGAAGCAAAGAAGAGGTGGAGATTAATGACGAGAGGCCAAATGGTGCAGGGACCACAAGCACCCCGGGGGCCGGGGGCAAGGCTGCCACCCAGCCCCGCCCGGTGTGGCCCCCAGACCCCCGCGCTCCTGCGGGGAGTGGGGTATGACGGCAGTTAGCTCGGGGCTGGCGGTGAGGACCGCGCGAAGAATCTGCGAAGACCCTGGGTCGGTAAGCACGACACGTTCCGCTCGTCATCGACGCTTATTTCAGGAGGTCAGCGAGCTGTCCGACCACCAGTTCTCCTCCCCACGCAGGCACGTTGGCGGGGCAGCGAGGCAGCCACACAGAGCGGGAGCTTGGGGGCGGGACTAGGGCAGAGCTGGGGCGGTGCTGGGTTCGAGTTCTGGGCAGTGCCCACGTTGGTCCGGTGGGCTGGAAAACGAGGTGACTTTGGAAACAATGCTGCTGGGCGGGGAGCAGGGGGCAGTGGGGACAGGGGGGGCGTCTGCAACACTTTCAGCAATAAAGACGAAGATGAAAGTACGAACAGGATTGTCCGTTGCTCATCCGACTAGGATCGTTTCGCTGTAAATCGGTTAAGCCGGAGCTATCTCCTGATGGGCACCCCCTTGACCGGGTGGCTCGGATGTCACAGGGCTCTCACAGTCTCCTCTGACCTTGAATTGGCAATGTCACTGGTAATGAGGGTGCAGGTTGTCGCCTCCCGAATGTACGGTGACCCGGAGCGGGCCGACTGCGGAGGAAAATGCCCGGAGAAGCTCTGGCACCAAAATCGAGTTGAAGTTGTTTTAATACCAGGTGGCGATGTACAAAGAGCCGTTGACATTCACGCGGACTATTTGGGATGATTTCCCATGTTCGCTAATGCTTTTGGACAAAATCGAAAGTCTCTTATTAACGTTTTCCTAAACCCAGCTGTGTGACTTGGTACGCGCTCCTCAGTTGTTTGAAAAAACTGTACAGAATGCACCGGACAGGACAGTTCGGGGGGGACGTTTTAAACTAGGTTTCGGGCTCTGGGAGCCGCTGCTGGTTTGCCCCCAGGAACCGAAAACAATCTGTCGTCAGCTAACGCCCCGGCCACGGGGAATTCGAAGGACGCCTTGGTTGGGAGAAGTCAAGGGTTCCACGTGCGGGGCCGGGTTGGCTTCGCGGATGTCTCTTTCGTAAGGATGGATATTCTCACAAACGAACAACAGCAGGCAATCTGTAAGAATTCTGTTTGACTCTAGCGTTGTCAGCGTAGAGAGCAAGGCGGAGTTCAATCTCTATCCTATTCAAATCATGGAGCTGAGCGCCTTAACGTCAAGGTCAGTCCCTGTCCCCACTTTCCAGATGGCAAAACTGAGGCTCCAGGAACGTAAGGGCTTTGCCCAAAGAGACACAGCCTGCAGAGCTGAGACAGGGACTCGGGGCCCTTGCCCAGGCCCCTGGGCCCAGCTCACACCGCTCGCCCTCCCCCTCATCGCGGCTGAACAGTTGTCTTCATTCCGTCCTCCTGACAGACTGACCCTGCTCCAGGCCTTGAAACTCGCCTCTAGTTGGTCCCACCCCTACATTCCCGTGGCTCCTCCTCCTGTCAGGTGTCACCTCAATTAGGATCTTTTTAGATGATAATAGTCTTCCCTAATAACCCACCTCTCGCTGTCTGTTGCATCACCCAGTTAAGTTTTCTTCTGAAGATATAAATATTTGAAGCTATTTTTTTGATCAACTATTTGCTTTCTATCGTTGGCTCCCTGCCATTCACAGGTGACCTGCAGACAGCTCGCTCCCTGCTGGGGTCCCTGCTTTTAGAACGATGTCGGGCACGGCGCAGGTGTTCCGTGAGTGTGACGACTACAATTTCTTTTTTAATTTTTTTTTTTTTTTTTTTTTTATCCTCACCCAAGGATATTTTTCCATTTTTTGTACAGATAGAGTGGGAGGGAGAGAGAGGAAGGGAGAGAGAGAGAGAGAGAAACATCGATGTGAAGGGACACATCGAGTGGCTGCCACCCGCACGACCAACCAGGGCCGGGGACAAACTGCAACCGAAGTACGTGCCCTTAGCGGGAACCGAACCCGGGTCTCTCTGGACCACAGGCCGACGCTCTAACCGCTGAGCCAAACTGGCCAGGGCTACAATTTCTTTTTTAAAAAGATTTTTAAGCCCTGGCCGGTTTGGCTCAGCGGTTGGAGCATCGACCTGCGGACCAGAGAGTTCCGGGTTCGGTTCCCGCTAGGGGCACATATGAAAACAATAAAAAAAATTTAAAAAAAAAAAAAAAGCTTTTTAAGACTCACTCTGTTGATGTGGATTTTCTGATTACAGTGTGCTGCGACTTTAATATAGCATAATGATTGCTACTATTCATTGAGGATGAGCTGTATTTTCAAACTTACGTTAGGCTTTTTTCAAATGCTGCTTTATTTAATCCTTACAACAGCCCGAGGTGGTGGAGGCAATTATCCTTGTCTCCGTGATGCGAAGCTGACACTCAGAGAATGTAAGCGACTCCAAAGAGTGGCAAAGCCGGGTTCAAACCCATGCCTGTCCGACTTAAAAGTAATCATACCTAGGACTTGCAACATTGTGTATTTATTGTATCCGTTCCCAAGTGTTCCATATCAGGGCGACATCAATAAATACAATTACAAGACACTTACCGGATTGTGAGAGTTCAGAGAGGGTTTTAATTTCACATCAATAATGAATCAGTCTGTTGGAAGCACCACGATGCTTATGATGCATTGATCTTCGCTTGGGCTGGGTTTGTTCGTTGCGTCTGCTGGAGCTCGGGAGAGCGAAGGAGAACGTGTCTGAGGGGCCAGCCGCTGGCTCCGGCCTCAACCCTGCCACTGTGCGGTGGCTTCGCCCGAAGGGCATGGGCTGGGGCTTAGGCACCCCGACTGTGAGTCAGGGGCTGAAGGAGAGCTGGCAGGGCCCGCTGCTCAGCCGGTTTGTGCCAGGCCAGCTCAGTCTGCAGGTGTGGGGAGCTGCACAGATGCTGACCGACAAAGGGCGGGGGTCCTTGAGCATCCTTCGGGCGGGAGACGCTTTCACTCTTTTCGAGGCTTCTGCCTTGACTCCTGCATCCCGGCCATTACTGGAGACGGGCAGTGGGATGCAGGGGAAAGTCACAGTTGTCCACTTCAAGTTCAAGGGAGTTTCCAGTCCCACCTAGAGAGCAGCAGGTGGAGAAGGTCCAGGAGGGGGTCACTGGTTGAGTCAGGTCTGATACTGACCGTGGGCATGGCTTCGGGCACACATGTGACCACCTGCTGGGAGGCACCTTCCCTCACCCCCCCCACCCCCCCGCCCATCCCAACTGCTCAGCCCTTTACTGCATGTTACCAGTGTCCCTTCCTGCCAGCCCACCTCCTGCCCACATTCTGGGAAGAGCCCCGTCCCCTGCCTGGAGCTCCAGGGAGGAGCCCAATACATTTGTTCTTCTTTTGTTGTTGTTTATTGATTTTAAAGAGAGGGAGGGAGAGAGAGATAGAAACACTGATGAGAGAGAACATTGACTGGCCGCCTCCTGCACGCCTCCCACTGGGGAACAGGCCCACCACCTGGGCATGTGCCCTGACCGGGAATTGATCCGGTAACTTCTTGGTGCAGGGTCGACGCTCAACCACTGAGCCACACCGGCCGGGTGATGCATTTGTTCTTATGCAACTATCCCCTTTGGAAAGGCCCCGCCCTGATGCCCACCACAGCGACACAGGCGTGTGAAGAGGACACACAGGACTCAATGAAAAGGAAGGAAGAGCAAGTTTTAGCCCCTCTGAAGTGTATACTTTTTTCGTGCACAACAGGACTGTGGAGAGTCGACTGTGAGCCAGCCTCACACTCTGGGCTGATGGGTCCCCCCGAGGGAACTGCGCAGAACATTTGGATTTTCGAATATGTTAATGATGTCAGGAAGGGCCGAGGCTGGATGCTGGACACGAAATGGGGGTGTGTCATTTCCTCGGCCGGCTCCCCTGCCGCTTTGGGAGGCCACATGGGCGAAGACGGGGGTGAGGTTTTCATGAAACGCTGCAGCTCGTAGGGGGAAAACCCAGTGAAGGGCCCGGGAGGTGCCAATGGGACCGGGGGCTCCCCGAGAGGAGCGGGGAGGGTTAGAACCGATGGGGCCGTTTAGGGAATGTCTGCTGCCAGAACCCGGGGGGTCGGGGTGCTGGGGAGGCTGCGTGCGTGTCAGTCAAGGGGTGGCCATAGGCCTGAGACAGGCGTGGACGCACATGTGTCCTCCCGGGCTCTCGGGTGCGCCGGGCTGGGAGGACAGGGCCCTGAACCTCCAGGGCAGGTCCGGTTGGGCTCCCAGGGTAGCAGGGACACAGAGCTGCTCCGAGCCCTGAGCCGTGGCCGAGGGCCGGTGGGGGCGTGGCCGTGGGCGTGTCCGGCTGGGCTGTGAAGAGGTCAGGGAGTGCAGTCTGGGTGAAGTGACCCCCGTCGGGTGCAGAAGAGGCAGATTCCCAAGCCAGGGTGTCGGAAAGGGGCACCAAGGAGGGCTCGCCAGCAGGAGCAGGACTAACGGTCAGTCAGGGGAACCCTCGTGACCAGGTTTGGCGTGGTTAGCGAGGAGGTGCTGTCAGGTGGGGACGGAACTGAGTTGCCCTGTGGTGTAGGTGGGGTTTTCTGTCCCCACCACAGGGCTTAGTTCTAGTTGACAATCCAGTGCTCGCTCATGGGTGCTGAGCCGTCTGAGACAAGGAACAGAATGCTTGCTAGGGCTCCCGAGAAAGAAACCTTTCTTTCCTGTTTGGGAAGACGTGTCCCCTCGGCTCGGAGTGAAGTACGTGAGGCCCACCCTCGCTGTGCCACAGGCTGGAGGGCTGGGGCCAGGTGGACTGCGGGCCCGCATCACAGGGAGCTGAGAACAGAGCCTGAGCCGGTGAGGCAGAGATGAGGACTCCAGTGGCACGATCTGAGCTGCTGGAGCAAACCTGACCTGACATCCCAGTGACCGCGGGTTTCATATCCATGAACAAATACATTTATTATGGTTGTTATTTGAGCCCATTGGACTGGGATTTTCTGGTTTTTGTCTTTCAACAGAGTCTTAACCGATGGAGAGGGAAGAGGGGAGAAGGCGAAACCTGTTGGAGGAGTCGGGATGGGTTACAAGGGCCTCTCATGTCAGCAACCAAGCCTTCTGGAAAACGCCGTCCTGGCTTCTCCAGGCGTGGGGACTTGGGACACCCCTGAGAGCAGTCCTCCGGGGGGGCCTTCTGTTCCGAGGCAGCAGCTCCCACCAAAAACCGAACAGGGCCTGAGCGAAGCCACTGACGACGTGCGGAGGGCGAGTGGGGAGGATGCCGTTGCTGTCCTCGATGGGCCTCGGGCTTTTCTAAAGGGTGGGAGTGAGGTCAGAGTTTCCTGTATCGGCTAAAAGTTCTGCTGCATTCCTCTGCGGTGTTGGAGAAAACTCACAAAACGGCCCATTTAGGTTGTTCTCCAACTTCTGAGAGTTAAGACGGCCCCAAATGCCACAGGCTGGCCGAGCGCGGGTGGGGCCAGGAGGCACGGAAGTGTCCCTGGTGGGAGCTCCCCGTGTGCTCTTTCCAGCGGCCTGTGCCCCCGGGGACCCCCTGCAGCCGCAGCCGCTGGCACAGGGCCCGGGATGTGCCCTGAGCTCTCCTTGGCTGGGGCCTGAACCCCGCTCTTCCCAGCGACAGGTCTGCAGAGGAGAGTTGTGCAGACGGGGCCTCTCTATGGTGGCTGGCGGACAGCAAGGGTGTGTCTGTGGCACTTCTCTCCCCGGGCTAGTATTCTCTCTCCCCCCGCTACTCCCCCCACCACGCTCCTCCCCCTCCCCCCAGCTACCACTCTCCTCTCCCCCCCAGCTACCACCCTCCTCTCCCCCACTACCACCCCCTCCCCCGGCTTCCGCCCCCCACCCTCCTCCCCCTCCCCCCTGCTACCACCCTCCCTTCCCCCTAACTCCTGCCTTCCTCCCCCTGGCTCCAGCCCCCCTCCCCCGCTACCACCCTCCCCTCCCCCTAACTCCCGCCCCCTCCCCCTGGCTCCCCGTCCCCCCTCCCCCTGCTACCACCCTCCCCTCCCCCTAACTCCCGCCCCCTCCCCCTGGCTCCCCGTCCCCCCTCCCCCCGGCTACCACCCCCCTCCCCCCCGCTAGCATTCTCTCCAACGTTTACACGCAAATGCCGAGTGACGTGGGGGCACACACTCTATATGTTATCTGTTAGTGTGAACAAGTCTGTCACCCCCTTTCCCGAGGAGCTTGGACTGCTGAGGCGCGGGGGGACACACGCGCACTGACCAGCTGGCTGGGGGCGGGGGCAGGAGGGAGCAGCTGCGGTTGTTGGCTCCTCCGCGCTCTTCCCAGGCCCTCCCAGCCCTTCCCCACGAGTGTGGACACAGCTAGTCCTGCAGGGGGCGCGCCTCTAAACGTCTTTGCTCACCTACTTAAAATTTTATTTTTCCTTATTGATTTTAGAGAGAGGGAGAGAGAGACATGGATGAGAGAGAACATGGACAGGCCGCCTCCTGCACGCCCCCCACTGGGGACGGGCCCACAACCTGGGCATGTGCCCTGACCGGGAATCGAACCGGCGACCTCTTGGTGCAGGGTCAACGCCCAGCCACTGAGCCACACCGGCCGGGCTGCTCACCTACTTTTTAAGAGCATTTTGAAAAATCATGTGCCCTCTTACACACTTTTTAAGTTCACATCTAAAATGTTTCATCATATGTTAAAGATTCTTCTTTTAATAGGATAAAATGTGAAACATTTGATAACATAAAAGCAGGTTAGGATTGATCACATGGGCCTACATATTTCATGCCATGACTTGATAAAATACATGTGCCCTAGCATATTGAATAAAAAAGCATCAAATCTGAAAACAAAAAATGATTTAACATTTTTACCTATTCGTTTTGTTTGATATATCTCGAAAGAATTGCTGCTCTTAGAAAACATTCCAGTCACAGGCTAAACAATATACGTCAGAAACCTGTATTCGTGCAAAGCTTCAGGCTCAACAAGAATCTGCGTAAGACAGGGAGCCTCACGGGTGCCATGCTTCAACACAAAGGGACAGGCAGTCCAGGGTCCGAGGACCGCAACCCAAAGCCGGCGGAACATCTGGGGTGAGAGAGAGAGCAGCTTCTCTGATCAGGGAGAAGACCACAGTCCTGGGAAAGCAGTCTTCCTTCACCTCAGGTGGCTGTTCTGTGAAAGAATATACACGGGACATAGATCTGAACCTTGGTTCCTTTTAAACTATCTGTACCCCCGGGAAGTCTGAGCTCCGGAGGTAGCTATATCCCAGCAGCGGGGCAACTCTTATTTTTACCCCTTGACGGTAGGCTCCAAGGTTAAGTTAACTGGGGAAATTCATGTCAGATTCCTTTATTGGCTTTTTTAAGGGCTGAGAGGGCCTACATGCCACAAAGAAACACTTCTGGGTAAACCTTCTTTAACCTAGAGTTTTCCAAATGTACTTATTATTTTTGTTTAACATCTGTTGGCATTACCATGAAACCTTTTGGAATAGTGTTATTATCTGCATTCTACAAATAAAGGAATTGAGGTTAGATCCCTTGCTCCAGGCCAGAGGTCTACAAACTCCTTCTGTAAAGAGTAAACTTTTTATTTTGTATTTTTCTTTTATTTTTAAATTTTATTTATTTATTTTGTGGTACGTGCCCCTAGTGGGAACCGAACCTGGGACTCTCTGGTCCGCAGGCTGACACTCAACCGCTGAGCCAAACTGGTCAGGGCAAGAGTAAATGTTTTAAACTTTGAGAGTCTATGGTCTTTGTGTGGCTACTCAACGCTGCTGTTGAGTATAAAAGCAGCCATCAGTGAATGAGTGTGGCTGTGGGTTTCAATAAAACTTTATTTACTGAACCAGTTGGTGGGCTGGACTTGGCTGGCAGGCTACATGGAGTTTGACAACCCCTGCACTCGGCCATATATCCAAGGCATTTGAAGTCAGGTCCGATGACTTCACAATGTCAGCATCATTGTCCCCACATCACACTGGTGAGGTGTCATGGATGGACCCCAAGTAGGAAGCTGTGTCACGGGTCACAAACTGCATTTTCTCGAGCATGTTGCCAAGGGCTGGCCTCTCCCAGCTTAGTTGGTTCTGAGGCCAGTCTGGGTCTTTCCTTCAGAGGAAGAGTTTGCCCGCAGTCACCCCCGGCTTCAGTGAGCAACCAGTCCGGATCTGACAGCCCAGAGAGGAGGTACCCTCCCAGGCCTCGGTGCCAACCGCGGAGGGCGGTGCACAAGCAAGCTCTTAGGAAAAAGCGACAGCCGGCGGTTCTGGGCTCAGTGGGGCCCACATGGATGTCTCTCTCTTGTTTAGCAGGCTTGTCCTTGAGTCAAGAGCTCCTGAACAGTGTGGATAATTAGACTGGCTATTTTTATTTTAGTTCTTCAAAACTCTCACAATGCTAAAAAGTTTATTTTTATCCTCCCCCGAGGACATTTTTGCATTTATCTTCAGATAGAGCAGGAGGGAGAGAGGGAGGAAGTGAGAGAGAGAGAAACATCGATGTAAGAGAGAAGCATCGACTAGCTGCCACCCACACGGGGACGGGGACAAACTGCAATCGAGGTACATCCCTTAGCGGGGACCGAACCCGGGCCTCTCTGGTCCACGGGCTGACGCTCTAACCGCTGAGCCAAACCATAGGGCAATGCTAAAAAGTTTCTTATGCCCTGGCCAGTTTGGCTCTGCGGTTAGAGCGTCGGCCTGCGGTCCGGAGAGACCCGGGTTCGGTTCCCGCTAGGGGCGCGTACTTCGGTTGCAGTTTGTCCCCGGCCCTGGTTGGTCGTGCGGGTGGCAGCCACTCGATGTGTCCCTTCACGTCGATGTTTCTTTCTCTCTCTCTCCCTTCCTCTCTCTCCCTCCCACTCTATCTGTACAAAAAATGGAAAAATATCCTCGGGTGAGGGTAAAAAAAAATAAATAAATAAATAAAAAGTTTCTTAACCCTTGGTCTGCCGGCAGGGTAAAGTATTCGCCGGGAGAGGCATGCCATACGGGGCCTGCTCCGGATCGAAGCCACACCCCTTCACAGTACTGACCTTGGCAAGAGTCTAGAAAGTTCTTTTCTGGATAGAACAAGATGACGGCCACTCTTCGCGGTGCAGAGATTGCTCCCCGGAAGCGGGAGTCGTCAGAGCAGCTGCGAAATGCTGCAGACTGCTCAGCAAGCCCCCGTAACTGGGGCTTTTGCAAACCCTTCATTAGGCTGCTAACCCCGCAACGGCAGAGAGGGCTGTCCTCATTTTTCTGAAAGTGGGAGAAAGGGGTCACATCATCCCGGCCCAGAGGTGTCCTGCTGAGGAAGTCAGACGGGACGCACAGAGAACCAGGAAGGGCAGCGCCTGGCTTGAGGCTCGAACTCACCCTGGGAGAGTTCCTGCAGGGGACAGGGTGGCAGGAGGGTGAGGGGTTTTTACAACAGTCCAGGAGAGAGATGGTGGGGCCTGATTTTCGGCTGTGACTCTGGAGGATGGAGAAGAGAGGAGTCGAGGAGGACTCACACGGCTATTGAAATTGTAGGTTGAAATAAATATACAGAAAATCAACTGAAAAACAGATTTGAGCGTAAAATGCTAAAAAAGAGCTTTGGCTTTTCAATCCGTCAGTACCATGAACATGGAGTCCTATCTAAAAGACGCACCTCTTTAACACAAAGAACAGAAACGTTCAACATCGAGTGTCAACCGCAAAGGAACAGCACCCCCGGGAAGCACTGGGCTTAGTTGTGACAGTCTGTTTGCAAACAGCGGCGGAGACAACCATCTTCACTATGGAAATCCGCTCGCACAGGCCAATGGCTTTCTTGCCCTCCCAGAGCCTGCCAGGAGCTGGCGTCGGAGATCAGTGCACCGAAGCCAGGGGCGAGGCCTTCTGGTAATTGCGCCTCTCGGCCCATTGTTCGGGGAGCCAGGCCTTGGCAGAGCGGCGGGCACGACGCTGCTTTCTTTGAGCCTCTCTCCTTCGCCCGGGCCAGTTTGCTGGCTGCCAACGGGCTGCAGCCTGGCCTCGCTGCCACCCGACACCACCTGGGCTTTGTTCCTGCGGCCCTGGACCTGGTGGCACCACCGGATCCGAGTCAGCTTCGCACGGCCCTGCGGAGCCGCCTGCTCCTATGCGAGCGTCCCTCCGTCCGGGGCCCCTCCTGCGCGTCCCAGCTCGCCCTGCCCTGTCCCCGGCTCCATTTTCTGCCCACCGACTGCACCCCGCAGGCTAGATCCACGAGGGGGCTCAGAGTCCACACTCGGGCCTGGTCCGTACCCCCAGGGACTAGCAAACCCACCGGACAGAGTGCGCACAGCGCTGGGCAGGGCGGCAGGTCTGTGTCACCTGGTGTCCCGGGCAGGCCCCTCCGCGTGTCTGCAGGCACGGTAGTGCCCACGCAGAGGTCTGGTGCGCGGAAACACTATTTCTCCGTGGGGTCAGAGAGCACCTCTGCCACGTTGATGTGGGAGTGTAGACAGGTGTGGACAGTGTCCCTGGCTCGTGGCCGGGACCAGGTAGCCCTGGCACACTGGGACAGAATACCTTTTAGTCAGGTGGAGCAGGTTCATTTCCACGTCACAGAAGTGTTGGCTGTGGTTTGGGGGAATTTTAAAATTGTTTTGGAAGCTAGACCCTGAGATTATAAAAGGAATCTCCGGCAGACCAAGGAAATGCAGGTGAGGGGTGGACCAGATGTCTCGTTTCTGTGTAAATCTGCACAATATGGTCCCAACAAACCCTCCTCCTTCCCAGTGCTCGTCCTCCCGGGAGATGAACCGGGCACGAAGCAGCCAGAAGGACAAACAGACCTCCCAAGGGAGCGCCCACTTCTTCTGTTTGTCTTCATCCGCTCATCTCTCCACCTTGAAAACCTTATGTTTAAGACCCTGGTGAAACTCGGTCACAGCGCGTTCCGTTCAGACTTCTGTCCCGTGGGGAAGGAAAGGCCACTCCACATGGCGGGTCTCACGGGCGGTGTTGGGCGGCTGGGTTCCGTCTGTGCAAAGAACATTCGGCTGATGAGTCAGCCAGCCGGCGAGTGCGGGCTGGAACCTTCAGGATCGAGGCCTCTTACCAAGTATCGCAGACAGTGGGGATGTCTGCTTTCGGTACACTCACACTGAGTGTCTCTCTGTCGTTATCAAAGACGTCCAGCCCTTCTGTGGTTCCAAGCACCAGCGATCATTCAAACACAGGGCGGTGTGTGGGATGGAAGGACCCACGTCAGGGATAAACTGCGGCTGAGCATCGGGACAGCTGACTTTATGTTTATAGATACCAAAGAGTGAATCAGAATTTTTGGGCTCACTTACTCCAGCCATTTGGGCTGGGTTGACTCACTGTCCTTGGTCATCTTTCATTTTTCCCTCTGTTCTCATGTGCCTTGTCATAACCACTGAACAGTAGCTTAGGGCTTTAGAATCAAAGATGTAGGTTCCAATCCGAGTCTGTCTGTCTACTCTGGGCAGTATTTCCAATCTCTCTAAGTCTGTTTCTTCATCTGTAAAATGGGAATAATAATAGCATCTTGGGTTACCATAAGGATTAACCAGAGTAATGGATAACAAGTTCCTGGCCCTTTGCCTGATCCATCGTGGGTACTCAGGGGTTTGTTTCCCTCCCTGGTCCCGACTTTGCTGCTAATTGCTGTGAGCCTTGGTTTTCCTTATCTTTAAGTTGGGTAGAAGACCACAATAACCTGCTCACTAGGATGTGTCTGGACAGATGTTCCCATAGCTCTGGATGATGGCCACTACTCTCGCAGCTGTCTGGTGGCTGGTGGACATCACAGCAATCACCCTGTGGGACGGGAGAGTGTCGGGCTTGTGTCTGAGATGTCAGAGGTGTCTCTTTCTGAAGGTGGGAAAAGCCTGTGAGCAATACTCCTTGTGTGTGGATATCCTAGATGCAAATAGTAAAATTGTTTTCCTTTGGAAAATGTGATGACTAATGTTTATATGTCAACTTGATAGGGCCACAGGGTACCCAGACATTTGGCTAAACAGTATTTGAGGTGTTTCTGTGAGCGTGTTTCTGGATGAGATTAACATTTGAATCAGTAGATTGATGAAAGCAGATTACCCTAACCAGTGTGGTGGGCCCTATCTAATCAGTCGAAGGCCTGAATAGAGCAAAGAGGCCCACTCTGCCAGGAGTAGGAGGGAACTTCCCTGTCTGCGTGCCCTCACACCGGGATATCAGTCTCTGTCTGCCTTTGGATTTGAACAAAAACATGAACTTTCCTGCATCTTGATCCTTCTCACTTTCAGACTAGAATTTACACCATCAACTCTCCTGGGTCCAGTTTGCAGATCTTGGGACTCGTCAGCTTCCATAACTGTGCGACTGTGTGAGCCAGCTCCTCAGACAGACCAGTCTCTCCGTATGCAGATGTGCACGTCTATGCACTCCCTTGGCTGTTTCTCAGGAGAACCTGACGAGTACGGGTCTCCCATCGGTCACCTTCCCCTCACTGCTTCTGTCTTAACCCAGACTCTTCTCATTTCACATACAGACAACAGCAGTAACACTCATTTTCATTTTTGCTTTTAGCCCTCTCATGAATCTTTCTAAAATGTTAATTACCTCTCATCTTTTTGATTTTCTTCTTTTTTTTTTTTTTTTTATCCTCACCCGAGGACATTTTTCCACTTTTTGTTCAGGTAGAGTGGGAGGGAGAGAGAGGAACAGAGAGAGAGAGAGAAACATCGATGTGAAAGGGACACATCGAGTGGCTGCCACCCGCACAACCAACCAGGGCCGGGGACAAACTGCAACCGAGGTACATGCCCTTAGCGGGAACCGAACCCGGGTCTCTTGGGACCGCAGGCCGACGCTCTAACAGCTGAGCCAAACCGGCCAGGGCCATCTTTTTGATTTTCAAAACATCCAGTGGTCATGTCCGAGATAAACTGAGAAGCCCTCAGTCTGACATTTAAGACCCGCTGACCAGGCTCCCTTTATCGTACTTCCCACCATTCCTCTCACAAACCCCGAAGTCACCCACGAGGGTCTCACTGCTACTGTCCAGACAGTGTGCACATTCTCAACATCTGGCTTTTCGTTTTCTTTATTGATTGCAGAGAGAGAAGAAAGGAAGGGAGAGAGAGAGAGACAGAAACATCGATAAGAGAGAACATCGACTGGCCGCCTCCCGCACTCCCCCCACTGGGGATCGGGCCCACAACCTGGGCATGTGCCCTGACTGGGAATCAAACCGGCGACCTCTTGGTGCAGGGTCAACGCTCAGCCCCTGAGCCACAGCGGCCGGGCTCAACGCCCAGCTTTTGTGTATGCTGTTCCTCCTGCTGGCTCACCTCTGCCTGCAGCTGTCCTGAGCACACCCCCATTTTAGCCATGAGGTCGTGACAGTCATTGCAACCTGGTTTGGGGAACAAGTGCTGAGTTCCTGAGCTCAAGAATGGTCACAGTCAGTGAATCAGGGAGGAGAAGCAGGTTTATAGGGTAATGATTTGTTGACTCTTAGAGATATTAATGTGTGGCAATAGCATTTTGTTCTGTATTTCCTCTCAAAGTTACATTAGATTCCAAGAAAGATGTTATTCCAGAGACATGTTTCTTAAGACTTTGTCTGATGAGCATCTGACAATCTTCTTCAACTCTAATTTAAAAAATATAAATTTATTATTATTTTTAGTTAGAAAAGAATAAAGAATGAGAGGATAAAGCTAAAAAAAAAAAAAGGAGGCACAAAACAAAGCTGTAGAGAAGTAACAATTACCTGTATTTCTAAAACTACAAAATCACCGCTGATATTTTAATGTCTATCCATTCTAGCCTTGAAGGGGCATTTAAACATTTTTAAAAGAATTATGTCATGTATGCTCTTTTATATATTTTTTGTACATTATATTCAACAATATTGTGAGTATCTTCCACATCAATAAAAATAGATCTAACTAATCATTTTTTTCCCTTTATTGCTTGTAGAGAGAGAGAAAGGAGGGGAGAGAGAGAGAGAGAGAGAGAGAGAGAACATCGATTGGCCTCCTCCTGCATGCCCCCCACTGGGGATGGGGCCCACAACGTGAGCATGTGCCCTGACCGGGAATCGAACCTCTTGGTGCAGGGTCCATGCTCAACCACTGAGCATCACCAGCCGGACCTAACTAATAATTTTTAATGATCATTGAAGGGTAGACTGAAAAGTAATTAATCAATACTATTTAGCTTATACCAATTCATAAACAACCCCATCATGTACTTCTAATTATTTTCTTGAAAGAAAATTTTCAATGTGTAACGTTGTAATTTGTATAGTTGGGTTTGGAAAATTGCATTAATTTTCAGAGAGAAAATCTGCAGGTGTTCAAAAACAGAAGCAAACAGAGAGATAAGAAAAAAAGAAGATAAAATAACTCACAATTCCATCCCCTAGAGATCAACAATAGCACTCCATCCAGGAGCTGATAGAACACAACGAAGAATTCTAAAAACTGTCTTCTCTTTTCCTGTTTGCCCAAGTGATCGAACTTTTATCTGGATACTCATGCCGTCAAACCCATTAATGTCTTCACCCATCACATGTTACACTGTTTCTTTCAGAGTGTACATATTAGGTATTTCCACAAAATCAAGATTGATTCTGGCATGATGCAGTACGAATGTCAAAAGGGAAACTCATACTTCTGCTCCGTGTGTTCTGATCTGTATATTTAAAAACATTTCTCCAGCTTCAGGCCCCTGACTTGGAAAGTGGGGTGATGCCACAGTGCTGTGTCCCGGCCCTCGGTCACACGGGGGTCATCATGTGGACATCACGTGTTAGGATCCTCCCGTCCACACACATCATCGGCCTTGTGAGGAAACAGGGCTTCTCTTTGGATCATTCCGTCTCTCATTTCCTCCTTCCTTGCCCTGCACTATCCAGTGCCATGCCGGTGACACCCCAAGTTCAGGGGGGCCCTCTCGTTCTCCTTTAGATTTCATTCTGTACAGCACAGTGTCTGGCTTCTGGCGATTTGAATCGAATTGCCCGTTGGAATAATAATAGCAAAACAAGAGAACAGAGACGTGACTTCGGTGGCCCCCGGCCCTTGCGTACCCCTGGAGCCGTTTGTCCAGGGGAAATGGAGATCCAAAGTCCTATTTCGTAAGTGCACTGGTATCAAGGCGATGCCATACTTGTCATCGTCTTATTCCATCTTTCTCTGATTCTGAAATCAATACAACGATTCGATACTCACCGCGTCTAATGGAGACGGCACCCACGCGTGTTTGGAGAGCTAAGGGCACAGCAGTGCAGCTGGAGAAAGGGCGCACGGGCGCTGGCCAGGCCCTCGCGCCCGGTGCGCGCTGGCTCGGGTTCGAGCTGTCCGCTCGCGGCCGTGTCCTCCCGCAGCCATCGGCCAGGTGCTCCTGCTGCTTCTCACTCCACAGAAACGCGGCCAGAAACCAGGCACAGCGTCCACGCTGGAGTCACGCGGGGCTGTGGGGGTCGCCCTTGTCCCGAGGAGACCGGCAAGGACTGCTGGCAGGCGCCCGAGCATGGCTTCCAAGCGGGGCGCAGCGGGGGCAAGAAGCCTGGAGGGCAGTGGGGCGGGGCGCAGTGGGCGGGGCGGGCGCGGCCCGTGGAAGGCGCAGGGCGTGTCCAGGGTGCGGGCGGGTGGAGGCGTGGGGGGCGGAGTGCAGGTCCGCGCCCTGGCGGCCGGCTCACTCGGCCTCCTCTCTTCCGCCCACGTCTTTGCGTGGCTCCTGGTGGGACCCCCCCCCCCGTTTCACCCACATCCCGCTGCTGGCCCTTCCACGCGCGCCTCTCCTTGCAAATCTTCGTGCTGTCCGAGTCCAGCAGAAGGAGCTGACCGGTTACAAAGGGTTAAAAGAAGCCGGGGAGTGATGGTGCAGGACCCCAGGCTAGTAGGGCCGTTACCAGCGCAGAGGCTAGAAAGGGTCGGGGAGAGACGGCTCGAGACCCCAGGGGCAAGAGCGGTGGGTGAGGACCACTGGACAGAGCCGCGTTCTTCAAGGGAGGGCACAGCCCTCTGCAAGGAGGCTGAGGCAGGGACCGCGGAGGTAACACCCAGCCTTGCCCTGGCCCCCCATCCCAGCCCCTCATCTTTGGCTGGGGCTTCGCACTGGCCAAGGCCAACTAGAAGCGGCAGGCACAGAGCATCAGTGCAGGCCCTGCCAGCCAGCCCCAGGGCACAGAGCGGGGGAGAGGCAGGCGGAAGACCCCCCCACCCCCAGGGCAGCAGCCTCTCCTTCGAGGCCCCACAGCACCCTGTGTTCTCAGCTTACAGCATCGCTGTGTCCCCCACAGCCGCCTACACACACACGCGCACACACACGCTGGGCTGAGCTCCTGGGGGCGCCTACCCATCCTATTCATCCTTGTGTCTTCCATGCCTACCTCAGCGACTGGCACATCCACGTTGAATCGAGATCCCCCTTATCAAATGCAAATGTTATACAGAAAGTAAATTCCTAAGCTGCTACCAGCCAGTGCCTCCTGGGGGTTTGTGGCAAGAACACATCTCAGCTTCCGAGTTCAGGTCCCCAGGGAACACGGACCTTCTGGTTTGCGTTATCGGGGTGTCACCGTGAACAAGCACCCGGCAGCCTGCCTTCTGGGGAGGCAGAGTTCCCGCCAGGAATTAACACGTGGGCGACTGCTTCTCTTCCTCGCCTAACAGCGAGTTCACCGTGACTGAGAGCAACGCTGTCCTCTCATGCGGACCGGATAGGACGGGTCAAGCAGAGAGGTGTGTTGGGAAATTGCACACCGAGTACACGCAGCCACACAGAGCCCCGTGTGCAAAGCCGCGTGTTCACGGAGTGAACCGGGCGGCATCAGGCAGAACCCAGAGCCCAAGTCTAGACCATGGCAGCCCGTCCTGTCTGCCCGCTTGTCCATTGGCACCGCCGTCCCAGTGGCCTCTTCCTTCTCCTGTCCTGAGGAAACGGGGGGTCACAGCATACTCCCTAGCTCACCGTTCACGCCCTTTGACAAGCGTCTCCCACTCCCCGCTTAGCATGTAACATGTCCCGTGTCCCTGGTTCTCAGTCCTGCACCGACCGCTCCTCTTGCTGTCCGTGGTCAAAGGCAAACCTTCGGCCCCCATTTGGTTGTGAATTCTCCCCACTTCTCGTGCTTAGGAGGCACCCAAGGGCCATTTCTGATAATCCTTCCTCTTAGATATTAACCTACTCCGTACCTGTCACCATAGTAACTCCACACCTTGCTAAAAACGGATGGCGGCAGTGTGGAAGGACTTGGCTTCGTCCCCGAGCAGCCACGAGACCTGAGGACGGATGTTCTGGTTCCTCCCCCACAGAGCCTGGCGGGCTCCACGCTCCGTGTAAACCCCGAGGAGCTGCCAGTTTGCTACCCGATTCCTCTCCGCCTTCAAGATAATGCACAACAGTCTCCTGTCTCTGTGCTGCACATAAAGAGAGATTGTTGTTCCACTTCAGAAATGTCCTTGGCAGGGACCGTGCAAGCCTCCCGGTCACAGGACTGCTCTCTCCGTCTCACAGGGTCAAGGTTGACACCTTGGTGGCCCTCTGCAGGGAGCCCACCGTGGAGGGACTCTGTATTGCGTATTGTCTGGTGTGAAGACGAGGGTACGTGTTCACCCATCAGTCCCCAGAACCCGAAGCCAAACCCACAGGAATCCCGGATTCGTTCCATTTCTGCTCCGTGATGCTGCGGCCAGGCCG
Organism: Molossus molossus; assembly: GCF_014108415.1. Classification (NCBI taxonomy): domain Eukaryota; kingdom Metazoa; phylum Chordata; class Mammalia; order Chiroptera; family Molossidae; genus Molossus; species Molossus molossus. Next base: position 115,357,231 of record NW_023425388.1, read on the forward strand.
GCTGCCCGGGCACAGGACTCCAGTAGGCAGCGCTCCCGGGACTGCAGACCAGGGCCCAGGTGCGGGGGGGGCTGCCTGTCTCCGGTCCTTCAGACGTGCTCTCGGCTCCTCCATCCTCTGCGTCAGGGAAGCCACCTGGAAGGGGCGCGTCAGCTCTCTGGCCCCACTTTGCACTGGACAGTGGGAGGCGCTGGCAGAGGTGGGAGGCAGGGAAGGAAGACACGCAGTGAACCTGCTGTCCCCCGGCTGCTGTGGGGGAACCCGCTGTCCCCCGGCTGCTGTGGGGGAACCCGCTGTCCCGCAGATGCTTTGGGGGACCCTTCTGTCCCCCGGCTGCATTGGGGGACCCCGCTGTCCCGGCTGCCATGGGGGAACCCGCTGTCCCGCAGCTGCTTTGGGGGACCCCGCTGTCCCCCGGCTGCCGTGGGGGACCCCGCTGTCCCCCGGCTGTTGTGGGGGACCCCGTTGTCCCCCGGCTGTTGTGGGGGACCCCGTTGTCCCCCGCTGCGGTGGGGGAACCCGCTGTCTCCCAGATGCCACGGGGGACCCTGCTGTCCCGGCTGCGGTGCGTTTGCAGCCCGAGGCCACGGCTCCTGCCAGCAGCCCTGCCCTCAGCTGCCGTCCCAGAGCCTGGCACCTGCTCTCTCTACCCGGGTACCAGCAGCCCCGGGGCCGCGTTCTCCTGTCTCCATCTGAGGGCTCCCGTCCCGCTGTCTTCCTGTGACCTGGCCGCATCATGGCACGCAGGCAGGCTGACCTCAGCACGACAGACGGGCAGCAAACACGGCCACAGGAGCCCTGACAAAACCTTAGGCGGTGCTGAGGCTGAGACACGCCGACTAGGGACACGGGGTGGAGCGGCCGGGGGAGCTTCCTGCCTCGACAGGCCTGGAAAGCCGTCTGGAGAGACGTCCGGCCTGACCACCGCTGAGAGAGAGGCGGCCGCCGGAACGTGTGGGGGAAGAACCTTCCAGATGGGAACAGCAGGCGGAGGGCGAGAGTCTGAGCAGGGCGCAGGCCCGGACAAGAGAGCAGGGGATGAGGCCGGGAGGTCTCACGGGTCATCAGAGAAAGCGTGGCAGGGAATTTGTGGTGTCACCATCCTCATAGAAATCGGGTTAAACCACGAAAGGGTTTGACTGAAGGGGCTGTGCCGAGAGCCCTGTAAGCAGAACACAGGTGGGCGAGTTGGGAGCCCCCGAAGCAGGGGAGCAGGCGGCCCTTGCCGCAGGGGGAGCCGGTACCCACGGCCGGAGGGCCGAGGACAGGGAGCTGTCCCTCCCCTGGGAAGAAACAGGGGCTACGGACAGCTGCGCTGACGGTGACTCAGAGGCCATTAGGAGGCTTGGAGGGCGGAGACAGCTGATTAGGGGGTGTTCTGGTGAGGGTGGGTGACACAGGACATCTGGACTTCGAGGACGACCGAGCACCCGGCCACCTGCCCATTTGATCTGAGACGGGGGCGGGAGAAGGAATTTTGTCTTCAATGACCACCGTTCATTGCCATGTTCGCCGGCAAACCCTGACAGGTGTTCATAAATGCTAACACCTCAGGGCTCGGCCAGGACACTGAGCGGTTCAGGGCCACGGCAGGATCAAGCGGTGGGGACTGTGGTAAAGGGGGTGCCAGCCCGTGGGGGCGTTCCACTGAAGAGCCCCACAGCCTGTATTCCGGAGGGCTGGCCGGGGCCTGGAGCAGAAGCATGGCGTCAGGGGGAGTTATTCAGCCAGCGTCCCGGGCTGGCAAAACCTCCCCAAGTCCTGTTCCTGCCCCCTGATGGGGGCCGGGAAAGCCAGCAGCCTGGGCGCCGGAGGAAGGCCTCGCTGCCCACCTGTGCCCACCTGTGCCCAGCTGCGCCCAGGCTGGCGGAGGAGGCTTCCCGATCTTCGCTCCTGAACGCAGAGAGCACACCGTTCTTGTTCCCGCTAACTTCTAGGGCAAGAAAACACTTTGGGGTCACTCAGGGAAAGCAAACGTGTCCAGTCTCTTTTCTCCTCTTCTGTTTCTGGCCCGTGGGGAGACACATCTGAAGAACAACAAAGGCAGTTTACTCTCTTGAGAAACCTCAGCTGCCCACTGGCATTCAGCTTATCCAGTGGTTTCCAAATGTTTTTAGCAGCTGATCCCTTTTCCTTTTAAGAATTTTTTATTATTATTATTTTTTAATCCTCACCGGAGGATATTTTTCCATTTATTTTCAGAGTGGGAGGGAGTGTTAGAGAGAGAGAAACATTGATGTGAGAGAGACACATTGATTGGTTGCCTCTCATATGCCCCCAACCAGGGCTGGGGACCGAACCAAACCTCAACTGAGGTACATGCCTTAGGCTGGAATTGAACCCAGGACTCATTGTTCTGTGGGCCGACGCTCTAACCACTGAGCCAAACTGGCCAGGGGAGCTGAACTCTTTTTACAAACAAAATCTGCCACAGAATCTCAATGTGTAACACAGGTGACACCCAGAGCCATTTCTAGGTTCCCAGCCAGTTCTAGTGGGAACATCCTGAGTGTGTGTGTGTGTGTGGCTTATTGAGGTATAATTTGCATACAGTAAAATTCACCCTTTCTGGGTGCACAGTTAGATGACACAGCCTTGAAATGACACCACAATCAAGACCCAGAACAGCTCCTTCACCCCCCAAATTCCCTCTTGCCCCTTTGTAGCCAGCCCCCCGCCCCCACCCCTGCAACCACGAATCTGTCTGTCCCTGAAGTCTTGCTTCTCCAGACTGTCATATAGACGGAGCCATGCAGTGTGTGCCCTCTGGGGCGTGGCTTCTTCCACTTACCTAAGGCTTCAGGAGTTATCCACGGTTCTGCACGTGTTGGTCATCGTTCCTTCTCATTGCTGCACCGAGGTCTGTCGTTCTCGCGCGGTTCCCAACGTTGCCCTTTAGCTTCTCACCCTTTTCTGCGAAGACTATAACACTCCCCGTTCGAACAGTTGTCCTTCTCCCTTAAAGCACGGAGACTGAAGGCGCACAAGGGGAGTGAGGGTGTTTGGCCCCAGAGTGTCGTCACTGACCACACTGTTGTGTTTGGGCTGGTCCCCCAACTCCAAAGTACCCCTGTCTCTTCCCAGGACTGCAGTTCCTGGGAATCTGCTAATCAAAGCTAAAGAGTATCACCTGCTTTTACTTTAAAATTAAAAAATTTTTTTTTTCCTTTATTGAGTTGAGAGAGAGAGGAAGCTAGAGGGAGAGAGAGAGAGAAACATCGATGAGAGAGAACATCGACTGGCCGCCTCCGGCACGCCCCCACTGGGGATCAGGCTCACAGCCTGGGCACGTGTCCTGACCAGGAATCGAACCGGCGACCTCTTGGTGCAGGGTCGATGCTCAACCACTGAGCCACCCCGGCCCCAATGCTCTTACTTTTTAAAAAATTATAATGAACAGACACGGTTCTAAGCCAGGGGAAGGGTGCAAGGGAAGGTGTTTGCTCAGAAATAGACCTTGGCTGCGGATGTTCTTCTAAGGCCGTGGTTCTCAACCTCCCTAATGCCGACCCTGAACACCGCTCCTCAGTCCCTAATGCCGACCCTGAACACCGCTCCTCAGTCCCTAATGCCGACCCTGAACACCGCTCCTCATGTCCCTCATGCCGACCCTGACACCGCTCCTCAGTCCCTCATGCCGACCCTGAACACCGCTCCTCAGTCCCTAATGCCGACCCTGAACACCGCTCCTCAGTCCCTCATGCCGACCCTGAACACCGCTCCTCAGTCCCTAATGCCGACCCTGAACACCGCTCCTCAGTCCCTCATGCCGACCCTGAACACCGCTCCTCAGTCCCTCATGCCGACCCTGAACACCGCTCCTCAGTCCCTCATGCCGACCTGCTGAAACACCGCTCCTCAGTCCCTCATGCCGACCCTGAACACCGCTCCTCAGTCCCTCATGCCGACCCTGAACACCGCTCCTCAGTCCCTAATGCCGACCCTGAACACCGCTCCTCAGTCCCTAATGCCGACCCTGAACACCGCTCCTCAGTCCCTCATGCCGACCTGAACACCGCTCATCAGTCCTCATGCCGACCCTGTAACACCGCTCCTCAATCCTCAAGTCCTCATGCCGACCCTGAACACCGCTCCTCAGTCCCTAATGCCGACCCTGAACACCGCTCCTCAGTCCCTATTGCCGACCCTGAACACCGCTCCTCAGTCCCTAATGCCGACCCTGAACACCGCTCCTCATGTCCCTAATGCCGACCCTGAACACCGCTCCTCAGTCCCTAATGCCGACCCTGAACACCGCTCCTCAGTCCCTAATGCCGACCCTGAACACCGCTCCTCAGTCCCTAATGCCGACCCTGAACACCGCTCCTCATGTCCCTAATGCCGACCCTGAACACCGCTCCTCAGTCCCTAATGCCGACCCTGAACACCGCTCCTCAGTCCCTAATGCCGACCCTGAACACCGCTCCTCAGTCCCTAATGCCGACCCTGAACACCGCTCCTCAGTCCCTAATGCCGACCCTGAACACCGCTCCTCAGTCCCTAATGCCGACCCTGAACACCGCTCCTCAGTCCCTCATGCCGACCCTGAACACCGCTCCTCAGTCCCTAATGCCGACCCTGAACACCGCTCCTCAGTCCCTAATGCCGACCCTGAACACCGCTCCTCAGGCCCTCATGCGACCCTGAACACCGCTCCTCAGTCCCTCATGCCGACCCTGAACACCGCTCCTCAGTCCCTAATGCCGACCCTGAACACCGCTCCTCAGTCCCTCATGCCGACCCTGAACACCGCTCCTCAGTCCCTCATGCCGACCTAAACCACCGCTCCTCCAGTCCCTAATGCCGACCCTGAACACCGCTCCTCATCCCTAATGCCGACCTGAACACCGCTCCTCATGTCCCTAATGCCGACCCTGAACACCGCTCCTCAGTCCCTAATGCCGACCCTGAACACCGCTCCGCAGTCCCTAATGCCGACCCTGACACCGCTCCTCATGTCCCTAATGCCGACCCTGACACCGCCTCATCCCTAATGCCGACCCTGAACACCGCTCCTCATGTCCCTCATAGCCGACCCTGAACAACCCGCTCCTCAGTCCCTAATGCCGACCCTGAACACCGCTCCTCATGTCCCCATTCCTACCCTGAACACAGCTCCTCAGTCCCCTAATGCCGACCCTAACACCGCTCCTCAGTCCCTAATGCCGACCCTGAACACCGCTCCTCAGTCCCTAATGCCGACCCTGAACACAGCTCCTCAGTCCCTAATGCCGACCCTGAACACCGCTCCTCAGTCCCTCATGCCGACCCTGAACACCGCTCCTCAGTCCCTCAATGCCGACCCTGAACACCGCTCCCAGGTCCCTCATGCCGACCCTGAACACCGCTCCTCAGTCCCTAATGCCGACCCTGAACACCGCTCCTCAGTCCCTAATGCCGACCCTGAACACCGCTCCTCAGTCCCTAATGCCGACCCTGAACACAGCTCCTCAGTCCCTCATGCCGACCCTGAACACAGCTCCTCAGTCCCTCATGCCGACCCTGAACACCGCTCCTCATGTCCCTCATGCCGACCCTGAACACAGCTCCTCAGTCCCTAATGCCGACCCTGAACACCGCTCCTCAGTCCCTAATGCCGACCCTGAACACCGCTCCTCATGTCCCTCATGCCGACCCTGAACACAGCTCCTCAGTCCCTAATGCCGACCCTGAACACCGCTCCTCATGTCCCTCATGCCGACCCTGAACACCGCTCCTCAGTCCCTAATGCCGACCCTGAACACCGCTCCTCAGTCCCTAATGCCGACCCTGAACACCGCTCCTCAGTCCCTCATGCCGACCCTGAACACCGCTCCTCAGTCCCTAATGCCGACCCTGAACACCGCTCCTCATGTCCCTAATGCCGACCCTGAACACCGCTCCTCAGTCCCTAATGCCGACCCTGAACACCGCTCCTCAGTCCCTCATGCCGACCCTGAACACCGCTCCTCATGTCCCTAATGCCGACCCTGAACACCGCTCCTCAGTCCCTCATGCCGACCCTGAACACCGCTCCTCAGTCCCTCATGCCGACCCTGAACACCGCTCCTCAGTCCCTCATGCCGACCCTGAACACCGCTCCTCAGTCCCTCATGCCGACCCTGAACACCGCTCCTCATGTCCCTCATGCCGACCCTGAACACAGCTCCTCAGTCCCTCATGCCGACCCTGAACACCGCTCCTCAGTCCCTAATGCCGACCCTGAACACAGCTCCTCAGTCCCTAATGCCGACCCTGAACACCGCTCCTCATGTCCCTCATGCCGACCCTGAACACCGCTCCTCAGTCCCTAATGCCGACCCTGAACACCGCTCCTCAGTCCCTCATGCCGACCCTGAACACCGCTCCTCATGTCCCTCATGCCGACCCTGAACACCGCTCCTCAGTCCCTAATGCCGACCCTGAACACCGCTCCTCATGTCCCTCATGCCGACCCTGAACACCGCTCCTCAGTCCCTAATGCCGACCCTGAACACCGCTCCTCAGTCCCTAATGCCGACCCTGAACACCGCTCCTCAGTCCCTAATGCCGACCCTGAACACCGCTCCTCAGTCCCTAATGCCGACCCTGAACACCGCTCCTCATGTCGTCTGTGGGCGTCTGCATGTGGGCGGGCCGCCTGGAGACGGACAGAGGGGCGTCTCGGTTCATCGGAAATATGTGTTTTCCGATGGCCTTATGCGACCCCTGTGAAAGGGTCATTCGACCCCCAAAGGGGTCATGACCCACAGGTTGGATCTAAGGAGATATTCCACGCAGAAGTGTCAACCCGAGCGCCACCTCTAGCCACTGTTCACGTGACCCCGCAGTTCACGAATCCCCTGGCTTCTCCGTCCTTCCACCTGACAGATGGCCGCTGCTCACGTCCGGAAGGCCACACCACCTCCACCTTGTCGCCGAGCTGCAGCCGTGTGTGGGACCCGAGGTGGGAGCAGGGGGAGAGGCAGGTGCACGGGCCGAGCTGGGTGGTCATGGGCGCCCCGCTCCGGAGTTTGGACGTCACCCTGCAGCACGGGGAACGAGCAGGGGGCTGTAGGTGGAGGGGGCCAGGGTGAATCTGGAAATCTCTCTGCTATCGAAAGCAGAGACAGGCTGCAGCTTCCCACCGGGGTTCAGGTGAGAGGCAGAGAAGAGTCTATCTCAGGGACACCTGGGATGCAGGATTGTGAGAGTCTGGAAGACGGTGAGAGAAAGGAAAGTGGAAACCACTTCACTTCGCTACCCCAGCAACACCGCGACGTGGGCGTCATCGTGGCCATTCCGCAGACGACGACACAGCCGAAGGAGGTGAAACAGCACAGGGGAGGCTCAGGCATTACTCAGGCACGCGAGACAGTGAGAAGCACAGTTAACGAACCATGGAGAACTACTTTAAACAAACCTGAAGCCATACTTTGGGAAGAGCATCCTCGAGTCCTCTGCAGGCAGAGCTGGGAGCTACGCCGCAGGGCCGTGCTTGCAGGAGCAGATTCACACAGGGTCTGCCCGGTTCTACTCCAGCCCCAGAAGATGCCATGTGCAGCAGAAGAACCACCCGGCTGAACCCAATCAACCTGTAAAATCCTAAAAAAAATTTTTATATATATATATTCGTATTTTTAGGCCACTACATTTTGTGCTGGTGTGTTACACCGCAACAGCTGAGACAGAATGCATTCAATAACTATTAGCTGTTTTTAAAGTTATCACCATTATCCATTCACTTTATTTTTTCCACAGTAATTCACATCAGGATGCAGACAGCTGTGTTCCTCAGTAACTCATGCACTCAACAAAAATGTGCTGTGTCCTGCTCTGGGCAGAGCAGCAGTGATTGGGTCTGGTCTTTAAAAAGTGCTCTTTTCTTCCCAAGTGTTCCTTCAGAGGGATTTTGAACCCTGAGTGTTGCAAAGTAGAACTCTTTAATTTCTCGTCTTGTTGGAATTATTACTTATTGAGCATTACAATGTTTACTCATTCTTTTAACATCTTAAAAAAGCATGAGGGGGCCTGGCCGGTGTGGCTCAGTGGTTGAGCGTTGACCCTGCACCAAGAGGTCACTGGTTCGATTCCCGGGCAGGGCACATGCCCAGGTTGTGGGTCCAATGCCCAGTGTGGGGCATGTAGGAGGCGGCAATTGATGTTCCCTCTCATCGATGTTTCTCTCTCTCTCCCTCTCCCTTCCTCTCTCTAAAATCAATAAAGAAAAAAAAATTAGGAAAATAAAAAATAAAAAAGGAATTAGTAAAGAAGCAGGCCTTGTTTTTCATATACTCAGGGACTCTTTTTGATACGAAGTAAGATAGCAACACTACATCAAAACCACAGACTCCCGAGGATAAAGGGGCCTTTGAAAGGTCAGCCCGCCCGCTGTAGTCTAGGTAGGCTTTTATCTCCGCTCCCCAGAGAGCTCCGGGCTTTCAAGTTCCCTGGTAGCCCCACAAAGCCCCATGCGCAGGGTGCGTGTTTCCAAGGGAAACCACGGAGCAGGGTTGCCTCGCGCCCTTGCAGGCCCCTGCATTGCGGGCGGCTGTAATTTAGGCTCCTGTTAGTAGCTGTGAAAGCATCCGCTGCTCGCTGGTTACATGCAGCTTCTCCTGGGCGTGCAACAAAGTAACTTACAACAAGACTGCCTCCCCTCCCCCGGGTTCTCTGTGCCAGGACCCGGCCTTCCTGCATCTCCAGACCGACCTCAGTTCCTTGCAGGACAAATGAGTTGGGGCCTTGCACTGCGTCTCCCTCCACGACCGCATCTTAAGCTATAATTAGATATAGACATTTGATGTATGTAAACATACGTAAATCACCCAATTATAGAATTAAAGGCCGAGTCCTGTTCATCTAATTTGGAAATCAGAGAGACAGGAAGTGGAATCTACTCCAACTCCCCACTTTTACTTGCTCAGTCATTTTAAGATATGAGCGGGGGTGGGAGCGAGGGTCAGAAAGGGACCAGGGAAAGCATTTGGCCTGGAGACAAACATTCACAAAAGACCTCAAATGCAGACTTTTGACATTGTTTCCAAATGAGGTTATAAATAAAATTATAGACACAGATGTTTCTCATTTGACTCTAAACTTACGTCCCATGATTGAACTGTATTACCTTTTGGGTGCGATGAATTAATTCAAGAAAAACAAACTCTTGTAATTACCTGTGAATGGCAGAGTTATACACCATCGTGTTTCTTTCGTTAAAGTTGTAATCTGTGACCGTGTACATTACAATAGACCACAACTTGATGATCCTGTGCTGACATTTCTTTGAAACAATCAGGGCGAACTAAGCATGTACGAGTCTTGCCCTGATGCCGGGCGCTTTGCAGGGAACTTCGACACCCCAGCGAGGCAGGAACTGTTCTGTTTGACGCGGGCCGGTGAAGCACTGTGCCCAGGGTCCACAGGTGACTCAGCCGGCTGGGATTGGAGCCCACGCAGTCCGGCTCCAGAGCGAACTGTTCCACCCCAAATCCGCCGTCTCGGTTCAAAACACTCCGCGCGTGGAGAGGGCTCCTTGTGCGTCCTGGGGAGGGAGGGGGGAGGGAGGACAGGCCTGGGGGGGACGCCGGGAGGACAGACTGGGCCACCCCGTGTGGCTGCTGACCGCGAGCTGGGGCGGAGCCGGTGCGCTCCAGGCTCTGGGCCGCGGGTCCCCCGCGCAGCTGCCCGGCCTGGCCCTTCCTACGCGCCGCCCTCTTCCCTTTCTCCTGTCCCCAGCTGTCTCCAGCCTGTGCCCAAGACCCCTGCCCGTAGGGGCCCTGCAGCCTCTCTCCTGGCCTGCTCTCTCCGGCCTGAGCCGCGCCCCGCCGCCAGCTCCCGGCCTCGGCACCGGGGTGGAGACCCCGCCACCACCCGCTCAGCTGTGGGACACCCGGGGCCCGGGGCTGCTGGTCCCTCCAGGGCCGTGGGAATGTGGGCGAGGAGAGCTAGGAGGGGGCAGATGGCACAGGGGCCCTGTCCACACCCGCAGGGCCTGGTGAGGAGGGGTGGGTGGCCAGGTGTGTGCCCGCACCGCGGCCTGCGGCACGAAAACCTGCTGCTGCCGGGCGCAGCTGACATTGCTTCTGTGCACATGCGCGCTGGCGTGGAGATGGTCATTCGCCCGCATGCCCACGAGCCTGCGCCACGCAGACAGGCTGGTCACGGCCGTGTGCATCGTGGAACTCCACGGGCACAACGGGCGCAAGCTTTGCAGTGGCCTGCAAAATGCTGAGGCCTGAAAAAACATTGATTGGACAGCAGAAAAGTAAATCATAAAATAAAAGCAAATGTCTAATGCAATGCCTGCAACTCATAACAACAAATCACCTAGTCAGCCACAGGTCAACTCACATGGAAATGATACTTAATACGGAATGTGGGCAAGTCCCATGTGATTTAATGTGTTTGCCATGATCTTGCACAGGCCTTGATGCAAAAGTGCTGTCCCTCCGAGGCCCCGGCAGTGGGGACAGGATGGCATATGTTGGAGGATTTGCATAGACAGGAGGTCACAAGTGGGCACCATGGAGCCTTAGAACAGCAAAGTGAGACAAAAGGCCCCTCAAAGATGCCCACATGTTCCCCAAGTGAGTCCCTCCCTCTGGCCCCACAAATCTTAAATAAAAACCCCAAACCTACAATCTTGGTGCAAGTGAATTTCTTGCTTGGGGAGTGCATGGGCGAGAGAGGGTGGGCTTGCCTCTCTCAGCATCCCTGGTACTGACCCTGCCCCACCCACTCCTACCTGTGTGTCTAACGCTTCCCCTGGTTCCAGCCACCGCTGTCTGTCCCTCGGACCACGTCAAGAGCCTCCTAAAGTGTCCCCTGCTTCCGTCCAATGTTCTCTCCACAGAACACAAACAATGGTTTTTAAAAATCATAAAGCGGGTCCTTCCGACCCACGCTAAGAATAAACTCACATCTCTGTCTTTGGGTTTGGCAAAGCCCGTTGTGATCTGGCTCATCACCAGCCCTTCTCTCCCTGCGCATCGGACCCCGCCACACACCCGCCCTGCGTCGTCTTCAGCCTCAAAGCCTGGGTGGTTCCCTCTGCCTGAAACCCCTCCCTCACATCTGCAGGCTGCCACACTCGCCATCCAGGTCACAGGCAGTGGCCGCCTGTCAGGGAGGACACCCCCCAGGGAAATTCACTGCCTGTCCCTCCACTACGTCACAGGACCTCACGCTGTGCTGTTTCATTGTCCTTATCCAACTTTCACTGTCTGAAGCGGTCTTTTCCTGCACAGTATTCCTTTACTTTTGTTTGCTTGTTTGCCTGCTAGGATGTAAATTCCACCAGGACAAGGACTTGCCTGTGGTTTTCACCATTGTGTTGCTATTGCCTATGATCATACCTGGATGTAGTAGGTGGTCCATAAATACTTGTTGAAAGCAAGAGTAAAAAAATAAGTAGGTGAACCTGAACTGACATGACTCACAGGAGTGTGACTATCATGGAGATCTCTGAGGTCCTTGGATCGGGGGCGAACTCCTTTTAACTGAATCTCAAAGGGCCTTCAAGTAACATCTGGTTTATGTATGTATTTGCTTATGCGGTACCTCATTGCAGAAGAATTTGCAGTCATTTTCAAAGCTACACAGAGTGCAATAAATCGTTTGAAAAGGAAATAGTGGATATGGAGAGAAAATAAGAATTGAAGAAATAAGATAAAACGAGGGCAAGATTAGCAATTAAAATACACATCACAAAGTCCTCTCTGGCTAGGCAGAAGTGAACTGAAGTTTTACTTTTGAACTCTCTTTTTTAAAAAATATGTTTTTATTGATAGTTAGCTAGAGAGGACGGGAGAGAGAGAGAAACATTGATGAGAGAGAAACATCAATTGGCCGCCTCCTGCACGACCCCTACTGGGGATCGAGCCCGGGCATGTGCCCTGACCAGGAATCAAACTGGTGACCTCTTGGTGCATGGGATGACACTCAATCCACTGAGCCACACCAGCCGTGCTACCATTGAACTCTCAATAATAGCTACTGGCAACTCATCTACACTAAAGTCTTTTTTTTTTTGTCCTCACTCGAGGACACTTTTCCATTTTTTGTTCAGATAGAGTGGGAGGGAGAGAGAGGAAGAGAGAGAGAGAGAGAGAGAGAGAGAGAGGGAGAGAGAGAGAGAAAGAGAAACATCGATGTGAAAGGGACACATCGAGCGGCCACCACCAGCACGACCAACCAGGGCCGGGGACAAACTGCAACCGAGGTACATGCCCTTAGAGGGAACCAAACCCGGGTCTCTCTGGACCACAGGCCGACGCTCTAACCGCTGAGCCAAACTGGCCAGGGCAACACTAAAGTCTTTTAAAAAGAGAAAAATCTAAAGCTTTACCTTTGAATTTTTACCTGTTAGCCGTGAATCATAACAACTCTTCAGTGTGTTTCCAATTAATTTGACTAGTCTTAGTTACAGCTCTTAGTTACTGATTGCTATCAATCAGTATCTACTGAACATCTGCATTCACAGGGCTGGTTCATTCCAAATGAGTCATTGGCCTTTTTCACGTGCTGCTCTGAGAGCCAGGACTCTGATGTCATCACTCGCATGAGGATCGTGGCGCAGAAAGACAGCTGGCAAGGTCCCCTGGGTGATGCGGGCCTGGCGGAGTTCACTTTCAATCAGTACAGATTTCTACCTGAGTTTAATTTATAGGCTCCTTAATAATATTGAGGTTCATTTTCTTAAGACGACCTTCTCAGCCCATTTTTCCAGAGTAAAGCCCTTCGATTAATTATTTTCTAAAATTTACATGTTTTTCAAAATGTTGCTCCTCTGTCCTCTCTTTGGAAACTTTCTATGTTCTCTCTCCCCCCCTTTCTCCCCTGTCCCTCCCCCACTCCCAGCCTCCCCTCTGGGTTTGCCCGTGTGCTCCCTGCTTCCCTGCCTCTGGATCTGTTTTGTTCAGCGGTTCATTTTGTTCATTAGATTCCACAGAGAAGTGAGATCATGTGATACGTGTCCTTCTCCGCCTGGCTTCTTTCATTCAGCCTAATACTCTCCAGGTCCCCCCATGCTGTCTCAAAGGGTAAGTGCTCTGACCCCACCCCCACAGTTTTGACAGACAGTAAAGCAAAATGTTGAAAGCCACGGGAAGTTCCACGGGCCAAGAAACACGGACCAAGTTGCTGATATTTTTGTGCCTCAGTTATCCGCTTGCAAAATTGGGAGTGATCACTACATCTACTTCCCAGAGGGGTTGTGAGGGTTAACCGCGTTCGTGCATGTCCAGTGCTGAGGACGGAGCCTGGCGCGTGGCAACCTCTGAATGAACGTGAGCTATTATTGTGATTCCGTGCCATTGCCCTTAAAGATGATCCCCTCCCCTTTTCCTGTGCTCCTCAGCAGAAACTATCTTATTCCTGTTGTCTTACATCTCCATTTCTCTGAACATTACTAGAATTCCTTCCCCTCTGCTTTGCTTGGAAAACTCCTAGTCATCTTTCAAAACTAATCTTGGATGTTTCTTTTAAAACATGTGAATGGACACCCCCGCCCCCCCCCCCGGTCCCCTCTAGCAGCCTATGGCACCTCCCTATCACAGCTTCCAGAACACTGGGAGGTAGTCCGTTTCTGTCTGTCTCCACAGAGGACTAGCGGGACAAGGACCAGAACTGTCCCCTTTGTGTCTTCAGTGTCTAGCACACGGTTTGCTACATAGTGTCTGTGTGGCTGTGCAGGTCAAGGCTGGTTGAACTCGGATGAGTACAGACTGATCCTATGGGGAAGTCCAACCAGCAACATGACAGCGTACATTTCTTATATACTTGATACCCAAGCCTCCAGTATCATGCTCACTTTTCTCCTGGGACTAAAAGAAACGACTTACTTTTATTCTTTATTATTATTATTATTATTTTTATCCTCACCCAAGGATATTTTTCCATTTATCTTCAGATAGAATGGGAGGGAAGGGGCGGAAGAGAGAGAGAAACATCGATGTGAGGAGAGAGGCACACTGATTGGTTGCCTCCTGCACGACCTCGACCAGGTCTGGGGATCAAACCGCAACCTGCCACTCATTGGTCTGCAGGCTGATGCTCTAACTGCTGAGCCAAACCAGCTAGGGCTTTGTTCTTTATTCTTTAAGGATTTACTCATTATTACAGAGGATGCAACCCTATTTCCCTTGCAAAACACATTTCAAGAACGTGGCATGAAGTGCTGGACCAGACTTTCCTGGGCCCGACCCGCAGCTCCTTCCGGCTCTTGGTGCAAGACGTGCAGGAGCCGTTTGTCCTCCTGGGCCTGGGGGCCTGTGTCTGTAACCGGAGCACTTCAGCGCGTGCCTTGTCTTTCCTTCTTCCTGGTGACTCTCCGACGTGATGCTATGCGTGAACACCCACACCATCCCTCTGCAGATGGGAGCTGGGACGTTATTTGGGAAGAAATCTTACTGGTTAGGTTTAGGCACGCATCCAACGGAGGACTGAGAAACTATTCTGGCTGCAAGGTTACCTGGAGACAGTATTCCTTTAGAACCAAGATTCAGCTGCAAAGCAATTTGCCCGCATGAATTTCTGGCTACACCGGTTCATTCGATGTGAAGAGATGTTGCAATAGAATTAACACGGACGGCATTGCTCTGGGTGTCAGTGCATCCCAGAGCCGTAGCGTCCCCGTGGGGCAGGTTGGGTTGTCCTAGGGCAGGTGGCCTGTGACTTCACCCTAGGAAGACAGTAGCCGGGCGGCAGGTCCCGGCAAAGGCCAGCGTGCACACCCCGGACCCAGGGCTGTGTGCACCGTGACTGTTTTCAGCTGGCAAGGGACCACGAGAACGTGCACCGTGGCTCTTCGGCTGGAAGACGCCCACATGCCAGGCCTTTCATTTTCCCGGCTGCTTTCTAATTTGACTGGATAAGGACACGCGAGACCACAGCATCCATCAGGGACGGAGCATGTCCGGGAACAGCCAGCAGCCCGCACGGTCTCCCCGTGAATGTTCACAGCCGCACGTGGGCTGGCCTTTGTGTAAAAATTGCCAGTGTGCCCTTCCTCTCCGGGGGAGCCCTCGGCAGGGAACATCACGGCTGCGATGAAAGCAGTCCCTCCAAATGGGCTGGCGGGGCACCATTTCACCCCACGGAGTGGAGCACCGTGCCGGGCCAACTGTGCCAGGTCTCCCACGACCACATAAATATACACATATGTCCCCTGGCTTTGTCCCCAAGTCCTAGGTGCTATAGAAACCAAGCACTTCATTACTAATAATAATGCTATAGTTACACCGATGCAAAGCCGAGAAATGGTGCTTTGTCCTGAAATAGTGCCTTTGATCAAGTTTCCCATTGTCTGTCCCCTAACTAGTACTTGCAACATCCTTTAACTCCTGTCTACCACCACAATACACGACAGTGTCCTTCCTAATATAAATTACCTCCGGGCAGTCAATATTTTAATTAATGAATCTATAAAAATTACATTTACCTCATAGATAATAATAATTAACATTTTTTATGGGACAGGTAGTTTTCTAATTATGATTATTCCTATTTGACAGATGAGAAAACAGGTTTATTTATTTTTAATCCTCACCCGAGGATATTTTTGCATTTATCTTCAGATAGAGCAGGAGGGAGAGAGGGGGGAAGGGAGAGAGAGAGAAACATCGATGTGTGAGAAACACATCGAGTGGCTGCCACCCACACAACCCCAACCAGGGCCGGGGACAAACTGCAACCGAGGTGCAAGCCCTTAGCAGGAACAGAACCCGGGTCTCTCTGGTCCACGGGCCGACGCTCTAACTGCTGAGCCAAACCGGCCAGGGCAAGAAAACAGGTTTAAAGAGGTTAAATGCCTTCTTTAAATGGCATAACCTAGAATCTGAACCAAGACCACTGTTTCCTAATGCTTTTTTATGCAAGTAAAGCATAAAGTCATCATTCAGTAAATCTCTTCCTTTCTTCCCAAGCAGTGACAAAATCAGAACTATTCCTATATGTAAACTTATTTAAAGACAGCATCTGTCAGTGATCTCTTAGTAACTATGGTTGAGATGTTTTCTTTCTCTTTGAGATGCCATTTAAAAAATAACTCAGGCCTGGCCGGTGTGGCTCAGTGGTTGAGCGTCGACCCTGCACCAAGAGGTCTCTGGTTTGATTCCCGGTCAGGACACATGCCCAGGTTGTGGGCCCGATCCCCAGTGGGGGGCGTGCAGGAGGCGGCCAGTCGATGTTCTCTCTCATCAATGTTTCTCTCTCTCTCTCCCTCTCCCTTCCTCTCTCTTTCTCTAAAATCAATAAAGAAAAAACAAAAATCTCAGTATTGGTTAGAATTAAATAAGAGACTATGAAGGCAAATGTCCAGTTTTCTGTTTCTTTGACGCTGGCGTCAGATGTAAACTTTTGCATTCCTGTAAACTTCCACCTGTCCTTCTGACTCCACTGCCCTCAGCCCACCACTAACTGAAGGAGCCTCCTGATGGCCTGGCTCCCAGAGTCACATCTGCCCCGTGCCCCCCGCCCCAGCCTCAGTGGACCTATTGCCTCTGGAAGCAAATCCCGAATTCTCCGGTCAAAGCCCTCCTGGGTGTGGCTTCCTCGCACATGTTCATTCTTATTTCCACAGCTCAACACGTACCCCGACTTTCAGTCTGGAGAGAGCCCTCTGTCCCTCAACACACACTGCTTGTTCCTGGTCCACACTTCTGCCCGTGCAGGCCCCGCACTGTGGGACGTGCACCCCAGCGTGAGAAGCTTCAAGCCCATTTCCTCCCAGGGGCCAGGGGGTCTGGCCCACCCCTCCGCTGGTCCGGCCGGCCTCCTGTCCCGCGCGTAGTTACTGACGGTGCGCTCAGTCATTCCTCATTGCTGACGGGTGAAGGCGGGCCCGACGGGACGGGCAGCCCCTCGGGAACAGGTGTCGCCTGCGTGTTCTCTCGTGGCCTCTGGAATGTCCGCACAGTGCCCAGGAGAAGGCAGTGCTCTGTCCTCACGGGGACGGACGCTGGGACCGGTCAGCCTTGGGTTTTAAAATGCGGGTTCCCATCCGTAATGCACTTGTTCACTTTGTAGCAAATTCCCACCTTTTTCATCTCGTGGCTCACAGACGCCAATTGCTAAAATTCCGCCGCACACCGCAAAATACATATTTTGCCGATCTGACCAAAAAAAAAAAAAAAGGTATAATTTTGATTCATTCACATCGGACAGCTATTGCGTTCGCTGTTGTCATTTAAAAAAAATAAATAAATTGGACAATCTAACAGAAAAGAGGTCAGTGTCCCTGACTACATAGCCAGGTGCTGCATGTTTTAAATATTCTTGTGGCGTGCCTGTTAACAATCACCGTGCTAGAACCTGAAGGTGCAGCCCAAGTGTTAAGTTACATAAGGAGTCACACCTCCATACAATGGGCTACTACGCAGTCATTTGAAACAGTGTTAGTGCAGAAATAGCATACTGTCAAATGCTTTGCCATAGATTGGTAACTTTTAAGAATGTTATAAAAATTGTGTGTGGAATAATCCCATTTGGGGGATAAAAACTTCAGCATTAACAGGATATTAAACATTACAAACCATAAAGGAAAAGACTGATAAGTTGGACTTTACAAACACAGTACCTTCTGTTCATTTAAAGAGACCTTTAACAGAGTAAAAGGCAAGCTTGGAGAACTCGATATAGAATACGAAAAATAATTCTTATAAAAAAAAAAAGACACCACCATTTAAAAGATAAGCAAAAGGCTTGAACAGGCAAAAAGAAAATATTCAAACGGTCAATACACAAATGGAAAGGTGCCCCACATCATTCATCATCAGAAAAATGAAAATAAAAATTCTAGTGAGATACCAGTACACACCCACCAGATGGCTACACGAAAAACAAACAACATCACAAACACAACCTGATGATATCAAGTGCTGCCGAGGAAATGAAGCAACTAGAACTTTCAAACATTACTAAACGATTGTTATAAGTTGGAATGTAAGTTGGCACCATAATTTTGGAAACTCCTATTTACTTTATTATTGTATTTTTCTGGAGAACGTCCAGAGAGCGCTGACCTGTTCCAATCTGGCCACAGACGGTGTCTTGGACTTTCCCCTCTTTCTGAGATTTCTTACTGTTCCTGCAGAATGGAACCCTTGTTTCTTTGACTCAATGACCTTGGTTATTTCTCAGCTCATTTCCTATTTATGCGGGTATATATATATATTCTTCAATACTTTCCTAAGCAAGGGTGGATCCGAGTTAAATTTTGAGACCTCTTAGAATGTTGGTGGCGTTTCTCCATTGTCTTTTGGTATCTAACCTTGCTGTTGATAAGGCGGGGGCCATCTTGATTCTTGTTCCACTGAATATAAACGTGAAAGAAATGATTACCAGAAGCTTTAACATCTTTTCTTAACCCCAGTGTTCTGGAATTTTTTTAATGATCTGCCTTAGTTTGAGTCCCCCTTGCCCACCCCACTTGCCCATGTTCTCACTGTGATTACTTCCTCCTGAAGCCCATTCCTCTGCATCTAAAATTCACATCATTGCCCGGCTCAGTGGTTGAGCATCAGCCCTGCACCAAGAGGTCGCCGGGTCAATTCTTACTCAGGGCACACGCCCAGGTTGTGGGCCTGATCCCCAGTGGGGGGCATGCAGGAGGCGGCCAATCCATGTTCTCTCTCATCGATGTTTCTATCTCTCTCTCCCTCTCCCTTCCTCTCTCTTTAGAATCAATAAAGAAAAATAAAATAAAATAAAATAAAATTCACATTATTTAGTTCTGGAAATTTTTTGTACAACTTTCTCCTTCTACCATGCACCCCTTGTTCGCCCTTTCTGTATTAGAGGTAGCTGTTGAAGCTCCTAGGGTATTTATCTTTTCTTCTTTAATTTTTTAATGTGTGTACTTCTTTTTGTTCTACTTTTAGTAGATTTCCTTAACTTTGCCATATCATCCTTACTATAATTTTCATTTAAAATTTTTTTAAATCCTCACTTGAGTATATATTTTTATTGATTCTAGAGAGAGAAGAAGGGAGAGAGAAAAAAAAAATTATTGTGAGAGAAACATCAATCAGTTTTCTCTTATACGTACCCTGACTAGGATCGAATCCATAACCCAGGTATGTGCCTGACCAGAATCCAACCCGAATCCTTTTGGTGTACGGATGACGCTCCACTTACCTGAGCCACCAGCCAGAGGACTAAAATGTTCACTTTGGCTATTATATTTTTAATTTACGAGTTCTCCCTTGTTATTTGATTGTATGTTTTTTTCCCCCCAGGTTCAATGTTTCTAATGGATGCAATCGCTTTTCTTTTCTCTTGGGAGATATGTTTCCATATTTTCTTCTGCTTCCTTCATTCTCTCTCATTTATCCACATTCCTTTAGTCTGTGTACAGGTATCCCCCACTTTTTGAAAGTGCGCCTCACATCACTTTGCTTTCACAGAGCACCTACCTTGGTACGCCTGGCACTCGGACAACATGGGTTTGGACCGCGTGGGTTTTTCGGTAAACGCAGTTGGCCCTTGGTGGATCCGTGGAGTTTGCATCTGCGATTCAGCCAACTGCAGAGAGGAAACCATTCTTTTGAGTTCCCAGAAATACTCTTCCAATCTGAGGTTGGCTAAATCCACGGCTGAGAAGAGCCCGCTGCAGGGTCAAAAGCTACACGCAGACTTCTGACTGCATGTGGGGTCGGCCCCGAACCCCCACATGCTCAAGGGTCAACTGTATCTGTTTTGCAAGAAATCCTAAGAGGATTCTTGCTCTTACCAAAAAAAGGGCAAAACAACACTCAGCGTCTGTTGTGTGGCAAATCATCAGAGAGGCGGCAAGCTCACCGGTAAGTGAAACTCCGCTGTCGTGCGTCCTTTCTGCGTCATCTAGGCCATGTATTTGTCGCACCATTCCTGCTTTTACTGCATCTTAGTATCATTTGGTGTGAAAGCTCAAAAATTTTTCCGTACAAATGAATGCTAATTGCTCCTTGGCCTCAGTCCATTTTTGCTTATGAAAGGTTTCAGGAGAATGATCTACTTTCGGAGAGTGGGGGAATCTGTATTTGTTTTGGGGTCACTTTCATACCGGGGCGTTTTCTCAGGGTTGGTGATCCTTGGCCTCCGTGTATTCGTGAGAGGGAGGGATTGCGGTGTGTGACTCGCCGGGTCCGTGTGCACGGTGTGTCACCTGCTGGGCTTCTCTGTCGAAGAAAAATGGCAAATTTTAATAAAAACAATGTTGTGAAATGATTTCCAGGGGAAAAAGCAAGCCATCCAATACCAAAGATTCTGGAATAATAAAAATTTTATTCATGAGCCCTGGCCAGTTTGGCTCAGCGGTTAGAGCATCGACCTGCGGTCTGGAGAGACCCGGGTTCGGTTCCCGCTAAGGGCACACACCTCGGTTGCAGTTTGTCCCTGGCCCTGGTTGGTCGTGCAGGTGGCAGCCACTCAATGTGTCCCTTTCACGTCGATGTTTCTCTCTCTCTCCCTTCCTCTCTCTCCCTCCCACTCTATCTGTACAAAAAATGGAAAAATATCCTCGGGTGAGGATAAAAAACAAACAAACAAACAAAATTTTGTTCATGAAAAGAACGATTGGGAAAGAGGTGGGAGGAGGTAGCAGAGGGTAAAGGGGGGGTACGTGGTGATGGAAGGAGACTTGACTTGGGTAGTGAACACTCAATACAATCTACGTAGTTTTATTAACCTGTGTCGCCCCAATACATTCGATTTAAGAAAAGGAGGATTGAGCAGATGCAGGAGACAAGGATTATATCGTAGAATCTAGGTTAACTGAACACGGCAGAGAAATAGTTGAACAGCAGCCCCACGAAGTGTGACAAAGTCGATCGTCCTGTTGGTTCTGCGCGGTAAACAGAACTTTAAAAATAGTCGCTGTAAAGAAAACGCATCTGACAGCATATTGAAAAACGTACTGGTGCCCCATGGGAAATTCTGAGACATCCTTTAGGGACAATTCCATTGCCCTGTACACTTGCTCAGGGGTACCTTTTCTCTTCTGTCTTAACCCTGTCACAACATTTGCATTTAAAAGCGCCTCGCTGCTGGAGAGTTCTGTGGGTTGCTGGGGATTTCCTTTTTAGCTCCTGGTTTTATCTCACCAGTAGTTAACACTGCAACCAACCAAAGACAGGCGAATGAGAAAGATATTCCTCCCGGCTGTTTTTCCCGTCTTGTTAGCAGAAGGACTTCCGAACAGAATCTTCTTACATTTTTCCAGGAGATACTGAATTCGCCGCGATGTGTCAGGGAAGCGGAACTCGAAAATGCCATCAAAGCCTCCTGAGTGAGCTTTCCCGTACTCGCCATCAGATCATTTTCTCATCACGGGCTCGTTAGCTGGCCATCCTTGTTTTTCTCCTTTACCGATTCCCTTATCGTTACCTCTGGGACTCTGATGCAGAGAAGTTCCTGTGGCCTGACTTGTTGGGGGGAAGGAAGCAGGAAGTCCCCCACGCGGGCGGCCGGGCCCCCCGGGCTCCCGGGGGAAGGGCGGGCTCCTGGTGATGGGAAGTCCTCCCCGGGGTCACAGCTGACTCTGCCCAGTGAGGTAATGGCAGAAAGCGTCACCTGCCTGAGGACGGTTCCTTGCCTGTTATATCAGACAGAAGCTGGAGGCTGCAACGGAACGTGTAAGGTACCATCTGAACTATTAGAAGGGAGTAGGCACAGCCAGCAGGCAGATTGCAGTGTCCTGAGAAATTAAGACAAAGCCCCGGGTTCCCATAGGGTGGTGGCCCTCACTCTTGGCTGCACCTTAGAATCACTGGGGGCGGGGGAGTATTTTTTGCAATTTTTATTAATTTAGTTTTGTTATAGATGTTTCCCCCCCGCCCCCAGGCACCCTCGGGGGGGGGGCACTTTTAAGTCGATACCCGGAGGTGGTCCTTCCAGACCAGAGGAACCTGAGTCTCTGGAGTAGGCCTGACGAGCTGCATAGTGAAAGCTGCTCGGGCCCTGGCCGGTTTGGCTCAGCGGTTAGAGTGTCGGCCTGTGGACCAGAGAGACCCGGGTTCGGTTCCCGCTAAGGGCACGTGCCTCGGTTGCAGTTTGTCCCCGGCCCTGGTTGGGTCAGGCGAGTGGCAGCCACTCGATGTGTCCCTTTCACGTCGATGTTTCTCTCTCTCTCCCCCTCCCACTCTACCTGAACAAAAAATGGAAAAATGTCCTCAGGTGAGGATAAAAAAAAGAAGCTGCCTGGGTGATTCCCGTGCGCTGTGGGGGCCGAGGACACTGACCCAACAAGACACGACTTGCAGAAATAATCAGGCTCCCTCTGTCTTCCCGACGCTGGGCCAGACACGCAGGGGAGAAGGTGCAAAGACATAGAGCGTGTGGCTTTCGAGCGATTCTCTCCCATTTGAGAGACGCCAACGAGCACAGAAGAAGAAACCAAGAGCCGCAAAGGATAATCAGGTGGATGCTGTGTCTACAGGCATCTGGGGGCGGGGCGGGGCGCTGAGGCTGGGGTAGCGCTGAGTCAGGGCTCTGGGGAGCAAGGGGAGGGCATGCACTGCAGGGGGGACAACAGCGGAGCGAGGGGCATGTGCGGGGGGGGGGGGGTGGTGGAAACAGTGAGCGGACTGTCCTGGGGCTACAGTGGAGGGTCGGGGTCCTCTGCCTCCCCCCACCCTCTGTGAGGCTTGAGGTTAATCTTCACTGTCCCCCGTGGACGATCACTACAGATGACGACACGGGGCCTGAGAGATTTGAGGACCTCCTCCGTGTCGATCCCCCATCCTCTCTCCGTCAGAGGATCCAGGCAAGGCATCTGGGTGAGCCAGTCCTGGGGGCCAAGGGGAAGGTGTTCTGACCTCAGGTGGCAAGCATTTGAGGGTCAAGGTCGGAAGCGGGAGCACAGAGACCGAGACCCTGTCCGGCAGGACCCAGGGGAAGGGAAGAGGCTCAGAAGTCAGGGCCCGCAGAACCAGGGCAGGCGGGAGCTGCCCCCACGCAGCCCGGAGACAGCAGTTCCGAGCTGCTAGAGGAGTGGGGAGCAGCAGCAGGTCTCACGGGCCCCCTGCCTGCCACAGACGTTTTGTAGCCTAGGGAAGATCAGCCCGCAAAAGGTGATCAATACCATTCCGTAAAAATAGTACATAGTATTATTATTTCTAAGCAACGGGTCACCCCACACCTGACTCCCGGAGCTATAAGGAGACCTTTTGGCACCTGGGACAGACGGCAGGTGATGTTCTCCTCCAAATCCGTCTTCTAACGCCTGCCATGGCTCACAGATGGGCGTTGTTAACAGTGCCCACCACCTGGCAGCTCTCCACTCGGCCATCACTCTTGTTCCGCCGGTGTCAAGTGTTCAGCGTCATTATTTTACATCTTGTGTGACCTTTAAACCTTGGTGCCTCAGGTCCACGCCCCTTCTCATGCTTGACCGCAGGGCCATGTCCTCTCCAGCCAGGGGCGTGGCTCAGGCGTGCGGGGAGGGTCACGCACGGTATATTGGGATGGAAACAGCTACGAGTTCAATGGTTTGCTTCTTAGGCTCCTGAAAGAATGTAAAAGCATTTCTCTTCGTGGTATCTAAGGTCACGTCCAAACAGCACAGGTCTTCATGCGATGTGATGAATCCCTGTAGGCCCCAGGAAAGGCAGGAGGCTCAGAATCCAAGCAAGCACGTGGCACAGATGTGCTGTGCATTCAGTATGTGTGACCCCGAAGCTGAAAACGACTTTGCACCGCATCGTACCCTGGGTACCCGGGGACCACGTGCACTGCTAACATCAGCTCCGGCCCTGGGGCCCCGGGAGGCTCCCCTTAGCTGTGCTGGCGGCCGGAATATGAGAAGATAAATAACGACGCCTTGTTGGCATCAGATTAAAGCCAGACAAGATGAGGGGAGGGGAGGGGCTGAAGCAGCCCAATTCCTTGCTGCTTCTTCCTTGGAACCTACTGATCTAGATATTCCAGATTGAGTTTTCATGTGTTTAATTTATTTATTTATTTATTTATTTTTTTTTTTTATCCTCACCCGAGGATATTTTTCCATTTCTTGTACAGATAGAGTGGGAGGGAGAGAGAGGAAGGGAGAGAGAGAGAGAAACATCGATGTGAAGGGACACATCGAGCGGCTGCCACCCGCACGACCAACCAGGGCCGGGGACAAACTGCAACCGAAGTACGTGCCCTTAGCGGGAACCGAACCCGGGTCTCTCCGGACCGCAGGCCGACGCTCTAACCGCTGAGCCAAACCGGCCAGGGCTAATTTATTTTTTAATCTATGCACTGTTTACAGGTATTACAGGTACATGGCAAAATATTTTTTTTCTTTATTGATTTTAGAGAAAGAAGAAGGAAGAGGGAGATAGAAACATCGATGAGAGAGAACACTGATTTGGCGCCTCCTGCATGCCCCCCACTGGGGATTGGGCTCACAACCTGGGCATGTGCCCTGACCGGGAAGCGAACCAGCAACCTCTTGGTGCAGGGTCAACGCTCAACCACTGAGCCACACCGGCCAGGCCATGGCAACATCTTTAAACGACACCAAAGGACATACAGTGAGAGTAATGTCCCATCTTTCTCAGGATCCCGGCAGAAAACAAATTCACCTCCAGAAGGTTCAAATTCAGAGACATTAGGGACGGGAGCGCTGACAGGGCTGTGGCAGGCGAGGGTTAGACAAGATGTGGAGCCCGAGACTGGCAGCCGCTGAAGAAGGAAATGGTGTTGACGGTGAGCCCGGTGACAGCAGGGCTGCTGCGGACAGAGGCACGCTGGCGGGACAGAGCCTGGGAGCACCCTCTCTCCTCCCTTCCCATCCTCAGATCCCTGCTGCCCCCTATGGACCAAACCCAGGGAAGTCAGCCAGAGGGGACAAGGTGATGGAGCTGGGAGGCCAGTCTCTCTCTGGGTGGTGTTGGGGTTCGGGACGGGCCCAGAGAACAATCAACATAGCACCCCTCGCCCTGGCTGGTTTGGCTCAGCGGTTGGAGCGTCGGCCTGCGGTACAGAGAGACCCGGGTTCGGTTCCCGCTAAGGGCACGTACCTCGGTTGCAGTTTGTCCCCGGCCCTGGTTGGTTGTGTGGGTGGCAGCCACTCGATGTGTCCCTTTCACATCGATGTTTCTCTCTCCCTCTCTCTCCCTCCTGCTCTATCTGAACAAAAAATGGAAAAATGTCCTCGGGTGAGGATAAAAAAAAAAACAAACAAAAAAAACATAGCACCCCTGGCCCTCAGCCCCCTGAGGCAACAATTGTTAGCATTTTTTTGGGGGGGGCTCATTTTATTTATTTATTTTTAATTTTTTGATTAATTTATTTTTGTTACAGATGTTTCTCCTTTCCCCCATTGACACCCTCCTCCCGGTCCCCCCGCCCACCCCTGACCCCGTCCCCAGCATTGTTGTCTATGTTCACGGCTACGCAGACATGCATATGAGTTCTGTGCTTTATCTCTTCCCTCCCCTCCAACCCCTCTCCTGAGGTTTGTCAGTCTGTACCCTACTTCTATGTCTCTGGGTCTCTTTTGTTCATCAGCTTGTTTTGCCTTTTTTTTTTCCTGTATCACCACCCACCACCCAGAAAGTGCCCACGCACCCACAGCGGCAAGCGCGTGTCCACCCACTCTCTGTGTAACTAGTAGAGGACTCTCCCCTGCTCCTCCGCCCCCGGCATCGCTGGGAACTTAGAAATGTGCCTGACTTGGAAACTGGGAATAAGGCCCAGCCATGTGTGTCTCATCAAGCTTTGTCTCGTTCTGAGGAACACTGAAGCTCGAGTATGTGCTGGGCCCACCTGATCCAGGCTGCGGCCTGTCACAGGGCACTGTACCCCAGGAGCCGTGGGCGGCGGCCACGCTGCCTGGCTCTCAGGCGTCTCCCCCTGCGCCCACCGTAAAGAAACCAGCAGCATGGGGAGGGCAGGCTCGCTCTCCTCCTCCGACACATCCCCGTTTCTCTCTATCTTTCGTATATTTAGCTTTTGGACGCAGACACTGTGTTTTAATATGTTTGGTTGAGCATGTGACGCAATGCAAGCTAAATATAATCCTGAAGACGCACAACCGTCACATGCTCAGGGCTGGCATCTGCTCGGAACCCACAACTATGAGGCTCACCACCCGCCCTGTCCCCAGGGCACTGACTCCTTCAGGAGGGCCCTGCCAGGCATTGCTCAGCCGATGTGTAATGTGGCTCGGACCCTGGCAGCATGGAAGGTGACGGCCTAACAGAAGACTGACTCCCTGTCCTTTGGCAGCTTGTGAAACAGCCGAGGGGGGCACTGACGGGCTTTGTGACCCTAAGACCCTCTCTGTGCCTTGGTGCCCCCACCTGCAAAATGGCAGTGATAGAAAAGGCAGGGCCACGGGCTTGCACAACTCCAGGCCGCACATCGTGTGAGTGGCGCCCCCTGGAGGGCAAAGGTTGACGGAATGATTAAACACGAGCCTCTTCTGGCGCCGGATACTGGGGTGAACGGTTCTGCTGTGTAGCGCTAAGTGCACTCTGGGTCACGCAGTCTGAGGTGGAGTGAGGCCCCCTTTCTCACCTAAAACTGTGCCACTCAGGCAAGCTCGTCCACCGAGCGGGGTCACTTTGATGTACCACCTACAGCGGCGGCTGGCACACACCATTTATGGCATTCAGTAAATATTTGTTGGAAGAATGTACACTTGTAAGTCTCATTTTTTACTCCATGTAAAATGTAATGTATCTCAAAGAGATAAATTAGAGTTAATTGCGATTCAGATATTTTAACACATGTTTTAGAAGGCCCGGAGTAGCAGAAGGGGCGCGGTGTGCACAGCTGCGGTAGGCAGGGGATAACTGGAGCGCAGCGCCGTGTTTCGGGAGCTGGGCAGCGTGTCCTGAGTCAGACCGGGCACAGGGTCAGTCTAGGAGCAGAACCGTACTAGATCATTGAGAACTGGATTTTCATCTCTATAAGGGACTGCAAAAGCAAGGAGAGGGAGACACATTTAAGACAGTGGGTGTACAACCCTGGCTGCATATTCGATTCACATGGGGAGCTTTTAAAATTGTATTATTAGCCCTGGCTGGTTTGGTTCAGCGGTTAGAGCGTTGGCCTTTGGACTGAAGGGTCTTGGGTTCGATTTTGATTAAGGGCACATACCTGGGTTGCAGGTTCAATCCCCAGACCAGGTTGAGGCCATGCTGGAGGCAATTAATTGATGTCTCTCTCACACTGATGTTTCTCCCTGTCCCCCCTCTGTCCCTCCATTCTATTCTCTCTAAAAATCAATGGACAAAAAAAAAAATATCCTCAGGTGAGCATTAACAACAACAACAACAAAATGTACAACTAGGTCAAATCCCTGGATCATGGGTTCTGTACATGGGTGTTTTTAAAAACAGTTGATTCTAAGGTGTAAGTAAAAGTGAGAACTCTGGTTTATGGGCACCTATCTGGACCAAGTTGTATTGGATGTTAGACAAGTATCATCTTCAGTCCTCACAACAACTCTACATACGTGTTAGATATTTTATTTGCATTTCACAGGTGAGGAAATCAAGGGTCAGAGGGTAAAGAAACATCCCCAAGGCCACACATCTTGGATGGAGCCTGTAGAAACCTACCCGATGACCCCTGCCTTGGGCGGACCCTGTGAAGCCTAGTCAGGCCCCCCTGCCTTGGGCGGACCCCGTGAAACCCGCCGAGGCCCCCCTGCCTTGGGCGGACCCTGTGAAGCCTAGTCAGGCCCCCCTGCCTTGGGCGGACCCCGTGAAACCCGCCGAGGCCCCCCGACTCTGACGTCAGTGCTCTGTCCATGCTCGCACCACCGCTGAGGGGTCCTGGATGAAGAGCCTGGCGGAGAGCATGAGGCCGAAGGGAAGGGGACACGGGGAGGGTCCGGGGACCAGCTGCGTCTGCCCACTGGGACCAGCGCAGCAGCATGGCCAGGGCGTGGAGGGGAAGCGCAGAGCGCCTGACGTTTCCGGGGTCTCCCCCTGCTCAAGTCCTGGGGCTGGGGTCCCCATGCTCATGTCCGTGAGCCTCACGTGCCAGGGGGTCACTTACAACAGACACGCATCGGGTGGTTGCCTTTCAAAACAAGCTGGTATCTCCTGGTAAAACGGCCAGGGCCTTCTCAAAAGTGTCAGAAATGGGGTTTCTTAGTCTACGTCTAGCTGAGAAAGATGGGTTGGTGACCGTCACTAACAGCTGCCAGTGTGAACCCGTCCAAGGTGCTTCCAAAATGTGTCTGCGTCCAGGGCGGACTGGCCCTCGGGGACACTTGTGACTGTGACATGGACTCAGTTCCCTTCTGGTCTAGAGACCACACTTGTCACTTGTGAACACCACCGTTCCATGACTAACCACGAGAGTGGAAATACAAAGCTTGGATGGAGACAAACACAATGTTTTTGTTGGTCTGTGACAGGATGATGTCTTTGTACCTTAGACCTGACTTCAGCAGCAGTTGCTGGGGGTTTGGGTGGGGGTGGGGATACCTCTCACACGTCCAGTTGTTTGACTCTCCTGCACCCAAGCTGTACATGTGAGTTGGTTGGCCAGGGTGTATTTCTTTTTTTTTTTTGTATCCTCACCCGAGGACATTTTTTGATATTTTGTTCAGATAGAGTGGGAGGGAGAGAGAGAGAAAGAGAGAGAAACATCAACGTGAAAGGGACACATCGAGTAGCTGCCACCCGCACAACCCAACCAGGGCCGGGGACAAACTGCAACTGAGGTACGTGCCCTTAGCGGGAACCGAACCCGGGTCTCTCGGGACTGCAGGCCGACGCTCTAACCTCTGAGCCAGACCGGCCAGGGCTACCAGGGTGTATTTCAACTGGATAGGCAAACAGCAAGACCTCTGTGAATAAAATCTCTGCGCAAGGAACTTGGTCGTCATTTAAGCAGTTTGGATGACCCACGGTTTTTACCAATTTCCACCGAATTATCAGGAAGTGACCCATTCTCTCTGCGAGTTTCCACATCTGTACGTGGAGGGGGACCGGGGCAGGACCTGAGATACTGAGAAACCTTTCCAGGCCAGAAACCCCACGCTTCTCGAAAATGCTGTTTATGGAATTGATCCTTTAAGTCAGACTTAAAAGAATGTTTCTTAAACTAAGGACTGGGCTCGGAGGTAGGGTATAAAACTGTGTATTAGAAACAGTAGAGACCTCAGAGCCAGCCAGACGGGCACTCACATCCGAGGACGTTCTGCCATCTCCACAAGCCGTCCTCGGAGCGGAGGTGCCCCCTCGACCAAACGGGCGTAGGACGGTTCCGTGGTGAAGTTCTTCGGAAGATCAGCGGGGAGACAGCGCACATACTGCAGCAGAGCAGAGCAGCGTCATTGTTACTGTGGTGACTGCGACGGTCTGACTGCCTCGCCCACCGAGTGTTGCCCTGTACCGTGTACTACTCGGACTTTGAAGATAAGCAATTATACTGAGAAAGTGGGGCTGGAATTGGGATGTGCCAGAATTTTCTTTGTGTGTGTGTGTGTGTATTTTTTAATCCTCACCTGAGGATATTTTCCCCATTTATCTTCAGGTAGAGTGGGGCGGAGAGAAACATTGATGTGAGAGAGGCACATTGACCGGTTTCCTCCCACACGACCCCGACCAGGGCCAGAGACCAAACTGCGACCAAGGTACGTGCCCTTGAGCAGAATCAAACCTGCGACTTTGGTCCAGGGGCCGATGCTCCAACTGCTGAGCCAAACCGGCCAGGGCAGAAGTTTCTTCTCTTGGTGGCGGCATGAGGAGCGTTAGCTGGAGTAATGTGGAGAGCGACTGACCATGAAAAATGAACTTAGAACAACATGTAGGCAGAATGCACGCTTCCTGCTGGGGCCTAGGGCCTGGCAACACCCCTCCCTCCTCTCCCAGTGACACGCTGCTGTGGGTGAAGCTGGCTGGGAGGACAGAGCTCCAGCACGTGGCACGCGGAGCCTGGCACCTCCTCACCTGAGACCCTGCCGCAGGGAGTTGCAGAGACGCCCCTCCCCCACAGCTGGGAGCGCTGGGCCCGCGGGGTGTGTGCAGCTCCTTCTCCCAAATGCACCCTCCAGGTACGTCTGTGCCCGGGAAGAGAGGGCGAGGCGACACAGGCCACGAAGGGGAACTCAGGCTTCCCCCCTCCTCCTGGGAATGGAGTGGATAATCCGTCCCTTCTGCAAACCCGGGAGGAGGCCGGGAGGAGGTGTGCCCTCGGCTAACCTTTCTGACCTGGGACCTGCAATGCCTGTCACACGAGCGTGAAAGAGGAGTCCACGCTCTTCCTCTCCTTTCTTTCTGTTGATCTTCGATATGAGATTTTATTGGGAAAGACTGCACGTGCACACACGCACACGCGCATATACACGTACATGCGCACACACACACATATGCACACACATACACACACATGCACACGCACGCATGCACACACACACACTTGACTATTATCTTGTGTGTATTAGTTACCTATTGTTGCATAACAAACTACCCCACACGTAGGGATTTAAAACGCCAGCGACACTTCCTACCTCATCTACTTGCTGCAGGTCGAGAATGGCTGAGCGGAGTGGCCCTGGCGCAGGCTCTCTCGTGAGGCTGTCGTTAAAATGCTCCCACGGTGCCCGCCGCTGTCGTCTGAAGCTGGGCCGGGGCCGGAGGACTCACTCCCGTGATGGCTCGTCACGTGGCTGCAGCTGGCAGACCCCCGTTCCTCAGGGCTGCTGAGTGTCCCCAGGATGGGCGGCTGGGTCCTGAGAGTGATGAGCCCCAGGCAGCCCAGGCAGCAAAGCAGAAACAAATGTGCTTTGTGGCCTACCTCTGAGAGGCACACCCAGCCCTTCCTGGGGTGCAGGGCTTAGAGTGTGTGAGGTTAACAGGGGAGGATCACTGGGGCCACCTTGGGGGCTGGCACCACAGTGGGTGACTCCCCGAAGACTGAATGTTCTCTTCACTTCTAGCAGGAGGAGCGTCAGTGAGTCCCCTTGGTGGCCTTCGAGATGCGTGAAAGCCACCTCTCACTGTCCCCTGAGGTGGACTGTCATTCGTCAGCTTTGGTAAGTATAGGCTGAGGGAAGATGCCGGGCAGGTTGGGACCCCCTCTGGCACACAGACGTGCCCGTGCAGGACTGAGCATGCGCTCTGTGTCCTGGTGTGCACACAGGAGCTCACTTCCTCCTTGTAACAGTCTGGGGGGTGGGACCTGTCTCACTTTACAGTAAAGAACTCAGGCTCAGAGGTGGACTAACTTGCTTTATTTGTTTATTTTAAATTTATTGGGGTGGCCCGGCTGGTGTGGCTCAGTGGTTGAGAGTCGACCCTGCACCAAGAAGTCGCCGGTTCAATTCCCGGTCAGGGCACATGCCCAGGTTGTGGGCCCATCCCCAGTGGGGGGCGTGCAGGAGGCGGCCAGTCGATGTTCTCTCTCATCGACGTTTCTCTCTCTCTCCCTCTCTCAAATCAATAAAGGATAAATAAATAAATAAATCTGTTGGGGTGACATCGGCTAACAGGACCATATAGGTTTCAAGTGCACATTTCTATGATACAAGATCTGCATACTGCACTGTGTGCCCACCACCCAAAGTCAAGTCATCTTCCGTCACCCCACGCTAGGCCCCCTTCACCCCGCCCCCACTCCTTCCCCTCTGGCAACCGCCACACTGCCGTCTGTGTCCAGGACTTTCAGCTTTATACCCACACGTGAGGGACGTCTTCTGGTTCTGAGCTTTGCCTGTCTGACTTACTTCACTTAGCACAGTGTTCTCGGGGTCCACCCACGTTGTCACAAATGGCAGCGTTTCGTTCTTTCCGATGGCCGAGTAGTGTTCCGGTGTGTGTCTGTACCCACCTCCTCCACCCCGTCCTCTGTCACAGGACACTTCGGCGGTCTCCGTCTCGGCCACCGGGAACAGTGCTGCCGTGAACATAGGGGTGCGTATGTCTTTGTGAATATGGGTGAAGTTCTCTTGGGATTGCGAGGTCATCTGGTAACTCTGTCCTTAATTTTTTGAGGAACCTCCGTACTGTTTTCCATAGTGGCTGTACCAGTCCACGTCCCCACCAGCAGTGAACGAGGGCTCCCTGTTCTTCACAGCCTCTCCAACACTTGTTCTTACTTGTCTCGTTGATCACAGCCACTCTGACAGGGGTGAGGTGGTGTCTCATTGTAGTTTTGATTAGCATTTCCCTAATTGCTAGTGAGGTTTCACATCTTTTCACGTATCTGTTGGCCATTTATGTATCTTCTTGGGAGAAGTGTCTCTTCAGGCCCTCTGCCCATTTTCAATTGGGTTGTTTGTTTGGTGTTGAGTTTTATGGGTTCTTTATATGTTTTGGATATGAAACCTTCGTTGGGGCTTTCGTTTGCAGATAACATCTCCCATTCGGTCGTCTGCCTCTTTGTTTTATTGTCAGTTTCTTTGCAGAAGCTTTTCAATTTGATGCAGTCACTTTCATTTATTTTTTGCCTTTGCTCCCCTTGCCTTTGGGGTCAAGTTCATAAAATGTTCTCTACAACCATAGGTTTAGTACCTATGTTTTCTTCTATGTAATTTATTGCTTCAGATCTTAGATTTAGGTCTTTGATCCCTTTTAAATTAATGTTTGTACATGAGGACAAACGGTAATCTAGTTTCATTCTTTTCCATGTGGCATTCCAATTTTCCCAGCACCATCTATTGAACAGGCTTTCTCTTCTCCACTGTGTTTCTGGTCCCTTTGTTAAAAATGACCTGCCCATATACATGTGGTTTTGCATCCGGGCTCTCAGTTCTGTTCCATTGATCTATGTGTTTGTATGTGTGCCAATACCATGCTGTTGTGACTATCATAACCCTGGAGTATAACTTAAAGTCAGGGAGTGTGATACCTTGGCTCTGTTCTTTTTTCTCAGGATCGCTTTGGCTATTTGGGGTCTTTTGTAGTTCCATACATATCTGATGATTATTTTGTTCTATTTTCTTTTTCTTTTTTTTTTTAATCCTCACCCGAGGATATTTTTCCATTTTTTGTACAGATAGAGTGGGAGGGAGAGAGAGGAACAGAGAGAGAATGAGAAACATCGACGTGAAGGGACACATCGTGTGGCTGCCACCCGCACGACCAACCAGGGCCGGGGACAAACTGCAACCGAAGTACGTGCCCTTAGCGGGAACCGAACCCGGGTCTCTCCGGACACAGGCCGATGCTCTAACCGCTGAGCCAAACCGGCCAGGGCTGTTCTATTTTCTTAAAAAATGACATTGGGGCCCAGCCGGTGTGGCTCAGTGGCTGAGCGTCAACCCATGTACCAAGAGGTCACTGGTTCAATTCCTGTCAGGGCACATGCCCAGGTTGTGGGCCAAATCCCCAGTGGGGGGCATTCAGGAAGCAGTCAATCAATGTTCTCTCTCATCGATGTTTCTATTTCTCTCTCCTTCTCTCCCTTCCTCTCTCTAAAATCAATAGAGAAAAAAAAAACTTTTCTTAAATGACATTGGGAT
Organism: Molossus molossus; assembly: GCF_014108415.1. NCBI lineage: Eukaryota > Metazoa > Chordata > Mammalia > Chiroptera > Molossidae > Molossus > Molossus molossus. The sequence goes on from NW_023425388.1 coordinate 115,390,583, forward strand.
TTTGATGGGGATGACATTCAATCTGTATATTGCTTTGGGTAATATGACCATATTAACTATGTTGATTCTTCCACTCCATGAACACGGAATATTTTTCCATTTCGTTGTGTCTTCTTCAATCTCTTTTAGTGGTGCTTTGTAACTCGCTTTATGTGGCGGAGCTGGGCTGCAATCTCAGATTGGTCAACTTTAGGTCAGTGCTGCTCAAACGGACGCGTCTGAACCCCTGGGGGTTCCAGTCAAGATGAGGATCTGCGTGGGAGGCTTCTGCAGGGGTTCTGCCTGGCTGGCGAGCCCCCAGTAATGCTGCCTCTCTCATGCAAGGACCTCAGCCGAGCGAGGAGGCTGCGGAAGGCCCTCTCGGTCTGCTAAGGGGGGGGCTTCCAAGCAGACAGTACCTGACACAGCTCACTGTCACACCAATGGCAGAACTTCTCTGCCGAGGGGAGCTGAAGCCTGGTACCCACGCTTCCTTGGGAGCACCTCGCAGTTGTGAAGGGGGGTGGCGCAGGGACCAGGCTGTGTGCTTTCTCCTCCCAGGAGAAGGATGAGGATGGTGTGAGAGGCTCTACTGGGGGACGGGGGGGCCCAACCAGGCCGTTTCTGAGGCCTCTCCCTTTTTCCCGGGGCCAGACTCTCCCGGTGAGCCCCCCTGAGGTCCCTGACAGCCATCTGCTCTGGAGGACACATGTGAGACCAGGCAGGGAGCTGTGTTTCCCAACCTCAGCACACCCCGTTTTCCCAGAGAGGGCTTCCAAGTCAGGGAAGGAAGTAGGGGTGACACGTTCTGTGTGTGGGTGAGGGGGGCTGAAAAGGCAGCCCCAGCTGGGTGGGGGAACTCTGGTTTTCCCTTCTTGTTTGTCCCTACAACTGTGACAGGGACACAAAGCCTCCAAGTATGCGTAGCACCTCCCAGAGAGACAAGATAATGAGTGTTTCTCTGAGCTCATCCATGAAGTCAACATATAATATATTCTTAATTGCATTTAGGAGCATTTATTCAAGTGGGTGTAAGTAGTAATTTCAGAAAATGCCCAGTAATAGCGGTAACACGCTGGAGTGCTCTGCACAGAGCTCTGAGCTCTGGGGACAGGCTGGGGCACTGCTCCGGCGGCAAGTCCCTATCCTGTGGGCTCTGCTCTTCGTTCTTCTACGGCCAAGACCTGGGGCTACTTCTTCCCCTTCACACAGTTCAGTCCCCCAGCCCCGAGCAGGGACTGGAGAGCCATGTGTGAATGTCCATGTCACGGCGAACCCCCTTCCCCTCGCTCACCGAGCAGAGCCGGGAAGGACCTGAGAAGGGCATCTTCCTCCCTGGGACCCCCAGCAGGCACGGGGACACTGGCAGGCCTCTCCTGACCTCTCGAGATGGACATGCCGCCCCCTCACACTGCAAGGAGGGCGGAGGTTCTCCATCCACGCAGCAGGACACCAGCATCTTACCGTGCTCGAGAAACAAGGTCAGAGAAGTGAGTCGGAAATGCCCAGCAGCCAAGGTGAAACCGCGAGTAAACCACGTCCCCGTGAACTGCACGTCCTCCCGCAGAACGTCCGAGCCTTCTGATCGTGTCCCCTCACACGTGCCTACCTCCATCCAGAAGCTCCCCATGCTTACCCTCCGAGGTACACGTCACAGGCATGGCCATGAAAGGGACGACGGACAATGAGTTTCTCATCCTCTCGGAAAGTCCCACTCTTTCCCCTGGACCCCAGCCCCTCATCTGGGGTCACCTCCTGAAGCGTCTGCCTGCGACTCACTTGGAGACCACTCTTTGGAATTAGGACTGTCTGGGCGTCATCAGCCTTGTGACCTTGGGGAAATTATGTCACGGCCTGAACTCCAGATTGGCCCCCTGTGAAATGCAGGAGTGATAGTATCTGCTCACATGCTTGTTGTGAGAATTCAATGAGCCATTTAGCACAGGCCCGACCCATGGTACACGTTCAGTACTTGTCAGTAATGACAGGTCAGTGACTTGAGGCTCCCAGCTTAGAAAAATTACCAAGCCTTTGGACATAAGGCAGTAAGACAGGCAACTGTGTGATTTCTGATGTCATGTTGGAGAACCGTCCAATTGGCCTTCCTAAGAGTGAGGTGCGCTGGACAGAAGGAACTTTGGCAAACAACAGACTGTTAATTAGGGCCGGTTTCCTTACAGTTTGAGGTTAACGCATTAAGTTGCATATGATGTTTGTCCAAGGGTGATGCAAATCATTTTTGTCCAGTGGAATGGTTATCCACAGAGGTTATCGTTGTATTGCTTTGTTTTTTTTGCATCTAATTTAGCATTTTGGTTCTAGCATCCCGTCTTATAGTGATCATGTATACATTAACCTGTTGGTTCCTTCATTAATTAGGTGAATACATCTTGGACACATAATGTACTATGTGATTAGCTAGAAGAGTCATGGTTTAACTTTTTGAAAATTATACTTTGACACCAATTAATTCATCTTCCTGGTTGAGTTGCCAGACCTGGGTTCTTTTGACCGCAACCAAAACACTAACTAAAAGAGTTATATTTGTATTTTCATAGGTATAGTGTCTCTTTTATTCCAATTTTCCCATCAAGCTCTTGGCTACCAGGTGCCTCAACCTAACCCTGAAACATTCTCAAGGAAAACAATTCCTGACTTTACTTGAATATTAAATTTCTTACCTTCATTTTAAAGCAGCTAGTGTTTTATTTTCATTCTGTTTAATTCAGGAAATAGTTGCTAAAATAAAGAATAACTGTGATTGAGTTTAAGTGGTAGGACTTTAGTTTGTCCCCTCCCCCCCTTTTTTAAATCCTCACCTGAGGATATTTTTCCATTGATTTTTTAGAGAAAGAGAGAGAGGGAGGGAGGGGGAGAGAGAGAGTAAAACATCAATGGGAGAGACATCGATTGGCTACCTCCTGCATGACCCTGACCAGGGCCTGAGATTGAACCTGCAACCCCGGTATGTGCCCTTGACTGGAATTCGAACCCGCAACCCTTTGGTCCGAGGGCCAACACTCTAACCTCTGAGCCAGACCGGCCAGACCTCCCATTTTCTCTTTAGTGTTCATATTTTCTATATCAGTGATGTACAACACTCATAATGGAAAGAAAAATATACCTTACTTTTTAAAAAGTGTGCACCTACTATGTCCACAGCCCAGGGTAGAACTCGGAGGAAACACGATGCTCAGCAACTCACTGCTCCTGCCTTTGATGCCAAGTCCAAAGGTGTAGGGGTAGCTGTGACCAGGACCAGACACAGGTGCAGGCTGAGGAGGAACACGCTGTGCTCACCGGGAAAGGCTGGGGCGTGGGGGGTAGGAAAGAACCCCATGGGCGGTCTAGCATTTGATAACCCCAGTAACAACTAACAGTTAAGTATTTAATGTATGTTTGTTACATGGCAGGTACCGTCACAAATCCGTTATGCCTCTCATTGAACTCTTCATTTTAAATTTGTATGATAAACCATGAGAGGTGCCATCTCAAACCTTTTTGAATGTACAGTTCCGTCGTGTTAAGTATATTCACATCGATGTAATAGAGATCAACAAGGACTGTTCATCTTGCAAATCTGAAACTCTGTACCCATTAGATAAAAACTCTTTTCCCACTCCCGACCGGTCATCACCGTTCCACTTTGGGTCTGTGAACCTGACTACGTACATATCTCATACACGTGGAATGATATAATATTTGTTTTTTTGTTTTTATTATCCTCACCCGAGGACATTTTTCCATCTTTTGTTCATGTAGAGTGGGAGGGAGAGAGAGGAACAGAGAGAGAGAGAGAAACATCGACGTGAAAGAAACACATCGAGTGGCTGCCACCCGCACAACCGACCAGGGCCGGGGACAAACTGCAACCGAGGTACGTGCCCTTAGCGGGAACCGAACCCGGGTCTCTCAGGACCGCAGGCCGACGCTCTAACCGCTGAGCCAAACCGGCCAGGGCTAATATTTGTATCTTTGTAACTGGCTTATTTCACTGAGCATGATGTCCTCAAGATTTATCCATTTTGTAGCATGTGACAGGGCTGTGTACACACACACACACACACACACACACACACACACTCTGGAATATTATGTATAATTTATATATATCACATTTTTTGTGCATTTACCTGACAGTGAACTTTTGGGTTCCCAACCTTTGACTATTGTGAATATACTCTTATGATCATGGGTGTGTAACTATCTCTTCAAGACACTGCTTTTCATTCATTTGGACGTACACCTAGAAGTAGGATTACTAGGTCATACAGTAGTTCAACCTAATTTTTTGGAAAACTCCCTACTGTTTTACGTAGTGGATGCACCATTTTACAATCCTACCATCTTCCTTCCTTCCTTCCTTCCTTCCTTCCTTCCTTCCTTCCTTCCTTCCTTCCTTCCTTCCTTCCTTCCTTCCTTCCTTCCTTCCTCCCCCCCTCCCTCCCTTCCTTTTTCATAGCAGCCAACCTAGTGGATGTGAGGTGACATCTCATTTGTGGTTTTGATTTGAATTTCTCTAAGTTTGAGCATTTCCCCATACGCTTGTTGACATTTGTATATCATCTTTGGAGAAATGTTTATTCAAGTTCTTTGCACATTGTATAGCCAAATGTTATGTGGGCACTTTTCCCCGTTCTGTTCCTCTGGGCTGGGGAGCCCCACTTGGGGGTTAGACCCCAGACTTCTCAGGGGGCACCCGCACAGCTGAGACACCCTCCAGAACTTCCGCCACCTGTGGGAGCCACGCCAGCCCTCTCTGGCCTCCATGTGGGCTCCTCTTTACGTCTTGGTTATAAGGTTCTCTTCAGCGAGTCTTCAGGTGGTTGTCCAGGATGATTTTTCTATATTTTAGTTGTAATTCCAGTTTGGTCCTGGGAGAAGGTCAGTGTAGCTTCCACCTTACCCGCCACCATCTTCTCTTCGCACATTTTAAATCGGGTTATCTGATGTTTTGTTGTTGAGCTACAGGAGTTCTTTATATATTATGGATATTAACTCCTGAACAGATATGTGGCTTGAAAATATTTTCTCTCACTCTTCATGTTTCCTTTTTGCTGTTGATTGTGTCCTTCAATGCACACAGTTTTAAAATTGGACAGAGTCCCATTTGTCTATTTTTGCTTTTGTTGCTTGTGCTTTTTGGGTCAATATGCAAGAAATCATTGCCAACCCAGTGTCTTGAAGACTTCTTATGTTTTCTTCTCAGAGTTTTATAGCTTGGGGGTCTTAAATTCTGGTCCATAATCCACTTAGAATTCATTATTGTAAATGGTATGAAATAATGATTCAACTTCATTCTTTTGCATATGAATATCCAGTTTTCCTAGTACCATTTGTTGAAGAGACTGTCTTTTCCACACAGGGAAAGGACACCTCTTGGCATCTTTGTCAAGGTCATTTGACCATACACGCAAGTGTTCATTTCTGAGTTCTCTATTCTATTTTATTAGCATACTTGTCTGTCATTGTGCTGGTACAAGACTGGTTTAATGAATGTGGCTTCATAATATGTTTTGGAATAAGGAAGTATGAGTCCCTCACATTTGTTCTTCTTTTTCAAAATTATTTCATCTTTTTGAAGTTCCTTGAAGATTTCCTATGAATTTTAGGATGAATTTATCTATTCCTGCTAAATATGCCATTGGGATTTTGATAGGCATTGTGTTGAATCTGTAGATGGCTTTGGGTGGTGTGGACATTTTTACAATATTAAATCTTCTAATCCATGAATGTGTGATGCTGGTACCATTAATAACCTTGTTATTATTAACAGGAAAGGAGTAAAGGGAGACTAGATAATAAAGACATGCCATTTATACAGCTTTCCCAGGAAGCTGCACTTAACACTCTCCAGGTCTGTTCCCCACTGATCATTGTGGGAAGAGACTGGACAACGGCAGGTTAGACACATGCCCAGTAAGGTCTGAGTGATGGCAGAAGATGCTTACCTGTCAATCACATCTGGGAACAAATCAGTGGCCAGAAGAGGTGTGGCCACTGCAAGGATGTGAAATCTGAATATTTAAACCCCTAAACAAAGAAAGTTCTCGCTCTCTTTTGCTTGCCTGCACTCTGGCTCTCCTGTTGCAGAGGGGATGTTCCCCTGCATTCACCCACATGACACATGGCTGTGTGGACACCACACAGTGGATTGTAACTAACCTGATGCTGATACTACATTGGAACAAGCTCCACCATGGAAGGAAAACTCTGGATACTGGCCCTGGTTCTAGATCTACTACAGCTTCAGCTGCACCTCTTTCAGGATTGGGTTAAGAGAACTGGGACTTTGGAACCCAAAGAATATAACTCCATGCAAATAAAGCCTTTTACCACATCTCATTCTCATGTGGGGGGCCTCTGGAAATGCTTATTCTAGTGGTACCCAAAGACTCCCACTCCCACTAATGAAGGAGACACCAGACCCACCCATTTCTCCAGTAACAATGCCTTTCCATTTGTTTGTGTCTTCTTTGATTTTTTCAGAAATGTTTTGTAGTTTTCAGTGTACAAGTTTTTCACCTCCTTGTTAGGTTTATTCCTAAGTATTTCATTGTTTTGGCGCTACTGTAAATGGGATCATTTTCTTATTTCCTTTTCAGGTTGTTCATTGTTAGTGTACAGTAACACAACTGAATTTTGTGTGTTGACTTTGTATCCTGCAACTCTGATCAATTTGTTTATCAGTTCTAGCAGTTCTTTGGTGGATTTTTTAGGGTTTTGTAAATATAAGATTATATCATCTATGAAGAGATAATTTTATTTCTTCTGTCTCAATTTAGATGCTTTTAATTTCTTTTTCTCGCCTTATTGCATTGGCTTTAACGCTTCATTTTATGGCTTAGGAAATTGGGGAGTTAGGAAGTGTCTTATATTGAAGAAATTTGAAACTTTCATCTCCCAAGGTTCTTGTTTATTGTGTTTTATGCACATGCTTAATCTCAATGTCCTTTCTCTAATGCGGGTCGGGGCCCTCCCCAATACAGTCTTTGATGGAGGACTTAGGCCAAGACAATAGTAATCCCTGGGGAGAACCAAGTTTGCCATGTTGAAAACCAAAAATTTCTATCATTTTCTGAGGCCCTATCTTATTTTCTTATTTCCTTTTTGGAGAAGCTGCTCTTTTAAAATCATTAATCTCTGAAATGATACCCTCCCATCTTTCTGCACCCACACACCCCTTCACCAATTTACAGTGTTTAAAAAAATCAAGCACTAAATATTTCATAACTATAATAATGCCAGGCACAATGCTAAGACTTTTTTTTATGGCTTATCTAATAGTATATTCATCTCAGCCTTGTAATATTACTACTATGTACTATCACACAATACTGAATGCTGTTGTTATTTTACAGATGAGGAAACTGAGGCTTAGGGAATTTTTGTAGCTCACAAGCTCTGAGTTTGTGAGTGAGGGTCGCCGAGTTTGAGCCCAGGCCACCCAGGTCTTGAGCGTCATCTGCTCACCAGCACAGAGCCTTGTCTAGTCTCGGGCTCGCTCCTTTATTGTGAGTGGTCCTAACGATGAATCCCCAGAAGGCCTTATCAGAATGGAGCTGGGGACGGTCAAGTTGCTGGGATTTGCTTCTATCTGGTTCTTCAGAGAGGCAAACTCGGACATCTGGAATTCAACTGGCTTTGAAACAAGGCAACCCCCTTGATACCCAGATGGAGACTTGCTGTCCTGCCTACACTTTAAATTGACCTTATTGATAGATTTCCTGCCAAGCTTCGTTCCATTTATCATGGGTGTTCCCTTTGGTAGGTGGACGGGAAAACACGCGCAAACTACCCTGTAAAGGGAGCAGTAGATAAGCCAGGCTCATACATTTTCTAAAGTTTATTTTTATTTTTCAAGATCTCCTATACTTGGTGGGTATGTTTACTCATTAAAAAAAAAAAAAGCAATGTCTTGAATGAGGATGTTTTCGTTGTAAATGAGGAGTGGATTGCCCCATTCGTTAGCGCCAGCGGAAGGCTCTCCCGTGAGCAGCTCAGGGGGAGATTTACCGCATCAAGATCGGTGGGCCACTTGGCTGCGTTTCCTGAGCTAGAGGGACTTCAGCCTGAAGTCCCACCTGTCTGGACTCTAAAATGTGACCCCAGGGGGATTTGTCACAGGAGTTGCGTGTCAGGATCAGGGTGACCGGGAGGTGGTGAGGGAAATGTGTACTCTGCAGGAAGGGGGGTTGCCTTGGGGTGAAAATGTACCTCTCAAGGACGCGGGTACAAGGGACAGTGCCTTCAGCTGGTCTTTTCTGACATTACCCACGACAACCGGACAATGCTGTTTGTCTGGAGAACCCTTGGCTTTTGATGTTCTGGGGGGCATGGATATTGAAAAGAGAAATGTGGGTCCCTGGTACTTATAAACGACACTTTCTGGCTGTCCTGTCTAAACAAGCTGGAGCTGGCTTCCAGAACAATTCGCAGCTCGGTGGCTGCTCTAGAATGTTCTGTCTGACTGGGAAAAATAATGGCCCAGCGAATCCGTTACACGTGTGGGCTTGCTCTGACGGCACCTGCGATCGCAACTCTTAGATCCAGGCTCCCCTATAGGACGGATTTTTGGACATCCTTTCTACTATCCTGAAATGGAATTCATATAGTGCACATTAAGCATTAATGCCGGGCTGGTGTGGCTCAGCGGCTGAGCATCGACTCTGTACCAAGAGGTCACCAGTTCGATTCCCGGTCAGGGCACATGCCCAGGTTGTGGGCTGATCCCCAGTGGGGGGCGTGCAGGAGGCGGCCAGTCGATGTTCTCTGTCATCCATGTTTCTTTCTCTCTCTCTAAAATTAATAAAGAAAAAAATTAAAGCCCTGGCCGGTTTGGCTCAGCGGTTAGAGCGTCGGCCTGTGGTCCGGAGAGACCCGGGTTCGGTTCCTGCTAAGGGCGCGTGCCTCTGTTGCGGTTTGTCCCCGGCCCTGGTCGGTCGTGCGGGTGGCAGCCACTCGATGTTCCTTTCACATCGATGTTTCTCTCTCTCTCTGTTCCTCTCTCTCCCTCCCACTCTGTCTGTACAAAAAATAGAAAAATGTCCTCAGGTGAGGATAAAAAAAAATAATAAACAACGAAAAAAATTAAATATAACATCCTGGTGTAAAAGGCGCACTAACAGGAATTTTCCATAAGATAATGTTTCTCAATTCACACATATCCAGAAAAGACTACTGTTAACAGATCATTAAAAAAAAAAAAGCAACCAGGCAAAAGCACGACTCTCATCCACATATAAGAATGAACATGTGCACGTATTCTAATTAACTCATAATTGAGGAACTAGGCAAATGTTACAACTCGGTCAAGAGCGAAGCCAAAAACACGGACGCATTCTTAGATCGAGGATATTGAAGTGATGCACAAATACAGCCCAAAGCAGTTTCTCCAACAGCGAGGGAGAGTGGTCCACTGACCTCGGCCGCCAGGGCGGGTCTGGGGAGCGAGCAGACGGAAATGTTTCGCGTGGCCAGCTCTGGCCACAGGTTACAAAGCTCTCGTGGAAGCAGCACCCGGGGAGCCAGTGTGCTGGGGACAGAGCAGTTTCCACTGAGGTGCACATCGTGCCCATACATCGCCCTTCATGAAGTAAATACATTGCCACTACAGGTAAAGAGAAAGAAAAAGAAAAATACCCCGGATGAGACGTCTACGCAGGCAGATTGACTCGGCTGGTTGAACTGTTACCTCGAATACGTTGGACAGTGATACATTCAGGTAGTTTCCGAAATGGAGACTAGTTCTTAGTGAATTTCCATACAAAGAAAGTACACTCTCCTCTCCACTGATACAGGACTCGAACTCCTAGAAAACCGGAGCTTACCGAAGCTATCTGAGAACACTTCGTATTTGTTGGTAGGAAGGAGCTGGGTTCCAGGCTCAGACAGTGATGAATAAGCTTTCCACCTGTCTGAACATGTGCCAGGCCATTCCGGAGCTGGGAGGGACACGGGACGCCTGCAGCGGAGGGGGTCTCCCTGGACGCTGCAGGGCATCTGCCACCCTGGCCCAGCCCACCGAGTGCCGATCATGGCGCCAACGGAACAGAAAGTCCCCCAGGTTGTGGACACACGTCCCAAGGATGGAGTTGGCCGGCTGGCGCAGAGCTGTCACGGCGGAGATGTGCCCTGGGACCCATCGCTGCCTCCCCAGCCCTGTAACACCACCAGCCAGGCGGTTATGGAGAAAGGCAGAGGAGAGGGTCTCACCGGACAGGGTCGGAGCAGAAGTCACTGTTGATGTAAAGAATCGGCTCATCTCCTCTGAACCCCTCTCTTCCCAGCTTCACTACCTGATAGGCTGACAGGCGGCCCCTCGCTGGCAGTAAACACCCACTGGACGTTGCTTCTGCCTTTAGGAAGAGTTCTTGCCACAAGACCTGTGGTGGAAGGTGGGGTGGGTGGGGTGCAGACAGAACGTGGCAGTCAGGTGGCCACAGGGCTGGTCCTGGAGCTAGCGAAGTCGCCCAGGAAGTGGTGGCTTGGTGGGCAGTTGTCACAACCCCAGGGGCCGGGGCCACTCAGATGCAGCCAGATCTGACTTTGCTTTCAGAAGAAACAGTGAATCAGACGTTTTTGTATGCAATTTTTTGGTTCTTAAATGCTGGCTCATATATATGCATACAATATGTGTAGATGGATAGATAGATACATACGTGCACACATAGATAACATCGTTTATACCCATGGCCCCTTGCAGCGGGACCCATGACAAATAGCGACTACACCTTAGGTGCTGACTGGGTCCCTGCTCCGCATGGGAATGCAGCCAGGAGACGGGTGCTCCACGCCCTCTGCAGAGACGTGGAAAGGGGGCTCCGAGAAGGTCAGCGATCTGCGAGAGTCGCCCAGGAAGTAGCTGAGCTGGGACCTGAAGCTGCTCTGCTCCTGACGCAGGCCGCCACCCAGGCTGCGACGTTCTCTCTGTCTTTAATGACTCAAAGGCCAAAACAAGCCACGGGGATAATTTCTGCTGGAGTTCGCCTTCATTTAAGTAAAATAAACGTTTCTTGAAGGTTCTCGCTCTCCATCCCGTCAGGAGCGCGGGGAGGTTTCCACAGAAGGGGGAATTCTGGGTTTGGCCGTGTTGGCAGTGCGCCAGGAGAGCCACTGGCTGGGGGCGACTGCATCGTCGGCGCTGGTGCTGAGAGGGACGGGTCCCCGGGGGTTGCTTGTGGAGAAAGTTAAAAGCTCCAATTGAAAGGATCTCCAGCACGGGGCACACGTAAGCGTCTCCTGTGAATCGCTGTCCGGCCGGCCGCAGATGTGGCCCTGCCACCGGCCAGGCCCGGCCACTCGGAAGCACTTAGGCCTTGAGCCCCGGGCAGGGCCTTTGAAGCTGCTCAGCTTGGGGTCCTGCAGAGCCCCTGGGGGGAGCACACTGGAGCAGGGTCGCTGTCAGAGCCTCACCTCTCTTCCGTGACAGTCTGCAAATGAAACCAGCCTTAAGCAGGATGGGGACATTTAATGTTGAAAATGTCCTTCTTGGAATGCTCTGTGCTGGAAGATGGGCTTGGAGCTGCCTGAGGGGTGGTGTTGTCACAAAGCAGCCAGCACCGCCGCGGAGGCTTTGCCTGACCCTCAGGAAAATCCTCTGCAGTTCCTGCCCTTGTTTGTTAGCTCGCTCACTCATTCATTCACTCATTCATTCACTCATTCATCCATCCATCCATTCCTTCATCATTCCTTCCCTCGTTCATTCACGCATTGCCCTGAGCTCAGGGTGTTACCCAGGCTTCCATTCTATTCAAACACCGGGTATTTCTTTTTCCGGACTGTTTCTGGGAAGGTGTCCTGAGGTTTCCCCAGACTGCTGGAGGGCACCACGGCTCAGAACTCCCGAGTGGAGCCCCTCCCACAGAAGCTTTCCAAGCAAGCAACAGACAAACAAATCTTCTGCCCAGAAAGGTTTCCATGACATCCGTAATGCACGCTTAAAAACAAAGGAGAGAGACAAAAGATAAACAAAAACAAGTCTTGGTGATCCCACTTAAAAGTGTGTGTTATCAGCAAAAGAAACAATCATCAAAATGGAAAGGCAACCCACTGTATGGGAGAACATTATTGCCAATGATGTATCAGATAAGGGGTTAATTTCCAATATATATTGAGTGCTCATACAACTCAACAAAAGGAAGACAAAGAACCCAATAAAAAAATGGGCAGAGGAACTAAATAGACCCCTCTCCAAACAGGACATACAAATGGCCAAGAGGCATATGAAGAAATGCTCAACATCACTAATCATCAGAGAGATGCAAATGAAAACAACAATGAGGTATCACCTCACACCTGTCAGAATGGCCGCCATCAACAAAGCATCAAACAACAAGTGTTGGCGAGGGTGTGGAGAAAAGGGGACTCTAATACACTGCTGGTGGGTATGCAGACTGGTGCAGCCACTATGGAAAACAATATGGTGCTACCTCAAAAAATTAAAAATTGAACTTCCATTTGACCCAGTTATCCCACTGCTGGGAATATACCCTAAGAAGCCTGAAACACCAATCAGGAAGAATATATGTACCCCCATGTTCATAGCAGCACTATTTACAATAGCTAAGATCTGGAAACAGCCCAATGTCCATCAGTAGATGAATGGATAAAAAAGCTGTGGTACATACACAATGGAGTACTATGCAGCTGTAAGAAAGAAAGATCTCTTATCCTTTGAGACGACATGGAGGGACCTGGAAAGTATTATCCTAAGTGAAAGAAGCCAAGCAGAAAAAGACAAATACCACATGATCTCACTTATATATGGAATATAATGAACATAACAGTCTGAGGAATACAGTAGACCCAGAAACATGGAAGTAGGGCACAGACTGACATCCCTCAGAAGAGGGGGTGGGGGGGTGGGAAGAGATAAACCACAGAACTTATATGCATGTATGCATGACCAATGGACATGGACAACTAAGCCGGGGATGGGGCAGAGGTGGGGTGGGGGGTGCCAATGGGGTAAAAAGGTAAAATATCTGTAACAAAAAAATAAATAAAAAATTCATAAAAAAAAAAAGTGTGTGTTATGCCCTGGCCCGTTTGGCTCAGTGGTTAGAGCGTCGGCCCGTGGACCAGAGAGTCCCGGGTTCGGTTCCCACTATGGGCACGTGCCTGGATAGCAGTTTGTCCCCGGCCTTGGTTGGGTCGTGTGGGTGGCGACCACTCGATGTGTGTCTCTCTCACGTGGATGTTTCTCTCTCTCCCTCCCTTTCTCTCTCCCACTCTATCTGAAGGTAAATGCAAAAGTGTCCTCAGGTGAGGATAAAAAAGAAAGGTGTGTGTTATTCAGGATGAGTTGCAGGAGCCGACATCAGTAGTATCTACGGAACGTTCTCTGACTCTCAGGAGATTAGGTGAGGCTGGCCCCCTATTTGTTACATTCTTTATCCTTACAGATCATTCAGCTGCCTAATCTCCCTGCGTCAAAAATGTCATTGGTTGATAGGTAAGGCTGCTAAGACAGTTATTAACTGCATTTAGAATAACATGTTAATAGCTTAACAGTTACACACCGATATATACTCTGAACTCAAACTCCAAAGTAATTCAGGACTGTTTCCTCTATGCATATTGCAAGTCATGCTCCGCGATGTCAGTCCTCCGTGCGCTTTGGGAGGGAGGCAGAGATACAAATAAGGAAATAAGATGCAGGGACGCGCAGTTGTGTGGATGGCATCTAGACTGTTTCTGGGAACATAATTTCATGAATAAAGATGATCTGGCATCTTTGAACTATGTATTTTAAGATTAATATTTCTCAATAGTACTTGTCAAAGTGAGTGGCAGTAGAATCCATAATAAGTACTTTATTGGATTACATTTAGTTTAAATATGAATGTGAAAAGGCACCATGAATTCTCATGTCAAATTATGTTACCCTAAAGTTAATTAGCTTTGCCATGATTCAAAAAAAAAAAATTCTCTTTAATATGGCAAAACACAGGTTTGTATTTCTAACAATTCAATCATTACTTAATTAATAAAATTTATTTTTTAGAGCAGTTCAGGCTCATAGCAAAATTGAGCAGAAGTTACAGAGAGTTCCCATATACTCCCAGTCCCCCCCCACCTACGCCACAACCTCCCTCACTAGCAGCATCCCTCACCACAACGGTCCATTTGTTACAATCAGTGACACATTATTATCACCCAAAGTCCCTAGTTTACATTATGGTTCACCCTTGATGTACATTCTTTAGCTTTGACATAGATATAGATAGATACAGATATAGATACAGATATAGATATAGATAAGATATAAATATAGATTAGATATAGATATAGATGATAGATAGATAGATATAGATATATCTCCATGATAGTACTTTTATACAGAATAGTTTCACTGCCCTAAAAACCCTGCTCTCCGCCTGCACATCTCTCCCTCCATCACAAGCACTGTCAATCACTGTTCTTTTTATTTTCTCCCTGGTTTTGCCTTTTCCAGAATGTCATAGAGTTGGAAGTATACTATACAGAGTCTTTTCAGATCGGCTTCTTTCACTTAGTAATATGCATTTAAATTCCCTCCTTGTTGTTTCATGACTCGATAGCTCATTTCTGTTCAGCGCGGAGTAATATTCCATGGTCTGGGTGGACCACAGTTTTATACCCACTCACTTACTGAAGGACCTCTTGGTTTCTTCCAAGTTTTGGCGATTATGAATGAAGCTCCTATAAGGCTCTTTGTGCGGGTTTTAGTGTGGACATGGTTTTCAGTTCATTTCAGTTACTTACGTGCCGGGTTGGAAACGGAAAGGCCTCAAAGGCACTATTTTTTAAAGTTCTAGCAAACTAAGGTAACTGTAGCCCACGGTTCTGTTGGTTACATCACTCAGCCTCTTCATCTCAAGCTGAAGTCAGAGCGGACAAGCCCACTTTTAGGGGGCATTTGTCTTTCCTTTTCTGAACTTTTTTTTTTTTTTTTAGCATTCATGAAATATTATTTATCAGGCAAGGCAAGAAAATATGCTTTTGCCTCTGATTTTTTGAATCAAGAATCTGCTTAGCTATTTTAACAGGTCATTTTTCACGAAAAAGAGTGGAAAGGAATCAGCAGATTGCGTTTCGATGTTTCCGTTTCTCATTTCCCTTCACGTCTGTTTCAAATCCAAGTCCATCAACCCAGGATCTGAAAGGACACCAAAACAATGTCATCGAAAGTATTCTGTCCCTACACTCTATAGGAAAAATGACCGCTCCCTTCTCAGAAGATAAAAATTCTAATCTGCTAAGAACCAAATACAGGTTTGGTGCCAATGCGGGGGAAGGGTAGTGCCAGTGGCAACAGGTGCATTGATGATGTTGATCAATATACTTGGCACCTTCGTTGTCATTATTTGTTTATTGCCTGTCTTTTTTGCAAGACTTTAAGCTCCCCAAGGTCGGGGACGAGGCCTGTCCGATTACTCCCTGGCACATAGTATTTCAATATACATTTGTTCAGTGTCCTTGGAGCAAGCTGCCCTTGCCAAGTCCCCATCCCGTCAAGCCCCCCCTCCTCCCACTCTGGACGGTTCCCCTCGGGGCTGTGGCTTCCAGCATCTCTCCCCATGAAGCCATTCTTCTTTTAGTTTTTTGTTCATCTTCGCCTGAGGATATTTTTCCATTGATTTTTTTAGATGGAGTGGAAGGGAAGAAGGGAGAGAGAGAGAAACATCAATGCAAGAGAGAGACATTGATTGGTTGCCTCTTGCATGACCCCGACTGGGGTCAGGGATCGAACCTGCAACTCAGGTACGTGCCCTTGACTGGGAATTGAACCCACAACCCTCTGGTCCATGGCTGATGCCCTAACTGCTGAGCCACACCGGCCAGGGCCACACGCAGCCATCCTTAGCCTTGGGGCGGCTCAGCAGGGAGGCAGCCGGAATGTGTGAGAATGTCTCACGTCTGCAGAGCGACTCACCCAGTGAGGGTGGCAGATGTCTGCCCTTCACAGGACACGCTTGAGCTTGTGCCACCCAGACTCTCAGGGGGACTCCTGCAGGGCTGAGTCCCAGGTGCTCACCACAGTCCGCTGCTCATTGAACCAACATCGCTGGACTTTCCCCTTTCTGGTCTCACCCCTACGCCCTGAAAGTGCTCCCTGGGATCCCCTCCCCAGTAATGTCTTAGGCCCAGCCCGTTGCTCGGTCTGGGTCTAGGAGAAGTGTGGACACGTGGCGTGGTGAGAGGGCATGAAGCCAGGGCTGTGGGAACACCCGAGGTGGGGATGGTGCAGCTGGCTGACTCGGCACCGCTGGAATGGGGTCGGGTGGGGCGGGGAGTGTGCCCACAGGGAGAATGGCTGCAGGTGGGGAAACAAAGGCTCAGAGCTGCTGGAGAACACCCAGTGCCCAGGGAGCCGTCGGCCGCCCAGTCCGGAGGGAAGGTGGGGGAACATCTCGGCTGTTCCTGGAAAGTACCCCCGAGCCTCACAGCCCAACAAGCAGTGGGGTTCTCCTGCCCCTTTAGATCCTACGCTTTGGCCCCAGCTCCTCCCCCTTTTTGGACGGGCACTCTGAAATGACCACACATTATTTTTTGGGGTAGGAAGATTCAAACATAAAAACACAGAAGCTGGTCCAACTGGTGTGGCTCAGTGATTGAGTGTCGACCCTGCACCAAGAGGTTGCTGGTTCGATTCCTGGTCAGGGCACATGCCCAGGTTGTGGGCCCGATCCCCAGTGGGGGGTGTGCAGGAGGCGGCCGGTCGATGTTCTCTATCATCAGTGTTTCTCTCTCTCTCTAAAATCAATAAAGGGTGGGGGGAAGAAACACACAATCTGTAGAAGGATCCTGTGGTAACCTCCGACCAAACCATGGTCTTTCTCAGCATGGCTCTTTCCTCCTGAAGACTGTAATCTTTATGTTTGCGGATTCCCCGTGACACGGTGAGCATGAATGTTTTGCATTTTTCCGAGAGCTGACAGTCTACACACGGCGTCTGTGTCTCAACCCAGACAGAAAACTTCCCTGCCTTCTGTTCGAGGCTAATATTAAACATAAAAAGAAAAGGAACAGTGTGCCACGGAATCAAAGAAAATGACCCACGAGAACTCCACTTTGAAGTCCACTCTACTAGCTCCCAAGCCAGCACAATGAGTAGGTTTGGTTCTGCTCGTTCTCTCCCCGAGTCCTGGGAATGTTTTCCCTCAAAGGAAATGTTCCGACAAGCCACTCCATCGCCAGTACTGGCTCAGTGGTGGCCTCTCACCGCAGTCAACCACCGCTAAATTGAATAGGAGCTGAAGACCAGAACAGAGGTGCAGGGGCGGGCGCCGGGTACTGTGGGTCTTTGCCCCGCACAGGAACGCCAGCCTGGGAAAGGCAGAATGGGCACCTCTGGAGCAGGTAAGTGTTGGAAAAGAACAGAGAAAGAAGTTATTTAAGCTCTCAAGAGGATGCTGAGAGAGAACACTGCTCATTTCGGCTCAGCGGGAGCTCGTTTGCATTATGACGCTCCGCTCTATACTTAGCTTTGAAGAAAACCACAAATTACCAGGCTAAATAGGGCTTCTGGAAAAGAATGGCATCGCAGATGCAGAACAGTGCTGGGCACGGCCCCCTCCCTGCCATCCCCAAACTGGGTGCCGTGGGGAACCCCTGAGAGGCCTCCCCCTCCCCCACCCCAGGAATTTCAGCCTCGTCCTTCAGGTATCCCCGTTACCATGACATTGTTTGTGTCATAAATACAGCTTTGTTTTGTTTTTAAACTCGGAGGTTCCACCAAGGGCTGGGGTAGAAAGAAAGCTGCTGGCTACTTAAACCAGGTCCAGTATTTTGAGAAGAGATTAATATAAGACACATCTGGACCCTGGAGGGAATGATGATTATCACATTTACTGAGCTCCCTGTATGAATGATGTGCCGCCCTAAGGCCATTCCGTGCCTTAACTTATTGTCACAACCGCTTTGTGAAATAGATGCTGTTCCTAACCCATGTTATAGATGAGGAGACCAGGGCAGAGGAAGGCTAAGTAACCTGCCCACGGTCACATGGCTGGTCAATGGCAGAACCAGGATTCAGTCTGTCACAGAGCCTGTGTTCTTGGGGACCACACAGTAATGCCTCAGAGATCATGAAACAGGCTGAATGTCTGTGTCTCCCCCAAATTCATATGTTGAACCCCTAACCCGCAACGCGGTGATATTTGGAAATGAGTCCTTCGGAAGGTGGTTAGGTTCAGATGTCATGAGGGTGGAGCCCGCAGATGGGAGAAGCAGCCTTCGAAGAAGGAGAAGAGACAGCAGGCTCCCCTCTGTACCACGCCCGGAGAGACAGCGAACAGGCAGCCATCTGCCAGCCAGGAAGAGGGACCTCGTCAGGGACTGAATCTGCTGGTACCTGGTCCTGAACCTCCAGTTTCCAGAACTGTGAGAAATATGTGCCTGCTGTTTCAGCCCCCGTCTTCGGATTGTGTTATAGCGGCCGAGCACACTGACAGACCACCCGACTGTTACCGCCGACCTGTGCTGGGGAGTCAGGATTTGTTTTAGGGTGAGGACCGTGCTTCCTGCCAGGTGGGGCTGAGTCACAGAGGTGCTGCGCTCCAGAGTGATGGAGGGCAGGCTGGGTCACCCAAGGGTTAGCACCTTTCTGATAACCAATGGTCATTTCATTCCAGAGCGAAGAGGCCATTAACAGCTAAACATGCAGGAATTTCCATGTGGAATCAGAAGGAGGAGCAAACCAATGGTGGGACCCCTTCCCCCGCTCATCCCCAGGAGACCAGACAAATCCATTTCTGTGTTGACTAGGAACAGGGCTACGGAGGTGCCTGAGCATGTCCTCCCAGCCTTCGAGAGAATCTCAGGCCCAGCTGATTCAGTTCCTTTTATTAGCTGCATATTTAAGGACATGTAGTAACCCTTTCTTAGACAGACTGAGAATTAAAAGCCATTCACTTTGCTACCACATTTTTGCCACAAAAAATAATGCTACTATAGTATCCCTATGCAATGCACTCTTATGTATGGGTGATTTTACTTCTGTGCAATATATGTTGAGAAGTGGGGCTTTTAAGAGGAAGAGTATTGCCCGGCTGGTGTGGCTCAGTAGCTGCACCAAGAGGTCGCCAGTTCAATTCCTGGTCAGGGCACATGCCCAGGTGGTGGGCCTGACCCCCAGTGGGGGGCGTGCAGGAGGCGGCCAGTCGATGTTCTCTCTCATCGATGTTTCTGTCTCCCTCTCTCCCTTCCTCTCTCTCAAATCAATAAAAGAGGAAAAATATTTTAATTTGAAAGGTATTTCAGGTTTGCTTTCTAAATGGGCCCTGACAAGTCACTTCCCACTGGTTACCGTAGGACATATTGGTCTTTCTTTCTTAAGCCTCTTTCCCAAACGCGGCGTGTTCTTCCCAGTGTTCACCTTTCCAAACCCCGTGCATTTCGAGCGAGACGTGATGTCGGCTGGCCCTGCCGGTGAGACACCAGAAAGACTTCACACTAAGGAGACACAGACACAGACCCTGCACAGAATCCGGTCCGGTGAGGTGTCTGCAGATACTTGCAGCCTCCAGACACCCCAGAGGTGGTCGTGCCTCATTCTGGAAATGCTGCCACAGGACAGGATTTCTCGCCGACCCCTCAGCAGTGGGAATTGATTAATCTTCTCCTAAGTGCATCCACTTCTGTTTATCCCATTACCTCTAGCCCAGTTGAGGTCACCATGACCTCTGGCTGGGACAGCCATAACTTCCATCTGGTCTCCCAGTCCCCAGAGTGGTTAGAATCCATTATTCACCCTTCAGCCTAAAAGACCTTCTTAAAACTCAAATCTGATCATGTCACCCCCCTGCTTTCCAGACCTTTCATCTGTGCCCCGCTCTGCCCCAGGCTGAAGTTTCTATTCCCCAGCCGACGAAACCCTCCAAGAGCCGACCTTGGCTCCCCTCCCCGGGCACACGGCACAGTCTCCAGTTCCTTCCCTGTCTCATGCTTCCTCACAGCTGGGCTTCTGCAAACACCGTGCCCTCTGCTTCTTTCCCTTCTCCTTTGCCTCCTAACTTCTTGTTCTCCAGCAATGAGTTTGGATGTTGCTTCTCTGACGGCCCAGACCGGACTCGGCGTCCTTGCTGCAGGTTACCAGAGCACCTCCTAGTTCCGTGTATGTGTTCCCTGCTCCCCACGGCGTCATTCGAAGGTGGGGACAGTGCTGCTTTGTGCCCTGTTGCACAACCAGTGTCTAGCACGGTGCTGGGCGCCTAGTGGGTCACAAATAAGAATTTGATGAATTAGTAAATAAATAAATAAGACAGATACTATTATCACCCATTACTCACTGGGTAACTGAGGTTGAGAATGTCTGTTCCCAGACTCTGAGGCCAGTTGACACAGCTCTGGGACGAGAACACAGATCTTCTGACTCTTGATACGTTTTGAACGACCCCTCGTTGCCCCCTCCAAACGCAGCGTGTCTCTCTTCTAGGCTTAATCAACACCACGGTGATGTGCGGACGCTCCGTAGGGCGGGTCTCTCGACCTCAGCACTGTGGACATCTGGGGCTAGAGAATCCTTTGTCGTGGGGCTGTCCCGTGCAGTGACCCTGGCCTCTGTTCCTGGGTTTTAGGAGCACCTCCCTTCCTCTAGCTATGGGCAGGCACGGTGGGACGTCCCCGGGGGGACGGACACCTCTCAGGGTACCAGGCACCGTCGGCTCCACCGCTGCAGCTGTGGGTTGAAGCATGAGTCTCTGCACAGGCATCGCCGGGGGGGAGGGTGGAAGACAGAACAGGCTCACGTCTACGGGGTGACCTTGGGTCTTTGACACCACAGGCCTTAACCTCACGGAGCCTCGGCTTTCTCATCTGCAAAACAGGCACAATAATGCTCAGAACCGTAGGGAGGAGCCCAGAGAATGCAGGGAAGACCTCGAGAGTTCCCTTCACCCAACGAAACAGCTGCTGCGACCCGCCAGTACGGGTGGGTCAGCTCAGCACAGCGGGCAGAGAACACCGCGCTGAGGGGCTGCACCCCCAGTGGGCGGGGCGGGACGGGGTGGGTGGACAGCAGGACGCGTTTACATCTTGGGGGGGCCAAGAAGGGCCCCAAACTGCAGGAATGAGAACGAGTGTGACATTTGACCTGGCAAGCGCAGGGCTGGGCTGCGCCCCGTGTACCCTTTTATAAGCTCACGGTCTTACGAAGACTGGGATGAAGAGAACGTGCTGCCTGAGGGTCGGCTGCAGTCGTTGAAGCCGGTCGCGCACCCAGCACTGGATTCGGCGGCGGCCGGCGGAGTCTCCGTGTCTATGGGCATCGGAATCAGACGGACTGGCCGTCGCTCGCACTCGTCTTCCCCATTAGGAGTGTCAGTGCATTTTTACTCCGTATCTGACATATTGTGTCTGTAAATACACTTCCTTCGAGTTTGAGTAGCCAGTCTAGAGACAACATTTCCCTTCTAAGCATCTACCTTTCCTTGGTGACTTCTGCTCTGACACAACGTGCCCCTCCAGAAAGTGCTTCTCGGGGAACCCACCCAGTGTCCCCGCTGAGGCTCAAGGACTCGACTAAAGAGCCAGTGGGCTCCTGCCAGAGGGCAGCGCTCAGCAGCACTGTCTCCTCCAGCTCCCCCTCCCGCCCGTCCCCACCTGCAGCTCGGAGCCGCGCCCCCCTCATCCCATGGGAGATGCTCAAGGCGCAATCTATTGCCACGACTAGATCCTCCTGCTGAGCTCTAAGGATGTCCACCTCCTGAACCCTGAAAACATCAACCCAAAGACAAGCATTACAATGTCCCTCGTGAGCAACAGCTCGAACCTAGAAATGTCCTGGTGTCCCTCATGGTGGGCGGCTGGGCCCTGGTGTCCCTCCTGGTGGGCGGCTGGGCCCTGGTGTCCCTCATGGTGGGCGGCTGGGCCGTGGCTCCTCCAGAAGAAGGAGGAGCCGATTGTGACGTCATGCACAGGGGACCCGCCCAGAAGATGACCTCCGTGCTCCTCGGTGAATCAAGAGCAGCGAGTGTGGTTCAGTGGGTGAGCATCGGCCCTGCACCAAGAGGTCACCGGTTCGATTCCCGGTCAGGGCACATACCCAGGTCGTGGGCCCATCCCCGGTGGGGGGCGTGCAGGAGGCGGCCAGTCGATGTTCTCTCTCATCAATGTTTCTATCTCTCTCTCCCTCCCCCTTCCTCTCTGTAAAAAAAATCGATAAAGGGAAAAAAAATTAAAATCACGGCTGTTAGAAGACAGCCTGAGGAAGCCAGGCTGGTGGTGAGCCCGTCAGGGGTGACAGGGAGGTTTCCGGGTGCTGATCAGGGTGAGTTCACTCTGTGGGAGGAAACGCCCACGCATCTCTTAGGACTGAGCATTGCCCATCGCTTTGTACTTCCATCACTCACCCAAAAAAAAACAACCAAACCAAATAACAAAATACCCGGATTTCAGATACTTTCATTTCTTTAAAAAAGCCTCTTACTTTCGGCCTCTCTCTCACGGTAGATCCGGACCTAACAACATTGTTTCAGCTTCAGCGTCGCTTCTCAGAAACCAGAGAGGGACCCGAAGGACCTGAGTCCTGGGCTCCACTGCACGTGCCCGTGGACCTGGGCAGTCGGCGCATGGAGCACGGATGTCACCGCTTTAATCTGCTCCTGCTTCGACTCCGTCCTTCTCCGCAGTGAGGAAGCTGAGGCCCGGGAAGGGAAGGGACTCCCTCCAGGCTCCATGTTCTCTAGTAATAAACTGGCGTTAGATTCCACACACACGTGGAATGATACGGTGCCTCCTTCCTCTGCCTGGCTCTCCACCTAGCGCAGTGTTCTCCAGGCCCATCCGTGCGCCACAGAGATAAGATTTTCTTCTTTACTCTGAGTAGTGTTCCGTTGTGGGAATGTGCCACCGCTTTTCTGTCCGCTCACCTCCTGATGGGCCCCCGGGCTGTGTCCAGATCTTGGCTGCTGTAAACAGCGCTGCTGTGAACACAGGGGCGTGTCTATTCTTTCTGATCGGTGTCTCGGGTTTCTTCGGATACATTCCCAGAAGAATTGCTGGGTCACAGGCACTAACAAAGTCAAGGCGGATTCATGGACACAGACAACAGACGGACCATCGTCAGAGGGGAGGCGGTGGGGGCTGGGAGAGAGGGGGGAAGGGATTAGCAAAGAAAAGAAGAAAGACTCGTGGACACAGCGGCAGTGTGGTGAGTACCAGAGGGCGAGGGGGCATAAATGGTGAAGGAAGGAGACTTGACTTGCGGGACCGAACACACAATATTATATAACAATGATGTATTATAGGATTGTACACCTGAAACCTATATAATTTTATTAACCAATGTCACCCCAGTAAATTAAATGAAAAAAAAAAAAAAAAAAAAAACAATAAAAAGAAACTTATCCCAAGAATGAAAAATAAAATAAAATTGGCATTTAAAAAACCTCAAAGTAGCCTTGGCCAGGTTGGCTCAGCCTGTGGACTGAGGGTTGAGAGGTCGATCTGCAGCCCTGGTTGGGGTCATGCGGGCGGCAACCAATCGGTGAGTCTCTCTCACACTGATGATGCCCCCTCTGTCTCCCTCTTTCCCTTCCACTCTATCCAAAAATAAAAAAAATCTCGAAGTGAAGGTGACAATGGCAGCTTGTGGCCCAAGAGCCCCCATGATTTCTCCTTCTGTTTAATAATGGAGCCCGGCTCATGTAGCTCAGTGGTTGGGCATTGACCAAGAAGTTCGATTCCGGGTCAGGACACATGCCCAGATTGTGGGTCTGATCCCCAGTGGGGGGCGTGCAGGAGGCAGCCAGTCGATGTTTCTCTCATCAATGTTTCTAGCTCTCTCTCCCTCTCCCTTCTTCTCTCTCTAATAATCAATAAAAAGAAAATAAAAATTTAAAGAACAAAACAATAATTAAAAAACAAAAAACAAAAGCAGTTTTGCCACAGTCCAACCGATGACAACGAGAGTGAAGTTCTCCCAGCGTCTCCCAGCGTCCTATGGAAAGGTGCTAGGAGCACCTGCTGACCTTGGGAAGGGCTTTGAGCACTGTTTGGGGCAGGAGCTGACGCCGAATCCCACGGGGCCCGTATTTCCTCGTGCGTGGGGCCGCCCCGTGACCTGCCCTGGCTGCAGCTGTGGCGGGTGGAGAGGAACGGTGCAGACGGTGAAGCGTAGACAGGCGAGGCCGCCCTGGCGGGTGTAACTAAAAGTCTTTCAGCTCTAATTGAAAGGATGTTCACAGAAGCACGGACTGGTTGCATCTGCCTTTCTGCAAATAGTTTAGCGGCGGAGTGATCAATACTCCTAAAGTGCCCAGGAACCATTTTGACAAAGGCAGCTACGTAAATGAATTGCCCTCCAGAGCTGAGACACGGAACCCTTTCAATGAGGGCGGCGCCCACGGATGCAGGCGGAACGCACCCCTGTGGCCGGGTAAGCACCAAGCATCAACGAGGACAGAGTGCTTCTAAGTCAGGAGGGAATCCACTTTGTCGGGGCTGTGGTCTCTCATGTTAACTGACAAAGAAAATAAAAAACAATTCAACAGGTGGGAGTGCATTTTGCATGACTTTCTCTTATTATCTCTGCACACAACCGAACCACAAAATCATCGGTGCTGATCAATTAAGGGGCAAACTCAGGCCTCTCTCCTCAGCCCCTCAGAGTTGTCACCTCCTGCACTGGGTTTATAAGGACATCGTCTTCGAAAAGTAGCAAATACATGTTTTACGACACAGCATCTGGTTAAAACATGCATTTAAGCGGACTCAGGTGAAAAGGCACAACCGGAATAAAAGTGACAGTCTGTTAAAAACACGCACACACCACAACGTGGTGTCAGCAGGTCCAGCGCCCGGTCGGCTCTGACGTTCAGGGTCCTGTTTATGTGCTGGGACCCATGGCACCAGGCTCGGAGACTTGCTCAAAGCCTGAAATCACGTTTCCACCTGGAATACGCCCTCCCCGCCCCCCTGTAGAAGGAATGTTGTTGATGTGTGACCATCACGTAACTGCTAGTGTCGCTGTCCCAGGCTCTGTGTGTATCGTGATGAGATCACATACGGACTTGTGGTTGCAGCAAGGAATACAATTGATCTAGGTTCCTATTTTTTAAATTCTTTTTTTTTTCTCCTTTATTGATTTTAGAGAGAGGAAGGGAGAGGAAGAGAGAGATGGAAACATCTATGAGAGAGAACATCAACTGGCTGCCTCCTGGGTGCCCCCCCCCCCGGGGATCGGGCCCAAACCTGGGCAGGTGCCCTGATTGGCGGCCTCTTGGTATGGGGGTTGCCGCTCAACCACTGAGCCATGCTGGCTGGACCAGTTTTTAAATTCTTAAAGCAAAAGTTTTCAATGAAAACTGTTCATATCAGTGTGGAGTGGAAAAGTGATCCTCAGATAGGATCCTGGGGTAGTAAATGAAGTTTCGATGCAAATGACATGTAATAAAGATGCACATCATGAGGCCACACCAAGGATGTGGGCTCCTGGAGCAGATGTCCAGGCAGGCGGACAGCCAGGGGCGGACAGTGGTTCAGTGGGCGGGGCCAAGGCTGGGGACGGCATGCGGGGTGCTGGTGGTCGGGGGGAGCAGAAGAAACCAGCTGTGAGGGGCAGTCCGGGTACGTGTGGGTGCTCCGGGAGGAAGGTCAGCCCAACACGCTCTGGAGGACTTGACCCTTCCAGTCTTACTCGCGTGCTATGGTCCCCAACAGGAGTCTGTCCTTCTGGAACATTCTCGGAGAGGAAGGTCTGGCCTCCTGGCCTAACTGGGGCCCCCAAGGGGATCCCTACGTTAGCTCTGGTTACCGCGCTGCCCGAGCGTGGCACGTACAGGTGTTGAATACATATTTGTTTAATAAATGGATGTTGAATAAAAAGTATGAGCAGGCCCGGCCGGTGTGGCTCAGTGGTTCAGTGTCGACCCTGCACCAAGAAGTCGCCGGTTCAATTCCCGGTCAGGGCACGTGCCCAGGTTGTGGGCCTGAGAAAAAAAATTTTTTTTAAAAAGTGTGAGCAGGATGGAACGGGGAGCAAATGGTGGTGGCGCATCTCCCCGAGCGACAACTCGTTCCGTCCTGCTCCAGCTCCAGGCCAGGGCCTCCTGAGCAAAGCAGGCATCCGTCCGCGTGGCGGAGGTTCATTCGGTCCTGTGCCCGGGCTCCGTCCACGTTGGGGGTCTTTGCTCACACTCCACTTCTAGTTTTGTGGAAATAACGTTCTGCTCCTGCCGGAGTTGCCGCGTTAGCGAAGTGAAGCTTAGGTGACGTTCACGTCCCTATCGATGCTCCGCTCGACCAGAACCGCAGTCTGCCGACCCCCAGGGGCCACCCGTCTCGTTCCGGACGAGGTCGACTCTGTGGGCCCAGCTGATCAGGTACTTTCGGTTTCTCTTTCCTGTTCTGTTCTTTATCCTATAAAGCTTCCCACCTCTGCCCCATTCTGCAGTGTTCCGTAAAGTTTGCTTGCATCACCTACATTGTCTTCTTTATTCATTTTTTAACAGTTCTCGCATGAGAACACAAAGCACCTTTGTTAATATTCATTTATGCTGCAAGGCAGTCAAATTAAAATGTCACTACTCTCGCCCTGGCCGGTTTGGTTCAGCGGTCAGAGCGTCGGCCCGAGGACCGAAGAGACACGGGCTCAGTTCCGGTCAAGGGCATGTACCTTGGTTGCAGGTTCGACCCCCGGCCCCAGTTGGGGTCGTGCAGGGGCAGCCAGTCAACGTGCCTCTCTTCACTTTGATGTTCCCCTCTCTCTCCCCCTCTCCCTTCCTTCCTCCCACTCTATCTAAAAATCAATGGGGAAATATCCTTGGATGAAGAGTTAAAAAAAAAGTCAATACTCTCATGACACAGAGGGAAGACAGAGGTGCAAGTATAATCTGTGGGGAGGGCATAGACCAGGAACCTCCCAACGACTCGATCGTACTGCTGACTCGTGAAGACTGAGGCACCTGATTTGGTAAATGCCACCAGCAGCAGAAAAGCAGCCACGTGCCACCTTCCGAGTGCGCGTGACAACGGTCACACATGGAGGCTGTGACGAGGCTGAGCTCTCGGCCACGTGCTGGCCTTCAAGCGCGCAGCTGCAGTCCACAGCGGCTGGACGTTGAAGGTGGAAGCTGAACTCTTAGGTTAATGTTTTCTCATTACCTAGAATAAAATTACAAAAGGGACATTGATTTTTTTTAAATAGTTTTCCAATACTCCAGGCCCTAATAGACGTGTTTTTTCCCCACAGCACACATTAGAGACATCAACATCTAACACTAACATCTTGCATTTATTTAAAAAAAAATTTTTTTTAATTGATTTTAGAGGGAGAGAGAGAGAAATATCAGTGAGAGAGAACATCGATTGGCCGCCTCCTGCATGCCCCCCACTGGGGATCAGGCCCACAACCTGGGCATGTGCCTCGACTGGGAATCGAACCAGTGACCTACCTCTTGGTGCAGGGTTGACGCTCAACCACTGAGCCACAATGGCCGGGCACATCTCCTTGCCTTTACAAGCATCGTTGCGAGTTTATTATGAGCATGCTAACCAAGGAGTGGTATTTTCAAAATGCATTGTATCGCCTCTAATAGAACTCTCGCCCCTTCGCTCTCTGGCCAAGGGCGCATGTCTTTGTTTTCCTGAGTGGGCTATTAGTGGGTACAAACGTAATAAAGACATTTCTGGGATGGAGACAGCCTAGCAATGGGGCCAAATCAAACATCTTGTCTCTAAACTTCCAATTTCGAAAGGATCCTCCAACATTCTCCCTTTGGTTGTACATTAGAATAGTCTGTGAAGGTTTTTTCAAAATATGGATGCCCAGACCCCACAGGAGACCATTTGCAATCTTGGAGGTAGGGCCCTGGCATTTGCTTTATCAAAATCCTATGTGATTCCCTGGAAAGTATTATCCTAAGTGAAATAAGCCAAGCAGAAAAAGACAAATACCGCATGATCTCACTTATATATGGAATATAATGAACATAACAGTCCGAGGAATAGGGTAGACCCGGAAACACGGAAGTAGGGTACAGACTGACAACCCTCAGAAGAGGGGGTGGTGGGTGTGTGAAGAGATAAACCACAGAACTTATATGCATGTATGCACAACCAATGGACATGGACAACAAAGCCGGGGATGGGGCAGGGGAGGGGGATGGAGAGGAGGATGTCAATGGGGTAAAAAAGGAGAAATATCTGTAACAAAAATAAAATTAAATAAAAAAAATAAATAAAAATAAATAAATAAAATCAATGTTTCTCTAAAAACAAAACAAAACAAAACAAATCGTATGTGATTCTAACCCAGTGCTCTTGTCTAAATGTTTGTGTGTCCCACAAATTCACACATTGAAATCCTAACGCCCAGTGGGGTGTAGTCAGGAGGGGGCCTCTGGGAGGTGATGAGGTCATGGATGCAGGGCCCTCAGGAATGCGGTTAATGTCCTTACAGGAGGGGCCCGGGGAGCTCCCTTGTTCCTTCCACCGAGTGAGCGCACAACAAAAAGCCTGCAGCCTGGAAGGGGACCCTCACCCCACCAGCCTGGCACCCGGCTCTTGAACTGCCAGCCTCCAGAGCTGTGAGGAACCAACGTCTGTGTATGGTCATCCACGCTGCAGTGTTGTGCTGCGGCAGCCCAGACAGGCTGGAGTCCCGCCCTGGGTCGAGAACCCATCAGGCTACAACCACAGAAACGTAAGCAGCTGCTGGTGTGTCTTAGCTCCCACCTCTGGAGTCAGAAAGCCCAAACATCTCGTAGCCAGAAAGTAACAGCTTCGTGATACTTCTCTAACAGGTCTCATGTATTCTTTTTGTTTTCTTTTTACTATTTTCTCTATAGCAAATTACATCTTAAACTGAAATACAAGTCATTAAAAACAAAATTTCTTGTTACAGTGGTGGATAGAAAACCAGCACCATTTGCCATGAAGTGAAGGCAACTGAAAAAAAAAAAAAGGCAAATCAAACACCTCTCATATTATTCACATCAAACCAGACACGTTGTTTGCCCAGAGGCGGCGTCTGGCCAGGGCGAGCCCTCTCTTTGCGAACGAGGGAGTGAAGACCGAGTTTCCCCACCCAGCTCACAGCCCCCTTGCCAGGGACCGAGGTCTAACGTTGAAGGCTACTCTTGGCCACTGGGATTTGCAGAAGAGGCCACGTGAGCCGATTCGTGCTGAGGAAAAGAAGAGAAATGTTCTTTCTTTGGGGAGCCCCTGGGAGAGAATGCACCTCTGGATGTTGACTGGGACCCATGTCCCCCCATCAGAAGAGGGGCTGCCTGCCCCAGAGTGAGGCGCCAGAGCCCCCTCCCGCCCCCAGGCTGCTTGCATTAGTTACAGAGAACGTCCTGAGTCGGACTGTCTGTTGTTAACAACCAATCACATCCTAATACAGGGAAAAAGCAAGTGTTCAATGACATGCTAGCCCCCAACAGACTTCCTCCTTGATGTAATCAGGGAGTAATATCCTTATCGATTCAGGTCATTGGATGCTACGTGCATCTATCAAACGGAATCATCTCAGTGGCCCACGACTCCCGCTTGGGAAATACTTTCCTTAGGTTGGGAGAGATGACGGTTCGACAGGAGCAAAGCTGGAGGAGGCTACGACTCGCTTCTGTCCACTTCTTGATAACTTTTCTCGGTGAGGAAACCCAAGTGCGCGTTGCCGGCTGCTCTTGAACCGCGGCAGGAGGCGAGCGGCGAGGATCGGGGGACGGTGTTTCTCCCCGCAATGTCTGTGCCTCGCGCTAAGCAAGGAGCCCTCCGAGCAGTTCTGAAGTCACCGGGATTCAGACTGTGACCCAAGATCAGCAGCATCCACGGTGTCACCGAGGAGCTTGTTAAAAAGGTAGGCTCAGGTGCCACCCAGAACTGGAGTCAGAATCTAGTTACAGAGAAGGTCCTGAGTCGGACGAACCAGGTGCTCCTGGTTTGCTTGCACGTGAAATGCGGAGAAGCCCTGTCCCGGGTGCGCGCCCTCCATCGGCTTCGAGCTACCAGACGTCACCGCTGACTTGTGCCCGCCTGCTTCCCGGGCACCTGCAGAGTGGAGTGTCGGCTCCGTGACCATCTGCTTTGTTTCCTTCCTGCCCCTCCACAACGGAGCGGTCATCTGCACAAAGCCCCAGTTCCCACCAATTCCTCGGGGTTCAGGTAATGCCAGCTGTCTCAGCCCCTCTCCAGAGGGCTCGCCTTCCCTTTGTGCAAGGCACAGACGCTGAGCCAGGTGAATGGGCAGTTCGGGTGTTTGCTTCCTTCGCCGCCGTTACATTTCTTACAGCCTTTAATTCATTCAGTCATTAACTCATTCTCCTTCTTTATGTCATTTCTAAGCCACATCTTCCAGATTTTTTTCAATCAAGTCGTGACGGTGGTTAGCAATTTCCCCGAGGCCTTTCGTCAGTAAATTCTGAGCCGTCCAATCAGAGCTCTCCTGCCTCTACGAAGTTTTAGAAATCAGCTGTTTTTCTTAATATGTCAACAGTCATGCACGTTACAGGCCCATGGCACGAAAGGGTGAGTGAAAGCAGGTTCACTAAGAAAACGACGTAAATAAAAAGACAATAAAGAACTGTGGTGGCCGCTTCCTTCTGTCGGGGATCTCATGGCACGTGTGCTGCGGGGGGTCTCTGGGAGACTTTGACTAACTCTTCGCGGCTGTGACGTAGGTCCCGAGGAGGCCGAGTGAGGAGACGGGACAGTCCCCGGCACAGACCAATAGGTGATGCCAATGGGAAATACAAGGACCGTGGATAAGAGAGGGAGGACCGAGGGAAGTGACCAGGGTTCAGGTGCTGAGGGTGCCTGGGAA
The DNA here is from genome assembly GCF_014108415.1 of Molossus molossus. NCBI lineage: Eukaryota > Metazoa > Chordata > Mammalia > Chiroptera > Molossidae > Molossus > Molossus molossus. The sequence continues at coordinate 115,421,313 of NW_023425388.1, forward strand.
AGGGGGAGGGGCCAGGGCCGAACACTCTGGGGAGAAGGGGCTTGTCCCATCGGGCCCTTGGGGTGAAGAGAGATGTTCGTGGGGGACGGGAGAGGGGGTACCTGTGGAAAACAATGAGGGGGGACTGGGCACAGAGACAGGAAAGAAGGAGGGTGAGGACAGACTGCCAGCCCAAGGGGGTTTCTGGAGCAGAGGTTGCCCCCGATAGGATCTGGTTGGGCAGAAATGGCAAGGCCTGGGTATCCCCTGTGTCATTACCGCCGGGCCCTGCTAGGAGGGGGGGGGCTCAGCAACCGGCTGAGGTGAGCCTGCAGGAGCACACGCAGGCCTGTCCGCTGACTGACTGCACCCTGCACCCGAATGGCAGGTCTCTGCTGAGGGGAGAGCCAGCTGCACCCACCCCGATAGTCAGAGGGACCCCAGAGCAGGGCAGCTGGGATGATGGAACCCACCCCGATAGTCAGAGGGACCCCAGAGCGGGACAGCTGGGATGATGGAACCCCACCCCGATAGAGTCAGAGGGACCCCAGAGCAGGGCAGCTGGGATGATGGAACCCCACCCCGATAGTCAGAGGGACCCCAGAGCAGGGCAGCTGGGATGATGGAACCCACCCCGATAGTCAGAGGGACCCCAGAGCAGGGCAGCTCGGATGATGGAACCCACCCCGATAGTCAGAGGGACCTCAGAGCAGGGCAGCTGGGGTGATGGAACCCACCCCGATAGTCAGAGGGACCCCAGAGCAGGGCAGCTGGGATGATGGAACCCACCCCGATAGTCAGAGGGACCCCAGAGCAGGGCAGCTGGGATGATGGAACCCCACCCCGATAGTCAGAGGGACCTCAGAGCAGGGCAGCTGGGATGATGGAACCCACCCCGATAGTCAGAGGGACCCCAGAGCAGGGCAGCTGGGATGATGGAACCCACCCCGATAGTCAGAGGGACCCCAGAGCAGGACAGCTGGGATGATGGAACCCACCCCGATAGTCAGAGGGACCCCAGAGCAGGGCAGCTGGGATGATGGAACCCCACCCCGATAGTCAGAGGGACCCCAGAGCAGGGCAGCTGGGATGATGGAACCCACCCCGATACAGTCAGAGGGACCCCAGAGCAGGGCAGCTGGGATGATGGAACCCACCCCGATACAGTCAGAGGGACCCCAGAGCAGGGCAGCGGCCTATCGCACGGCCTGTGAATGGTGGTGTAGCAACGGCTGGGACGTGTTCGGGCGGGTGAACCTGGGGAAGCTTCGCAGAACCCTACACATCCTGGCTGGTTTGGGGGAAGCTCTCCTGAGCTCTGGGCGGGGACAGCAGTGCAGACTAAGGGGAAGACTGGAGGCAGAGTGTGTGGACAGATTGCCCAGGTCATGGGCAGTGGGCAGCAGGGACAGAGTGATGCCCGGGAGGAGGTGGCAGCAGTTCACCTCAGCACATAACTGGGGACCAAGTTTGCACCTCCCTGGGGTCTCACCTGGGCGCAGATGCCGCTCAGGGAGAGCCACAGGGGGGAACAGATATCCTAAATTGATGGGGTAGTTACTAAGAACAAACGCAATCTTAAACTGGAGAGACAGACTGACCTCGAAATGCTGTAACTAATTTTCCACTTAGGAGTAGGAACAGAGAAGTGGGGGCTGGTTAAGTTCAATTATAGGAAGTAATTTGCAAATTATGTTTCTGAGTTAGGTAGTTTTATTAAATTTCATCTCTGCTACACATGCACATTTTTATATCACTTAATATAATCATCTCACTTTTGGGAATCTAATCTTAAAAGTAGGAAAAAAAAACTATGCCAAAATTTTTTTTTAAATCTTTATATTATTTATAATAATAAAGTGACCTAAATGCCCAGTGGCAGCAAATTTAGATAAATTATAGTACATCCACTGAGGGTATATATATATATATATATATATATATATATATATATTTATCTTCGCCCAAGGACATTTTTGCATTTATCTTCAGATAGAGTCAGAAGGAGAAAGGGAGAAAGAGAGAGAAACATCAATGTGAGAGAGACACATCGACTGGCTGCCACCCACATGACCCCAACCGGGGCCGGGGACGAACTGCAACCAAGATACGTGTCCTTAATGGGAACCGAACCCGGGACTCTCTGGTCCACTGGCTGACGCTCTAACCGCTGGGCCAAACAGGCCAGGGCACTGAGGGCATATTAAACTACTAATTAACAAAGGCATTTCCCAAATATGCAATGGCAGATGACCATTTTCCTACTCATTTGGTCAGTGTAACAAGCAGAAAGAAGTGTTGTGCAGTATTTTCAGGACCTGTCAATCACAACCCACAGAGAACTGTTCATTTTGCACCTTGAACCGGGACGCCACACACTTCTGTATTGCTGAGTGGAACAGCGCGTGCCCACGCCGAGTGAGATGCATTTTGGCGTTTTGTATGATCGTCCATTCGGTCTTTTTCAAAGCTGTGACGCCTACTACATGGGTTTCACCCCCGTGATGGAAAAGAACCAATAACAGAAACGTAGGTCTAGAAAATGTGCTTGGGCCCGGCCAGCGTGGCTCAGTGGTTGAGCATCGACCCTGCAGCAAGAGGTCGCGGGTTTGATTCCCGGTCAGGACACATGCCCAGGTTGTGGGCTGATCCCCAGTGGGGGGCGTGCAGGAGGCGGCCAGTCGATGTTCTCTCTCATCGATGTTTCTATTTCTCTCCCTCTCCCTTCTCTCTCTAAAATCAATAAAGAAAAAATAGAAAATGTTTTTCGGGAGACTGTGCCAAAATCTCACAGGGCTGGGACTCCAGGAGGCTCACTAGTTTTTCGATTTGTCTCTAATAAACATAGACTACTTTTAATAATAGAAATAAAATTGCATGCTCATTTTAAAAAATATATCTTTATTGTTGAAAGTATTACAGATGGTCCCACTTCCCCCCCCACTGACGCCCCCTCCCCGCTCCCACCCCCTCCTGCGTTCCCCACACCGTTGTCTGTGTCCACGGGTCCTGCATATATGCACACAAGTTCTTTGGTTTCTCTCTCCATCGCCCCCATCCCCAACCCCCTTCCTTCTGAGGTTCCTCAGTGGAACAACCAATTTATACTTCTTTGTTTCCAAGGTGTCTCCAGGCTATCTGGTGACCTCACTTTTTACCTCGGGAGCAACTCCTGAGACCAAAGGCAGGCGGGACGCAGCCAGAGCAGCAGGGCCTGGAGCTGGGGCCTCGGGGCTCCCCCGGCTCCCCGGGCCCACCCGGCCGCTGCTGAGTCCTGTACGTTCACGTGAGGAGCTGATGTCCCGGTTCTCTTGACTTATTTTTTCCTTCCTTCCTTCCTCTCCACATGATTTTACTGAGTACCTGTCATGTTCTACATACAATTCTATATGAAAATTCTTTTTGTATTTTCCAATGTTTCTATAATGAGCATGGATTTCTTTCGCAATCAGGAAAACACATGCTGTTTTAAAAGAAGACCTTAAGACAGAGATCTTGTCCTCAGGATGGGGAGGCCGAGGGAGGAAGCAGTCAGCAAACACATCTGTCAGTGTGGGACCCGCCCCCAGTCCCTGCCTCCCTCCTGCCCCAGCCAGCTCCTCTGAGTGGTTTTTAACTGCTAGGGGTGGGGGTGGGGGTGTTTGTCTCTCTCCTTCCCCAGGGCACGGTGGAATTTGTCTGATTCTCATTTCTGCCCCTACTCCTTAAATCTCCATTTCTATTTGCCATTTGAGAGAGAGAGGGCAGAGAGAAGAAAGGGGGTGGGGTCCCCGGGAGGACGGAGGCAGAGTGACTGAATGGCCTTAGTCCAGCCGAGGCCCAGAGGCGCTGGCTCCAAGCTGGGCCACAGACGTTGGACTGAGGTTGGTGTTAGTGCTGACACCTTGTGAGTCTACATCTCTCTGAACTTGACAGTGGAACCCTGGGCGGGGCCACCCACCAGCGTTTATTTGCCTGGTCTCCTGGGTGCCTCCTGGAGGCCGGGTCTGTGCCTGGGGGGGGTGTCTGTGCCTGGGGGTGTCTGTGCCTGGGGGGGTGTCTGTGCCTGGGGGTGTCTGTGCCTGGGGCAGTGGGGGGTCTGTGCCTGGGGGGGTGTCTGTGCCTGGGGGGGTCTGTGCCTAGGAGGGGGTCTGTGCCTGGGGCAGTGGGGGTGTCTGTGCCTGGGGGGGTCTGTGCCTGGGGCAGTGGGGGGGGTCTGTGCCTGGGGGGGGTCTGTGCCTGGGGGGGTCTGTGCCTGGGAGGGTGTCTGTGCCTGGGGGGGTCTGTGCCTGGGGCAGTGGGGGTCTGTGCCTGGGGGAGTGGGAGGGTCTGTGCCTGGGGGGGCCTGTGCCTGGTGGGGTCTGTGCCTGGGGGGGTCTGTGCCTGGGGGGGGCCGTCTGTCCCTGGGGGGGCCGTCTGTGCCTGGGGGATGAGGGGGAAGGTGGCAGCAGGCCCCGAATCTGTCTGCATCAGTGGCTGCAGCCGACCTTGATCTTCCGCGTTGCTCTCAGGCTTCCTCGGTTAATGAGTCATGTCTGGTGGCAGCTTCTCGCCGGGACATGAACTTCGGGGCCGGGGATTTCCCCAAAGAGGTTCGAGCGCAAGTGGGCGGACACGGCCGGATGGGTCACTGGAGAAAACTGCGTCATGCGCCCAGGCCTGCCTCAGCGGCCGCGGAGCAGGGCAGCAGCTGATTTATGCCCTTTTGGTTGAGGAGTCAGCGTGTTTCCGGCCCCGGTGGCCCGTCCAATGTACTGCAGGGCCGGGGACAGCTGCGGCCGCCGGGCATCAGAACGCAGCGGGCCTGGGCCTCCTGGGCCTCCTGGGCCCGCCACTGCACTCAGCAGATCTCCCCTCAGCGCGTTCCTGTAAGAATCCCTCGGACTCAGTGGGGTTCCGACCACCACCCCGGCCCGGGCCGCGGTTCGCTCGTGTGTGCCTGCGCCAGGCCCGTCCGCCCCGCGTGCCCCCCACGCTCGGGCGCCGTGCGGGCTCGGAAGTGTGGCGCCCTGGTGAACACAGTCCTCTCCAGCCCCCCGGGTTCGCACCTCGCGACAAACGCTCCGTTGGCAGCCCTAGAACAGACTGTGAAGTGTCACCTTCCCCGTGTTGGAGGGGACCGCGGGGAGGCGGGCAAACAGGCGCAGCTGCGGGCGGGCCGGGAGCCCACGCCCACAGGTCATTGGTCCGCAGACGGGCCCCGAGTGGAGCTTCTCCAGGTGCCATCCTTCCGCAGACAAAAAAAAAAAAAAGATGGCATTGCCATTGCTGACCCTCGGAAGGGCGAACCTGGGGTCTGTGTGTGCGCTTCAGTCTTGGGGATGCCTCTGGGTCTCCCCATGCGCAGCGGGGAGACGGCTCAGCGCCGGGTGCGAACAGGCAGAAGCGAAGCCGGAGGAGCCCGCTGGTCTGGGTGGGCCGATCTGCAGCCGCCTCCAGCCGCCTCTCGGGGGCAACAGGCTCTGGCCCAAGAACTGAAGCAGACTCAGATCCAATGGGATGCTCACCAGCCAAAACAGCCCGCGGGGCAAGGACGAATTAGGTCGTTTTGAGCCTGCAACTGGGATCCCAAGTCTAATGGGCTGTGAAGCCAAGGAAGAGATTATTTTTTTAAATTTATATTTATTGATTTGAAAGAGAGACAGGAAGGGGGCAGAGAGAGCGGGGGAGGGGAAGAGAGGAGAGGAGAGGAGAGAGAGAGAGAGAGAGAGAGAGAGAGAGAGAGAGAGAGAGAGAGAGATTGTTCCACCCATTTATGCATTCATTGGTTGATTCTTTGTAGGTGTCCTGACCAAAGATCAAACCTGAAACCTTGGCCTATCAGTACCACACTCTAATCAATTAACCAACTGAGCTACCTAGCCAGGGCCTACTTATTGATTGGAGAGAGAGAAAGAGAGACATCGATTTGTTGTTCCACTTACTCATGCATTCTCAGTGTGCCCTGACCAGGGATCAAACCCGCATCCTTGGTGCACCAGGACGATGCTCTGACCAACCGAGCTCCCTGGCCAGGACCTGAGGAAGACATTATCTGAATGCATGCTTCTCCAGTGAATGCATGCTTCTCCAGTGAATGCATGCTTCTCCAGTGAATGCATGCTTCTCCAGTGAATGCATGCTTCTCCAGTGAATGCATGCTTCTCCAGTGAATGCATGCTTCTCCAGTGAATGCATGCTTCTTCAGAAACTAGTGTTCACGGGGTCCAGGCCCCTCCACCCCGGAGAGCAGGTAAGTCCCCTCTGCCTCGCTCATTGCATCACTGATGGAATTCCACCCGAGTTCCAGGAATGTCGAGGCTCCTAAGTGTATTTCACTTGCCACGTGGGACACGTTGGAAAGCAGGAAAATTAAAATCTTAACTTGTGAAGTGAGGAAAACACCAAATGCCCTGGGACAGGAAAATGCCCAGGACTCGCAGCCAGTGGGAGCTGGTCTGTTTCCGTTCCCGGGGCCCCCAGGCGGGGTGCAGCAGGCCCAGGCTGTTCTCGGCCACACGAAGCAGTTCTTGTCCACAAACCCGCCTGCCCCGTGTCTGGACAGTCCGGATAGAGCAAGTTTTCACCTGAAGCACACAGGTGACCGTCACAAGGGTTTGCTTCCGTCTGGAGAGGCAAGGCCTGGGAGCTGAGCTAACACCGCTGGCGCTGGCCATGGGCAGGCGAGACCCCGCTGACCCGGGCCAGAGGAACGCAGCAGGCTGGGCTTGAAGACAGGACGCACACCAAGCGCCACGAGCCTAATGGCTTTTATACTGTTCTCATGATCATATTTAGGATGTAGTGAATTAAATAAAGCATATCCGTAAAAGCCGTTTCACTTCTTCTTATCCTTTTTAAACATTTTTTTAGTATGTTTTTATTGATTATTTTAGAAAGAGAAGAAGGGAGAAACATCGATGTGAGAGAGAAACGTGAATCGGCTGCCTCCTGCACGCCCCCTACTGGGGATTGAGCCCACAACCTGGGCATGAGCCCTGACCAGGAGTCGAACCGGGACCTCTCAGTTCATGGGATGATGCTCAATCCACTGAGCCACACAGGGTGGACTCTTTTTATCCTTTTTAATGAGGTTAGTAGAAAATTTAAGTTACACATGTGTGTTTATAACAGGCAGACTGCACTAGAGGTTTCATTTCAAGAGTGGAGAGTCGCCAGCCTCCTTCCCCACATCCCTCCCAAAGTCTTCTTTTGGTCTAATCCTAAGCTTTTTTTGTTGCCACAATGAGGGACAACTTTCAAAATCCAGTTATTTTTAAATGGGCAGTGGCTTCCCAGCAGCTCTGCAGAGGCAGCCAGGCAAGAAGCATCGGCCAAGGGGTAGTCTCACAAAGATGCTTTAAGTTCAGATATTACGTTTTCTTCCCCAACTTCTTCCCGTGTTTTCCTACCTCCCATCACCCCAGCAACACACCAGTGGAGGCCTGTCTGAGCCTCACTGCACGGGCCTGAACAGAAATCACTGCCTGAGAGTCAGGTCACCTAACAGTACATGACATGGAGCTGGATTCCGAGCAGACATAACACACTGGGGGCCAAAGGAGCAAGGGAACCGGTGGAGGCAACGGGAAGGGCACGAGGTCCCTGGTGCCGGAGCCCGGCCACGCACAGCCGTCTTTCTCTGAGAGCTTGCGGGCTCCTGAGAAAGGCCAGATTCCAACATTTCTGCCCAGATAAATGGATTTCAATGCTCCTCACACGTTAGACACAGTTCTGATTGCTATTAGGTTTCTCTGGCACTGACTTCTGCAACTCGAGTGTGTTAATATCCTCAACAGTTACATCATTCCTTACACTCAGCTAGACTAAAGCAAAGGACTGATACTGTATCCCTTCTTGAGACCAGGTTCCCCCCCCTTCTCTCACTGTTGTTTGACTGATGTATGTAACCAACACATCATAAAAATACTGAGTTAACGTTTTAAAATAGTAGCACACCACCACCACCCCAAGACAGCTTTTCGTTTCTTTGTTTCTCTTGCCGAGATTCGAGCGAGCATGAGTAACCAGGCAGAAGGTGGTGTCCCTTGCGGAGACAGAGAACAATGGAAATAAGGAGCTGTGTGGGGAGGGGAGCAGTTTGCTGTAGTTTGGGGCAGGTTGCATTCGAGACCCGGAGGTGCAGGCGCTGAGGGGGCAGGGAGACATTGTGTATGGTCCGGGGCTCAGAAGAGAGGACTGGCTGAGGGCATCTCCCTGGAGGTGGCGTGGGTGTAAAGGACACCGGCGAAGTCCCGGGGAGGGAGTGCAATGTGAGAAGAGAGCAGAGCCTGGGAACAGTTTCTGAGAAGTGACAAAAAAATGGCGAGAGAAGGAGAAACTTCTGGCCAAGGAGCTTGGAAAGGTGGAGAGAGGGAGAGTGTGGTCATGGAAATCAGAAGCACCCCTGACCATGTGCCCTCTCTACTGTGAGGACACATATCCCATTGCATCAAAATTAGTTTCATCTGTTCATTTTTATTTTTTTCTTTATTGATTTGAGAGAGAGAGGAAGGGAGAGAGAGAGAGATAGAAACATCGATGAGAGAGAACATCGACTGGCTGCCTCCTGCACGCCTCCCACTGGGGATCGGGCCCACAACCTGGGCATGTGCCCTGACCGGGAATCGAACTGGTGACCTCTTTTCCTTCATGTCCTCTAATGAGATAAGTATTCATGCAATTGAGTGATTCATATGTTCACTGAGGAAACATTTAATGAGCACCTACTATGTGCGGAACCATTCTAGGACGCAGATACAGCTGGTACGAGACAGACAAGCCTTTTGTTTTCATGACACTTACCACGCAGTGGGGATGAACAGGTGGAGATAGTGAGGCAGGAGGTGGAGAAAGGAGTGGTCACGTGTCAGATGCTTCAGCGAAGTCAACGATAATGAGGGAGCGGATTTAACCACATGGCACTCACGGGAGACAGTGGTGTGGTGGGCACACATACCAGATCAGAAGGGGCCAATGACCAAATAATGAACCAACTGAGAGAGGAAGCGTAGACCAGTCTTGTGGAAAGAATGAGTAAGAAGGGTGGGGATAGAACAATGACTGAGTCTATCTTCACACATGGAAAATTCCGTTAAGAATGATTGCAACACTTTTTTTTTTTTTTTTATCCTCACCTGAGGACATTTTTCCTTTTTTTTTTTGTTCCAGTAGAGTGGGAGGGAGAGAGAGCGAGAGAAACATCGACGTGAAAGGGACACATTGAGTGGCTGCCACCCGCACGACCAACCAGGGCCGGGGACAAACTGCAACCGAGGTACGTGCCCTTAGCGGGAACCGGCCCACGTCTCTCCAGACCGCAGGCCGACGCTCTAACCGCTGAGCCAAACCGGCCAGGGCGGTTACAACACATTTAACACACGATAGGAAAGGCCCAGTTGCTAAACTATAACTGAAAAAATAGAAACGAGCAAGGGCCGGTACTGAGCAGCATGAGGTTTTCAGAAGACAGTGGAGGGAGAAACCAGGATCCATTGGAGAGATTTGCCTCTGAGAGCAGAAGGGATTTATTCATATTAGGGTGGCAAGGATTTGAGGAGAATGATGAGATTTAAGAAGCAGTGGCAAGCCCTGGCCAGTTTGGCTCAGCGGTTAGAGCATCAGCCCGCGGACCAGAGAGACCGGGTTCAGTTCCGCTAGGGGCACGCACCTCGGTTGCAGTTTGTCCCCGGCCCCGGTTGGGATTGTGTGGGTGGCAACTAGTCGATGTGTCTCTCTCACATCGATGTTTTTCTCTCTTTTCCTCTCTCTCTCCCTCCCTCTCTCTCTGAAAATAAAAATGCAAAAATGTCATTGGGTTAGGATAAAAAAATAAAATAAAATAAAAAGTAAAAAGCAGTGACAAGAAGTGTGTTTTGATATGGAACATGTACTTTTTCTTCCCCGTCATTGTCTGAGGGGAGGCACGTCTCAGGAGGAGCAGCAGAGGAAGAACGCGAGGGGTCGGAAGATGGGGGCCGCGGGTGAGACCAGGCAGGAGCACCCAGGCCGGCGGCAGGAGGCGAGGAGGCTGGGGCCGACCAGGGGTGAATCAGTTCCTGAATGTACCCGTGTGAGCAGGAACGGGGGGGGCTGAGTGAAGGGAGAGGCGCTGCAAATGCCGACGACCCAGAGTACAGGCCAGGGCACGGGTGCTCCCCCAGCGTGACGCTTCTGTTGCCAGGAAGAAGACGGAGTGGGGAGGGGGTGCTTCATGCAGGAGCTGAAAGGGGGAGAGGCGGATCCCTGAACAAGGGGGAGAGGCGGATCCCTGAAGAAGGGGGAGAGGCGGATCCCTGAACAAAGGGGAGAGGCGGATCCCTGAAGAAAGGGGGAGAGGCGGATCCCTGAACAAGGGGGAGAGGCGGATCCCTGAACAAGGGGGAGAGGCGGATCCCTGAACAAGGGGGAGAGGCGGATCCCTGAACAAGGGGGAGAGGCGGATCCCTGAACAAGGGGGAGAGGCGGATCCCTGAACAAAGGGGGAGAGGCGGATCCCTGAACAAGGGGGAGAGGCGGATCCCTGAACCAAGGGGGAGAGGCGGATCCCTGAACAAGGGGGAGAGGCGGATCCCTGAACAAGGGGGAGAGGCGGATCCCTGAACAAGGGGGGAGAGGCGGATCCCTGAACAAGGGGGAGAGGCGGATCCTTGAACAAAATGTGTAAGGTGCTGAGAGCAAATGCAAATGTGGGCCCTGGGTTGTTGACAGGGCTCCTCGGCAGGGCCTCGGTATTAAAAGTTCTGAGCGGCGGGAGATCACACCCACAACACAAGGTCAACGCAGAGCAAACGGCTTTACTGCATGCGCCTGGGGGCAGGCGGGCTGCGCCGAAAAGGGTTCAGCCCCGAATAACAGTTGGGGTGCCGGTTATATAGTCTGCTTCTAGCTTCCGCAGTTCCTGCTGACGTCCTCTGCCTGGCCCACTGTCCACTTTGCAGTTGGACTGGTCTGGTATCTCGTCCGGCATCTGCTGGGTGATTCATTGCCTCGTGGACAATCCAGATAATCCTTATCCGTCCTCAACAGAAGGCTGAGCAACGGTCATGGAAGCAACACAATATTCAGTTTCTGCCTTTTGCAAACTTTTACCTTTACCCTTTAAAACGTTACTAACCCTTTCGTGTACTGAGCCTGTCCCGTAGGCCAGGGACTTCCGCTGTCCCCTCTGCCTCAAACCCCACAGTGTGTATGTTCGTGGCATTTTGCAGTTCACCGTAAAGCCAGAAGCCTGGGTGTTGTGTCGATAGTGACTCGGTCTTTGGACAAAAGCCACATGTCTCGAGCAGTGTTTGGGGCAGGTCGGGCTTGTGTCCCTCTCAGCTGCGGGGACAGATGCTGCCCTTTTCTTCCGAGCACCGCTTCCCGCAGGGCTGCGGCGGGTACCAGACCTCCTGGCTGAGGCTCAGGGCCAGGTGGGGTTAGAGCGTCTGCATTTCTAAACAGTTCCCGGGTGGTGCCTGCGGTCTGGAAGCACATTTTGAGAATCACCGGTTTAGAACTAAGTCTCTATTCTAGCCCCACCCTGGCTGGACTCACCTGGGGAATGAAAACCACCTGGTATGGGGGTGGGGCTGGGGCGGGAACATCAGGTGGTTGTCAGGCACAGTGAGGGCTGAGAGCCGCGAGCTACAGTGTTGGCCCCGCATCAAAAGCACACGGGACGATGGGATTTTTCCATTTTCAAGCAGCAGGGGTGTTTACTTAATTTGGACATTCAGTTCCCAAGAGATCGTTAATTCTACATGGTGTACCCATGACATAATCTCTTATTTGCCTTCGTGATTATTTTTCTAGATTATCAGAGAGGGTGCTTTTTCTAGCCCAGAAGGAATTGTGGCATTTGTTTATCCAGGAAAAAAAAAATTAGACACATTTGCCATTTGAAGGGACATTTGGAAATGTGGTGTATTTCACGTCACTAATGAAGGCGACATGGTTCATTAGCTCCACCGCTGCTGTCCACCTGAAAAGCTTTACAACTTCCTGGTGGGGCTTGAGGGGGTGGGGGAGGGGAGGGGACCTCTGTGTACTTGAAAACACGGTTCACGTGGTAAGGGTCTGTGCTTTGGGACGCACAGAACGTACTTCTCAGCTGTGGATTCCGGGGTCTGACCGCCAGGGCTTAAGCCCTAGCTAGAGCACTTTACTTTCGGGGCGAATGATGTAACTTCCCTGAGATTCCACCTCTGCATCTGCGGAATGGGAACATCAAGCCACCGGGCCTAACTGCTTCACGGGTTGTAGCAAAAGACACAGCGCGTGAGGGCTTCCTGCCAAATGTTAAATAAAAGGCAGGTGTCGATTGACGGTCTGCTGCCGCAGCTCTTACAGGATATAAAGTGCTGGGGTTTTTATGGATAACTGAGGTTTCATGCAAAGATTTTCATTTCAATTAGAATGGAAACAAAGGTGCTTACCAAATAATTTACCTACTTGCCCAGGAAATACTTGTTCCTGGAGGGTCAGGCTGAGAACCAGTGGAAAGGACTCACGGAGACTAACAGCCCTGGAGACTGGCATCAGGACCCTCCTCTGGGCGGGAACAACACAGCTACAGTGTTGCAAACGGTGCACAGGCTATGCCTTGCCTTACAGTTATTCATCCGGCTCTAAAGTCCTCCGAATACCCTCCTCCAACTTTCCCCTTTGGAGACACAGCCCGGATGTCAAGGTGAAGTTCCCTCTTACTATAGTAAGGCTAAAAGTTGTTCTTGGTTAACAGGTTTTTCTAGTGGTCTTTGAGAAATTGACACGATTGTGTTGAAAATCTTTCTAAAATATAGGATTCCAACTGTCTTCCGTGGCTGCTCTGAGCCGGCTGCCTGGGGCCAGCAGGTAGTGTGGGTTCTTGACTTCCTGCAGGAGAAGGTTCACAGCAGGAGTCCAGGTGAGCTTCAGGACGTTTGTTACAGCTGGGACAGCGAAACAAGGAATTCTGGGGAAATGGGCCCAGGCTGGGCTGCTCTGGCTCACTAAGAAGTCAGAGACAAGGGGGCCTTGGGGCCAGGTTCGGGGGGTTGCCTGGGATGAAATGCCACTGCCCATTGCTGCCCTGGTTGCAAGCTCATGGGGACCCTAAGAGTCGAGGAGATGCTGCCTGTTGGGGGAGGGGAGGTAGGGAGGTTCAGGCGTGCCCCTGGGAGGGAGATGTGCACAGGGTCCTGTGTCTTGAGGCTTCTATTTCTCTCTTGCAGGTGGTTCTCTTAGGGGAGGTCTCGGGGGACGCTTTCAACAGACCATTTGTCAGTTTTCTAGGTGTGTCCTTCAGGGTCGTGGTCCTCACTGGTTGGTCAGTGTCCTGGCAGCTGGTTTTGCTGCTTTTCTGGGCCTGGAGCTGAAATACAACTGAGGCCTAGATGCTGTCTCTGGGAAGGGGACCTTCTGTATCCGTTGTAAGTTGTTCTGCCAGTCTGGTCAGCTCTGCCTCAGTTTCCCTAGTCCACTTGTCCCAGCTCACTGGCTTGTCTCAGCATGAGGAACATAAAGGAATCTTACCTATTTCCTTATACTATTCAATGCCTTCAGTGATCTTTTAGATCCTTAGAAGAATCTTTTATTACTTTTCACCCCAAAGCATAGTGCGCTAAGCAATTACAACGGACTCTAAGAGAGCAGGGGTTATGGGCTCCGACCCGCCGCCATCGACAATTGAGTGTCGCTTTTCACTTCCCCAAAACATTAGTCAGCCCTTGGTATCCTTGGGGGGACTAGCTCCTTCCCACACCCAGAGCCACAGTTGACTGAGTCCTTTATATAAAATAGCATAGAAAAGTGCACAGTAGGCCATCGGGGATTTCTAACTGCAGGTCGCAAATGCACGCTGTTTTGATCTGTGGTTTGTTAAATCATTGGCTGTGAACCCCATGGATTTGGAGGGCTGACGGTACGTTTATTGGGAAAACGCACATGTAAGTGGACTGTGCTGTTCAACCTGTGCTGTTCAAGGGTCAAATGTACTCCAAACCTCTGGGGAGCCGAGCCTTGGTTAAGAGAGAGCAGAATGGAGCGTCTTCAAAGCTGACTGCTTCAGAATCTCTCTGGGGGGGCACAGGAAGGGGGTGATTCAAGTTCCCTGGGGACTTCTGGTGCTCAGCCAGGGCTGGGAGCCTCTGGTTTAATGTATCATTAATTATGGAGAGTTGAGGTTCTCAAGCTCTAATGTGCATAAACATCTTCTGAGGAGCTCATTAAAAATGCAGGTTCCAGAGCCCCGTCCCCAAAGACTGGAATTCATGGGGTGGGGCCAGATGCCTTGTGCCAATCAAGCATCCGCAGTCGTCCACAGACCACGTTTTGAGAAGTGTTGATTGATGTATGAGAAGTAAGATCCTCAGAACTGAAGGAAACTGGTTATGATTAAAATCTTTAGACAGTATCAAGTAATGAAGTACCATTTTCTGAAAGAATACCTTTTTTATTCCTGGCTTTAGTTTTCTCATTTGCAAAATGAAATTACTAACGTTAATTAACCATTAGAGATCCGCCCCCACCAGTGTCAGGACCCCGAGTAGAATGTGCATAATAAAAAAATAATTGACCATTTTACTAGTTGAGATACTGTTGCTAAACTTATGTAATGTTGCTACACTTCTTTAAATTCAATGTCTTGCCCTGAAATAGAAATCCGTTCTCTAAGCACAAGTCAAAGCATGGATAGGTTTCTCAAATACAGCATTTCATTTTTGCTCACCTGGGAATTTGAACTTAACCGATATTTTCATATGTTTACAAATATAATCAGCACATCAAGTCTCAAGTTACAAATAAACATTTGAACTTTTTGAAATGCCAGGTACTATGGGATAAGAGTAGAGGCAATGTGACCAGTATATAATAAGAGTAAAGGCCAACTGGAATAAATAAATAACAGAGCTATGGATCCAGAGTGTAGGTGGCAAATCTCTAAGAAGATGGCAGTTTTTAGAGGTGAAATTTATGGTAAGTGACTTGTATCTCAAATCTGCTCTTAAAAAGGCACATGTTGAGGCCAATCCCACTGATGGCTATATATCTAAAAGGATTAAAACCTGACTCTGTACCCCCGTGTTCACTGCAACACTGCTCACAAGATGAAACTAACCCAAATGTCTTCAGCAGATGAATGGATAAGAAAACATTATATATTTATACAATGGAATATTATTCCTTTGAAAACAAGAAGGAACGCCCGGCTCAGTGATTGAGCGTGGACCCTGCACCAAGAGATCGCTAGTTCGATTCCCAGGCAGGACACATGCCCAGGTTGCGGGGCTGATCCCCCGTGGGCAGCCAATCGATGTTCTCTCTCATTGTTGTTTCCATCTCTCTCTATCTCTCTCCCTTCCTCTCTCTAAAATCAATAAAGAAAAAATATTTTTTTTTAAAAAAGGAAATTTTATCAATTGTGACAACATAGATAAACCCAGAATATGTATGCCACACGACGTAAGCCAGAAGGCTAAATGCTGCATGGTTATGCTTAAATGAGGTATCTGAAATAATCAAACTCACAGGAGAGAGAATAGAATGGTGATTGCTGGGGGCTGGAGTGGGGTGGCGAGTTGTTCAGTTGATATAAAGTTTCATTGATGCAAGATAAATACATTATATAGATCGGCTGTACAACATGGTGTCTGTAATTAACCATACCACACTGTGCACTTAGAATGTTAACAACGACAATGACGAGTTACGAGGAGACTGCTGGAGGCGACGGGCAGGTCTGTTACCTTGATTGCCGTGATGTTTCAGGGGTGTGTGCGTGCGTCCAAACTCATCAGATCGCGTCTATTAACACCCTGCAGTGTTTCGTATATCACTTATACCTCAGTAAAGCTGTTAAAATGCATATCTAGAAAAGTACAATAAAACAAAACAACGAAGACAGAAGGTTATCTCTTTCCTATGCAAAAGAAGTCCCAAGACCGTCAGTTCCGGACTAAACTGATGTGTTCCTTGTCGGGAAACCAGGCTCTGTCAGCCTCAGCATGTGGCTTCCATCTATCGCTCAACACAGCGGCCCGAGTTTCAGCCACCACCCCTGCACCCCAACCAGCAGGAGGGGGGGGAGGGCCAAGGCACAGGTCTGTTCCCACAGGTACTTCCCAGACGTTGTGCGAACCGCTTCTTGCACCTCGCTGGCAGAATGAGTCCCGTGGCCACACCTACCTAAAAGGGAGGCTGGGAACTGCAGTTCTTAGTCAGAGTAGTCAGAGCCATTGTCAACAGGGAGAGAGGGCCTTGCCTCCTCTGGTTGCTTGTGGAAGCAGGGTTCTTGGGGTACCACTGGAATAAGCATTTCTGAAGGCCCCCACAAGAGGATGAAACAGTGGAGAAAGCTTTATCTGCACGTAATTACACCCCTGGCTCCCCCAAGTCCACTTCCCTTTGCCCAATCATAGAAGGGCAGCTGAGGTTTCAGAAGAGCTAAAACCAGAGCCAGTGTCCAGAGCTCCTGTTCCATGTCTGCACAGTCCAGCAGCATCAGGCCAGCTGTAGTCCCCTGCGTGTGGGGTCCACGTGGCCATAGGCCTTGGGGACGAATGCAAGGAAGCAGGAGCAAAAGAGCCCACAAGGCAAGAGTCAAGTGCAACAAGAGGGTGAGCTCCTTTGCTTAGGAGACTATGTATTTCCAAGTTTTCATGAGCCTGTGGTGGCCTCACTCATTCTGGCCAATGATTTCTGTTCCTTGGTGTGACTGGCAGGCAAGCACCTTCCCTATGTCACCCCAACATTCCTGGGCATGCATCTCTCTTCCCTTTGTGCAGTCCCTTCCCCACGTGTTTTGCAGGGAATAAGCTGATGGGCCCCCGGAGAGTGCAGAATAGCAGCTTCCGCGTGAAGCTGCCCAAATGACGCGCCTATAATGTCTGGCCCTCCCTTTGCTCCTCTCCTGTTATTAACAACTAGCTAATTGCAATGGTGTCGTTATTAAGTGGGGGGGGGGGCAAACTAGTAGTCTCTGCCACATGGGCATTCTGTATAGGGCCTTGAAAATGTTGTTAAAATAGTTTGGACTTAATTAATCAAGCAGTTTCGAGATAGCAGATTATTTTGAGGCAAAATGTGACATGATTGCCCTGGCCAGTGTGGCTCAGCGGTTAGGGCATCAGCCCACGGACCAAAGGGTCGCAGGTTCGCTTCCCAGTCACCCAGGGCAAGTACCCGGGTTGCAGGTTCAATCCCCACCCTGGTCAGGGTCGTGTGGGAGGCAACCCATCGATGTGTCTCTCTCACGTTGATGTTTCTCTCTTGCTCTCCCTCTCCCTTCCATTCTCTAAAAAGCAATGGAAAAATTATCCTCGGGTGAGGATTCACACCACCAAAAGAAGTGACAGTATTTTAGGAATATGATCCATCTGTGTCAGTGATGGGTTGACGTGAGGAAAAACCAGAAGAGGGGCCAGAGAGCGATCACAACAGGCCAAGCAGGACGTGATGTCTTGGAGGAAAGTCTAGGGCAGCAGGAGGGGTAGAGAGGAGACTCTCCTTTGAAAGAACAGAACAAAAGAATCTGGCAACTAAATCTACCGTGTGGGTGGGCACAGAGGTGGAAGAGATGGCCAGACTTCATTGTGACTTCCCAGAATTGGGGCTCCCAAACTCAGATATGTATGGGGACCCAAGGGGTCTAGCAGAAAAGTAACTGAGCAAAAGGGGCTCCCACCTGCTCAGCGAGAGAGCAAAGGGGGTGCTTGCCTGGGTGCCTCGTCTCGGGGAAGCTGCTCACACGTCTGGCGGCAGGCAGCTCCGACGGAGCACCCCCGGCCCAGGCTGGGTGGGATCCCTTACAGCAGGAGATAAAATCACCGACTCACGTCTCACATTTGACCCCTCCAACGACTCTGAATGTCCTCCGTCTGCCTCGGCCCCAGGGTGGGTAATGATTGGGTAAGAAAGTCAGCACTTCTAAATGCCCCCACAGTAAAGTGCTAACATTATGTACTGTTTTGTGGTTTCCAGAGTCTCTTTTACAAACCCATTGAATCTTTTCCTTCCGTGCGATTCCCAGTTCACCTGGGAGGAGACCGAGAAAGAGTCGTGTTAAGTGACAGTCTTCATGGTAGAGGGGACGAGGCTGCAACCCTGGTTGGGGTCTTCCTGAGTCCCAGTCCCAAGGCCTCTCACCTCTGCTGCACGAATGAGCAGGAAAATGGTCCTTCTGGGTGTGTGAGCGCCTGGGGGGTGCTTTGCGTTATCGGGGAGACCTGAGAATGCCCCAGGAGACCTGGGATCAACGTGTCACCTCCAGAAAAACTTCCCTGTGCCGATGGCTAGTCAGCGTTCCCCGCGGTGAGAGCTGTCTTTCCGGATGGGATGCTGAGACCTGGGGTGTCTCCGGTCTCCCTAAGTCGCTTGCACACATTCTTTGGTTGGTGTGGTAGCTCGCCCCTCCTCACAGGCCTTCATGTCGTCCCCTGAACTCACCGAGGCCTGGGGCGGGCTCAGGGCCCGTCTACATTTCCTTAAACTCTTCCTGCCTAAACTCACAAAGATGTAAACCGCACTTTGAGCCTCCTTAAGAGAATTCCAACTTTGCTAACCTAGAATAAAATACGTCTGGTAAGTAAAGATACAGTGTGCTACACTTACTGGTAACATGAGAAATTTGGGAGCAATCCAAATATCTCATTATAAGTCTTTTTTTTTTTTCTTTATCCTTACTCGAGACATTTTTGCATTTATCTTCAGATAGAGCGGGAGGGAGGGAGAGAGAAACATCGATGTGAGAGAGACACATCGAGTGGCTGCCAACCACACGACCCCAACTGGGGCCGGGGACAAACTGCCCTTAGCGGGAACCGAACCCGGGTCTCTCTGGTCCGTGGGCCAATACCAGCCAGGGCTCATCATAAGTCTTTATATAACCTACTTATTTATCATCATGAGCAAGTTATGATAAGGAGCTACTCGATGAAATGTTATTTATTCATTGAAAAATGGTAATTATAAAGACGACATAGCCCCATCAAACAATATATTATATAACAGGGGGAAGGAGGCAGTTAAGAAATTGAATGTACCCTTATCAGTGTACCCAAATACGCCGCTTTGGCGTAATAATTGTCTTGAGCTGAGGACAGTCAGGAGGCAGCGAAGAGAGAAAGCCCTTTGCCCTCCGTCTGTCTACAAGCAAGTTACGAATGTTCCTTGGAGGCTCCTTCTGGAAGGAATCCTCCTCCCCTCTCCTGGACCCGCAGCACCGTCCTTGTCACTGGGACAGCGAGTGGCCGGAGATGGGTCAGCACAGACACATCTCCGGGAACGCCCATTCCATCCCGCTCGGGTCCCCCCACATCTGCCTTCGCACAGTCCCCGCCCTGCCCGACCCCCCTGCCTGCGCTCCGACCCTGTGGAGACGGTGTGAAGCCCAGATCCACCGCCCTGCTCGGCTGAGCTCCGGGGCGTCCGCACCCACGCGGGGACCCGGTGTCCTGCTGGTGGGCTTCGTCAGCTGCACCCACGAGCTCCAGGACGACAGAGGAGGTGTTCCCTCCTCTGCACGGTGTACAACAGGCGGAGCGGAAATACCCCGGTGCCAAGGCTGGCCGGGCGCCACCGGCACGTGCAAACGAAGGAGGCGGTAACAAAGGAGGTTTTGTAAAAGCTGAACTAATTGAACGCCAGCCTGTGAGCAGTCACACACGGCTTTGGTTCGGGGGTTGCTCCCTAGTGGTGGCCCGAGGGCACTTGGATCTGGCGCGGGTGGACGAAGGAGCTCGGGAGAATGACCGCGCGGGCCGGGAGGGGAGACGTACGCCCAGCGTCGCGAGAGTCACTTACTTACTATAGACAAGGCTTTGGGCAACTCCCGTCACCTCTTTGTGCCTCGATTTTTCTTCTTTAAAATGGGAATAACAGTCACTATCTGGTGGTGGGTGGAGGTTTCAGTAACACGCCTGCATACAGTCAGCACTCAATAAAAGTGTGAAGCATCCTGATAACGAGTCTCCTTTTTTTTTCCTTGCTAAGAGGATGTTGATAATCATTAGCCACATGTAGAAAAGGAAGGTTCGGGCGAGCGTTTATCGACTTCCCAAAGCTTTGCCCTGGATCGCAGAGCCCAGTCTGGGAGCTCTGCGGCCTCTCCTCTGGGCGGGAGATTCACACCATCTATGGGTCCGAAATGAAGTTGATCTCCACGCGTGAGCCGAAACACAGGCGCCGTCACGTACCCTCTTCCCCACCCTGCAGCGCCCAGGTGTCCACACCATCGGGCCGGGCCAGGGCGGAGGGTGCAAGGGCTGGGGCGCGGCGGCGTCATGAGGGGGCCAGAGTCCAACAACGGACCAGAGTCATCCTCTGCAACTGAGCTCCGTGACCCTGGGTAAACGGGTCCACTCTGACTCTTCGTCCCTTCCCAGGTAAAATAAGGGGCGCAGCTGGGTCGCTTCCTCCAACGCCGTCATTCTATGAGCCTGTGCCCCTGTCCCAGCGGCTACTTCCTCTGAAAAGGCAGAGGAAACTCTGCAGACCCTCATTTTGGCGACAGGTTCATGTGATGCCAGACAGATTACAATGATCCCCAAGCCCTTTGGTCACCGGTCAAGTCTGACTAACACTCAAGGCTGAAGGAGGCTGCGCACTGGTGGGGAGCTGGCACCGGGCGGGGCTGTGCGTGCCTGGGGGTCACTGTTGCCCTGGGCGTCACTGCGGAGACCCCAAGGGCTGGGACCCGGCCTCCCAGCGATCTCTGGATGGTGCTGACTGACCTCTCCCTCTCCTTCTCAGAAGTCCAGCTTACTTTTGGCTTTAACTTGGAGCTTTGGTGATGAAAGAGAGGTGATCGTATTTCTTCCAGGCAGAGCTGTATTTTCAGGCCACAGCTGCCGAGACCACTAGAAATAAAACAAGAGGAGGTATGAGGTCACGGGCAAAGCTTCCTCCTGGCGAGAGAAGGACGCAGCCAGAACGTCATCTCTGGCAAGCTGAGCCCAACAGGCTTGTGGCGTAGGTGCTGCCTCCGGTGTCTTATTAGCCGATGGGTAGGGGAGAGCTGTGCTCTGGGTGCTGCACGAAGCTGCTCCCATCCGGGCACTGCTCCGGAGTTCCCATGGTACCGAGGGCTGGAAGAGGCCTTGATCTTTGGCTCAGGGAGTATTAGCACTGGGGGTCCCCGAGAGCTGTTGTGCGTGGTGACACAGAAACCCGGTTGGGGACACCCCGGAAAACTGTAACACAGTGGCTGTGCAGAGTACTCTGCGGGAGGCCTTCCAGGTGGACTAGGGGCTGTCATTTCACGTGTGACCAACACACACACGCAGAGACTCATGCGCAGAGCAGGTGACGCAGATGGGTGTCCTGTTTTCCAAAGCATTTAAAATATTCACTCCAGGACAGACAATAGCAGAAAGTCCCAGTCTTATGATCTGGTAATAATAGCTTTGTGTATACAGTATCTATTAAACTCCTATGGTATGCCAGACACTTAACAAGGATTCTATAATTTAATGTTTACTAAAACTACATCAGGACAGAGCCACTTTTATCCACATTTTATGAACGGGAAAATAGAGGCTTAGAAAAGTTAAATAACTTCCCAAACTCACAAAGCTACCAAGTGGTGGAAACAGATTTAAATGGAAGTGGTCAGTCTTTGGAACCCGTGTACCTACCGGGAACACAGAAGTACTTCCTCACAGGTGGTGGTCTCTGTCCCAGTGACATGGTTAACACCGTTTATTCTACAATGAATTTTATTGGGTACAGGTTAAGAATCAGAATTTTGGAGACTTGCTGCATGGCCTCAAATCCCAGTTCTACTATCTGTCAATTGTTCTAATCTTGGGCAAGTAGCGTAGCCTCTGAGCCTCAGCTTCCTCATCCATGAAATGGGGATGATAATAGTACCAAGCTCGCGGGTTATCGTAGGAGGAAGTGGGTTAACACATGTAAAGCTCTTAGAACATAATAAATGCCAGCCCCTCTCATCATATGTTAGCTTTTGTTCATGACAAACATGTACTGCTTGCCTGCTGTGCCAGCTACTAGTTCTTGGATGGAGACAGAGGAAAAGGACAGGGTCTGTGGTTCAGAAGATCAGTGATGTGGAGACAGATATTTAAACCAGTTACAAAGTGTTTTATCCGTCGTGGATCACCAAGAAAGGAGTGACAGGCAGGAGGTAAAACTGCAGGGGACGTCTTGGGGGCTGACTCAGCAGGACAGAACGTCTCCGTGCTGAGGGACTGAGCCTGCGTCCTGTGCGAGCAACCAAGAATCCGAGGCATTTTAGCAAGAGGGGTAGACACAGGCATTTCAGACCTTTGCTAACCTCGGCCTCAGCCCTGTACCAGAGGCCAGCACAGGGAAAGATGCAACAGGAGGAATGGCTCTTATGAAACTTTTCATGGCCACATTTTTTAACATTCTGTTTGGAAACAGATCTGTCGATTTTATGCAATATGAGAAGGTGCATTGTCCGAGAAAATACACTTCCCATCATTTCATACCCGGCTCCCACGCGCACCGAGAGCCGCTCTCGTTGACTCAGTGTGCGGCACCCTCCAGCCCGACGGTGTGTTCCCTTCAGAGTGTGAGGTCACACACGAGGCAGCTCCCCTGATGCGCGCCGGAGGCCGTCGGAGCTGGAGGCATAGTCTCCGGGGAACGGAAGTCATTTTAAGAGTCCGAGCTAGGGTTGGCTTGTTTTCATGGCAGTAAACCCAACCTGCTCCACCGGTTCCAATCTGCGCGGCTGATTAAATGACCAGCATGACCAGCCAGGCGTTCTCTGCTGTGTGCCCAGCGCCGAAGCAGAGACCTGAAGGAAGTGGAAAAACCCAGGTTGGAATGAAACAGCTGAGGAGGTGCCCAAAAGTCTAACCTAAAATGCCCACCACAGTGCTGATTATGGTAGCAAGAAAACCCAACAATTGGTAGAGTGCTTTAAAAATATTATAGTACATCTGTAACATTCAGTACCAGGTAGTTAATGAAAATGATGATGTGAAAGAGTACTTAATGACACCCCCAGCAGGTGTACTGTATAATTATGTTTAAAAAAAAAACACACTCAAAATTACGTGCACAATAAAATCTTATTTTTGCACAAGAAATAAAAGGCTTAGATTTTAATAGCGATCACCTCTAGGTGGTAAGATTATAGGTGATTTTTATTCTCCTCTTTTGCTTATGTGCACTATATAATTTTTATATAGTGAATGCCCATTAATTCTGTATCCATGGTTATTTAAAAAACAAACAGACAAAAACCCCAGCTTCCTGTCCTCTTCCTGGGCGTGGCCCGCAGAGGTGGTGGCCATCTCCCGTGTGACACCAAGGCTGCCCTAAGACCCCTCTGAGGTGCAAGGTTGTCAGAAATGGGCCAGAAAGTTCCTCCAGCACCAGTCAGACCGATGTGTCGACCTTGGGTGTAACTGGCAGAAGCCAGGGGCGTTGCTCAGAGGGTGCAGAAAAGATTCAGGGACCGGCCGGCGATGCCCAACGTGGGTTATGGGAGCAACAGGAAACCCAGGCTCCTGCTGCCCGCGGCTCCGGCAAGTCCCCAGCGCACAGCCTGGTGGAGCGGGGGCTCTGCCGCTCGGCGGATGTCACCGTGCTCCTCCCAGGACCGCAGAGCCCGCGTGGACATGGGGCGTTTCACTGACGGGAACTAAAGCCCCGAAGTCTCTGCCGTCTGGCACCGTCCTCCCTGACAGCAGAAACGAAAACGAAGAACGTCTCGATACGTCCCCTGTGTAGGGGCTGCACACGGCCCTCATGCAGCTCTCGGCGATGGCTGTGGCTGAAACGTAGGGTGTTCCACCAAACGTGTTTCCCGCATTCCCCAGCCTCCCTTGACGTCGAGTGATCGTTTTTTGGCCGATGGAATATGGGCAGAAGTTACGTGCCCCCTGCCAGCCTCCCCACCTACACAGCTGCCCGCAAAGGACCCTAAGTTGTGCCCAGTAAAAGAAGCCCAGCTGTTCAGAGAGCTGCTCGGGAGGGTCATCCATCCCCACCCACCCATGGAACAAGAAATGAACGTGTACTTCTTCTCCTCGAACACACCAATGGTGATGGCGGGTGCCGCGGGGGCCCTGGCACGGGCCGTAGGGGCTTCCCCGCAGGACGGGCAGCAGCATCCAGGGCCAGGGTCAGCGCTGGGGCTGCGCAGGAGCTCAAAGCCGCAAAGTCGAGGACAAGGCGTAGACCTCCGCCACCAGGCTGGCCGCCTGATCAAGTCCCTGGAGGAGAGCTCTCTCCTCTCTCTGCCCACCAAGGACTCAGGTCACTGACTTTTCCTGGAGCATCCCTCCAGGACGAGGTTTCTAAGGTGATTTCAGTGCCAAAGCAGACCCGCGCTGGCCGGAGGACCCGGTCGAGGCCTCTGTCGCCATTGGGGGCTACAATGGACATGCTGGCCTGGGTGCTAAGTGCTCCAGGGAGGTAGCTACTGCCATCCGTGGGGCCATCACCTGGCCAAGCTCTCTATTGTCGCTGTGCAGGGAGGCTACTGGGGGAATAAGACGAGCAAGCCCCTCACTGTCCCTTGCAAGGTGACCAGCCGCTGTGGCTCTGTGCTGGTGTGCCTCATCCCCCCCGCAGGGTCACTGGCATCGTCACACGAAGCTGCTGCTGATGGCCAGTATTGACGGCTGCTGCACGTGGCCAGGGGCGGCACTGCGCCTGGGCAACTTCCCAAGGCCACCTTCGGTGCCGTCTCCAATGCCTGCAGCTCTCTCACCCCCGACCTCTGGACAGAGACTACGTTCACCAGGCTCCCCCTGCCAGGAACTCACTGACCGTCTTGTCAATACCGCACCACAGTCCCTGTGCAGGGACCCAGGCTCCAGCTGTGGCCGCCACATAATTTCATGCAAGAGAAGTAAATCGAGTTAAACCTGTTTAAAAAAAAACAACTTTAACTCCATGGAGCGATCAAGATTTTGGGCTGTTTGTTACAGTAGCATAGCCTGTCACACTGTCCCCTGTCCTCGGCTCTGATCACGCCGGGGAGTCGTGTGGAGCTGGTTTTGAGTGTGGGACAAGCTGGCCGAGTCAGGATGTGTTCTTTGGAGTCGTTGTCCTATGTACGCGCTGCGCTCTCTGGTCTCTCCGTGGGTGAGCTTTCAGAACCACGGAGGCTCGGTTCCTGCGGCAGTGTCATTCCTGCCGGAGGAGCCAGAGAGGGAGGAGGGCCCTGGGAGGGTTCTGGGCGGGGCGGGGCCCAGCGGTGTGTGGCTACAGTATCATCCCACCACAGGGACCTGCGTGCTCCCACGAGCCTCCCCCGTTAGGTAGTGATCAGACCACAAGGCACTGTGGTCACATGGCCGGTGTAACTGATTCCTTTGATCATGTCCATGTATCTAAAGAACAGAGGTTTTATCTTTATGTGCCAGACAAGTGCAACTCTGTGTCCGCTTATGAAGTACACCATTTCCTCTTCTTGAATTTCACCTGACTAGAACAATACAGTGTATACTTTTTGCGTGTCTGTTGCTCTGTGTATTTTTAAAATTACTGTGCAGTATGCTATTGTGTGAATAGGCCAGAATTTAGTCACCTGTTCTTTTGTAGATGACTATCTGGGTTGTTTCCAGTGTGGGGTTATTATATAAAACAACAACAAAAAAAACTGCTATGAACTTTCTGTACGTGTCTTCAGCCCTCTGGGTATGTACCTAGAGAGGGATTGTTGGGTCATATGATACTTATATTTTTAGCTTTAGTATAAAGTGCTGAATAGCTTTCTAGGAGTTGTAGGAATTTAGTCTCACCAGCAATATCGGAGAATTCCAGTTGCTTGACATCCTAGTCGATAATAATTTATGTCATCAGACTTTGAATTTAGCCATTCTGATGAGTGTATAACCCATTCTGATTGATTATCTCATTGTGGTCTCATTTGCATTTTGCCAAGGAGTAAGAATGCACCTTTGCATATGATTATTAGCTCTTTGTGTATCTTCCTTCGTGAGGTGTCTGTTCGTCTTTTGCCCATTTTTACTTAGGGGTCTGTCTTTTTTCTTATTGATATATAGAAGTTCTTTATACATTTGGATACATGTCTTTTATTAGAGATGAGCATTACAGATATTTTCTCCTACGCTATGGCTTGCTTTTGATGAGAACTTCTTAATTTTACTTATGCCCAATTTATTACTTTTTTATGGTTTGTCATTTTTGTGTCTTGTTTAGTAAATCTTTCCTTAATCCAAGTTCATGAAGTATTCTGTGTTTCTGTTAGAAGCTTTATTATTTCACCCATCACACATAGTTCTACTATCAAATTAATAATTTGTGTTTGATGTGAGATGAAAGGCAATCTTCATTTTTTCCCATATGGAGATACACTTGCTATAACACCATTATTAAAAAGATTGTCCTTTGTATTTTTATTGCATATCAAGTAACTATATAAATGTGGGCATATTTCTGGATTCTACAGTTTATTTTGTTGACTTATTTGCCTGTCCTCAGGCTGATATTACACATCCTCTGAATCACTGTAGCTTTACAATAAATCCTGAAATTTGGGAGTACAAACCCTTTGACTTTTGTGCTTTTTCTTCATGATTGTCTTGGCTGTATGAAGCTATTTGTATTTCCACATAAATACTATAAATTTCTACACAGAAATATTAACTGGAATTTTTTTTGCATTGAATCTGTAGATCAATTTGGGGAGAATTGATAACAATATTAAATGGTATAATCTAGTAGCAAGATCGCTGGATAATTCTATATAGAATTATATCATCTGTGACTAACAAATGTCACATCTTCATTTCCAGTCTTTATATCTTTTCATTTTTTTCTTGCCTAATGCACTTACTAGATCCTGCAACATAATGTTTAATAGAAGTGGTGATAGTGGACATCTTTGCTTTATTTCTGGCCTCAGGGGTAAGAAGTTCAATATTTTACCGTATATTTAATGTTAGATGTAGGTATTTTATAGGTATTCTTTAAAAGATTAAGGAAGTTCCCTTCTAGCCCTAGTTTGGTAACAGATTTTTTCATGAATGATTGTTGAATTTTGTCAAATGTTCTTTTTGTGTGTACTGTTGATCCTATGATTCTTGTTCTTTATACTATTGATTGGCAAATTACATTGATTATTGGGTAGTAAACTAATTTTGTAACTTTATAAAACTTTACTTGGTCATAACGTATAATATTTATGACTTGTCACTGGATTCAGTTTACTAATGTTTTTTGTTTTGTTTAGGATTTTAGAATCTACACTCTCAGACATACTGGCCTGTAACTTTTTCTTCTTATAATACCGTTGGCAGGTTTAGCGTCAGAGTCGTGCTGACCTTATAACACTCGTTGAGATGATCTCTCTATTCCTCTCTGGAAGTAGATTCATTCTCCCTGAATGTTCAGGGAAAATCCGCCAACAAAGCCATCTGGGTCTCCAGGTTTTTTCTGTGGGGAGGAGGAGTTGGGGAGCAGGAAGTTTTTAATTACGGATTCAACTTCTTCAATCAATAATTAATATAGGATGATTTATTTTTCTATTTCCTTTGTGTCAGTTCAAATAATTTGTGTTTCTCGAGGAATTTGTTCAACTATTTTGTCAAATTTTTTAGTATAAAGTTGTTTTATTACCCTCTTTAAAATTTTTTTAAATATTTAGGATTGGCCCTGGCCAGTGCGTCTCAGTGGATTGAGCATTGTCCTGTGGACTGAGAGGTCCCAGTTCAATTCCCTGTCAGGGCACATGTTCTGGTTTTGGGCTCCATCCCCAATAGGGGGCGTGCAGGAGGCAGTCAATTGTCATTTCTCTCATTGATGTTTCTCTCTCTCTCTCTCCCTTTCTTTCTTTAAAATCAATAAAAACATATTTAAAAAAATATTTAGGATCTGCATGTATGTCCCTTTTTTTTGCTTCCTGACATTGGTAATTTGTGTTTTTTTCTTCTTGATCTTATGCTTGGGGTTTATCAATTTTATCGATCTTTTCAACAAACCAATTTCTGGTTTTATTTTTGTTTTATTTCTACATCTGTGTCAAATTTTTGCTCTGGTCTGTATTTTGTTTGTTTCATTTGCTTTTCTTTTTCCAGCTTTTTGAGATGGAAGTTTAGATGATTACTTTTCTTCTCTTAAAGCTAAAAATTTTCCTTCAGACACTTCTTTGACTGTATGCCACAATTTTTCATGGGTCATATTTGTTATTTCTTTAATTTATTATTTTATTTTTGGGTTTCTTGAATAGGCAATAAGCACATGGACACATTTGTGCAAAGCACATGCAGTGAAAAGTACGTTTCCATCCGGTTCACTTCAAATATGGCAGAAAACAAAATCTCCCCAACTTAGGTGGTTTGAATGAGGATATTTTAATGAGAAATGATTACAGGGGCGTCACTGGGACTGAGGAATCCACACGAGCATATTAAGTCACTGTTGATTCCTCAAGGGGGCTGCACTGTGACCTCTCGGCTGAAGGAGCAAAGTGAGGAAGCCCTGCTCCCAGAAGATGGTCAAGGCCGCAGCCCTGGGAACAGGGCCTCCGGCAGGTGCCGCTGTCACGGGGGATGAGCATCCAGCCAGCGCCGAAGGAAGGGAGAGGGGCGAGAGGTATCCTGGCCACTCTCCTCCCGTGCTCCCATCTTCTGCTGTTGCTTCTTTCTAGCTAAATCCAAGAGAGTCTTTCGGTAGCGCCCCGGGACAGAATGCATCCAGAAAGGGTGAGAATGAGCGGTCAGGGGGGACACTGGGGGAGCCGAGGGGATGCTCGGGGAGTAAAGAGCGAGGGTGAAACTAAGACAGCTCTGCCCTGAATTGCCAGGCTTGTTGCATGATGGGCAGTCGTGAGGAAAGGCAGGCTGACCATGGGGAGACCAGGAGTCAGACGGCCCTTGACTCCACTCCAAGGAAAAGTAGGGTCTGGGGGCTCACAGAGGATACTGCGAAACAGTGTTTATACTGGTAAACTCCACCCCAGAGCGGGATGGTGCCACGGTGGTACCCACAATGGTACGAGAACGCTGAATCACATGCTGAGAAATGTATCCCCTTTTACATGCTCCTTCAGGCCCTCTGACCGAATCGTGAGAACGTCTTGACTTGAAAGTCATAACAACCATTTAGTAAGAACAGGCCCAGGCCCAGACCTTTGGTCGAGCTACAGGACTGAGCCGCAAGTTGTGGCATTGTTGGCGTTCATGGCACACATTATCGAAGTTCCTTGCAGTTCATGGAAAACAATACTGGTTTTCTACTTAGGGGAATGATATCAGGTTTCTTCTGGGAAAAAAATTGGGGTAAAGATCAAGTCATTTTAAAGAAAAACGTTTAGCAGATAAGCGCACGGGAAGTAATCCGCTGGGCAAGTGTAGGAGGATGTTTGGAAGACGAGGTCTGGGACCAGTGTTCTGTGAGGTGTTTATTGCTACCTACCCAAAAGCTTCTGTTCTAGACGACAGTGTTCACGACCCTCTGTTTCTCTGACCCTGAAGCCACTGGCCCCCCAGGGGGACAAGCCCGTACTCGGTTGTAAGATTGCTTTTCCCTGGAGCAGTTCTACCCGGGCAGCGCACACAGCTTAAACCCAGGTCGGGGCCGTTTGAATATTTTTGCAGTGTTTTGTTTTGTTTTGTT
The DNA here is from genome assembly GCF_014108415.1 of Molossus molossus. NCBI lineage: Eukaryota > Metazoa > Chordata > Mammalia > Chiroptera > Molossidae > Molossus > Molossus molossus. The sequence continues at coordinate 115,450,794 of NW_023425388.1, forward strand.
TTGTTTCAAGACTGTTAATAATAGGCAAGTCTTTCTCTTTTCTTTTCCTTTCTTTGTTTATAAAAATACATCTTCCCTCTTTGTTCATGTCAGTGATGTTAAAACAAAAACAGAAACAAAATCTTCATGTTTCTTTCCCTGGTGTTCTTGCCTAAACATGAGAATTGGCATGATTCCCCTGACTGGGCAACATGGACCATTGGGTATTACTGTATTACTGATTTTACCAAATATCTCTCTTCTCTCTCTCTCTCTCTTTCTCCTTTTAAGGGATGAGTGGAGTTGGCTGTTGAGGTTCTTAGACATTATAGTCCAAGTAGGGTGCCCAAAAAAAAAAGCCTTATTTGGCTTCCTTTTTTGTACATGTTGATTGCTAGATAAATTCTCTTAATAAGTGACATTCAAAGCAAACCCAATTTTATTTTTTTAATTTTAATTAAAAAATTTTTTTTCTTTATTGATTTTAGAGAGAGAGGAAGAGAGAGGGAGAGAGAGATAGAAACATTGATGAGAGAGAACATAGGTTGGCCGCCTCCTGCTTGCCCCCCACTAGGGATCGGGCCCACAGCCTGGGCATGTGCCCTGACTGGGGTTCAAACTGGTGACCTCTTGGTGCAGGGTCGACTCTCACCCACTGAGCCACAGTAGCTGGACGGCAAACCCAATTTTTTTTTTTTTTTTTTTTTTTATCCTCACCCGAGGATATTTTTTGATATTTTGTTCAGATAGAGTGAGAGGGAGAGAGAGAGAGAGAAACATCGACGTGAAAGCGACACATCGAGTGGTTGCCACCCACACGACCCAACCAGGGCCGGGGACAAACTGCAACCGAGGTACGTGCCCTTAGCGGGAACCGAACCCGGGTCTCTCCGGACTGCAGGCCGACGCTCTAACCGCTGAGCCAAACCGGCCAGGGCGGCAAACCCAATTTTAATGATAACCCTGAATAAGTGAAGAGATGTGTGGTAAAGCAAATACAGTGAGGTGTTCATTGTAGAATCTGGGTGGTGGGTATATATGCACTCATTGTAAGTTTCCTTTAACTTTGATATGCGATTGAAAGTTTTCATAACAAAACACTGGGCGGGGGGGTCCTAACAAGACCTTTCTAGGGTTTTCCACAGGAACATGTCGAAAAGGGGCCCTTCCAGGACCCTGTGCAGTTGTGGCGAGTGGTCTGTCTGGGACCCTCAGTGACGCCCAGCACGTCTGGAGTCTCCTCACGTGGTTCTGGACGAGGGTCCAAGGCCTGGGCAGGGTCAGAGCCTTCGCCTTGCCCGTCCCCACGATCCCACCGCGGAGCTGGGGCAGCAGGGCAGGCGTCACCTCCGCCCTTCGTAGCCTTTTTATAGATAAGACAACAGGCTTGGAACTGAGCAACCAAGGAGCCTGGGCGCTCAGCCAGACCTTCTGAACCCCGCCCTTGGCTCTTTATTCTTCACCTGTTCATTCCCGATCAGAAGGTCCCTCCTTTGTTCTGGGTGCTTGGGGGAGTTATCAGGGAGACAGGAGGGTTCTGATCAACAATCCAAGCCATATGGTTAGACAGCGTGATTCCAAACCACAAGTGTGTATTTTCCAGCCGTGTTTGTGTTTTCAAGGACAGAGAGCAATAACTCAGCCAGGGAACTAACTGCACGTCCACCGTGTGACACGGTCCCGGCGCCTACACTTCCGAGGACCAGGGGCAGGGGCGGGGCCGGCCGCCGGCCAGCTGTGGGCCACACCCGGCCCGTCATCAGCGTCTCGGGCACAGACAGAGCCGCTCTGTCCAAGCAGCCCCAGCAGCTCCGGGTTTTCATGGGGCGGCAGAGCATTGAATCGCAGGCACCGCTGCTAATGCTGTTTACGTTTTAAAATTTACATTTGTAAAGAACATGCATCTTTAAGGGAATGCTATTGACTGCTACCTAGGCCTGACAACCATTTCCAAATCTTATTCAGCCTCGGGTAATAGCTCGTCAGCCCTCCCTCCCCCCAGAGCAGACACAGGGGAGTAGGTCCCTGTGTCTACGTGTCTACGAGAGAAACCACCCTTCCAACAGGGAAGCTGCCTCATCTCGTCGCTGGTTTGGTTTTGCAGATGGTCCACGGCTCTGCCCCGAGCTCCCTAACCTCTGTCATCCAAACCCAGCAGGTGCGTTTTCACAACACCGCTGGCGCTGCTGACAGAACCTGTCACATCAGATGAGTTACGTGTGGTCTGGAAAATTTCCTAAGCTTTCACAACCTATGAAAAAACTCAATATGTCAGCACTCTAAAACTGTGGGATGAGATTGCTTTAAATACAGATATATCGGCAAGACCCGAGAGAACACATAACAGAGGGTGGGGACACAGAAAGGGGGACAGGGTGCTATGGGAGGGAGGTCATGCTCTCCAACTCACCCTTACATGACTTTTATCAGCTTGAGTGACATATAGTTCACACGTCACAAAATTTACCCTTTCAAAAGGCACAGTTCAATGGTATTTAATATATTCAGAGTCGTACAACCATCACCATCATCTAGTTTTTGAACATTTCGTCACCATAAGGGAAACCCTATTTCCGGTAGCAGTCACCCCCATTCTCTCTCTTCCCAGCTCCTGGCAACCATGGATCGATTTTCTGTTTCTACGGATCTGCCTGTTTGGGATATTTCATATAAATGGAAACATGTGGCCTTTTCTGACTGGGTTCTTTACATTAGCATGATGTGTTTGAGGTTCATCCATATTGTGGCATGTATCTGTCTTACATTCCTCTGTGTTGCCAAGTCATATTCCTGCAGTTAACTGAATATTTATGTCCCTCCCCAAGTTCATCTGTTGAAATCTCAACCCTCAATGTAATATTAAGAGGTAGAGCCTTTGAGAAGTAATTAGGTCATGAGGATGGAGCCGTCGTGAATGGAATTAGTGCCCTTATAAAAAGACCCCAGTGCCCAGCTGGGTGGCTTAGTTGGTTGGAGTATTATTCCATGAAACAAAAAGGTTGTGGGTTCCATTCCTGGTCAGGGCATATACCTAGATTGTGGGTTTGATCCTGGGTCTGGGTTGCATCTTGGAGGTGACTAATCAATGTTTCTCTTTCTCTCTCTTTCTCCCCTCTTCTCTCTAAAATCAACAAACATATCCTTAGATGCAGATTAAAAAATAAAAAGACCCCAAAGAGGCTGGCCGATGTGGCTCAGTGGTTGAGCATCGACCCATGTACCAAGAGATCATTGGTTCAATTCCCGGTCAGGGCACAAGCCCAGGTTGTGGGCTCAGTTCCTAGTGGGGGGCGTGCAGGAGGCAGCCAGTCAATGTTCTCTCTCATCAGTGGTTCTATCTCTCTCTCCCTCTCCCTTCCTCTCTCTCTAAAAAAATCAATAAAGAAAAAAATTTGAAAAAAGAAAGGACCCCAGAGACCGTCCCCACCCCTCCCCCATGTGAGGACACCGTGAAGACTGCTGTCTCTGAACCAGGAAGAGGGCTCTCTCCAGACGGACTCGGCCAGCCTTGGTCTGGGACTCCCAGCCTCCAGGACTGTGGGAAACAAACGTTTCTTGTTTCAGCTACCCAGTCAAGGGCGTTTTGTTACAGCAGCGTGAATGGACCAAGACAGTCACCTTGTGGGAATATTCTGCATTTTGTGTCTGTTCATCAGTTGGTGGACACGTGGGTTATTCCCACTCCTTGCATATTATGAATAATACGGTGATGAGCATCTGTGTATAAGTTTATTTGTGGACTTACGTTTTCATTACTCTTGGGCATGGACCTATATGTAAACTCCGTGGTTAACATTCTGAGGAACCGCAAACCTGTTTTCCAAAGTGACGGCACCGTTTTACATTATCATCAGCGACGTGTGAGGGTTATAGTTTCTCCCTATTCTTGCCAACACTTGATATTCTTTTTCTGATAGCCATCCTAATGTGTCTACAATGGTGTCTCACTGTTGTTTTGATTTGTGCTTCCCTGGTAACTATTGGTGTTGAGCATCTTTTCATTGTATTGTTGAGTAGTCAGAGTTTCTAATATATTCTGGGTATGAGGCCCCACCTCCAGAGGGTAGCCCTTTCCAGCTACGTCGGCAATGGCAGGAAAAAGCAAGTGGGAGAGGTGGATGCTTGCACCCCAGAAGGCTATCTTGCCTTGTAAGGTCTGCAGGCAGCCTCCTTAAGTGGGGGTAGGCCGAGCCAAAGTTGTTCACCGAAGCATTTGGGTCTATGCAAATGCTTGGAACGGAACGCGGTCTAAGCGTCGGGGATCTGCATCAGCAATCCTGCAAGAGATGAGATGTCAGGAAGCATCTGAGTCCAGAGATCCCCAGTTGTCACTGGCTATTCAGAGTGTGGACCTTCGACCGGCAGCATGGACATCCTCTGGGAGCTTGTCAAAAACACAGAATGTTCACGCCCCCTTCCAGACCTGCTGAATCAGATTCGTTTTCATCAGAATCCCAGCAATCTGCATGCACTTTCGAGTTTGGGACGCACTGCTGCAGGACACTTAAAATAGATTCCAAGCTGCACTGCGGCCGGCCTGCCTGGCTGTCTGAGCCGGCGGGGCTGGCGGGGACTGGAGACTGGCTCAGGAAACAGTGTGGGCACAGCCATCCTCAGCGTCCCTCAGCCAGACTCCTCGGTCCCAATTCTCCCCTTTCATACTTAGGGTCCCTCTTTTTGTTTTAATTTGTCTTTTGTTTTTTGAAATAACCAGCGCCTTCTCTTTGTTCTACTCCTCCCCTATAGGACAGCACACACGGTGTGACCTCCAAATGTCATCACCCCACAGAGAACAGCAGCATCCGCGGTGTCGACAATTTGTAATTTTCCCCCAGGAAATGAGGAAACCTGAGTTTTTTGGAGAAAAAGGAATAGACTGGGCTGCCCCAGGACTTTCCCTGCTCCTGCAGTAACGCCAGAGATGATCGTTCGGATGTGGATCCTGTACCTTGCATTGTGCCAACAAGAATCGAAGACTTGAAATAAAGGTAGAAAAACTGTGATGAAACCACCAAGGGTAGGGTTTGTGTAGCCAATATATGCCATCTCGAACAATATACATGGCTAGAAACAGATGGCAAGGCTGGTTCTGAACGTCACAGCAGCCAAGGAGAAGAGAAAAATATTAAAAATGACATGTTCAACGTCCAGAAGATGAAAACCGATCAGCTGCTCAGAGGTGCCTGGCCATTCTGGGTGCTGATGCGTAAGAGAATTTTCTTCTTTCGTCTTCAGATTTCTCGGTGAGAACAAGCAGCCCACACTCACGACCCCCCAGTGAGTCGATGGTCTCCTAAGGAAAGGACTCTGACATGAGCATCTTGTATGACACACAGGAGTGACCAAGGGCAGGCCTGGGACTGGGGTCTCTAACATGCCCACAGGCAGTTCACTGAGGCCTGGGAGGTCCATGCCCTGAGAAATTGTGCCGTATCGGTGGCCACCTGGATCCCGCCAGTCTAGTAAACTATCTTATTTCTCCCTTTCTCTTGTTTCCTTCCTCAACTATTATTCTACTGTGAAAAAACCTCAAGGGGTCTTATCTTGGGTCCAGCCCAGCAGGTCAAAAGATTTATTACCTAATCGGGAAACCTGTCTTGGCTTTCTTAGCTCAAGTTCTCTGACAACACTGGGCGTGGCAGAAAACTCGGAGGTCATCTAAGTTATTCCCAAATGTCACCAAACGAGAAAGCCCTGGAAATCGGCTGCGTCCACAGCACAGCCACTGCCACTTCGACAGTGGACAAGTGCAGATGTCACTCCCGTACTAGCAGTTGGCTGCCCAGTGGTGCTGACTAGGGGAGGGGACGGCCACCTGGAAGCATGCGGGAAGGCGGGCGAGACCACAGTGCGCCCCGTGCAAGGGGGTCGGCACGATGGAAGAAATGCGAGGCTGCCATTGGCTGGGTGGCCTTGCGCATGTTATTAATCTCCCTGAGTTTCCGGACCTGTAATAAATAATAAAATCAGTTAAAATGGACTGGGTTGTTAGTACTTTATATGAACTAGTTACGTCCAATTTTTCACTACAATTTATAAGAAAATCCTGCTACTTCTTTTATTTTATAGATGAGGAATCAGGTCCAGAGAACATTACTTGTCTAAGGCTATTCTGTTGAACCCCGGCAGGCTCACTCCAGAGTCTGAGCTATGACAACTGAGAGGGTCAAGTAGGATGAATGCTAAAGACTTTTTCCATCTCTATTTTTAGTTTTCTCTCTTGCTAGATGGGGTAATAGAGCTGTGCAGATGATGAGCTGTGGGGTGATAGAGCTGTGCAGATGATGAGCTGTGGGGTGATAGAGTTGTGAAGATGATGAGCTATGGGGTGATAGAGCTGTGCAGATGATGAGCTGTGGGGTGATAGAGTTGTGCAGAGGATGAGCTATGGGGTGATAGAGTTGGGAAGATGATGCGCTATGGGGTGATAGAGCTGTGAAGATGATGAGCTATGGGGTGATAGAGCTGTGAAGATGATGAGCTATGGGGTGATAGAGCTGTGAAGATGATGAGCTGTGGGGTGATAGAGTTGTGAAGATGATGAGCTGTGGGGTGATAGAGCTGTGAAGATGATGAGCTATGGGGTCACAGAGCTGTGAAGATGATGAGCTATGGGGTCACAGAGCTGTGAAGATGATGAGCTATGGGGTGATAGAGCTGTGAAGATGATGACTATGGGGTGATAGAGCTGTGAAGATGATGACTATGGGGTGATAGAGCTGTGAAGATGATGAGCTATGGGGTGATAGAGCTGTGAAGATGATGACTATGGGGTGATAGAGCTGTGAAGATGATGACTATGGGGTGATAGAGTTGTGAAGATGATGACTATGGGGTGATAGAGTTGTGAAGATGATGAGCTACCACATTAAGTGCTCAGCATGGTGCCTGGATCATAAGTGCTCAACAAATGTCAGCTTCAACTATTGTCACACTCTTACTATGACCCTTGCCATTTTATGAAACAAGTAACTTCTGTCATCCCCTCCACAGCTGCCTGAGCACACTGTTAGCCCAACTGAACTGATTAATAAATTCAAACAACGGTCAATTCAGTCATAAATCGCACCAGCCTGAACTGATGCCGAAGCGAATTGCCTGGTTGAATAGTCGCAGCCAGCGCTGTCCAGCAGAACTGACTGTGTCGTGGAAATGCCGTCTGTGTGTCCCACACGGCAGCCACCGTGGCAAGTGCTTGGAATGAGGCTGGAGGGACTGAAGGTTTCACGTATTTAATTTTTCTTACTTTAAATTTTCTACCTCAATAGCTGCAGACGGCCAGCGGTTTCCATGCGGGACACCTCAAGCGAAGCTATCTGGCCCCCAAGGGCCCTCGGTGAGAGGACACTGAAGAGTCGGGCACAAGAAAGGCAGGTGGGCTCCCAGGTGGCCACAGCTCTGCTGGGTCACCGGCCCTCGTGGATATCAGAGGCTCTAGACGGTTCCTCCACCTGGTACGTGGGGACGTGCGCTTCTGGGGACATGTGAGCAGGGTGGAGGGAGGAAAGAAGACAATTCGCCTTCCTCACTGGGTTGCCCTCTGTGGATTCTGTGTAGAATTGAATTCTTTATTGTTGAAAATTCTTTTGGGGTGTGCCTGCTTTATACCTCTGCCATGTGACAGCGCTATGTCACAAAGTGATGTCAAGTCCTGGCTGGAATGTTTAATTAGGAAAAAGATGATCAAAATGGATGATGAAAGGATCATGGACCAGGGGGACGTCTCACAAGCACGTCCATTGCCAACCGGCGTCTCAGGGAATCCCCACACATATTTCCAGGACACAGTGTGACATGGTGCCGTGCTCTGTGGACTGACTGGCTTTGGACCAAGTGAGGAGGGGCAGTCAGCCAGGTGATGGTGACACCCTGATCCTCCAAAGATCCTGCCCACTTTTTTTTTCTTTAGTGAAAAAACGTCCTGATGATATGAGGCTGTTAGTGAACTTATTTTGATCTAGGTATGTAAGCGTGTGGCTACTACCCTAGTACAAATTACTAGGCCTTGTACCACGTTCTGGTTCTACATATTTTGAGCAATAAAGAAGCTACCCCTCACCCCGCTGGTGTGGTTGAGTGTCATCCCCCGCACCAAAGGGTCGCAGGTTCGATTCCCGGTAAGGGCACATGCCCAGGTTGTGGGCCTGATCCCCAGTGGGGGGCGTTCAGGAGGTGACCAATCGATGTTCTCTCTCATCGATGTTTCTATCTTTGTCTCCCTCTCCCTGAAAATTAATAAAGGAAAAAAAATTTAAAACAAAAGCAGCTACCCCAGCCCACCCTCCCCACTCCTCCCAACAAGTATTGATTGCGTGCATAATTCAGTGGCTGCCCAAATTGGCAGCAATGAAACTGAAATCGAAGAGGCTTGCTTGTGTTAGGACGATTTTAAATGCTAGTCATTAAGAGCGTTTGCTTATAGGGAAGGCTCTGTTGAGACTGAAACGTTACAAGCCACCGCCAGAAACACAGGGCCTCATGCATAAAGAATTCTCCCTCTGCTGCCTCGAAGTCACGCTGGCCGGGGTCTGTGCCGCCCTGGGTCAGCCCTGGTCCACACCGTCCGCTGACTGTGCCTCGGGGTGCCTTGCACCGGGCTGCGGCCCCTCAGGCCGTCTGCACAGATACCAGCCATCTGCCCTCTCGCTTCCCACCCAAACACAGCTGCTGCCCCCCAGCTCTGGCCATCTGGAGGACGGACAAAGGGCCGCTCTCCTCACCCCCTCCTGGGTGCCCGGGGAGGCGGAGGAGGCTGGTGTTCTCCAGGCCTCGGTGAGGCAGGGACACGGGAGACCAGCCAGCGCCTGCTCCAGGGGCAGGCTCCTCCCTCTGGTCGCCCGAGTCCTCCTTCGTTTATGCCCTGAGCATGTGCTGAACTCTTTCAAGTGTCTCACCCTGGACCAGGCTCTGGGGACTCAAGGATGAGACCCAGCACTGGGAGCTCACGCTCTGGGGAGGAAGGTAGGCCTGTGCCCAGCCAGAGCTGCTGTTGGCAGAAGTGTGTGGGGGGGGGGACCCAGCGGAGGGATGACTCGGGGGAGGGCAGCAGAGGAGTCTCCCCCAGAGGTGACATCCAGTCTGACATCTGGAAACGAGTCCACACGGCTCCAGACGACCCCAGTGGGAACAGCTGCCCCCATGGGAAATCTAGGGACCCTGCCTGGTGCAGGAGGACTGTGAAGGGAGAGGTGGGACAGAGACAGCCAGACCCAGGGCCGATGCCCGTCAGAGGGTGGCAGGCAGGCAGGGCTGTGAGCGCCGGAGGGCGGGACTTGGGAGGGGGCTTCAGGTGGTAGGAAAGAGAAGGGATTGGAGGCAACAGGCTAGGAGCAGTCAGGCTAACCCAGGGGAGGAACGGGGGGCTATGCCGGGAGCGTGGACAGGAAGGAACTAGAGGGGGGACCCGCACAGAGAACGCTAGCTCCAAGCCCTCCGAACCGGGTCCCCAGGAGTTCCGGCCTCAGAGTGCTCTGCAGACAGGAGCTCAGAGCTTGCCAGCGGTCTGTCCTCTCTCAGACGGAAATGCTGCACCTCGCGGGGACAGCAGGGCCCGGTGGGCTCCAGAGCCGCCCAGCAGCCACGAAGGTAGGGGACGGCAGCCGGCGGGCCTCAGGAGGGAGGGGCACCGAGTCTCCCGCTTGCTGATGGCTGCGACCCCAGCTGCAGCAGTCACCGTAAGCCTCGATCGTCGGTCCTCAAGGCTCCTTGCTGAGGCAGCTGTTCCAGGGCCTGATGGGGGCAAACCAGGGCGGGGGCAGCCTGGAGGAAGAGCGGTGTGTGGGCCTCTCCCCTCCCCTCCCCCCGCAGATGCTGCCCACCCGGCAGGGCCAAGGGGCTGTTCACTACTGTTTCCGATTTTTATTATTAAAGGGAAAAAAGGCTAAAGATGCCCTTTCTGTCCCAGTGCCCTTCATTCCTGGCCTCCTGAAACCACACAGAGCTCAGAATTAAAAAAAATTTTTTTTTTCCTTTATTGATTTTTAGAGAGAGGAAGGGAGAAAGAGAGAGAAACATCGATGAGAGAGAACGTCGACTGGCCGCCTCCTGCATGCCCCCCACTGGGGATCGGGCCCACAACCTGGGCATGTGCCCTGACCGGGAATCGAACCGTTGACCGCTTGGTGCAGGGTCGACGCTCAACCACTGAGCCACACCGGCCGGGCCAGAGTTCAGAACTTTAAGAGCATGCGCAGAGGATCAGAAACCAAAAAGAAGGGGTCGAAACCAGTTCCTCTTAGAAAAGCAAAGACCAAGTATTAGTGATGATCTGATACACGATCGAAGAGGAAGAAAAGAGGCCGGGCTTCAGCCTGGGGCCTTTGCGGTGGACTCTGTCCTGGCTCCGAGAGAGCCGGAGGCCCGGCCGCTGCCCAGAACCCCCGCTCCTGATAAAAAAGACTCCAAAACACTTATTATTCGCAGGTTTTGCCATTTTGGGAGCGGGAGGCATGGAGAGCTACAGTGGGTCATTGATCCGCCAGTTAGAGTGAAACTCCGAGGGAGTCAGCTCTGTTTGAGTCACCGGACATCCCTATCATTCCTCCTCAGCGATGAGTCTCGATTTCCATTCTGAGTTCTCTTTCCCGATCAGCGCAGAACGATTTGTAAATCACAACGGCTGAAAATAAGCAGGGGTGGATTTTCCATCCCTTTTACTCAGCTTCTCAGCCTGTTTCAGAGGTTTTTAAAAAACGTACTTTCTGTTTCTTTAGTTCTTGCATTTCAGAGCATCTTCTGTTATAGATGTTACCCTGCATCAGACTTTATATAAACAGTAGGTAAGCTTGTTAATTCAGCTGATTCATAATTTCTTACAGAAAAAGCTTATCAGCAGTTTTAGCAGACATGATAAATTAGTATTTTAACCTTCCAAGCCAAGTGCTGAAGGGCCCGCGGATTACCACTGGGAACTGTGTTTCCTCCCCCTGGTGTTATCCCCATATATAAAGGGAGGAAAGAGAGTTTTGTAAAAAATTCTCACCCAAGGATATTTTTTCTATTGAGTTATAGAGAGAGTGGGAAGGAGGGATGGGGGAGAGAGAGAAGGAGAGAGAAGGAAAGAGAGACATCGACTGGTTGCCTCCTTCACGCACCCCATCCGGAACTGAGGGTTGGGGCTGGGGATCAAACCTGCCACCCACGTACGTGCCCTTGACCAAGAATCGACCTCGAGACCCTTTGGTCTGCAGGCCGACGCTCAAACCACCGAGACCCACCAGCCAGGAAGAAAAGAGTATTTTTCTAAGGTCAATGTTGTTCCTAAAATGTCACGATGTTTCAATCCTCTGTGCCTTGATCCCAAGAACATTGATCTTTGTCAAGTCGCTTCCCTTCCCTGGGTCTCGGTGCCCGTACTGTGCCAGGAAGAAGTAAATGATAAGGTCTGGAAAGTTCTAGCTCTGTGGTGTCCTCGTTTAAATGCCCCTTCCTCGTTCTGTACGAGCACCCATACTCTGCTGCAATGCAGTTCCTGTGTACCCCACAGCCTGCTTACCCGCCCTCCAGGTCCCCCGTGCTGGGGGCTGTCACTGGGGTCCTGGGCTCACTTCCCTTCACCAGAGGACCCCCCACACCGCTGGCCCTCCCAGAACCACCTGCTTGTGTTGTCCCAGAAGGGCAAGTCACATGACTTCCCTTTGCTTGTGGAAAAACCGCTCCGTCAGAAGATTCCTCAGCATTTCTTTCATTTCATTTATTCCAGACCCGTCAGATCCCACTTTGTTCTGCGCAGAAGCTCAGCAGATGGTCTTCTGCAGGAAAAACGTGTGGCGTTCAGTCCCGCTCTTCCCGCCCTCGCTTACCTACCCCCGGGTCTCGTTCACACCCTTCCCTCAGCCCAGCTGTACTTCTCTGAAGTAGTGACCCTCTCGGCCACGACTTCTTTTCTTGTTTCTTTTTTTGCTTGGAACTCTCAGGACAAACTCTACAGGGAACACAGTTCTGCCCCTTCAGACACGTGCTGAGGTTCTCGTTGGAGCAGCCGCATTTGCTTTCCTTTAAAAGCAAAACAGAAAGGAAATGCTTCAGGAACCCCAAACTCCAGTTTTCTAGGGAAACACAGAGGAGCACACCGTCAAGGTGTTTTAGAGGCAGGAGAGTCCTTTGGGACAATACGATGGCGTGTCCCCGCCTGATAGACGAGCATCTGCCCGGCTGCGGCTGGGAGGCTGAACCGTCACCGGCAGCGCGGCGTCCAAGCCCGAGCACGGACGGCAGCTCTGCTGGGTTTCTCCCGCCGGAGGGCGCCGAGGGCAGCGGGGTAAAGGAAGCTCTGGGTACGAGGATGCTGCAAGGCACACGACTCGCTCTGTGGACGCGCTGCGGACAGGCCTGGCCTGGGGCCAGCGCTCTGAATGTCAGGCTTGTTCGCAAAGTGCTGCAGACCCTCATGGGAGGAAAAGAATGCCCCACAGTGTCACTGTGTGCGTGTTGTCAAAACTACTGCATTTGTTTCATTGTATGGATTTTTCCATTAAAAAAATGTGGCTGGCCCTGGCCGGTTTGGCTCAGCGGTTGGAGCGTCAGCCTGCGGACCAGAGAGGCCTGGGTTCGGTTCCCGCTAGGGGCACGTACCAAAAAACAAACAAACAAACAAAAAAATGTGGAAGATGCCCTGGCTGGTTTGGCTCAGCGGTTAGAGTGTCGGCCCACAGACGAGAGAGGCCCGGTTCGGTTCCCACTAAGGGCACGTACCTCGGTTGCAGTTTGTCCCCAGCCCCAGTTGGGGTCATGCGAGTGGCAACCACTATATGTTTCTCTCTCTCTCTTCCTCCCTCTCTCCCAGCTGCTCTATCTGAAGATAAATGCAAAAATGTCCTTGGGTGAGGATTAAAAAAAAAATAATCCAGTAGATGACATTACCAAGGGCAAAAAGAAACCCTTCATAATCTATTCTTTTTTTTTTTTTTTTTTTTTACCATGTCTTATGACAATGTTTTTTTTTATATATATGTTTCTTGGTATTTTTTTTCCTTTTTTCCTTTACTGGGAAACACATTCAGGGCCTTCCAGAGTTATAAAACGGTCGTGTCTTTGAAAGTACCTGTTGTCCCGTCTACAACCCAGTGAAGCCACCTGCTCATCAAACAGGCTGCTGGTTCCAGGTCGTATCATCCGCTCGCTCATCCCTCTGACACTCTCACTCCCAAGCAGAGTTAGCCAGGGACTGTGCTGAGAAGTCTTCAAAGAGGAAGGACCGCATGTGAAGAGTTCTGAAATGTCAGTGTGTCATCACTTACGAAGTCATGTTCATGGGAGAGACGCAGGAGCGTGGAGAGACGAAAATAACCACGTTATTTGCGAGGGGGTTGCAGACGTGGTAGACATTCAGAATTCCCATTCAAATGGCACGTTTGTGAGACTATGTTAAAACGTATGGCTATTTTACAGAGGCAACATAATTTATGTAGATCCTTAAGAATGCCAGATCAGTTCTGGGTAGGCTGGGCGTGACTGAAGCCCTCCCCTGTGTGCGTGTGTTATTTTCCAGTTGGTCACATAACCTTGTATTTCTTCTGAATTAAAAAATCCACCTACACCCAACCACACACACACACACACACACACACGCACACACACACACGCACGCACTTCCAGCATGGATATTTTAGCAAGAACCAGTTTTTATTTCAGACGGTTTTAATTTTAGGTCTGATTCGAGATCGGGTTCCCTCAGAAGCCCCCTCCCAGCTGAAGCTCTGGGCGCAGGGTGCTCATTCGGGGCTGCCCTTGGGGTGGACATTCTGGAGAGGGAGGGCCCGCGGAGGGAGGGCACAGCCACACTGACGCCCTGGCAGCCTCGGCCGGCCCCGAAGCTGGCGCGGCCTTCAAGGTGGCCCTGGAGGTCGAAGGTGGGACTTTCCTACGCCCCCCTCGATCAGCCCCTGGCTAGGGCTGCCCCTGAACGGGCTGTTCCTGGGGGGCTCCTCTCCGATCCTGCGGGGAACCTGAAAGGGGCTGGCAGCCGACGGCTCTTTGCCAGCCCACCGGGCCTCCCGCGGCAGAGGCAGCGAACCCCCCCTTCAGGAGACACGCACGCGGAAGGCCCACCGCGGAGACCACCGCGGGTCCAGTCCTCACGGACCTGTGCACTGTGGGCAGGTCCCTTAGCTCCTCTGGCTTTCAACTTGATCTCGGATCATCTCCAGGTCTAAACCATCTAAATTTCAAAAAGTCCAAATAGATGTTCATGACCCGTCTTCTATCTTGTCGTTCGCAAATGTAGGACACAATCCTATGTTTTCTGTACCTATATGCACATATGTAATACAAAGACACACACACGCATCCATCTGGACCTTCTGTCACAATGGGGGTTTGGCCGAAGCAGAAGCAAGAGGTAAGTGGGGTGACGAGGAGGGAGCTCCATTCTTGGGGAACACTGAAGAGGTACCAACGTGGCCACACAGGGTGTCTTCCGAATGCAGAAAACGCAAGTGAGGTGGTTTTCTTCAGCTGTAGACCTCTCTACCCAACAGGGATAAGAGTTCTCACTCCTTCTCTCCGATTATGGTGATTAGGCCCCGTCATGGGAACACGAAGGGAAGAGCACGTACCCTGCCATGTCTCCCTTCCTCAGCCTGCCCACAGGACCCTCCACCTCCTCCCGGCTCGGCTGTTCCAGGCCCGTGTGGGCATCTGCAGTGTGGAAACCAGATGGCACTTCGCTTGAATCTGCCTGTTCCACTTTCGCAGCCTCTGCGAGAAGCTCCCCCAAAGAGGAGCCGCGGGCAGGATCAGCGTAAGAAGGCAGTGGGCTCAGCTCCTCCGAGCACACGGGCCCAGCCACCAGGTGATGTGAAAACAGTTGAACAGGGAAACTCAGCGAGGGGCCTTCCAAGGGTCCATCGCTGGGTAAAACGTCCAGCACGGTGGAGCATGCCCAGGCACTAGGTCTGCCTTCTTGTGTGAGTGCAGAAAGCTCCCCCACGGGCAGGGGGGGCTGACCATTTCGGGGTCACCGTTTCCTAGACTCTGGGGCATGTCTTTGTCTCAGGCTGAGAATCGCAGGAGACAGCAGCTCTGTCGCTGATTTCCGGTTGCTAAGGGAAGCTGGCGAGGGCAGCACGCGTGGCGACGGAGGATTCGGGGCAACGGAAGAGGGAGTGCCCCATGGGTTTTCAAGTGCCCGTCTGCCGTCTGGGATCAAGCTAGCTGCTACAGCATCACCTGGGGAGCTCATTAAAAACAGAGCCTTCTGACACCCATTCTCAGAAATGTCCATATAGTAACAAATCCTCCCGTTTGATTCTGCTGTGCAGTTAGGTGTAGGGACTCTAGGAGTAGTTAGAATGTGACACGGTAATTATTGGAATTCGTCTATTATTCAAATATATGGTTGTTAAGCCTCTTCCATGGATAAGTGGTCGATTAAGTTCTGCAGGGTCTCAGCATCTGTATAAGGCCTGGGCTGCCTCAGATCCCCTGAACGTAAGCAGAGGACCAGGTAGGTAGGCAGGTAGGGGACGGACAGATTATTCTCAGACATCAGCCTACAGGCCAAGAGGATGCAGAGAACAGAGGAAACCATGTAGCTGAGGGGGAATAAGCGGATCTTTTCGACCAAGTAAAGAAAGAGGAACAGACAGCTTGGATTTCCGGGAACGGTCCCCGGCTCAGATGCTCCGAGGTTAACGAAGACAAACATTAATAACCAACTTTTTCAGGGAAGAGAAAGGTGTGTCTAGGGAGAGGGGAGGAGGGAGAACATCGGAGGAGCTTATCAAGGATGGACCGAGAGCAGACGCTTTGGCAGAGAAGAGGAGAAACGATGCAGAGCTGGGCAGACACGGCCACTGAAGATGGACGGTCACGGGGACCAAAGGGCCACGCGGCACGTGGATCTCCGTGGTCTCCTGCCCCATCGGCCGGCGGTGGAGAGGATAAAGCACAAGACAGGCCACAGGGGAAGGGGTCTGGCCGCGGAAGGCCGTGCCGCCGTAGTGGGCTTCAAGGTGGATGGGAGCAAAATTTAGTTTGAAGTCTCTGAGATTTCAAACTTCATCTGTGTCAGCCACAAGCTTGACTTAACACCTGGCACAAGTCCAAGGAGGCCCATGTGGAGAGGGGCCCACCCAAGAGTCAAGGTGATGAGGCCTTGACTTCTCTCCTCCACGCACAGAAGACCGAAGGCTGGGGAGCGCAGCTACCACCCTTGCCCCGAGGCAGCCACCGAGACCAAGTGCAGGGAAACTCCCCCGCCCCACACCCCACACCCCCAGCTTCCACACGGGCTCAGACTCTGGCTTCGGGGGGCTGTTTTCCTCTTATGACCTCCATCTGTCCTCACCGCCTCTGTTCTTGACAAAGACGTTGGAGGATAGGCAGGGCACTGGGCGCTGAGTTCCAGTTTGGGGGACAAAGGGGTAAAGTAACCATGAAAAAGCGGGTGAACATCTCAGCAGTAAGGAAGAGGGCAGAGTGATCGTGAGAGGACACGACTGTGTCTCTGACCTTCGGGTGCGGAGGGCGGTGGTTCTGCGGTCTGACTGCCCCTGATGGGCGTAGGCGGGCGGGCTTGGAGGGCCCTGGGGGAGGAGCGGGTACAGCTGAGGGACCGCATGACAGTGTGAGGAAGAGAGCTGGGAAAGGAAGGAAGGTGGAAAGGGGGGAGCAGCTGGAAGGACCTGAGACGCCAGAAGGGCTGGTGGGTGGGAATATGAAGGATGTTCTCAGTCACGGGAGGGAGACGTCACTGCTACGCCCACGAAACACGATGCACCATATGAAACTGCACACTTCCATGTAAGTGTGTCTCTCCTCCCAATCACCAGTGACGGCCCTCACGCCAAAGACCTTCCGTGGGAGACTTCAGGGGCACCCGGGAAAGGTTCGAGCTCCACAGAAAGTTAGCAAATCGGGGGGCAGGTGCAGAGAACCCCCGAACATAACTGATCCGGCTGGAGCTGGAAATCGTGGGTGACCTTCACTCACTCCAGGGACACTTCCTGAGCGCTGGAGATGCCAAGCCCCTGCTCAAGGACACGAGAACCACGCCGCGGACAAAACGGACGAGGTCTCTGGGAACCCGCAAGCTAGGGGGTGACAAACAGCAGGTGACGGGACAGATCAACGAGGGAAACCAGGGCCGTGGTGGCGACGCAGGCTGCATATTGGAGGGCGGATGGTCACTGGCAGAAGCGGTACTGACCCCGAGACTGTTCCCGCCAGGAATCTGCAAACATCTGAGAGGGGGAGGCCCAGATCCCCAGGAGTCACGTGCTTCCAGTACAAGCAGGTGACAGGCCCCTCCTCCACTGGTGTCCTCCCTGCAGTGATGCGCTGTCAGTCCTCGGTGGACCACAGACACGTGAGCCTTTCTTCGGAGAAGAATCTGCTGCTGCCCTGGGGTCCCCAGGGAAGGCGGTGAGCTGCCGGATTTCAGGGACTCCATCCACGCTCCCTGCAGGCAGGAGAAGACAGCCGGCACAGACCCCTTTAGCTCCTCGGGAAAGATGCACGCAACCCTCCCCGCAATGCAGACGTGGGGACTCCCTCCCCAGAGCGCCCTGGGGAGGCTGGCAGTGCCCAGGCGCCCGCTCCCGGCCCGCTGCTGCCGGAGAGCCCAGAGCGAAGAAGAAGGAAGAGCTCCATCTAGTGTTGTTACAAAGCCAGACTCCCGGCAGGTTCCCCAGGGTGCAGACAGCCCACTCACAGACACAGGCCACAGGACTGTGATGGCCAGAGGGCCGGGGCGGGGAGGGCAACACGGGTAAAGAGCATCAAATACATTGGAACAGAAGTAAACTCGACTTTTGGTGGGTAGCATCCAACAGAGTATATACATATTGAATTAGTGTTGTACACCTGACATTTATATAATAGTATTAACCAGTGTTACCGCAATAATATATCATATATTCCATATATAATGTATGAGATAGCATATGAGATATTTATAGACTGATAACCAAAAAAGCCAGAGCTGCTGGGCTGTGGGAGTTGGGCACAAAGTAGGAGCTGGACTTTGGCTGGGAATTGACCAGGGACTGGAAAGACTAAGTTGTTTTATTTATATTTTTATTTTTATTTTTTTATCCTCACCCAAGGACATTTTTACATTTATCTTCAGATAAAGCAGGAGGGAGAGAAAGAGGAAGAGAGAGAGAGAGAGAAACATCGACGTATTCCACACGACCCCAACCTGGGCCGGGGACAAACTGCAACCAAGGTACGTGCTCTTAGCGGGAACCGAACCCAGGACTCTCTGCTCGGCAGGCTGACGCTCTAACTGCTGAGCCAACCCGGCCAGGGCAGACTAAGTTGTTTTAAAATCTTGCTTATGTCCGGCCAGTGTGGCTCAGTGGTTGAGCATTGACCCTGTACCAAGAGGTCACCGGTTCGATTCCCAGTCAGGACACAGCCCAGGTTGTGGGCCTGATCCCCAGTGGGGGGCGTGCAGGAGGTGGCCAGTGGATGTTCTCTCTCATTGATGTTTCTCTCTCTCTCTCTCCCTCTCTTTCTCCCTTTCCCTCTAAAATCAATAAAGAAAATAAACAAACAAACAAAACCCCAAATCTTGCTTATCAGTGACTACACATAAAATGTTTCCTCCTAGAAGGGCAATGTCCACCTCTACACGCAGCCCCAGTTGTTATAAAATCAAGGTCTGAGGACTTGACAATCCAGAGAAATTTGGGGAGACACCTAAACTGGGTCCTGGACCTATTTGACTTTTGGAGCATCTGTGCACATGTTTATAATTGATGCATCATAGGTTTGCCTATCTTCGACTTCAGTGAATAACAGCCAACTCTTCCAAAGTGGGATATTACGATTTACTGTCTCCTTGTGCTCCCGTTGTCTCCAAATCTTAGTATTGTCAGCCATTTTCATTTTTGTCTTTCTGAAGCACCCCTTTCTGATATTTTGTAGTGTTTTAATTTACACTTTTATAGTTAGTAGGGAAGTCATGCACTCTCTATGTCTCAGCTACTTGGATATCCTTTGTCAATTACGTGTTCGAGTCTGTTGGCCATTTTTCCATGATCTCCTTTTCTGAATTAGTTGTACATATATTCATGTCAGGAGGCCTTTATTCGTTACATATGTTGAGCTGTATCCCCTTATCATGGCCTGCTTTTCATTCTCTTAATGGTCTCTCTGGAGGACCAGAGGTTCTTAATTTTGATAGAATCCAACTTATAAATGTTTTTTATGGTTTACGTTTTCTCTTTCCTATTTTAAAGATACTTTCCCGCCCTGATGACAAGAAGGTGCTGTCCTAGATTTTCTTTCGAATGCTGTATTGTTTTGCCTCTTGCATTTAACCTGCAACGACCTGGAACTGACCTCTTGTTGGGGGGGGGGGGGAGCACCCAGTTTTGTTTTCTTCCATGTGGATTTCCAGTGGTCCTGGGTGGTTCACTGGGAGGCCACCCCCTCCCCACTCTCCTGCAGTACAATCCTCGGCAAAAGCCAAGTGTCTATGTCCATGGTTTGGAACGAGCCGTTTGATTCCATTGTTCGACGTCAGTGTCAAGCTGTCCTGATAACTCGAACGTCATAGTAATTTTCATATCCTGTAGCACTAACCCCCTCACCCCGTTGTTCAGGTGTCCTGGCCATTGCGAAGGCACTGTGTTCCCACGTGAAATGCAGACCCGCAGGGTCACATTAAATCTGTAGGCTGCTGGAGCAGCACTGACGTCTTTATAACACTAAGTGTGCAATCAATGATCAGAGCTTATCTTTCTAGTTCTATAGGTTTTCTTCAATTTCTCTCACTAGTACTTTATAATTTTCCATAAGAGGTCTTGGACAGCTTTCATTAGACTTCTTTCTTATTTTGTTGGTTCTTTATGCTTCTGTAAATGTTATTTAAACAATTTTTTTTCTTTATTGATATTAGATAGTGCGAGGAAGTGAGAAGGAGAGGGAGATAGAAACACTGATGAGAGAGAACATCGATGGGCCGCCTCCTGCATGCCCCCCGTGGGGATCGAGCCCACAACCTGGGCGTGTGTCCTGATCTGGAATTGAACTGATGACCTCTTGGTACATGGGCCGACGCTCAACCACTGAGCTACACCAGCCACGCAATGTTTTGTTTTGTTTTTTTATCCTCACCCAAGGACATTTTTCCATTTTTTGTTCAGATAGAGTGGGAGGGAGAGAAAGGAAGAGAGAGAGAGAAAGAAAGAGAGAGAGAAACATTGACATGAAAGGGACACATCGAGTGGCTGCCACCTGCACCACCCAACTGGGGCCGGGGACAAATTGCAACCGCGGTATGTGCCCTTAGCGGAAATCGAACCCGGGTCTTTCTGGACCGCAGGTCGACGCTCTAACCACTGAGCAAAACCAGTCAAGGCAATGTCTTTTTTTTTTATGTAGACTTTTTGTTAGAGCAGTTTCCACTTCGTAGCAAAATTGAGCAGAAAATGCAGAGACTTCCCACATACCCTCTGCCTACACACAGGCACAGCCTCCCCCACGATCAACACCCCCCCAGAGCGGGCCATTTGTTACAGTCGGTGGATACCCATCGACACATTGTAATCACCCAACGTCCAGACTTTACATTAGGGCTCACTCTCGATGTTGTACATTGTGTAGATTTTGGCAGCTGTATCATGGCATGTATCTGTCGCCAGCGCTGTATCATACAGAGTAGCTGCCCTGCCCTAAAATCCTGTGTGCTCCACCGCACCCCTGGCAACCACGGGTCCTTTTCCTGTCTAGGTCTGCCTTTTTCAGAATGGCATGTAGTTTGAATGATGCCACAGGTAACCTTTTCAGATTGCTTCTTTCAATGAACAACATTCATTTAAAGTTCCCCTCTACACTGTTATGGCTTGATAACTCTTTTTTTTTTTTTTCCGTCTCTGAATAATATTCCATTCTCTGAATATACCACGTTTTATTTATCCACCAGCCTGCTGAAGGACGTTTTGGTTGCTTGCACGTTGGGCGATTTTGCATGAAGCTGCTGTGAGCATCCATGTGCAGGTTTCTGTGTGGACGTACCTTGTCAGCTCCTTTGGGTAAACGCCAAGGAGTGCAAATGTTGGTCCTGTGGTAAGATTACGTTTAGTTTTGGAAGAAACAGCCAAGCCATACTCCAAAGTGGCTGTACCATTTTGCATCCCTTTCAACAACGAGTAGAGTTTCTGTCCCTGGAGTACTTGGTGTTGCCAGCGTTCTGCGTACAGTTCGAAGAGGTGTGCAGTGAGGTGTGCAGTGAGGTGTGCAGGGGATCGCAGTACTGTTGGAATTTGCAGCTCCCTGGTGACATGTGGTGCTAAGCACCTTTTCACATGCTCATCTGCCCTTATGTCTATTTTGGTGAAGTGTCTGTTCAGGTCTCTTGCTCATTGTTTATTTTCTTATTGTTGAGTTTTAAGAGTTCTCTGTATATTTTATTTTTTTATATTGTATTTTATTTTATTTTTTCCATCACCGTTTATCCCCTCGTCCACCACCACACATACCTCCTCTCCCCTGCAATCACTATACTGTTGCCCATGTCCATGACTTCTCTCTCTCTCTTTCTTTTTTGCTCAATTCCTCTACCCCCCTCCAACACACCTCTCACACAAACACCAGAGCTGCCTGCCTGCTCTCTATCTATGAGTTTGTCTCCATTTTGCTTGGTAGTTCAGTTTGTTCACTAAATTCCAGATAGGAGTGAAATCATATGCATTTATCTTTCTCTGACTGGTGTATTTCACTTAGCATAATGTTCTCCAGGTCCATCCATGCTGTTGCAAAGGGTGACATTTTATTCCTTTTTATAGCTGTATAGTATTCCATTATGAAAAGGTACCACAGCTTTTTTATCCATTCATCTAATGGACACATGGGCTGCTTCCAAATCTTGGCTCTTGTAAATAACTTTGTAATGAACATAAAAGTACATATATTCTTTCAAATTAGTGTTATTTTTTCTGATATATCTCCTCAGGTAAGGGAAACAAAAGAAAAAAAATGAACAAATGGGACTACATCAAACTAAAGAGATTTTGCACAGCTAAGGAAACCATCAACAAAATAAAAAGACAACCCACTGAATGGGAGAACATATTTGCCAGTGATACACCTGATAAAGGGTTAATGTCCAAACTTTGTAAAGAACTTATAAAACTCAACACCAAAAAAAACCAAACAATCCAATTTAAAATATGGGCAAAAGATCTTTGTATATTGTAGATAATATCCCTTAACAGATGTGTCTTTAGCAAATATTTTCTCCTAGTCTGATTTGTCTTTTCATTCTCTTGATAGTGTCTTTATCAAAGCATACGTTTTTAATTTTAATGAAGCACAGATAGCAATGATTTCTTTTATGGATCATGCCTTTTGTGTTAGATCTAAAAAGTCATCATCAAATCTAAGGTGATCTAGATTTCCTTCTATGTTATCTTTTAAGAGTTTTAGAGTTTTGCATTTTATATTCAGGTCTACAATCCCTTTTGAGTTAATTTTTGTGAAGGGTGTAAGGTCCGTGTCTAGATTCATTTTTTTTTCTTTTTTGCATGTGGATGTCCAGTTATTCCAGCACCGTTTGTTGAAAGGACTATATCATTGCTTCACTGTATTGCTTTCACTATTTTATTTTATTTTAATCCTCACTCGAGGACAGTTTTCCATTTATCTTCAGATAGAGCAGGAGGGAGAGAGGGAGGAAGAGAGAGAGAGAAACATTGACATGAGAGAGACACATCGGCTGGTTGCCACTCACACGACCCCGACCGTGGCTGGGGACAAACTGCAACCGAGGTACATGCCCTTAGCAGGAACCGAACCCAGGTCTCTCTGGTCTACGGGCTGACACTGTAACTGCTGAGCCAAACTGGCCAGGGCGCTTTCACTCTTTTGTCAAAAACCAATTGACTATATGTAGGTGGGTCTACTTCTGGGCTCTTGTTCTGTTCCATTGATCTGTCTGTTCCTTCACCAATGCCACGCTGCCTTGATTACTATGGCTTTTGTAGTAAGTCTTGATGTCAGGTAATGTTAGTCCTCCAGGTTCGTTCTTCTCCTTCCTGATCTTGTGCAGGCTATTCTGGGTCTTCTATCTCTCCATGTAAACTTTATTTATTTATTTATTTATTTATTTAATCCTCACTCGAGGATATTTTTCCATTTTTTGTACAGATAGAGTGGGAGGGAGAGAGAGGAAGGGAGAGAGAGACAGAAACATCGACGTGAAGGGACACATTGAGTGGCTGCCACCCGCACGACCAACCAGGGCCGGGGACAAACTGCAACCGAGGTACCTGCCCTTAGCGGGAACCGAACCCGGGTCTCTCGGGACCGCAGGCCGACACTCTAACCGCTGAGCCAAACCGGCCAGGGCTCTCCATGTAAACTTTAGAATCAGTCTGTTAATATCCACAAAATAATTTGCTGGGATTCTGTGTGGGAGTGTGTCAAATCTTTATATTAACTTGAAAAGAAATGACATCTTGACAATAGTGAGTCTTCTATCCATGAACATGAAATAGTGAGTCTTCTATCCATGAACAGTTTTACTTTGATTTTACTGATTAGTTTTATAGTTATATAGATAGTTTACACATTTTGTTAGATTTATATATAAGTATTATATTTGGGGGGTTACTAATATAAATGGCATTGTGATTTTAATTTCAAATTCCACTTATTTATCACTGTTATATAGGAAATCAATTGACTTTGGTATATTAATCTTGTGTCCTGAAATCATTCTATAATTGCTTATTTTTTTCTAGGGCATTTTTGGTCAATTCTTTCAAGATCTACATAAACAATCATGTCGTTTGTGAATAAAGACGGTTTTATTTCTTCCTTCCCAATTTGTATACCTTTTATTTTATTTTCTTGTCTTATTACATTAGCTGGGATTCCAGTACAATGTTGAAAAAGAGTGGTGAGAGAGGAAATCCTTGCCTTGTATCTAATATTACTGGGAAAACTTCAAGTTTTTCTCGGTTAAGTGTGATATTAGCTATAAATTTTTATAGATATTCTTTATCAAGTTGAAGAAGATTCCTTTATTCCAGTTTACTGAGTTTTTATCATGAATGAGTATTAGATTTTTGTCAAATGCCTTTTCTGTATCTTTTGGTATAATCATGTAAATTTTCTTTTTTAGTTAATGTGAAGAATTATTTTGAACTAGTGTTGTTGTTGTTGTTGTTGTTGTTAATCCTCACCCAGGGATAATTTTCCATTTTTTAGATAGAGTAGAAGGGAGGGACGGAGACACAGAAAGAGAGAAACATTGATGTGAGAGAGACACTTTGATTGCCTCCCATATGACCCCAACCAGGGCTGGAGATTGAACTTGCAACCTAGGTACATGCCTTTGACAGGGAATCAAACCCTTGACCCTTCAGTTCATGGGCCAATGTTCTAACTGCTGAGAAAAACTGGCTATGGCTATTTAACTAATTTTTGAATGGTGAACCAGCCTTGTACACCTGGGAAAAATCCTACTTGGTCACACTGTATAATTCTTTTTATATTTTTTTAATTTTAATTTTCTAATATTTTGTTTAGATTTTTTTTTTTTACCTATGTTCAGAAGGGATATTAATCTGTAGTAATTATTTTCTTATAATGTCTTTGATTTTTGTGTTGTAGTAATGCTGGCCTCACAGAATTAGTTAGAAAGTATTTCCTCTCCTTCTGTCTTCTGAAAAAGAATGTAAAGAGTTGGTATAGCTTCTTCCTTAAATATTTAGTAGAATTTATAAGTGAACCCCTATAGCCTGGTGCTTTCTCTTTT
This sequence comes from Molossus molossus, assembly GCF_014108415.1. Lineage (NCBI taxonomy): Eukaryota > Metazoa > Chordata > Mammalia > Chiroptera > Molossidae > Molossus > Molossus molossus. The sequence continues at coordinate 115,475,485 of NW_023425388.1, forward strand.
GGAAGAGTGTCAATTATTGGTTCAATTTAATTAATAGATATAGGCTTATTTAGATTCTCTGTTTCTTCTTGTGTGAGTTTTGGCAGATTGTATTCCAAGGAATTTGTCCATCTCAACTAGGTTAACGAGACATAAAGTTGTTCATATTATTCCTTTATTACCCTTTTAATGTCCCTGGCGTCTGTAGTGATGTTCCCTCTTTCAGTTCTGATATAAGTCATTTGTGTCCTCTCTTCTTTATTTTTTAAATCTTAGTTAGCCCGGCTAGAGGATTATCGATTTTATTGATCTTTTCAGAGACCCACTTTTAGTCTCTTTGCTTTTCTCTATTGATTTCCTGTTTTCAAGTTCATTGATTTCACTTTACTTCTTATTTCTTTCTTCTGCTTATTTTAGATTTAACTTCTTTTCTTTTTCTAGTTTTCAAAGGTGTAAAGTCAGGTTATTGATTTTTTTTTTCTTTTAAATCTCACTTAAGGATTTAAAAAAAAATGGATTTGAGAGAGAGAGAAAGAAAAACATTGATGTGAGAGGGAAACATTAATTGGTTGCCTCTCATAGACACTCCAACAGGGGGTTGAACCCACAACTTAGGTATGTGCCCTGTCTGGGAATCGAACCCACAACCTTTTTTGTTGTATGAGATGCTCTTTCTGCATTTCACAAATTTTGATAACTTGTATTTTTATTTTCATTTAGTAAAGATATTTAAAATTTTCTCTTGGGATGTATTCTTTGACCTATGTATTATTTAGAAGTATGTTATTTAATCTCCAAGTATTTTGGGATTTTTCCAGCTACCTGTTATTGATTTCTAGTTTAACTCCATTATAGTCTGAGAGCAGACTCTGTGTAATTTCTATTCTTTTAAATTATTCAGCGTTAGTTTTATGGCCCAGAATGTGGTCTATCTTGGTGAATGTTCCACGTGAGCCTGAGAACAGTGTGTATTCTGATGTTGAATGGCGTGGTCTGTAAATATCAATTGCATCTGCTGACTAATGGTGGTGTTGACTTCAACTATGTCCTTTCTTCTTTCCGCCCATTTCTGATCGTATTGAAGTCTCCAACTAGAATGGTGATTCATCTACTTCTCCTTGCATTTCTGTCCACTTTTCCTCACGTGTTTTGATGCTCTGTCGTCAGGTGCCTAATAAAGGACCATTATGTCTTCTCGGAGGACAGACCGTTTTATCAGTACATAACGTTCCTCTTTGTCCCTGACTCCTTTATTTTCTCTAAAACCTACTTTGTCTGAAATACAGCAATTCCCACTTCCTTTGGATCAGTCTTGGCATGATAAATTTTCCTCCACCCATTTACTTTAAATCTGTACATATCCTTATATTTAAACCGGGTTTCTTGTAGACAAAATAGAATTAGGTCTTGTTTTTTTGATCCGCTGTAACTATCTCTTTAAATTGATGTGTTTAGATGATTGATGTTCAAAGTGGTCATTAAATAAAGTTGAATTAATATCTACCATATTTTTTACTGTTTTCTATTCATTGCCTCTGTTCTTTGTTTCTATTTTTGCCTTCCATTTTCTGCCTTCTGTGGTTTTATTGAGCATTTTATATAATTTTCGTCTCTTGTTTTGTTTAGCAGTTATACATTTTTTAAAAACTTTCTTAAGGGTTGCTCCAGAGTTTGCAATATACACTAACAACTAATTCAAGTCCACTTTTAAATAACATGACACAACTTCACAGGTGGGGCAAGTACCTTATAATAACAAACAATCCTAGTTTCCTTCTCCTGTCCATTCAGTCATTTCGGTCATTCATTTCACTTACACATAAGCATACGTACACCTAGATGTATACACACATAAAAGCACACATAGTCAAATACATTGTTACTATTGTTATTTTGAATAAAAACGTATCAATTAGGAATAAGACACTAAAACTTTTCACTTTTCCTTCATTTGTTCCTTCTTTGGTGCCCTTCCTTTCTTTATGTAGACATGAGTGTCTGACATATATTATTTTCCTTCTCTCTGAAGAACTTTTAAAAATATGTTTTGCAAGGTAGGCCTACTAGCAATACATTGCCCAAGTTTTTGTTTGTCTCAGAAAGTCTTTATTTCCCCTTAATTTTTGGAGCATAATTTTACAGGGTACCGAATTCAGGAAGTGGTTTTTTTTTTTTTTCCTTTTTCTCTCCAACACTTCAACACTTTAAATGTTTTATTCCACCCTCTTCTTGCCTGCAAGAAATTGGATGAATTGCTTATCTCTTGTTCTCTCTGGGTAAGGTTTTTATTCCCCTCCTTCCTCTGGCTTCTTTCAAGGTTAAAAAAAAAAATTTTATATTTGATTTTCTGCATTTTAAATATATGCGTGGGTGTCGGTTTCATTTGTCTGTTTCACATTGATTCTGCTTAGCTTTTTCTGAGCTTCCTGGGTCTGTGGTTTGCTGGCTGGCATTCATCTGGGGGAAATTCTCAGGCACTGTTGCTTCAAATACTGCTTCTGTTCCTTTCCCGGGCACGGAGGGCTCCTCTGTCTGAACGAACGCCAAGTGGCTCCCTCCAGGGCTCGTGTTCATCCACGTTGTGGCTAAGACTTCGCTTCTCCGTGGTTCAGACACCCAGTGAACCGGGAACATCTGGCCACAGGAGCTGGCTGTCATGTTCCCGTGACAATGGGAATCTTTTACATTACGATTTATAGAAGAGAAGAGCAAGGACATTATAGGAAGAACGAGTCCTCAGGGAAAGTGAGGGGAAACCAAATTAGCTGGGAAGATTTAACTTTCACAAAAATATTGCTTTCGCCCCGAGTTCCCTCCCAGGTTTGCTCTGTGAGTGAATGAAGTCTGGGGAGAAAAGCGCAGTGGACTCTGATGACAGAAACAAACAAGCTATTTCTGAGAATTTAAGGAAAGAAGTCATGACTCCATAAGTAATGATTGCCTGGAGCCATCCAGCTTTCCAAGGGGAGAGACCCCAGAGATGATGAAATTCAGCCCCTTCGTTTTGCTGACGATACAACTGAAATCTGGAAATGCTACTGGACTTTCTCGTAGTCACACACATCTTTAGCCCAAGCTGAAGAAAACTCAAGACAGCTCATCTGCGTTACTAATATCATAGTAACCGATTTAGGTCCCTGTACCAGTCAGGACTCCCCAGAGAAACAGAGCCAAGAGGAGAGACAGAAACATACAGAAAGGGAGTCAGTCAGAGGGGTCAGCTCATGTGGTTTTGGAGGCTGCCAAGCGCCGTGTCTGCTACCTGCTAGCCGGAGGCCTGGGAAAGCCGTCAGGAGGCCCGAGGACCGAAGGACCGAGGAGGTCAGTCCTGGTCCAAGTCCCAAAGCCCAAGAACCAGGAGTGCCGGTGGCTGAGGGCAGGAGACGACGGATGTCCCAGCTCTAGCAGAGAGAGCAGATTCATGCTCCTCCGCCCTGTTTGCTCTATCTAGGCCACACGAGACTGGACGGTGTCCATTTGCATCGCTGAAGGCTTTCTCCTGTGCTCCGGCTACTGACCAAAAGGCTCACCTTTTCTGGAAACATTCTCACGCACACACACAGAGACAGAGTTTGCCCGGCTAGCGGGGCATCCTCTTGCCCAGTCAAGTTGACCCATAAAATTAGCCATCACAGTCACCATACCTTCTCAAGTGTCTTAACAGTCATCTCCTCTTGCACGTCTAACGAGACCCTCTGACCTAACAGGAGGGACCTGGTTGGTTATGTTCATCAGCACACCCAGTGCCCAGACTGGTTTCTGATGCCCCGGGAATGATCTGTACACCTGACAGACAGCACAGGGAGTGTATATCAGGTCTGTTCTCAAAGGTGTATTGTCTCTCTAGGCCTGTAGATCAAACTTTGCCAGAGTTATCTGAGGCTCATTGCCTCCGTGGTGGATTGAAGATGGCCACACGTTCTTCGCTCTGTCCGGGGGGCAGGTCTAAACCCCCTTGGTCCAGAACCTACATAAGTTCTGCAACTGCTTTGACCAATATGACACTTTGGAAGTGACCATTGCCTGTTGCCAGGCCCAGGTTTGAGAAACGGAAAACTTCTATCTGTTTGGAGCTCTCTCCGGGTGCCCTGAGCCACCCTAGGCTGGCCAGCCGAGACTTCATGCTGGAGAAGCGGCGCCGGGGGACCCAGGAGCCCTGCTGCACGGGCTGCCCTGCCGAGGCGCCAGACCGGCGGTGGAGCAGCTGCCTCTGACCCCAGACCAGCCCACCCACCGGCCGAGCCCCACCCGCTGACCTCAGTCTATGCCCCATGGAGCAGAAAAGTTGCCCAGCCCACACTGCCTGAATTCCTGACCCACAAAACCAAGATAGATGATAATATCGTTGTTGCCTTAAGCCATATGCTTTGAAGAGATCTGTTATGCGGTAATAGGTCATGAGCATGAGCTCAGCCAACAAGACACAAAAACTGTCTCTGTGCCCTGATGGGGAGTTGCAGTTACCAATATGTTTGGTGCCCTGGCCGGTTTGGCCCAGTGGTTGGAGCATCGGCCTGCGGTCCAGAGAGACCTGGGTTCGGTTCCTGCTAGGGGCACATACCAAAAAAAAATAATAATATGTTTGGCTATAAGTAACAGGACACCCTATGTAGGGGCTTAAACAGATAGCAGGAGTCCAGAGCTGGGGAGCTGGAACAGTGCAGCCTCTCCAGGCTGCCGGTGGCGACCCAGCTCTGTCTCTCTGCTCCACGTCCACACACCTGCTGCAGCGTCTCCAGGCTGCCGGCGGGGACCCAGCTCTGTCTCCCTGCTCCACGTCCACACACCTGCTGCAGCATCTCCAGGCTGCCAGCGGGGACACAGCTCTGTCTCTCTGCTCCACGTCCACACACCTGCTGCAGCATCTCCAGGCTGCCGGCGGGCACCCAGCTCTGTCTCCCTGCTCCACGTCCACACACCTGCTGCTGCATCTCCAGGCTGCCGGCGGGGACCCAGCTCTGTCTCCCTGCTCCACGTCCACACACCTGCTGCAGCATCACCAGCTGCCGGCGGGGACCCAGCTCTGTCTCCCTGTTCCACGTCCACACACCTGCTGCAGCATCTCCAGGCTGCCGGCGGGGACCCAGCTCTGTCTCTCTGCTCCACGTCCACACACCTGCTGCAGCATCTCCAGGCTGCCAGCGGGGACACAGCTCTGTCTCCCTGCTCCACGTCCAGACACCTGCTGCAGCATCTCCAGCTACTGGTGGGGACCCAGCTCTGTCTCTCTCTGCTCCACGTCCACACACCTGCTGCAGCATCTCCAGCTACTGGTGGGGACCCAGCTCTGTCTCTCTGCTCCACGTCCACACACCTGCTGCAGCGGCTCCCAGCTGCCGGCGGCACCCAGCTCGTCCCTCTGTCTCCTGCTCCACGTCCACACACCTGCTGCAGCGTCTCCAGGCTGCCGGCGGGCACCCAGCTCTGTCTCTCTGCTCCACGTCCACACACCTGCTGCAGCATCTCCAGGCTGCCGGGCACCCCATGACTGCTGCAGCTCTCCGGCTGCCGTGGCACCCAGCTCTGCTCTCTCGTGCCCTCCTGTCTCCCTGCTCCACGTCCACACCTGCGCAAGCAGCCGGCTCCAGGCGGCCGCGCGACCCACTCTGTCTCTCTGCTCCACGTCCACACACCTGCTGCAGCATCTCCAGGCTGCCGGTGGGGACCCAGCTCTGTCTCCCTGCTCCACGTCCACACACCTGCTGCAGCGTCTCCAGGCTGCCGGCGGGGACCCAGCCCTGTCTCTCTGCTCCACGTCCACACACCTGCTGCAGTACATTCCGCAGCCGCAGAGGCCGGGGCAGAGCAGTGAAGGGACAAAGGCCTATGACCTTGCCAGGCAAACCTGCTTCTCTTGAAAGTTTCTCTGGAGGTTTCATTCAATGACTTTCCCGTACACGTCATTGGCAAGACTTGGGTCACACGGGGCCCCTCCAGCTGCAAAGGGAACCTAGGAAGGAAGGACTTTGGCACAGCACATTGTCACCCTCATCTGAACTGGGGTCGGTTTGCAAGAAGCATGGGCATTGAAGGTATGCCAGGGGGACCCTTCCGGCCCGGCCTCACGCTGAGAAAGGACCGCTGGCTGCTACGGCTTCGGAATTCCTCCAGAGAAAGGCTTCGGAGCACAGATCTCGTAGGAGGGCACCCGAGGGGACTTAGCTTGAAGCCACACTTTCATGACAAGTTCACTGTGTTTGGCTTAAACTGTATGCTCATTTTGGGGTGGCTTAGGGAAGCCTATGCTTTTTGTGGGGGGCACCTCCCCGCCCCCCATCAGGCAGCCCTCCTGGGCGATGAAGCACCGATAGAATGTGCTCTTCACAAACATAATAGGCCCTAATAACCAGGGCAGCGGGGACAATCAAGTCCCCGCGTCTCTGCATGACAAATGAACCCAGATGCAGACCGCTCCAGCTCCCGGAGGCCCCGCCCCGGGCACCCACCGCTCATTCCAAGCAGAGCAGGCTCGTTGTGTTTGGAACCGAATCTTTTCAAAGACACAAGCTCAGCTGAAGTCTGAGTCCCTCCCAGGCACGGGGACAGTCCCCCAGCCTCGCGTTAACGAAGCGATCCGGCGCACTCAGCAGCCCGAACAAAAGGGACCCCTTTGGAGACGCAGCTGCCACCGATTACGGGGGGGGGGGGGGCTGGCGGACGCTCAGCATCTGAACACCCGCGGGGCCGCGGAGCCTGCAGGGCCGGAACCCCAACTTGGGCCAGCCACCCCGTGTATCCAGCAGACCAGCCGGTGGGCGGTCGGCTGGCTGCGCATCCCGCCCCGCATCCCGCCCCGTGGGGATGAGGACACATTTTTGTCATGACTTCGGGACCAGGCAGAAAGCTCTTGAGAAGAAGGCTGACTCCCCGCCCTTCTCCTGGCGCCGGCCGGGCTCTGAGGCCCTTGCAGGGTCCCGGGAGGGGTTCGCCTTGGGCTTTCTGTGTTTTTGTTTTTTTGTTTTTAATCTTCACCCGAGGACATTTTTCCATTTTTTTGTACAGATAGAGTGGGAGGGAGAGAGAGAGAATCATCGATGTGAAAGGGACACATCGAGTGGCTGCCACCCGCACGACCAACCAGGGCCGGGGACAAACTGCAACCGAGGTACATGCCCTTAGCGGGAACCGAACCCGGGTCTCTCCGGACTGCAGGCCGATGCTCTAACCGCTGAGCCAAACCAGCCAGGGCGAGAAGTATTCCTTCTTAACCCAACACACACAGACACACACACACACACACACACTCACACATAGACACACACACTCACACATACACAGATACACACTCACAGACACATACACACTCATACACACACACACACATACACAGATGCATACACACACACAGATACATACACACACTCACAGACACACACAGACACACTTACACACACTCATACACAGATACACACTCACAGACACACACACTCATACACACACAGATACACACACATATACAGATACATACACACACTCACACACACAGATACATACACACACACAGATACATACACACACACTCACACACACAGATACAGATACACACACTCACACACACACTCGGACCCAGCAGACATGTTCGTAGTGTGTGGCCCTTTGACCCCAGTCAGTCGGGCGGCAGGAACCCCTCACCGAAGGGGGATGTTGGAGTCTCCTCCCGGGCAAGCTGAAAGTCAGAATTCAGAGAAAACCCTGCGGTCCCCTTAAGGAAAAGCCAGGAGAAGTAGGGAGCGAGGAGTGACCACCGTCTGCCTTGTTCCTAGAGGCACAGAGAACAGTGGGAGAGAAATAAAAGTAGGAGGTCATTGTGCTGGGTGAAGAGCACACAGATCCACAGAGCCCAGAAGGAGCCCCCCAGACTGGCCCTCTAGGCCCCCAATACCCTGCAGTTTCGGTTCTTGCCCCTGCCCCACGAGGCCGGACTGCAAGCCTGCCCCTGGTCCTTCCCTCTGGATATGAACTGAGCAGTTCAGATGAGGCCGTCCGTTGCCTCTCCAACATTTATTCTCCTCTTCTTCCCCACTAGCTGAAACCAGTGTTACCCAGAGCAACGAAAAACACCACAATTCTGAGACTTTCTTATCACTGGGGTAGTTAATGAGGGGTAATCAGAAGTCATGGGGTGGGGCTCTCAGGGGGTTTCTTAGCCCTTTTCCATTCTCCTTTCCTTCTGGGTGCATGAAAAGCAGACGCGATGGCTGGAGTCACAGCAGCCACCTGTGGCCACATTCAACCGTGAGGACGGAAGCCAGCGCTAAGGAAGGCGCAACAGAGAAACGGAAGGATCTAGGTCCCTGGTGACAAGGTGAGGCCTTCGTAGGAACCAAGACTGTCACCTTTTAGGTTTTATGTTAAGCGCAAAAAAAAAAAACAAACTTCTAATTTGCTTGGGCCACTGTTACGTTGGAGCAGCCAATGAAAAGAATTTCACATATCTTACTGCAGACTTTACCCAGGTTCCCACAGGTGTTGTGAGCAGTGGCGGCACCGTTTCTGGGTGCGTGGAGCAGTCTGCAAAGGGCCAAAGGGGGGGACACCGCTCCTGTATCATTCGCAGCCTCTCGGTTCAGAGCTGGTGAAGTTATGAAAATCTTAGGCCTCTTTTCTCCCTTCCATTCTGGACAGAGTCACGAGAAAAAGTGTGTTCTTTCTCCCGGGAAGGATGGGGGCAGGGGAGGTGGTAGGCCAAGCCTGGGTTAACTCCGTGGGGTACCTTCAATAGCGAGAGAAACCAAACTTTCAGCTTAAAGCATTTGATGATAACATCTATACAGGACTTTTGATCACAAATTAATTTGGTTGATGTAGCACGTTGATATCATTTTGTCTGCCTCCCCTTGGGCCTGCCCCTGGCTGCCCCGCTCTCTTCCTGTCCATCTGCATCATCAGAACAACCGTAATTGTGCCTAGTGACCCCTGCCTGGCCACAGCTTACTGGCCCAGGGTGGGACACGGTGGTTCCTCCTTCTAGGCCTAACCAGCCCTCCCCCTCAGCTGTCAGGTTTTCTGGGCTCAGGGTTTGGGTACCTAATCCAGGCTGCCCTGGTCAAGTCCCTTTTGCAGCAACTTGGAATTTATACTAAGAAATCACAGCTTCAATGGGATGACTTATCGGCCAGTTCCAATCCAGAGACCGCAGTTTTAAGGATGATGCTTTAAACCTCTACGCTAGAGACATGAAGGTTGTGTTCCAGTGGGGTGAATCCAGAGACCTCACATCACTTCCTTTAGAGCCTCTAATTATTTGGGCAACAGTAGCCACATCTCGTTGCTCCAGGTTTCTATTAAAAAATGTGAGCTATAATTCAAAGACAGGGCTGGGCAAAAGTAGGTTTACAGTTGTGAGTACGTGAAACCGTTTACTCTTGTTATTATGATTTATTACTTATTGTATTATTTTCCAGACGAACAACTGAAAACCTACCCCACCCTGTACCATAAAATTCACCATTTTAAAGTGTACAATTGAGTGGGTTTTAGTATATTCATAGTCTTGTGAAACCATCACCATTGTCTAATTCTAGAGCATTTCACCACCCCCAAGGAGAACCCCATACCACTGGCACGCCCTCTCCCCTCCCCCGCTGAGGCTCTGGCAACCACTAATCTTCCATTCTCTGTGCCTTTGCCAGTTCTTCACATTTTGAATAAATGGAATTATACACTACATGGCTCTTTGTGTCTGGCTTATTTCACTTCCTGTGGTTTCAAGGTTCATCCATGGTGTAGCATATTCCATTTCTTTTTGTTAACGATTAATATTCCATTGCGTGTATCAACCACATTTTTTTATCCGCCGATGTTTATCCACGTCTTAGCTGTGTGAATGATGCTGCTAGGAACATCGGTGTGCGCATATCTGTTAGAGGTCCTGCTTTCATTTCTCTGGGTACACATCCAGCGCTGATTACTGTAGTTCTACATTTCATTATTTTGAGGAACAGTCATAATTTTTTTTTATTATTTTTGACACTATTCTTAATATAGTGGGTCTTTTTGTACTATTGTCAGATTGTTCATTGCTTGTGTACAGAAAAAGAATTGATTTTATGATGATTTTGTTACAAATTCCTTTTTAACTACCGAAGCTCCCATTGGGGTGCGGTATTTGCAAGGCCGTCTCTTTCCCCTGACATACAGGACCTGGGGCGGCGGCCCTCCGGTCACCAGCTGCCGCCGTGGCCCTCCCAAGCTGACAGCCACGTTTTTATGGACTGAAAGAAGAACCTGAATGTATTAAAAACAAAACAAAACAAAACACAGCTGAAGGCACAGTGCCCCGGAAGTCAGGCGTCAAGAGCTAAACACCCCGTTAAACCCCTTGGCTGGCATAGCCCACAGGTGCCTCAGAATCTCAGGTTTGGGGATAAAATCGGGCTGGCGGGCTTCTTCGTGGCCTCGGATTCGGGGCCGGCCCAGAGATTGGTTTGTGCTGTGGGATAAGAAAATGTAACCTAATGACTCACGGAGTCTTAGCCCTTGGAGACATTCTGAGGCCTTGTCTCTTAAAATACTGTCTCACCCAATCCTACCCCAGGCCCCATCCTCTAATCCCCCACCTCCCACTGAAAGACCCCCCTTGACCCAGCTTCCAAGTCTCCAAAACATCCTGCATCTTCCTCCTCCGAGACACCGGCAGGCTCCGTCGGGTACCACTCCACAGGCAGCAATGGACTGAACGTTGTCTTATCAACACTGCGTTTTGGTGACGTGATGGGGAAGAACATTCAACAATATAAAAACTAAAAGGAACTAGGCAAAAAGTAAATCTATCATTGAGCAACAAAAATGTAACTTTTCTATAAAAAGCATCAATTTGGGTACAACGGGGAAAATTAATATCAAATAATTTTAATTTTCAAGTGCTATTATCGTGTTTGGAGATACGTGATGAAGCATTTAAGGATGCCATGTCATGATGATCTGTAACTTACTTTCAAACCAAAGAAATAAAAAAATATATAAGTATATTGTCATGCATAAACACAGAGAAAGAAAGAACTCAAACACACAACACCTACATAAACAGAGCGGAAGAGTGAATATATAACAATATGTTAACATTTGAGCCTGGCCGGTGTGGCTCACTGGTTGAACGTCGACCCTGCACCAAGAGGTCGCCAGTTCAATTCCTGGTCGGGGCACATGCCCAGGTTGTGGGCCTGATCCCCAGTGGGGGGCATGCAGGAGGCGGCCAATCAATGTTCTCTCTCATCCATGTTTCTATCTCTTTCTTCCTCTCCCTTCCTCTCTCTCTAAAATCAATAAAGAAAAAAAATGTTAACATTTGTGACAAAAGGTAGAATGTGCATGATTGTTATAGTAGCAGTTCACCTTTGTGTGTGAAATGTTGAGGGAATGCAAGACCAGAGGAAAGTAATGATTGAGGGGGGAAGTTGGCCTCTCCATTCTTCAAATGGAGACCAAGTATTTGTTATTTATTTTTAGAGCCAAAAGATTGATCTTTTTACCAAATAACTTTGGCTTTTAAAAAAATGTCTCCAGCCCTGGCCGGTTTGGCTCAGCGGCTGGAGCGCTGGCCTGCGGACCAGAGAGTCCCGGGTTCAGTTCCCGATAGGGGCACATACCAAATAAATAAACAAACAAATAAATAAATAAACGTCTCTACTCTTTTCTCATTTGTGGAGGCATTTGGATTTAACCACTGAGAATACAAACTGTCCATAATGATTTTAATTTTAACCAGAAAGATGTTTTCAAATAACCCTTTCCAAGAACGTGCTCACACAAGGGAGCGCCATCCGCACACAGAGATCACCCCTGGAGCTGGGCGCCAGTGGGCTCATCCCTGTTTGCACCCCTGCTCTGCTGTGGCCCTGAAAGCCTCCCCCTGCGGTTGGTGACCCCCCTGGGCAATGCAGAAAGCCTGGCCATGTCTTAGTGTCGAACCACAACGAGGAGGGCAGCGTCGTCCTTGGCACTGGACTTGCCTGAATTCAGATGCTGTCCTGTTAACAGATGGTCTTAGCTCCATGCACAACCCCACCAGGCCACACTGCTGCCTGTCAGCAGGTGCTTCTCACCCACAAAATCTAGCCCAAAGAGATGGCATCAGTGGCAGGGACACACTTCAGAAACTATGACATTGACTTTTGGGGACATCGACTAAAGACTCCTCAAAGCCCCGGTAGGGGCAGAACAGAAGGCCAACCCCACCAGCCCACCCTGTGCAACTGACCTTGGGCACAGTGCCCTTCCACGTCATTTCCCTTTCGGTGCTTCTGCACGGCCCCACTCTCCCCTCGCGGCCTGCCTGCCCCAGCCCCACGATCGCGGGACAACTATTACTCTGCCAAGGAGAAAAGTGAGGCCCAGAGAAGTCAAACGATGTGTCCGAAGTCCCAGAGCTGGTCAGGGGGGCAGGATTGAGGCCAGAGTCCCTGCTCCTATCACTCCCTTCCTGCTACGGGCTGTCTGTCCCCACCACCAATCTTGAAATCCTAGCCTCCAATATGATGGTAGTAGGAGGTGGGGGACTTTGGGGTGATCAGGTCATAACAAAGAGCCCTCATAAATAGTATTGTTCTTGGAAAGGACTGAGAGCCAGCTGCTCGCTCCGCCACGTGAGGACACAGAAGTCAGCGCCCGCAACCCGGAATGGGGCGTTCGCCAGAGGCGACCATGTAGGCACCCTGGTCTCAGACTCTCCAGCTCCCAGAACCGTGGGAAACAAGTTTCTGTTGTTCATAAGCCACCCAGCCTGTGGTGACGTGTGACAGCAGCCAGAACACACTAAGGCGGTTCCCCTCCGGCTCATCACGTCCGCGAGCGGTGAATTCATCTCTCCGTCTGCCCTTGCAGGGAGAGTTTGCATTTCACAGGGATGAATAAAGACAGAAATCCCCGTGGGACCCCAAGAAATGAGTGTGCATGTATAGGGGTGGCATTTCCAAAAGCACAGAGCCACAGAGCTCTCTATGCCACTGTTGGAGGGCTCCCCACCCGCAGCTGGGGGTTCACAGCCTCCTAGCACAGTGTGGACTCAGAGAGCCCCAAGGGGGAAAGAGACGGATGGTTCCAGACCTGGCTCTGCCGGCAAAGGCAGTGACTTCGGCTAAGACCTGTACCCCTCCCTTAGCCATCCGAAGCGTGGGGGTAATGATGTCCCTGAGGTCAAAACATCACTAGGAACGTAAGCAAGTTCACGTGAACCACTGAGAGCGGTGCCTGGCCCCTTGTGAGGGAGCCCGAAGGAAACACACTCTCTAAGATGCCTGCAACATGGGTGAAGTCTGTGTTCCCCTTGCTTCCAACGCAAACTGGCCCAGTTAATGTGCCCTGTGGAGCCGAGTCCCACATGTCCAACTGAGAAGAGTCATATTTTTAACATTTACATACGAAAAGAACTAGGTTTATAAAATTCAGTCTTTACTTGAGTCTTTCAAAGGAATCTAAGGGTGATCAACTATAATCCCAATACTCTTTCTAGCGTCTCTTTGTCTCTTCCTCTTCGCTTGAAATGCAGACTCCCCAGCCTCCTCCTCATCCCCAATCCAGCAGCTCTGGCTGGTGATGATGTTGACAAATTCTTCCCATCTCCTCCGCTCCCCTCTCTTCCTCCCACGCCCTTCCCCTCCTCCGCCAGTTTTTTCCCAGCTCCACCCTCCACTGTCCAGCTTCTGATTTCACAGCATAAAAATCTTGGTGTTATATATATATATTGAGAAACACGTTGAAGTATGTGGGACAGGAATAACGTGATGGCTGAGAGATCTTTGAAAATACCCCGGAAAAGGAAAAGATACATGAAATAGATGTGGCAAAATCGTGACAATTTTTGAATCTGGGTGATGGGAATAAGGGTGTTTTACATTTTTTTCTTTTCTTTTATGGAGTTTAGAAAATTTTCACAATTAAAAAAAAAAAACAAGTCTTGGGCCAGTGTGACAGACGACTTCCCAAAGTGGGAGGGAGAAGGGGAGAAGCGAAGGGGGTCGTGTGACTTGTCCAGCTCATGTGTCCTTAAGAAGCCAGGAGAGAGGACGTTTGTGATCATCCTGACTTTAATCCATTTCACCCAAGGAGGTCTGGGAAATCTACCCCCAATATGACCTGTGATTACCTCTGGGCGTGAATTGGGGTAAAAGGCAGAAGCCCTGACTTTACTTTGTACCTTAATGTAATCTTCGATTTTTCTTCAAAAGAGCAACGAAAAGAAAGGTTCCCATGTGTCCTGAAATGGACTTCCCTGGAACTTTCATGCCCTTGTCCTAGTCCCTCTTCAGTCCAGAGCTCTCCAAATAATTGAAGATTATTAAGGAACCCCACATTGAATGAGGGGCTTTTGATGGACTCGCGAGAGCCAAGGATTCTGCTTTTAAATGCTCCTCATCAGCGCGTTGTGCATGTTCAATACGTGCTTGAATGCAACCGTCGTCCTTCTCAGGGATGAATTTTCTAGCTTGGCTGTTACCTTCTTAAACTGTGATTCCAAAAATTAAATGTAACACTTTACTCCAGTGGTTCCCAAAATCTCAGTGTAGCAGGAGGGACATTTGGCAATGTCTGGAGACATTTTTGATGGTCATAACTTAGGGGCCATTGAGGGGGTAGGTGGCTGCTGCTGGGATCCAATAGGTAGAGGCCAGGGATGCTGCTATCACAATGCACACAGCGAAGAACTGTCTGGCCCAAAGTGTCAACGGTCCAAGGTTGAGAAACTCTGCTGAATGTTAGTGTGTCCAGAGTCCATAGAACCATTATATTTTAAGATCAGGACTCTTCTAAAACCCAATTTATTTGACTATCCATTTTCATGGCGCTATCGCACACTTGTTCCGCATTGAGCATGATGTTGAATAAAACCTCACTTCACAAGAAATGATCCCAAACCCTCCTTCCTCATATTATCAATAAGCCATTGATTCTTTGGGCCCAAAGGAAAGCTTCCTTTGCTTTGTTAAATGTCACTTTGCTGAATTCATTCAGCAGGAATTGTTTTCCACATAGGACATAAGTCCTCCTTCCTTGCCTTGAATAGAAATAAATAACTAGATAAGCAACCTAATGCTGTCTTCTTTTAAATTACTGGTATAAAAGTATTGAACAGACAAGGGCCAAGGCTGTGTGCTTTGTGGCATGTCAAAAATAACATCAGCTGGAGACAGATAGGAGTCATTGCGTCGTGTGTGCCGTGTTCAATCAGAAATGACTCAGGGAACTGTCACCCAGATGATCACGCCATGTCACTGCCAATGGTGTTGGCTACGGGCTGGACTGTATCTGACCCTCCACCCTGCCCCTGCCCTCAAATTCATGTGATAAAGCCCCAACCCCAGTGTGATGATATTTGGAGATGAAATGTTCAGGAAGTACTATCACTTAAATGTTTGTGCCCCCCCAAATTTATATGTTGAAATCCTAATCCCCAAGGTTAGGAGGTGTTAGGAGGTTGCACCGTTGGGAGGTGATTGGGTCATGAGGGTGGAGCCTCATGAATGGGATCCATGCCCTGGTCAAAGAGGCCCAGAGGGCTCCCCGTTCCCGTCCACCCGGCAGTAAGCAATCAGCCATCTGCAGCCCCAAAGAGGGCCCTCACCGAACCCTAAGCACGCTGGCACCCTGATCGTGGCCTCCAGCCTCTGAAACTGTGGGCAATAAACTTCTGCGCTTACCTAGTCAGTGGTATTTTTGTTACAGCAGCTGAAACAGACTGAGCTAGGAGGTAACTAGGTTCAGACAAGGTCATGAGGCTGGGGTCCTCATGGTGGGATTAGTGCCCGTACAAAAAGAGACCAGAGCGTTCTCCTCATCCTCCCTCTCTCTCTCTCTCCTCTCTCTCTCTCTGCCCCCCCACCCCCCTTTGAGGACCCAGTGAGAAGGCGTCTGTCTGTAAACCAGAAAAGGAGCCCTCACCAGAACCACGTCTGCTGGGACCTTCGCCTTGGATCTCCCAGTCTCCAGACTGTGAGAAAGAAAGGTCTGCTGTTTAAGCTGCCCAGTCTCCGGTGTTTCGTCACAGCACCCGAGGTGACTAAGGCAGTATGCTCTGCCACTCTGGGGACAGCTCAGTATATCTGTCATTTGTACTCGGATAACCCCAGGGAAGGTGCAACCCGAAGTTTCTTCTCAGTGCATTTCCCACTGACTGAGTTTCCGGAGAAGTTCCCTCGGTGGCTGCCTGGCCCATTTGCGTCTCTCTAGAATCCATCACACCAGTCACTGTAAGACGCGCCATTATTTTGTGTATTGTGAAAGAAAAAACAGCCACACTTCCCAATGTCACGATGATAACAAACAGTGCAAGAGGCAGCCCGGTTTTAAAGAGGTTCCACTGGTAAGAAGTGTGCGTTTTGGAGCCCAGGCCCTAGCACAAGGCCTGGCTCCAGGAGGGAGGGAGAGGCGTTTTCGGACCGGTGCTGGGCCTGAGGCGGCAAGTCCCACCTTACTCCGCCTCCTTTCCAAGGTCCACGCTGAGGTCTCTTCCCTCAGTGGTGCTAATAAGAACAGCGAGCACGTTGCTGTCCCGTCTGCTGGGGGAAAGGGGTTACTCAGCGAAAGCACTGTTCAAAGGAAGTGTCAATAGGTCGGCATTTTCACTGTCTGAGCAGGGATGTGCTGTCTGTGTCTGGAACAGAGTGTAAAGGAAACAGGGCCCACTGTGCCGGGCTTGAAGCAGAACGCGTCCTGGTAGGTAGGCGACACCAACGGGTGTGGAAACACGCAGGGGCAGGTTCCTGCAGACTGGGAAGCGCACAGACTTGGGGGGCACACGTGCCAGAACCGAGCTGCTCCCGGGCTGAGTCAGGAAGCAGCAGCGCCCCAGACTCAGGCAGGCCCTCAACTCGGCGCCCCGATTCACACAGCGCTGCAGGCTCCCCCGGGGGGGAGCGCACCCGGCCTGGGGTCTCACTCCGGTGGTCCCTGGAGCAGTGAGGGTTCCCGCGCTGTCTTCCTCTAACAGTTCCAAGACACCGACTCCGCATTCGGAGGTCCCAGGCGCCCGGGCGCTGTAGGTTTGCTGGGGAGCAAGCAGCTGTGTTCTGGCGTCCAGCGGCGCTGGGGCCGCTGGGCTGGGGCACGGGACAGCCGGCATGCGAGCATCCCTCCTGCCCGCGGTCACGGGAGGAGCAGTTTCGCGAGCATCCCTCCTCCCCGCGGTCACGGGAGGGTGCAGTTTCGCGAGCATCCCTCCTGCCCGCGGTCACGGGAGGGTGCAGTTTCACGAGGCAATCCCTCCTCCCCCGCGGTCCCGGGAGGGTGCAGTTTCACGAGCATCCCTCCTCCCCGCGGTCACGGGAGGGTGCAGTTTCACGAGCATCCCTCCTCCCCGCGGTCACGGGAGGGTGCAGTTTCGCGAGCATCCCTCCTCCCCGCGGTCACGGGAGGGTGCAGTTTTGGGAGCATCCCTCCTCCCGCGGTCACGGGAGGGTGCAGTTTCGCGAGCATCCCTCCTCCCCGCGGTCACGGGAGGGTGCAGTTTCGGGAGCATCCCTCCTCCCCGCGGTCACGGGAGGGTGCAGTTTTGGGAGCATCCCTCCTCCCCGCGGTCACGGGAGGGTGCAGTTTTGGGAGCATCCCTCCTGCCCGCGGTCACGGGAGGGTGCAGTTTCGCGGGCATCCCTCCTCCCCGCGGTCGGTCACGGGAGGGTGCAGTTTCGCGGGCATCCCTCCTGCCCGCAGTCACGGGAGGGTGCAGTTTCGCGGGCATCCCTCCTGCCCGCGGTCACGGGAGGGTGCAGTTTCGCGGGCATCCTTCCTCCCCGCGGTCACGGGAGGGTGCAGTTTCGCGGGCATCCTCCTCCCCGCGGTCGGTCCACGGGAGGGTGCAGTTTCGCGGGCATCCCTCCTCCCCGCGGTCACGGGAGGGTGCAGTTTCGCGGGCATCCCTCCTCCCCGCGGTCGGTCACGGGAGGGTGCAGTTTCGCGGGCATCCCTCCTGCCCGCGGTCACGGGAGGGTGCAGTTTCGCGAGCATCCCTCCTCCCCGCGGTCACGGGAGGGTGCAGTTTCGCGAGCATCCCTCCTCCCCGCGGTCACGGGAGGGTGCAGTTTCGCGAGCATCCCTCCTCCCAGGGGTCACGGGAGGGTGCAGTTTCGCGGACATCCCTCCTCCCCGCGGTCACGGGAGGGTGCAGTTTCGCGGTGCTGCCTGCAGTGCCCAGGCTGAGACCCGGACCTTCCTCCCCACGCCCTCGGCCTGGGTGGCGGTGTTTCCCGACTGCTCCCCCCTGTCCCCCGAGGGCAGCAGAAGTAGGCATCAGCGAGCCCTTTCCAGCCGGGCCTCCAGTCTGGTGAACTAAGCAGAGCGACCTTGTCACACCAGCAGGGGCAGCTCGAGAATACGGGATCGGGGTCCACTGGCTGCCCCTCGCTCCCAGAGCTCCGACCCCCACTGGCGCTCACAGCGCCGCCCCAGGCCACGTCTCTGCAGCGAAGCCGCCCGCGGTGCAGGGAGGGGACTCTGCAGTAGCTCGTTTCTTGTCCGTGTCCCCTGGAAGGGATTTGTGGTTTTAATTTCAATATTGCCAAATTGCCCAACAAGCAAAAATAAATAAATAAATATCTTCTCCCCAACGCGTTTTAAACGTTTAACAATGTCCCCTTTCTCAGCATGACAACCCCCAAAGACAAACCCAGTAGAACATGGGTGGGGGCCCGCAGAGCAGTAAGGGCCCTTGCGTGTTGACGCCTCCGCCGCAGCGTCCTCCTGGGGGGCATTTTGGAGATTTGTGAGGGCGTTCGGGACGGTGCTGTGGTGGGGGAGGGGTCTCCGGCCTCTAGGGAATGAGTTCTCTGGAACGAGAATTCTCCTGCACCCTGGTTGACCTGCAATGTCTCTCTGGCAGCGGTGTGAGGGGAGGTGTCTATAGTCACCGCACCTCACACCCAACTGGACCACGGGGTATTTCCCGCAAGTTTGGTGCACACTGAGATGTGGAGGAATGTCAACAGCACACAAGTGGACAGAAGACTCTGCTTTCTTTTGTACAGAACGTTACCAGGGATTTGGGGAAATCGCACGCAGTGACCGAGTCGCCGGGTCAGTCTGCATCTGTGCCTGTGACATTCTAGGTGGTTCTCGGTACACGTGGAAACATCTAGCTCTTTCATGTGTCTTCTAGTAAGATTTTGGTGGGGCACTCACTGAAATATGTACAGGGTGGTCCGGCCGGTGTGGCTCAGTAGTTGAGCGTTGACCCATGTACCAAGAGGTCACCGGTTCGATTCCCAGTCAGGACACATGCCCAGGTTGTGGGCCCATCCCCAGTGGGGGTCATGCAGGAGGCCGGCGGCCAATGGATGTTCTCTCTCATCGACATTTCTCTCTCTCTCTCTCCCTTCTTCTCTCTCTAAAATCAATAAAGAAAAAAAATAAAGAAAATAAAAGGTTTATTTAAAATAAAAGAAATACATGGGTGTCCTGAAAAACTGTATACACATTTTAACTCACTTTATTTTCACTCCTTTTCAGATTTAACTGATTTGAAATAATGGGTGAAGCCAGACTAAGCTCTGAACAAAGAAAATTTGTCCTCTAGACATTTTAATGATACATAAAAGATCAAGTTTATAGTACAAAACCAGCAACAGCCAACGAATTGAGGGCAGCTATTGAAAGAGAATGCGCCCCCCAGGTGTGGCTCAGTGGACTGAGCGTCACCCCATGGACTGTTTGACTCCTGGTCAGGGCACATGTGGGGGTTGCAGGCTTGACCCCCAGTAGGGGGCGTGCAGGAGGTAGCCGATGGATGTTTCTCTCACATGGATGTTTCTATCTCTCTTTCTCTTCCTCTGTCTCTACAAAATCAACAAAAAACATATTTTAAAAGAGAAAAGAAAGAGCATGCACACAAATACCAGCTCTACAGAAATGAATAATTTTTTGTCAACGTCTGTTTGCGAACTGATGACCATTCCAGTAGAGATACTGCTGATAGTGCAAAGCAATGGAACAGCAAACATCAGGAATCATTTTGTTCAGTAGCTGTGTGTAATTGTCAACTCTTGCCAGACTGGTACTGTAAACTTTATCTTTTATGTATCCCCATAAAAAGTCTAGTGTATACATTTTCTTTGTTCAAAGCTTAGTCCGTCTCAACTCATTATTTCAAATCATTAAACCCGAAAAGGAGTGAGAATGAAGGGAGTTAAAATGTGTATACATTTGGGGGGACACCCTATATATATTATATTATTCTCCTTTAGAAATTACCTGCCTTTTACTTCTAATAATGTAGTCAGAACAATTCATTGAATTTTATGATATTATATTAGATACACATAAATTTTAAAATTATATGTATAAATAGACTATATTATTTGTGAATTTCATTTCAAGATAGAAAAGGATATTCGTTTTCCACTGCTGTGTAACAAATTAGCACAAATTTAGTGGCTTAAAACCACACCAACTTCTTCTCCCCAATTTTGTGGACAAGGACCCAGCCTCACTGGGGTCCCCTGCTCAGAACCTCACAAGGCTGACATCAAGGTAGGAGTTCACTGGTTTTGTCCTCATCTAGAGTGTTAACACTTAGGAGAAAATCTGTTCCAAGCTCACTAGGGTTGTTGATAAAATTCAGTTCCTGCCCGGCATGTGTGGCTTAGTGGTTGAGCGTTGACCCCTGCACCAAGAGGTCGCTGGTTCGATTCCCGGTCAGGGCACTTGCCCAGGTTGTGGGCCTGATCCCATTGGGGGAGGGGGGGCATGCAGGAGGCAGCCAATTGATGGTTTCTGTCATTGATGTTTCTATCTCTCTTTCTCTCTCCTTTCATCTCTCTCTAAAATCAATAAAGAAAAATATTTTTAAAAAATTCAGTTCCCTGTGCTTGTAGGATGAGGTCGCTGTGCCCTTGTTGGCCACCGGCCAGGGTTGCTTAGCATCTGGAAGCTGCCCGCAGGGCCCTGCCAGGTGGCTCCTTCCGCAGACCTGCTCACCATGTGGCAGAAGGAGAGCAGCCAATAGTTCACCTCTTCTAAAGGTCAAGCGCACTTGGGACCCTCTTCATTTTATTAACTCGCAGTCAATTGCGTAGTAGTGGCCTGATCTTAGGAGTGACATCCCTTCATAGTCACAGGCCCTGCCCCCACTCCAGGTGGGAGGGATGTGGAGGGTGTGTCCCTGGGGGAGGAGGAATCTGCCTGTCAGTCTGTGAACAAATGTCTGTTATAAAAGCCACGGGCCCTCCTAGGGCTGAAGAGCCCGGATGCATGGTGGACCCTTCTCATACATTTATCTTACTGATGCCTCAGAACCGCTTCTCAGGTAGGATTATTTTTCTGCAACTCTCCCTGCAGCCAGTGTGAATTACCCCTTAGGCTGAGGGGACAGCACAGCAGAATCAAAGGAGAGAGAGGAAACATTTAAGCTTCAATAAACATATCTGAAATTTGAAAAAAAGCTAAACATGTAGTGGGGATAAAGCTAATATAACGCTAGTAGATATGAAGTTTTGTTTTAGTAGTTTATTATTTTTTGTGTTTAATTTGGAACTAATATATATCATTGCTTAGACCTCTGAATTAATTCATCCCCACCCCACCCCACTTCCACTTAACAGCGAATATTGATTGATCATTTCTCAAGCGCCAGGCACTGTTTTAAAGAACTTTACACAGATGAACTCATCCAATCCTAACAAAACCCCAGGGAGGTAAGTAGTGTTCCATTTTACAGGTGGGGTGAACAGAGAGAGGGCGTCAGTGTGGGAACTGGAGAGCTGCAGGCATAGTCCTAGCCCCTGCTGTTAGTCACTGCACTCTGCTGCCTCCTAGGGGAGAAAACCCAGACTGCAGGAGGATAGTCCCGGGTGTCAGGACTTGACTGTGGTCACACTCTTAGTAAATGGCCTATAATTCAACCTCCAGCCCCCACCCCCTCCACCTCCAGAGCCTTCGTTCACATACCTGCTGGTTGGAGTGTTCTTTCTTTCTGCTTTGAATTTTTTTTTTTTTATCCTCACCCGAGGACATTTTTGCATTCATCTTCAGATAGAGCAGGAGGGAGAGAGGGAGAAAGAGAGAGAGAGAGAAACATTGATGTGAGAGAGACACATCAACTGGCTGCCACCCACACGACCCCAACTGGGGCCTGGGACAAACTGCAACCGAGGTACGTGCCCTTCGCGGGAACCGAACCCGGAACTCCCTGGTCCGCGGGCCAACGTTCTAACCACTGAGAAAAACCAACCAGGACTGACTTTTTTTTTTTGTGGTAAAATACATATAACAAAATTTGCCATTTTAAGTATATATATTTTTCCTTTATTGATTTTAGAGAGAGAGGAAGGGAGAGGGAGAGAGAGATAGAAACATCGATGAGAGAGAACATCAACTGGCCGCTTCCTGCATGCCCCCCACTGGGGATTTGGCCCACAACCTGGGCATGTGCCCTGACTGAGAATCGAACCAGCGACCTTTTGGTGCAGGGTCGATGGTCAACCAGTGAACCACACAGGCCGGATTCAAGTATATAATTTACTAACATTAGTCACATTCACAATGTCATGAAATTGTTACTATTTATTTCCAAAAATGTTTTATTAACCCAAGCATAAACACTGTACCAACCTAACCCTCCCAGCCCTTGTAACCTTTGATCTGCTTTCTTTGAATTTGCCTATTCTAGCTATTTTACATACATGAAACCATATAATATTTGTCTCTGTGACTGACATGCCATGTAGCATAATGTATCCAAGGTTCATCCATATTGTAGCATGTATCAGAACTTTATTCCTTTTTATGGTTGAGTAGTATTCTATTGTATTGGGTTTTACCATATTTTATTTATCCATTCATCTGTTGATGAATTCTTGGGTTGTTTTCACCTTTGGCTATTGTGAACAATGCTGCAATAAACACTGGCATACGAGGATCTGTTTGAGCCCCTGTTTTCTATTTTTGGGGTGTATACCTAGAGTGGAATTGCCAAATTTTTTCTACAGCATGTGTTCAATTTTACATTCCCACTAGCAAATATTCCCAGTAGCAATGTACAAGGATTCTGATTTCTCCGCATCCTTGCCCGCACTTATTTTGATTGTTTTGATTCTAGCTGTCCTAGTAGGTAGAAAGTGCTACTTCATTGTAGTTTGGATTTGCATTTCCTTAAGAGTAATGTTATTGAGCGTGGTTTCATGTATTTATTGGCCATGTGCGTGTCTTTGCAGAAATGCCTATTCAAGTTCTTTTTCCATGTTTAATTGGGTTCTTTGCCTTTATGTTGTCGTCGAGTTGTAGGAATTCTTTATATATCCTGGAGATTGCTTGACTGATCATTGCTAATCCTCAGCCACTCACCTGTCAGAGAGTATTAGAGATGCAGGTGGAGACAACCGTGCCTCTCATGGGGGACATGAAGCCTGACGCAGAGAGGGTGGGGGATGAGGAGGGAGCTGAACAGCCCTGAACCACTCCGGCCCCGCCTACCGCTCCGGCCCCACCTCTGGTCCCACCTGCCTCCTGGCCCCACCTGCCGCCCGGCCCCGCCCACCTGCCGCCCGGCCCCGCCCCGCCCTGCCCTAGTCCGCCGCCGCCCACCACTGA
This sequence comes from Molossus molossus, assembly GCF_014108415.1. Taxonomy (NCBI): domain Eukaryota; kingdom Metazoa; phylum Chordata; class Mammalia; order Chiroptera; family Molossidae; genus Molossus; species Molossus molossus. Next base: position 115,498,975 of record NW_023425388.1, read on the forward strand.
GAACAGCTGCGGTCCGCCTGGCAGTCGCGTCCCTCTCGTCCACAGAGCCCTCAGCCTGCACACGGGGGACACCCATCCTCGCGCCCTGCCCGCCATCCCGGAGGGCAGAGAGGCCAGGCCTGGAGGGAGGAGGGAAGGTGGGAGCAGGAAGACAGAGGCCCTGCTGTGCGGAGGGGGCGTCCTCCCAGGCGGGAGATGGGGCGAGGAGGTGGGACCCGGGGGCGAGCTGCAGGAGAAGCGAGGGGAGGGAGGGCAGGAAAGAGCCGTGGGCGGGCGGGGGGCAGGCAGCTGTAGCCCGACCAGGGGAGAGGTCCCGCGAGGAGAAGGCTGCACCTCCGTGTCCTAAGGCCGCCCCTTCTGAATTCGCCGGGTCACCTCTCAGCGCCCCCCTACGCCTCCCCGCCCCCCGGCTGTGCGGGTCGCCAACGGGCACCCCAACTTCCCAACTGTTCGTCCCTCGGCCCGCGGGGGGGAGGCTAGGGGCGTGCAGGCGAGCCGGGCCTCGGCCACCGAGTTCTCGCCGCCCGCGAGGGCACGTGGCCCCTGTCCGAGCGACGCCCCTGTGGCGGGAAGCGGAGCTGGTAGCACCGAGCTCTCCCCGGCCGGCCCGCGGCGGTGCCCCCTCTGCCCAGTCTCGGGGGACCTGGGCTGCGGCGGGCTGGCCCATTCCCTCCAGCCCCTCCTTCCTTCCCTAAAGCTCGCCGACAACACAAGGAGGGGACCCCAGCTTCAGCAATGCGCTGGCCTCGGGGAGATCTTTTCCAAGGCGCTGGGGTACGATTCACCACGTGGCCTGTACAGACAGGCTCCCCGAGGAGCTGGAAACCTCGCCCCCCACTCCTGCCCGTGGGGAGCCCCACACAGCCGTCCTCCGCAGCCTGCGCACAGGGCAGGTGGACAGAGGCACGACAGGAACCTCGGGGAACAGTGTGGGTGAGTCCAGTTCCCCACATGAAAGCAGATGGGCTGTTAGGGACAGAGCTTCAGAGCGATGACTCAGTTGGGGAAGAAGCACAGCCTTTGCACCGGGGTTCCCACGGACGACCTGCTGGGTGTGCTTCCGTGCCAGGGTGACTGCCTTCGGAGCTGCCCGGACCAGTGTCAGAATAGTAACAGTATTGGGACGGATATGGTTTATATATAATAATGTTCTCAGGACTCTCCTGGGTGATCTCTGTCTCTGTATAGACTGAGGTAAACCGAGGCCTGGAGAGGGTCCAGCACTCAGAGTACAGGAGGGTGAGCTGAACCCGGAAGGCTCAGGACAGAGAAACACATTCTGGGGTGGGGGGGTGTCCAGCCTGGTGCCTCAGGGGAGGTAGCCTCAGGAGAAGGCCCGGTCAGCAGACAGGAGACACAGCACCTCTGACCCGCCCAATCCACGTGGGCCATCCAGGCACCTGCTGGCCTCTGAGAGGTCACAGGGCTCTTTCCAGGCCAGCGGCCTGAAGGGAAGGAACTCGGAGCACACGAAGGGCGCTGCGTTTCCATGGGCCCCGGTATCAGGGTGCAATATGGCACACAGCAGGCCTCGGGGTGTGCTGGCCTAATGAAGGTGTGAACGTGTGAAGATAGGAGATGCCGACAAGAGTCAAGCAATGCTCACATCCCGCAGGGATGCGGCAACCAGGGCACAACCCAGACAGAGCCTCAGAGAAGGGACCCAGTGCGGACGTCTGGGGCAGTGTGGTGGGTCCCTTCTGTGATGACCACGCTGACTTTGCCTCCTGCTACTCATGCTCTGTGTAATTTCTCCCTCTGAGTCTGAGCTGGACTTATGGAGACAGATTACGGGTGGAGTAATGGAATATCCTTCCCTAGATTAGGTTACAAATCTAGTGGCCCTTTTTGGTCCTTTGCTAACGCTGAGGGAAGCCAGCTGCCCTAAGGAAAGACTCATGTGGAAGGAACTGGGGCAAAGCTCTAGCCTAAGGCCAGTGGGACTCGAGTCCTTGGTCCAACAGCCCACAAGGAACTAAACCCTGCCTACAGCCATGCAATGTGTTTAGAAGCTGATCTTCCCCCATTGAGTCTTCAGATGCGACTGCAGCCCCATGAGGGACCCGAAGCCAGAGGTACCAGCCGAGGCCCATGTGCTTCCTGACACACAGAACTAGGAGGCATCCCGGCCAGTGTGGCTCAGTGGATTGAACGTCATCCCATGGACTGAGAGGTCTGGGTTCGATTCCCGGTCAGACATATGTCTGAGTTGCAGGCTCGATCCCCAATAGGGGGCGTACAGGAGGCAGCCGATCGATGTTTCTCTCTCATATTAATGTTTCCATCTCTCTCTCCCTTTCTAAAAAATCAATAAAAACAATAATAGTAATAATAAAAGACTATGCGACAGCTAGTGTTCATTGTTTAAATCTGCTAAATTTGGGGGTAATTTGTCACTTAGGGGCTACAAACAAATGAGAGGCATAGAGCTGCCATTGATTAAAATGAGAAGAAGCCCACTTATAAAGCTAATTTCATGCTGACTCACCCGAGCATTAAACTATGCTTCTGAAATGCAACAGAATTCTCCATCTGCAGATGAGAGACCTACATATAAAAAAGGAAGAGGCAGGTTGTCCCTACATGAGAAGCGTAATAGCCAAATTGAGTGCTGTCTCTTTAAAAGCAGTTACCTGGGGTGAGCGTGCACTTAACTCCAACAGCAGCATTACTCCAACTACATCTGTGACAACTGTTAGATGTTCCACTTTGAAAAGCAAAGACGTTGTTGGTTAATAGTTACACCTTCCTAAAACACCTTTAAAAATTTTTTTTTCCTTATTGATTTTAGAGAGAGAGGAAGGGAGAGGGAGAGATAGAAACATCAATGAGAGAGAACATCGACTGGCCGCCTCCTGCACGCCCCCCACTGGGAATCAGGCCCACAACCTGGGCATGTGCCCTGACCAGGAATCGAACCAGTGACCTCCTGGTGCAGGGTTCGATGCTCAACCATTGAGCCACACCGGCCAGGCCTAAAACACCTTCGTAGTGTGTCTGTGGCTAACCCTGGTGAGCTCCAAGAGAGCTTGGCCCTGGGTGCAGAGTCAGCTGCGGGCACCCCAACACCGTGGAGCTGTGGCCTGAGGTTCCCCTTCTGCTCCTCTCCCTGAGGAGCTGGCTGAGCAGGACGTGAATGGAGAAGACTCCCTGAGCCCAATGCGGGAGAGCACTCCCCTACAGTGGTTCGTGTGGGGTGTTCAAAATGGGCTACCAGTGTCCCCTAAGACCTCCAGGCTGGAGAGTCTGGGGCATCATGTTGGTTGCTGTGCAGGGGTGATCTGAGATCAGCAAAGGGGGTGCCCTCCAGCAGGGCGGCTCACCCTCTGCAGAGGACAGCAGTGGAATTTGAAAATACTCAAATTTAAAATAAATTACTGGACTGTGGGGAAAAAAAAAATTAGGGTTAGGGTTAGGGGCCTTTTCAGCTGCTGGGAGAATCTGGCTCCAGGGACCCAAGAAGCAAGAATGAAGCCCCAGGTGTGGCCAATAGAGAACGAGGGACAGAAGCCCAGCCCATCTTCCAGCCTCCTATCTCCCCGATCTGTCTGCTTGTCTGGGGGCACCTCTGGCTCTGCTGCTAGGTACGCCCTCAGGGATGCCTGCAGGCCAGCGCCCCTTACTGTGAAGTGCAGACCAGAACATTTCCACTGGATTCAGAATCCTTCCCCCTGATCACGGGAAAGGGGCAACATTCCGTCTGTCACGGAAAGAAGAGGAAGAACAGTTGGATCCTCTTTTGCTATAATTTCAAAGGTTGTAAATTTTTGAACGGCTGTTAAGCTGGTCGTCAACATGTTAGCACCTTCGTCTGCCTCCAATTGGCCTGCAGCCCTAGCACTTTGTTCTAGCCTTTTACAATGGTATTAGCCCTTTCCGTGGATGTGTGACATGCAGATGTCTGGGAAGCGATGGGTAATTCAAGCCCCTGTTCCGCGTGGACAGTGGGCAGAGGCTGCCCCCTGCGGCGTGGGAGCCAGGGAGAGACTCCGAGGGCACCGCTGGCAGAGCTGGCAGACCGCTGGGCATCAAGCAAACTGCAGCCCGCGCCCAGGCCGGATGCCACCTGGTCCTCACTCCTGGTACCGAAGCCTCTAATGGAGGTGGTGAGTCTCATCCTCCCCGGGGTGGACTAATTTCCAGGAAAGCTTTGAGTCCCAAAGAGGCATGACATAAATTAGTTTTATTTTATTTTTCCTAACGGGACTCAGAAGGCGACGGCCCCAGCCAAGGGCGCGGAGCCTGTGATCACTGTGTTGTTTGCCGGGAAAGTGACAATCACACGTACGAGGTCTGCGAAGTTTAATTGAAACCACTCTCATTGCTGCATAGCTGTGCCTCTGAGGATGCCAAACAACTTCTCTCAGGGGGGCTTCCAAGAGGCAACTCGCGTAGCTTTGCCGTTGTTTCGAACGATGTCCCGATAATTACATTTACAGCTCATGAACAGCATCAGTCATTTGTGGATTGATCTTCACCAAGGAGTGGAAATGATCACAGCTTCGGTTAAGAGCCATGGTAAACACGGACACCCTCTGCCGTTAATTCATTCCTGTTACGTTTCGGGCTGGAGGTAGAGGGCTCGGAAGGTGAATTCCTTCACGGGAGAGTGAGTGAGGGCAGATGAACACGCGTGTAGAGGTGGCGGTGTGGGGACAGCGCCTCCGAACCCTCAAAACCCAGCCGTGACATTGGTTTTTCCCAGAGCACCGGAGTGGCTTTGGAACGTTGCTCACTGCTTGTTTTATTTTTCCCGTTTGCCTTAAATATATGTTTATTCACTCTGAATTATGAAAATAATGTATGTTTGTTCCTTGGCAAACAACAAAAAACAAGGGAAAAAAAACTCAGAATAGTGTTACCGAAAGAAGATGAAAGTTCCCCACTCATTTATTTATTTATTAGTATTTTTTAATCCTCATTTGAGGATATTCTTCTATTCATCTTCAGATAGAATAGGGGGAGGGAGAGACAGAGAGACACACTGATGTGAGAGAGACACATTGACTGGCTACCCGCCCACACAACCCACAACCGAGGTTTGTGCCCTTGACCAGAAGCGAACCCTCGGCTCATCGGTCTGCTGACCCAAACCGGCCAAGGCCCATTTATTTTTTATATAATCCATTAAAATTGTACCTCTTTCTCATACATTTTACTCTACAGTTGTGTGTTTTCCTCACCTTCTCTCTGTCCTGCTCCCCAGCCCCCCTCCTTCCGCCACTTTCGCTGTCTGTCCAGATTCCTGGTGTGGGTTCAGCCAGCCTCTGGGGCCCCCTCTGGCCGCAGGCAGCTCTTTTAAACCGGGGTCCCCGAGCCGCCGGTTCCCTCTGGTGGCCCTGGAAGGTCACTGCACACCGTGGAACTGCGGGCCTCTGGCCAGGCCTGACCGGAGAGCAGACTCCCGCCCGGGGGCTGTCGCCGTTGGGGTCAGTGACAGTCCACCGCCGGCTCTGCAGACACCCGGGAGAGCGGTGCGGGCCTCCTGATACACGTGAGGCCTCTCATGCCCTTGTTTCTGGATTCCCCAGGTCCCGTGCGTGAGTGTGCCCCAGAAGCATCAGAAGAGCACAGCTTGCAGGATTGGGGTGTGTGCGTGTGTGTGTGTGTGTGTGTGTGTGTGTGTGTAAGTCGAGCTGGGCGGGGAGACAAAGAAAGGGAGTTGACAAAGGCTGTTACATCCCTTACACGTCCTGGGGGAGGGGGGGGAGGGTTGAAATCCACTGCTGAGCAGATACTAGACACTGGGAGCACCCACACTGGGAGGTGCACTCCGGCAGCTACGGGAGAGAAGACGGGGGATGCCGCCGTCTCGGAAGAAGCTCCGGGGGACCCGGAACCCGCAGACCTGAGATCACGTCTCTCTGCCACGCCCAGGCTTCGCACCTTCGAGCTGGTCACGGAACCCGCCCCGTGTCTCGATGTTCTCATCTGTAAAACGAGGACAAAAACGTCACCCTCGTTTGTCTTCTCTGGGTTGTCGTGAGGGTCAAACTGTTCGAATATGCGAACCAAGAACTCCGTGCAAATGCAGGTAGGTGCTCTTAGTACTTCCAGCACGATCGGGGGGCCTACGAAACTGCACCTCAACACCGCGCTCCTGCCCGATGTGCCTGGAACTCCCACCCAGGCGTCTCTCCTCCAGGGGTCTTCCTGCGTGGGGCCAGGCACTGCCAGCTGCAGGGCCCAGTGCCAACCTGCAGGGGTTGCCACCTGAGTCCTTCATGGGCACATCTCCCGGCACCAGTGGGGACTCCCTGGGGGACTGGCCTGGCGAGTCCCCACCCAGCAGACAGCCTTCCACTCTCCAGCGGGCGTGGCTCCTAAGACGTGGCACTCCGTGGCTCCAGCACCAAGACCAAGAGTGCACAGCGCCATCCCCATGTGGGTCCATTCTGGAGGCTGTTTTAGTTTTGTTGGGTTTTCTGGCATCACTGTTGCCACCAGGGTGAGGTGACCCTGAGATTAACTGTGCCTCACCAGGTCCGCAGAGGCTGACACGCCCAGCCCATCGCTCCGTGACGTGGACGTCTAAGTCCCATGGCCGCTTTGGAAACATCTCATTTTTCTCTGCAGAGGGCTGTTCCGGCTGCCGCAGAGTCCATGTCCCAGGCGCAGCCTCAAGCAAGGACAGCTGAGGTGTGGGTGCCCAAACATGGCCACTGACTCACCCTCGGGGCAGGTGGGTACCGCTGAGGAATGTTCTGGAGAGTTTCCAGCATCCCCGGGCGCTCCTGCACCGCGTGTTGGCTTCCTGCCCTCCCCTGTCTCGATAGTGCTTCCCGGGAGCCTCTCCCAGATCCACTTCCTGTGCTGAGATCCCTGTGCCAGGCTGGTCTGGAGAACCCACCTGAGAAGGCTGGTGCCGACGTGGTCCCGGGAGGCAGACCCAGGAGGGTGCTGGCATTAGCTCGCTTACTGCCCAGTGTTCAAGGCCTGGTTGTGGGGATAAGGTGGCGCTCTGAGGGTCTGCAAGGTGCTCATCCGAGGTGCACGGGGATGGAGTCCGCCGAAGGAGATGCAGCGACAGAAGTCAGAGTTGGTTGGCTGTTGTCAGCTGCCATGGCAACCCCGAAGGAGGAGGACGACAGCTCGGGTCAGCCAGCCCTCGGCTCAGCACAGTGTGGAAGCGAGGAGGCTGCCGGGGCAGCGCCGGAAAGACCTGGTCTCCTGCAGTGAAGGAGCTGGGCTGGAGCTGGCTGAGCGGCGGAGGCAATGGGGTCAGGGCCTCGGCTCATCTCCGGGGGAAGGGGGTCCTGGTAGGAAAAGAGTGGAACCCTGAAATCGGAGAAGGGAAACCCAGGGCCACGTGCTTGAGAACCTTAACTTCTCAGAGTCCCTAGAGCAGCGGTTCTCAACCTGTGGGTCGCGACCACTTTGGGGGTCGAACGACCCTTCCACAGGGGTCGCTTAAAACATCGGAAAACACGTATTTCCAATGGCAATTCATACAGCAGCAAAATTACAGTTGTGAAGTAGCAACGGAAACAGTTTTATGGTTGGGGGTCCCCACAACGTGAGGAGCTGTTAGAGAGTCGCAGCCTCAGGAAGGTTGAGAACCACTGGTCTAAGCCTCTGGGCTGCAGGAGTAGCCCCTGCCCCCTGCCCCCTGCCCCCTGCCCCCTGCCCGAGCACAGCCTCCCCCACCTGGAGACTAGGCAAAGGCCCCCCCCAGGCCGGATGCCTTGCTAGGCCGTCTGCCATCCTGAAGTTCTGCTCCTGCGTCTCCTCCTTGCTGCCGGGCCAGTAACCATGGTCAGGTCTCAGGAAGGCAGTGTCCGTGTCCCTGGTGCACAGTGTCCGTGTCCCTGGTGCACAGTGTCCGTGTCCCTGGTGCACAGTGTCCGTGTCCCTGGTGCACAGTGTTCGTGTCCCTGGTGCACAGTGTCCATGTCCCTGGTGCAGTGTCCATGTCCCTGGTGCACAGTGTCCGTGTCCCTGGTGCACAGTGTCCGTGTCCCTGGTGCACAGTGTCCGTGTCCCTGGTGCAGTGTCCGTGTCCCTGGTGCACAGTGTCCGTGTCCCTGGTGCACAGTGTCCGTGTCCCTGGTGCACCGTGTCCGTGTCCCTGGTGCACCGTGTCCGTGTCCCTGGTGCACAGTGTCCGTGTCCCTGGTGCAGTGTCCGTGTCCCTGGTGCAGTGTCCGTGTCCCTGGTGCACAGTGTCCGTGTCCCTGGTGCAGTGTCTGTGTCCCTGGTGCACAGTGTTCGTGTCCCTGGTGCACAGTGTCTGTGTCCCTGGTGCACAGTGTCCGTGTCCCTGGTGCACAGTGTCCGTGTCCCTGCTGCAGGAGGGAACGGCTCGTTCACCGGAACGGCCGCAGGACCTGCCCGGGTGAGCTCTGGCCGCTCAATACCTCCATCCCGCTTCCCCCTCTAAGTCCAAGTCCATGCGATATGGCTTCGTGTCGGTGGCTTGGAATTCAGTATGTCTAACATAAAAATGAGCGAATGCCACGTATCCGGATGAGAGATCTCTTCTTTTCTTCTCCCCCCCCCCCCCCCCCCCCGCCTTCCCCTCCTGGCCCCTCCTCCCTTCTTGTGGACAGCTGGTTTACCAGCACACCAGTGCAATGCGGAATGAAGCCACCGCCCGCTGGGAGCGCCTGGGCTGCCGGCCCGTGGTCTGTGTGCTCCTCTCTGAAGAGCACGGTGGTGCCTGAGTCTCCTGTCACCGGTGCAGGGCAGACCCTTGACCAGTCTAGGTATTGTGCTTCCCTGCTGTGGCCTGCCTGGGCTCAGGGGCGGCGGGAGCCCTGGGGGAATGAGTGGGAAGCCACCAAACATACTGCTGAGGTGATGGCAGGATCCTTCCTCCCAGGAACCCGGGCCCTCGCTCCGTCAGGGACCTCTGAGTCCAGAACCCACTCACTTCTAGGAATGGAATGAGGGAGCGTGGTGTCTCACTTTGGCAGCTGAGCAGCCTCTGCTCACTTGCTTTTGACCCTTGTGGGCAGACAGGTCAAGCAGTACCCACACTGGCTGCCCACGACCTCCCCTAGGCACACCACAGCCTGTCAGTCACCACTAGAGGCCCTTGCAGGTCAAGGCCCCCGAGTCATGAGAGGGCGCCCCCATATCAGCACGCTTTACCCGAGTTTCCGTCCCCCAAACCTGACTAGGCACACTGAGACCCAGTCCCACACGTGTCCTCCCCACCCCTCTGCGCGTGAACAGGACAGATGTCTGGGTCGGCTGGCAGAACTCGCCGGGGTGCGTTAGAAAGGCAGGATCTCAGGCTCATCCCAGACGTAGCCGGGACTTGCGTTATAATGAGACCCCGGGTGAGACGCACATTTAAGGGTTAGAAGCGCTGCTTCAGGACAATCCCGACACCCCCGCAGAAGGAGCCTCCCGCTTCTTAGGCCTGAATAAAATCACCGACTGTGTCCAGCACCATCCTCACTGTCCCCGTCACTGTCATCGTCACCGGCTGTCATCACCATCGCCATGGAGCCGTATTTGTTCCGTCATCCACTGAATGAGGGACCACTTTTACAACAGCATCCACTGAGCAGACAACGCCTTGTGGCTGACCTCACTTCCACACATATGTTCACAGAGTAATCGGGTGTCTTTCGCCCTCTGACAGGGTTTCTACAACTTACCTGCTTTCACTTACAGTTTCCAATCACCTTTCCCCGGCTCTGTGGCCGGGTCCCCGTCCCCCCCGCCCCCCCGGCCCTCCACCTTGGTCTCCTTCACTCAGATCTTTCTGTTATTGTCAGAACAGCCAAAGACAACAATCCTTCAACTGGCAGGAAACGGTCTTCACACTCTCAGGATTTCCTATTATGTGACACGCAGCCTTTTCCAGAAACACAATTGCGTCCAAAAATAGAAGCCGCCTGGACGCGCCTGCATCGCAGCGCGGTGGCTCCACGGCCAATGGGACTGGCCTTGAACGGGGGCCAAACACCTCGCCACGCAGAGACTACCAAGGGAGGAGGAGGGAGCCCCTTCCCGAGGACTCCGACCAGGGAGGGCAGCTGCTCACTCATTGTCCATTCTTCGGTTATTTTGTTTGATTTTGCCAGTAACGCTTGGCCAGGAGGAAGGAAAGAGGGGGCCACGGACCAAAAGGAAGGAATGGAGGGGAGCGGCTCAGCCAGACCGGGAGTGGGCGTGAGAGCCAGGGGGTAGACGAGATGGCTCGGAAGAGAAGGCAAGCGGCAGGTGCAGGAGGAGGAGCAGGAGGGGGAAGGCAGGGGACGAGCCAGCCGGCCTCACGGCCACAGGCCTGCCGGGCTGGCGGGGCGGACTTCACAGCTGGCCTGCGGCTCCCGGGGAGGGCTATGAGGTCGATGCCAGGCCTGGACTGTTTACTTCCCTCTTTGCAACACCCGCCAAGGAGCCTGAGTGGTTCTGGGAGGGCTTCTCACCCCCATCCTCATTCTCTTCCGAGTGTGTGTTGCCAGACAGGTGGGTGGGGGCGGTCGGGGGAAGTAAAAACATAGAAAGGAGTAGGGTTCAGACTGACCAACTCCAGAGGTGGAGTTTGGGGGGAATGAGATACACTAAAGAAATCACCTGCATGTATGCGCAATCCATGGACATAGACAACAATGCTGGGGGGGGGGGGGCAGGATTGGGGGGAGGGGGGAGGGGGGAGAGAAACATCTGTAACAAAAATTAATTAATTAATTTAAAAAAACAACAAAAACACCAACAGCATCTTCAAAACCAGAGAGGGTTTGGGTGTCTGTCCCAACAACCTGAGACCAGAGAAAATCAGCTGCGATTAAGTTGTAGGGAGGTAAATGCAATTAAATGGTGTTGTGCTCCTGTTCTAAAAGAAACCCCAGCTCGGAAATAAAGACCTGGAGAAGGGGACCCCGGGAGGGAGTTTTGAATGATGGTTGTGCGAGAACATTTTTAATGACCTGGAATTTCAGGAGAAAATAGAGAACCAGTGAGAAGCCAAGAGGCACATGAGTTTAAGTTTCCTGAAGAGACTGCACCTAAGAGTAATTAATACACAGTAGTGATTCCTTTACACCCAGTGGTACCCAGTCCTCACAGACAGTCCAAGAACAGCCTCTGTTTCTCTGTTATCAGTCTAGGTAATGTGTATTAAAGAAAACATGAGTGACCCAGTATCTGACAGTAACTTTTTGCTTGCTTTCTCTTGGAAGCAACAACGGTGTAGCTGGACTGCTATGACCAAGGACATACAGAAAGTCCAACTTACTTTCCCCAGAGTTTGAAGGCAGATAGTCAAGATATTGCATTTTCTAATAATTCTACTTTGATACAGTACGTGGATGACTCGTTACTTTTTCTTCTGAGGAAGAGGCTTCTTTAGTTGACATCCTCCATTTGTTATCTTAGTTAGCAAAGAGAGGATGAGATATTAAAAAAAAAAAGAGAGAGAGATTACAATTGGTCTGATCTGTGGTTCAGTACTTGGGCCACATGATTTCTAATCAAGGTTTCTTATCAGATCCTGACCAAATTAAAAAATTCAACCTTTTCCTCTACCTACCAATAAAGAGGCAATTAAGAGAATTTTTAGGGCTTGCTGGATGTTGTCATAATTGGATTCCAAATTTCTTCTTAATAGTGCAACCTCTATATGCATTTTTATTTATTCATTTTTTTTTTGTGTGTGTGTGTGGTATGTGTCCCTAGCAGGAACCGAACCCAGGACTCTCTGGTGCACAGGCCAACGCTCAACCACTGAGCCAAACTGGCCAGGGCTGCATTTTTAAAAGTTAAAAGTTCTCAACTTTTATACTGGACAGAAAAAGAGGCTGAAGCAGTCAATGAATTAATAGACTGTCTCCTGTCTTTAACCTTTTGCATTTTAATTGAGATGTGTCTCAGTGTGGGCCTTTTTGGGTTCATCTTGTTTGGGACTCTCTGTGCTTCTTGGACTTGTGTGTCTACTTACTTCAGCAGGTTAAGGAGGTTCTCTGTCATTATATTTCCAAATACATTTTCAATTTTTTTCCCTCTTTCTTTTCTTTCCAGCACCCCATGATGGAAATGTTGGCATGCTTGAAGTCCCAGAGTCTCCTTACACTATCTTCATTTTTTGAAATTGTTTTTTTTCTTTTTACTCTTCTGTTTTTCACTTCTTTATAATCCAGATTGCTAATTTGATTCCTGGCTTCATCTACTCTACAGTTGATTCCCTGTAAATTATTCTTCACCTCAGTTAGTGCACCCTTCATTTCTGACTGGTTCTTTTTATGCTGTTGAAGTTCTCACTAAGTTCATAGAGCATCCGCATAATCCGTGTTCTGAACTCTGCATCTGGTAGATTGCTTGTCTCCTTATTGTTTAGTCCTTTTTCTGGAGTTTTGTTCTGTTCTTTCATCTGGGACATGTTTCTTTGGCTCCTCATTTTTGCTGCCTCCCTGTGTTTGTTTCTGTGTACTAGGCAGAGTTGCTACATCTCCTAGGCTTCGTAGGGTGTACTCATGTGGTAGGTGTCCTGTAGGGTCCAGTGGCAAAGCCTTTGCAATCACCCAAGCTGAGCCCCCAAGGTGAAGGTCACCAAAGCTAAGCCACTCCCACAGGCTAAGTCTGCTCAACAAGCTGAATTATTCCTTCTGATCAGAGCGTGTATATTAGCAAAGCCCAAAACAGCGCACATTGATACAAACAGCAGATACGACTTGGGACTTGCTTATGCTTTTGGAATGCTCTGGAAACGGAGGTATTTTTAACCTCATCTGGAAAACTGATAAAACAAACAAGAGGTATATAAAACAAAATAGAATTACCTGAAGAGAAAGAAGCAGAAGGCTTTGCGTCCTAGGCTGGCAAGCTCTCATAATTCGGTAAGGCAGGCTCGGGTTCGAATCCAGCTCTCCCATGATGCGCTGGAGACCTGGAAGTATTTGCTTCCGCTCCCTAAGCCTCAGGTTCTCCTGTGGGGAACCAGGACCCCAACATTCTTTTCGGAAGGTGTCTGTGAGGATCACGTACAATTTCATTCTGTTCAGGGGATTTGGGGGCAGAGTCAAGATTCAGGAGGTGGTAAGAAAATAGCTGTGACCTGAACCACATTGGACCAGAGAGACAAGGAGATTCTGGGGGACAAAAGTTAAGAGTTCCGATCGGATCTGGAGAATGAGCAGAAGTCGTGGAGCCCGGGACCTGGAGTATGTGAGAAGGCGAAGATGGCAGCAGGGGAGAAAGAGCCAGGTTCCAGTGCACACTGTCTCAGGGGCCACCAAAGAGATGCCAGAGGTTTCCTTCGCTAAAAGCATTCCAGTTGATATATAAACATTGAGAGTTGGAATCTAACCCTTTTGCAGGCCCAATGACATACTGCACCTAGCCGTAGGTCATGATGTCAGTTACCAACGTGTTGCCGAGGCCCCATGCCACCCTTCAATGCCTGCTCTGTGCTAAGGGACTGGACTCGAAGCATTCGTTCCCAGCAGCGCAATAGTACGCTTTGTCAGTAGAGGGCGCCAGAGGGACGTGGCAGGGGGAAGAGGCCTATTCTTGGTCCCAATGTATTGAGCTCTGGTTTTTTTGCCCCAACTGCATGGCCTGTCCACAGTGTGTGCTTTGCCCCATCCACACGCCGAGAATATGCGTCCCTCAGCGACCTCGGAGCCACATCCTGGGCCCAGTGGCCACCTTGCCTCCGCCCTGGTGACGTGGACACTGCGCTCCAGGCCTCACACCTGCAGTGGAGGGCTGACTCCTGCGTCCTGTGCTCCCTTTTCCGCTGGCCTGGGCCCCGGGGTGTCGTTCCGGCCTCCCGGCCTGCGCCCCCACAGTGTGAACGATGCACACCAGGACTTCCACCGTGGAGTAGCCACCAGCCTCAGCCCCTGCGCGCGGGGATTCTCGCTTGCTGCCTGGTGACCGTGGACCTGCTCTGGCCGAGCAGCGCAGTGAGCTTACTGCGCCCGCTGTGCACCTTCTGCAGCGACGTGGGAGCCCGGCCTTGGCCAGGAGCCCCCCCCCCAGCTTCTCCCCTGGCATTCTCCCCTACACGTGGGGGGCCCTTTAGTTTACACTCCACAGTTCCTCTCCCACCACAGTATTAAATGCCACCTATCGGAATTGCTGTGTGGTTTCTGCTTCCCGAGTGGACCCAGAACAACACCAGCACGAGTGGCTGCTGACTTCACAATGCTTTCCACATTGTTGGAAACACCCCCCACACACGTCTCTGAGGCGTTCTTGTCGGAACATTGGTCCTGAATCCGATCAAGCTTCGGTCCAACTACAAGTATTGAAGAAATATTCAGGACAGGGGGGCATGTTGAATGATACCATTAGATTCAGTCAGCAAAATCCAGGCTGTGGGAAACTCCAAAGGAAAAATAACCAGAATTCTTCAAAAAAATGAGAGAAAAAAAAACTATAGATTAAAAGAGACTTAAAAGGCATATTAACCAATTAAAATTCATGGGCCTTCTTTGAATCTAAATTTGAACAAAGTATTTAAAAAGATTTATATGACAATGGAGGAAATTTAAACACTGGACTTTTGATGACATTAATTATTTTTTAAAATGACATTAATTCTTTTTAAAAATGTAAGAGCTAATGGGAAAAATATGAACACTGGATATTTAATCACATGAGAGAATGATTTTTTTTTTAGATGTGACGATAATATTGTGGATATTTTTTAAAGCTTTGATCCTTTAGATTTACTTACAAATATATTAACAAATGAAATAGTATGGTGTTGGGAATTTGCTTCAAAAAATTTTTGCATTGGGTAGAATGAATGGGAGAGTATCAACTGGCCATGCGTTGATCACACTGAAGCTAGGTGATGAGTACGTAAGTTCAAAAAAAAAATGTGAAAAAGGAAATTTTAACACTCTTACAAATTGATAAGAAAAAGGGGCAACATAACTGAAAAATGAGCAGAGGGTATAAATAGGCAATCCACAAAGAAATACACATGGCCAGAAAACGTATGTACATGTGCTCAACCCTGCCAGCAATAAAGAAAATGCAAATATGACAAAATAAAGAGAAAGATCAGTGAGAATACGGAGAAATTTTGAGGAGCAACGTGCAGAATTTTTAGAAATGTAAAATGTGCCATTTTTTTTTTTTTAATCCTCACCCGAGGACATTTTTCCATTTTTTGCACAGATAGAGTGGGAGGGAGAGAGAGGAAGAGAGAGAGAGAGAAACATCGACGTGAAAGGGACACATCGAGTGGCTGCCACCCGCACGACCAACCAGGGCCGGGGACAAACTGCAACCAAGGTACATGCCCTTAGCGGGAACCGAACCCGGGTCTCTCCGGACCGCAGGCTGATGCTCTAACCGCTGAGCCAAACCGGCCAGGGCTAAAATGTGCCATTTTGTAAACCCAACAGTTTTGCTTCTAGATATGTCTTAGAGAAATGATCAAATATATAGGCACGAATATTAGTTTATTGCTATTTTAAAGAAAAAATAACAACACCCTAGAAGCAAACTAAATAGGCATCGATGGGGAAGAAGTAAGAAAGAGAAGTAGTTGTACAAAACCTGGTATGTCCACTTGGGGGCCCTCTGCGGCAGTGAAAAATCACTACTACATAGAGTGACGTGCGAAAGAACTCCAAGATACACTGTTAAGTGAAGAAAGTGTTAAAGACTAATATGTTTTATTCTACCCCAATTCTGTACAAATAAAACTAAACTGAAACACCTAGAATAGGGCCCCTTAAAAATGATGCATTTATAAATGTTTATAGAAATGCAAATGACTTTGTATATCTACATACATATTCTGCTTTGTTGGTTGTTCATGAGAACATATTCACCATGGTGTTATAATATACTTTTATTTTGCTTTATGAGTGTTTTCTGAATTTGGCAACAAAACATCATTAGTGGTCTGAGCAAGAGCACTTTCCACCCTGTGGGGGGGAGACAGACTGCAGTGGGGGAGGAGCCTGCTGGGCCCCGCCCCTGAGGCCATGCCTATTGCCAGGTCCTGCCCCCCACCTGTCTGTCCTCATTGGTATACAGCTAACTAGCCAAGTTTTAAGACATAGAAAAGTAGTTTGGCTCAGCGGTTAGAGCGTTGGCCCACAGACCTGAGGGTCGTGGGTTCAATTCCTGCTCAAGGACCTGCACCTGGGTCGCAGGTTCTGTCCTTGGCCCTGGTCAGAGTCATTTGGGAGGCAACCAATCGATGTTTCTCTCTCTCTCTCTCCCTTCCACTCTATATAAAAATTAATGGGAAAATAACCTCGGTGAGGATTAACAAAAAATAAATTAAAATATAGAATCAAATAAAATGATTTCCTCAAATGTGTCCTGTCATAGGATTTCAAGGCCAAAAGGGATCTTTGAGACCAGCTAGTACAAGCTCTGATTTTTAAGGATGAAAAAGCTGAGGCCCAGAGAAACGAGGGCTGTCCAGGCCCCGGACTATTTGACCTTTGGAAAGGGGCTCTTGCTAAGTCCCAGCAGGGCAGCAGGAGAAACATGCCCAGGAAACCGCTGGACATTGGGGAGCCATGAGGAAGTAGCTGGGGAATTATGTGCTCAGGACCAGCGTCCAGATAAGAGTTCTGCAGAGTTGCTGACAGCCACGTACGAGTGACCGGCATCCAGCAATAAATCACCACGGGGATCCGGAGAGTGAGTCATCCCAGGCTTTGTTCTTTGTAGGACAGCACATTTTTCTTTGGCTTTCTCTGTCCTACATCAGGGGATTGTTTCCACCGGGGTCACCAGGCTGAAGGACCCACTAAATTTGGCCTCATTCCTGACTTGGCGAGCCAGCGAGGCGGAGGAGTGTTTACCCGTGCCCTTTCCCGGGAACACAGTCTCTGTTCCGTCTGATAAAGCCCAGAGTCAGAGAGGCAGACTGGTAAAGAGAGCACTGGCCAAAGAGTCAGCTAGCGGGTCCTGGCTTCATTCTCTCGCCAACCCAGCGGAGTGAGCCCAGCCCCTGATTTAAGGTTTTTTAAGCACAACAGACAAATGCGTGAGGCCTGATTCCCCGGCGCTTGCGTTTGGGGACCAGTTTGGGGGTGAAAGTAGCTTCCAGCCTGAGTGTGTTCTCTCAAGCTCAGTGAAAAGAAGTGCAAGGTGTCCGCCGTGACCGGCAAAGAAGGAAGGCCAGAGGCCAAGGGGAGAAGATCCGCGTGGACATCACGGCTCCGGCAGGGCAAGTAGCTTCATCCGGGGAGCCAAGCGGTCAGAGTGGCTGCCTGCACTCTGTGCTGGGGAGGATCTGAATGAGCTGAGTTCAAGGAAGACTTGTCTGCTCCACTAATGATGTCTGCTCCTGGCGAGGGGAGGCATAGAGCAGGCCAGGGTACACGAGAGCATCTCTTCAGAAAGATTTCAGGGAGCTGGCTCCTTTGATCCGAGCACCGGGCCTCAGGAAGCCTGGGTCTGTTCCCTGGTCCATCACTAAATAAGTACTCGTGTTGGAGGACATCAGGAGCGGGCTGGGGTTCCTTTCCTGGTCCTCTGTGGTCTGAGGCGTGATAGAAGGCCCGTGGCAGGGTCTTTGGAAGTGGAGACAAGTGACCAGCCCTGACCGCCCTCCAGCCACAGGAAGTGCTTCCTCTGGGACGTTTGGCTCAGTTTTGTCTTATCTTCATTAACGCGGTAATTGTACGGAAATCTTCACCTCTTAAAAAAAATGTATATACATTTTCACAGGTGAACACGCACTCAATTCTCACTCCTCTTCGGGTTTAACTGATTTGAAATAACGGGTGAAGCCAGAGTAAGCTCTGAACGAAGAAAAGTTATACACTGGATTCTTTTATGGGGACACATAAAAGATAACGTGTACAGCACAAAACCGGCAACAATTGACAATTAGGCACAGTATCAAACAAAATGACTCTCGGTGTTTGCTGTTCTGTTGCTTTGCATTATCAGCAGTACCTGGACCGGAATGGTCATCAGTTTGAAAACAGACGTTGACAAAAAATTATTCATTTCTGTAGATTTGGTATTTGTGTGCATGTTCTCTCTCTCTCTCTCTCTTAAATGTTTTTATTGATTTGTAGAAAGGAAGAGAGAGAGAGAGACAGAAACAAAGATTTGAGAAACATCAATCGGCCGCCTCCTGCACGCCCCTTACTGGGGATCAAGCCCACAACCCGGGCATGTGCTCTGACGGGGAATCAAAACAGGACCTCTCCATCCGTGGTGCCACACTCAATCCACTGAGCCACACTGGCCGGGCATGTACAGAAAATTATAAAAATAAGGTGAATTATATATTTTCCATTATGATATATTAAAAAGGGCAGTAAAAAAAAAAAAAAGACACCAAAAGAAAATCAAGTATATTCCTGTTCCCCAAATCTAACATTTGACATCTTGTATTTCCTTGATATAAAGAGAGTTTGATGTAAATGTCTTCTTTAATAAGTAGTAGATTTATTTATTTTTCTTATGTTTAGGAAAATTAACAACAACCCAGGAGAACGAAATACATTAACAATTTATTAAATAATAATTTAATAAAATTCATTGGTAATAATAATCCATATTATTGTCATTATTATTATTACTGACGACCCAGGGCCAGGTGAGGGTGGAACCCTTCATGTCATCATCACTTCTAAGTAAACGTGAGGCAAACTAAGGCCCTTTTTGAAATTACATATAAAAGTGAAAAAGGACTAGAAAGCAATACATAAAAGTAATAAACCATTTTAAAGTTTTATTTGATGTTTCAGAGTTATCTTATTCAATACAGTGAATGATAACCACCGGCGAATGCGAGGGAAGTCCTGCCCTGTGCCCAAGGCGAGGTGTGGCGGGGCCGTGTGTGCACCGTCTCCAGAGCGAGCCCGGCTGGAATCCTGGCCCCCACGCAGTGAGGATGACCCTGCTACCGACCTCACAAGGTTGTGAGCATTCACGGAATGAACACATGGACGATGGTTAATTCTATGTGTCAACTTGGCCGGGCTTGGAGGTACTCAGCTATTTGGACAAATGTTATTTCTGAGTCTGGATGAGTTAACATTGGACTCAGTAGGCTGAGTGAAGCAGATTGTGCCCCCCAGTGTGGGTGGACTCTCCCATTTGCTGGAGGCATGGATACAGCAAGATGGTCGAGTAAAGAGAGTCCCCTCCTCTCTCTCTCTCCCTCCCCACCCTCTCCCCGGCCCCTCTCCACCTGACTGTCTTCACGCTGCGACATTCGTCTTCTCTGCACACTTGGACCTGGACTAGAAGCACACCCTCAGCTCTCCAGGGTTTCCAGCCTGCCAGCTGCAGATCTGGGATCTCTGCGCCTCCATAATCACGGGAGCTAATTCCTTTTAATAAACCTATTGACATAGATGTATGCTATCTCCTAGTATTTGATTCTCGGGAGAGCCCTGACTAACACAACATGTCACTTCCTTAGGACGGGGTCTAGCACATACTAACCACTGAGTCTTGGTAATAAGCTCATCATGTGGAACCAAACATGATGAATCTAATTACTGCAGTATGAAGAGCTCCCTGATGGTGAGTACACCATGTAGAAACTGTTGCTATGATTGAGAAGAGGGTTGTCCTCACTGACAAAAACTAAAATGTGCCCGCGGCAAATCCCAGAAATTTCTCAAGTGCAGAAGTTATTACAACTCTGGGTCTGAGTCACTCCTCCGTCATCTATGTTGCACACCATCGCCCGGACACTCGAAAGCATTTTTTTTAAAGCAACCTATGGGAACCCTGGCCGGGTGACTGCTGGTTGGAGCGTTGCCAGTACACCAAAAAGATTGTGGGTTTGATTCCTGGTCAAGGCACATACTTAAATTGCAGGTTCAACCCCCCAGTCAGGGCACACACAGGAGGCAACCAATCAGTATTTCTCTCACATTGAAGTCTCTCTCTCTCTCTCTCTCTCTCTTTCTCAAAAACCAATAAACATATCTTTGAGTAAATATTAAAAACAAAAAACAAAACAGTTACTTATGGGAGATCCAAGATGGCAGAGAATGTGGAAGTTACACTCACCTCCTCCCAGACCAAACAGGAATTACAACTAAATTATAGAACAGTCACCCTGAACAACCAACGGAAGACTAGCTGGACAGAAGCCTTAGAACAAAGGACTTACAGAAGAAGCCACGTAGAGACTGGTAGGAAGGGCAGAAGCATGAAAAGGGCTGCCCCCCTTCTGCGGGCAGCAGCTGTGGTTCTAGAGGGTATCTCAGCTGTGGGGGCTCCCCCTGAGAAGTGTGGGGTCTCAACCCCAAGCCAAGCTCCCCAGCCCAAAGCACCAGAGCTCTGAAGAGGTGTCCACATAACATCTGGCTGTGAAAAGCAGTAGAGTTTCTGCCCGTCAGGGAAAGACAAGAGTCTGCTAGAGATACAGGTGCCTCTTAAAGGGTCAGTGCACACTTTCCTTTGTAGCCACTCAGCCTGGGCTCCAGCAGAGGGAGGGAAGAGCAGACCAGAGTCACATGAGAAGAGGCTGGGGTTTGTGTCTCTGGGGAGAGAGCTGAGGGGACAGCCACTTGGGCTCCTTGTGTTGAGTCCCTCTGCCACACTCTAGATGCCGTCTCGCTTACACAGAGCATGCCCTTCCGTGAGGCATCAGCCTGGGGAAAGCAATAACCCCACCCTCTGTCCTCCTTCCAGCCCCACCCTGTGGAATTTATGCCCTGCTGAGGAGTGAGCTGTCTTGGCCGGAGTGCAGAGGCCTGGGGAGACTCAGGGGATGTCGGTGACTGAGTTGTGTGGCATTGGGGCCGGGGCCGTTCCCCCACCACCACTTTCCCATGAACCTGACTGGTGCTTCCCCCAAGCAAGAGATCCAACAGCCCCGTTCTCCAGGCTTCGAGCACACCCACCAGCCTGACTCCTAGTGGCTCCACCCTGCCAATGTCAGGGAACAATCTGGGACAGATTGTGTTATGTGACTCTGGGGCAGAGGCCACACCCCCCACTTCCCCGAAGCTGACCAGTACCTCCCCATCATGGGAGATCCACTAGGCCTATTCTCCCAACTCTCAACAGCCCCACCCTACTAAACACCATCTCCTCCCACAGAACTTGGGAGTCTGAGTTGTGTGGCTCTGGGACAGGGGCCATTTTTCCCTCTCACACCGAACTGCTGCAGAGCCCTCCCTTCACATGGCCAAATCTTGGTCTGTTTGAGCTTAATCTACTCTGCTGGCCTTACCCTGATGACTTCCTGAGATCCTGCCCCAATATGAAGGTGTGTGAGCACCCAGCAGGTAGCAGGGACATTTGCTGAGTGGCTTCAGACCCAGCACTGGCACCAAGTTTGAACCTGTATCAATCTGGTGAACATCACTCACCCCTACCTGGTGACTCACTGAGAACCTACCTCATGTACCCTGAACACTGCCAGAGGCTCTTTCAGTGACTGAGCCTAATAGGCAGCTGGCAGGCAGAGGCAGATCTCAGGGTGCCTTGGTAATTTTGCTGACCTGCCCCCATGCCAGGTGCTGATAAAAGCTGGCCTTGACATGCAGCTTGGTCCTTCCTGCCTGTACCCAGGCCCAGCAGAGGCAGCCACAAACTGTAAATCACTTCCATCTCTCAACAGGTCACCCAGGACCAGTCACAGGCAGTGTCTGACATTGGCCTGCACCCGAGACTCTCCCAAGAGGCCCAGAATTAACATACCCAGTAGCCAGCTTCAGACAATATCAGAGCAGGATCCAATAAGTTTCACAAGCAACAAATATAAGGTGACATCTCAGCAGGCACCAGAACCTGCTGAGGTGAATTACTTTCTGTGTGGTCAGCACCTGAACAGCAGTTTGCACAATGTGGTTGAGGTTGAGCCTCACAGTCAGCCAGCCTGAGGGTCATTCCCATGCACAAATGGGCCAATAGCAATCAAGACTTAATTACAACAGGAGGGCCCACATAACCCACACAAGGGACATTCCTGGAGCACCCAGCCCAGGTAATAAGGAAATTGCACCACTGGGCACTACAGGACACATACTAGATAAGGCCACCCCACCAAGACTAGGAGTCACAGCAGATCATCTCATACATAGAAACAAACTGAAAGAGGCAGACAAAATGGGGAGACAAAGAAACAGGCTTCAAAGGGAAGAACAGAAGAAATATCCAGAAAAAGAGCTAAATGAAAAGGAGGCAAGCAGTTTAACAGATATGGAATTCAAAGCAATAGTTATAAAAATGCTCAAAAGAATGAAAAGGATATAGAAAACATAAAAAAGAACCAGTCAGAAATAAAGAATACAATATAAACTGAAACAAAGAATACACTGGAAAGAATAAATAGTAGGTTGGATGAAGTAGAGGATTGAATTAGTGATTTGAAATACAAGGTAGAAAAAACACCCAATCGAAGCAGCAAAAAGAAAAAAGAATTTTCAAAAATGAGGATAATTCAAGGGACCTTTTTAACAGTACGAAGCATAACAATATCCACACCATAGGGGTACCAGAAGAAGAACAAAGAGAAAAGAGATTGAGAATCAATTTGAAGAAACGGTGATCAAGACTTTCTTAACCTCGTGAAGAAAAAAGACACACAAGTCAATGAAGCACAGAAAGTTTCAAACAACATAAACTCAGAGGCCCACACCAAGACACAATATAATGAAAATGGCAAAGGTTAAAGACAAAGAGAGAATCTTTAAAGTAGCAAGAGAAAGACAGTTAGTTGCCTACAAGAAAGCTCCCATTAGACTGTCTGATGTTTACTCAACAGAAACATTTCAGGCCAGAAGAGATTTGCATGAAATATTCAAAGTGATGAAAAGCAAGGACCTACCACCAAGACTGCTTTACCCAGCAAGGCCATCATGTAAAATTGAAGAAGAATAAAGAGCTTTCCAGACTAGAGAAAACTAAAGGAGATGGTTACCACCAAACCAGAAATGTTAAAGGGTCTTCTTGAAGAAGAAGAAGAAGAAGAAGAAGAAGAAGAAGAAGAAGAAGAAGAAGAAGAAGAAAAAGAAGAAGAAGAAGAAGAAGAAGGAGGAGGAGGAGGAGGAGGAGGAGGAGGAGGAAGAGGAGGAGGAGGAGGAGAAGAAGAGAAGGAGAAGAAGATAGCTAAAATAATAAAATGGCAATAAATATATACCTATTAATAATCACTTTGAATGTAAATGATTAAATTGCTCCAATCAAGAGACATGGGAGCCCTGGCCGGTTTGGCTTAACGGTTAGAGCGTCGGCCTGTGGTCCAGAGAGACCTGGGTTCAGTTCCCGCTAAGGGTACGTACCTCGGTTGCAGTTTGTCCTGGCTCTGGTTGGTCATGTGGGTGGCAGCCACTGTCTGCAAGAGACCTACCTCAGAACAAAAGATACATACAGACTAAAAGGAATGGGAAAAATATATTTAATGCACATAAAAATTAAAAATAAGCTGGGGTAGCAATACTTCTATCTGACAAAATAGACTTTAAAACAAAGGCTATACTAAGAGACAAAGAAGGACACTACATAATGATCAGGGAAACAACCCAACAAGAGGATATAATCCTTGTAAACACTGAAGTATCTAAATATGTAAAGCAAATCTCGATGGACATAAAGGGAGAGATTGACAGTAATATAGTCATAATAGGGGGCTTTAGCACCCCATTGACATCAATAGATAGATCTTCCAGACCCCCCAAAAAAATCAACAAAAAAAGTGGTTTTAAGTGACACACTAGATCAGATAGATTTAATTGATATTTACAGAGCATTTCACCCCACAGCAGCAGAATATATATTTGTTTCAAGTTCACATGGAACATTTTCTAGGATAGACCATATATTAGGACACAAAGCAAGTCTCAAAAAATTTAATAAGATTGAAATCATATCAAGAATCTTCTTGTTATAGGCAGCTTTAGCCCCATGAGAAATTAACCAGTTTGACCTGCACTGGGAATTTGAAAAGTAACATTCTTCAGCTGTAAATAAGGAGAAACTGGAGAATAATATGTACTACACCTGGTTAACTCTGTCAATAATTAGTGCTTGTTTAGCCCTAATTATAGAAGGGCTGAAAGTCTGCTATGGGGTGCTGCAGTTCTCCTCTGTTGGCTGCAGTCCCTGTGCAGGTAATAAAGCTCCAAATATTCAAAATTACTTTGTGTTCCAGTGAGGTTGATTCTCCTGGGTTACAAACTTCTCTGACCATAATGATATGAAACTATAAACCAATCACAAGAAAAAACTGAAAAACACACAAAGACATGAAGGTTAAATAATGTGTTACTAAACAAAAATGGGTTAACAATACGTTCAAGGAAG
Organism: Molossus molossus; assembly: GCF_014108415.1. NCBI lineage: Eukaryota > Metazoa > Chordata > Mammalia > Chiroptera > Molossidae > Molossus > Molossus molossus. Next base: position 115,523,140 of record NW_023425388.1, read on the forward strand.
AAATCAAAAGATACCTTGAAACTAAAGATGATGAGAACACAACACAAAAGCTATGAGACACAGTAAAAACAGTACTCAGAGAAAAATTCACAGCATTGCAGGACTACCTCAAACAATGAGACAAATCTCAAATAAACAATCTGACTTTACACTTAAGGGAACTAGAAAAAGAACAACAAACAAAGCCTAAAGTTAATAGAAGAAAAAAAATAGTAAAGATCAGAGTAGAAATAAAAGACATAGAGTCTAAAAATTACAATACAAAAGATCAATGAAACTAATAGCTGGTTCTTTGAAAAAATAAACAAGATTGACAAACCTTTAACCAGACACATGAAGAAAAAAAGAAAGAGGAATTCCAGTCAGGATGGCGGGTAGGTAAATGCGGCATCCATCCTCCCACAATCACATCAAAGTTACAGCTAAACTACAGAACAACCATCATTCAGAACTGCCTGACCCTGAGCTGAATGGAAGTCCTACAGCTACAGGATTAAAGCAGCAGCCACACGAGACTGACAGGAGGGCGGAGGGGTCAGGCTGGTCCCACACCCACGTGTGGCGGATAAAAATCAGGAGGACACCTCGACTGGGAAGGTCCCTGAGGACTAAGGGGTCCCCGTCCCACACCAGGTGCCCTGCTCAGGGTTCCAGTGCCAGGAAGAGAATCCCCATAACTTCTGGCTGGAAAACCAGTGGGAACTGAGGCTCAGGGAGGCTGAGGTGGCTGGAACCCCAGGCAGCTCCTTAAAGGGCCCGCGCACGGACTTATCAGACTCTCTCCCTCTAAGCTTGGAGGGGAGGCAGCTCGAGGGTCACCAGAGACATACAGGGAAGAACTGAGCTGTTTGGCACTGGAGCGAGGGCTGGAGAGGGGGCTTTCTCCGGGACAAACGTGCTGTCAGAGGCCTTTGTTCCTTTGGTGAGCCCTTCCCGGGGGCAGCAGACAGTCACCATATCAGGGACTCCAGCAACCTGGCTCACACTGGTAGCCCCGCCCTGGTGATTCCCTGAGGCCCCGCCCCGCCCCACCCAACTTTCAGGCCCACCCAACTTTCAGGCCCACCCAAGCTGTTGCCAGTGGCTTCACCATAGGATTGGCCTGTCTTGGATCCTGCTTCAGGTTTTTCCTAAATTCTTTCAAACAAGCAGCATCTGGTCTCAGCGAGCCCCATACCTTTCATTAAGTAATACATAGAAACAAACACAGGGAGTCAGCCAAAATGAGGAGACAAAGAAACAGGTCCCAAATGAAAGAACAGAACAAAACTCCAGGAAAAGAACTAAGCAAAATGGAGATAAGCAACCTAACAGATGCTGAGTTCAAAATACTGCTTATAAGGATGCTCAATGAACTTAGTGAGAACCTCAGCGAACTTAGTGAGGGCCTCAAGAGCATAAAAAAGGACCAGTCAGAAATGAAAGATGCACAGTCAGAAATGGAGGCACTAACTGAAATAAAGAATAATTTACACAGATTCAATAGTAAAGTAGGGAAAGCCAAGAAGCAAACCATCGATTTGGAATATAAGGAAGCAAAAAACACCCAATCAGAACAGAAAAAAAAAAAAATCCAAAAAAATAAGGATAGTGTAAGGAGCCTCTGGGACAACTTCAAGCGTGCCAACATTCGCATCTTGGGAGTGCCAGAAGGAGAAGAGAGAGAACAAGAAATCGAAAACCTATTTGAAATAATAATGGCAGAAAACTTCCCTAACTTGGTGAAGGAAACAGATATACAAGTCCAGAAAGCACAGAGAGTCCCAAACAAGATGAACCCCAAGAGGTCCACACCAAGACACAGCATCATCAAAATGCAAAAAGCTCAATACAAAGAGAGAATCTTAAAAGCAGCAAGAGAAATGCAGTTAGTTACCAACAAGGGAGTTCCCATTAGGCTGTCAGCTGATTTCTCAAAAGAAACCTTGCAGGCCAGAAGGGAGTGGCAAGAGATATTCAGAGTGATGAAAAGCAAGAACCTACAACCAAGATGACTCTATCCTGCAAAGCTGTCATTTAGAATCGATGGCCATATAAAGAGTTTCCCAGACAAGAAAAAGTTAAAGGAGTTCATCACCACTAAACCGTTATTATATGAAATGATGAAGGGTCTTTTTGAAGACAAAGATAAAATATATGAACATACAAAATGGCAAAGAATACATATATATTGGCAATTGAATCTACAAACAAAATGAACAAGCAGAACAGAAACATTCTCATAGATACAGAGTACATTTTGTTGGTTGCCAGATGGGAGGGGGTTTGGGGGGAATGGGTGAAAAAGGTGAAGGGATTAAGAAGAACAAATTGGTTGCTAGACTGACAACCCTCAAAGAGAAGGGGGTTGGGGGGTGGGAAAAAATAAACTGAAGAACTTATATGTATAACCAATGGACACAGACAACAGTGTGGGAAAAGGCGGGAGGGGGGCGAGAGCGGGGAGGAGGGGTCAATGGGGGAAAAATGAGGAACATCTGTAATACATTCAACAATAAAGATAAATAAATAAATAAATAAATAAATAAATAAATAAAATAAAATGGGGGGGGGGAGAAAGAGGACTTAAATAAATAAAATCAGAAATGAAAGAAGAGAAGTAACAATTGACACCAAAGAAATACAAAGGATTGTAAGAAAAAATTACAAAAATACTACATGCCAACAAACTGGACAATCTGAATAAAATGGATAAATTTCTTGAAACGTACAATCTTCCAAAACTGAATCAGGACAAATCAGAGAATCTGGACAGATAGATTACAACTAGTGAAATTGAAGCAGTAATAAAAAAAAAAAACTCTTAACAAACAAAAGTCCTGGTCTAGATGGCTTCACAGGTGAATTTTACCAAAGAAAAACTAACACCTTCCCAAACTATTCAAAAATTCAAGTGGAGAGAAGGCTCCCAAGCTCATTTTATAAGGTCAGCATTATATAAATTACAGAGCCAGATAAAGAAAATTATAGGCCACTATCCCTAATGAACGTAGATTGTAAAATCCTCAACAGAATATTAGCAAACAGAATCCAGCAGTACATTTAAAAGATCATGATAGAGCACACAAACAAAATAAAGGATAAAAACCATATAATCATAACAATAGATGCAGAAAAAGCATTTGATAAAATCCAGCACCCATTTATGATAAAAATTCTCAGCAAAGTGGGAATACATGCCTCATTGTCATAAGGCCATATATGACAAACCCACAGCCAACATCATACTCAATGGGAGAAAACTACGAGCTGTTCCCTTAAGATTGGGAACGAGATAGGGATGTCCACGTTAACCACTCGTATTCAGCATAGTACTGGAAGTCCTAGCCACAGCAATCAGAGAGGAAGAAGAAATAAAAGGTATCCAAATTGGAAAGGAAGAAGTAAAGCTGTCGTTATTGGCATGATACTGTATGTAGAGAACCCTAAAGATGCCACACAAACTACTAGAACTGATCAATGAATTCAGTAAAGTAGCAGGATACAAAATAAATATCCAGAAAGCAGGTGCATTTTTATACACCAATAATGAACTAAGAAAACAATGCCATTTACAATTGCATCAAAAATAATATTAAAAATACGTAGGACTAAATTTAACCAAGGATGTAAATGACTTGTACTCAGAAAATTATAAGGCACTGAAGAAAGAAATTGAAGAAGATACAAATAAGTGGCAGTATAAACTATGTGAATGGATAAAAATAATTAATATCATTAAAATGTTCATGCTACCCAAAGCAATCTATAAATTCAATGCAATTTCTATCAAGATACCAATGAAGTATTTCACAGAACTAGAACATATATTTCAAAAGTTTATATGGAACCACAAAAGACCTCAAATAGCCACAATAATCTTGAGAAATAAGAACAAAGTTGGAGGAATCACATTATCTGATATCAAACTACACTACAAGGCCATAGTAATCAAAACAGCATGGTACTGGCACAAAAACAGACACATAGATCAATGAATAGAATAGAGAATCCAGAAATAAACCCATGTCTTTATGGTCAACTAATATATGACAAAAGAGGCAAAAACATCCAATGGGGTAAAGGTACTCTATGCAATCAATGATATTGAAAAAATTGAACAGATATGTGCCAAAAAAAAAATGAAACAACCACTTTTTTACACTATACACAAGAATAAACTAAAATGCTAGACTTGAAACCATAAAGTTCTTATAGAAAACATAGGCAATAAAATCTCGGACAATTTTTGTAGCAATATTTTTTCTGATATATCGCCTCAGGCAAGGGAAACAAAAGCAAAATAAACAAGTGGGACTACATCAAACTGAAAAGGGTTTGCATAGCAAAGAAAATCCTCAACAAAATGAAAAGACAACCCACGGAATGGGAGAACATATTTGCCAATAAAACATCTGATAAGGAGTTAATATCCAAAATGTATAAAGAACTTATAAAACTCCATACTAAAACAAAAAATCAACCAATCCCGTTAAAAAAATGGGCAAAGAACCTGAACTAAAACTTCTCCAAAGAGGACACACAAATGGCCGATGGACATATGAAAAGATGCTCATTGTCACGAATCATCAGAGAAATGCAAAGTAAAACCACAATGAGATATCACCTCACACTTGTCAGAATGGCTATCGTCAATAAATCAACAAACAAGTATTGGTGAGGATGTGGAAGAAAGGGGACTCTCCTGCCTGAAACACCCCTGTGTCCATTGCAGAATTATCTATAATAGCCAAGATGTGGGAGCAGCCCGAGTGTCCATCAATAAGGAGTAGATAAAAGGGCCGTGGCACATTTACACAACGGAGTACTACTCGGTCATAAAAAAGAAGGAACTCTTACCCTTTGTGACTGCGTGAATGGACGTGGAGAGCAGTATGCTAAGTGAAGCAAGCCGGTCAGAGAAGGACAAGTACCATATGGTTTCGCTCATATGTGCAATCTAATGAACGAAATGAACAAACCAAGCAGAAACAGACTTACAGCTGTCGGAGGGGAGGGGTGGTTGGAGGGCTCAGTGAAAACGGTGACGGGATTAAGCGAAAAGAACACACGAAAACCCCACAGATACAGACAAGAGTGGGATAGGGTTTGGGGCAATAAATTATAATGGATTTAACTGGAGGCGGTGAACACATAATACAATACACGGAGATGCATGATAGGTTTGTACACCTGAAACCTATACCATTTTATTAACCAATGTCACCCCAATAAATTCAATAAGAAGTAAAAATAGTAATAATAATAAAATGCTACCCATTCATTGAGGGTGAAGTCATTCATGTATCCCATACATGAGGCACTGGGCTGGACCTTGGGGACACGGCAGTGAATGCGGACACCAGGTCCCTGTTCTGAGAGCATACAGCCTAGTGAGGGAGCCAGACACCCCCCCACACACACACACACACAGCTCCCCAGGCCTCAATGACACAGGGCAGCAACAGCAAGCAATGCTGGGGGCACCTAATTCAGACAGCCCTCCCTGGACCCTCCGCAGGGAGTGCACTGCTTAGATTTAGGTTCCGTAAGTTTAACTCACATTTACGTCTGTCTTTGCAGATGCTACAGGCAGTTGCTCACAAAAGCCTCTTGAGGGAGGCCTTTGAGAGCAGAGGAGCGCGAGGTTCCCAGACGTGACCTCGTTCCTCCACATCGCGAGCTCAAGTTTGGAAGGACCTGGCTGTGAACTCGCATCCACCTTCCCCTTCCATGTGCCCCTGTTCTCTCCCAGCCTCCCCTTTCCCGGCATCCGTGGGGCGCACCCCCTCTGCTTGGCCCCTCCCCGCCGCTGCTCCCCTGAGCACCTGTGTGTGGCCCGACACCACGTGCAGTAGGAGAGGAGACACAGGAGCCGCCAGCGCAGGCTCCTGGTTATGGGTGACGGGTTCATGCAGGACTTGACGGATGTGTGGGATGTAGGGATCCGCCGAGTGCCGTGTGGACTTAGGGAGCATTGGGGAGCACTGAGTGGCCTGGGACAACTGTAGAACGCGGGACGTTCATCTAGCTGGGCTCGCTGGATGATGGAAAAGCAAGTGACGGGCCCGTCGCAAGGAAGTGTCTATGAACTGGGGATCTGGAAACAAGCAAACCAAAAAACCATTGCTTGTTAATCATTCTGCACGCCCAGGCATCATACCGGGCACGCACAGCTCCCAAAGTTCAACGCCAGACCCACCGCCGGGCTGATCCCCCTGATCCAGGTCGGCTGACCTCTCCGCCCCGACTCCTTCTTTGTACACGGAGACCACGCTTCCCGCTTGCCCGAAAACAGCCTCGCATTTTTGCTGCGTGACAGAGGTCACTTTAATTTATCACTTTGTTTTAAAGAACCACACCGTCCAAAAATAGCGCAGCATTAATTACTCACTGCAGTGGGGGGTAGATGGTGCTGCAGCCTGTGGGAGACGTGTGCTCTGTCGGCCGAGCGGCCAGTGTCCACACAGACTCGGTTTTCTGTGACTTCTAGGAGTCATGACTGGGAGCCCCTTGTCTTTTTGAAGCAAGTTGCAAGCTTTCTTTCTTTCTTCTTCTTTTTTTTTTTTTTTTGACCATCAAGGCCACTGAAGAAGGTCAGATTGGCCCAGACGGAGGCTCTGCTGCTCAGGTCTAACTCCTCCCCTGTCCTGAGCGGGGCGGGCTGACACATCACACAAAGAGCTGACTCACCAAACCTCCTTCCTCCGGCCTTCCCAATGTCATGTCATGTATCCGTTTCTAAAATGTTTCCTTTTACACCGGAGTTCATGGTTGAAGCATAGAAAGAACTTACTTTAGGATATCACTGGAGCCTGGCAGATCCTTTACAGGGAGAATTTCTTGAGAAATAAAAATCAGGGTTTGTTTCCCCAGTTGAGGTTTTTTTGGTGTGTGTGTGTGTGATGGCTCTTTTTTTCTAATGATCATGGTCCCTCCTCCCACCACATACGAGGGCCTGGTTTGAGTGGTCTGTCTTGAAAAATCACCATAATGGAATATCTATGAGGATTAGGCAGGGAAATGTCAGGCCTTATTCAATCTCAGCGGTCAGCCTCGCTCTGGGTTTCCCATTACAGCTCGGTCCTCCAGACTGTCCCAGGAGGAAGGACTCTCCCGCCCCAGAGGGACGCTGCCCCCGCCCCCGGGTTTAGCAGAACCTCGCCCGGGGTCAGTCGTGATTGGAAGACGGCAGTGTTGTCCACTTTTGTTGACTTTTAGAAAATTCTATTTCAGAAGACCCTTGGGAAATCCATGTAATCAAATTCTGTCCAGGAGGTGAAAGTCTAGCTGCCAGTGGCATTATTAAATGCCCTACATAAACCACAGCATCTGGGCATTCACACGCCTCTCCCTGCGGGGTTCAGAGAGCTCTGGATACATTGCTTCTTTGTATTCCTCCTCACAAGGGCCACGAGAAGAGGGACCAGGCTGCTTCACACAGCCTCCCCAGCATGCTGTGCCACGGTCCCGGCTTCCTCCCGGGCCCCTCCAGCCACGTACAGCTGTGGAGTCGGGACAAGGTTTGGAAGGAACCGGAAACAACGGTTAAAGGTAGAGCCACCGACACGAGGCAGCTGTCAGGGTCTGGGGGCACCCCTGATTTGGGAGCTAGGCTATGACCTTGGAAATCCACTTGGGAGGGAAGACAGGGGCTCCTCCTTTCATGCGTGGGAATGAGCAGGTGACTTCAGGAGCAGAGAAACGAGCTACTGGCCCAGGATACACCTTGCTGGAAAGACGAGGTCTCCCACCTCCAGCCACCAAAGAGAGCTGCTGACACGTGTCCCTGGCAGCTTGCCGCTTGAAAAGCTAATCTGACGATCAGCGTCGACTCATCGTCTTGTGGCTGCTAAGAATCTGGGGCAGAGGAGGCTTCCGGTAGTAGGAGCAGCCAGCCCAGGAGGTGAACTATGGTGACTCCATATCTCACTTTGTGACCAGAGTGACCTTGATCACTTTCTAGGGGAAAGTTCCTGACGTTCAAACAGTCTCTAGGCAAAAAGTCAACCCACAGTCTTCTCTTCCCTTTCGGAATCTATATTCCCTCTGGAGCACTGGAAACTCTCTCTCTCTCTCTCTCTCTCTCTCTCTCTCTCTCTCTCACACACACACACACTCCTCTTCCCTACGCTTTATTAGTCCACAACGTACGTTGCTCAATCTGCTTTACAGGAAAGATTTAGTGAAATGATTCCCAGTAAGGTTACGTTGCCTCTCCCAGGGACATTTGCATTTGGAGAAGAACCGAACTCGGGTCAAAGAATAAAACTAATATATAGGAATGGGTGGGTGAGGCAGAAGAGCTACGTTAGCCACAGTTCACCCCCTAGCTGAGGGTGTCCCGGAAGGTGGCAGGCTGTCCCACCTGCTCCAAGTGCAGGGCACAGAAAGTCTGGGACTAACACGCAGGAGACCTGAGTCGCCTCAGCGGTCTCCACGGGTCCACCTGCTGAGGGACTTGGGCCTGACCCTTCACCTTTCTGGGTCTCAGTTTGCATTCTGTAGAGTGTCGGGGAGGAAGGGCCAGTCCACGCACCCCTTCTACTGTGCCCTCGCCCCCTGCTTCCCCCCACAGCTGGGGCCACTGTGGAGATACCAGAGCTCACTGGCTGGTGGCATGGGCCAGACTGGGCACTCACGGCTTGTTGCCAGGATGCAGAACGTCTGTGTAGGTTGAATTAGGGAGCAGCCGTCTAGGGAAAGGATGGGATTAGCATGTACTGTGCCTTACATAAGGCGGGGCCCGTCTCCCCTAGGCCACTCCTCGGCTCTGATACCGAGTGACCGATCCCCACGCTGTCTTATAGTCTAGGGTTTCAGGGTTCCAAATGTTGGCTTCACCCTGGGGTCGGGCCCCTGGCTGCTGCAGACGGTCTCTCTCCAGCCCTGTCTGTGCCTTTGCCTGCCCTCCTTCCCTGCTCTGCCCTCCGTGGTCCAGCAGGCTGGAGAAATGTGATCTCTTTTGGGCCCCAGCTGTGGGTCATCAAGAGGAAGGAGCCAGAAGGCGCTGGGCAGACCCCCCCCCCCAACCCAGCAGAGGCACCCGGATGGGTGGAGCTACTGTCAGAAAAGGGCACAACGGAGCCACCTGCCTGAGAGACAGGCGGGGCACAGGTAAAGATGTTAATACAAGTTAAAAATAGAGTGTGCAGAACAGGTATTGCTCTTTTCCAGCCGGCTGGAGCCTACCGCCAAGATCAAAGCGATCCTGTGAATGTGTGCGCGGGGAGGCCAGAGCGGGGACTGGCCAGGCCGGCAGGGTCTGGGCTATTTCAACCTGCTGCAATACTATCCGTGGGGTCTGTGCACCTTGGCCCGGTGTACAGATGCTGCCCGGATGGCTCACATGTAATGCTGTTGGCCTCAGCACAGATTCCACGGTCACTGACCGCGTGTACTGCATGTCAGGAGCTACGCACCCAGAGGCCCTTCCCTTGGGGTCGCTGGTTGCATTGCTGGGCCCTGCTACCCGCTAGCAGTGCTACAGGTGCTGAGGGTACAAGGTGAGCATGGCGAGTTCCTTTCGCCCCTGGGGGGCCAGAAGGATAGACAGGTAACTTTGCAGTGATATGGGATGCAGGAAGGACCAGGAGCACGGACGAGAGGCCCTTGACCTGCCAAGGCGGCGAGAAGGTACCCTGGGAGGTGTAACGTACAGCATGTGAAGCTCCCCAGGTGAGCGAGAGGAAGGAATCACATTGCCAGCAGAGGGAGCTCTCTCTTCGTCTAGTGCACACTGAACGCGGTGGGAGAGGGACCAGGTGATCCTCACGGAGGAAAGTGATTGCATCCACCCGCCTTGGCCATACTCTTCACCCCCCCGCCCCTTCTCCTGCAGAGAGAAAGAAAAACCACGTTGAGGGGCGGCTTTAGCAGTTTGACTGAGGTAGAACAATACTGGAATATCGTTTTTAATAGCAACTAAACGAAGCAACACAAATCCAACCTGAAAACAACCTGGAGTCTAGGCACAGGGAAATGGATAAACAAATACAGTACATCCGTCTATATTATGGAACAATATGCGCTCATTAAAAAGAATAAGATAAGTCTCCGTGAACAAACACAGATAGCTGTCTAAGAAGTAGTGTTAAATAAAGGGCAAGTCATAAGAAAAGTATGTATAGTTACAATATATTTGCATTTACTTAAAGAGAGATGTATTTGATATGCGTTTGTGTATTTCCTATGCGTTTACATGCACATGTATATATAAACACCCAGAAAAAGTTCTGGCCAGGGGAGCGGGATTGGTTTGGTGAAGGAAGGGAGACTTGTGATTTTTATTCACTTCACTCCTGTGCTATTTGCATTTTTACCTGGGTATATACTACTTCGGTGATGTATTTTCCAGCGGTGAAAAAGCCAATGAAGAGAAGGACAAATGTTCTTCAAAGGAGTCCTGAAAAGTCATCTTTGTCCGAGCCTTTCACTCCCCACGTTTCTGTATTCCGAAATCCAGGAAATCCAAGACGCCCCGGAAGCTCGATTCTGCAGTTGTCACGAATAACGCCCCCACGAGGGAACGGAAGTCAGTCAGTGGACTGAGAGTAATGGACTTGTCTGTGGGCGTTAGAAGAGGGTGGTTAGTTTGACTTACTCTCATGAGTTATTTTTCGAATACTAAGTAACTCTAAGGAGACTTTTTGTGATCACCTATGAGTAAATATAGAAATGAAATTGCAATGAAAATAAATCATCAATCAACGTTAACGCTGTCCCAGAGGCTACTGTACCAAGGCCAAGATTTTCTAAGACGATTGCTCTTCCCCAGCGCCCACCCCCACCAGCACGTCCATGATTCCACTTGCTCTGGTATGAAGTCGACCACAGAGTCTCTGGCGCGGATAGCACTTCAATGATACATTGTTAGAGCAGTTCTGGCCAACACCAGATGGGCTTGGGGCTTCATCCAGCCCTTCAGAGTCTCCCCTGCAGAAGTCTGCCGGAAAGTTCCAGGTTAGGGGCTGTGTCGAATCCACCCCGCTAGACCAGGAGGTGTCTCTGATGATCTGCGACATTCCTGTGCTGGCTCTCTGGTTCAAGTCACGCGGAGAAAGAGCTTTTGGCCTTCTTAACCCTTCAGCTGGCCAGGCATAGACGATGACCGGAAGGGACAGGGCTGAATCCACGCTCCAGAAGGCAAGCTGTGCGAGGCGATGGCCTTGCCCACCGCTGGGCTCGGGAGGTCAGGGCTTTAGCTGCTCAGCCTCCCGTCCCCTCCCTCGGCTGGGGCATGCCGTTCTACGCTGGAGAATGTGTCGAACCCCATGACCCTCGAGGGACAAGAGCACAGCGGTCTCACACCAGAGCAGAGCAACTCACGCAGGAGTCTCTTCTTTCATGGAAGGTAATCCTCCAAATGAAGAATCAGACGAGGAATGTGGCCTCTCATAGGCCAGAGATGCCCCGTGTCCAAATGTGTGAACTCCAAAGTTTGTACCTGGGATCCCGGGACAAAATTCAGAGGGTTTGCGAACTAGCTGGATGCAGCGGGGAGGAAATCCCTCTATTTTTACTCACCTCTTTCTGAATTGTAGCAACTTTGCTATTTTAAATGTGACCACATTATTCAGAACCTGTCCCTGGGTCACGATCAAAATTGCAGATAATTTTATAGAACATGACAGTTGTCCCAGATACCTCCAAATATTTGTTGTCATCTCAGTTCCAAAATTATGGTAATTATTTGACCAGCAGTGAGATCTTGTTATAGTTAATGCTTAATAAAGAAGCACATAGCCCTGGCCGGTTTGGCTCAGCAGTTAGAGTGTTAGCCTGTGGTCCGGAGAGACCCGGGTTCGGTTCCCGCTAAGGGCACGTACCTCGGTTGCAGTTTGTCCCCGGCCCCGGTTGGTCGTGCGGGTGGCAGCCACTCGATGTGTCCCTTTCATGTCGATGTTTCTCTCTCTCTCTTCCTCTCTCTCCCTCCCTCTCTCTCTGAACAAAAAATGAAAAAATGTCCTCGGGTGAGGATAAAAAAAAAAAAAAGAAGCACATAGATGACTACATCACCCATTTAAAAAATATATTGCAAGAACTTATTTCAATATAATCAAGTTTTCTTTATAACCCAGTGTGTTTTCTTTTATTGTCTTATGTAAAAATAATATCCTGGGAGGGGCCAGTCCATAAACGTCACCAGGCTGTCCAAGGGGTCCATTCCCAATAAAGACTAAGGACCTGAGCTCTCGGTGGTGGACGGGGCTGGCGAAGGTCCAGAAGGTCTGTGTCAGGGTCGCTTTATTCACACATTCCTGAGACCCAGCCCCGCCCCGCCCACTGAGTGCCTGTGGAATAGGCGGAGGAGGGGGCATCTGTGCAAACACCGTGCCGCTGGGGCTCCGGTTTCCTCCTCGCCTTCACAGTTGTTGGACGCCAACGGCTGATGGCATTAGAGGGATCGAATGTCCGGTGCGGCTGGAAGAAGAGAGAGGGACTGCAGACAACCAGCAGTTTGGTGCGACTCTGCTACCCTGCTCGCTGTGCTTTGAATGAAGTGCAGCCAGAAAGTGGTCTGAGACGAAACACTAAGTCGCGACCCTGTGAGTGGCTGGTTACAGGTTCTCCGTAGAGCTTCAGGCGTCGCCTAGAAACTGCTTCACGGGTTGATGAGGGAGTCCCGCCTCTGATCAGGGCCCAGGCCAGGCGTGACAAACGGATTTCGCCCTGGTCCGATCGAGTTGCCACTGTTGGGAAGGGTTCGGCAGCCAGCTCCGGGCGTCAGGAGGGGACCAGCGCCGTGACCGATGTCTGCTGCTGTGCAGGGAGGATCCCACGTCCAGTCCGAACTGGTGCCAGGGGCCACCTTTATTGAGACCCAGTGGTCACCACTCCTTCTATGCCCCCTCTCTGTGCTGAAGAGAAAGAGAAACGCAGCCATTGTAGCATTTTGCCAATGTTCTGTTTTCACTCGATTAAGGAGCATTTGACATAAACGACACTGTACGAAGCTGCCTGGGGTGCCCAAGGACGGTAGAGAACAGTCGTGTGGGGAAAGGGGGGACCCACTCGCAGTAATATTTTCGAGCAAAGAAAACGTGGTTTCTGTGCTTCCCTCCTGCTCACGAGCATCGTAAAGTCTGACCTCATGACCTCTGCGCACAAACACCTCCGTTTCCCTTGTGGCCGTGAGCAGGGTCAGCGCTCCCCGCACTCACTGTGTCCTTCACGGCTGTTTCTGCAGCACTCTCTCCTGGGTGCCTCTTGGCAGGCACGGGGAATGGGGACCATATTCCCGTTTTACAGATGGAGAAACTGGGCTCCAAGAAGTCGGGTGAGTTACCCAGCATCCTATTGTCAGTCCAATGCCCTTTCGAGACGGGATGTTGCCTTCCCGTATCTGCTTGCTTATCTCGTGAACTCTGAAAGAGAGTCTTTTAGAAAGGAAAGAGAGTCTGGCCAGTGTGGCTCAGCGACTGAGCGTCGACCCTGCACCAAGAGGTCGCTGGTTCGATTCCCGGTCAGGGCACATGCCCAGGTGGTGGGCCCGATCCCCAGTGAGGGGCGTGCAGGAGGCGGCCAATCGATGTTCTCTCTCATCGATGTTTCTCTCTCTCTCCCTCTCCCTCCTCTCTGTCTAAAATCAATAAAGGGAAAAAAAATTTTAATAAAAAGGAAAAAGAACACAAACCAACATTCCCCTACCCATTCAAAATATGCTGCCCCGGACTTCCCACATCAGCCAGAATGGAGGTGATAGTTCTGATTTTCTTCTCTTTCCTCCTATTTTAGAGGAAGTTAAGGAACCTGCAGAACCACTTGCACTTGGTTTTCCCACCGGCCCGGTTCCCATTAGTGGGCACCTGAGCCGAGATTCCAGGACAACTCACCAGGCATCCTCATTTGACTGGGATTCGGGTTAGGTTTATTTGGGGGGGGGGGTTGTTTGTTTAGAAATGATGAAATAGGCAGTTTGTCTGCATGTCATTATTGACCGGTTGAGAATGACTATTCGCTTCTTCCAGTTAAAATATGCCCGGGAAGGAGACGGGCGGGGTCGCTAACCAGCCTGCAGTGAAACCCACGAAGGTGGTCGGTCACCAGGTCATTCCTGGTTCCCGTGGTCCCGTGACCAGTGACCGGACCCCGGCCACATTTTGTCCCAGCTCCTTGTCCAAGTCCATCATCTGCCTTTACCCACACGCCAGCCTTGGGCTCTGGCTGCAGAGGGTGCCATTGTTTCTGCTGACCTGGCGCACTCACTGGGCACCAACCACGTGCCAGTCACCCTCGAGGAGCGTCCAGCCGAGCTCAGGACAAACGAGCGAAGGGGTGTGCCCATTTAAAGTAAGACTCTAGAGGGTGCCGAACGGTGCACCTCCGTCTTTGGGGATCAGGGAACACCTGAAGGAAGGGACATTTGAGCGAAAGCCTTACGGAAGAGTAGGAGACAGTAAGGGAGAGGTCATGGAAAGGTGAAGGCCAAAGAGGGATTCAGGGAAAAGAGTGTGAGCAATAGTTTGGAGGTGGGGGCAAGGTAGTGAGAACACGGCTGGAGAGGTAAGCAAGGGCCAAGGTCGTGAACACTCTCAAATGCATGCCGAGAATTTGGGGTCCGATCCTGAGAGCAATGGGTAGCCACTCTGACGTTTGCTGTGGTGGAGAATGGAGTTGAAGGGAACAAGATGACAGGCAAGGAGCCGAGCCGTGATGCAGGTGAGGGGTTCTAGTAGCCTGAAATATAGTGAAGAAAGGGGAGATGGCGAAAAAACAAAAACCCAGCCTCACCAGGTCAGTACCCCCGCTGCGGGCACTTCCCCGGGCCGTCCGCGGGGTGAGCACGTGCACCCCGCTGACTTCACCTGCCCCGAGCTGCAGGGGCCGAGCAGAGGGAAGCTCCGTCCAGTGGCCCCGACAGGGCCGGTCGAGCACAGGGAGTCTGCAGAAGGGTTCCGTTCGGGTCTCGAGGGGCGTGACCAGGACCAGGGTGTGTCTGCGTATGTCCTTCTGGTCACCAGTCCTGCTGGCGGAGGCTGAAGCAGGTGTTGGAAGTTTGTTTCTGGACACACAGGGAAGTAGGAAAGCAGAGGATGAAGCTAAGCTGACGTGTCCTTCTCGACACCCGGTGCCCAGAGGCTCGGAGCAGTGTGGCAGCGAGCGTTTCTCCCCCTCTGCCCCGCCGACGGCCAGCTTCCTGGGGGCCTGTCGCGCCTGCCGCCTCGGGCCTGCCCACTGCCCCGGGTGTGCCGGCCTCCGTCCCCACTGTGGGAGACAGCCCCACACCCGCGGCCTACGCCCGGGTTTGCCCGGGATCCCCAAAGACCACATCCTCTTCCATGATAGTTCAGGCAAAAGGCTCTTGACGATGTTTGGTTCTTGGTTCTCAAACCTTCCGTTGGAGGACTAGTATTAGTGGTTTTTTTTGGAGGGGGGGTTACATGCTTATCCCTGCACCAGGCACTGAGGGCAATGTGCAGCCAGGAGCCTGGGACCCTACGTCGACCACTTGGGGGGCGCTCTCCAAGAGGGTGGCAGTCTGCGAGCAGCCCGAAGCAACTTCTCTGGAAAGGAAACAGCGTCAATGGTGGGCACTCTGGGCTTCGCGGCCTGTCGTGAAGATCAGTTTCCTACACATGGGAACTGCTCTCAGAACTCCGAGCTTCAATGTCCTCTTCGGGAAAGTAGGAATTTGTCAGGTTGGATGTCAGTTGGCCCGATCCATGAAATACGCAGCCGACTTTGGAGTGTGGACAGAGAGGGACGAAGCAAGTTTTCATACACTGTACTTTTCCTGTCAAGTACGTGTCTTTTAGGAACAGGCCATACATCTGGTTGCAAGCAATAGAAATCAGCACTGGCAAAACTAAGCAAAAAAAATGTCCTGGGAGGCCCGGCCGGTGTGGCTCACTGGCTGCACATCGGCCCTGCACCAAGAGGTCGCGGGTTTGATTCCCGGTCAGGGCACATGCCCAGGTTGTGGGCCTGATTCCCAGTGGGGGGCATGCAGGAGGCGGCCAATCAACGTTCTCTCTCATTGATGTTTCTATCTCTCTCTCCCTCTCCCTTCCTCTCTCTCTGAAAGCAATAAAGAGAAAGAAATATTTTTGGTGTACTGGGAGAATAGTCAAAGGAAGCAGATGGAGCATCTTGGGGGTTGCGGAACAGAAATCATAGGGCTGGTAGGCCTCAGAGCACAGGACACCCCTGAACATGGAGCCCCGTGCACCGGCTCCGATCACACGCCCTGAAGCCACCCCTGAGTGCGAGCGAGGCATTCAGTTGGTGAGGCCCCCAGGAGGCGGCAGGAGGTTAGCGGCCTTGGCTGCGGTACTTCAAGGGCACTGCAATTATTCGTAAACATTTCATGTCGTAAAAGCGCTCTTCCCTCAGTGTTGTTATATTTCACAATTCAAAAAAGATCCCACCGTATCTTCCGTCCTGTGTCCAGCGTGTAACGTTTGCTGCGCCAGGAGAGTCCGAGCGGCCGAGTTCAGGTACGATGCCCTCGTCCCGGCGGCCCAGGAAGAGAGTGATCGGGGAAGAAGGACGGGAGGGCGAATGAGAGCATGATGAAGAAAAGCAGCTACTGAAGTGGGAGAGCCACTACTTGGCAGTTCCTATGTGCTTTAGGCGCTATTCGAAATGAACTCATTGAACATAACTACCACCCCCGGCTTCCAGAGCGAGACCGGGTACTCGGACCTAACAACTCAGATCTCACACCGCGAAGCAGATAATTCTCTGAAAGGACAGTGGGGAGGCGGGGTACAGAATAACTGCGGGTAACTAGAAATGCCCAAGTCCCCTACACAGACCGGATCAGAAAAGAGGGCTTTACGATAGGTTATTCGTTTTCTATTTCTTAATCCCTACACCTTTTCCTCCCATATTATTCTTTCTTCCATTGATGCTCGGTAACAGGGAGGGAAGACAAGACAGTGACCTTCAAGTTACAACAGGTCACTTAAGAAAAAAGGGTGGCCCTGGCCAGTTTGGCTCAGCGGTTAGAGCGTCAGCCTGTGGTCCGGAGAGACCCGGGTTCGGTCCCCGCTAAGGGCACGTACCTCGGTTGTAGTTTGTCCCCGGCCCTGGTTGGTCGTGCGGGTGGCAGCCACTCGATGTGTCCCTTTCACGTCGATGTTTCTCTCTCTCTCTCCCTTCCTCTCTCTCCCTCCCACTCTATCTGTACAAAAAATGGAAAAATATCCTCGGGTGAGGATTAAAAAAAAGAAAAAAAGAAAAAAGGGTGGAAAGGGAAAATACCGTTAAGGAAAGTTCACTTACGAAGAAGTAGTACATGAAGGGCTCAGAAACCACGGAGGTGAGCCGGACACGTCGGGGGGTGGGGGGGCTCCTGAGCACACCGCGTGCTGTGCTCTCAAGGTAGCTTCAGCCCCGTGGGGACACTCGGAAACTCAAGCCCGGCAAGGGACAGTGAGCCTGTCCTCAGTGTTCACCTGACCACAGACATCATCGCTTTCTTGCCAGACTGGAACAGCTGAGGAGCACGGCTCACACGTGAGATTCACAGAGCCCCGAGGTTGCCAAGCGGGGGCTCACGAAGAGGCAGAAATCTGGAAATCCCATCAGCAGCAGATGCAGCCCAGCCTGCGTGTCTGGGGAGGGCTGGCTGCAGCCCTCAAGAACAAGGCAGATGCCCTGCAGCTCATGACAGCCCCTCCTGACCCACCTGAGACCCAGGAGGGAGAGCCATGTCCAAGGACAGGACAGGTGCGGCCGGAAGACGGCAGCCACGCCGTAGCCTGGAGCGGGACAGAGGCCAGTTGTCCGCAATGGGGACTCCGTTCCTGGGAGGCTCTCTACCCTGACGCCTGAGTCAGGAACCTGAGGTTCTGAGTTTGAATCTTACCTGTACCACTTCACCTTGGACAGGTTACTTCATCTGTCCCTGCCTCTGTTTCCATCAGTAAAATGGGGATCACACATGCTAGGGTTGTTGGGATTAGATGAGATAATACATAAACACTGGCGATGGTAATTGTTGTTCCTTGTATCTCGTACAAAATGAGGGGTTGGGTGGAAGGATCCCTACGTCTCTCCAATGCTAACCTTCTGTGATCATCTTAAAGCAAGAGTATTTATGATTCTGGATTTCTCTGAGCAGAACCAGCTACAGTGATACCTCGGTTCTCGAACGCCTCGGTTTTCGACCAAATCAGGATTCGAGAAACTTTTGTCTCGGAATCCGAACAAATATTTGGAACTCGAACTTCCGAGTTGAGCCGAATGGCGTTCATTCGGCCCAGCGCGCCTTGCTGGCGTCATCAGTGTGAGTGCAGAGAGAGAGTCACGCTTTGTGGAGTCCGCTTTCCTATTGGGTTTCATTGCTTCGGTTCTCGAACAATTCGGTTCTCGACCGTCCTCCTGGAACGAATTATGTTCGAGAACCGAGGTATCACTGTATTCTATTGAAAGCGTCACCTGTGTCTGTATTTTCATTTCTGTTCTGATGCCTATTAAAATCTCAGATGAGCCCTGGCCAGTTTGGTTCGGCGGTTAGAGCGTCAGCCCGTGGACAGAGGAGTCCCGGGTTCGATTCCCAGTAAGGGCACGTACCTCAGTTGCAATTGGTCCCCGGCCTTGGTTGGGGTTTTGTGGGTGGCAACCAATTGATGTGTCTCTCTCACATCGATGTTTCTCTCTCTCTCTCCTTCCCTCTCTCCCTCCGGCTCTATCTGAAGATAAATGCAAAAATATCCTGGGTGAGGATAAATAAATAAATAAACAATAAAATCTCTGATGATATTCATGCACTGGCTCATGCAAAAGACAACCATTTTAACTTAACTGCTGTGACATTTATAATCCACGCAGCCAAATGCTGCACAAGGAGGGAGGCTTGGAGACCTGGTGCGTGGTGCGAGCGGCCCTGCCCGGACAGAGAGCTCATTCAGGGAGGACGGAGCGGGGCTGAAAGGGGCACAGAAATGTGAGGCGGGGCACATGGCAGGCCGCTCTAGATTTAGAAGTTCAATGTGGAGATTATACTTGCTGAAAATATTCTTAATGTATATGTTAGTGGTAAATTGTTAGCATTCTTTCCATATTTCCTGACCTCAGCTATTCCTTCTCCTCCCCTGTGGTTAAGGGTAAAATTCAGGAATGGATGACTTTCAGAGAACCAAGGAGACAAGACTTTGCTTGTGGTCAGGAAAAACAGAAAGGGAAATTTCAGCTGCTCCGATGCTGCTCTGTGAGAAGTCGGGTGGGAGAGGCCTCTCCCGGGGCCCCGCAGAGGCTCCAGCTCCCCATCCGTCTTCGTCTGCTTGTGGTTCTGCAGGCCCAGGGAAAACACCACCGTACACCGAGCAGCTGGGAAGAAAGAAGAGCTGAGACCCTCTGTACAAACGACAGAAAATAAGAGCAGCAAGTTGCAAACGCAGATGAGTCTGCCCTGATGAAGAGGACGTAACTTCCCAACCCCATCAAAGAGCCCTGAATCCGTCCTCGAAGAACTGGACTGTCTGTGGCCGCGCCCCGTTTATGACTACATCGGTAGTAGTCAACTAATATTATCATAAAACTCTGATTTATAGGCACTTATATTGGCTTTCCCCCCTCCCAGGCCCTCAACTGTGACAGGATTACTTTCGAATTTGCATGAGGAATTTCTGTCGCGTCTGGGGGCTGTGGGTGTCCAGTGGCCAAGATGGTAACTGTCGATGACAGTTTTACATATTCCATTTCTTAGGGGGCAAAAGTCCCATGCGTATGATTGAATTCTTGCCACGCTCCAGCAGTTCCCATCACTTTGATATCAGATACAAAGACTTTCCCTGGAAACAGATCTCTAATAAAATCATGAATAAATCCTTTGGACCGATCCCAGATGAAGAAACAAACCAACGTGCATTCCAGAAGGTGGAAACCTTTACATTCTTCTGCCACATTTTGGTAAATTCGTCTTTTTAAAAAAACGGCAGCGAACCACCCATCGGTCCTTTGAATCCAGCAGATCCCCAGACCAGCGAGGCGGGGGATGGGAAGAGATGACGACAGTAATCCAGCCGATGTTCGATTTCTGACGCCCGCCCTCCCCCGCAGCAAGGAACACGGGCTCCTTCCAGGCCCAGTCCTGACTCCAGGCTGCCCACCGCCCTCCTCTCCAGGGCCTGCGGAAACCCACGCGGGGAGGGGGCAGGGCGGAAGGCGATCATTTAAAGAGATCACATTCAGTTTTATTAAAAACCCAGAACAGCTGGGGCATTGATTTGCAAGCTCCGTCATGCCATTGGTATGCCTGACCTGGCCAAGATATTAAACAGATATTCAAGGAGATGTCAGTAAGCGGCTGCGGCACAAGCCCTGGTGTATTCCAGCAGCTCTGCGGTGCTTTGGGCAATGGTCTCTTTTATGTCTTGCTCTGCGGAGAGACGGGGAGGGGACACGTTCACGATTTACGGTGACACGTCCGTTCGATGGAGGCATGTGCAGCCTGCGAGCACGCCCGGCCGATCTGTCCCCTCCCAGATGCTCGGCCGCAGGTCCCGTGCTGGGCGTGAGCAACAATCACATCGGTGGAGGACAGTTCTCGGGATCTGGGTGTTTTCACAGAAATCCCAGATCGCTCTGAGGCTGCTGGGCCGGTGCCAGAGGCAGAGGAGGGGCTGTCAGTTCGGGTCGGAGAGTTGTGAAAGGTGCCCGGGTGGAATACGCTCAGGCCGGAGTGAGACGGGCAGTCTGTGCGGTGTCCAGGGGTCGCTGACAGTCCAAGCTTGGGGGCAGCTTTCCACCGCACCCCCCCAGCTCAGGGCCCGTCTCCCGCCTCGCCCCCAGCTGCTGCTCCCTGACACCGGTCAGCACCTCGCACCCGGCTCCGCTCCTGGAGCAGCTGCCGCCCGGCCCCTGCACTGCGGGCCCGCCCGCTGCAACCCTGGCTTCCTTGGCTCTGCCTCTGGGAACCGGACCGACCTTCACCGACTGTAGGTGAGACGTCATTTCAGGCCCCGGGAAGGACAGCAAGAAATCTGGTATATTCTGGGTCCTTGCCTCACAACGTGTACAATCTAGTTGTGGATGAATGCTGCCATCTTTATGGCCTGGTCGGACTGGGCAAGTGCTTCGCGTCTTTGGGCCTCAGTGTCTCCATCTGTACACAGGGAGAATCGAGTACGTGAGATTACTGCCAATGAACGTGCGCAAACCGCTTGGAAGAGCGCGTGACAGGTAATAAGCACTCCGTACGTGTTGGCTAGATTTGAACTCTAGTTGAAGGAAAGAGGGGGAAAAAGCAAAGGAATAGTTATCTGTCGTACCCTGCACTGAGTTTTACATGTGAACTTAGTCCTCACGACGCCAGGCAAAGGGAGCACTGTTATCGTGTCATCTCTGAGGGAAGGGACTCTGCGGCTCAGTAACCAGCAAATTTCCAGTGTTGCTAGAGCCACAGCCAAGGTCAGACCCACCCTGTGCCAAAGCCTGTGATTTTGAAGTGACAAACAATTTAGAATTTAAATAATGACTCCAAACCTCTGGAGGAGGACGGCAAGGTGGCACCGATGCGTTTCCCAAACACTCGCATGGGAAGACGTTGCCCTGGGACAGCAGGGCCAGGAGGCAGCCCGGGAGGTGGGGCTGGCGGAGCACCCGGGTGCCGGCTTGTGGGGGTGGCAAGGCAGAGCGGGCTGTGCACACCGTCCCACCTGTCTGAGCGCTGCCCCACCCGCCTGGCCGGACCTACGAGCCAGGAGAGTCTGAAGCTGGCAGGTTTGATACTCCCTGTGGGCAGTGGGGTGGAGTGAGTGTGTTAGCAGTGATTGACAGAGATGTGCTTTGCAGTATCAGCTAAAAAGAAGCTGGAAAGTGAGTCAGCGAGGGAGCTACTACAGTCTTCTTAACAAGACCCTCCGTGGTCTCCCAGACGTGACAGGTGAGCAGGAAAGCAAAGGGTGCTGGGAGGGGGTTAACCAGGTCGTCCTCACAGAGGTCTGGGAGGGCGGGACTCAAGCATCAGGGAGAGTCATCCCCTGGAACTAGCAACAGCCGCAGCTCTTACCACCAGTACCTCCGAACAGGCAGAGAGCAAGGAGCAACTCCTGGACCCAGGGAGGGAGCTCGGCGGAGGGCCGCCTGGCCGGGCTGTGTCTCTGGGTGGAGGGACACGGCCAAGCTGCCCCAGGGAGCCGGGGAGGAGCCAGGAATAAATATCCGTCTTTCCCTCCTCCCTCTCCTCCCCTGCCAGTGCCCTGGGGCAAGGGGGTCCTTTGCCCATCACATCACGCAGGTCATTGTTCCCAGGCAGAGAGAGGGCAGGAGGAAGATTGGAGGGTGGACCGGCCTGGAGGGTGGACCAGGGGCTGCAGGTGGAAATCCCTCGCAGGAGGTGTGTAGTGAGACTGATCATTTCCCTGTGTGGTGACGGACACGCAGGAGATTCTGAACACCTGATGGTCATTATTGCTTCTGTGGTTTTTCCTGCTTCGGTTGGCTTGCTCTCCATGTGTCCAGCTCAGCCTCAAAGCCCTGCAGTAGCATGAGAAGTGACTCCCTCAAAAGTCAAGTAAGTATTTTTTTGCCTGAAATCTTTGGCCTCTATTTTATTTTATTATTTTATTTATTTATTTTATTATTATTATTTTTTTTATCCTCACCCGAGGACATTTTTCCATTTTTTGCACAGATAGAGTGGGATGGAGAGAGAGGAAGAGAGAGACAGAGAAACATCGACGTGAAAGGGACACATCGAGTGGCTGCCACCCGCACGACCAACCAGGGCCGGGGACAAACTGCAACCGAGGTACGTGCCCTTAGCAGGAATCGAACCCGGGTCTCTCCGGACCGCAGGCCGACTCTCCAACCGCTGAGCCAAACCGGCCAGGGCTATTATTTTATTTTTAAGGAAGCATAAAAAAAAAAAAAGAGGAGGCTTGGAAATCATCTTTTAAAAACACAACCTCTGTGATTTGTTTCGTTGGAAAGTTCTTCGCAGGGGAAAGGGGCCGTTTGTTTAGGTTGCTATGCAACGAGAGGCTTGAGTCCATGGTGTCTCAGCTTTTATTATTTCAAACTTCACACAGGAGAAAGTCCGTCCAAGTGTAAGAAAGAGGAGGGATGCCGCATCGACGCGCGTGCTTCTGGAAATCAAAATGGCAAGTATTAGGGCCCTGTCGCAAGCTTTCGCCTATAGAAAAACTGTCCTCACAAGTCTCTCTCTCAAGGTAAAATCGATAAAAAAATATGTCTTCATCTACCCAAATAGATTTTTTTCCAGCCAATGTATACACAACACGCTCGATAATCACGAAAGGTTGAAAATGTATCACTTCAAACAAATATCAGCCAAAAAAAAAAAAAAAAAGTTGGATGCCTCTGGAAGAATTTATCTTTTCCTCCCTTCCTTAAAAATAAAATAAGCCCTGGAGAGACACAGGCACACAAGTAAGCAGAAGCCTCAGAGGTGACGAGAGAAGGGGCGGATGCCTCCTCCAATTCTCACCCTATTTTAAGTTCCTTCCTCAGCTTTGTTTACAAAGCCTCAAATTCCCCTTTGAACTGTTTTTCATTATGCCAAACGGTTTCTGGTTGACATTTGTGTCGGTGCTGACTCTAGCAGCGTGGTCCTCTCTGGAGTTTCTGTCCAAGCGCTGGGCCGATGCATCTGTGAACCCCTGAACCTGACATCTGGAAGCCGAGGGCACGGAACGAGCCCAAAGGTTAGAGAGACAGCACACTCAGTAGCAACCAGCCAAACAAACTTCTGTCTGGAGCAACAAGAAGGCGCAGCAAATAGTCACCAGGTCAAGTGACCCCGGCTCCTCACGGACAGACCACCGTCCGACTGCGTTATCTAGCGTCGGAATATACAAGACAGTGAACTGAAAGTCATTAAAATACAGCTACCCGAAGACCACCAACACTTTGCTACATTTTCTTCACACGGTCTCCATGCGTATGCATATAAGTAAGATTGCAAAGAAATAACCGTATTTTTTCAAACTAAAAAAAAAACAGGGTTACTTCACACATGCAGATTTATGCCTTGCATTTTGAGCCTAGCATTATATTTATATATTTCCCCATCTAACTGAATAGTCTTGGAATGGCTAGTTAAAAAAATTATCTACTTAATAATTAGTCCTCCGGGTTTGGCCTCATTTGTCTACGCAGCCTCATGTTGCTGGCGTCCGCGTCGTTGACGATTTTTACTGCTACAGATAGTAGTACTATGATGAATATCCTTGAGACAATACCTTTGTAATTTTCTCCGTAGCACGGATTCCTAGAAGTAAAATTACTGGGTGAAAAGCACAGAAATGCAGACTGACCTGCCATCCTAAAAGTGATGCCAACTCCCGGCCCTGCGGGCGGCTTATGAAAATATTTCCTCACTCGCCAGTCCTGAGAATGATCCTCTTTAAAACTCGGCCTGTATGAGAAGTGAAAAATGCTGCCTTGATATTTAAAAAAAAAAATTTTTTTTCCTGCATATTTATTTGCATGCCACACGGACTTTGGAAAAACGAATTTCCTTTGAAGTGGCTTTTGGAGTCTGGACTCCCTGTGAAAAGTCCCTGGGGTGTGTGAGCACAGCCTTCTAGAAGTGTCACAGGACTCCTATCAGCCTTCATTTTAATAATAATGCCAAACAATGGATTCCTTCTGTCATGTTTGGAACATAGTCACACCAGCCTTCAAAGGCACCCTGGAATCACCGGCAGTCTGTGGGGAGACCCTGGCAGTTCTCCAACCAGAATGACAGGTGAGCATCTCTCCGACTCAGCCCACAGGGTGGTGGGAAGGGGCATGGGTGAGGGGCAGGGTGGGTACCCACCAGCAAGCTGACACTCATTCTTCCCGCACACTCGGGGTACCTCGCCTTCGTCAGGGCCCCTGACAGCCAGGTGAAGCCTACGATCCGCTCTCAGAATAATGCCTTTCCCAGCATCAAACCAACACAACAACCACAGAAGGAACCTAGAATTATAAGGGAATCCAATTATACTACAATTTGTGATCAAACTCTTTGTAAAACTCGGCGGCCTAATGATATACGTGCTCATTTAGTAAACACGAAATAGAGGATCGAAGGCAGATCTAACGACCCTAATTGCAACATGGTGATGGAGGTGAAGAGATATGTCCGGTCATCGACCGCAATCGATGTGATTGTGAATATTGATTATTTCTATTAGTGACAAAGTCGAAGCACTGCAACTGCTGTGTGACTTTGTGATGGAGGAAAGGTCGCCTTTCAGTGGGAGGCCAGCAAGAGACGTCATTTCTGCCCCATTCTGGAATGCCTGGGTCCCCTCCACGGACCCTGGGTCCCCTCCATGGACCCTGGGTTGCACGGAATGCCTGAAAGTAGGAAATTACATAAATGCATTATCTCCACCTCCTCCCACTTCTAGAAATCTGACATTTTTCCTGGGCTCCATCCATTTTTTTTTTTTGCTCTAATTACTACCGTTCCGGGAAGCTGTTGGAACAGGGCGGCGGGACTGGCCACAGTGGAAGGTCTTAGTCAAAGGGTTGAAGCCACTGTGTTAAAAATATTCACTTGATGAAGCTGCGGACCTGGTCACATGCCTGAGGGGCAGGAGCCGATCTCCAGCTGCAGCGGAGCCGCTGGCCAGCTGTGTGACCCCGAAAAAGCTCCTTGATGTCCCTGGGCCTCGGATTGTCTCGACGAAAACAAACGGTTTGGAAAAGACAGTCTGAGTTGTTCCTGCTGCTCTCGTAACACGTGACTTGAAGACACGTCCTGCGTTTTGAAGAAGACTGTCTCTTTCCCAAGGAGCCCATGAGCGTCCAGAATGGAACGCGGGACCTGTTTTCTGAAATAAAGTGTCTTTCTTTCCATGTCCCTGTCGGTCCCCTTTTCTATTTCTCCCTCACCCTCCCTCCAAAGCTAGAACATTCTTTCCCTAAAGCAACAGTATCCTCATGTTGATTCTAGAACGGAACTGGCTCCCCCTCGGGTCTGAATGCCTGGGCCAGCCTTGGTGGCCTGGTTGTCAGGTCCCCGTCCCCTGTTCCTGCAGCATCCTGCCTTCCTCAGGGCCACGTGTCCCCCTGGTGCTGCCTCTGGGGCCTTAGATGCACTTCCCAAGTCTAGTTGCCCTGGACAAGCTGGGTGAAGTATTCCGTTCTCCCCGGAGTTCACAGAGCACGTGCTTCTCATGGGTTTCCCTCCTCATCACCCAGCGTTTCTAAGCACGTGGCATTCAAGGGGTCGCGGCCGGAGTCGGGGAGAGCCCGCGCCTGGGTGTCGGAGCGGCCCGGGGTGCCGGGTGGACGGGGCCTGGCGGGAGAGCGGGCGCTCCGGGGCCTTGCGAATGCCCAGGAGCCCAGGAGAGGTGCAGAGGCAGCTCCGCTCTTGGCAAAGCCCGGGCAGGGCCCCTTTGATGTGAAGTCTTGCTTGATGTTGCTTTGTGTGTCTGCATTGGTCCTTGGCCGGCGGGAGGCAGCTGCTGTCCAACGGCGAGGTGCCCTGTGTACTGCTGCCGTCCACTGAGGCTGTGCGGGCAGCAGCTCCCAGGGTGACGCGGGGGGTGGTGGTGGGGGGGAACTCAAGGAGAACTCAAGTGTCCCGAAGGGTCGCAAAGAAACTGAGACGGGCCCGGGACTGTGCACGAGGTTCTCAAAACATTCCGCCCAGAACTGGAACCGTTGAAGAGTAATTAGGAGCAAAACATTGAAGGCAATTTCCTTCGATGAAAACACAAGAGGTTTAGAAGTGGGGATGGCCCATTGCCTCACGTTAGCCGGGGTCAGATGGTGGTTTGTTGATCATCGCAGTTGGCTACGCTTTCCTTGGGTTCTAGGGACATCATTAGAGCTGCTGTCTGAATATTCCCAGCCCCTTCGAGCACAGGGTGGCTGGCACTCCCTGGTCTCCTTGGGGTCGGACAGGACCCTGGGACTGGTTCCGGCCCGTGACTGGAAGTGACATACTCTCTGCAGGCTGGGGCCATGGGTCACTGACACAGGACCCTCCGAGCTCCCTTCTTCTCTGAAATGGAGCCCACAGTGTTTGAGATAAAGCTTCCCCATCAGTCCAAGTCTTTAAATACCTAGGATGTCAAAGTCCTGCTGCCAGCCCACAAGGGACAAGTAACATGGGCAAGAAAGCACGCCTTGCGGTGTGAAACTGGCGAGATTCGGAAGCTGTGTTACAGCCGCTTCACCCCGACCGCTGCTCGCGGACGGCCGGAGACGCCTTCCTGTCTCTTGCACTCACGGAGCAGATGTGAACTGCAGTGCACGGGGCAACATCCCCACCTCCGCTTCCTGGGGCAACATCCCCACCTTATTAGGGAGAAGAAACTCTCACAGCCGGAGAGTTTCTCCAGGGGGCTTGGCCGATGGTCTGCGGCTGCATCTCACAGCCTGAGGCTCTGGGAAGCCCGTCGGGTAGACACGAGCCAGGGTGGGTCTCGGAAGGCGCAGGAAGCTGTTCACGGAGCCGTGCTCAGCCCGAAGGAGTCCGGAGAGAAACTCCCCCAACAGAATGCACGAGTTAAATGTCTCCTTTCATGCAGTTCCGTGGTCGGAGGGCTTCGGTCGCTGCAAAGGTTTTAATGTAAAAGCAGAAAAGGTAGAAGAGGAAGACGGAGAAGGCGGACAGACTGACAAGGCCCCTGAAAGAAAGCCGGCCGGAAGGAAGTCCAGCTGCCCGACAGAAGGGGACCTGCAGCCCTGGAAGGGCGCAGAGCGAGGGACAGCGACCGGAGCCTCACGCGAAATGCACAGAGGGCGGCGGTGGGTCCGAAAACTGCCGGGAACAGCTTGTTTCCAAGACCCGCCCACGAGAGAAGGCGACACAGCCCAGAGTCCTCCTGGACCAGGGTCCGCAATCCAGGCCAAGGTGCCTTTATCCAAGCGGCATTGAGGTTGGGCCTGAGGGGCCCAGAGGGGTGCTGAATGTTCAGGTAGACATGCAGAAGGAGGGGGGGGAAGCAGGTGGTGCAGGGTAGGTGATGGAGAAAGATTTTAAAAGTAACTCGTGCTCCCAGGAGGTCGCTGGTTCGATCCCCAGGCAGGGCGCATGTCCAGGTTGTGGGCCTGATCCCCAGTGGGGGGCATGCAGGAGGCGGCCGATCGATGTTCTCTCTCATCAATGTTTTCATCTCTCTCTCCCTCTCCCTTCCTCTCTCTCTAAAATCAATAAAGAAAAAAAAAAGTAACTAGTGTTAAAAGAAGTGCTCCATGCAAAATGCTCCAGGCAAGGTGACAAAAAGGACATTACTGCGGTGGGGTGGTGTTGGGACCTGTGAGCTTCCAGAGGAGGGGACTGGACGGTTACAGTGATGTGACAGAGAGAACTGTCCTCCGATGCCCTTTCTCGCCTCCTTCCTCGGTGGGACCCTCCATTTGTAGCTGAGCACACAGCTGCCCAGACTACAGATTGCATTTCTCACCTCCCGCTTCACACAGATGTGCCCGTTGCGAGCAAAGGAGCACGAGCAAATGTCACACGTGATTTCCTCCGAGAGAGGGAGGAGCTCTTTTCTTGGTCTGTCTCCCTTCCTGCTGGCTGGCACGCAGGCACGGCAGCGGGGCTGGGCCGTCCTCTCGAGCAGGGGAGAAGAACTACGAGAGAAAAGGACCCGGGTCCCGACGGTCACGGACCCACCACACCAGTCCTGGCTTGCTCACCCATACATGCGTCGACGTGGAAGAAACAAACACACGTCTGCTTCTCCACGACGGCTCTAGTGAGTTTTCGGTCACGTATGGATGAATCGCATCCTTACTGCTCCAAGAAGTTATCTCCGAGTGGCGGAATTACTGGCGACGCTCATTTATTTCTGTGTAACCTTCTGTACCGTGGTTCCCCCTGATTTACAGCTTCGCTTTCCCTGATTTCAGTTACCCATGGTCAACTACTCTCTGAAAATACTGAACTGGAAAATTTCATAAGTTTTCAACTGCATGCTGTTCTGAGTTGTGTTATGAAATCTCGTGTCGCCCCACTTCATCCCCACCCCCCAGACCCCGCATCATCCCTTGTCCAGAGTAGCCACAGTGTATAGTTCCCCACCCGTTAGTCACTTAGTGGTTAAATGATCAGATCAACCGTTTTGGTATCACAATGCTTGTGCTCAAGTAGCCATTGCTTAATATGGTTCCCAAGTCATTCACGTAACTTTACTACGGTGTATTATTATAACTGTTGTATCTCACTACTAGTTGCTGCTAATCTCTTGCTGTGCCTAATTTCTAACTTAAACTTCATCATAGGGATGTATGTCTAGGAATAGCAGGGTTTGGTGCTGTCTACAGTTTTAGGCCTCCACTGGGGGTTTCCAGCGTATCCCCCACGTAAGACGAGACTACTGTATATCCCCCGTTTTCTACAATGAATTTATATTATTTTCGCAGTTGGGAAAACGCGTTTGTTTTTAAGGCAGAGGGAAGAGAGGGCTGAGAACCAGGGCTTGCACGGAGACGGACTGAAAGACGGGTAATGCCCGTGGTGGTGCGAAAGGCCCTCTGACGTGAATTCCCTTTCCCGCATCCCACCACGACCCGTCTGTGAATAACTCTTGCCCTCCTCTGTGTGTGCTTCCTTGTCTCCGGTTCCTGTCAGGGCTCAGCACCAGAAACAGAAAGCATTCGGGCCTCTCAGGCGGAAAGAGTTTGACACAGGGCCCCGGGTGCCCCCAGTCCCTGGGCGAGCGGGGACGTGAGTGGGAGGGCTGGCAGGGATATCACGCTCGTCGTCTGTGAGGTTAGGACCCTGCACCCGTGCCACAGAGCTCAGGAGTCACTGCCAACACCCGGAGGTCAAGGAACTGCCGCCAGCGTCGGGGTCGCCCCACATTTACGAAGCCGGTCACCGGACGGAGGGGTGACGTCTGGCCACAGCAAAGATGATCCGTTTCTGCCAGAAGGTGCCACCGCGAAACAAAAGTGGTTCCACCTGCATTGCACCTTCCAATCTCAGGGGCACCCGAAACCCCGCTGGCAAGGGGCCCGAGAACGCTGTTGTCAGCCCCTGCCCCGTGACACCGGCAGCACGCGGGGCGGGCTGGGTATGGACACCGAGTGCCACCAGAGCATCTGGTCCACCCCTCGTCCGCTCCCTGCAAGATCAGCAGTCGCAACAACGGCTTCCCAGCTTGTGTACTTCCCTGCAGCTTGTCAGAGAATATCGCCGAACATTCTCTGCACCCTGACACCGTGTACAGGGAGCGTGCCGGGTGAGAGCCTGGTTCCGATCAGCGGACGCCTCGGCCGCTCATAAAACACGTGCTCAGGCCGATCAGGTACTCAGACGGCATCGCTGGCTCCTCGTTATCTACCAAACACCGGCCAAGCGCCTTCATCTGAAACGGCACAGACTCTCCCAAGCCTGGCCTCGGCTCAGGTTCCCGCCTCTCTTCCCACGTCGTGAGCTCGTAGGGAGGACTGGTTTATCCTCACACAGATGCCTCTCTTTCCCGCCACCACGCTCGGCCACTCTGCAAGCTTCCCCTTCCCACGTCCCCGTGTCAAAACGCGGCTGATCCCCGAGTGTGCGGCTCAAGTGTCACCTCTTCTGGGAGGCCCTGGGTGATGCGGTGCAGCTGGAGACAGCCCTTCACATCGGAATCCCGGAGCGCGATCTGTACTCCTGTCGCGGGATTGAAAACAGTCCACCTCCTACCCAGCCCTCCGCGTGAACACCGTGTCCTCTCTGGTGGGCCATGCTCCACAGCGGAGCCAGGACCATTTCTTATGTATTTTCGATCCCCAGTAGTGCCAAAGTGTTTATTGAGTAGATGAATGGCCACCTGGATAGCAGTTTTTATGCTCACAGATTTTATAACCTAAGCACAGGAGTATTTTATTACATTTTCCCCCCTTTATTGATTTTAGAGAGAGAGGAAGGGAGAGGGAGCGAGAGATGGAAACATCGATGAAAGAGAACATAAACTGGCCGCCTCCTGCACGCCCCCCACTGGGGATCAGCCCACAACCTGGGCATGTGTCCTGACTGGGAATCGAACTGGTGACCTCTTGGTGCAGGGTCAACACTCACCCACTGGGCCACACTGGCTGGTCACACAGGAGTATTTTATTTTATTTTTTAAAATTTTTTATTTATTTTTTTGTTACAGATATTTTACCTTTTTTACCCCATTGGCACCCCCCTCCCCACCCCCGCCCCACCCCGTCCCCGGCTTAGTTGTC
Source organism: Molossus molossus (assembly GCF_014108415.1). NCBI lineage: Eukaryota > Metazoa > Chordata > Mammalia > Chiroptera > Molossidae > Molossus > Molossus molossus. The sequence goes on from NW_023425388.1 coordinate 115,554,205, forward strand.
CATGTCCATTGGTCATGCATACATGCATATAAGTTCTGTGGTTTATCTCTTCCCACCCCCCCGACCCCCTCTTCTGAGGGATGTCAGTCTGTGCCCTACTTCCATGTTTCTGGGTCTACTGTATTCCTCAGACTGTTATGTTCATTATATTCCGTATATAAGTGAGATCATGTGGTATTTGTCTTTTTCTGCTTGGCTTATTTCACTTAGGATAATACTTTCCAGGTCCCTCCATGTCGTCTCAAAGGAAAAGAGATCTTTCTTTCTTACAGCTGCATAGTACTCCATTGTGTACATGTACCACAACTTTTTTATCCATTCGTCTACTGACGGACACTTGGGCTGTTTCCAGATCTTAGCTATTGTAAACAGTGCTGCTATGAACATGGGGGTACATATATTCTTCCTGATTGGTGTTTCAGGCTTCTTAGGGTATATTCCTACAAGTGGGATCACTGGGTCAAATGGAAGTTCAATTTTTAATTTTTTGAGGTAGCACCATATTGTTTTCCATAGCGGCTGCACCAGTCTGCATTCCCACCAGCAGTGTACTAGAGTCCCCTTTTCTCCATACCCTCACCAACACTTGTTGTTTGATGATGTGTTGATGGCGGCCATTCTGACAGGTGTGAGGTGATACCTCATTGTTGTTTTAATTTGCATCTCTCTGGTGATTAGTGATATTGAGCATTTCTTCATATGTCTCTTGGCCATTTGTATGTCCTGTTTGGAGAGGTGTCTATTCAGGTCCTCTGCCCATTTTTTAATTGGGTTCTTTGTCTTCCTTTTGTTGAGTTGTATTCTCTGCTTCTCAGCATATGAAACCTGAAATTCTTTGCCCAGAATTTCATACTCTCAGCAAACTGATATCCCACCTCCTCCTTTTTTTAAACTTTGTGACAAGACATAAGCTTTTTTTCTCCTCACATGTCTTGTTCTTCTTTCATTTTCTTTTGTTCTTGCAACTAAGTATGTAATTTGTATGATGTTATTTTCCATTTGTTACTAAACCCCAAATAAGATGGGAATTCCTTCTTAATGTCTGTAACAATAAAAAAAAAAACAAAAAAACACAAACAATTGGCAAATTGTGTTTCTATTTCTAATCTAAACCAACAATTAATGCAAACATAGATTTTAAATTTTCACATCAGGAAACCCCATTCACTAACTCGTCTTATTTAGTGACACCCACAATTATAAAACAAGTCATAGACCATGATGTTTTTTTATGAAGCAAAAGACCTTAAAAGCGAAATTAGACACAAAAGTACTATAATTAAATTGTGTTTTTTTCTGCCCAGTGTAGAATTTACCCTTTATTAAGAGAACAGTGATTTTCTTTCTCCTGAGAAACTGGTTTCCTTCTCAGATGTTTATTTTTTTCTTTCTTTTTTTTAAATTAATTTATTTGTTTTTGTTACAGATGTTTCTCCTTTTCCCCCCACTGATTCCTCCCTCCCTCTTCCTCCCCGCCCTGTCCCCAGCTTTGTTGTCCGTGTCCATTGTTCATGCATACATGCATATGAGTTCTGTGGTTTATCTCTCCCCCACCTCCCCCTTTTCTGGGGATTGTCAGTCTGTACCCCACTTCCACGTCTCTGGGACTACCCCATTCCTCAGACTGTTATGTTCATTATATTCCACAAATAAGTGAGATCATATGATACTTGTCTTTCTCTGTTTGGCTTGTTTCGCTTAGGATAATACTTTCCAGGTCCCTCCATGTCGTCTCAAAGGATACGAGATCTTTCTTTCTTACAGCTGCATAGTACTCCATTGTGTATACGTACCACAGCTTTTTTATCCACTCGTCCACTGATGGACATTGGGCTGTTTCCAGCTCAGCGGTTGTATGTGCCCCTCCCCCGGCTGGTTCCCAGGCTCTCCCGGAGACAGTGGTTTTCCTTCTCGGCCGCTGTGGTCTGAGGTCTAGTGCACCGCCCCCAGCGCTCCAGCCTCCGAGCAGGAGGACCCCCACATTGCCTTCTTCATCGCTACTCAGAGTAGCAGGAAACAAGTCGTGGTTGATTTCTTGTGTAAAGCTGTCCCTCCAAATATTACCTAAGCAACGACCATCCACTATTCAGTAATTTAAAAAAACAAAACCTTTTTTTCCAACATTTTCTAAGGACATGCCTCAGTCTATGAGGAAAAATAACCTGGTCCGGGGCCACAGAATGCGTATGCTCAGAGCCAGCAACAGAGCTACTTAGACCTGGCGTCCGCACGTCATTGAGCAGACAGAGTGTAGGGGATTGGGGTAGAAAGGATGATTCCTTCTTCCTGGGGCTCATCTTCACCAGGCAGTGAATCGTCCGTCAGGTACGTGTGTTGGTTGTGCTTCTGGATTTGTAGAAGCCGGTAGGTTAAAGTATAGAGAGCTGCCCTGAGCCTCGGGGCAGGCTTTTGTGTTCCAGAAGGGACAGCCTCAAACTCCCCGCGGTCCCGTCTCAGTCAAAGTTCAGTCGCGAGATAGAGTGTTCATGAAGGCATGGTTTGAGGGACTTGCTGTCCATACATTACTCTAGACATGCTAAAGGTAACCCTTGGATGAAACCAGATGGTGACAGCGCTGTGAACTTGATGTATTGTTTTGAGTCCTTATAGACCCGCCCTCCCCAAGTTTTTATTAGCCCAGCATCAGCCCATGGAGAGACACACGAAGTTCTATGGGAGTCGTTGCTGCGTTGACTGTAGGGGCTGATGTCTAGGACGTAGTCTGAAGTATCACAGTGTCTTCCTTTTGAAGACACACAGGAACGAGGTTGCTGAACATCAGGGAAACTGCTCACATCGCGTGTAGAAGCCACTCCCCAAAGCCGTCCTCCAGGCCTTCTCTTGTCTTCCTTTCTGCGTCAAGGCCCAAGGGGCAGATGCTCACTTTCTATCTCTGTGTCCGGGCTCCGGTTCTGGCCATGAGATATAGAAAGAAGTCTGCAAGGAGGCTTCTGGGGCCCTGGCCGGTTTGGCTCAGTGGTTAGAGCGTTGGCCTGCGGTCCAGAGAGACCCGGGTTCGGTTCCTGCTAAGGGCATGTACCTCGGTTGCAGTTTGTCCCCGGCCCTGGTCGGTTGTGCGGGTGGCAGCCACTCGATGTGTCCCTTTCACGTCGATGTTTCTCTCTCTCTCTCTCTCTTTCTCTCCTGTTCTATCTGAACAAAGAATGAAAAAGTGTCCTTGGGTGAGGATAAAAAAAAAAAAAAAAAAGGAGGCTTCTGGGGTGCAGTCACTTTCCTGATGAAAAGTCCGAGCGGAGGCGAGCCCCCCAGCCGGTCCTTGTCCCCGCCTCGGGCGCCGTGTGCGTCGCGTGGCAGCAGCTGCCTTTCGGTGACGAGGCTACCAGAGGGGTGGAAAGCAAGCAGAGAAGACACATGGGAAAAGCCTGGGTCTTTGACAACGTGGCTGAACAACTGTCCATCTTTGAATTTCTTGTTAAGTGAGAAAAATAGCCACCAATTCCTGGAAGCCATGATCAGTTTGGTTTTGTGTTACTTGCAGCCTAACGCATGCTGACCGATCATTCAGCAGCTACGTGAGTTTACGGTGCGGATTACCAGCAGTCTGGTCATTAAGCCTGCCCCTGTCTTAGCCTTGGCCACCAGAAAGTCACAGGCTTGTAAGTTATGTCTGTTTGCCCTGTTTGTTTTTAATCTCCGGATTTTGTCTTTTTATCCATGTTTTCCTTTCACCCTGACTCCTCCAAGTATTTATGTTATTATTTTGTATTATATGCATTTTATAAGTTGAATTTTTTTTCCCGAGAACACATAAACAAGCCAAAAATTTGAATTCTGCTGGGAGACTAAGGAAGTGGTTGTTTTGGTGAAGGTTTCACAGAGGACGACACCGCTACCTCACTGTTTAGTTACTTCGGTTCGGTAACCCCAGTAATTCCTCAGGTTGTAACCAGAGGGAATCAGTAGGCAGTTTAAACAGGGGCCTATTCAAAAGTGTGTCTCGATGAAATTCAGAACTCTGAAGATCTTAAGCTAGGGTGAACACAGACTTCAAGAGATCTTTAACGCTCCCGACATAAATAAAATTCTGTGTGTACACACAATCTGTATTTTCCTGGGTATAAGTCTGAGGCTTTCATCAAAAATGCAAAGTCTAGTCTGGCTGGTGTGGTTGAATGTCGGCCCTGCTCCAAGAGGCTGCAGGTTCGATTCCCGGTCAGGGCACATGCCCAGGTTGTGGGCCCGATCCCCAGTGGGGGGCATGCAGGAGGCGGCCAATCCATGTCCTCTCTCATCGTTGCTTCTATCTCTCTCCCTCTCCCTTCCTCTCTCTCTAAAATCAATGAAGGGAAGAGAAAAATGTGAAGTCTATTATTCCAAAAACAGTCAGTTGAGAGCTTCTGGGCTAATTCGATTTACCCATTTGAATCCTCCTCCCCCCAGACACCACTGCAGCTCATTCGGGTCTTTGTTTCTCCGTCAGGGTCCTACTGCCAGAGCGTCGGCACGGCCCGTTCTGGGCGTGCACACTCAGTAAATGCTCGTTGACTTGCATTGATGTTTAATTATTTACACTGCTCTTGGTGTCTGGAACGGCGGTCTCGGTTGATCATTGTGGAAGCTCGGAATCCGTTGGCGGCATCCCAGTGGCTCGGGGTATTGTAGACACACAAATCAAAGTGCTGTGAGGAGAAGAAAAATCACTCCCTTCCAGGGTAATGCATTTTTCATGAGAAACAGGTCATTACAGAGCCCATGCCTAGTGCTGGTTCTCATTCTACCTCTTCATCCTCTCTCTCTCGTCAAATTACTTTGCCTCCTTCTTCATCTCTCATGGAGTTCTCCCTCCGCGGTATGTGATTATTTCCCCATCTCCTTCTTTGTAACCCATTTCAATAATTTCTCCATCATATGTATCTCTGAACTCTTCTTCTTGCGTCTCTGACTCTTGTTCCTTTTTCATTAGGTGACATCTGTCTCTGTGTTAGCTGTTGTACATGATGCTGCCACGTTCCAGCTGACACATTGCACCGATTTTCTCAAACTTATCTTTTCAATTCCCAACACATAAAAAGACAATGCTCACATCCTGTTTTTCCACGATACTCTGATTCTCCCTGAAGGTTTCATTTTACTGCCCGCTGTAATATTTTCCTATTCCCTTTGACGTCTGTGAATGCAGAGTCATTCGTTGACTTGTACCAATGTTCTCTTCTGGCAAATTCTGTGGCATTTCCTCCCAGAGGATGGACTTGAAGTGATCAGTCCATTACATTTCCTCGTGCAGCGTTCTCTTCTTGGGTGAAAACCAGGAACGGATTGAAGAAAGCCAGAGATGTTGGAGGATGGAGATGCTTGTCAGGACAGGAGTGTCTCCTATCGGGGAAACAGTATCTCAGTGAAAACGTCTTTCATGTTTTTGTTGAGAGTTGTTGTTTTTTTCCAGCAGCTCAGTAAGTTACAATGTTTACCAAAATGTAATTACATTCAGAGAGTAAACATCTGGAAATCATCCCGGGTAATCAGTGTGAATGTATATGGTGAATCAGAGACTTGTATCATATGCAAGAGTTTAGAGATTGCAATCTTAATGGTCTGTACATTATTCATAAAACTCTTTGTTTTAAATCTGTTTTTGAGCAGTAATTAGAATTCAAGGCATTGACGAGACAGGAAACTCGCGACTTTATTTCTTATTTTATGAATATCTCCCTCGGGACACGAGCTTGTTGGAAGAGAGAGTTAAGTATTGTTTTGTTTTTGGTGCGCCTGCTTTTTTCTTGAACTCATTTATTTGTGAAATTTAAGAAGCAGTGGGGATCCTCAGTGAGGCAAGCAAGCTGGAAAACAATAAAACTTGAAAATTACCCAGGCGTGAAATCTCTTGAACTGAGGAATGCTTCCAACCCGAAGTTCTCGATGAGCATAAAGTATACATGATAACATGTCAAAATTAGTTTTTGAAGGGAGGTTCATAATAGGAAACTTGATCATCTAAAATCAGCCAACCCTACCTTCTTCTTAACCTAAAAGAATAGCTTGCACACCTAACGAGCGACCTAAAAATAATAGATTGCATCTCACCACCTTGGTGACTTGTCTCGAGCCCAAGAATTAATACGTACGTGACACTCGGGCTTGCATCCAAAAAAAAGAAAAAAGAAGCATCATTCTTTCTGGGAGCTGTCCCGAGCGGTAAGCCTGGCAGCTGGGGAATCCTATTGACCGCTCATCGTTTTCACCAGGTTCCCGTGAGACTGCGCAGCCGCAAAGCTGCTGGGAACCGGGCTCCCAAAAAGCTGTGGTTTCAGAAGGCGGGTCTCCAGCACTCTCTTTCTGTGAGGGACCATGCTGTCTTCACTCTGTGAATGGATAACCTGCAGAATTAACCCCTGAGACAGGAAAGGAAAGTTCACCCAAGACATGGGCTTGTTTTTATTTTCTTTTTTTCATTTTACACAAAAGTCATATGGATTTGAGCCAGAAAATAGGAGGGGTAGGCGAATAATCATAAGTAAAAATAATAATCATAAGTAAGGAGGGTTAGGAGGAGAAAATAATGGAAAGAGAGAGAGAGGAAAAAAACCCACAAAGGGGAGAAGCAGAGAGCAGGGCTGCATTCAGACTTTGTGATATCTGGGTACTTTTGCCTTTGTGGGTCTTTTTCTCCCTAAAAAAACATTAAAAATTAGATTTCACTTCTGCATGGGACTAAAGGTGACTATACATCTGTTGTGTATTAAAATATTTTTTCAACCCAAAAGTTGTTTTTTGCTCCTGATTTTACTTCTTTTTTGAAATTGATTTTTGAGAGAGAGAGAGACAAAAACGTCGACGTGAGAAATAGCAATCTGCTGCCTCCCACACGTGCCCACATTGAGGATTGAACCCTTAACCTGGGCATGTGCCCCGACTGGGAATCAAACCCGCCACCTTTTAGTGTAAAGGTCAATGCTCCAACCGACTGAGCCACTCTGGCCAGGCCTGTTCTGATTTTCAAAGAAATAAAAACATTTTTATGTGCTTCAGAAAGTACTGTGGGCGGAGGCTCTGTGCCCACAGTTGCTAAGTTTTCCCTACAGATCGAGTGAGGAGGAGCACTCTACTCCGACGTGAGGAGCACAGTTAAAACTAGTGATATAAAAATTCAGTAGCACATATATGGCGTATGTCCATTATCTAGATCTAAATTACGTATTAAATTATTCCTAATCACGCCAGCTAACCTTTATTGAACAGTTACCACGTGCTAAGCACATTACATGTTTTTGTTTTTGTTTTTTTTATCCTCACCTGAGGACATTTTTCGATATTTTGTTCAGATAGAGAGGGAGGGAGAAAGAGAGAGAGAAACATCGACGTGAAAGGGACACATGGAGGGGCTGCCACCCACACAACCCAACCAGGGCTGGGGACAAACTGCAACCGAGGTACATGCCCTTAGCGGGAACCGAACCCGGGTCTCTCAGGACTGCAGGCCGACGCTCTAACCGCTGAGCAAAACTGGCCAGGGCACATTACATGTTTTATCTGACTCATTCCACACAAGAACCCTGGAGTTAAGCAGAGGAGGATGTACCCTGAAGTTTTATGGTCCCTCGCTTGCACTTGTTTATTCCAAGTCTCTTACTCAGTTTTTAAGCCTCTCAAGACTGTGTGTGCTTCGAACCCTACGAAAACCCGAGTCTGCCCATCCAGATAATTACACTGAATGTAGAGCCCCAGCTCATAGTTGAGCTCATCGAAACACGGAAAGGTGAGTGATTGGCAGAACTCTTTGGTCACACACTTAATTGTTGAAGGATAAACCCAGGGAGATTGTTTGACTAAAAAAAATCTTGCCCAGCTGGTGTGGCTCAGTGGTTGAGCATCAACCCAGGCACCAAGAGTTCACCAGTAGGATTCCCGGTCAGGGCACGTGCCCAGGTTGTGGGCCCGATCCCCAGTGGGGGGCATGCAGGAGGCGGCCAGGCGATGTTGTCTGTCATCGATGTTTCTACCTCCTCTCCCTCTCCCTCTCCCTTCCTCTCTCTCTAAAATCAATAAAGAAAAAAATATTTTTAAACAACACAAAAAAACATGAGAGATTTATCTCCTACTTAAAAAAACAAAAACAAATCCCGAGTCGTCGGTTAGAATTCAGAATCGGATGGAATCATACGTGTAAGGTACCCAGAACAGCATTCTCATCCTGTTTCCCAGGGAAGCTCTTTAACATCCCGGCTTTACCTGTTTTCTATGCCTGGTGACCGCCAAATGGGTAGCTTCAGCTGTTCAATGAAGATGCTTTGCACTGTGGTCAACAAGATCCTCACCCAAATGATCATACAAGATGCAGAAGTGCTCCCAGAAGGGGCCGTTCACCAGTGGTGGAAGCTCCCGAGATGGCTGAGGCACGGGTTCAACAATGTCCTCAACGGGAGCATTTTTCTCTGTCTCTTGAGAGCTTGATTCCAGGCCTATCCTCTGTTTGGTGCAAATACATTTTTATAAAAACTCCAAAAAAAATGTCCGCAAAGGAAGCAGGTTCTCTGTGTCTTCACTCTGCTGTCCACACCGTTGGCCTCATTCTGTGTTTATTCAGGTCTTTTGCCCGTTTTTTAATTGGATTGCTCTTTTGGTGTTGAGTTTTGTAAGTTCTTTGTGAATTTTGGATATTAACCCTTATTAGAGGCTCCGCTGCAAATATGTCCTCCCATTCAATGGGCTGTCTTTTCATTTTGTTGATGGTGTCCTTTGCTGTACAAAACCTCTTTCGTCTGATATAGCCCCATTTGTTTATTTTTTTTTTTCTGTTGTTTCCCTTGCCTGAGGAAATATGTAAAAAATTATTTCGATGAGAAATGTCTGAGATTTTACTGCCTATGTTTTCTTCTAGGATTTTTATGGTTTCGAGTCTAACGGTTACGTCTTGAATTCATTTTTAGTGTATTCTTGTGTGCAGTATAAGAAGGTGATCTCGTTTTATTTTTTTGCACGTATCTGTCCCATTTCCCCGACACCATTTACTGAATAGACTATCTTTAGTCCTCTCTATGTTTTTGCCTCCGTTGTCGAATATTAATCGACTATAAAGATGTGGATGTATTTCTGGGCTCTCTATTCTGTTCCATTGATGCATATGTCTGTTTTCATGCCAGTACCATGCCGTTTGGGCTCAGTGGTATAAATAAAAGAAGAACAAAATAGATGAGGTCCCTGCTATCATAGGAGTTTACAGTCTAGGGATTCTGGATTGAGTGCAATAGGAGTCACCTGAAGGGTTGTCCTGACCCGTACAGCATAACCACTGGCAATTTTTTATACGACATCAGCACCTTGAGGATGGATGGAGGGCGTTGCTAAAAGAGCAAATATCAGTCTTCCCAGTGTTTCCAGAATCTCTTGTACCTTATTTAATGGCTTGTATTGTTTTCCTGTTTATTTATGTTCCAGTCTCTCCCTTAGGCTATTGTCTCCTTCAACCTTATATCCTCACAACCAAAAATTTCTCTCCACCTTATTTTTTTTCACGTTAACTATTTGTTTATTTATATCCTGCCTTGGTTCCCCCCTCCAAATATTTGGGATTGTCTGATCCATAGGAGGAATGCAAAAGGTGTCTTGAACACCTTTACATGTTAAAAAATGAAACCCAGAAAGGTTAGAACTTTGATCAAGGTGAAGCAGAAATTTCCTCCGGAGGCTGTATAGAGTTGGATGAGTTATCACGGAAGGCGAATTCCCCGCCGCAGCAAGCGTCTGAGGGCAGGCTGGGTGTTGTGGTTCATAGATTAACCTCAGGGCCTTGTCCATGCTGTGATTTTACAAAGCACATTATAGGTTAGTGATCTATAATCCTTTGAAGAACTTCTTAAATACATTTATAGTCATTTTATCTCAGAGGTTCAGGATTTTAGACATTTTAGAGAATTTTTGGTTAATATCTATATTTGTATAAAGAAGTTCAGTAGGAAAAAATGAACACATGGGACTACATCAAACTAAAAAGCTTCTGCACAGCAAAAGAAACAATCATCAAAATGGAAAGGCAACCCACTGTATGGGAGAACATCATTGCCAATGATATATCAGATAAGGGGTTAATTTCCAGTATATATAGAGTGCTCATACAACTCAACAAAAGGAAGACAAAGAACCCAATTAAAAAATGGGCAGAGGAGCTGAATAGACATCTCTCCAAGCAGGACATACAAATGGCCAAAAGACATATGAAGAAATGCTCAACATCACTAATCATCAGAGAGATGCAAATTAAAACAACAATTAGGTGTCACCTCACACCTGTCAGAATGGCCGCCATCAACAAATCATCAAACAACAAGTGTTGGCGAGGGTGTGGAGAAAAGGGGACTCTAGTGCACTGCTGGTGGGAATGCAGACTGGTGCAGCCACTATGGAAAACAATATGGTGTTACCTCAAAAAATTAAATATTGAACTTCCATTTGACCCAGTGATCCCACTGCTAGGAATATACCCTAAGAAGCCTGAAACAACAATCAGAAATAATATATGTACCCCCATGTTCATAGCAGCACTATTTACGATAGCTAAGATCTGGAAACAGCCCAAATGTCCACCAGTGGACGAATGGATAAAAAAGCTGTGGTACATATACACAATGGAGTACTATGCAGCAGTAAGAAAGAAAGATCTCTTATCCTTTGAGACGACATGGAGGGACCTGGAAAGTATTATCCTAAGTGAAAGAAGCCAAGCAGAAAAAGACAAATACCATATGATCTCACTTATATATGGAATATAATGAACACAACAGTCTGAGGAATAGGGTAGACCCAGAAACATGAAAGTAGGGCACAGACTGACATCCCTCAGAAGAGGGGATGGGGTTGGGGGGGTGGGAAGAGATAAACCACAGAATTTATATGCATGTATGCATGACCAATGGACATGGACAACTAAGCCGGGGACGGGGCAGAGGTGGGGTGGGGTGGGGGGTGCCAATGGGGTAAAAAAGGTAAAATATCTGTAACAAAAAAAAAATAAAAAATTTATAAAAAAAAAAATAAAAAGAAGTCCAGTAGGTTCTAAACAAACACAAGCTCTACTGAGAATCCTAAATTATGTTTAACTGTAAGATGTAAATTTATCTTTTAGAATAAGAATGGGGTGTAATAAAAGCCACGCATCTGGGGTTTTTTCCCAGAAGAGAAGTTCTAACTGAGCGAGTTTGCTGAGCGCCCCGAGGAAAGAATGTTCCCGCGGGAAGTCCGGTGGCTCCCGCAGGGTTGTCGGTGAGACAGAATCGACCCTGAGAAACATGGTCATGTATGGATGCTTCCAACGCGGATGCTCAAATCATGTGAATCTCTCATCAGCACCAACAGATGTTTGTTAGGCTTACTACGTGGAGGGAATAAAGAGGATATAAAAGTATGAAATACCCAAAAGCTGAATGTTGCCTCAGCGTGCTCCCTGGGTTTTAAATGCAATTTTTATTTAATTGGCGTCCATAACATTCGATTGGACGTTTTACCTCCAAATTATAATAAAAGTAATTGTGGGAAATTATTGTCCTTATTTGGACTGTGCAATCGAAATTTCTGGAATACATTTTTGCATAGAGCAGGATGAAATTGCACTTAAAACACAACAACAGAAAAAATGACGTTGAGGACGTTTTGATAGGATTACCTCTCCTGAACACTTTTTGATCTATTTCATGACATCTAGTTGACTAGTGTTGCAAACATTCAACTTTATCTATGAGTTATTTTTTTGTAAACTCCATAATGAGTATTTTTCCTACCTCTCTAGAAATGCTAGAAAGGCATCTAAGTCCAAGCTCGTGAGATATGTTAATATTTTTCTAAGAGCGCCTAGTTAAATGCCTCTTTTCCAGGCATTGTCTGCTTTGTGGTACTGAGCTGGAAGACCTGCAGTTCAACTCTCCATTATAAACAAAGCTTACTTGTCTCAAACCCTTGTCAAGGCAGAATTCTATCTGTTAATCTTTTTTCAAACTGTGCCTAGCAATTGCCTCGTGTTTTTGGAAGACGCAGCTTGTTAACAGTAGAGCTCACACACTAAACTTAGAAAGGTAGGTCCCAGAGGAAGGACCCAAAGTAAACAGAAGCTTTGGAAAGTTGTAAGTGACAACGCGCAAGTGGTGTGTTTCATTGAGTCGCCGCATCACAGGCTCATAGTAAATGATTGCACCGTGGCTCAAGATCCATGCACGGAGTTTCTCCTGTTCCCTGACTCAGTGTGGACACCCACGTCACCGTCAGCTCTTTGCCTTCACTTAAGAAAAGTAAACAGTGCAATGACATCATTCCCAGCCGATCAAAGCACAGCCACAGTGGCAAAGGAAATGTTGGGAGAATTCTTTTGCAACTGAAAGTCAGGGTAAGCAAGCAATGTGTTTGATAAGCTGTCCTAACACATGCCCAGGGGTTCTGAGCTGTATTTATAAAATAGCGTTTTGTTGGTGGCTCAAAAACTGCCCTGGGAGGCCAGCACTACATCACATTCCATAAGAGAAGCAATTGTGGTGAAAAAACCCAAGGTGACCAGGGACAACCTTTGTTCACTGTTCTATCACATGGCGCTATAATAAATATTAGTCACCCAGTGTACACAGAGGATGTGATGCGGCTTCCCGAGAGGGCGAAACCCGCTCCCAGAGGGCGGAGGGCACTCCCTGTTCCAAGCAGGTCCCGAACCAGATTCACTTTCTTTGCCTTGGAGGAGCAGCCCATTCAACAGGAGCCACTGCAGGGCAGCGGCTTGGGGCCCCTTCGTCACTCTTCCACGTTCTCCTTCTCCTTCTGCGTCCCAAACAGTTCATGGTGCCCTGGTTTTGATTAAACCACACTGCATGTGAAAGTCTGCTTTCCCCCTTATCAAGCCTCCCCTAAGTTAATACAAAATGTTCCGAATGATCTCACCTTATGGCTTCGTTGAGGAGAGATACTGCAAAATCAGAAGGTGCTGCTGTTATGCTTGGAAGCACCGGCCCGTTTTATCAGACCGTCTCTTCCGCTGGTCATGAGAACACAGCCTTCTCTCAACACGGCCACTGTCTGTCACCAGGCCTGAGCCGACGGTGGGAAAAGTTGCACTGTGCTATGCAATGCACAGCAGCATCAAGTTAACACAAAATACTGCATTCCTTTGGTTATTTTTTAATTTAAAAATATGCAAATACTGTGGTTTTGACGTTTTTTTTCTACAATAGAATAGCCTGCTTTAAAAAGAAATTCTCAATGTCATTAGAAAACCACGCTCTATCTCCCTATTCAAAAAAGTAATGAGAAAATTAGAACCGATGGAAAGAACTAGCACTAGATACCGACCTTAGATCTATTGATAAAAAATAATAACACAGCCCTGGCCGGTTTGGCTCAGTCGTTAGAGCATCGGCCCACTGACCAAGGAGTTGCAGGTTTGATTCCAGTCAAGGGCACGTACCTACGTTGCAGCTTAGTTCCCGGGCCTGGTCGGGGTCATGCATGGGGATGGGCAACCAGTCGATGTGTCTCTCTCACATCCATGTTTCTCTCTCTCTCTCTCCCCCTCTATCTGAAGACAAATGGAAAAATATCCTCAGGTACAGATTTTAAAAAAAACACACAGCACATTATACACAGAACAAATTTTCTGAGGATCTTTACTAACTAGCAATAGACCCATTTTATAGCTACTGCCCCAGAGAGGACCAAATCTGAGCCACGCTACAACCCTTCACTATTGAATGTTGCTTTTCCAAGAAAAATTGCAAAGAAAGGGCAGGACCCCATCTGGGTAGCCTGGGGAGTGGAACAAGACCATTTCTTAGTCCCCAACCCGTCCGTCCCGCCAACCAAGTACCTTATATTTGTTCTTATTCTCCTAGTGGGAGAAAAATATTTAAAATTAGAAATCACTGAGCATCTGGATATATATATATATATATATATATATATATATATATATATATATAAAATTCCTCCATATTGAAGAAAAAGCTCTCTCAGTGACTTTGGCATTTACCAAGATCTACAGTTGGTTCAGTATAGAAGGAGCTTGTCTTAACAATAAGTGAGAAGCTAAGCAGATTGAAAAACCAACAACTTTTCTTTGATCCATAAGACAGGGGAAGACATGGGGCAAACCTCTGTCCTCAATACTGGAAGGATAGACAGGTGCCCACGGAGAAATGGCTGAGTGGAGCAGAGACTCAGGAGTGAAAACCAGCCACAGAACGTGTCTGGGTAGAAAAATCTCAATGGTAACTGATGAATTTCTGGCGACTCAGTGGGGACAACCCTGAGAGTTAAAACCTCCAGTGGGACCCAGGCATGGGAGGACCTCACAATATTGTGACATTTACCTCCAGGAGTTCAACCAGGTTCTCACAGTAAATATCAGAGAAACTCCCTCCTTGTTTCCCCAAGGAGAAGGGGAAACAGAATCATTTAAAAATATGCCAGAACTTTCCGTTCTTCCTAATAAGGCCCGCCCTCAGGGGAAACTAGTTACTCGGAACTTAAAATGCTGGGTTATCATCAAAGCCTAACTGACCTGGGAAAGGGACAAACAGCAGCACCTTGTTACATTGTGCTTTGCTTTACTGCACTTTGTAAACACTGCGTTTTCATCACATTGAAGCAAGACCCTCCTACCAGGAAAAAGATTATGACTCCTGAACGTTCAGATGATGGTTGGTATTTTCTTAGCAATGAAATATTTCTTAATTAAGACATGCACATTGTTTTTTAAGACATAATGCTATTGCACTTTTAAGACCACAGTATAGTACAAACATAAGTTTTCTATGCACTAGGATACCAAAACTCTGTGTGACTTGCTTTAGTGTGGTATTTGTTTTATTGTGGCAGTCTGGAACCAAACCCACAATATCTCCAAGGTATAAGCATAACTCCAAGGTACACAATTCCAATCTGTTCTACCCATTCTGTCCCATTTAAAGGAAGAGGAAGATACTGAGAAATACTTGTGAAGTTCACAATCCAAAGGAATAAGGTCACTAAAAGACAGACCTAATTATAGGACTATAGAATGCCTCTCCTAACCCCACACCTCACAGACATTATTAAAGGCCTATTTACAGCAGTTCCTTTTACTTGGTACATTATTTCTGGTTATCCATAAAAAATTACAAGGCATACCAAAAGGCAAAAAAAACATATGTGAAGAGACAGAACCAAGCATGGTAGAGACTGCAATTATGAGACAAGAAATTTAAAACAACTATGCTTAACATGCTAAGGGATCTAAAAAATAAAGTAGACAACAGGCAAGAACAAATAGGCAATGTAAATAGAGAGATGGAAATTCTAAGAAAGAACACAATAATTCTAAACATCAAGAACACTGTGACAGAGAAAAAGAATTTCTTTGATAAGCGTATTAGTGGACTGGACACAGCTTAGAAAGTATCACTGAGATCGAGGATATTTCAATGGAAATCTGCAACACTGAAAAGCAAAGAGAACAAAGACTGGGAAACAACAACCAAAAAACAAAGAACAGAACAGAACAGAATATCCATGCGTTGTGAGACAACTATAAAAGGTGTAACTTGCATATGATGGAAACACCAGAAGAAGAAGAGACAGGAACAGACAAAATATCTGAAATGATAATTTCAAATTGTTGAAATTTATAAATGGTATTCAAAGTGATAGCACCCCCCCCCCCAAATTAATATCAGGCACAAACAAACTACAGATCCAGGAAGCTCAGAGAATACCAAGCAAAATAAATGCTCCAAAACTACACTCAAGCATATCATTTTCAAACAACAGAAATCGAAAGTAAAGAAAAAATATTAAAAGAAGCCAGAAAGGAAAATCTTACCTATAGATAAGCAAAGATAGGATTTATATTCAACCTCCTCAGAAAACATGGGAGCAAGAAGAAAATGCAGTGAAATATTTAAAGTATTAAGGGAAAAAGACACCAACCTAGAATTATACCCTGCACAATTATCCTTCAAATGTAAAGAGGTAAGTACTTTCTCAGACAAGCAGAAATTGAGGGAATTTGTTGCTACCAGATCTGCCTTACAAGAAATGTTAAAAGTATTTCTTAGAGAGAGGGAAAATAATATAGGTCAGAAATTTGAATCTACATAAAGAATGGAAGAGCATCAGAGAAGGAATAAGTGACAGTAACATAAAAACATACTTTTTCTAATCTTAAGTGATGATTTTGAACTAATAATAATAGCAACAATGTATTTGATTGTGTATGCCTATGGATGTATCTTATGAGTATATGCTTATGTATGCTTATATATACATGAAATGAATGGCTGAAGTGACATGAAGGATTGGGGAGAGGAACTGGGATTATTTTGTTATTATAAGCTACTCACACTACCCATAAAACAGTATGATCCAAAAGTAGACTTGATTAGTTATATAAGTATATTGCAAACTCTAGGACAGCCATTAAAAAAGGAGGACAAAAAAGTATAACTGATATGATTTAAAAAGGAGAGAAAGTAGAATCATATAAAACGCTCAGTTAAAGCCACAAAAGCCAGAAGAAGTGTGGAAAACAAAACTAGGAACAAAGAATAAGAGCTACAAATACAAAACAGTAACAGACATGATAGCTATTCATTCAAACGACTCACTAATCACTTTGAACATCAATGGTCTAAAGGCAACAATAAAAAGACAGAGATTGCCAAAGTGAATCAAGAAACAAAACCCAACTATTTGTTGTCTACAAGAAATCCATTGTAACTATAAAGACACATACAGATTAAAAGTAAAAATATGGGGGAAATACCATACTAGCATTGGTCAAAAGAAAGCAGGAGTAGCTACATTAATTTCAGACAGAGTAGACATGGACGCAAGGGAAGTTATCAATGACTAAGAGGGGCATACTGCGAAAGGGGTCAATTCTCCAAGAAGACATAACAATCCCTAATGAGTATATCCCCAACAGATGGAGTGTCAAGATTCACGAGGCAAAAATTGTTGGAAATGCAAGGAGAAATAGACAATTCCACTCACAGAGTTGGAGATTCAACACCTCTTTCTCAGAAATAGATCTAATAGGCAATAAATCAGTAAGGACATAGTGGACCTCAACAAACTATCAATCAAATGGGTATAACTGACATCTATAGATGGCTTCCTCCAATGACATCGGAATGCACATTGTTCTCAAGCTCACATGGAACATTCACCAAGGCAGACCACTCTAAGCCATAAAATATATCTTAACAAATTTAAAACAATAGAAACCATACAATGTCTGTTCTCCAACCACAATGGAATGAAACTAGAAATCAGTTAACAGAAAGGTAACTGGGAAATCCCAAAACACACAGAGATTAAACAACACATTTTTAAAATAACACATGGAGCCAAAGAAGAACTCTCAAGAGAAACTAAAAACAAATTTACACCTACCATGCGCCTAAAATCCAGGCTTATTCTTGGCCGAAGTCCCTTGCAAAGCTGAGCAGTTCAAAGATCATGGATGATACAATTTTACTTGTACCTTAGTCCTCAAGCTGGCCACCACTGTTCCCTTACCTGTGCTTGCCTCCTTCCCTGTGATCTCTGAAAAGCTCTCCCTGCCTCACCAATCTCTGTTTGTCCTCTATACCATGATGGATGTCTTGTCTCCGACCTTCAGCCAAATATGCTGTCACAGTCAGGACCAACACCGGGATGCTGCGACTCCCAGAACTATCAACCCTCATCTTCTCCACCTCTAAGATAGCTGCTCTGGGGCCCGTATACATTTTCCCATTTGACTTCATTCTGATCATAAGTGTCAAGGGCGGTGGGGAGAGGTGAGTTACCTTCTCTCAA
Source organism: Molossus molossus (assembly GCF_014108415.1). Classification (NCBI taxonomy): domain Eukaryota; kingdom Metazoa; phylum Chordata; class Mammalia; order Chiroptera; family Molossidae; genus Molossus; species Molossus molossus. Next base: position 115,571,971 of record NW_023425388.1, read on the forward strand.
ACCTTAAATCCTATGCTCCTCAATGAAAAGAATCCCAGGGGCAATTTAGCCTCCGACCCTTTCTATTCTTATTCCTATCCAAGAAGAGATTTTATCTGAGCATCATAGAAATGATGCCCTTCTCTGTTTTGGTCCGTTCAAATCAGTTAGTTAGTGATTTTGCACCTCCTGATGTTTTAAAGGACTTTTGAAAGTATCCTAATATTTCTTTTGACATTTTGAAAGAGTTGTTTTGGACCAACTTCGGCAAAGGTGCTAAGTTAGGGGTTGAAGAAAAGAGCTAAGGGCATAGGATAGTTTGTATTTAGAGCTTCTTCATATCAGATAAGATCATTCTATAGAAAATTCCTTTTTCTTATACTTATTTTTTAAAAGGCATCATGCTTGCTGAGATGTGGCCCGTGGGATTATTGAGTGACACACTTTTTTCTTAACAGGGACAGAGAAGATATTTCCTAGAGAGAGGTGGCATTTGTGAAGTTATTTGTGGAAATTCCTAAGTTTCTCAGGGAATTTTTTTCTTACTCAGAAGGATCAACTACGAAGTAGGTGGTCCATACTTATAAATAAGGCCTAATATAGAAATACGATAATTAACAGCTGCTCTATTTAGAGCTCTTTTCCTTCCCAAAGGTGGAACCTGAAAATCCCCAGAGACTTAGAAAACTATTAATCTAATCCAATCCATTGAACTCACAAATGACAAACTTGAGCCCAAAGTTTGAACCGACTTGTCTAATATTGCCCAATGAAATGGTAACAAAGGTCAAATGCCTCTCAGGGGCCTGTCTTCACTGTCACAGAGCCCGCCTGGGCCCTCAGAGGCCTAGCGATAGATGGTAATTACCTGAATTCAACAATTTATGTTATGGTGTTAAAACTGATACCATCTTTACACATCACCCCTCTTAAGGGTATTTACTTTCATTTAAACAGGATTCAGTTTCTTAGATCAAAGAAAGGAATCTAAGAGCAAATATGTAGATGTTATCAATAAGCGTGTTGGTACAGGAAAAAATTAAGGGCAGTAAAAGAGGACTTCCAGAGGGGGTGAGGCCGTCATTAGAAAACCACATGCAATTTTATAACGTGGTTGTGTGTGTGTTGGTTGGCAAGCAGGAGGTTAGACTCAAAAGCAATACCTGTTGTTTACATAAAAACACATAAAATAAGAACACCTAAACCAACTTATCTTGACTGACTTGGTGTGCTGACATTAGAAAGAGAGAAATTCAGAGTTGGTCCTACAGTTGATTCAGGCTAGGGTGTGTTTGTTAGCTACGTGTGATGTCATCATTCATGTGGTATAATATACACCGCTCTAGGTCATAACGTAAGCAGAATGCTTTCTGTTTTAAGATGAGTGTAAGTTTTTTCATTTAAAGTTTGTCTTGAAATTATAGTAATACAGTACAAAAATTAAGCTTTTAAGCCCTGAAAATATATTCTATTTTTTTTATTTTTTTAATCCTCACTCAAGGATTTTTTTTTTTTTTTTATCCTCATTCGAGGACATTTTTTATTATATTCTATTTCTTCCAGCCCATATACCGAAAAAGTTGCAAAAATAATTGGGGATTATCAAAGTAAATTTGTTTAGATTTAATCATGGGTACCATCTAACAGAGGCAGATATTATACTGTAAGCAAATACATCACTGGAAGAGAAACAAAACATTTAATTTATTAGCAATCCAGAAAAATTGCTTGACCAGCCTGACTAAATACTTTTTCTTAATACTCTTCAATTTTACCTTATTATTATTATTTTTCAGGATGGCTGATGATAACAGGGAAGAAAAAAACATGTAATAATTATGGTTGCTCGAGTATTGCAAAAGAAGAGATTCAACTTCCAAATGCATTGCAAATCCCAACACATTCAACAGCAACATCACGGGACTATCATCTTGATAGACATTTGAGTCATAATCATGCAAATCTAATTTAAATTCCATGGAGTTGTTTCTTTTTCTGCAAGGCACAAGTGTTGGCAACACATGAAACTGAATAATACTAGAAAATTATCAGAAATTCATAAGGGGGGTGAAAGTTTTCTATCTTGAAGTTAGAAGTAAAAAAAAAAAAAAATCACTTTACAGCCTTCATTTTGCCAAAACTATACTTGGGGAGGAAATTATGATGAAATTCCAAAATATTTCTTCATCCAATTTCACCAACAAATGACAAACATCAGTTTTTGCCATCAATCAAATTATTGCCCTTTTCAGCCAGTTTGGTGTCTCCATGGCTCAGTGCTTGAGCGTCGACCCTGCACCAAGAGGTCGCCAGTTTGATTCCCGGTCAGGACACATGCCCAGGTTGTGGGTCCGATCCCCAGTGGGGGGCATGCAGGAGGCAGCCAATGGATGTTCTCACTCATCGATGTTTCTCTCTCTCTCCCCCTCTCCCTTCCTCTCACTCTAAAATCAATAAAGAAAAAAAAAAATTTAATTAAAAAAAAAACAAAAGGATATTCTGCTCAACTGTTCATGTAACTAAAGATGTTACAGAGAGAGACATTCTACTCTGAGCACTATCAGAAACTCTCATTAATGTTTGCAGTTCCTTTACATTAGTTCAAATAAAAATGATCATATTCTCCGAGGAAGGTGCTCCAGTAGTTGGAATTCTTGTTTAAAATGGAAGAACAAAAGTTACCCATTCTTGCCAAAGATCACCTAATGATAGGTATGGCTGCCCTGGAGTGTACCTACTAAATACCAACCATGTCTCCCTTCCGAAAAAACAATGAGCTCACGACATAAGTACCCACATAGAATCCAAGTCGCAGCCAAATGAAAAAATAGAAGTTGCAAAGCACTGTGTGTAGAACACCATTCCATCTACAAAATGTAGAGGAACCTAGAACTTACAAAAACCCTTGGTAGGCTTCTGGAGAAATGTGCAGAAACCTTGGCAAAGAAATCTTCTAAGAGGTCGATTCTTAAATTCTCGTCCTGACGCCATCGCATCGCTTAACCCTTTCATGCCTTGGGTTCTGAAAAATCAAGTCATTAGATTAGAATACCATCATGCCAATTTCCTGTTCTAATTTGCTGAGTGTAAGTGTATGAAAAATATCTTCTTCGTTGATATTTCTGAGGCTTTGGAAAAGCAGATCTGTGAGCGTACTTTGTAAACGTGTGCATATAGTATAGCAACAATAATGCAGAGCTTGCAAAAGCCTGCACTACAATTTATTAGCTCTTTGTACCAGCTCTTCCTAACCTTAGTTCAGTTGGAGATCTTGCCCACACATATCCTTCATAACAAAGCAAAGAGCTTCGTGTTTACATTTACTTAGGGGGTTGAACTGTATTAAATGTCAGCCTCAAGCAGAAAAATCTGTTCAGCAAAGATGACTTAATTAAACTTTGAAACGTGAACTTTATTTTCCCACAAATGTCCTTAATGAAATCAGAATCATGTTTCCTAGAAAAATACCCCAGTGGATTCGGTTGCAAACTCGTTTTTCTATGTGAAGAGTTATAGAAATTGGCTGAAGAGTCTTAGCAGGGTCTCTGTCAACTAAAACATTCTATGTTTCTGATTCTATTTTAGGGTTGGTCTAGGAGGTACCCCCCCTCCCCCAACTGAGGTCCCAGTGAATGCACCTCCTCAGAGTTCCCTAGTGTCTTAGGATCCTTTCTTGATACCACCCCAGTAAAGCTGAGTTTACTCCAAACTTGTTTCTTATTAAACTGTGTGACTACTGGGGACAGAAATCATGTTGGTAATAGAAACAACTTGATATCAAGAACTTCCTAACAACCAGAGCTGTCCAATATAGAAATTAAAAAACTATATTTAATAGAAATATAGACATAGCCTGTCATTGAGGAACTAAGTTCGCCTTGAGGCAAGACAGTCAAGAGAGGGACCCCACTGCTTTTTGGGGAAGATTGTCTGCTTTGTGTCAGGGTATTTAGCGAGCCTTTTATCTCCTTTAGTGAGCTGTAGTCATGCGGAGGACAGGTTATTTATGTGGCTTGTTTCTGGATTTCTGGATATATTGTAGATACTCAATAAATATATTTTTAATGAATGAAGGGATAACACTTTACAATCCTTTAATTGTGAAATTCTTGGCAGGGTTCATTGTCCTTTGGAAAAGGAAATTCAATAGTAAAAGTGCAACGTCATAGGGAGTGTTTTGCAATTTTTCGGAACTCTTTACTCCCTCCAGACTGCTGTCAAGTCCTGTCGCAACTGTCCACTTAGTCTATTTTCTTTCTTATTTCAGACCCCAACGAGAATGAAGAAATCGTTCTTTTCATTGCAAAATGTGTGACATTTAAAAGAGCTGTCCTGCTAAACTGTCTTTTACCAATATGAGCCACACACTGACTGCAAAAAAATTCTTGATTCCAAAAATCTTGCCATTTTACATAATGGCAAATCAACCAACTTTGTAACTTCTGAATTCTATAAGACTTAATAAAATATAGTTGAATGTCATCTCATTCTTAAGTTCAATCAGCACTCTGATTTCTTTGTGTCTGTTTCACACTGAATCTCAATTCTTTGGCTGGGGAGGTGAAATCAATTTAAAGAGTTATAAACCGGAATTGGGGGGGGGGGATGATCACAGTGAAATGGAAAATGTCAGATTCCACCATACCTAGTAAGTAATAGTATCTTTTTTATTTTTATTTTTTATTATTATTAATTTTTTTGTACAGATAGAGTGGGAGGGAGAGAGAGGAAGGGAGAGAGAGGGAGAAACATCGACGTGAAGGGACACATCGAGTGGCTGCCACCCACACGACCAACCAGGGCCGGGGACAAACTGCAACCGAAGTACGTGCCCTTAGCGGGAACCGAAACTGGGTCTCTCTGGACCGCAGGCCGACGCTCTAACCGCTGAGCCAAACTGGCCAGGGCGTAATAGTATCTTTTTCATGAAACTTTTATTTCAGTAATTTACATGTGTGTACATGTGTGTATATGTGTGTTGCGATGTAGAATGCATTTCTTACATTGGATCACATGCCGAAGAAAGTTTTGAAAACCACTGGTTTACAGCGTGCTCCAGGGCCCTTAAAATAATGCCCACACTATGCTGTTAGTTTAAAAGGTCCACTAACCACCCAGTGTTCTCAGAAGATCCCTCTGATAGAGAATCAGGCTTATACCTGGTGAAATTGGTTCCACATTTCTCATCAGCAGTTAGCAGAATAGGTGACCCAGTTCTCAAGGTTCATGCACTTGAGCCAACTGGAATGCAAGCAACGAGGTGAAGGATGTTATTTATTTTGCAGGGTCCAGAGACGAGCTGAAGGTCAAGTGCTTCACAGCTCCACCGTCCGGACGTTTGTGACCTGTTCCTGGGCATGGTTATGTGTAGACCTTGTTCCTTTCCCAGACACATCTCAGTTGCCTTCCTGCTCTTCGTCTTTAGAGCCCACGATCACGGTCCCCTTCTTCCTCCGGACGTTTGGCAAACGCGTGAGCCAACGTTCACAAGAGTTAAATATCTCTAACATCTTACTTGCAAAGGTTGTTAGAAGGGATTTCTTTCTTCTACCCTCCTCACTTTTTCTTCTTTCTCCTTCTTCCCCTCTCCCCAAACCACAGGATAAGTGTTTAAAGCTACTCTGGTTCGAAGTGGTGTCTGTCTTTGTCCGGAGCGAGAGAGTCTGTGGTGGCTGGAATCAGTCAACGTTTTAAAACAGATCCGCGAATGTGAACGGCTCTAAACTGCCTTCTATTTTCTTTCAGTAGCTCTAAATAGCTATAAATAACACACAGTTCACAGGGAGAAAGTTGATTCTTTTAAGTATTTTATTCTTTCCACAGCACTAAAATGTAAAGGCATTTTACTTGGTAACATGTTCTTCATTTACTGGTTCTTTTCTAACCCCCATTTCTGTCTCATCAGTATGGTGCCTAGAGAATATTTGACTTGAAGCGGAACCTATTTTCTCAATTCTTTGGAGCGTCTGTTTTCTAAGGAAAGTATTATTCAAAGCAGACTTCCACAAACTGGACTTTAACAGCAATTATTTTCTTTGACTATGAGAAGGATATTTTGCTTTCCTAAATGCACATCGACTGAATTCTTGAACTAGATCCTTTTGTGACGGACTTTTCTCTATTTTTTCTGTAACAGAAACATGACATTGGTCCCTCCAGTGTGGTTCAGTGGCTGAGCATCAACCCTGCATCTAGAAGTCTCCGGTTCGATTCCCGGTCAGGGCACATGCCCAGGTTGTGGGCTGATCCCCAGTGGGGGGCATGCAGGAGGCAGCCAGTCGATGTTCTTTCTCATCGATGTTTCCATCTCTCTCTCCTTCTTATTTCCTCTCTCTCTAAAACTAATAAAGGGGGGAAACTTTTTTTAAAAAAGAAGCATGACATTGTCTCTCAGAGAACTTGAGGCTTAAGGCCCCTTGGCATAAGTCTTGCATGCACTAAAACGGAAGACATCCACTTTGTTTGTCTGTAGCTCCTCTGAGTCACTGACTATGTATGTGCTCAGTTCACCTCCTTGTCCAACCTCGTGAAACTGCTCTTCAAGAACGAGCAAAGGCGGCCGTTTCTGTGAAGGAACCTGTGATGGTGGACACGTCACTTTGATTTGGGAGCCTCGGTAACCTTACTGTCCAAGTAAGAAGGTCCGTCAGAATCATCTCCAGGGGCTTAAAAAAAAATCTTCCTAGCTCAAAAATCTTTTGATTCTGTTCACCAATAGTTCAGCATTTCAAGCAGCCAAACCCAATGTTTACATTATTACAGTATTGCAAATGCATGTTCCTTTTGCATCGCCTAGAGTCACCTCTTAGAAATATATTAGATTCCATGGTGTTATAGGTACATCTGAGCATTTGTTAATGGGAAAAAAAGATGAAAGCTAATGCTGGTGCAGTTGTTGTATAAGCCAAGTCAGGACACCAGAACGGTGCGAGAAAAATCTTACAAGACAAGAGCAGAAAGAACGTTGGAATTTCTTCTCTCCTCTCTTTAAACGTATTAGCAGTAAGGTGAGCACGATCAAACACGGCCCACAAGTTAGACGGTCGGGACAGAGGCGGTCTATGCCGACAGGGCACTGCAAGTGGGCGAGGCACGCTGGCCCAGTGCCCGGAACCTCGCCCTTGTCCTAGTGGCCGTAGAAACAGTGGGGCGTGCTTGCTCTCCGCAGAGCTACGGCAAAGGCAAATCGCCACCATGATGACCAGAACACGTCCTGAAAACCCAGACCAGGGGCAGCAGCTGGTGTGAGTCGTTCCAAGGGGCCTTGAGGAGACAGGACAGCAGGTCCTTCCAGCCCTCCCCTCGGTGAGAACCACCCCTGCCACACCGTCTCAACGCTGAGCCTGGAGGTCGCCTCCCTCCTGCCACCCAGAGAGGAAGGCAAAGGGAAGTATAGGCTGCTCAACCATCAGTCTGCCGGAAGCCCTAGTTTCTACCCAGAAACCCTTCAAGAGGTGACCTGGGCCTGTCGACTCCTGGAGATGCTCCCCGCCCCCATCTGTCTCTGAAGCAGGTGCCCAGAAGCAGAAAGAAGCACTTGGGAGAGACACGGGAAATGCATGACACAGGCCCCTGTCTCCACCTTACCAGCTGTGTACTTTAGCCTGTATACTGAACATTTTCACAGATAAGCAAAAGCAGGCAGAACAGTATCATGTACTCGTCACTCTGCTTCAACAATTGTCCGCTCACAGCCAGCCTCGGTCACCGCCACACCTCCCACACCCTGCCCCCACCTCGGTGTTCTGAAGTGAATCTCACATGTCACATTATTTCAGAGGTTTTAGAGGGGCCTTTTTTTGATGGCTTAAAAATGACCTTTTTCTTTCCGGAAGTCAGGAAATCCAAATGAAGAAAAATAAAATAAAATAAAAACGTTAGGTAAAAGTATTACTGTGATTAAAATCAATTATATAAACCTATTATCACCCAGGTGGAGTCATCTCTAGCCTTGAAACTGGTCTCTGTTAACCATCCGCCAATGGGCATCGATCGAACCTCTCATGTGCTACTGTCAGCAAATCACAAAGCCTCAAGGAAGAGACCCCAGGCTCTGATGCAGGAACGTGCAAGTATTTTCCTAGGAGCGGACGAAGGAAAACAAAGGGCGGGGTGGGGGATGCATGCACACTGCTAAACACAGCAGCAAAAACAAAACAGATGTTGGCTTTCCTGAACTTGATAAGCTTTTATTATATAGGAGAGCTCTAAAACAACAGGAAATTCAATGTATTCGACAAAGAGCAATAGAAAGTATCCTTAGATAGTTGGTAAGGTTTTTGTGGGGTTTTTTGTAGATTTTTTTTAGCTAGCAAAAACGAAATGCCCTCAGAAGACAAGGCCCGCGTGATTCTAACGGGGGTCCCTTCTCCCAGCTCGTCTGCCAGGAGCAGATGGGATCTTGTCCACACGGTGTACCTGCACCCCTGCGTTCCAGGGTTCCGTGTGGGGCTCCCTCACATCGAGCTGCAGTTCTTCGCCATCTAACAGCCCATCTTTCCAAGCCGGGCTTTCCCAAAGTAAATAAATACATAAGACGTGCTCAGCCACGAAGATCCTCTCATCTAAGACCATTTCTTCTCCTTTTCTCTGCTCAACTTTCTCTTTTCGGAGATTCCTCCCGCCTTAAAGTCATTCTTTAAAAAATACCCACTTCTAGCCCTGGCCGGTTTGGTTCAGCAGTTAGAGCGTCGGCCTGCGGTCCAGAGAGAACGGGGTTCGGTTCCCGCTAAGGGCATGTGCCTCGGTTGCAGTTTGTCTCCAGCCCTGGTTGGGTTGTGCGGGTGGCAGCCACTCGATGTGTCCCTTTCACGTCGATTTTACTCTCCCTCTCCCTCCCACTCTATCTGAACAAAAAACGAAAAAGTGTCCTCGAGTGAGGATAAAAAAAAAAAAAATACCCACTTCTACCCATAGGCCTCCAAATTTTGTTTAACTTGGGAACAGCGTTTACCTTGGGTCTCAAAGATCTCTCTCTCTCCAGATGTGGCCACCTCTGGCTGCTCCTGGGGAACACTTCTGGGGAACACCGGTCCCGGGGCCAACACTGCGGAGTCCCAGACAGACCCTGCGTCCCACGGAACGAAACAGGCGGGATGAGACAATGACTTCTCGTTTGCTCTCGTCGCCAAACTCCTGTCCGACCCTTTGTGATGCCTCCTGGACTCAGACAGTTTGGACACCGTTTTGTTTCACGGCAGAACTGGCATTACGGTTAGTGTTCTTAGAGACACAATCACACGCATTTTTTAGTGCTTATCTGTTGAATCAATGCAGACATGCAGAACTTGTTGGGGGAAGCTTAGTAACCTTTTCCTCACATTTTCATTATCTTCAAATGTTTTGAACACAAACTGAATACAGGAGTACCTCTGAGATATTACAGGTTTGGTTCCAGGCCACCGCAAGAAAGCCAGTTTTTTTTTGGAGGGGGGTTTCCCAGTGCATATAAAAGTTGTGTTTCCACTACACTGTAGTCTTGTAAGTGTGCTATAGCAGTATGTTTTTAAAAACAATGCATATACCTAATTAAAAGTTCTCTATTGCTAAAAGTGCTAATCATCTTCTGATCCTCAGTGAGTCACAATCTTTTTGTTGGCGAAGAGAGTCGTTTCTGTTTGTAAAGAACATGAGTTCTGTGAAATGCCGAAAACCACGCACAGTAAAACGACGTGTGCCTACATTTACTCAATCATGCTCCGTGGTCCTTGAGGCCAATGTTGTCAAAACTTGCCATGTTGAGAAATTTGACTAAAGGGAGCTCTCAGGCATGGGAAGTAATAGTCTAGAACTTTCCATGAGCTGGTATGTCTTCGAATTGAAAAATGCATAAAGATGAATGAACTTCTTTGACCTCTTCATAGAATAGATGATTTTCTTTGAAAGAGGAATTCCATGTACATTTACTTAGATCATAGAGCAATCTCTTCAGTTCCATCTTTGTTAGTAATTACAGGTCTAATTCCATTCCCACCGCCGGTATCGACACCATCACTATCGCACTGAGCCCTGTAGAACCCAAAGGGAATTCAAAAGCGCCCACAAAGAAGGACTTGAAAGCCGAAAGGGAAGCGATCCTTACAAAATATTTTGATGATAACAATAATGCCAGGCTCACAGACCTTTCAGGACTTCAAGCCCCAAATCTCTAGCTTTATAAATGATAAAATGGAGACCTAAGGCATCACGCCTAACGCTTTAATGGCAAGAACCACTTGTCTAGTTCAACATTCTCTGAACATCCGTCCGGTAGCTGGCACTAGAGATGCTTTGGAAGAAAGAGATGCAAACACCCTTCCTGCCCTTTCCCAGGTCTCTCGCAGCCCAGGAGGGCTCGACCTAGCAAGCAGATACACAGTGAAATGCATCTTGTAGAGAAAGCCGCAGGGGAAGCCCCCAACCCGGAGACAGGGACCCAGGAAGAAGTCGTGGGTGCGATGGGCCCTGAGCTGGTTCGTGAAGAAGCTAAAGGAGCTGGTCAGGAAAGGAAGAGATCAGGACAAAACAGGACTGGCTCCCCGGGTCTTCCTGCATTCACATCAGACCGAGTCTCCCGCGTAAACATTTGGTCCTGAGTTTTGTTTTTCTCTGGGAATGATTGCATCTCCAGGTCCGGTCCAAACATGGTGCTCAAGGATTCCAAACCAGCAAGGGAAGGGAACCCAAACCAGCCACCTTAAAAATGGTCTCGCGCTGACCACCAGGGGGAGCAGGGCAGAGAGGCTGGATTTGGGCGAAGGGCTTGTCACTGTCCTACAAGGACCAGCAAGGAGCCTGGCGCTGCGCGGTATGGGCAGAACCTCCCTCGAAAACCAGCTTTGCCTGCAGGACTCTTCCTTTCGTCCGGCTGAGCTCTTTCGACAGGCACGTTAGTAGGCAGGTAGGAAATAGAAAATCAGGCACGAATATGTGAAACACATTCACTCATTGAAGGATTTTCTCAGCTCCTGAAATTCACCATGTCGGTTGGTGAAGGGTAGTTTAATAAGACCTTTAAACCTTTTAAAAAGAGTTTGGGTCTTTCTTTTTTTTTTTTTTCTCCTTTATTTACTTGTTTATCCAGGCCCTACCTCGAAGGAGTTGTCAGTCTGGAAAGACAGTTACACAAAGAACAATGTGAGCCCGGCGGGTGTGGCTCAGTGGGTGAGCATTGACCCATGGCCCTGGAGGTCGCCGGTTCGATTCCCGGTCAGGACACAGCCTAGGTTGTGGGCCCGATCCCCAGTGCGGGGCATGCAGGAGGCGGCCAATCGATGTTCTCTCTCATCCATGTTTCTATCTCTCTCTCCCTCTCCCTCTCAAATCAATAAAGAAAAAAACAACTAAAGAACAACGTTAGTTTGGCCCTGTGAAAATTATAATTGTACTGTAGACCAGAGTGGATCAATGATAAAGGCTGGAGACCCATTGATCGAAGGAGACAATTAGACTAAGTATCTGATGAAAGAAAGAGGGATTTAGAGAACAATCTCAGAAAGGCTGAACACGTGACTCCAAGTTATTAGGAGTGGGATTTCCAGACATTTTAAACGCGTGTAACGCCTCCGTGCGCAGAGGGAGGGTGGTGTCGGAAGCTCATCCACTAACTCAGCCGCTGCCCCTGGCCCTCGGGACGGGAGACCGCATTTCTGAGCAAATGTCTAAGGAAAATGGGTTGAACATCGACCATCAGGATTGTCACAGGAAGGTCAGGACGTGTGGTGACCGTCGCCAGCAAAGGTCCATGGGTTTCCTGAGGAACAGGAACGTTGGAGCTCCTCCCTCAGGCCCAAGGAAGTCCTTTGGCCTAGAAACGAATGTGACAAACAGTCCACTGTGAATCAAGGCCCGGGCACCCCCCGCCAGGTGCAAGCTCCTTTCCCGTCACCTACACTCACGCCTCGGCTCCGGAAACCTCCGCTGTCAACGGTCCCGCGTGGACGACGCATCCTGAAGCTCTGGCAAAGAGCTTTGGTGGCTGGCAAATCCGGCTGGTGCGAAAGCTGGTTCGTCTTCACCCCAAGCCCAGACATCGTTGTATTTCTCCAGCTGTGCCCAGAGGGCCTGTCCGCCAGGTATTCCCATGGCTCCCTCGGCAGCTGGCCTGCCCGACCCCGTTTGGCTGGTGTGAGCCGTATTTCTGACACAGTCGAAGATGAAAGAAATCAGAGCGTCATTGCTGTCTTGAGAGTCTTCAGAGCGCTGCCCTCTCTGGCACAGGGGTCAGCTGCTCTGTCAGCCCCGGGCCTTCGGAGACGACAAAAGTGGAAGCTCTCTCAGCCAGGCCTCACTTCCTGAGGGACACGGCCCTGCAGCCTGGTGTGTTCCAGGACGGCCACCGGCTTTCTTACGCCACCGGTACAGTCTCTCTGCCCCTCCCCTGTCCCCTAAAGTCATCAGCTGTCATCTTCAAAGGCCAAACGATGTCCCTCGTTCATGTTCCCTGCTCCGTCGTCGATAGCATCGCCTGAAAGCCATGACGAAAGCCGCCGGAGAGTAAATGCCAGCCCAGGGGCCGCCCGGAACCGCTCAGTATTGCTTCGGCTCCGAAGTCCCAGGGCAGGAAAGGGAGCTTGCAGAGGACAGTGACCACTGACGCGTCCTGGGGCCTTCCTGGCGTCAGCGTCAGCGACATCTGAACCCGCGGAGAGGTTTTCTAAGGGTTTATCTGAGCCAAACTGAGACATGTGCCGGGGAGTGAGACCTCACATGTTCCAGAGGGTAGCGGTTTTGCAGTGTTTTTGGTTTTTGTGCATTTGAGATGGAAGAGAGCAGCCAGGGCAGATGAGATGAGGGGGGGACGGGCGTGCGGCTTCGGGAGGAGGGGTCTGGAAGGGGTTCAGGTATCAGAAGCTTGAAAGGAGGCATTCCCCAGGTGTGTTCGCCCAGCTGCACAGACACAACGGGCGGAGCCTGCTGAAGGCAAAGGTAAGCCTTTGACCGGAGAAGTTGTGTGCCTGGGCGTGACTGCCCACCTCGACCCACCCACCGAGGAATCTGCTATTTATTACAGCACTCCCTCTCCGTCCGCTGAGTGCCCGCACTGTTTCAGGTGCCTTCACTGAGCCCTCACACGTCTTTGGGTAGAAATGCAAAGACCTGTTTAACAGCTGAGGCGACCAAGGCACAGACAGGTTGGGTGACATGCTCATGCGGGGTCACCCAGACAGCAGGGGACAGTGCCAGCCTTGTTGAAGGGGGCATGCTTTTGATCACCACTTATACTTGCCACTTCCTTGGGAATATTACTGGTGACAATATTATAGGTGTTCCCCATTTCTCCGGCCGCCTTTGTCCTCCTCTGCCCAGCCCCAGCCGCACCCCAGTCCCTTTCCACTCGATTGCACACTATTGTCTGTGCATGGGCTGTGCATGCACGTTCTTTGTTCCTTGGTTAATGTCGTCCATCCCCTCCCCACACCTTCCCCTCTGAGACCTGCAGTCTGTTCCCTGTTTCCAGCCTCTGGACCGATTTTGTTCATTAGATTCCACATATCAGTGAGATCATGTGACATTTGTCTTTCTCTGGCTGGCTTATTTAGTTTAGCATAATAATCTCCAGGTCCTTCCATGCTGTCTCAAAGGGTAAGAGGTCCTTCTTTTGTACACCTGCATAGTATTCTATTGGGTAAACGTACCACAGCTTTTTTTTGGTACGTGCCCCTAGCCGCTAGGGCCTAGCGGGAACTGAATCCAGGACTCTCTGGTCCGCAGGCCGACGCTCCAACCGCTAAGCCAAACCGGCCAGGGATTACCACTGCTTTTCTATCCACTCATCTACTGATGGACTCTTGGGCTGTTTCCAGATCTTAGCAATTGTAAACAGTGCTGCTATAAACATAGGGGTACATATATTCTCTCTGATTGGTGTTTCACACTTCTTAGGATATATTCTCAGAAGTGGGATCACTGGGTCAAATGGAAGTTCCATTTTTATTTTATTTTATTTTAATCTTTATTGTTGAATGTAGAATGTATGACAGATGTTCCACATTTTTCCCCCATTGACCCCCTCTTCCCCACTCCCGCCCCCCTCCCACCTTTTCCCACACTATTGTCTGTGTCCATTGGTTATGCATATATGTTCTTTGGTTTATTTCTTCCCACCCCCCAACCCCTTTCCCTTTGAGGTTTGTCAGTCTAGCAATGAATTTGTACTTCTTCATCCCTTCACCTTTTTCACCCATTCCCCCAACCCCCCTCCCAACTGACAACCAACAAAATGTTCTCTGTATCTATGAGAATGTTTCTGTTCTACCTGTTCATTTTGTTTGTAGATTCCATTGTCGATAGATATGTATTCATTGCCATTTGTTTGTTCATATATTTTATCTTTGTCTTCAAAAAGACCCTTCATCATTTCATATAATAACGGTTTGGTAGTGATGAACTCCTTTAACTTTTTCTTGTCTGGGAAAGTTTTTATATGTCCATCAATTCTAAATGACAGCTTTGCAGGATAGAGTAATCTTGGTTGTAGGTTCTTGCTTTTCATCACTCTGAATATTTCTTGCCACTCCCTTCTGACCTGCAAAGTTTCTTTTAAGAAATCAGCTGACAGCCTTATGGGAACTCCTTTGTAGGTAACTAGCTGCCTTTCTCTTGCTGCTTTTAAGATTCTCTCTTTGTCTTGAAGCTTTTGCATTTTGATGATGATGTGTCTTGGTGTGGGCCTCTTGGGGTTCATCTTGTTTGGGACTCTCTGTGCTTCCTGGACTTGTATGTCTGTTTCCTTCACCAAGTTAGGAAAGTTTTCTGCCGTTATTGTTTCAAACAGGTTTTCAATTTCTTGTTCTCTCTCTTCTCCTTCTGGCACCCCCAAGATGCGAATGTTGGCACGCTTGGCAGTTCCACTTTTAATTTTTTGAGGAAACCACCCTGTTTTCCACAGAGGCTGGCCCAGTCTGCATTCCCACCAGCAGTGCACGAGGGCCCCTTTCTCCACGTCCTCACCAGCACTTGTTTGTTGGCTTACTGATGATAGCTAGTCTGGCAGGTGTGAGCTGCTACCTCATTGTAGTTTCACTATTTTTTGGTGCAGCACTATTAGGCTTGACAAGTCATTAGACTTGAGAAGAGGCTGTGTTTTAATTTTTGTGTGAATGGTTTTCATTTAATGCCCTTTACTTCTGTCATTGTTTTAGAAGTTAGTTGCATCTTTTTTTTTTTTTTTTACTTAACTTCTCATATGTTTCTGTTTTCTCTCTGCAACAAGATTTTAAGCTCTGAAGACAACTCTCTGAAACTCTGTGGTGCCTGGAACAGTGTCCCTCACATAGCAGGTGTTCAGTGATGACTTGCTAATAGGAGTTTCTGAGAGCAGAATTCTGTCACAGTGTCCTCCCTCCTCCCCATCCTGCCTGGGACTCTTTTTTCTCTTTCTTTTCAATTTATTTTAAAACCTCTTCCTAAGACATTTTAAGTCCAGTTTTAGGTTTGCAACAAAATTGAGGAGGTACAGGTATTTTCCCGCGCCTAGACGCAAAGTCTCCCCCACGACCAAAACAGACTATACCACTCACCAGAATGGCACATTTCTTACTGAGGGTAAACCTACTTTGACACATCATACTCATCCAAAGTCTATAGTGTACATTAGGGTTCTATCCTGGTTAAACAGTCTATAGGTTTAGACAAATGTATAATCACTGTCGCCATCATTGCAGTGTCAAGCCAAGTATTCTCATGGCCCTGAAAACCCTCGCTGCTCCGTCAGTTCACCTTCCTACCCCCGCCTCAAGCCCCTGCCTCAGCAACCACTAATTGTTTCATTGTCTCCATAGTTTTGCCTTCTCGAGAATGTCACACGGTTGTCATCGTATGTATGTAGCCTTTTCAGATTGGCTTTAGTTCACTTGGTCATACGCATGTACGTTTTCTACATATCTTCGTAGTTTAATAGCTGACTTCTTCTCAGTGCTGAATAATATCCCATTGTGTGAATGCATCACAATTTCTGTACCCATAGTCACTTACCAAAGGACATCTGGGTTGCTTCCACGTGTTAGCCATTGTGAATAACGCTGCTATTGATAGCTTTGCGCAGGATTTCGGGTAGATATACGTTTTCAACTCTTTGGGGGAAAATCCAAGGAGTGTGATTGCTAGATCATACGGTAAGAGTATGATTACTTTTGGAAGAGACCACCAAACTGTCTGCAAAAGTGGCTGAGCCATTTTGCAACCCCACCAGCAAGGTATGCGAGAGTGTTCCTGATGCTTCATATCTTCCCCCAATTTTGGTTATTCTGAATGGTGTATACTGGTATCTCGTTGTTTTAATTTACATTTCCCTGATGACACATGAGACACAATGCCTTTTCTTTTTATTTATTGATTGGTTGATTCTCAGAGGAAGGGAGAGGGAGAGAGAAAGAGAAACATCAATGTGAGAGGGAAACATCGATTAACTGCCTCCTACACGCCCCCTATTGGGGACTGAGCCCTCAGTCCAGGCGTGTGCCCTGAGGGAGACTCCACCCAGAAAACTTCCGTTGCCTGAGACGATGCCCAACCAACGGAGCCACTCGGGCCAGGGCTGGAATGCCTTTTCATATGCTTACTTGCCATCTGTGTATCTTTTTTGATGAGGTGTCTGTTAAGGTCTTTGATCCATTTTAAAATCAAGTTATTTGCTTCTTTATTGTTGAGTTTTAAGAATTCTTTGTATATTTTGGGTGACAGTTCTTTCCAGATGTGTCTTCTGCCATTTATTTTTCTTCCAGACTGCGGCTTGTCTTTCCATTCTCTCAATGATGTCTTTTGCAGAACAGAAGTTTTTAATTTTAATGAAATCTAGCTTATCAATTATTTTTTCATGGGCTGTGTCTTTGATGTTGTTTCTAAAAACTCATTGTCAAATCCCAGATCATCCAGGTTTTCTTCTATGTTATCTTATAAAAGTTTTACATTTTACATTTAGGTCTGTTGTCTATTTTGAGCTAATTTTTGTGAAGGGTGTAAGGTCTGTGTCTAGCTATTTTTTTTTTGTCTATGAATGTCCAGTTACTCCAGCACCATTTGCTGAAAAGACTGTGTTTGGTCTACTATATTATCTTTGTTCCTTTGTCAAGATCACTTGACTACATTTATCTATTTCCCCAAATACCACACTGTCTTGATTACTCTATAGTATGTCAATTTTAATATCATTTTTTATTTTTTAATTACAGTTGACATACAATATTAATTTCAGATAACCCCAGTGATTAGACATGATATAACTCACTAAGTGATCATCCCAATAAATGTTGTACCCATCTGACACCATATATATTTATTAGGATATTGACTATATTTCCTATGCTGTACTTTACATCACTGTGACTATTCTGTAAGCACAAATTTGTACTTCTTAATTCCTTTACCCTTATCACCCATTCCTTCAACCTCCCCCCATCTAGAAACTGTCAAAATGTTCTCTGTATATATGAGTCTATTTTTCTGTTCTGCTTGTTCATTTATTGTTTTCTAAATTCAGTTCTTGATTGATATGTACTTATTGTCATTTTATTGTTCATATTTTGGGGGGGGGTGTATTTTCTTTCTTCTTCTTAAAGAAGACACTTTAACATTTTATGTAATACTGTTTGGTGGTGATAAACTCCTTTAGCTTTTTTTTTGTTTGGTAAGCTCTTTATCTGCCCTTGGATTCTAAATGATAGCTTTGTTGAGTAGAATAGTCTTGATTGTAGGTCCTTGCTTTTCATCACTTTGAATATTTCTTGCCAATCCTTTCAGGCCTGCAAAGTTTCTGGGGAGAAATCAGTCGACAGTCTTATGGGAGCTCCCTTGTAGGTAACTAACTGCTTTTCTCTTGCTGCTTTTATGATACTCTCTTTGTCTTTACCCTTTTGCATTTTAATTATAATGTGTCTTGGAGTGAGCCTCTTTGGTTCATCTTGTTTGGTACTCTCTGTGCTTCCTGGTCTATATTCTTCACCAAGTTAGGAAATTTTTCTGTCATTATTTTTTAAAATAGGTTTTCAATTTCTTGTTCTCTCTCTTCTCCTTCTGACTCCCCATGATGTGGATGTTGATATGCTTCAAGTTGTCCCAGCAGCTCCTTATACCATCTTCATTTGAGAGGATTCTGTTTTTCATTTGCTATTCTGATTGGGTGTTTTCTGCTTTCTTTTCTCCTCCTCCTCCTCCTCCTCCTTCTCCTTCTTCTTCCTCCTCTTTTTTTCTTTTCTTCTCCTTCTCTTTCTTCTTTCTCTTTCTCCTCTTCCTATTCCTAATTCTCTTTCTTTTCTTCCTCTCCTCCTCCTTCTCCTCTCTTTCTCTCTCTCTAGAGCAGCAGTTCTCAACCTGTGTGTTGCAACCCTTTTGGGGATCAAATGACCCTTTCACAGGGGTCACCTAAGACCATTGGAAAACACATATTTCTGATGATCTTAGGAACCGAGACACCACTCCTCTGTCCACCTCCAGGCGGATCCACCCACATGCAGATACACCCACATACGAGTACCCAGTGTGATGACATCATCATGCCAATCCCATCACATACACCCCGTACAAATACAGGTGTATGTGACAGGGTTGGCACCATAATGTTCTTATGCGCATCAGTCACACATGTGTAGAGAGCAGCTACTGTGTAGAAAGCAGGTATTCTGTTAAAAGCAGCTACTGTGTTGAAAGCAGCAGTATTGGAGGTAAACAACACTTAATGAATTATAATTATGGGGTAAATGTAAAATCATGTACTGTAAAATCATCAACTACTGAAAAAAAAATATATATATATCTGTACCATGGGAACTTAATCTGGATGCTGATCAGTCTTTTTATATTCAGCTGTGGTTGATGTGAATACTGCCCCCTTGTAATAGTAACAGGTATGTAAAAAAAAAAAAAAAAAACTATACAGAGAATGGTAAATCATAGGAAACTTTAATGAACTGTATTGACTAAACTATGCCATGTATCATCTTTTGTATTATTAAAGCTATTGTTATATATTATTTTCATTAATAAACCATCCCATGACAATGGATCATGTAGAGAAGAATGTTAAGAAAATAAAATATAGTGAAGATTTTCTACAGTATGGTTTTACCTCAATAATTACAGCAGGAATTGAGAAACCACAATGTGTTATTTGTTGAGAGGTTCTATCAGCTGACTCTATGAAGCTGAACAAACTAAAACACCATTTTGATAGCAAGCATTCGAGCTTTGCTGGCAAGGATACTAACTATTTTAGAAGCAAAGCTGATGGACTCATGAAAGCCAGACTTGACGCTGGTGGCAAGTACCACAAACAAAATGTAGCAGCTGTTGAAGCTTCATATTTGGTGACATTCAGAATCGCCAGAGCTATGAAACCTCACACCATTGCTGAGGATTTACTGTTGCCAGCAGCCAAAGACATTGTTTGAGTTATAATCAGAGACAAATGTGTTACGAAATTGAGTGCAATTTCCTTATCTAACAACACTGTCCGCCAAAGAATAGATGACATGTCTGCTGATATTCTTGATCAGGTAATCCAGGAAATTAAATTTGCTCCACTTCCAATATTTAGCATCCAGCTTGGTGAATCTACAGACATTGCAAACTGTTCACAGTTACTGGTTTACATGAGGTATATTAATGATGGCAACTTTAAAGATGAGTTTCTTTTTTGCAAACCGCTTGAAACGACAACTTCTGCATGTGATGTATTTGACACAGTTGGTTCATTTCTGAAAGAGTGTGAGATCTCTTGGGAAAAGGTTTGTGGTGTTTGCACAGGTGGTGCTCCAGCTATGCTAGGATGTCGATCTGGATTTCGATGTTTGGTACTGAATGAGTCACCAAAAGTCGTCAGAACTCACTGTATGATTCATCGGCAAATATTAGCAATGAAGATGCTGCCACAAGAGTTACAAGAAGTAATGAAAAGCCTCATAAGTTCTGTTAATTTTGTAAAGGCGAGCACTTTAAACAGTCAACTGTTTTTGCAACTGTGCAACGAGTTGGATACGCCGACCAATGCTCTGCTATTTCACACTGAAGTGAGATGGTTGTCGACAGGAAAAGTTTTAAAACGTGTTTTTGAGCTTCGTGATGAACTCAAAATGTTTTTTAGTCAGAAAGCAAGACCACAGTTTGAAGCACTTTTCAGCAATAGAAGTGAACTGCAAAAAATAGCTTGGTTGACATTTTTGCCATCTTGAATGGGTAAAATTTATCACTGCAAGGACCAAATGCAACATGCCTTGATTTGTCTGAAAAGATCCGATCATTCCAAATGAAACTTCAGCTTTGGCAAAAAAAAAAAAAATGGATGAAAATAAAATTCACATGTTGCCTACCTTATCTGTTTTCTTTGAGGAACATGACATTGAACCAGACAAAAGGATGACGATGATAATTTCTGTGAAAGAACACTTGCACACGCCTGCAGACGAAATTTCATCGTACTTTCCAAATCTACCTGACACCCCATTTGCACTTGCCAGAACCCCATTCACAGTCAAAGTTGAGGATGTTCCTGAGACAGCACAAGAGGAGTTCATTGAATTTATTAACAGTGATGCAGCGAGAACTGATTTCTCTACAATGCCAGTTACAAAATTCTGGATCAAGTGTTTGCAGTCACATCCTGTTCTGACTGAGACTGTGTTTCGCCTTCTTCTTCCATTTCCAACAACATATCTTTGTGAAACCGGGTTTTCCAGCTTGTTGGTTATCAAGTCTGAATACAGAAGTAGACTTGTTGTGGAAGATGATCTTCATTGTGCTCTTGCAAAGACTGCCCCCAGAATCTCTGATATGGTGAGAAAAAAGCAATCTCAACCTTTGCACTTATCTTGGCTTGTTACACATACTGTCGCAAAATGTAGCAATGTGGTTTACTGTTGTTATAGTAAGACTGTTACCCATGCTACACCATGCTTTAAGACAAAATTTCATTTATTTGTAATTAGAAATAAATATTTCACAATATATAACTACATATTGTTCTTGTGATTAATCACTATGTTTTAATTCTGTTCAATTTGTAACAATGAAAATACATCCTACATATCAGATATTTACATTACGATTCATAACAGTAGCAAAATTACAGTTACGAAGTAGCAACAAAAATAATTTTATGGTCGGGGGTCACCACAACGTGAGGAACTATATTAAAGGGTCGCGGCTCAGGAAGGTTGAGAACCACTGCTCTAGGGCTTTATCCAAGACCAAGCAGAGCATAGGACCAAAGGAAAAAGAAAAAGAGTTCATTCCTGCCAGGCTCACAGTCTTAGCTGCTCTGCTGGGGATGGGGTCTGGAGGCTATCGAGTCAGAGGGAAAGAAAAGTGGCCTAGGCAACAGGCTTTGTTGTCACAGACCTAGATGTGCTGTAAAAGTCACTTGGGCAACGGGGACTCAAGTTGACATTTGTAGGCAATAACAATAGCTAATATTTGTTGAGTATCTTTATCAATTTAGCCACTGTTCTAAGAGGTTAATATAAAAGAGGATGAATAGATTCGTGTTTTTCACAATTGATTTTTTTATTTATTGATTGATTTTAGAGAGAGAGAGATAGAAACATCAATGAGAGAGAACATCGACTGGCTGCCTCCTACATGCCCCCCATTGGGATGGGGCCCACAACCTGGGCATGTGTCCTGACCAGGAATCGAACCGGTGACCTCTTGGTGCAGGGTCGACGCTCAACCACTGAGCCACATCGGCCAGGCTTCACAATTGATTTTTATGCAAGGGAACCATTTCATAAAATAAACTCTCACATCTCCCACAGTACACAGAGTAGATAAAAGGGGTATACTTATTTTATTTCTAAGTTGAAATGTGTAACATTTTTTCATGACACAATGGAAGAGATCACAGTCTGTGATCTCCACTGCATCAAGCTTTGATCTGTAACATATTTCAGTTATGTACATTTTCTTAGTTTTTCAAGTAACTAAAAACAAATTCAGTTAAATATTTGTGGATCCCCTAAAGCCCTTCTGTGAGATTCCTGGTTTCCACAGAGCACAGTTAAAAACTGGATCAGTTTATCTCTAAGGTCTCATATGAATCTCTTATTCTCTCTGTATCTGAGTTTATTTTTTATTTTTACAAATTTTTTCTTTTTCCTTTATTGATTTTAGAGAGAGAGGAAGGGAGAGGGAGAGAAAGAAACATCGATGAGAGAGAACATCGACTGGCCGCCCCCTAAACGCCCCCCACTGGGGATCAGGCCCACAACCTGGGCATGTGCCCTGACGGGGAATCGAACCGGCGACCTCTTGGTGCAGGGTCGACCCTCAACCACTGAGCCACACCGGCCGGGCTCTGTATCTGAGTTGAGTTCAGAGGGCAAAGCTGCGGCCAGGAACACACACAAACCAGTCACTTTTCTTCCCCATGAAGAAAGATGCCTCCTTTCCAGAGGATCCAAACCTAATATCCTCCCCCCTCGCAAACCACCGTAACTAATTCTAACGTCGTCTCTTCTTCAACAAGCGGTGGTCACCAAAGTTAGCTTTGTGACAAGTCACAGCTGCTCTGGGTTTGGACCGAACTCCCAGTGTGTAAATCCGGATGTTTCCAGAAACATTAAGTCAGGCTCAATGCATTTTGGATGCCAACAGACCCGAAGAATTCCACAGAGCGAACTTCAGCACTGCTGTTCGCGTGGGAAGGGGTTCTACGTCCTTTCCCGCCGAAGCCTTCCTCCCCCCTGGTCGGTTAGCATGTGTCCGTGACCAGCTGCACTGGCCGTATACCCACTGCTTCCCGGTCAGCAGCAGGGCTGACTGCATGGACCTCTTGCAATTCCTAATAATTTGATCTTTGAACTCGTGTTCTGTTAATGAAGCCCAATGGGATCACGGAGGGTGCACAGAAGCAGAGGAGATACATGCCCTGTGCATGCCCACAACTGTCCCTTGCCACCCCCTCCGCATAGCATGCAAGATGCCCACGGGCACAGAATTCCAGGGAGCCTGCATGGGAGTTCGCCGAGGCCCAGTGCAGGTGCAAAGTGTGTGTACCCGTGACTGAGTACGCAGGGGCTTGCAGCCCTCAGAGGACAGACTTTCTACTTAAACCAGAACTCGCCCCGAACACAGAGGCGATGGCACGCTAGGACACGGGCGCGCTAGGACACAGGAACGCTCGTGGGGTGCCAACATGCTCTCCACTACTCATGCTGTTTCTCTGCATTAGCTCACAAATTCTGCTGGAAACGATGCCACAGAACCAAAGGGGAAGATGGGGGGACCTGTAGTCTGCTGTCTTTCAGCCCTTCTTGCTCATCAGCGAGCTGCAGGCAGAGAGTTTTGGTCGAATGTGTGAGGATCGGGAAGTGAAATGAGAGCAGTTAAACGAATTCTGTGCAGTTTTTCCACTGTTCCGGCAAGAGCAAAATACATATGCATGCACAAGCCGTGGATTAGAAGTTGTATCCTTTTTATGATTTCACATATGAGTTGTGTCCTGATGTTTGCATTTAAAATGGTATTGCATGATATACAGTGAGTGGTAAAATTCATAATAAAAATTTAATTTGTTTCCACTTAAAATGACATTAAATAGCAAATAAGAAATGCCATGACAGCCCTGGCCGGCTTGGTTCAGCGGTTGGAGCACCAGCCCATGGACCAAAGAGTCTCGGGTTCGATTCCAGCCAAGGGCATGTACCTCAGTTGTGGTTCGGTCCCCGGCCCTGATTAGGGTCATGCAGGAGGCAACCAACTGATGTGCCTCTCTCACATCAATGTCTCTCTCTCTCGCTCCCTCCCTCACACTCTCTCTGAAGATAAATGGAAAAATATCCTCGAGTGAGGATTTATAAAACAAACACCATGACATAAACAGCTATAAATCTAACAAAATATGTACACTATCTATATGAGGAAAACTACAAAACTATCATAAAGAAATCTAAGTAGGTGTAAATAAATGTAGAGATACTCCATGTTTATGGTTAAGAAAACTCAATATTGTTAAGATGTCAGTTCTTCCCAACTTGCTCTATAGAGTCAGTGCAAAACCCCAGCAAGTCATTTTGTGGTGACTGACAAAATGGTTGTGAGTTCATGGGGAGACAGGAGACCAGAAACAGCCGAGATAGTACTGAAGAAGAACAGTCACAGGACTGGCACTGTGCACCGTCAAGAGTTCGTGGAAAGCTACGTTATCGAGACAGCGCGGTACCCATGAAAGAACAGAAAGACAGAAACATGGAATAGTCTAGAGAGCTCAGAAATAGACCCACACGCCCTGGCCAGTTTGGCTCAGCAGTTGGAGCGTCAGCCTGAGGACCAGAGAGTCCCGGGTTCAGTTCCCACTAGGGGCACGTACCAAAAAAAAGAAGAAGAAATAGACCTACACAGCTATAGCAATCGACCTCTGACAAGTAAAGACAATTCTCTGCAGAAGAGATAGTTTTTTTAAATAAATGGTTCTGAAAAAACTGGATGTTCACATGCAAAAAAAAAGAATCTAAACTCTGACCGGATACCTTTCCCAGAAATCAACTCAAAATGGAGACTAACCCGAAATGCCGTGGACGGGAAGGGGGTTCTGTGGAAAATGGCCTCGGTGATCTGAGCATAAATTCCCAACAGGGCAGATCACGGAGCGCAGTCACACCCAGGCCTATAACTTTCTAGCAAAAGGCTTGTCTTTTCCTTCAACAAGCCCTGTCCATTGTTTCTGTGCATCCAGGTTAACATGCCGTTGACAGAGTGGGAACCACCCTCAGGAGAACACGTAACCTCCTTGACTACCCGCAGTCTAGTCCCCACCTTGCTGTCCTCCGCCTCCAGGTAGCCTTCCTCCCTCCCCTCCTTCATTTCGAATGCTGAACAGAAGCCGTTTTCCTCTGGAGCGTTGACATCTTCTTCCTCAGTATATGCCGTCCGTTTGGCTCACATAAACTCGTACAAAAATCCTCTACAGGTCTGGACATTTCTCACCTTGACAATGAAAGCACAAAATTCCTAAACTGTACGAATTGGTGAAGCAGGAAATCTTGGTGTATGAACAGTCTCCCCCCACCCCCCGTATCACTACGACCACGTCACACTTCGCTTCCAACACCACACGTGGCTTTTCGCACATCAATCAATTCTCTGACACCACCCGGGTGTCCTCCAACCTAATTCAGCTCTGCGAATATCTAGCTGGAGAGAGCATCAGATCTCCAGGTGAAGGCCAGGCCACAGGGCTGCCCTCCTTCAACGGCAGACAGCAGTGTGAAGTTCCAGGTTGTCGCCTGTATTTCGGACTGATCAGCCGTAAACTGGGGTTCCTACAACCCACACCACAGTTCAGGAGTTGGCTAGAATGACTCGCAGAACTCAGAGAAACATGTTGTTGTTTTTATCCTCACCCGAGGACATTTTTGTATTCATCTTCAGATGGAGCCGGAGGGAGAGAGGGGGGGAAGAGAGAGAGAGAAACATCAACGTGAGAGACACACATCAATTGGCTGCCACTCACACGACCCCAACCAGGATGGGGACAGACTGCAACCGAGGTAAGTTGCCTTAGCGGGAACCGAACCCGGGCCTCCCTGGTCCGCAGGCCGACGCTCTAACCGCCGAGCCATGTACTGGTTTGTCATTAAGGGATACAGTGAAGGATACAGATGAACATGCGGTGAGAGATGCGCAGGACAAGGTTTGAGGAAGGGTCCTGAGCACAGGAGCTCCTACCCCCACGGAACTGGGGTGAGTCTTCTCCAGCACAGGGATGTGCTCACCAACCCCGAGACGTTCTGAACCCCGAACCTTCGGGATTTCTAGGAGGCCGCATCACACAGACATGGTGGGTCATGAACTCAGTCTCCAGACCCTCTCTCCTTACTGAAGGATGGGGTGCAACTGAAAGCCCCAACTTCTCATCATGGCTTGTCTTTCTGGTGACCAGCTGCCATCCTGAAGCTACCCGGGAGCCAACCAAGAGCTGCCTCGTTAGAACAAAAGATACTTTCATCATCCAATACATTTCATGAGATGTAAGTGCCCTATGCCAAGCTGGGGTCAAAGACCAACTATTAGAACAAATATGTTCCTAGTACTCTGATAACTTAGAAATGATAAGGGCTTTAGGAGTTCTATGCCAGAAATGAGGGTTGAGAACTATATATATTTATATAATATATATAATATATAATATATTTAAATTATGTTATATTAGGTGACTTTGGATTTTACAATGAGGTTTTTTTTTTAATATTTTTTTTTATTGATTTTAGAGAGAGAGAAAGGGAGAGGAAGGGAGAGAGAGAAACATCGATGAGAGAGAACATCTACTGGCCGCCTCCTGCATGCCCCCCCACGGGGGATCAGGCCCACAACCTGGGCATGTGCCCTGACCAGGAATCCAACTGGCGACCTCTTTGTGTAGGGTAAACGCTCAACCAGTGAGCCACACTGGCCAGGCGTGACAGTGAGTTTTTTAGACAAAACACCAAAAACATGATCTATGAAAGAAAGAATTGATACATTGGATTTCTTTAAAATTAAAAACTTCTGTTCTGTGAAAATCACCAATAAGAGAATAAAAAAATCAGCCCAGGCCAGGTTGGCTCAGCGGTTAGAGCGTAGGCCCGCGGACCAGAGAGACCGGGTTTGGTTCCCGCTAAGGGCACGTACCTTCGTTGCGGTTTGTCCCCAGCCCTGGTCCGGGTTGTGCGGGAGGCAACCAGTGGATGTGTCCCTCTCACATCAATGTCTCTCTCTCTCTCCCTCCCCCTCCCATTCTATCTAAAGATAAATATAAAACTATCCTTGGGTGAGGATTTTAAAAAATAAAATAAAATCACAAACTGGGTGAAAATATTTGCAAAAGACATATCTGAAAAAAAAACAACACCTGTATCTAAAGTACACAAAACTGCAGAGGGAAGAGAGAGTTGCGGAGCTTTGTGGAAAAGGTGGAGGGATTAAGCAAAACAACCACCACAGACAGAACAGAACACCATTGCCAGAGGGAAACAGGTGTGGCTGTGGGGGAAGAGGGCAGAAGGGTCCTAAATGGTGACGGCAGACTTGACTAGGGATGGTGAACACACATACAATATACAGATGATGCGTTCTAGAGTTACACACCTGAAACTTATATAATTTTATGAACCAGTGTCACCCTCAAGACATTCAATTAAAAAGTTAGAATATTAAAATATACAACGAACTCTTTAAACTCAACCATAAAATAAAAAACAAAGCAACCCGATTAAAAAGCAGGCACGAGATCTGAACACACACCTCACCAGAAAAGATGTACAGATGGCAGATAGGCATAGGAGAAGATGCTCAGCATCGTGTACCCGCAGGGAAAGGCAGTGAAACCATAGGCACATCCTACTGCATACCTGCTGGAAGGGTTAGAAACCCAAACAGTAACAACGTCAACGGCTGGCGAGGATGTGGAGCAACAGGGACTCTCCTTCGTTGTTGGTGGGAATGCAAAATGGTTCGGCCACTTTTGGAGACGGTTTGACAGTATCTTCCAAAGATACTGTCTTGCTTCATTATCCAGCAATTGAGCTCTGAGATATTTGTCCAAGGAGTTGAAAATGTGTGTCCAGATTCCAAATGGCGGCAGAGTGAATGGAAGCTACACAGACTGTCTCCCAGGACCAAAGTGGAATTACAAGTAAAATAAAGACAAATCAACGGGAAAAAGCAACAGAAAAGCAGCTTGTGAGGATCATATAACCAGGGACACTGACTTGATCCTGGTAGGATTGTGGAGGCACGAGAGGGGGGCTAGGAGCCCATGGACAGCAGCGGTCTTTGCTGTGAACAGTGGCCTCGGGTTACACTCCCAAGCGACTCCACAGCGCAGAGCTGGGACAGAGGCTAAAACAGCCACAGCCACTCACCTTGGGCTCTGGCAGAGGGAGGGTGGACTGGGCTGGAACTGTGTGGGGACACTCGAGATTTGAAGGAGTCTCAGAGCTTTTGCTGAGTTGCAGCCACGCAGGACGGTGGCCATCTTACTCCTTCCCAGGGCTCTGGGGAGAGGTGGGGGCCCCTCCCTTGGAGATTCAACCCCACCCAGGTGGGCCATTGAAATGCAAATTGAGGCTCATTAACAACCAGCATCTGCCCCACCCTCAGGAAATCCCCTTACGCTGAGCACCTGAGGGAGTTGAGTTTTTCATTCAACTGAGAACCCAAAACTCTTCAAGTAACCACTACTGATAGCCTCCAGGCAAAAAGCTAGAGGATAACTGTACCATTCCTGGGCTAGTAATTATAACCAGGAAAGGGGTATTTACCATGGGTCCTCCTTCGCTCATCCAAACCCAGGAGAGGGAGCCACAAGCAGCAGAACACCAACACCCATAGGGAAAATTTGGCGGCTCCAAAGCCCACTCTGATAGCCAAAATGGTGAAACACAGAAACAAAAGCCAGATGAAAGAACAGGAGACCTCTACCAAAAATAAGATAAATGTGGAGCAGTTAGGCAAGGTAACAAAGGTAGATTCAGAGCCATGATCTTGAGAAAGCTCAACAGCATGAGTAAGAACATAGAGATGTTGAAAATCAACCAGTTGAAAATTAAAAATCACCAAGAAGAAATCAAGAATGACATATCAGAAATAAAGAACACATTGGAAGGTGTAAACAGCAGAGTAGAGGAAGCTGAGGACCGGATCAGTGAATTAGAAGACAGGGTAGAAAAAAATCAACCAAACAGAAAACCAAAAGGGAAAAACAATTAAAAAACAGGAAGATAACTTAAGAGAACTGTGGGACAACTACAAACGTAATAATATTTGCATCATAGAAGTCCCCGAAGAAGAAAATGAGCAAGGGTTAGAGAATATATTTGAAGAAATAGTGACAGAAAACTTCCCTAATTTGGTGAAGGAGGAAGGCATTCAAGTTCAAGAAGCATAGAGAGACCCAAGTAAGAAGAACCCAAACAGGCCCACACCAAGACACATAGTAATTAAAATGCCAAAAATTAAAGACAAAGAGAGAATCTTAAAGGCAGCAAGAGATAAGCAACAGGTTCTCTACAAAGGAAACCCCATAAGGCTCTCAGCTGATTTCTCAACAGAAACACTAAAGGCCAGAAGGGAATGGCATGAAGTAATCAAGGTCATGAAAAACAAGGATCTGAATCCAAGACTACTCTACACTTCAAAATAGAAGGTCAAATAAAGAGCTTCCCAGACAAAAAAAAAATGCTAAGGGAATACATTAGCACCAAACCAGCACTACAAGAAATGTTAAAAGGACTATTGTAATTAGTAGAAGAAATAGGAAGAAAAATAAAACCACACTAAATGAAAATGACAATAAATAAGTACATATCAATAATCACCTTAAATGTAAATGGACTGAATGCTCCAATAAAGACAGAGTAGCTGATTGGATAAGAAAGCAAGACTCATATATATATTGTTTACAAGAGACCCACCTCACAACAAAAGACTCACATAGGTTGAAAGTGAAGGGATGGAAAAAAAATCTTCCAAGCAAACAGAAAGGAAAATAAGCTGGGGTAGCAATACTCATATCTGATAAAATAGATTTCAAAATGAAGGCCATAACTACAGACAAAGAAGGCCACTACATAATATTGAAAGAATCTATCCAACAGGAAGATACAACCTTGATAAACATAAATGCACCCAATATAGGAGCACCAAAATATATTAAAAATCTTCTGGAAGACATCAAAGGAGAAATTGACAGTAATACAATCATAGCAGGGGACTTCAACACCCCGCTGACACCACTGGATAGATTCTCTAGACAAAAAATTAGCAAGGAAACAGAGACTCTAAATGAAGCACTAGACCAAATGGATTTAATAGATATCTACAGAGAATTACACCCAAAACTACAGAATTCACATTCTTCTCAAGTGCACATGGGACATTCTCAAAGATAGACCACATGATAGGACACAAACTAAATCTCTACAAGTGCAAGAAGATTGAAATCATATCAAGCATCTTCTCAGATCACAATGGCATGAAACTAGAAATCAATTGCAACAAAAACATGCAAAGACATTTGAACACATGGAGGCTAAATAGCATGTTATTAAACAATGAATGGATAACCATGGAGATCAAGGAAGAAATTGAAAACTTCCTGGAAACCAATGAAAATGACCACACAACAACACAAAATCTATGGGATGCAGCAAAAGCAGTTCTGAGAGGGAAGTTCATAGCACTACAGGACTACCTCAAGAAACAAGAAAAATTTCTAATTGACTGTCTAACCTCACAACTTAAAGAATTAGAAAGCAAACAAAAAGAAAACCCCAGAGCAAGTAGAAGGAAGGAAACAGTAAAGATCAGAGAAGAAATAAATGACATAGAGACCAAAAAAAAAAAAAACCAATTCAAAGGATCAATGAAACAAAGACCTGGTTCTTAGAAAAGATAAACAAGATTGATGGACCGTTAGCTAGACTCATCAAGAAACAAAGAGAGAGAACCCTAATAAGCAAAATCAGAAATGAAAGAGGAGAAGTAACAACTGACACCACAGAAATACAAAAGATCGTTAACAACTACTATGAACAATTATATGGCAACAAATTTAATAATTTAAGTGAAATGGACAAATTTCTAGAAACACAAAGTCTCCCAAAACTGGAACGGGAAGACATAGAAAACTGAAACAGACCAATGACAACTAAGGAAATTGAAGATGTAGTCAAGACTCTCCCAGGAAACAAGCCCAGGCCCGGACGGCTTCACAGGGGAGTTTTACTGAACATTCAAAGAAGAACTAACACCCATTCTCCTCAAACTATTTCAAAAAATTCAAGAAGAAGGAAGCCTTTCAAACTCGTTTTATGAGGCCAGCATAATTCTAATTCAAAAGCCAGAAAAAGACACTACAAAGAAAGAAAACTACAGGCCAATATCCCTGATGAACATAGATGCCAAAATCCTGAACAAAATACTAGCAAATCGGATCCAAATACATCAAGAAATTCATTCACCATGACCAAGTGGGATTCATCCCAGGGATGCAAGGCTGGTACAATATTCACAAATCAATAAATGTGATACACCACATAAACAAAATGAAGAATAAAAACCACATGATCATATCAATAGATGCTGAAAAAGCATTCGACAAAATCCAGCATCCATTTCTGATAAAAACACTCAGCAATATGGGAATAGAGGGATCATATCTCAACATAATAAGGTCATATATGAAAGACCTATAGCCAATATCATACTCAATGGGCAGAAACTAAAAGCATTTCCCTTAAGAACAGGAACAAGACAGGGATGCCCACTTTCACCACTTTATTTAACATAGTACTGGAAGTCTTAGCCACAGCAATCAGACATGAAGTAAAAATAAAAGGGATCCAAATTGGAAAGGAAAAAGTCAAACTGTCATTATTTGCAGATGACATGATATTATACATAGAAAATCCCCCAAGACTCCATCAAAAATCTACTAGACTTAATAAATGAATTTGGCAAAGTAGCAGGATATAAAATTAATGTCAAGAAACCGACGGCATTCTTATACACCAATGATGAACTCACAGAAAGAGAAACTGAAAAAACAATCCCATTTACCATCACAGCAAAAAAATTAATATACCTAGGAATAAACTTAACCAAAGAAGTAAAAGACCTATTTGCAGAAAACCACAGGGCATTGAAAAAGGAAATAGAGGAAGATATAAAAAGTGGAAGCACATACCTTGTTCACGGATTAGAAGAATTAACATCATTAAAATGTCCATATTACCCAAAGCAATCTATAGATTCAATGCAATCGCCATCAAAATACCAATGACATACTTCACAGAACTAGAACAAATACTTCAAAAGTTCATATGGAACCAAAAAAGACCCCGGATAGCCACAGCAATCTTGTAAAAGAATGACAAAGTAGGTGGGATCACAATATCAGATATCAGGTTACACTACAAAGCGACTATAATCAAAACAGCCTGGTACTGGCACAAGAACAGGCATATAGACCAGTGGAACAGAATAGAGAACCCAGAAATGGACCCAAGACACGATGGTCAATTAATATTTGACAAAGGAGGTAAGAGCATACAATGGAATAAAGACAGCCTCTTTAATAAATGGTGTTGGGAAAATTGGACAGCTACATGCAAAAAAATGAAACTAGACCATCAACTTATACCATACACAAAAATAAACTCAAAATGGATCAAAGACTTAAAAGTGCCCCATGAATCCATAAAGATTCTAGAAAATGTAGGCATCAAAATTTTGAACATCATACGCAGCAGAATTTTCACTGATACATCACCAAAGGCAACAGAAACAAAGGAGAAAATGAACACATGGGACTACATCAAACTAAAAAGCTTCTGCACAGCAAAAGAAACAATCATCAAAATGAAAAAGCAACCCACTGTATGGAAGAACATCATTGCCAATGATACTTCAAATAAGGGGTTAATTTTCAAAATATATAGAGTGCTCATACAACTCAACAAAAGGAAGACTAAGAACCCAATTAAAAAATGGGCAGAGGAGCTGAATAGACACTTCTCCAAACAGACATACAAATGGCTAAGAGACATATGAAGATGCTCAACATCACTAATCATCAGAGAGATGCAAATTAAAACAACAATGAGGTATCACCTCACACCTGTCAGAATGGGCGCCATCAACAAATCATTAAACAACAAGTGTTGGCGAGGGTGTGGAGAAAAGGGGACTCTAGTACACTGCTGGTGGGAATGCAGACTGATGCAGCCAGTATGGAAAACAATATGGTGTTACCTCAAAAAATTAAAAATTCAACTGCCATTTGACCCTGTGATCCCAATTCTAGGAATATACCCTAAGAAGCTTGAAACCCCAATCAGGAAGAATATATGTACCCCCATGTTCATAGCAGCACTATTTACAATAGCTAAGATCTGGAAACAGCCCCAGTGTCCATCAGTAGACGAATGGATAAAAAAGCAGTGGTACATATACACAGTGGAGTACTATGCAGCTGTAAGAAAGAAAGATCTGTTATTCTTTGAGACTACATGGAGGGACCTGGAAAGTATTATCCTAAGTGAAACAAGCCAAGCAGAAAAAGACAAATTCTACATGATCTCACTTATTTGTGGAATATAATGAACATAACAGTCTGAGGAATAGGGTAGACCCAGAAACATGGAAGTAGGGTACAGACTGACAACCCTCAGAAGAGGAGATTGTGGGGGGAGGGAAGAGATAAACCATAGAACTTATATGCATATACACATAACCAATGGACATGGACAACAAAGTTGGGGACGGGGTGGGGGGGAATGGGGAGAAGGGTGTCAATGGGGTAAAAAAAGAGAAACATCAGTAGCAAAAATAAAAATAAAATGTTCTCTTCAAATAAAAAAAAAGAAAATGTATGTACACACACACACAGAAACTGCACATGAATGTTTATAACAACTTTATTCATATCATACATAACTGTGCCAAAAATTGGAAGCAACCACGGTGTCCTTCCATAGATGAATGGAAGAACAAAGTGCAGTACAGCCATACAGTGGGATGTTATTTAGCAGTTACAGAATGAGTTATCAGCCAGCCGGTGTGGCTCAGTGGTTGAGCATCGACCCTGCACCAAGAGGTTGTCAGTTCGATTCCCAGTCAGGGCACCTGCCCAGGCTATGGGCCAAATCCCCAGTAGGGGGCATGCAGGAGGCAGCTAATTGATGTTCTCTTTCATGGATGTTTCTCTCTCTTCCTCTCCATTCCTCTCTCTCTCAAAAAAAAAAATCAATAGAGAAAAGAATAAACATTTTTAAAGAGTTTCCAAGCCACAAAAAGCCATGGAGGAGAAATCTTAAATGCTTATCTCTAAGTAAAAGAAAGCAGACTGAAAAAATTACATTTGGTATGATTCCAACTATGTGACATTTTGCAAAAGGCCAAACTATAGAGACAGTAAAAAGATCAGGGGTTTTCAGGGATCTGGGGCGAGAGTGGAAAGGGATGAGTATATGGATAAAGGGAATTTTAGGACAACGACTCTATTGCATATGATACTGTAATGGTGGCTACATAACTATACATCTGCCACAACCCACAGAACTGTATAGCACTGAAAGTGAACACTATGTAAATTATGGACTTAGTTAATAATCATGTATCAATATTGGTTGGTCAATTATACCAAATGTACACTAATGCAAGATGTTAACAACTAGGGATGGTGGGAGGAGATATATGAGAACTTGGTACTTTCTGCTTCATTTTTCTGTAACCCTAAAACTGCCCTAAAAAATAAAGTCTCTTGATTAAAAATGACAACCACATCATGACAAGTCAAGAGAAAGTTGGGCCACAGAAGAAAAGAAAAGCATTATATTTTAATACCTTTACCAGAATTTTTTTTCCTGCTTTTTTTTTTTTTTATCCTCACCTGAGGACACTTTTGCATTTATCTTCAGATAGAGAGGGAGGTGAAGAGGAAGGAAGAGAGAGAGAGAAACATCAATGTGAGAGAGACACATCGAGTAGTCGCCACCCACACAACCCCAACCGGGGCCCGGGGACAAACTGCAACTGTGGTACGTGCCCTTAGCGGGAACCGAACCCAGGACTCTCCAGTCCATGGGCCAACACTCTAACCGCTCAGCCTAACCAGCCAGGGCGTTCCTGCTTTTTGAACAAAGGGTCCCCCATTTTCCCTTTGCCTGAAAATCACGCCCTTGGCTTTGTTTGTGACTTTGTATCAGTACCAACAGGTAATGTTCCTTGAGAACATACTATGCACTGGCACTATGCTGAGTACTTTTCATTTCTGATTTCATTCCATTTTCACAGCAACCCTATAAAGGAGGTCATAATTCCACGCCCACTTACAAATAAAGAAATCAGACTTAAAAAAACCGAGTGCCTGGATCAGTCACTTAGCCGGCAGTGTTGTCAGCACAATACCTGGTTATTGTTTAACAAGAGAGGAGGGAAGGAAAAATTAGCTAATTTAATACTCCAGGTGCATTCCCCACTGACTGGTGGGGGAAGGGTCTGGACAAAGGCGGTTTGGACACAGCCCAGTGAGGTCTGAGTGACACGGGAGGGGCCTACCTGTCCATCACGCCTGGGAGTGAGTCAGGTGTGGCCACTGCAAGCTGGAGAGACCTGAACATTTAATCTCCTGGACAATGGGAAGCTGCCCGTCAGCTCTCTTCCTCTCTGTCCCCCTCCCTCTCTGTCCCCCTCCCTCTCTCTCCCTCCCTCTCTCTCCTCCCTTCCTCTCTCTCTCCCCCTCTCCCCTCTCTCTCTCTGTCTCTCTCTCTCTCTCTCTCTCTCTTTCTGTCTCTCTCTCACTGTCCTTGCCAGACTGCTTTTGGGGCTCCCAAGCCCTGCTTCTCTCCACGTGGCCTGCAGCCATGTGGGACCCACACAGTGGACTAATGGACAGAGTCTGGACACAGCTGCACCATGGAGCAGACACTCCGGACTCCGGCCTTCTTTCTGGCCTGGCTAACCTCACGACGGCCCCTCGTCCAGGACTGGGCTGCGGGACCTGGGTCATTACAACCCCAGAAGTGTAATTCCACGCCAATGAAAGCCATCGATTCTCCCGTGCAAGTCTTAGAAACCCCATTTTCTAAAGCTGTTGCAAGATCCTCCTGCCCCGGAATGTGGAGCGATCTGGCCCCTTCATCCCTCCGGCGACGGTAGGAGGAAGTCAGATTTGAACCACACTGACTTGAGTCAGCTCCAAACCACCAGCTCTAACCACTGCGTCTGAGATTTCACGCTTTCTGGGGCCCTTCTCTAGCTGTGCTCCTGACCGGCAAATGTGGGTTTCACTGATCGGCCTCACTGCCTGCTGCGCTCAGGCACCTGTCAAAAGGACTGTCTTGCAAACTTAATTATCTTGGGTATAAGGTGGAATATTCCCAACCAGCAGATACTTTTTACAAAACACCTCGAATTCTTTGGACAGTGTAAGCCACATGCATACACCAGAGTTTTATGAACATTATGGACAGTCTGTTTCCAGAGATCTATACATCCATGAAGGAATTAACTTTCTCTATGAAAACATGCAGTGTAATGTATATATGTATATATGCTATTATAAAGCAGACTCCTACGATCTTGATTTTGAACTGAGAAGACACACTAGATTTCAACATCTATAAAAAAAAATGAAATTAATCCTCTCAGCTTCTTTGGTAAGTTCTTTTCCATACTTACTGCTGCTGCTTTTTTTTTTTTTTTTTAACCTACTCAGCACATAACTATGCAGTTGAGCGAGGGAGACCTTCTCATCTGCGTGGATTTGAGATGCATTTGTCTGTAATACAGAGTTCAGGGCTCCCTGCCTGTCCTGCAGGCCACAGCTGTGCTGCACAGATGTGTGCCTCGACTTACCAGATCCGCTCAGCTCTGGACAAACCGAGTTCTCGGACGGCAACCACTGACCTTCCAAGCACTCTGGCCGGAAGGAGTCTGATACGGGAGCTGGTGGGCACTGCACTTCCGACAGAAAAGCTCACCAGAGCATTCGGGCTCGAAGCGAGAGCCTTGGGAGGCTGGAGTGAGGTTTCCATCCTGCTGCGTGGAGGACTAGCCATGCATCTTCACTTCTGCGGGGCGTGATGGAAGCATGGGGATCTGCTATGATAAAAATCCCAATTATGCCTTCCGCCATCTGTTAATAGCATGTGCTTGTGGACACGCTGCCAGGAAGTACCGAGAACAAAGGAGCGAGGGGCTGTCATTTCGGAGAAATGGATCTCGGCTGCCCCTGCGGCTCACCGGTTTGGATGCAGATGTGTCCGCAGCCCAGCACCCAGCCCAGCACAGCCCAGCACCCAGCCCCTCACAGCACAGAAGGCTGTGTCCCTGGGGGAGCCAGGCTGGTCCGGGTCCGTTTGGAAAACGGGCTCAGAAGGCAACACTGGTGTTTTCCTTACAATGTCACAGAAATACGATTAGAACGCCCGCTCGTCTATCCCCAGGGCCTCGCTGCTGACAAGTCATTAACACACCACGGTCCTTCCGGAAAAGACACGCACGTGGCACGACTCGAATCGAGTTTCACAGGAGAAAAAACTCCCGCATTCAGAAATGCCGCCGTAGACGATGGACAAGTAACTGTGAGGGCCGGAGTTCTTCCGTCCGTACAAAACAGAACAAAACTGGGCTCGAATGTTTGTCCCCAAACATCCTTTTGCTAACACCTTCACGTGTCTTAATTAGGAAAAGCTTTGTTCCAGCGCCATCTGAATGTCGCCCCCCTCCACCTGCGTCGCCTGCACGCCCTGCCCCCCCCCCACATTCCTCTCCTGCAGACAGCGGGCACGCCCTCCCCTGCCGGGTGAGCCTCCCGCCCCCACACCTGCCCTGGGGGCTTGCAGAACATCTTGATTAGAGCGACATTTTTTTCTTGTTTTCTCATTTTTAAATTTCTTTGGAATGAGAGTTGACCTACACTCATCCACTTTGATGGTGTGACTATTCCTCGGGTGGCTGATTTCAGGCCGCCAAAGATGTAACCATTGGCTTCAGAAACATTAGCTCTTGTAAGCTGGTCTGAGCCGGTCCCAGCCTTGACTGCGTGTCATATTTCTGCCATCAGGAAGCTGCCACATAAGGAGGCTGTCAAAGAGGCCCTTGAGGAGCAAGGACGTGGCCGTTAAACCCGGCCGCCTTCCGTCTGAGGTCCCCTTCGCGTATTTCATCCAGATGGTAGTTTCACTTCACAGAGTCGCCTCCAGTCTCTGCCAGGCCCTCGGAAGACAGGCAAAGGACGTGGAATATCCTTTACCACCTTTCTTCACGCTCCTGACCCTGATCCCCCACAATCACTTTCCCTGGGCTTCTGCACCCTGCGTTTCCAGCCGAGTGGCTTCCAGCTGTGTGACTCCACGTGGTGCGCTCGCGTGTGTGGACCGTAACCAAGCGCGGTTCGTGGGACCTGCTTTTTGAAAAGCTAGCGTGCAACTCACGCCGTGGGCAGGCGGGACGCCTGTGTCTTCCCCAACTGCTGACTTGTTCCTTTACACAAGTCTCAGGCCTGGGAGGCGAACATCAGATGTCAAGTCCGTCGGTAAGGGAGATGGCCCAGGATGGGGTTCCCTGGGCCACAGGCTCCAGAATGTGCTGAGTGTGACTACGAACATTTCCTGCCGTGTCATGTTATTGCAACTCCTGCTCTTAACCGAGCAGACAGTGACGTATACATTTCAGAGTCCATTTGAGTCTATTTCTTCTTTCCCCATGAAACTCAGTGCAGTGTTTACTAGGTTTGATGACAAGTCCCAACAAATATTTTGTTGAATAAGTGAAGACTCACCTGGGCATAAAATGTATAACAGTAGAGAAAAGGCTGGAGATTTGGGGGTTAGTTGTATCATAAAAAAAGCTTAAGAAGCGGAAGGACCTGGGTTAAAACCCCAGTTCTCAACCAGCGGCGTGACCTTGAACGAGTAATTGCATCTTTCTGTGTCTGTTTCCTCATCTAAATATTTTGGATCATCTCTATTTTTATAGGGTACGACTGAAAGGCGTTTCATTGATCTATTGCTGTGTAAAAAACTACTCAAAACTTCATGCCGTTTATTTGGCTCTTGAGATTTGGAGTCAGGAATCTGAGGAGGGCTCAGCGGGCAACGTGTGCGTGTCCCATGGTGCGTCAGGAGAGCTGGCTGGGCTGGAGGTCTGCGATGCAGAGGTGTAACGCACCTGTGCTGGTGCCTGGGTGTGTTCTGGTCTCTGCTTCTCATCCTCTGCTGGGGTAGGTGGGGGTGGGGGTTCCCCATAAAGAGCCAGGTAATTAATATTTTAGTCTCTGAGGGCCACATGATTTCTATCAAGCCTGCCATTGTGATGTGAAAGCAGCCGTACATAATACCAACACATGCATGTAGCCATGTTTCAATTTAACTTTATTGAAGACACTAAAATATAAACTTTAGCCCTGGCCGGTTTGGCTCAGTGGTTAGAGCGTCGGCCTGCGGTCCAGAGAGACCCGGGTTCAGTTCCCGTTAAGGGCATGTACCTCAGTTGCAGTTTGTCCCCGGCCCTGGTTGGTCGTGCGGGTGCCAACAACTCGATGTGTCCCTTTCACATTGATGTTTTTCTCTCTCTCTCTCCCTCCCACTCTATCTGAACAAAACATGGAAAAATGTCCTTGGGTGAGGATAAAAAAAATAAAATAAAATATAAACTTTATGCCCAGCTGGTGTGGCTCAGTGGTTGAGTGTCAATCCATGCACCAAGAGGTCACTGATTTGACTCCTGGTCAGGGCACAGGCCCAGGTTGTGGGCCAGATCCCCAGTGGGGGGAGCATGCAGGAGGCGGCCAGGCGCTGTTCTCTCTCATCGATATTTTGACCTCTCTCTCCCTCCACTTCCTCTCTCTCAAATCAATAAAGGAAAATAAATAAATACATAAATAAAATATAAACTATATATATATGTGTGTGTGTTTCACATATCACAAAATATTATTATTATTTTGGTTTCCCACCCGACAATTAAAAAAAAAACAATGCCAAGCCATCCTTGGCGGGAAGCCCACACAACACAGGCGGTGGGTTAGGTTTGGTGCTGGGCTGACGCCTGCTGTAGGGCCCCTCGCGCAGTTGGGCTTCGCGAAGTCTGGGGGTCCGGGGCGATCACACCCTCGCACAGTGGCCGGCTTCCAGCACCTCCGGAGGGACAGGAAGTGGACGCAGCTGGACCTGGCCTGCCAGAGCGGCGCAGGCGGGGGCCTCCTGACCCCAGGGGCTGGAGGCGACTCTCCGGTGGGGGCGTGGCGAGGTCACAAGGCGGAGGAGAGTGTGGGAGGAAGGGAGATATCACTGTGACGACAGATGCAATCTCCCACGTGTTCATAAGAAGTGATGTTTGCACAGTACCTGGCTCGGGGCGCACCCCACGAAAGATAACGCGCGTGGCTGTTAATAGCAGCACTGGGAGCTGGGAACGTCGGTCCTGAGACTCACCCTCGGTGCCTTGGGGGAGCAAAGCAGACAAAACCAGGCAAACGCGAGGCTTTAAAAATCATTCCCACTTATATTTTCCTCATCTGCGGTAACAGGGCTTCTCACTGGACCTGTGTTTCAGAGTGGTTTTTCAGAAGTTCCTGAAATAAAATATAAAAAGTGCTTAGGCAGAACAGGCCTGGTATGGATGCTATTGTTATTATTACTCCATGTCATGTTTTGGATATAGTTGATTGTTTCCAGTTATCTAAGCTTCTCTAGGACTGCAAAATCCTGGACTCTAAGAACACAGCAAGGTGCCAAATCACCTTGCTAATAGCATCGGGGTTTAACGACCTCAAGAATTATTAACTGATATACTTGAGAGAAAATGTTTAAAACTGGGTCTGCATCATTAAAAATTACATGATCAAAATATAATAAATATAGATGTGTATCCATTCATGTACACACTACAATCCCATGGTGAGATTTTCTGTTTGCTTTCCATTTGTTAACAACTAATGAACATGTTTCAGATGCATTTGGAGGAACTAAGGCGCTAGGCAAATGTGAAACGTTGATATTGATCACTGCGACCAATGGCTGGCACGAGCAGAGGCACAATAAAAACGAAAAGAAACAGCAGAATTGGAAAGGGGAGGCACGCTGAAGCCGGTGGGGACATGTGCCTGGTGCTGTCTTCAGTTGCTGAGTTTCTAAAATAAGACGGCAACTGGATAAGGGGATCAGGACACAAATGAAAGCCCTAAGCAACTGCAAATTCGATTCCCGAGCAATAAATCTTGAATCCTGCTGTTCGATCACCCTCATCGGGGGCCAGCCTGAGAAAATGGAAGAGCCCTCCATCCTGCCCAGGAGGTCAAGAACACACTTGGCATCACCAGCTCCGCATTCTTAGGGGGAGGACCCTCTACTGCGAATGCAAACCATGGCCCCTAGGTCTGGGCAGAGCACCCCGGAGGGGCTGTTTCCGAGGGACCACGGCAAGGGGTGTTTAACAAACACATGCTTCCATCACGCAGAATCTTTGTTGACATGAGAAACGGCCCCGATACATTGTTAAAGGAGGAAAACAGGTGCCAAGTTTTAAGTATACGTGATATAATTTTCATCAAGCACGTTGGATAAATATACATGAAAAAAGTAGTATCTTAAGGTCTCGCCAATCATAACAAGCTGTGTGTGTAGCAGGGCTTGGGTGACTTATATACCTGCTTCCTTTGAGTTTTTCTTTGTTCCCCAAGTTTGCTGCTGTATGTGTTGCTTCTCAAATAAAACAGTTATTTTTAAATAACTAGACTAGAGAGAAGTAAAACAACAATAGTGTGGCCCTGGCCCCTTTGACTCAGCGGTTGGAGATCAGCCTGTGGACCAAAGGGTTGTGGGTTCGATTCCAGCACATACCTAGGGTTGCGGTTCAGTCCTGTGGGAGGCAACCAATCAATGTGTCTCTCTCACTCCCTTCCTCCATCCCTCCATCCCTCCATCCCTCCTCCTCTATCTGAAGATAAATGGAAAAATATCCTCAGGTGAGGATTTAAAAAACAACAGCAATCCTGTGATATTGAGAATAAATAAGACAATGTAATTGACAGTGTTGGCAGAACAAACCAGTGCTGTCTCAGTGTGTAGCGTCTAAATGCAACCACAACATGCTGTGTCAAAGACAGACTTTCACATAAGGCTCAGTAAGGAGTTATTATCAATCCTGTGTAGCTATTAGGTACTGCTATACTTAAGTAACTAAAATCTATTAAGAACATGCACATGAAATTGTAGTTTCCAACATACAAACTTACAGTGTACTTGAGCCTTGCGGCTTACATCATGTAAGGATCTTTTAAAAAGTACCGTCATGCTGGAGACCATGACATCATCACTCTGAATGACGTGTCTACTCATAGGTCAGGGGTGGGGCCAGGAAGTCAGTTAGACTGACCAATATATGTGTTATCCTTTCGGGGAAAAATAAAAGCCTTTGCAAGATTAAATTTCTCAGCCTCCCTAGGTTGTGTTGGCGGCATGGAATCCCCTTCGGCAAGGCAGCTTCTCCTGCCTGGACTTATTTTTATTTTTATTTTTTAGTAAGTGCCCCCAGAGGGAACCGAACCCGGGACTCTCGGGTCCGCAGGCCGATGCTCCAGCCGCTGAGCCACACTGGCCAGGGCTTCCTTCCTGGATTTCTTTATCTCCAGGACCCATGCGCTGTTGCCCAGTCGTAAATATTTGTGTGGCGAAGGGGGCCAAAGTCTTGCTTCTAGGTGACGAAAGTGCTCGAAGCAACCCGAAGGTCCCCATTGTAGAAACCCTCCTCTCAACGCGAGGTGTGCCCATTTGATTCCTACTGGACCGATACGAGCATCGCTGGTGATAAGCAGCAGTCGTCACTCCCTTCGCTTGCTCTGTGCTGAGTCACTGCTGAGTCAGGGACCAGGCGGGACGGTCAGGAGGAGGCCAGCCGAGTCACCCCTGGCTGTCCGACCAGCCTGCGCGGCGGGGTCCCCGCTGCGTCCCCAACTTCCGAGGTTTAGCCTTCTGTCCCCTGGCTTTGTGG
Source organism: Molossus molossus (assembly GCF_014108415.1). Taxonomy (NCBI): domain Eukaryota; kingdom Metazoa; phylum Chordata; class Mammalia; order Chiroptera; family Molossidae; genus Molossus; species Molossus molossus. The sequence continues at coordinate 115,614,394 of NW_023425388.1, forward strand.
GGGAAGGAAAGGCTCCGAGTCCAATCGGATGTGTATGTTAGTGCGGTGATAAACCCACCCAGCACGAGCCCCCAGCACGAGCCCCCAGCACGAGCCCCAGCACGAGCCCCCAGCACGAGCCTGGTCTCTGGGTTGTGTGGGTCTGTCCACGCTGCCTTGTCTGGACGGCTGCTCAGCTCGGTTGTGGGGGGCCCTTGGGAGGCGAGGCACTGCTGTCCCGCCAGAGTTAGCCCGTGTCGAAGTCCCGGGGCCTCTCAGTGGGAACTTGACCTGCGAACACCAATTCCCCCGGGGCCTGAGCAGGAGGGGCACACCTGTGTCCCCGTATTACACAAACCCGGGAGGAAAGACCCCGTCGTGGGCATGTGCCTGTCCACCCACTGCAGGTGGGGTAGGGAAGGGACCCATCACTCAGGGTCCCTTCCAACTCCACTGAAATTGGGTCTTAGTTTGGGGGTCGATTCGACAGATGTTTAAGTGCTGACAATGTCGGAAGTCCTGTGCTCGAGTCTGTGGGGATGTGAGTGTGTAAGACACGCCCCTGACCCTCAATAAGTTCATCCTGCATACGGTTTGCAATCTAGTTAGTACGTGCAAATTCTCTTCCAAATAAATAATACAAAAGGATCACTTCCATCCCGAGTCAGTGGCTTCCCTGGCTCAAGAAATATTTCAAACCGTTCACTTCTGGGTGATTGAAGGAAAAGCAAGTGCATCTGCAGGTTGCCGTGCCGAAAACTTGAACTGTTAATACCTGTGTGCAAAAGCAAGTTCCTGCTATTCTTCCTTAGGACTCTAGATGTGTGGGAACCGGGGCCAGGGACGGGGCTGGGGAGGGAGGAGGTGGAACCACAGAACTTCTATGCACATGCGCGTAACCAATGGACACAGACAGTAGTGTGGGGAAGGCAGGATAGGGGAGGGGGGGCGGGAACGAGGGGGTCAATGGGAGAAAAAAGGGGGGAACATCTGTCATACATTCAACAATAAAGATAAAAATAAATAAAGGAAAGGACAATTTCTCTGCAGTCTATTAGAAGTTCAGCAAAGTGGTGCGAGAGGTCATTGTACCTGCCACAGACGCGGCCTCCGTGTCGGTCCCCTCACTTCGACTCCGTTAACTGGTGGGACAGTTCAGTCCTTGCTGGTTTCCCGGTTCCGTCACCCTTGCCCGTGATGTCCCCGCCCTCCAGGTCAGGCTGCCGCACTGTGAATTCTCTGAGGTTTTGGGGGACGTTGTGTCATGTCCTTCAGAGATCACTGGAGCCTATTAAGTGCCTATTCCAGAAACTTCTCCAAGGCGCATGACGTCGAGGCGGGAGAGGCACCCGGGCCGAGGACATCCTGGAAGGGGAGTTCTGTAAGCCAAGCCCCCAACCAGAGGAGAGCTTACGTCCTCCAACAAACCCAAATAACAGTGGCTAGTTATCTAGCTTGTCTTATCATCTGCTTCTGTTTGTTTCTGTTCCCTTTATTAGACTAGGCCACCGCTCCATGGCAGATTGTACACCAGTCCAGAAGGTCGAAGAGGGTTAGTGCCGAGCAGAGAAACCGGACGACTCAAGAAATGGACCGAGATTTCACAAATGAAAGTGCGTGGGATGTTCATGCTCTCTTTTCTTGAGAGACAGGAACGTCTTCAGAGGTAAGAAGTGTCATCGGCGGCAAAGAACGAAGCCCGGACCTGCGCGAGGGAGATGGGCACGGACAGCGGGCATGATCGGCGGTGGAAATAGCAGCAAAGGGCACCTGAGCGATGTTGCATAAAGGGAAGCAAATCCGAAAGGCTTCAGGTCGAACCAGAACAAAGGCAGCGAAAGGAGACATGAAAAACCTGAAGCAGGTCAGAAACAAAAAGAATCTAAAACTTTAACATGTAGAAATGTAGGAGAAGAGAAGAAAATGTGAAGAAATTGTACAGACAAGGGAGATGATAGCTTATGGTATCTAAACGGATCCTTAATTCCACCTACCCCCAAACTATAAACAGAGAAAATATATTGTGCATAGAAGGGTTCTCAGAGCTATGAAACTAAATGTCTGGATGCTCAAGCAGCTGCTTCAGTTGAAATCTCACAGAAAAATGATTCCTTCTGCACCCGGTCTTCGAGACAAGATAGTGATGCTCTCTGCTGTTTACATCAGGAGATTTAGGTTGCTTTGGGGAAAATCAGGAATTCTTGACTTTGGAGAGTGGGATGAGGAAAAAAATTCACCACTGTTGCCCAAAAGAAGATGAATATAAATCCCTGTGCACAAGATTCAGCACATTAGTTGCGCCATCAACATAGGTTTTCCCTCCCTCTCTGACAATATCCACTATAAGGCATCTACACCGGGACTTGGTGTCATTAGTTAGCTACGTCGGTATTACTGGGTGTTGCTTGGATACACGCTGTTTCTCTGGGGTCTGCAGTCAGTGGAACAGGACAAACCCTGGAAGAAATTTCAGATGTGTGGCTTAGGTTGGGACAATAGAAGAATACAGAAGTCAATAATTAGCATGCACCGGACACGGAGGGAAATGTTTCTCTGAATGCCTTTCCTCTCTCCCAGTCACTTCAAGATGCAGGATGTGGAACATCTGCGGCTTCCCCACTCTGCGGACTCTCGGGGACTCAGCACGGCTGCAGCTGGAGATTTGCCCACCAGATGGAAGATGAACGCACAGTCAGTGAGCGAAACCGATCGTGTCACACGTGCAGAAGCTGCAGCCAGAGTTTCAGGTTCACAGTCAACTTGTAAATGATGCTGGCTGAGATCTGGAGACTGCATGCTAAATGATGGTCTCTGGAGGCAGGGGACCGGCCAGAGAGTTGGCTCCTCTGTCTGGTTCACACTACGTATCTTTGCAGGGGGAAGTCCGTGGGGAAATGCCCAAGTTAAATTTGGTTGATGAAATGAATAAATGATTTTTCTTTAACTTCCCTCAAAGAACTGGGGCGTCTCACTCACTTCCGCCCTCTCCTGACCACCCCCCAGTTCACCATAATAGTCAGCATATGCAGAATTCTAAAACGAGTAGTATTTTCACCTTGGCAGGCCCTTTATCGGTCACTCTCTCTTACCGCGTGAGAAAAATCATTCAATACAAAGAATGAGGAACTTCTGTGTTTCCCATCGCGAAGCTTTTTGTTTCGGTAGACTTCTCTTTTTAAAACAGTTTTAGGCTCACGGCAGCCTGGAGCAGAAGGTACAGAGAGTCCCCCTCACCCCTGCCCTCGCACAGTATGAATGGCCACCCCTACTGTCATTACCATCTTGTGGCTCTTATCACTGATGACACATTGACACACCAGTATCACCTGAAGTCCATGGTTTGCACTATGGCTCACTCCTGGTGTTATACAGTCTATGGGTTTTGACAAGTGTATAATAATGACATGCACCTGTATCTATGCAGTATCATACAAAATAGTTTCACTGCCCTAAAAATTCTCTGTGTGCTCTGTCTCTTCCTCCCTCCCTTCCACTGATCTTTCCATTGTCCCTGAAACGTTGCCTTTCTCCGGAGTATCATGTAGTTAGGATCATACAAGGGGCAACAGATTGACTTTTCAGGTCGATTTCATCCACTTTGCAATATGCAGTTACGGTCATTCCATGTCTTTCCATGGCCTGATGATTCATTTCCTTTTAGCACTGAATAGGATTCCACCGTGTGGATGTGCCACGGTTCATTGAGCCACTGACCTACTAAAAGATGTCCTGGTTGCTTCCAGGTTTGGGCGATCCTGAATAAAGCTTCTATCAATATTTATGTCCAAATGTCTCCGTGATATACGTTTTCAGCTTACTTGGGTAAATACCAAGGGGTGTGACACTGGATTGTAGGATAAGTTTAATGATGTAAAAAACTGCCAAACTGTCTTCCTACATAGCTGTATCGTTTTGCATCCCCACCACCAATGAATGAGGGTTCCTGTTGCTCCATGTCCTCCCCGGCACTGGGTGTTGTCAGTTTCTCGATTTTTGCAATTCTGATAGGTGTGTGGTGATGTCATTGTTGTCTCCATCTGCATCTCTCTGGTGACATATGACACGTAGCATCTTTTCATGTGCTTATTGGTCATCTGGAAATCTTCTTGAATGAGATGTCCTGGTCTTTGCCAAGTTTTAAATCAAGTTGTTTGTTTTCTTTTTTTTATTCCTCACCCAAGGATGCTTTTTATGTATCATCAGATAGAGTCGGAGGGAAGGAGGGAGAGAGAAAGAGACAGAAACGTCGATGTGATAGAGCCACATCGACTAGTTGCCTCCTGCAAGACCCAACCGGGACCAGGGACAAACTACAACCGAGGTACGTGCCCTTGATCGGAACTGAACCCAAGACGCATTGGTCGGCGGGCCGACACTCCAACCGCTGAGTCAAACTGGCCAGGGCGGGTTGTTTGTTTTCTTATTGTTGAATTTTAAGAGGTTTTGTTTTGTTTTTGTGTGTTCGTGTTTTTTGCATATTTTGTTTACCCGTCTTTTCCCAGATGTTTTCTGCCAGTATTTCCTCCCAGCCTGTGGCTTGTCTTCTCGTTCTCTTAACCCTCCTGTATCCTCCAATGGGATCCGGGGAACAGACAGAGCTTCATCCAATATGGGGTTCCCCGGCCTCGGAACTATTGACATTTTGGGCCGAGTGATTCCTTTCTGTGGGGAGCAGCACCGCCCCCCAACAGTTGTGAAGATGAAAAAGATCATCAGACATCGACAAATATCCTCTGGTGGGGGTCAGGGCAGAAAATCACGTCTGATTTAGAAGTTCTAGTCCAAAGGAAGAAATCAGTGTTGATGCCACTCAAGTCCTCAGTGAGAAAGGGAGTGCAGAAATAGTTTGACCCTCGGCCTCCCCAGTGCCTCGGGAACCATTCCCAGCAGGTCCCCGCGGCGCTGATCCTGCTAGGCATGGCGATCATGCATCCCGGGGTGTCTAAGACAGGTGCACACCTGTCCATAGTCCTGGCGAAACTATCCATCGTGTCCCCATCCTCTCTTAGAGGTACCTCACTTCAGATGATAAATTCTACAGAAAGCTCCCCTGAAATCTCCAGGAACTACAATCCCAGCGTGGGTCCTGCTGGCGGGCCCCTGCCCGAGGCGTCTGGGGTACAGCTGGGAATCCTGGCCATTTATTCTCATGTCCACGTCCGTGAGGAAGTAGAAAATCAGGAACTTCCCCAGGAAGCCGTAGCTGTGTATTTTATGCAGCCCTGGAGTGCAGGCAAAAAAGGAAGGGTCGATCAGAGGGGTGTGTGTGTGTGTGTGTGTGTGTGTGTCTGAGTTCACGAGGACCCATCGGTGGTGAGAGGCTTCTCCGTGCACCAGCAGCAAACGTGCCACGGTGTCCCTGCACACAATGGGAACAGGCAGTTACTGCGCAACTTTAACAGCTGCTGAAATCGGTGACAGCGGGATATGCTCTCACGGGGTTTGTACCGGGAGAGTGCAGCACAGGTCACAGCCAGGGTGGGAGTCCAGCGAGAGGTTTGAAAAGACCCTGCCTGTTCACTCCAGGAGAAGCAGCCCTCCTTCGGTTCCGTTTTGGACCTAGTGCACATATCAGATGATGACACCCCCGAAAGTCCTTAAAGGTTAGCTTTTTTAAAAATGAGAGTTGTTATTGAAATGTTATTATTATGAAACTCAAGACCCCTGCTGCAACTGAACATAAAAACGACTTCCAGACAGCTAAAGCAGAAAAATCAAATAGGAATTAAAAATCAGTTATTTATCACCCAGCCGGTGTGGCTCAGTGGTTGAGCGTTGACCCTGCACCAAGAGGTCTCGGGTTCGATTCCTGGTCAGGGCACATGCCCAGGTTGTGGGCCCGATTCCCAGTAGGGGGCGTGCAGGAGGCGGCCAGTCGATGTTCTTGCTCATCAATGTGTTTTCTATCTCTCTCTCCCTCTAAAATCAATAAAGAATTTTTTAAAAATCAGTTATTTATCTGCATTCACCACATTACAGGAATCCTATCAGTTCTTAAGGAGAGACAAGTTTCTTTTTGCTTTTCTAAGCTTGAATGATCTAACAGGATTTTTAAAATCCTCACCCAAGGAAATTTTTCCATTTTTTGGTCAGATAGAGTGGGAGGGAGAGAGAGGGAAGAGAGAGAGAGAGAAACATTGATGTGAAAGGGACACATCCAGTGGTCGCCACCCACACGACCCCAACCAGGGCCGGGGAGAAACTGCAACGGAGGTACGTGCCCTTAGCAGGAACCGAACCTGGGTCTCTCTGGACCACAGGTCAACACTCTAGCTGCTGAGCCAAACTGGCCAGGGCGATCTAACAGGATTTTAACAAGAGGCTGTTCTCCATTAGGGACATTGAAGCCAAAACAAGCAGTATCTTCAAAAGCAGTTGTGCGATCCTTGCAACAACATCTCCCTGTGACAAAGTAATGCCTTATATTGTTCCCAGTGAGTTCCTGGAGCATGTGCAAAAGCCTAGAGGTGACACCGGATGTGGCCTCCGTGGTGGCAGTCGGGCACCGTGCGCAGGGCTCTGCCTGTTTTAACTCATTCAATATTTACGACTAAGTTAAGGGGAGAAAGGTGGGACTCGGGCGGGGAGCCTGGCCCCGCAGCCCGCCCTCAGCACTGCTCCGAGGAGCTCCAGCGGCCTACAGAAGTGATGACGTGACTCGCGGCAGAAGCAGAGCTCATTGAGCCTAGAAAAGTGAATTGTTAGCACACTCCACAAACTGTCTCTAGATTCTAAACCGTCAATGCTCTGAAATACTTCTGGCCCTGGCCAGTGTGGCTCAGCTGGTTGGAGCATCATCCTGTGCACCGAAATCTTGGGTTCCGTTCCAGGTCAGCGCCCACACCTCGGCTGCGGGTTTGAGCCCCCGGGGCATGGATGGGAGGTGGCCAATAGTCTCTCTCTCATATCGATGCTTCTCTTTCTCCTTCTCTCTCTCCTTTCCCCTCTCTCCAAAATCAAGAAGCATGTCCTCAGGTGAGGAGTAACAACAACGACAACAATAATAAAAATAATAAATAAAAGACTTGTGTGAAAGTAGGTATTAGTTGAAAATTCACCTAACTTGTCAGGGGTGTGTGTGAGCGTATGTGTCAATTCCATTAGCCTGGGAAATCCAACGGGAACTTCTGTTAGTTACATTTTGAAACGCATTCATCATCCAGGCACATGACAGACCCCAGTAAAGCAGTCATGCCTCATCCAGCGAACTTGGAAGCCTACCAACGCACAGCAACGCCTGGCCAGCCCGGACGCCCCGGCGTGCCCCTGGGGCTCTGATGATTTTTCAGGAGGTGGTAATTTAAGAACTGAGAAGCGAGGTGACCGAGCACTGATGTTTTCCCTCACTTCCCGAAGAGCCTCAGAATGAAGCCTTGGGCCCCTGGCTGCTTTGGCTCAGTGGTTGGAGCGTTGGCCTGGGGACCAGAGAGTCCCGGGTTTGGTTCCCGCCAAGGGCACGAACCGAAAAGAAAAAGAGAAAGAATGACGCCCAGGGCTGGCAGAGGAACAGCGGTCGCAAGAACAAGGCAAGGACACAAAAAATCTCTCAAGGAGACTTTAATTTCTAAACAATGGAAGGTCAGGGGTTCCAGATAGGTTTTGTCCAGGGAAAGAAGTGGAGCGCTCGATCCGGTTGTGCCAGGTGAGCCCAGCCCGGAGGCAGCACCCAGGCTGGGTCTCACGTGCCATCGGCCTGGGGGCTCACAGTGGGGCAAGGCTGGGAGGTGGGGGAGCCGCCTGTGGACTCATCCAGGCCGGAGACTCGTGAGGCAGATGACGTGCGTGCGTGAGGCCTGGTGACATTTGCTCAGGAGAAAAGGCAGGGTGTGGTGTTTCCAAGGCTTTGTTTGGCTGGGCAGTCGTGATCCTTCAAGGTCGCAGGACCTTGGGACTCAGGGAGCCTGGTTGGGAGAGGCAAGGGGGTACAAGGGACAGCGGCCCGTGTTTGGGAATGTCTGGAAGTTCACCTTCGCTGCTGTGCACATGGGATCTGCCACATGTCCATCTGTGCCCCTTGTGCTATAAGTGACATGGCAAAGCAGGATTATCTGAGTAAAAATTACAGCCTCATGACCAACTTAGTGTAGCTCCCCGATGACGTAATTTATTTTCCCCTTCATTATCGGCAGTTCTTTTTTTTCAGTTTACATACAATACATTACCATCCCCCCTTTTGGGGGGCACAACGCTGTACCTTTTAATAAATGCATAGCCCTGGCTGGTTTGGTTCAGCGGTTAGAGCGTCGGCCTGCGGTCCTGAGAGACCCGGGTTCGGTTCCCGCTAAGGGCATGTACCTCGGTTGCAGTTTGTCCCCGGCCCTGGTCGGTTGTGCGGGTGGCAGCCACTCGATGTGTCCCTTTCACATCGATGTTTCTCTCTTCCTCTCTCTCCCTCCCACTCTACCTGAACAAAAAATGGAAAAATGTCCTCGGGTGAGGATAAAAATAAAATAAAATAAAATAAATGCATAGTCATGTAATTAACCCCACAATCAGCATACAGAATAATTCTCTTACCCCCCACGTGTCTCTAATATTTCCTCTTTGGAGTCAAACCCTCTACCCACCCCCATACTCTGGCAATTCCATCCTCTAGTTTTGGATTTTCCGCATGTCATATACATTGAATTATACATTATGTAAACTTTGACTCGGCGTCTTTCATTTAGCATAACGCGTTTGAAAATCAGGACTGTTGCTGTGCTTCCCGTCCGTCCTTCCTTTTTATTCCTGAGTAGTTTTCCACTGTACGGACGGCCCACGGTTTACTTACCCATCTGCCCACTGAAAGACATGCTGGCAGCCTTCAGTCTTGCCGATTATAGAGAATGCCGTCTTAAACATTTGCATACAGGTTTTTGGGTAAACTTGCATTTTCATTCCCCTAGGGTAAGTACCTAAGAGTTAGGATCCTGAGTCATGTGGTCTGTGTATGTTTATTTCATAAGAAACTGTCAAACTCTTTTCTGGAATAGCTATACCATTTTGCTTTTCTACCAGCAATGTATGACGTTCTGGCTGGTCTACATCCTTGTCTGCACTTGCAAATGTCTGTTTTTGTTTTTTAATTTTTTTTTTTTTTTATTGATTGTTAGAGAGAGAGGAAGTGAGAGGGAGAGAGAGACAGAAACATCAATGAGAGAGAACATCGATTGGCCGCCTCCTGCATGGCCCCCACTGGGGATTGGCCCACAACCTGGGCATGTGCCCTGACCAGGAATCGAACCGGTGACCTCTTGGTGCAGGGTCGACACTCAACCACTGAGCCACACCAGCTAGGTGTCTGTTCTGTTTTTATTTTCAGTCATTCTAATAAGTGTTTAATAGTATTTTGTAGCTTTAATTTACCACAAATTTATCTTGATACACTTTTAAGAAATTTTTTCATGTACTATTTTCTATCTATATGTCTTTTTTTGGTGAGATAACTGTTTAAATATTTTGCCTAGTTTTATTTGCTTGTTTGTTTTTTAAAAAATTAAAAAAAAAATTTTGCCCTGGCCGGTTTGGCTGAGGTTAGAGCGTCGGCCTGTAGTCCAGAGAGTCCCGAGTTCGGTTCCCGCTAAGGGCGCGTACCTCGGTTGCAGTTTGTGCTGATGGTGGCCCTAGTTGGGTCGTGCTGATGGTGGCCGCTCGATGTGTCCCTTTCACATCGATGTTTCTCTCTCTCTCTCTTCCTCTCTCTCCCTCCCCTCAACCTGAACAAAAATGGAAAAGATGTCCTCGGGTGAGGATTAAAAATAATTTATTGATGTTAGAGAGAGTACTATGTAAAATCATAAAAAGATATTGATGATTGTTATTATTATTTGTCCCGACTTGGAATCTGCTGTGGCAACCATTTCCATTTCATAAATATTTTTTTAAAATACTTTTCATTTATTGATTTTAGAGAGGGAGGGAGAGAGAGACAGAAGCATCGATGAGAGAGAACATCTACTGGCCGCCTCCTGCACTGGGGATCAGGCCCACAGCCTGGGCATGTGTCCTGACTGGGAGTTGAACCAGCGACCTCTTGGTGCAGGGTCGACGCTCAACCACTGAGCCACACCGGCCGGGCTTTAATGTTAAAATTTAATAATTATTTATAGATTCTAAATACAAGGATATGCAATTTCTGAAAATTTGGTTTCAGTCTGTAACTTGTCTTTTCATTCTCTTTAGAGTGTGCGTCCTTAACAGAGCAAAAACTTTAATTTTTTTGAAGACCAATATATCAATTTTTTGTGTGGATCACACTTTTTTTTTGTTTTATCTGGGAACTCCTTGCCTATCCCAAGGTCATAAAATTTTAAAAAATGTTTTCTTCTAAAAGTTATATGGTTTAACTTTTCATATTTCTATCTGTGACCCATTTTGAGTCAAAACTCTCTTTAGAACGTTTTGGAAAGGGCCAGGTGTTCACTGAAATCAACACGTCCATTCACATTTGGTCTCTGGTACATAAGCTCAGAGCCACCAAGGTATCTCTATGGGGGTATACCCGGTGTTCACGTTCTTTAATCAATCAACAAGTATCTATTAACCATGGCATTCCACTTTCATTAGTGCCTTCTGAGCAGTTGGGAGCAGTCCTGTTAGACCCCCAGGACCCCGCTCACACTCCGGACTGCATTGTCCTCACGGTTGTCCCCACAGAACCAGGGCTGTTTCATTAGCCGCCCGCTGACAGACACACAGGCAAGGAGTTTGGAGCCCAAAGGCGAAATGCGAGTATTCCTGTCTTACGTCTCTCCCAGGAAAATTCCATCGATTTCTCTCCTTGACCAAAACAAAATCACAGCAGCAGCAACAACAGGTCCTGCATCTACACACGCCAAGGGAAGAACAGAATGGACGTAACCGGTCAGATCACGCAAACTTCCAAAGCCTGCTGCTCCCGCCGTCCTGACCACGTGGACACGTGGCTGTCAGTGTCGTACGCAGAGCCTGAAGGAGGCCACCTCAGCCCAGTCACTCGCCTGACTCCTTAAGCCGTCAGATGTCATTGCCAAGAACCTCCTGCGCCAGAGGACAAAGTCAAAGCTCGGCCCAGTGCAGGGAGCTGCCCACAGCCAGGGCCTTACCCCGGGGCAGCAAATCATCGCTCACGTCTCTCTCCACAGCAGCCTAGTCCCACGGAGCCCGTCCCCCACGGGCCGCACCTGGCAGCCTGGTGCTTCTCTCTCGGAACAAGGCCCAGCCCCCTGGTGACCTACGGGGAGTGTGTGTGGACACAGCTCGGGTGCACATTTGGGGAAGAGTTGAAATCGGTTAAAGAGAAGTTTTTCAAAGGAGGCTGTGGTTTGAAGGATGAGGTAACTAGAAGGAAAAGGCCGACGGCTGTGGTCCAGTGATTCAGAACATTTTTGAGAGGAGAGTTTACAGTTGTTGAGCGGGAATGCGGCGCTGATGAGGGCTGTGGTTTGGGACAAGGGGGGTAAAAGATAAGTTAGGAGAAGGAGTTGTTTTAAGAAGTGATCTGAGGTCTGGCTAGTGTACTCCAGGGTTGAGCATCAACCCTGCACCAAGAGGTCGCCGGTTCGATTCCCAGTCAGGACACAGGCCCAGGTTGTGGGCCCGATCCCCAGTGGGGGGTGTGCAGGAGGCAGCCAATCAATGTTCTCTCTCATCAATGTTTCTATCTCTCTCTCTCTCTAAAATCAATAAAGAAAGAAATCTTTTTTTTTTATCCTCACTCGAGGACATTTTTCCATATTTTGTTCAGATAGAGTGGGAGGGGGAGAGAGAGAGAGAATCATCGACGTGAAAGGGACACATCGAGTGGTTGCCACCTGCACGACCCAACCAGGGCCGGGGACAAACTGCAATCAAACTTTTTTTTTTAAGATGTGATCTGGGAATTCAAGCCAAGATTTACTTATCTTACACTTAAATTCACATACCGGATACATTTCAAAATTATACCTAATATAACCAAAGTACAGTTTTACAGTTTTGAATATTACACAGTGCTCAACGTCACTAATCATCAGAGCGATGCAAATTAAAACCACAAAGAGATATCACCTCACACCTGTCAGAATGGCCGCCATCAATAAATCAACAAACAGCAAGTGCTGGCGAGGGTGTGGAGAGGGAGCCCCGTGCCCTGCTGGTGGGAATGCAGACTGGGGGCAGCCACTGTGGAAACCAGTACGGAGTTACCCCCAAACATTAAAAATGCAACTGCCTAGGACCCAGCAATGCTAATTCTGGGAATATATCTGAAGAAACCTGAAACACTAATTCAAAAGAATACATGCACCCCCATGTTCATTGCAGAATTATTTACGATAGCCAAGATTTGGAAGCAGCCCAGGAGCCCATTAGCAGATAGGTACATAAAAGGGCCGCGGTACATTCATGTCATGGAGTAATACTCCGCCCTCTGCAACGGCACAGATGGACCTGGAGAGCGTTATGCTACGTGAGATGAGCTGGCAGAAAATGGCCAAGTGTGCATAAGAACTGGAATCCCACCGGTAAATAACACCCACAGGGGGCAGTCTGAGCCTTCTCTGCGCATGGAAGAAGCAATGCCTGGTCTCAGGTTAAGAAACTACCCAGTAAGAATCAGAATTGGATTCACTCCAGAGACTGCAAAAACAAAACAACAACAAAAATGAACCCAGTTGTCCTCGGAACGTTTATGTAAGTTCTCGAGGGCCGAGCCAGGGGAAGCCACAGGAAGACATGCATCGGGGAGAAAAGAATCTGAATGTCTCAGAACGTCAGCCGCTCAGGTGGATGCTCTTATGTGATTATTTAAGGTGCTGTTATGGCCTGAACGTTTGTCCCACACCCTCCCACCAAATTTGTGTGTTGAAATCCTACCCCGACGTGACAGTATCAGGAGCTGAGGTTTTCGAAAGGGGATCAGGGCATGAAGGAGGGGTTTTCGCGAATGGAGTTAGTGTCCTCGTAAGAGACCCCAGAGAGCTCTGTAGGTCCCTGTCTGCTGTAGGAGGACACAAAGACAGGATGGCAAGCCAGGAGGGGCCCTCACCCCACCCAGCCACACTGGCACCCTCATCTTGGAGCTCCAGTTTCCAGAACTATGAGAAACAAATTTCTGTTTATAAGCCGCCCAGTCTATGATTTTTTTTAGCAGCCTGGACTAAGACAGATGTCTGTGGTAAAGAAATGCTCATACAAGTTTCATATGATCTCACTTATTTGTGGAATATAATGAACATAACAGTCTGAGGAAGGGGGTAGTCCCAGAGACGCGGAAGTGGGGTACAGACTGACAATCTCCTAAATAGGGGTGGGGGGAGATAAACCACAGAACTTATATGCATGTATGCATGAACAGTGGACATGGACAACAAACTGGGGACAGGGCAGGGAGGGAGGAGGAGGAGGGAATCAGTGGGGGAAAAAGGAGAAACATCTGTAACAAAAATTAATTAATAAAAATAAATAAATAAAAAGAAAAAAGAAATGCTCATAATTGCATTATTCATAACAGTCGAAAGGGGGAAACCACCCAGATGTCCATCGGCTGATGAATGGATTAACAAAATGTGGTATATGCAGACAGTGGAATATTATTCGACCATAAAAAAGAATCGGGTTCTGATAGGGGCTACCAAATGGATGTGCCTTGAGCGAAATAAGCCCGTCAGAGAAAGACAAGGACCATACGATTTCACGCGTGTGTGGGATCTAAGGAACAAAATAAACGAACAAGCAAAATGAAAAGAGACGCAGAGATACAGAACAGGTTGACAGCTGTCAGGGAGAGGGGACTGGGGACCGGGTGAAAAAGGCGAAAGGATTCAGGAGGGGGAGCGTTAGAGACGCAGACAGCGGTATGGTGATTGCAGAGGAAACGGGCAATGGGGGGAGGCGGAAGAGGGTAACGGGTGATGGAAGGAAAACTTGACCCGGGGTGGTGAACGCAATACCATATACAGTTCTGTATATGTATTGTACACCTGAAACCTATATAATTTTATTAACCAATGTCACCCCAGTAAATTCAATAAAAATGTTTTAAAAATAGATACTCCTTGTCCGGCTGGTGTGGCTCAGTAGTTGAGCATCGACCCTGCACCAAGAGGTCGCTGGTTCGATTCCCGGTCAGGGCACATGCCCAGGTTGTGGGCCTGATCCCCAGTGCGGGGCATGCGGGAGGCGACCAGTCGATGTTCTCTCTCATCGATGTTTCTATCTCTCTCTCCCTCTCCCTTCCTCTCTCTCTAACATCAATAAAGGAAAAAATATTAAAAACTAAGACAAATAGCCTTGGCCGGTTTGGTTCAGCGGTTAGAGCGTCGGCCTGTGGTCCGGAGAGACCCGGGTTCGGTTCCCGCTAAGGGCATGTACCTTGGTTGCAGTTTGTCCCCGGCCCTGGTTGGGTCGTGTGGGTGGCAGCCACTCGATGTGTCCCTTTCACGTCGATGTTTCTCTCTCTCTCTCTCCCTCTCACTCTATCTGAACAAAATATCGAAAAATGTCCTCGGGTGAGGATAAAAAAAAAAAAAAACTAAGACAAATAAAACACTATGCAGTGATCCACGGCTAAAACGCTCGGTCACTTCCTAGTTTTCTGTACGAATTGGGGACTCCTGTGCACTGGCATAAGAGATAAACTTTTCTTAATAGGTTTGAAGAAGTCTTTGAAAAAGAGCTAACTTATTAGAAAAAAAAATAGGGGTGAATATATCGTGTGCATGTTAAAACAAAAGAAAATGTGTACTGAGCAGGTACACGCCCCCTCACGGTGGCCACTCAATGTACCAGGTTTGAACAAGAACACACTGAAAAGGGGACCGTTCCTGTCCCCCGTGCAGGTGCTACTGTGAGCTCGTGGTGTCTGCTCTCCTCGTCCCTCCTGGGCACAGTCGGAGCGTCCTGCTGCCTTAGAAGCTGCTGTTTCCACTTGGCAGGCGTCATGGACATTTCCCAGGGCGCTCGCGGGGTACCCCTTGTTCAGCGGGGTCGGGTCTACTGCATCTCAGACATCGATCCCCAGGCAGCCTAGCCTGAGGGAGGGGAGGCCCGGTTCTGAGTTCGCCCCTCTCTGCGGGCCGGCATCACTGTGCGTTAACACCTTCCATCCCGTCCCCAAATACCACGCTGAGAGAGGAGAAGCGCAGCCCAGCAGAGGGACCGCGATCTGTCACCTGTCATGCTCTACCTGCTGCATGACATCGTTTTGCTTTTTTTGCTTTTTCTTTCCCCAGCCCCAGAAGTTCCCGGAAGCCTTCGGCCACGGGAGGAGTCGATGCAGCTGATTGGGCTCCTGCCAACCCGGCCGTCCGGCCGGTATCGCGGCCCAGCCCCACGGATAACGTGGTTGCTCCTTCTCGTGTGTCATGCGTGACACGCTCACAGCGCTTCAGCTGGACTCGACCGAGGGCGGGTCCCTCTTTCCCGGAGCACTCGGTCCCCTTCGGAGGGCCTGCCGGGGGCTGCGAGGCCGGCGACGTGCCAACCGGGCTGCGGGCTTAGTCTCTCATGTCGGGGGTACGTGGGACCCCACGTGCAGGGAAGGGGCCCCGAGAGCTGCCCTTCCGAGGCGCTGTTTAAAAACAGTGTAGATTCAGCCCTGGTCTGTTTGGCTCAGCGGTTGGAGCATCGGCCTGCGGTCCGGAGAGACCCGGGTTCGGTTCCCGCTAAGGGCACGTACTTCGGTTGTAGTTTGTCCCCGGCCCTGGTTGGTCGTGCGGGTGGCAGCCTCTCGATGTGTCCCTTTCACGTCGATGTTTCTCTCTCTCTCTCTCTCTCTCTCTCCCTCTCTATCTGTACAAAAAATGGAAAAATGTCCTCGGGTGAGGATAAAAAAATAAAATAAAATAAAAAATAAAAACAGTGTAGATTCAAAAGGAACCTACGGTAGGTAAGTGGATCCCGCTTGCTTTTTCAGTGTGTTCAAGTCCGGGTGTCCTGCCCGCCGGGGCGGCTCAGGGGCTGGGCGTCGACCCTGCACCAGGAGGTCGCCGGTTCGATTCCTGGTCAGGGCACATGCCCAGGCTGTGGGCTGATCCCCAGTGGGGGGCGAGCAGGAGGCGGCCAGTCGATGTCCTCTCTCATCGATGTTTCTCTCTCTCCCTCCCTCTCTCTCCCTCCCTCTCTACAAATCAATAAAGAAAAAAAAATTTTTTTTAAAAAGTCAGGATTTCCTTCAGTGGGGAACGCAGTGTAATATTCTGAATGAGACTCAAAACATTGTGGTCACTGACACTTACCAGCCAGGTGACCATGGGCACATTTCCTGACCTCTCTGGCGGGCTCCTCAACCACATAATAAGGGCAGTAAGTGCAGCCACACATTGCTTGATGACAACGACATGTTCTGAGGAGGGTCCTAGGTGACAACGTCTCAGGGCGCACTGCCCCAGCCGGGACGGTGGAGCGTCCTGCACGCAGAGGCTGCAAGGCCCAGCCCAGTGCTCCTGGGCCACCCGCCTGGCCGGCCTGTCACTGTGCGAACAGTTAGGCAAGGGCAGCACAGCGAGGAGCACCCGTGCGTCTGAACGCAGAGGCGGTCTGGTGAAAACACGACGCGGAAGAGGAGAGCGCTCACCTGTCCGGGCACGCTCGGTGAGAGGCGTCTGCGGGGCCGGCGTGCGTGAGCGGTGGGCGACTGTGAAGACACTCCTGTAGGTGACTGACATTCCTACTGTGGACGTCACAGCCCCATCCTAAGTCCTCCCCTGCTTCCTCGGGGTCAGAAAAGGTCACCGAAGCTGTCAGTGCTGCTCAGTGAACAAGAATGTGGGCGGGGCCCTGGCAGGTGTGGCTCAGTTGGTCGGGTGTCACTCCAGGTCAGGGCACATGCCCTGGCTGCAGGCTTGACCCCCAGGAAGGCGCACGCAAGAGGCAGCCGATCGATGTTTTGCTCTCACATCGAAGTTTCTTTCACTTTCTCCTTCTCCCTTCCTCTCTCTCTAAAAATCAATAAAAGTATTTTCAAAAAACAAGGTGGCCCTGGCTAGTTTTCTCAGGGGTTAGGGTCACGGGTTTGATTCCTGGTCAAGGGCACATACCTGGGTTGCAGGTTTGATCCCTGACCTTGGTCAGGGTCATGTGGGAGGCAACTAATTGATGTATCTCTCTCTCACAGAGCGCTCTCTCTCCCTCCCTCCCTCCCTTCCCTCTATCTACAAATCAATGGGAAAATATCCTCGGGTGAGAATTAACAACAACAACAAAGAATGTGTGCTGGGCTGGCTGGAACCCCGAGGAGAACCTGGCCGGGCAGGGCAGAGCTCACTGTAGCAGTGACTCATCGGAGGAAGTGAAAGGTGGCCTGTGGATCGTAGAAATAAAACTCAGGATGGAGAGATAAAGGAACACAGGAGATTGTCGTGATAACGTGGTTTGGACTGTTGCGTGTTGAAGCCGTGGTCCGATCGAGGGAGTCTGCGGCATTCGTTAGAATAAAGGTGTTTGACGGGGAGAGGGTGTTGGACTGAGGACGCCGCATTTTGACTTTGGACATTTGTTTGGGGTTCCGTGGACCCTATGGGGAACACAGGCCGTCTCTGGCATTGAAATAGTGGAAGAAATAAAACTGGTCTGTGCTTTATGTCATTACAAGCTAAAAATATTTCCCAAGTGCAGGGGCAGGCTGCCTCCACCCCGCCACAGAAAACCTCTACTCGAGTGGCAATGGTGCTTAATACGTGTTAAGGGAGCTCCTGTGGACCTGTGTCCTTGTGCAGGAGCTTAGGTCCTCAACGAAGAATGTACAGCCAGGTGCTCTGAAGACCATCAAGCTGATCTGGGAGGCTGCAGCACCCCCCGCCCCCCGACCATGCAGAGTTGGGGGACAGGCTTCTCTGTGCTGAAACAGGTCCGTGGCTGACTTACTGGGATGCAATCTGTGCACTCAGAATTCCAGTGCTGAGTGAGAAGGAATCTGTTGCCAAAACTCCACAGATATTGCTCTCATCCGAGAAAAAAAAATTCCTCTTGAACCACGTGTCTGTGGATTTCTTAGAGGAAACGTGTCTCCATTATAATCCTTTGGGACCCCTGTTATATATGTGGTTCGTCGTTGACCGAAATGTCATTATGTGATTCATGACCATACAAGTCTGCATTCTGTTTCAAAGGGGACATGTCCAGATTACATTACTCAATAGACACAAACACTTAGCACAGTGCCCGGCTCACCATAATCTCTGCACGACTGTGACACATTTTTACTGTCATTGCGATTGAGCCGCTTGTCTTATCTAGTGGTAAGTGATGGGCGTCTTGTTGTGATCTGGGGTTTAACCTCAGGGTCTCCACCTTCTAGATAAAAATGTAGTCTGGCCAGTGTGGCTCAGTGGTTGAGCATCGAACCTTAAAACCAGAGGTCGCCGGTTCGATTCCCGGTCAGGGCACATGACCAGGTTGTGGGCCCGATCCCCAGTGGGGGGCATGCAGGAGGCAGCCAGTCGATGTTCTCTCTCATCAATGTTTCTATCTCTCTCTCTCTCCCTTCTTCTCTCTCTAAAAAAAATCAATAAAGGGGAAAAAAATTTTAAATTGTAGACTACACTCATTTACCCAGGGAATCTCTTAGATACATTGCTTTTACTGTACTTCCATTGTTAGGAAACAGAGTGGGAGAGGGAGAGACTAGTTTCCATGAAGTACTCTTGCTAAAAAAAAAAGAAAAAGAATTGATGAGGTCATTGAGATCAGCCCAATGCTATTTGTCAACTGATTTCGTTTAGTCGTTTGATGGTAATGCTGGATTCTGAGGCTTACACACAATTTAAGAACGACCCGTGGCTTCCGGTGGGTTCACTTTACCACTTCGCTACCCCAGGAACTCGGAGTGGCTCGGCCCAGCGCTAGGGCACCAACAGCAGAGGCGGAAGCTCGGCATGGTCGTGGCTGACATGGGCGTCCTCCCCATCCAGCCTCAGCACGTGGGTCTAACCGGTCCACTCAGCTGACACTGGTCATACCAACCCTACAGTTTCTTTCGCCTCAGCCCTTCATGGACCCAGGCTGGTCTCAATGTCACTGTGGCTTGGCAACTTGCCGTCCGTAGACCCGAACTGCCCACGCGGCCAAGGACAGGAGCCTGCACGGACAAGCTCTCGGAGCTGCCAGAGCAAACCTGAGGGCTGTGGTCACACACATGTGGTCCTCACCTTCCCTCTGAGCGGACTCAGCCTCCGAAAGCAAAGCAAGCCTCGTCCGCTTGTAAACACTGACCGCCGCCTGCCGGAACTCATCAGGAATGTGCCTGCCCCTCGAGGTCGGGGACTGTTGGGTGAAATTTTGGAATCTTTTATCAAGAGATAATTGCTTTCATTCTCTTCCAGACTTCCTTCCTTGCCATCACCAAAACTGAAACTAAAAAAAAAAAGAAAACACCCAAAAGCCTACTTTCATATACTCATCTATCTTGTTCATAAAAATATCCCCAAATTATGATGAGCTCACCCTGGAAATTCCAGGTAACCACGCCTTCTCTCGGTAAGTTTGTCCTTATTCCCTCCCTCCCTCCCTCCCTCTCTCCCTCCCTCTCTCCCTCCCTCCCTCCCTCCTTTCCTTCCTTCCTTCCTTCCCTATTCCCTTTTTCCCTCTCAGTCTAACCTAACCTTTTTGATGTTATTTAGGCCCATGGGATTAACCCATGCTAAGCGTTTTTTGTTTTTGTTTTTTTAATCCTCACCCGAGTTTGTTCAGGTAGAGTGGGAGGGAGAGAGAGGAACAGAGAGGGAGAAACATCGACGTGAAAGGGACACATCGAGTGGCTGCCACCTGCACGACCAACCAGGGCCGGGGACAAACTGCAACCGAGGTACGTGCCCTTAGCGGGAACCGAACCCGGGTCCCTCCGGACCGCAGGCCGACGCTCTAACCGCTGAACCAAACCGGCCAGGGCCATGCTAAGCGTTTTATGAGATCCTTACCCAATCTATGGACATCAGCCCCTCACCTCTATATTCAGTGTTTTCTTTTAATTGTTCACTATTTATTGCTTTTATAGACACACTGTGTATGTTACAGTTAAAATAATACGAAGTGTAATGTGGATGTCTTCTTCTTTTTTTTCCTTTATTGATTTTAGAGAGAGAGAGAGGGAAAGGGAGAGAGATGGAAACATCAATGAGAGAACATCGACTGGCCGCCTCCTGCACGCCCCCCACTGGGGATCAGCCCACAGCCTGGGCATGTGCCTGATCAGGAATCGAATTAATGACCTCTTGGTGCAGGGTCGATGCTCCACCACTGAGCCACACTGGCCGGACTGGATGTCTTCTTAAATTAGATGATCCGTAACTAACCACTGAAATTGTGCCTAATTCCGGGTGAGGAGAAGTCTCTTGCTCGGCCTCCCGTGCAATAACTGTATCTGCTTGAAATATCTCAGGCAGGACTTCAGGGGAAATGTAGGTGGAGGCAGGCTCAGCAGCTACAGCAACACGGGGGAGGTAGCCTGGCACGTTTCGCTCCGTTGCTTGAAGTCTACGCATCACAGTTGATTTTTACAATTTCCCCAAATGTGATCAATGACATAGAACTTATCAATCTGTCTGTCTTCCATTAGAGTTCTTTGTCTGATGGCTTGTGCTCTCACCGGGCTCCTCCACTCATTCAACTTCTTCTCATCAAAGCCAAATGTTCAACTGTGCTTGAACTGAACTTAGTTTTTTAAATCCCAGGGCTAATTGTTAATATAAAGATTTCAACATGCTTTTAAAATGATGAGCTCTATCAGTAAAATTGGTTAAGGCTGAAGAATCCGTTAAATAAGTAACATTTTACTTATGAATATTCAGAGCAGCTGAGACTTCATAAGGCATCTTTGTATAAACTTGAAAAGGAGCTATCTCTCCAGATGACTCTCTCTCCTTCTGCTTGTGCCCGGGGCACAGGTTTTTCGGGGACGGAGCACAAACTAGATGCCAGTGTCCATTTGCCCAGGCGCTCTGTACAGCCATACCCAGGAGCAGTCTAATGTACAAAGTTACTGGTCTTTAGTGTGTTCCAGCCAATTAATGCCCAGAAACGGGCATTCTGACTGGACGATAATCACAAGTATCATCAAAATGACAAAGGGGCGGGGGGAACAGTAAAGTCACAAGTTAGCTACTTCATGAGGACGTTTGAAAGAGTCAAACCAAAACTAAACGACCTCCTTCTAGGGTGAACATCAAGTGGGAGTGGGCACATTTGATTGTTCTATGTTAGTTTCATAGGACTTCTGTTTTTAACCATTTCTCTTAAAAACTTTCTTCATGGTGCCCTGGCCGGTTTGGCTCAGCGGTTAGAGCGTCGGCCTGCGGTCCTGAGAGACCCGGGTTCGGTTCCCGCTAAGGGCATGTACCTCGGTTGCAGTTTGTCCCCGGCCCTGGTCGGTTGTGCGGGTGGCAGCCACTCGATGTGTTCCTTTCACATCGATGTTTCCCTCTCTCTCTCTCTCTCTCCCCCTCCCACTCTACCTGAACAAAAAATGGAAAAATGTCCTCGGGTGAGGATTAAAAAAAAACAAAAAAAACTTTCTTCATGGAGATGTAAATTGATAGTCGGTTTGGAAGTGATTATCAAAAATTTGAAAGTGTAAATCTTTGACCCAGCAATTTCAAGCTAGGACTCGATCCTAAAGAAATATTTGCCGATATCCTAAAGAAATATTTGCTGATACTCATGAGGATACAGGCTTGCAACCATGTCTCCAATAACAAAAAACTGGAAACTGCACAAAAATTCATCAATACTGGGCCAGTTAACAAATGTGGTATGCCCATATTATGGACTACAATGTAGCCATTCATTAAAAATAGAGAGACAATTCTATTTGGACCGACAAGGAATTGGCTAAAACATTAGTTAGCAAGTTGCAGAACAGTAGGAATACCACTCGCGTAAGAAAACGTGTGCAGTGCATGTCTGGATGCACAGGTGTGTGCGGATGCTCCGGGGGTCTAGGAGGACACGTTCCTAAGTGGTCATTTCCGAGGAAAGGGAGGGGAATTGAAGGAAGGAAAAAGAGATGAACCCAGAAAATGGGGGGAGCAGATTCCCGGAGCACTTTTACTGACCTCTGCAACGTTTATCATTTTTTAAACAGTGTGCATGCATTACTTTTGTAATTTAAAAGTCACTCTGAAGAAATTTGAAAGAACTAAAAAAGAAAGAAAATGATCTCTTTAAAATTGGATCATTCACATGCAACCACTTTTATTTCTGTGTGTTGCTTTTCCAGGCTCTTAATCTGGGCCTAATTAGGGGGAGAAACATACAAAATTGCAAGATGTTATGATAAGAATGTTGCTTATGTGATTATCATAATCCTGAATTTTATATTTTTAGTACAAACTACATAACCATAGTATATGAATTGCCATTTTGTTGCAAATAACTATCCTCTGCTATTCTGATAATGATACATAATACGGCCAACCGTCATACCAGGATGCAATTAAATATTTTATAGGTACACATATTGGCTGCTTTGAATTTTATACAGTTCTTATAAATAATGCAGAAAAAATAAGTTTATAACATCTTTAAGGAAAATTCTAAGTAGCAAAATAATCAAATTAAAACACGAATTTAAACATCTAGTGGCTCTTAATATACATTGCTAATTTTCTTTTTCTTTTCTTTTTTTTTTTAATCCTCACCTGAAGACATTTTTCCATTTTTTGTTCAGATAGAGTGGGAGGGAGAGAGAGAGAGGGAGAGAGAGAAACATCGACATGAAAGGGACACATCGAGTGGCTGCCACCCGCACGACCAACCAGGGCCAGGGACAAACTGCAACCGAGGTACGTGCCCTTAGCAGGAACCGAACCCGGGTCTCTCTGGACTGCAGGCCAATGCTCTAACCACTGAGCAAAACCGGCCAGGGCTACAATGCTAATTTTCTTTACAAAAAAAAAATAGTTGTAATATTATTGCTGCAAAAAGTGCATTGGTCTTACTCCATCCTTGTTAGCATTGAATATTAATTTTTAAACTATTTTGGCAAAAGAATAATAATATAGTTCTTGAATAAATCATCATGTGGACATTTCCTTTGTGTTTATTAATTATATTGATGAATTGACTATTTAGGATCATTTTCCATTTATTTAATAACAATGTTTTTTTATTAATAACAATAATAGCTAACTCCAATTGGTTTACCAAATGACACTGTTCTAAGTACTATACAGACACATGACATTTTTTTCTTTTATAATTTTTTGTTGTTTAATTTATTTATTTTATGGTTGACAGTATTACAGATGTCCCTCATTTCCCCCCCTATGCGTCCCCCTCCACCCAGCCCTCACCCCATCCCAAGCCTTCACCACACTATTGTCTGTGCCCAAGGGCTATGCATGCATGCATATATGTTCTTTGGTTCATCTCTTCCCATCCCCCCCACCCCTCTCCCCTCTGAGACCTGTCAGGCTGTTCCACGCATCCATACCTGTGGACCTATTTTATTCGTGAGTTTATTTTGTTCATTAGATTCTACATACAAGTGAGATCATGTGATGTTTGTTTTTCTCTGACTGGCTTATTTCACTTAGCATAATGCTCTCCAGGTCCACCCATGCTGTTGCAAAGGGTAAGAGAGCCTTCTTTTTTTTAAAGCCAAGTAGTATTCCATTGTGTACATGTACCACAGCTTTTTTATCCACTCAGCCACTGATGGGCACTTAGGCTGTTTCCACATCTTAGCAATTGTAAATAGTGCTGCTATGAACATAGGGGTACCTATATTCTTTCTGATTGGTCTTTTGGGATTCTTGGGGTACATTCCCAGAACTGGAATTGCTGGGTCAAATGGCAGTTCCCTTTTTAATTTTTTGAGGAAACTCCATAGTTTTCCATAGCGGCTGCACCAGTCTGCATTCCCACCAGCAGTGTACTAGAGTCCCCTTTTCTCCACACCCTCACTAGCACTTGTTGTTTGTTGATTTGTTGATGGCGGCCATTCTGACAGGTGTCAGGTGATACCTCATTGTTGTTTTAATTTGCATCTCTCTGATGATTAGTGATGTTGAGCATTTTTTCATATGTCTATTGGCCATCTGTATGACCTCTTTGGAGAAGTGTCTATTCAGGTCCTTTGCCCATTTTTAAATTGGATTGTTTGTCTTCCTGGTGTTGAGTTGTATAAGTTCTTTGTGTATTTTGGAAACTAACTCCTTATCAGATATATCACTGGGGAATATGCTCTCCCATACAGTGGGTTCCCTTTTCATTTTGTTGATGGTTTCTTTTGCTGTGCAGACACTTTTTAGTTTGATGTAGTTCCATTTGTTTATTTTTTCTTTGTTTCCCTTGCCTTAGGAGACAAATCGGCAAAAATAACGCTATGTGAGATGTCAGGTATTATCACCTATGTTTTCCAGGAAGTCTAACATCAGAGCTAGACTCTTGTTTAGACTGCACTATATGCCCTTGTGTGAATGTGTTAAAATTAAGGTATCATCCCTTTATCTATCATACTTGTTCAAAGTATTTTCCCAGTGTATTTTTTGTGTGTTTGTGCTGTTATGTGCAGAACATATCAATGTTATTATAATCGATTCAATTTAGGGTTTTTTGTTTGTTTTAAATATGTTTCTATTGATTTTTTTAGAGAGAGAGGAAGGGAGAAAGAGATAGAAACATCCTGTGTGCCCCCTACTGGGGATCGAGCCTGAAACCCAGGCATGTGCCCTGACCAGGAATCAAACCAGGACCTCTCAGTCCACGGGACAATGCTCAATCCACTGAGCCACACTGGCCAGGCTTATTTGTTTTTAACTTCATAATTTCTTCTATCATTTATAAGCTTATAGAGGTATCCCTGCTCCAGAGGTGTGAGAAATGTTCAAATCCATTTCTTACCAGTGTTTATGTGGAATATGTATGAATATATATGTATTTATATTGAATATATAAGTATGAGTACATATACACAAAATTTTTAACTCACGTAGACATTATCTTGGTGCTCAATATGAGGCATTTGCAACTTTTTTTCTGCCCCTGACATTGTTGCTAGGCAGAGAATACTCTGACAGTGTCCAGATGAGATACTGAGCCACCAGGATTTAAATCTTTGACTTACTTTTGCTCCAAGCGATATGATTAAGCCAAGATTATGTAACCCAAGTCCCAACGAGTCATTCCAAACTCTTGAATCATTCTGACAGGCCTGACAAAACTTCTGCTGAATTACAGCCACGGAGGATTCTTTGCATGACTGGCTGAACACTGGGTGTCTGCAAGCCTAATGATTTATAACTCTTCATCATCTAGGTATGTGTCTAACCCCATGGCTCACCCCTCCATTACCAAAGAGAAGAAATATCCTAGGTATTAAATTGGTAGGTCCCAACTGGTTTTAAGGTGTAGGTCAGTAGAGCAGTGTGTATACTATAGTTACTTTGGGTGGGGGAAGTAGATATTTTCCATATATAGAAAAAGAGAGATAGCTGCTGAGATATGAATATAAACATAGACAGAGATAAAGACAAGGGCACCAATAGAGCTAGAGATATGTAGAAGTATACACACAAAGAACCTGGCCAGAGAGCTTTTTTCGGGTGGCTAAGGGTGGTAAGGAGTAACTGAGACTTAACGATATTTATCCTTACGTAAGCTTTTTAAAATATTTTTTAAAATTTATTTTTTAATTACAGTTGACATACAAAATTATATTAGTTTTAGGTGTACAACGTAGTGATTAAGCATGTATGTACCTTAAGAAGTTATCCCAATAATTATAGTCCCCATCTGGCACCACACGTAGTTATTATGATTTATTGACTCTATTCCCTATGCTGTACTTTACCTCCCTGTGACTATTTTAATAACTGCCAATTTGTGTTTCTTAATCCCTTTCAGCTTTTTCACCCATTCGCAAAGCCCCGTCCCATCTGATAACCAATTTGTTATCTACATGGGTTTATTTCTGGTTTGGTTTTTTTTTTAGATTTCACAGGTAAGTAAGATCACATGGTATTTGTCTTTTTCTGTTTGACTTAATTCACTTAAAATAGTACCCACTGTGTCCATCCATGTTGTCACAAATGGTAAGATTTAATTTTTTTGTGGCTGAGTAATATTCTATTATATATATGTACCATCTCTTCTTTATCCACTGGGCTGCGTTCGTATCTTGGCTGTTGTAAATAATGCTGTCTCACACATAGAGGCACATATATCTTCTTGACTTCGAGTTTTTTAATCCTCACCCGAGGATATTCCTCCATTCATCTTCAGACAGAGTGGGAAGGAGGAAGAGAGAGAAACATCAACATGAAAGAGACACATCGGCTGGTTGCCTGCCACACAACCGGACCAGGGCCGGGGATGAATGGCAACCGAGGTCCGTGCCCTTGGCCAGAATCAAACCTGTGACCCATTCATTGGTCCTCAGGCTGACGCTCCAACTGCTGAGCTAAACCAGCCAGGGCGAGTTTTTTATTTCTTTGGATAAATACCTAGAAGTGGAATTGCTGGGTCACATGGTAGTTCTAGTTTTAATTTTTTGAGAAATTGGCTGCACCAATTTACAATTACACCAACAATGCCCAAGAGTTCCCTTTTCTCTACATCTTCAGCAACACTTGTCATTTATTGATTTATTAATGATAGCCATTCTGACAAGTGTGAGGTAAAGTCTCGTGGTTTCAATTTGCATTTCACTAATAATTAGTGACATTAAGCATCTTTTCATATATCTATCGACCATCTGTATATCCTCTTGGGAGAAAAGTCTATTCAGGTCCTTTGCCCATTTTTTTTAATCAGATTGTGTGTTTTTTGGAAATAAGCTTATGAGTCCTTCATATATTTTGAACATTAACCTTTTATCTGATGTATCGTTGGCAAATATCTTCTCCCACTCAGTAGGTTGTCTTTTCATTTTGTTGATGGCTTCCTTCATTTTGCAGAAATGTTTTAGTTTAGCAGTTCCATTTCTTTGTTGTTGTTAATCCTCACCCAAGGATATTTTTCCATTGATTTTTTTTAGATAAAGTGGAAGGGAAGGAGGGAGGGGGAGAGAGAGAGACAGAGAGAAACATCAATGTGTTCACATCGATTGGTTTCCTCCTACACAGTCCTGAACAGCACCAGGGATCAAATCTGCAATCCAAGTCCCCTTGACCGGAATCGAACCTGCGACCCTTGGGTCCGTAAGGCCGACACTCTAACCACTGAGCAAACCAGTCAAGGCCATTTCTTTTTATTATTATTGTTATTATTATCATTATTTTAAATATGTTTTTATTGATTTTTTCTTTTTTCAGAGAGAGAGAGAGGAAGGGATAGACAGAAACATCCATGTGAGAGAGAAACATCGATCAGCTGCCTCCTGCACGCCCCCTATTGGAGATCCAGGAACATCCTGGGCATGTGCCCTGACTGGAAACAAACCTGGACCTCTCAGTCCATAGGATGACGTTCAGTCCACTGAGCCACGCCGGCCAGGCAGGGCTGTTTACTTTTGTTGTTCTTTGTTTGTGTCCCTTGCCTGAGAGACTATCCAAAAAAATGTTGCTAAGAATGAAATCTGCCTATGTTTTTATTTGTGTATAAGATATAAGAGAGTGGTCCAGTTTAATTTTATTGCATGTGTTCAGTTTTCCCAGCACCATTTATTTAATAGACTGTCTTTACCCCCTTGTATGTTCTTGCCTTTTTTTTCATTGATGAATTGACCAAATAGGTGCAGATGTATTCCTGGGCTCTCGGTTCTGTTCCATTGATCTATGTGTCTGTTTTTATGCCAGTACCTGCTGTTTTGATTACTGTAGTCTTGTAGTGTAGTTTGATATCAGGTAGCGTGATACCTTCAACTTTATTTTTTCTCAAGATTGCTTTTGCTATTTGGGGTCTTTTGTGGTTCCATATAAATATTAGGATTATTGTTCTAGTTGTGTGAAAAATGTCATTGGTATTTTGATAGGCATTGAATCTGTAGATTGTTCTGGGTGGTATCAACATTTAAACAATGTTAATTTTTCCTGTCCATGAGTACAGTATAACCTTCCATTTATTTGTACCTTCTTTCTTTATTATTATATTTTCCATCCCCATTTATCCCCTCTATGCCCTCTTCCACCTCCACCACCCCCAAAATCACCACACTGTTTTCCATGTTTATAAGTTCTCTCTTTTATAATTCTTTTTTTTTCTCAACCCCTCTATACCCCCCCAACACCCACCACCACCACCAGAGCTGCCTGCCTGCTCTCTATCTATGAGTTTATCTCTATTTTGCTTGGGAGTTCAGTTTGTTCATTAGATTCCACATATGAGTGAGGTCATATGGTACTTGTCTTTCTCTGACCGGCTTATTTCACTTAGCATGATGTTCTCCGGGACCATCCATGCTTTCACAAAGGGTAACATTTTCTTCCTTTTTACAGCAGAGTAGTATTCCATTATGTAAATATATCACAGTTTTTCAGAATGGCTGTCATCAGTAAATCAACAAACAAATGTTCGTGAGGATGTGTAAACAAGGAAACCCTGTGCACTTTGGTGGGAGTGAAAATTAGTGCAGCCACTATGAGAAGTAGTATGGAGTTATCTCAAAAAATTAAAAATGGAACTGCCGCCCTGGCTGGTTTTCTCAATAGTTAGAGCACTGGCCCAAAGACTGAAGTGTTGTGGGTTCAATTCCCAGTCAGGAGCATGTACCTGGGTTGCAGGTTCAATCCCCGGCCCCAGTCAGGATCATGTGGGAGGCAACCAATTGATGTGTCTCTCTCACGTTGATGTTTCTCTCTTCTCCCCTTCCCTCCCCTTCTCTCCCCTCCTTCCCCTCCCCCCCCTCCCCTCTCCTCTCCTCCTCTCCTCTCTCTCCCTTCCTCCCTTTCACTCTATCTAAAAAAATCAATGGAAAAATATCCTCAGGTGAGGATTAACAAAAAAAAAAAAAAAAAAATAGAACTGCTTTATAACCCAGCAATTCCACTCCTGGGAATTTATCTGAAAAAACCCAATACACTAATTCAAAAGAATATATGCACCCCTAAGTTCATTGCAGCATTATTTATAATAGCCAAGATTTGGAAGCAGCCTAAGTGTCCATCAGTAGAGGAATGGATAATAAAGCGGTTGCATATTTATATCTTCTTCAATTAATTTCTTCAATGTGTTGTAGTTTTTCTAATATACAAGTCTTTTACATTCTTGGTTAAATTTATTCCTAGGTATTTCATTCTTTTTAATGCAATTGGAAATGAAATTGTTATAAACCACAGACCTTACATGCATGTGTGCATGAACAATGGACATGGACAACAAAGCTGGGGACAGGGCAGGGAGGGAGGGGGTATCAGTGGGGGGAAAAGGAGAAACATCTGTAACAAAAATAAATAAATTAATTAATTAAAATAATAATAATAATAAATAAAATAAAAGCAGTGGAATCTGGGGAAAAACATTAAAAATAAATAAATAAATAAATTGCACTTAAAATAATGCTGCATTGGCCCTGCCAGTGTGGCTCAGGAGACTGGGCATCGTCCCATGAGCTGAAAGGTCCCCATTCAAGTCTCAGGGCATATGTTCCAGACTCAGGCTTGATACCCTGTAGGGGGCATGCAAGACGCAGCCAATACATGTCTCTCTCACATTGATGTTTCTATCTCTCTCTCTTTAAAATCAATAAAAATATATTTTAAAAATAACAACAAAAACAAGAAAATGAAATTGTTTTCTTTTTCTTTTCTTTCTTTTTTTTAAAAAATCTTTATTGTTGGATGTAAAATGTATTACAGATGTTCCACATTTTTCCCCCATTGACCCCCTCCTTCCCACTCCCGCCCGCCTCCCGCCTTTTCCCACACTGTTGTCTGTGTCCATTGGTTATGCATATAAGTCCTTTGGTTTATTTCCCCCCCCCCCTCCCTTTGAGGTTTGTCAGTCTACAATGAATTTGTACTTCTTAATCCCTTCACCTTTTTCACCCATTCCCCCAACCCCCCTCCCAACTGGCAACCAACAAAATGTTCTCTGTATCTATGAGAATGTTTCTGTTCTACCTGTTCATTTTGTTTGTAGATTCCATTGTTGATAGATATGTATTCATTGCCATTTTGTTTGTTCATACATTTTATCTTTTTCTTCAAAAAGACCCTTCATCATTTCATATAATAACGGTTTGGTGGTGATGAACTCCTTTAACTTTTTCTTGTCTGGGAAAGTCTTTATATGGCCATCGATTCTAAATAACAGCTTTGCAGGATAGAGTAATCTTGGTTGTAGGTTCTTGCTTTTCATCACTCTGAATATTTCTTGCCAATCCCTTCTGGCCTGCAAAGTTTCTTTTGAGAAATCAGCTGACAGCCTAATGGGAACTCCCTTGTAGGTAACTAGCTGCCTTTCTCTTGCTGCTTTTAAGAGTCTCTTATTGTCTTGAACCTTTTGCATTTTGATGATGATGTGTCTTGGTGTGGGCTTCTTGGGGTTCATCTTGTTTGGGACTCTCTGTGCTTCCTGGACTTGTATGTCTGTGTCCTTCACCAAGTTAGGAAAGTTTTCTGCCATTATTGTTTCAAACAGGTTTTCGATTTCTTGTTCTCGCTCTTCTCCTTCCGGCACCCCCAAGATGCGAATGTTGGCACGCTTGAAGTTGTCCCAGAGGCTCCTTACACTATCCTCATTTTCTTGGATTCTTTTTTCTTTTTGCTGTTCTGATTGGGCATTTTTTGCTTCCTTATATCCCAAATCGATGGTTTGCTCCTTGGATTTACATACTCTATTATTGAAGCTGTGTAAATTATTCTTTATTTTAGTTAATGCCTCCTTCAATTCTAACTGTGTATCCATGATTTCTGACTGGTCCTTTTTTATGCTCTTGAGGCCCTCCCTAAGTTCACTGAGGTTCTCAGTAAGTTCATTGAGCATCCTTATAAGCAGTATTTTGAACTCAGCATCTGTTAGGTTGCTTATCTCCATTTCGCTTAGTTCTTTTCCTGGATATTTTTTCTGTTCTTTCATTTGGGACCTGTTTCTTTGTCTCCTCATTTTGGCTGCCTCCCTGTGTTTGTTTCTGTGTATTACTTAATGAGAGGTATGGGGCTCGCTGAGACCAGATGCTGCTCGTTTGAAAGAATTTAGGAAAACCTGAAGCAGGATCCAAGACAGGCCAATCCTATGGTTAAGCCACTGGCAACAGCTTGGGTGGGCCTGCAAGTTGGGTGGGGCGGGGCCTCAGGGAGTCACCAGGGCGGGGCTACCACTGTGAACCAGGTTGCTGGAGCCCCAGATATGGGGGCTGTCTGCCGCCCCAGGGAGGGCTCACCAAAGGAACAAAGGCCTCTGACAGCACGTTTGTCCCCGAGGAAGCCCCCTCTCCAGCCCTCGCTCCAGTGCCAAACAGCTCAGTTCTTCCCTGTGTGTCTCTGGCGCCCCTCGAGCTGCCTCCCCTCCAAGCTTAGAGGGAGCGAGTCCGATAAGTCCGTGCGCGGGCCCTTTAAGGAGCTGCCTGGGCTCCAGCCGCCTCAGCCTCCCTGAGCCTCAGTTCCCGCTGGTTTTCCAGCCAGAAGTGATGGGGATTCTCTTCCTGGCACTGGAACCCTGAGCGGGGCACCTGGTGTGGGACGGGGACCCCTCAGTCCTCAGGGACGACCTTCCCAGCTGCGAGAGCCTCCTGATTTTTATCCGCCACACGTGGGTGTGGGACCAGCCCCTCCGCCGCCCCTCGCGCTGCCGCCGCCCCTCCTACCAGTCTGGATGTGGCTGCTGCTTTAATCCCGTAGTCGTAGGACTGCCATTCAGCTTGATTTCAGGCGGTTTTGAATGATGGTTGTTCTGTAGTTTAGTTGTAACTTTGATGTGGTTGTGGGAGGACGCGATACCGCGTACCTCCCCGCCATCTTGACCGGAAGTCCTGGAATTGTTTTCTTAATTTCTCTTTCTGGTAGTTTATTAGGATATAAAAATGCAACTGATTCCTGAATATTAATTTTTATCCTGTTTCTTTACTGAATCCACTTATTACTTCGAATAGGTTCTTTTGGTGGAATCTTTAGAGTTTTTGTATACATAGTATCATGTCTTCTACAAATAATCACATTTTTTCTTCTTTCTTTCCTATTTGGATATAGTTTTATTTCTTTTTCTTTTTGTTTGTTTGATTGCTTGGCCAGAACTTTCAACATTATGTTGACTAAAAGTGGTGAAAGTGTATGTACATTCTTGTCTTGTTCCTGATCTTAAAGAAAAAACTTTCTGCTATCACCTTTGAGTATGATGTCACCTGTGGATTTGTTATATATGGCCCTTATTATGTTGAGGTATGTTCCCTGTATCACCACTTTGCTGAGAGTTTTTATCATGAATAAATGTTGGATTTTGTCAAATGCTTTTTCTGCTTCTATTTATATCATATGATTATTATCCTTCATTTTTTTTAATGCAGTATGTCATGTTAATTGTTTTTTGGGTATTGAACCAACCTTGCAACCCAGGAATATATCCCATTTGATCATGGTGAATGATCTTTTTAATGTATTATTGAATTTGGTTTACTAAAATTTTTGAGGATTTTTTGCCTATATTCATTAGGGATATTGGCCTATAATTCTCTCTCTCTCTTCTCTCTCTCTCTCTCTCTCTTTAGTTTTTTGCTGTTTTTTTGTAGTGTCACTGTCTGGTTTCATATCAGGGTAATGCTGGCCTCATAAATGAGTTTGGGAGCCTTCCTTTCGCTTCAGTTTTTCAGAATAGTTTGAGAAGAATAGGTGTTAGTGTTTCTTTAAATGTTTGGTAAAATTCACCTGTGAAACCATCTGGTCCAGGACTTTCATTTGTTGGGATTTTTTTTATTACTGATTCAATTTTCTTGGCAGTTATCAGTCTGTTCAGATTTTCTGTTTTTCTTCTTGATTGAGTCTTTGGAAGGTTGCATGTTTCTAGGAATTTATTCACTTTTTCCAGATTGTCCAATTTTTTGACATATAATTGTTTGTAGTATTTTTTTTATAATCCTTTGTATTTCTGTGGTATTGGTTGTCCCTTCTCCTTTCACTTCTGAAATATTTATTTGGGCCCTTCTCTTTTTTCTTCATGAGTCTGGTTAAAGCTTTATCTTTTGTTTATATGTTCAAAGAACCAGCTTTTAGCGTTACTGATACCTTGTATTGATTTTTAGACTCTATTTTGTTAATTTTCACTCTGATTTTTATTATTTCCTTTCTTCCATTCATTTTGTGCTTTGAAATTATGGATAGGTATGTAGTTATTGTTTTTCTTTTCCTAGTTCATTTTGGTGTAAGGTTAGATTGTTTATTTGATATTTTTCTTGTTTCTGGGAGTAGTCCTGTATTGCTATGAATTTTCCTTTTAGAACAGTTTTGGCTGTGTCCCAGAGATTTAGGATCATTGTATTTTTATTTTTATTTGTCTCAGGGTACCTTACAATTTATTCCTTGATCTCATTGTTAACCTATTCATTTTTTAGTGGCGTGTTTTTATCCTCCATGTGTTTGTATGTTTCTCAGTTGTCCTTATGTAACTGATTTCTAGTTTTATGCCATTGTGATCAGAGTATTTGCTTGCTACAGTTTTAGTCTTTTTAAATTTATTGAGACTTGTTTTGTGGCCTTACATGTGGTGATCCTGAAAAATGTTCCATATGCACTTGGAAAGAATGTATATGCTGCCACTTTGGATGAAATGTTCTAAAAATATCAATTAAGTCCATCTGGCCTAAAATGTTATTTAAAGCCACTGCTTTCTTGTTGACTTTCTGTCTAAATAATCTACTCATTGATATCAATGTAATGTTAAAGTCCCTATTACTGTTTTGCTGTTGTCATCTCCCTTTATATCTGTCAATATTTGCTTTATATATTTAGGTTCTCCTACATTGGGTAGATGTTATGAGAGTTATAACCTCTTGTTGGACTGACCTCTTTATCATTATAAAATTTCTTATTACACAGCCTTAGTTTTAATGTCTGTTTTTTCTGAGTATTGTTATACCTGCTTTTTTAAATTTCCATTTGCATGAAATATCTTTTTCCATCCCTTTCAGTTTGTCTGTACCTTTCCATCTGAAGTGGGCCTTATTATTTTTAGTAATTTAGCTACCTTATGTGTTTTGATTGGAACATTAGTCCATTTACATTTAAAGAAATTATGGATAGGTGTGTAGTATTGCCATTTAACTCATTGTTTTCTTATTCTTATTGTTCTGTTCCTTTCTCGTTCTCTTCTCTCTTCTATTGTGTATTGATGACTTTCTTTAGTTTTATGTTTAGGTTCCTTTCTCTTTTTTTTGTATATCTCTTATAGATTATTAGTTTATGGTTACCATATGTTTCATATATACCAACCTATGTTTATAGCAGTCTATTTTAAGCTGATGTTCACTTAAACTTGACACATTCTAAGGTCACTACAATATTTATTACTTTCCCCTCTATGTTTATGTTTTTGTCCTCTTTTTTCACTTATTTTGTGTGTGTGTTTGTGTGTGTCCCTTGGTCTATTGTTGTAGTTGTACATGATCTTCCTTCTTGCCTTTAACCTTTGCATTAGCTGTCTGGTTGTTCGATGCACTGCTGTTACTACATGTCTGCCTTTGGCAGCAAGTTTTTTCTTTCCTGCATTTTCTTATTCATATTTTTGATCTTTTGTTTTCTTCTTCTTAATATTTCTTGTAATACAGGTTTGGTGGTGATGAACTCTTTTAGCTTTGTCTTGTCTGGGAAACTCTTTATCTCTCCTTCATTTCTAAATGATAGCCTTGCTGAGTTGAGCAATCTTTGTTGTAGGTTCTTACTTTTCATCACTTTGAATATTTTATGCCAAGACCTTCTGGCCTGCACAGTTTTAGTCGAGAAATCAGCTGACAATCTTACAAGAGCAGCCTTGTATGCTACTAACTGCTTTTCTCTTGTTGCATCTAAGATTCTCTTTCTAGCTTTTTAAAAATTATGACAGCAAAGTTTTATTTTCTAATTTGTGAGTCCATGTTCTTATTTATGTATCACTGCTAGCCTATTACCTTTATAAAAAACAAAGTATTTTATTTATTTATTTATTCATTCATTCATTTTATTTTTATCCTCACCTGAGGACATCCTTGCATTTATGTTCAGATGGAGTGGGAGGGAGAGAGGGAAGAAGAGAGAGAGAAAAAAACATTGATGCGAGAGAGACATATCAAGTGGCTGCCACCCACACAGCCCCAACCAGGGCCGGGGACAAACTGCAACCCAGGCACATGCCCTTAGTGGGAACTGAACCCGGGTCTCTCTGGTCCAGGGGCCAATGCTCTAACCGCCGAGCCAAACTGACCAGGGCAGTAACAAAGTATTTTAAACAGAAGAATTTACACTTTCGTATCTTCAATGGCACCTTCACCCTGGTTAGTTGTTTTGTTTTGTTTTGTGTTTATCTTTATTGTTGACAGTATGACAGATGCCCCCCTTTTTTCCTCCATTGACCCCCTCCTCTCCACTCCCTTTTCTTTCTTTCTTTCTTTCTTTCTTTCTTTCTTTCTTTCTTTCTTTCTTTCTTTCTTTCTTTCTTTCTTTCTTTCTTTCTTTCTTTCTTTCTTTTGCATTTTAACTATGATATCTTGGTGGGAGCCTCTTTGGGTTCATCTTGTTTGGAATTCTCTGTACTTTTTAGACATGTGTGTCTGTTTCTTTCACCAGGTTAAAGAAGTTTTCTCAAATAGGTTTTCAATCCCTTTCTCTCTTTTCTTTCCAGTATCCTTCTAATGTGCATGTTGGTATTCTTGATGTTGTCCCAGAGGTTCCTTAAACTATCCTCATTTTAAAAAATTTCTTTTTTATTTTTGCTGTTCAAATTGGGTGTTTTCGGCCACCTTGTCTACTACATTGCTAATCAAATCCCCTGCTTTATCTAATCTGTCGTCAATTCCCTCTAAAGTAGTCTTCATTTCAGTTATTGTATTCTTTATTTTTGAATGGGTTTCTTTTTTTTTTTTTAATATTTTATGCTTTATATCTCTTTGTTGAAGTTCTCGCTGAGTTCATCAATTCTTCCCCTAAATTTATTGAGCATTTTTATAACCATTGTTTTGATCTTAGTATTTGGTAGATTTCTTCTCTCTATTCCATTGAGTTCTTTCTCTGAAGTTTGGTCCTATTCTTTCATTTGAGACACGTTTCTTTGTCTCCCCATTTCGGACAAACTGCCTCCCTGTGTTTGATTCTATGAATTAGATAGATCTGCTATGTCTCTAAGTCTTGACAGAGTGGCCGCACGTGGAAGGTGCCCCCTGGGGCTCAGTGGCGCTGTCTTCCTGGTCACCTGAGCCAAGTGCTCCAGAGGTATCCCCCGTGTGGACTGTGTGTGTCCTCCTATTGTAGTTGAGCCTCAGTTGTTGTTGGCATAACAGTGGGTGGATGTGACGGCTGGCCATGACCACAGCTGACGAGCTGTTGCGCAGGGGCTGACCTCATGGAGCAGGACTTGCTTTAGCGGGGCTTTGGTGCCAGATGAATCTGCCCTTCGAGTGTTTCATTTGTGAAGCCGGTTGCATGCTGATGTGGTCTGTAGCTGGCCACTAGGTATGTTGGCGTGCAGGCTCTTGAGAGGTGCTTCCATGCAGGCCGAGGTCAGATACCACTCGCACTGGGCTTGGAGGTCTCTTGGGCTACAAAATGGTCAGCAGTTGATTGCCACTTGTGCCTGGAAGGTGCCTGGGAGAGACTATGCTGCAAACACCGGCTGCCACGTTGCTGTGTTTGGGCCCATGGAGGGCACCACAGTGGGGCCCAGGCCAGCTGCCACTTGTGCTGGGCTTGCGGCCACTTAGTTTTATTTCATTTTGGTTTGTATTTTAAAGATTTTTAAAATTAATTTTTGAAAGGACAGGGAGAGAGAGAAACATTGATGTGAGAGCAAAACAGCAATAGGCTGCCTCCTGCATCCCCCCCCCCCCCCCCAGGGGGACCAAGGCCACAACTCAGGCCTGTGCCCTGACTGGGAATCAAACCAGCAACGTTTCGGAGCACGGAACAACGTTCAACCAACAGCAGCCAGGGGTGTGGCCACTTAGTTTAAGCTGTTTGGGGCCCAGATTGGCTGTCGTTTACATGTCACTGGGGGCGAGTCGCTTGTATGAAGGAAGCTCTGGAAGAGACGCGGGCCAGGCAGGTGAATTGGGTGGCACAGGGCCTCTGGGAATCACCAGGGCAAGGGCAGGGGTGTTAGCTCGGTTAATGGCGAGCACAGATCTGGCACCCACCTGCACTGGGTCAAGTGGGTAGGAGGGGAGCCCCACGAGGAAGCATGGTGCCCGGCCGGAGTGGCTCAGGGGTTGAGCATCGACCCTGCACCAAGAAGTCGCCGGTTCGATTCCTGGTCAGGGCACATGTCCAGGTTGTGGGCTGATCCCCAGTGGGGGGCATGCAGGAGGCGGCCAATCGATGTTCTTTCTCATCGATGTTTCTCTCTCTCTCCCTCCCTCTTCCTTTTCTCTCTCTAAAATCCATAAAGAAAAAAAAAGTAAAAAAAAAAAAAATCCTAACCAGAGGATTCAGAAACAGTGGTGCCTATCAGGCTTCTCCAGTCCCGAGGAGTGCTCCTCCGCCCCGCTCCTCCACCCCCGCTCCTCCGCCCCCGCTCCTCCACCCCGCTCCTCCACCCCGCTCCTCCACCCTGCACCCCGCTCCTCCATCCCGCTCCTCCATCCCGCTCCTCCACCCCGCTCCTCCACCCCGCTCCTCCATCCCGCTCCTCCACCCCGCTCCTCCATCCCGCTCCTCCACCCCGCTCCTCCACCCCGCTCCTCCACCCTGCACCCCGCTCCTCCATCCCGCTCCTCCACCCCGCTCCTCCACCCCGCTCCTCCACCCCGCTCCTCCATCCCGCTCCTCCACCCCGCTCCTCCACCCCGCTCCTCCATCCCGCTCCTCCACCCTGCTCCTCCGCCCCCGCTCCTCCACCCCGCTCCTCCACCCCGCTCCTCCACCCTGCACCCCGCTCCTCCATCCCGCTCCTCCATCCCGCTCCTCCACCCCGCTCCTCCACCCCGCTCCTCCATCCCGCTCCTCCACCCTGCTCCTCCGCCCCCGCTCCTCCATCCCACTCCTCCACCCC
The DNA here is from genome assembly GCF_014108415.1 of Molossus molossus. NCBI lineage: Eukaryota > Metazoa > Chordata > Mammalia > Chiroptera > Molossidae > Molossus > Molossus molossus. The sequence continues at coordinate 115,652,353 of NW_023425388.1, forward strand.
GCTCCTCCATCCCGCTCCTCCACCCCGCTCCTCCACCCCGCTCCTCCACCCCGCTCCTCCATCCCGCTCCTCCACCCCGCTCCTCCACCCCGCTCCTCCACCCCGCTCCTCCACCCTGCACCCCGCTCCTCCATCCCGCTCCTCCACCCCGCTCCTCCACCCCGCTCCTCCACCCCGCTCCTCCACCCCGCTCCTCCCTCCCGCTCCTCCACCCCGCTCCTCCACCCCCTCCTCCACCCCCCGCTCCTCCACCCCGTCTCCTCCACCCCGCTCCTCCATCCGCTCCTCACCCGCTCCTCCTCGCCCCTTCTCCATTCCAGCTCCTCCACCCCGCTCCTCCATCCCGCTCCTCCATCCCGCTCCTCCACCCCGCTCCTCCACCCTGCACCCCGCTCCTCCATCCCGCTCCTCCACCCCGCTCCTCCACCCCGCTCCTCCACCCCGCTCCTCCATCCCGCTCCTCCATCCCGCTCCTCCACCCCGCTCCTCCACCCCGCTCCTCCACCCCGCTCCTCCACCCCGCTCCTCCACCCCGCTCCTCCATCCCGCTCCTCCATCCCGCTCCTCCACCCTGCTCCTCCGCCCCCGCTCCTCCACCCCGCTCCTCCACCCCGCTCCTCCATCCCGCTCCTCCATCCCGCTCCTCCACCCGCTCCTCCACCCCGCTCCTCCACCTACACACCGCCTCCTCCACCCGATGCTCGTAATCCAAAAACCCGCTCCTCCGCCCCCGACTCATCACCCCCGCTCCTCCATCCCGCTCCTCCACCCTGCACCCCGCTCCTCCACCCCGCTCCTCCACCCCGCTCCTCCACCCCAGTCCTACCCTGCACCCCGATCATCCACACGCATCCTCCACCCGCTCCTCCACCCCGCTCCTCCATCCCGCTCCTCCGCCCCGCTCCTCCGCCCCGCTCCTCCATCCCGCTCCTCCACCCTGCTCCTCCGCCCCCGCTCCTCCATCCCGCTCCTCCATCCCGCTC